>NC_092371.1:222120057-223440890 GCF_030028105.1 Mobula birostris
GTGAACTAGGTTAATGGTGTAGGTGGAAGTGATGACAATTAGTCATGTCCTTCCCTGTATGGTGACATATACGTACTTAGAAAATAACTTTACTTTGAACGTTACAACCAGTGGAAGATCATTACACTCCTTCTTGCACTGCATCCAGGTTGAGTTAAGCTCTGCTACTCCTGTCCTCATTGCCTTCTGACCTCCTAGTTTTTGGTACAGATCATCGCTGTCTTTCCACTTCATCAATCAACCTCAATGACCAGACCTGCTCCAAACTCTCTGTTCCCTTAACCATGCCTCCAAATATCAGGACAAATTCAACTTTCAAGATTCAAGATTCAAAAAACTTTATTGTCATTCTAACCGTACATCAGCTCTGCAGGGCAGAATGAGAGCGTTTCCCAGGAGCAGTGCAATCATAACATAACAGACACAACACTAAATAATAAACATAACAATAAATAGTAAAACACAATAGCCACTTGTCAGTTAAAATCAAGTTATAAGTGGCCAGTGCAAGTTAAAAGTGTCCAGAGCAGAGTCAGGTAGAGCAGCTATTCAGCAGTCTGACTGCCTGTGGGAGGAAGCTGTTTAGTAGCCTTCACTCATCACTTTTCGTATCAGAATGTAATTTCTCTTCAACAAGTGAAGACTTATTTTTTAATGCGACAATAATCACTTGTGACAACGGGCTTCCTCTGCTGAAACACTTGGGCAATGAACTGAGTATGTTAACCCCTTCATTCCCGGAATCATCCTCGTGAACCTCCTCTGGACTCTCTCCGATGACAACACATCCTTCCCAAAATACGGAGCCCAAAACTGTTGACAACACTCCAAGTGCGGAATGACTAGTGTCTTATAAAGCCTCGGCATTATCTCCTGGCTCTTATATTCGATTGCCCTTGAAATAAATGGCAACACTGCATTTGCCTTCGTTACCACAGACTCAACCTGTAAATTAACCCCTGGGAGTCTTGCACGAGGACTCCCAAGTCCCTCTGCACCTCTGATGTTAGAACCTTTTGCCCCATATAATAGTCCGCACTATTGTTCCCTTTACCAAAACACATTATTATACATTTCCCAACACTGTATTCTTCTTTCAATATTTTTATTGGTTTACATACAAGAATACAGAGTACAAGAAAGTATATATAAAGGTCGAAAAAAACAATTACCAATTACATTGTATATATTCATCATAATAATCTCATTACCCCGTATTCATGTAGGTTAGTCAAAGTTATATTGAAATATACTAATTTATTACAAAAAAAAGACTAACCCTACCAAGACCGAACCTGTTTATTAAGGGAAGGTAAAATACCTTCTCGTATAATAAAGATTAATAATAGCCAATATCTAAATTTAAACAACGAATTGAGGGTTTTGAAAGTTTTGAAAATAATTCAGAAAGGTTCCCCACAATGTTTGAAAGTCTTGACGAAATTCAGAAATTGAAAAACGAATCTTCTCTAAATCTAAGCATGACATAACGTCGCATAACCATTGAGCATGAGTAGGAGAAACATCTTTCCATTCAAACAAAAACAACACTGTATTCTATCTGCCACTTTTTTGCCCATTCTACCAATTTGTCTAATTCCTGCTGCAATCGCATTGCTTCCTCAGCACTACCTACCGTCCACCGATCTTTATATCATCCACAAACTTTGCCACAAAGTCAATTCCATTAACCAAATCATTGACAAACAATGTGTAAAGTAGCGGTTCCAATACTGACCCCTGAGGAACACCACTAGTCACTGGCAGCCAACCAGAAAAAGCCTCTTTTATTCCCACTTGCGGCCTCCTGCCTGTCAGCCATTCTTCTGTCCATGCCAGTAGCTTTCCAAACGCCCAGGGATTTTATCTTGTTAAGCAACCTCATGTGAGGCACCTTATCAATTGCCTTTTGAAATTCCAAGTAAATGACATCCACTGCCTCTCCTTTTTCCACTTTGCTTGTTACTTCCACGAAGAACTCTAACAGATTTGTCAGGCAAGATTTCCCTTTACAGAAAACATGCCGACTTTGACTTATTCTGTCATCAGTCTCCAAGTATCCTGAAACTTCATCCTTAATAATAGACTGCAACACTTTCCCAACCACTGAGGTTACACTAACTGGTCTATAATTTTGCAAGCAAGAGAAAAATCTACAGATGCTGGAAATCTGAGCAACACACACAAGACGCTGGAGGACCTCAGCAAGCCAGGCAGCATCCATGGATAAAAGTACAGTCGACGTTTTGGGCTGAAACACACCAGCATTTTGTGTGTGTTGGCCTAAAATTTTCTTTCTTTTGCCTTCCTCTCTTCTTAAAGAGTGGAGTGACATTTGCAACCTTCCAGTCCTCTGGGACCATGATAGTATCAAGAGATTTTTGAGAGTCATGACCAATGCATCCATTATCTCTTCAGCAACCTCTCTCAGGACTCGAGGAGGTAGTCCATCTAGTCCAGGTGACTTATCCATCTTAAGAGCTTTGAGTTTGCCTAGCACTTTTTCCTTTCTAATAGCAATGGCACTCACTCCTGCTGACTGACACTCACAGACCTCTGGCACACTGCTAGACTCTTCCAAAGTGAAGACTGAAGCACAGTATACACTAAATTCATCTGCCATCTCTACCTCACCAGCATCATTTTCCAGTGGTCCAATATCAACTCTCAACTCTCTTTTACTCTTTACATAATTGAAAACACTTTTGTGCTTTATATTATTGGCTAGTCTGCACTCATATTTAATCTTTTCCCTTCTTATAGCTTTTTTAGTTGCCTTTTGTTGGATTTTAAAAACTTCCCAATCATCCAACTTCCAACTCATTTTTGCTACCTTAAATGTCCTTTCCTCGGCTTTAATGCAGTCAATACCTTCCCTTGACAGCCATGGTCACCTACCCTTGCCAATTGAGAACTACTTCTTCTGTGGGAAGTAGAGTATCCTGCGCCTTGTGAACTATTCCAAGAAAGTTCAGCGCCTCTGTTCTGCCATCATGCTCCCCCCAGTATCCTCCTCGAATCCACCCGGGCAAGCTCCTCTCTCATGCCTCTGAAATTCCCTTTGTTCCATTGAGATACTGATACATGTGAGTTATGCTTCTCCCTCTCAAAGTCCAGTAGTAAATTCAATCCTATTATGATCACTGCTTCCAAAGGTTTCCTTTACATTAAGCTCCCTAATAAGGTCTGGGTTATTAAACAAAACCCAATCTAAGATAGTCTTTCCCCAACTACGCTTGAGCACAAGCTGCTCTATAAAGCCATCTTGTAGGCATGCAACAAATTCCCTCTCTTGCAGTCCAGAACCAACCTGATTTTCCCAGCTCCCTTACATATTGAAGTCCCCCTTTACAATTGCATCATTACCCTTAATGCGTGCCTTTTCCAGCTCCCTTTGCAATCTCAACTCCACATCTTGGCTACTATTTGGAGGCCTATATATGATTCCCATAATAGTTTTTTTCACCCTTACAGTTTCTTAACTCCACCCACAAGTTTTCAACATACTCTGACCCTATGTAACCTCTTTCTAAAGATGTAATTCCATCTCTTACCAACAGAGCCACACCACCACCTATGCTTTCCTGCCTGCCCTTTCGATATAAAGTATATCCTGATGTTAATCTCCCAACTATTGCCATCTTTCAACCACAACTCAGTGATGCCCACATCATACCGACCAATCTCAAATTGTATCATCAGTTGATTAGGGTTTAAGTAGAAACAGAGAAAACCTACAGCCCACAATGCTGTGCCAAACATGTACTTACTTTAGAAATTACCTAGGGTTACCCATAGCTCTCTATTTTTAAAGCTCCATGTACCTATCCAGGAGTCTCTTAAAAGACCCTATCATATCTGCCTCCACCACCGTCGCCGGCAGCCAATTCCACACACTCACCATTCTCTGCATAAAAAACTTACCCCTGGCATCTCCGCTGTACCTACTTCCAAGCACCTTAAATCTGTGTCCTCTCGTGTTAGCCACTTCAGCCCTGAGAAAAAGCCTCTGACTATCCACACATAGAATATTTCCAAGTGTTTTTATGTACTAAAATCACAGTGTTGCATTTAAAATGTACAAATATCATTTTCAATACTCACAGGTTGACCTTTGTACCACAGGGGATTGTTCTTTTCCTTGTCTCGAATGTTGTAAGTAGCGTCCATATCCACATCATACATACTATTGTCAATCACACCATGAGATTCCGGGTACAGCCCCTGAAATGGAAAAGCATGCCACAAGACTACCTGAATGTTTCACTGAGTGAAGAATGGATTCATAGAAATGCATTTCAAACCACAAATGACTTTAATTGAGTAAATAAAAGTTAAATTATTGTTGCATTAGTGTTGATGATTAGAAAGGACATACAAAGAGAGCGAGAGACTACATGAGGGATTTCTTTTGCATGAGTATTTATGATTTGGAATGTGTTGTCCAATATAAAGTTTTAGATTCAATAGTTGCTCTGAAAAGGAAATTGAATATCTGCTGCTCTCGCAGTGCAGATATACAAAGCAATGCAGCGAGTTAAATACCTTTTCAAAAATCATCTGAGACGGGTTTTTAAATGACAGTTTACTTGTGAAAGTTAAGTAAAATATGTATTAAAGTCAATACAGGATCATCACGTGCCTGAATGTACTAACACTGCCAAGCGTTCTCTCAATCAGTGTTAACCAAGGTAATACACACAGGCAACATTCCAAAACTATGCTGTGTAAACAAGAGTAAACTAGTGGTGCAATGATATCTGAATAACGACAAATGACAAACCTAATAGTTCCTTCAAAGTATATTGACTAAATGTTTACCAATATTAATAAAATTTAAGACTCGCAGACATTGCTGTTTCAAGAGTAAATAAAAAAGGGGATGGAGATAGATGTGCTCCCAAAACAAAATCCAAATTAACCTGCGCAGGGAATAGTATTTTTGAAAAACAGCATACATACAGGAAGTGATCTTCATACAGAACGAACTGTACCTCTGGAGGCCAGAACACTCCCTGCCTGGTGTCCATAGGATATCAAACTCAACTACTGAAACAAAAGTCAAATGGTCATTTCTCTAGGTCTTTTGGAAGATCTTCTCAGACTGGTCTTGAAACAGTCTTGAACCATTCTCACTGGCCTTGATGTTCTTGGTGGGGATCAGCAAGAAATACTGAACCAGTTAACCAGAAGGAGATGGTGAGCTGATTAGCTTGCAGCCCTCGTGACATGATTAGCCAGACTGTGATCAGTAGGAACATGGTTCCAACGGCCCTTCTGAGTTGAAGACCTGATACACTGGATTCTGTTTTATACATAAGCGATGGCGGGAGGAGAAGATGGTGGCGCAACGCAGCTCGCAGCAGCCACTCCGGTGGCGATATCTGTTATCTGTCAAGTAGGGTGCAGTGCACAATCCTGATTTGATGGAGACAGACATGAGAGCACGGAGGAACATCTGGTGAAACTTCTGAAATGCCTGCTTCGCTGCCGCTGCTACTGTGTGATCCAGAATCTCCGGAGGGGAAGGCCCCTAGTCCTCGGCTTTGCTTGTTGCTCGGCAGCCGGGGCAGGGTCGAAGCGCTCAGCAGAGGATGGTGCTCGGTGCTCAGTGTCGGAGGCTCTAAGTTTTCAGACGGACTCAGAGTTGGCTGCAGTCGGGTGCTTCCAATGCATCGGCAAGTTTGCGGCACTTGGAGGTACATGGCAGGGAGAGTTTCTCCCTCCTACCGTCTGTGTGAGATGATGGGGCTATTGGGACTTGAGACTTTTTTTTTAAACTGTGCCTTTGGTCTGCTCTTTATCAAATTACGGTATTGTTTTGCACTGTTCTAACTATATGTTATAATTATGTAGTTCTGTCAGTTTTAGTTTTGGTTTGTCCTGTGTTTCTGTGATATCTTTCTGGAGGAACATTGTATCATTTTTTAATGCATGCATTTCTAAATGACAATAAACGAGGACTGAGTGTCCTCATAATCTAATCTAATCTAATAATCTAACATAGATTCTCCTTGTTTTATTAAATAAATAACTGAGTACAATCTTGCTGTCAGTAAAGAACTTAATGTCATTTAGTTCTGTGTCCAGCTCTTCAGATCATCTCTGCCATCTTAACTACTAGAACAGTCGCACCGAGTTCAAGTATTGGTATAGTGAGATCTGATTTTGGGAGCAAGCTTTGCCTGGCCCAGGATAAATTCAACTTCACTATATCTAACAGCATCTGTGACTTTCAGGCATGCAACAGCAGCAATAGATTTAGTTGATGCATTACAGTAAATCAGACCTCTTTCTTTTGAGCTGTAGATAGCAGAATTATTGTGTAGGCTCTTGGAATCATCAAGTTTTTAAAATCCTGAAGGGAAGAACACCACTGCTGCCAGTGCTTGTGTTTCTCTTTAGGGAGTGGGGCATCTCGTGCAAAGTGTCCAAGGTCAACACTTTTGACATGAAGCATCCCTAGATACTGACTGGAGCACCAAATCCAAGAGCAACAAATAGGCTGCTGATAGTTGATAGCATGCCACAACACGTAAAGGGTCTTTCAGGATCAGTGACCTAGAAGGTTAGGATAGTGGTAATGAGATCCTATCCAAGGCCTAGACAGTGTAACATTGGAGGGAGGTCCTGTCAAAATCAAGATTCTGTGGACCTTTGGCCAGACCTCCAGATGGAAAATGTTGCATGATCATAGCACTGTTGGATGTGCTAACATCTCATGTTCTTTCCACCACACTAACTACTTCTCCTATATTAGAAAATGATTTAAGACTACATCAACATAGAAATACCTTTCTACGTACCAAATTCCTTCTCTTCCTTGATAGCTGTCCTCTTAAGGCCATGGATTGCCACAGCCAGTGAGAGGCAGTAACAAAATACATACGTTACTCCAGAATCTCGTTGTCCGGTTGGTGGTCATGAAACCACAAGAATCTGAGGTAGCCTTGGTGATCCCCTCTCACTAGAGAGCTGTGGAACATTTGTTCAATGTCTGCCATCACTGCAAAGGACCTAATTCTCAAGCACACGAGGACTCTGAGCAAACTGTTGTTGAGTTCAGGACCCCACAAGAGCACATCATTCAGTGATACATCTTTGAACTGCGCACTGAATCAAAGACAATTCGTATTCGTGCAGGTTTTTGGGGTGGTAAAAACCACAGCTGGATAATTACCAGTTTTCTTTGTTGGGATTTGGTGGAGGCGCCAGCTCACCAGGATTGTTCCTGAAGAGTATCTCCATGAACTCGGCAAAATAATCTTTCATTTCTGGTTTCCTTCTCAACTGGTGACAGAGAGACAGGAGTTGACTAAGGTTTTGCTCTCTGTTGCATGGGAGGAGCTGTCGTGGAGAGTGGAAAGGAAGGGGAGCTACCCAACTGTTTGACACATATTTACTGAAATTACCGTTCATGATTCGAAGGAAGACCTCACTTCAGTGGAAGGTGCCAGTTTATAATCATCTTCCGAATGACAGAAGACCAGCTTGCCTAAATTTGTTTGAGTACGTCAGGGTGGTTGGTTTGCCAACGCGCAACCTTCTCTTTCATATAGGTTCCTTTCTCACAGGGTCTGAAATGTCTTGGGCACCCGTTCTCCAGGCCATTAGTTTTAAACATGCTGACAATAGCTTGATGAGCACCACTGAGGCAGAGTTCACCCACGATGACCCAACCAGGTCTAGTCATCATGCCTAAGGTGCATCGTGCCAACTAGTGCACTGTTCACATGCCTTATGTGCACAGATAGTGTCACTGCTAAGCAAAAGGAGAACTTCAGCGGAAAAGTCAAATGCGGGAGTCTTGTCAGCCATGTCCTTAAGATGTGAATGATCATGTACAGCTTCGGGAGCTGGGATTTCATCCCCGTTGATGGGAAAATGGTCACACTCATTGACGGTTGGCAAGAGTAAGCAGACCACTCCTTCCATTGACTCCATGACAAATCACTATCTTTTCTTCCAGCCACACCTGATGTTCCAGAACATATCTTTAGAATTTATGGGAAAACTTTGAACACCGAATGTGTCAAAGAATGCTGACTTTGCCAATGACACATTGTAGATCATCTAATATTACATATGCCTTTATTTTTTTGCTCAGGATGTCCTTTCAGATGGATGTTGGCTCGAAATAGTTCAGAAAAGGATTTCATTTGGAATCCTTTTTGCATATACTTCAGTGCATGAGGGAGAAGATACATCTGATGGATGCTCAGCTGACTCCCTGCCGTGCTCCGCTGAGGGTAATAGCCCAAGGTGACGGCCCTGAATGAAGTGATGATATGTGCTGGTCACTGTTGTGCTCAGTGTAGTGTGTGTTAGCTTTAGTCTTTTGCTTGGTTCTTTGTTGAAGCACAACATTTGAAACATATTGAGAGCTCCTTTAGAAAGCTTCTACGGTTTTTCTCTGAACTCTCTGCATTTCCATAAGGGGCGATTTTCTTTGGACAGAGCATTATCTATTGGGATCCATGACAGAGTGATATACTTCAGTTTTGTTGACTGTGATAGGGGTTTTGGTTTTCCATGCTCTTACTAGAGACCTCTCCTTGAATGACATGTTACCAGAAGTTGAGAACATAGAACTAGAGTCATTTCGCATTTCTGCGTGGCAGAAGACAAATTCCACAAAGAATGAAAATGGAGGATATTGGGCATGATACTTCATTTTATACTTCAACCCATTGCATATCCTCTGTTCTTGCATGTTGCTTGGTAGTTTCTCCACCATAGGGTTTACTCCTCTTGCTGTATCCAAGAAATTCAGTCCTTGTAGATAACCCTCATTTTTTGCAGTTTGCAGTTCCAACAACAGATCTGTAAGTTCCATTAGCTTCCGGGGTTCCTTGTGTAAAACATTTAGAAAGTTATTGAGTCTGCTGAAGACAGATTCTTCATTTGCCCCTGGACAGCAATTGCATTTGTCAAAGATGCAAAGTAGTTTATTATCAATTAATGCATAAATGATACAACCTTGAGATGTGTCTGCTTACAGGCAGCCGCAAAGCAAGAAACCTGAATGAACCCAACCAACCCCCAAAGCACAGAGAAAGAGAAAACAAAATATATCATGCAAACAACAGAAGCAAGCAACAACAAAGGCATTCCAAACCAAATTGGGTCCTTAGATCCAAATCCCCCAGCAGCTCAGGGTAAGCCCAAAGCCTCGGTATTCAGTTCATCATATTAGCGGGGCATATCACCGCAAAGTTCATAGACACAAAGAACAACAGCCTAGAGGCTCAACCACAGCATCTGCAAACCCATAAATGGATTATGAATGCACACTGCCCAAACCCTTTTTGCATGTTGCAGTGATTCACATTCAAGCCACCTACAGGGAAGGGCAAGTTCTTCCCTAGGTCTGAGACTTAGTCCTTCCAAGGCATTGCGAAAGTTTGACTTCCACAACTGATAACTGGCAGACTAGCTGTCAAACCCTTTTAGCTGTGACTAGGTCTCAACTAGCCAGATACCAAGCCAAATCTAATGCACCTGCAGCTCCTGCATGAGGGCATTGTGGAGACTGATTGGCCAGATGTGTGTTTTGCAATGGATGGAAGTTCATTCTATGCAAATGGGGTTGGTATCGGTAGCAAATCTCGAATGAGGTTTTTGCTGTGATGAATCTCACGGCTCAAGGTACATTTATTATCAAAGTATGTATGCAGTATACAACTCTTGAGATTCATCTTCTTCAGATAGCTACAAAACAAGAAAACCGTGCAAGATGCTCAAAGAAGAACATTAATACCCCCCATGTGCAAAAAAATTACGTAAAAAAAGAAAAAAAATCACGCAAACGGCAACAGGAACATCAACCCCACCCCTCCACACACATATAAAATGCAAATTGTGGAAACAGCAACAAGAACATCAATCATTCTCGTGTGCGCAAAAAATAAACCACGCAAACGACAACAGGAACATCAACTCTTCCCCCCACTACGCAAAAAAAAATCGTTCAAACAGCAACAAGACAGACTGGGAGAAAACACAGAGCATAAAAACACAAAGCTGAACCGGTCCAATTGAACTACAGTCCAATCCATAAATCGCAGACCCAAAGCTTTGATGCCATCCTCCACAGCATCGGGAGCAACCAGCAAGAGACTGTCACATGAAGTCACCTTTTTCTGTAGCAGCAAGCAAAAGGCTTGCAGATAGCGCTGAACACGCAATTGCCTTCTGTACTTGTTGCGATGTTTCAATCATCCTTGACGCTATAATTGGCAAAAAACGGAGTCGATCATGGGCTTGCACCCGTCTCTAAGCTTCTAGGTCTTGAGGCCAGTCGCCCCCTGGAATCGTCTCTGAGACATCAAAGTGCCAGTTCGCTCAATCGATCTTCAACCTGTAGATCACAGGCTCCAACAGTACCCCAGAAACACATTTAAAAGAAAAAGGAGACATAGAAGAAATGAAAGAAACAGTTTTGTGGACTATCTGAAAGATGTCTTCCAAGGTAGTGTTGTTTACTAGTGACATCCAGACCGGACTGCAGAAACAGCAGAAGGGTATGGAGTCTTTGCTGCTGTAGACTTTGACAATCAGTACTTGGATTACGTGAAAAGCATGTTGGCTGTGTGACGTGGTCAGCTTCTCCTTGTAGAGCTGGAGCACGGTCTAAGTCAGTTGCTGTTTCGTACACCATTGCCTCTGCTAAGGCAGCCTCACTTTCACACTCCTGCTTGAGTGCACTCAGTGTAGGTTCTACACCAGCTTTCTCCATGTCTTTGTGAACATTCTCCATTTGTATCTCAACTTTGCATTTAGCATAAGCCACTCTCATTCTTACCGCTTCAGCTCTGGCGCAAGCTTTAGCTATCCTAATTGCAGATTCGTTCAAGCATCACAATAACTCAGTCATTGCGCATGTTCTGAGCTGATTTCCAGGTGTTGGCAATCGTCATTGCTCGGCTCGGAAGCTAACATTGTTGTATACACCGTTCAGATACATCTCCAATCCACGGACAATGCCTTTGAAAATGAGTTACCTTTTGTATTGATATTCTCTTCTGTACATGGTGTGTGAAAAGACCATGGTGCTGTTGGACTGGACAGGCATTTAGTATGCCTACTTTATTACAGCACTGAAACATGTAGTCCACAGCAGGAGCTTAAAGATTCAATATTCGCTTCGATTCCATGTTCTGATTTGCAAATATAAATTCCTCCTTCGATAGTGCAATATGATTACAATACTTAACAGAAACTGCTAGTTACTGAACAACAGGCAACAAATGCTCCTGAAGTAAATTAGACCCATAAAGCTTAAGTTTTCAAAAACTAATAAAAAGATATAAAAAGGGAGAGAAGGATGGATCTGAAGAAGACTTATATTTTTAAGAAGATAACATAAGTTTTCAAAGTCTTCACATACAATGAATTCATTTTAAGATGTTTTGACAATGTGAAGCATGCCAAAAAATTATTTTTTTAAATGCTCTAAGAAATTGTGAGTAACCAATGAGCCAAAATTCTAAAGAAAGAAATGTCATTAAATTGTTTACATCGCACAGGGATTGTCTCCAAATTAAATATGATCTCTAAACCAAATCAGGACACCTCCAAACTATATGGAATA
The DNA here is from genome assembly GCF_030028105.1 of Mobula birostris. Taxonomy (NCBI): domain Eukaryota; kingdom Metazoa; phylum Chordata; class Chondrichthyes; order Myliobatiformes; family Myliobatidae; genus Mobula; species Mobula birostris. The sequence continues at coordinate 222,131,651 of NC_092371.1, forward strand.
CCTTGCGATGAAAACTTCATACAGTGCAAAGATTTTCACAATCTCCAAATGACTTTCTTTTATATTACTCCAGAATCACAATGAAACACACACAGCAAATTATATATTGGTTTACTCACTGTGACAATTGAGTAGTGGTTTGGAAAGGTTTTGGTTGGATATGCTGGTATCAGGTATGGAGTTCGCACACCACAAGTTCCTGCCAAGAACCACAATAAATAGATTAAGCATATTTTTTATTGTCCGATTACTCCACTCTAATGCAAGTCAGTGAATTGGCAGCAATAACCTGGACTTAAGAAAGAGATTGGTATCTTTTCCAAGGACAATTTTCTATGCATCTGATCAGAGCAGCTAATGGAAAAGTGGAATCATGTTACGAGGCTTACACAGCAGTGTGGTTAGAAGTGAGGTCAGTGGGAAACTGGCTCCAAGTGGTGGAATATACTGTTTGTGGTGGAGGTCTCAGCCTGAAATGTCTACTGTATCCTTTTCCATCGATGCTACCTGGCCTGTGTGTTGCTTGGATTTCCAGCATTGAGAGATTTTCTCTTGTTTGTGTTTGAAAGTTAAAGCCTAGATTTATCAATTCAAGTTACTCCAATGGGCTTTGATTCTTCACACTCTTCTTCTCGGAGGGAAGGGAGGGGAGGTACTAACCTAGCCTTTACCAGCGGTGTGGAAAGAAACACATCATGCAGGTAAAATGCAAATGTCTGACGCTCACGGCCACAGGGAGTCAAAGGGAATTCAATTCAGTGCAAAACATGAACCAGAAATGTTAAGTAAATTTTGAGAATATTTTACATCACGTACATCTGGAGAAAAGAGCTCATTTTATAAACCCACTACTATTCCCAAAGCTACTAATATCTCCTCATAAAACCAGAAAGTGCTGGAAACAGGAAACAGGCAGCAGACTAGACAACTTCTGTGGACAAGTGAATCAGAGTTAGCAATTCAGATCTTCTTCAGCCTGAAATCTGAAGTCCATTTCTCCTTCCATAGGTGCTGTCTAACCTGCTAACTGTTTCCAGCACCTTTAAGGTTTTAGTTCAGATTTCTAGTTTTTGCAGCTTTTTGTTGATTTTCAGTATTATCTTCCATGTTGACTTTCCTCTATAAAATAAATACACATACTGGGGCTTGAAGATAACTTCATGCCTCAGCTGCCTATTTTCTTGGCCTGAAGAAAATCTGAGCCATTGCAATCAGTAACATGAATTTTGCAAAAAAAAAACAAACATTCTCAATGCTCCATCAAAAAGCAATATTGTAATCAACTTAAGTTGCAAAAGCTTGAGAGGAAAAGACTCACTCATGATCAATGTGGATTATTTGTGAACTAATGAACAGAGTGCTAATTAGATATCTTGCATGAGCCAAGAGTTTTTCAGCAACAGTTTAAACTAAACCTGGTAAGGGAAAGGTGTGCATCACATCAAAAGACCTTTGAAATTTAAACTTACAGAAGACAGATGAGAATGGAATACACTTGTTTCCTTTCCCTTTTGGTGATACTCACGAAGTTTGTTCAAAACAGGCACATGACTCTTCCACTTCTGAAGATAGTCTGCTCGAAACCCATCCATTGAAAACAAGATGACAGGAGGCTGAGTAAACCTACAGTATATCAAAAAAAAATCAACAGGTAGGATGCACACCAAGATCGACAGTGTCACAATCATTTTACAATGGACCACAAAATGAATTTTTATTACCAGTGGAGCTTTGTTCCCCAATAATTTTATTTTAATGAGCAGTTCAGTTCTGATGCTTGTAGCTAATGAGAATAAATTCTCTCAGTTCTAGTCAAACTCAAACTTTAAGTGGTCTATGGTGAACTCCCATGAACTGACCTACACTGAATGAATCAGGAAAGTCTTACCCTGCTGGACACTGGGGTGTGGCAACATCTTCACAATCTTCCTGAACCCATCTTTTCTCACCTGATGAAAAATAAGATTGTTACTAAAAGAAAAACACTTGTTGATATTTGATGGTTTCTGCTACAAATATTTTTAATAATTACTTTTAAATATAAATCTATTTTGCTTAATCAGGTTTGTTACATTACCAAAATAAAAACGTTGAACTTTTACAATATTAAATCTTGCTCAATGCCACAGCAAAATATTTCCGATGCTGAAGTAAAAGATAGGAAATGCTGGAAATAGTCAGCAGGTGAGGCAGTGTCCATGGAGAAAGAAAATGTATAAACATTTCAGGTTAATAGGCATCTGTTAGTCTTGTGAGACCATGGATTTGCGCCTTGGAAGGTTTCCAGGGTGCAGGCCTGGGCAAGGTTGTATGGAAGACCTCCCCTCTCCACGCCACCAATGTTGTCCAAGGGAAGGGCACTAGGGCCGATACAGCTTGGAACCAGTGTTATCACAGAGCAATGCATGGTTAAGTGCCTTGCTCAAGGACACAACACACTACCTCAGATGAGACTCGAACTAGCGACCTTCAGATCACTAGACTGATGCCTTAACCACTTGGCCACACGCCAACACTCAGAATAACCTTTCATCAAATCAGATCTAATAAAATATAATTGATCAGAGTCACTAACTCCAGTGCTTCCAATGTTCCTGACAATGTTCATAGCCGCAAGAATCAGGAGATTAGATTTAGGACGGAAATGAGGAGGAACTGTTTTTCCTAGAGAATGGTGAATCTGCGGAATTCTCTGCCCAATGAAGCAGTGGAGGCGACCTCAGTAAATATATTTAAGACAAGGTTGGATGGAGTTTTGTATAGTAGTGGAAATAAGGGTTATGGGAAAAGGCAGGTGGGTGGAGGTGAGTCCACGGCCAGATCAGCCACGATCTAATTGAATAGCCAGCAGGTTTGATGGGCCAGATGGCCTACTCCTGCTCCTATTTCTTATGTTCTTATGTTCCTGCTGGCCTCCAAGCTAAGTATTTCAACCATTGTTTCCAATCAATCAAACAAGACACAAGTAACTTTAGATTCAGATTAGCAGGAACATTCTTTTTATTTAGGGTGATTCAATGCTAACACTATTCATCTTTGTTCCAATTACACCAACAGACATCCCTCTTACAGATTAGTGACTCCATTTTCAAATCCTAATTCAGGATCACGACCCAAAACGTCAACCATCTTCTCCTGCCTCAGCAGATCCTGCCTGACCTCAAGAATTCCTCCAGCAGTCTATTACTTCGGATTAGTCTCATTTCTCCACTGATTCCAGAATCAGAATCAGAATCAGGTTTAATCTCATCAGTTTATGCTGTGAAATTTGTTGTTCTGCAGCAATAAATGGCTAATTTACAAACCATGAATCACAAAAAAAAAAGTAATGCAAAAACAGAGCTAAAAAAAGTGAGGTAGTGTTCATGGGTACATTGTCCATTCAGAAATCTGATGGTAGAGGGGAAGAAGCTGTTCCTGAATTGCTGAGTGTCTTCAGCCTCCTGTACCTTGTCATTGATAGTAGCAAGGAGAAAAGGGCATGCCCTGTGTGATGGGGGTCCTTAATAATGGATGCTCCTTCTTGAATCATCCCTTTTGAAGGCGTCCTCGATGCTAGGACGCACCAATATTTCACAATAAGGTGAGGATTGTCTTTTGACTCTTTTTCTAGTCATGAACATTACCTTTACAAACACTATGGTAGTCAGTGCAACAATCCTTTTCCTGGATGCAGTCATCAGAGCACGAACAGTAACTGTCCCTTAAGCGCTTCTCTCCACATCGAGTCTGACAACACGTCCAGGACTTAGCTGAAACAAAAAGTCATTAAATTTAGAACATAGTTTAACATAAATTTATCTCACAACCTATAGACAGATAGATACTTGATTGATCCCAAAGGAAATTACATTGTCACATTGCACTGATACAAAATAAGTTACCTTAAAAATAAGATGTGCAAGATTTACAAGTCAAAAGTTACAAGATTTAGAAGATTTCCAAGTTCACACTGGTAAATGGTAGTGCAAAAATTACTGTAAGATTATACAGTAATGGGTGCACATTCACACCGTCCACATAAGAAGTAATGGTAGTACGCCACTGGGTGTCCTCGATGGCAGGGTGCAGTTAACAGAGGTTAACAACAGTCTTAACAGGAGAGGGACGTCATTTCCTCGGCTATAATTTGTCTCATTATAGAGCTTAATGGCCGAGTGTAAGAATGACCTCATAGAGTGCTCTTTGGAACAGTGCAGTTGTCTTAGTCTATTACTCAAAGTGCTCTGCTGTTCAACCAAGCTGGCATGCAGAGGATGAGAAACGTTGTGCATAACTGCCGGGATTTTCCAGAGGATCTTTTGTTTTAACACAATCTCCAGTATCTATATCTGTTTTGCTCAGTACAATTCATAGAACAGTATTACCTGGTGAAACAGTGAATTGGGCCAGTATTATCTTAATCTAAATCCACACAGGATAAGGAATTCTCCTGTATTTGCTTAATAGGTGGAAATGCATGCCTCTGTAATTTATCTACTCCCAAGATAGTGGTGATCTTCAGACAGCTGTAGAATGAGAACGTTGAAAGAAAACTTTGATTCCTTAATATTCAAAAATGAATTAAAGTATAAGCGCGTAGAGTAGGAATGAAGCAGATAAAATTTTCAAAAAACAGCTAGCAGAAACAGCCCCATACCAAAGATCCCATATGTTTAAAGAACCTAAAATTGGTCTTAGACACTGATCTTTGACACATCAGTACAGGCAAAGAATTGACATAGAGAATGGAAAAAAAAACAAATAGGAACATCAGCACCAATCCAGAAGAACACCACAGCGTTGAAAAAAGAGGCTGTTCTGAAATGATTAAGGATAGAGTCTTAACAGTTGACAGTCAAGAAACCTGGAGGATGCATTTACACTACTTGGGCCTAGGCCACAGGCCACAACTTGCAGGAAATATATTGAGGAGCAGGTATGCAGCAAAGAACAGAAAAGGGCAAAAGCCAGGAATAATCAGCATCCACAAAACGTTGGAGAAACTCAGCAGGTCGGGCAGCATCCGTGGAAACGATGAGTTGACGTTTTGGGCCGGAACCCTTCGTCAGGACTGTAGAGGGAAGGGGCAGAGGCCCTATGAAGAAGGTGGGGGGAGGGTGGGAAGGAGAAAGCTGGTAGGTTCCAGGTGAAAAACCAGTAAGGGGAAAGATAAAGGGGTGGGGGAGGGGAAGCAGGGAGGTGATAGACAGGAAAGGTGAAGAAGGAATAGGGGAAAACACAATGGGTAGTAGAAGGAAACAACAGGACTTCTGCAGATGCTGGAAATTCAAGCAACACACATCAAAGTTGCTGGTGAACGCAGCAGGCCAGGCAGCATCTCTAGAAAGAGGTGCAGTCGACGTTTCAGGCTGAGACCCTTCGTCAGGACTAACTGAAAGAAGAGCTAGTAAGAGATTTGAAAGTGGGAGGGGGAGGGGGAAATCCAAAATGATAGGAGAAGACAGGAGGGAGAGGGATGGAGCCAAGAGCTGGACAGGGAGAAAGAAAAGGGGGGGGGGGAATAACCCAGAGGATGGGCAAGGGGTATAGTCAAAGGGACAGAGGGAGAAAAGGGAGAGAAAGAATGTGTGTATAAAAATAAATAACAGATGGGGTACAAGGGGGAGGTGGGGCATTAGCGGAAGTTAGAGAAGTCAATGTTCATGCCATCAGGTTGGAGGCTACCCAGACGGAATATAAGGTGTTGTTCCTCCAACCTGAGTGTGGCTTCATCTTTACAGTAGAGGAGGCCATGGATAGACATGTCAGAATGGGAATGGGATGTGGAATTAAAATGTGTGGCCACTGGGAGATCCTGCTTTCTCTAGTAGTAGAAGGAGGCGGAACCATGAACCAGAACAGTTGGTGCAGGAAGCAGGGTTTCAGATTTTTGGATCATTGGGATCTCTTCTGGGGAAGGGGAGACCTGAACAGATTGGATGGGATGCACCTGACCTCAAGGGGGAGCAATATCCTTGCAGGTAGGTTTGCTAGCATGTTCGGTAGGGTTTAAACTAATTTGCAAGGGGGGGGGTGGGATCTGAAGCAATAGAGCAGTGAAAGAAGTGCATGGAGTAAAGCCAGATCTAACATACAGAGAGGCTTTGAGGAAAGAGAAGCAGAATAAAGGGTGTAAAGGTAGAAAGGCAGAAGGGCTAAAGTGCGTGTACTTCAATGCAAGAAGCATCAGGAACTGACAGCTTGGATACATACATGGAATTATGATGTAGTGGCCATTACAGAGACTTGGCTGGCACCAGGGCAGGAATGGATTCTCAATATTCCTGGATTTCAGTGCTCTAAAAGGGATAGAGAGGGGGAAAAAGGGGGAGGAGGGGTGACATGACTGGTCAGGGATACTATTACAGCTACAGAAAGGGTGGGTAATGTAGCAGGATCCTCTTTTGAGTCAGTATGGGTGGAAGTCAGGAACAGGAAGGGAGCAGTTACTCTACTGGGGGTATTCTATAGGCCACCTGGTAGCAGCAGAGATACCGAGGAGCAGATTGGAAGGCAAATTTTGGAAAGGTGCAAAAATAACAGGGTTGTTATCATGGGTGACTTTAACTTCCCTAATATTGATTGGCACCTGATTAGTTCCAAGGGTTTAGATGGGGCAGAGTTTGTTAAGTGTGTCCAGGACGGATTCCTGTCACAGTATGTGGACAGGCCGACTAGGGGGAATGCCATACTAGATCTAGTACTAGGTAATGAACCGGGTCGGGCCACAGATCTCTCAGTGGGTGGGCATCTGGGGGACAGTGACCACCACTCCCTGGCCTTCAGCATTATCATGGAAAAGGATAGAATCAGAGAGAACAGGAAAATTTTTAATTGGGGAAGGGCAAATTATGAGGCTATAAGGCTAGAACTTGCGGGTGCGAATTGGGATGATGTTTTTGTAGGGAAATGTACTATGGACATGTGGTCGATGTTTAGAGATCTCTTGCAGGATGTTAGGGATAAATTTGTCCCGGTGAGGAAGATAAAGTGAAGGAACCATGGGTGACAAGTGAGGTGGAAAATCTAGTCAGGTGGAAGAAAGCAGCATACATGAGGTTCAGAAAGCAAGGATCAGATGGGTTTATTGAGGAATATAGGGTAGCAAGAAAGGAGCTTAAAAAGGGGCTGAGAAGAGCAAGAAGGGGCCATGCGAATAAGGTAAAGGAAAACCCCAAGGCATTCTTCAATTATGTGAAGAACAAAAGGACGACAGGAGTGAAGGTAGGACTGATTAGAGATAAAGGTGGGAAAATGTGCCTGGAGGTTGTGTAAGTGAGCGAGGTCCTCAATGAATACTTCTCTTCGGTATTCACTAATGAGAGGGAACTTGATGACGGTGAGGACAATATGAGTGAGGCTGATGTTCTGGAGCATGTTGATATTAAGGCAGAGGAGGTGTTGGAGTTATTAAAATACATTAGGACAGATAAGTCTCTGGGGCCTGACGGAATATTCCCCAGGCTGCTCCACGAGGCGAGGGAAGAGATTGCTGAGCCTCTGGATAGGATCTTTATGTCCTCGTTGTCTACAGGAATGGTACTGGAGGATCGGAGGGAGGCGAATGTTGTTCCCTTGTTCTAGATGGAATAGATAGAGTGGATAGCCAGCGCCTCTTCCCTAGGGTACCACTGCTCAATACAAGAGTACATGGCTTTAAGGTAGGGGGTGGGAAGTTCAAGGGGGATATTAGAGGAAGGTTTTTTACTCAGAGAGTGGTTGGTGCGTGGAATACACTGCCTGAGTCAGTGGTGGAGGCAGATACACGAGTGAAGTTTAAGAGACTACTAGACAGGTATATGGAGGACTTTAAGGTGGGGGCTAATATGGGAGGCAGGGTTTGAGGGTCGGCACAACCGAAGGGCCTGTACTGTGCTGTACTATTCTATGTTCTATGTTAAGATGTAGATGGGTGGGTTAGTAAATTTGTGGATGATACTAAGATTGGTGGAGTTGTGGATAGTGTAGAAGACTGGCAAAAAACACAACATGATATAGACAAGTAGCAGATATGGGCTGAGGAATGGCAGATGGTGTTTAACTCAGATAAATGTGAGATGTTGCACATTGGTAGGGCAAATGCAGGGAGACAGTACACTGTAAAGGGCAAGATCCTTAACAGTATTGCTGAACAGAGAGATCTTGGGATCTAAGTTCGTAGCTTCCTGGAGGTGCCTACACAGATGGATAAGGTGGTTACGAAGGCTTATAGAATGCATGTGTTTATTAGTCAAGGCATTGAGTTCAAGTCAGGAGGTTATGTTGCAAATTTATAAAACTCTGGTTAGGCCACATCTGGAGTATTGCAAACAGTTATGATCGTCCCACTATAGAAGGATGTTGAGGCTTTGGAGAGGGTGCAGAAGAGTTTTACCAGGATGCTGCCTGGTTTAGAGGGCATGAGCTATCACAGGCTGTTTTCTTTGGAGTACTGAAGGAAGATTGGATAGAGGTTTACAAGATTATGATAGGCATAGATAGAGTGGACAGAGTATCTGCTTCCCAGGGTCATGTATAAGATGATGAGGGGCATTGATCATGTGGATAGCCAGAAGTTTTTTCCCAGGGCTGAAATGGCTAACACAAGGGGGCATAGTTTTAAGGTGCTTGGAAGCAGGTACAGAGGGGACGTCAGGGGTAAATTTTTCCAGAAAAAGTGGTGGGTGCGTGGAATGCACTGCCGGCGATGGTGTTGGAGACAGGCACTATAGGTTCTTTTAAGAGACTCTTAGATAGGTACATGGAGCTTAGAAAAATAGAGGGCTATACGGTAAGGTACAAACTGTAATTCTAGGCAATTTCCAGAGTAGATTACATACATGGTCGGCACAACATTGTGGGCTGAAGGGCTTGTAATGTGCTGTAGGTTTCTATGTTCTGTGAAATGTCTACAACCAGAGGGCATCCATTGAAGATCAGAGGGGGTTGGTTTAAGGGGGATGTGAGGGGCAAGTTTTTTTTTTTACTCAGAGTCATGGATGCCTGGAATGCAATGCCCAGTATATGATAGAGTCAAATACATTGGAGGCTTTTAAGAGACATTTGGATAGACACATGGATATAAGGAAGATAGAGGGATATGGACACGGTGTAGGTAGGAGGGATTAGTGTTATGTGTTTTTGATTTGCTTTTTAGCTGGTTCAGCACAACATTGTGGGCTGAATGGCCTGTTCCTGTGTTGTATCTTGTCATCTTCAGAAGTGTTCTGATGACTCTGCTATAGTTGGATGCATCAACAAGGGAGATGAGGCTGAGTACAGGGCTACGGTAGGCAACTTTGTCACATGGTGTGAGCAGAATTATCTGCAGCTTAATATGAAAAAGACTAAGGAGCTGGTGGTAGATCTGAGGATAGCTAAGGTACCGGTGACCCCTGTTTCCATCCAGGGGGTCAATGTGGACATGGTGGAGGATTACAAATACCTGGGGATACAAATTGACAATAAACTGGACTGGTCAAAGAACACTGAGGCTGTCTACAAGAAGAGTCAGAGCCGTCTCTATTTTCTGAGGAGACTGAGGTCCTTACATCTGCCGGACGATGCTGAGGATGTTCTACGAGTCTGTGGTGGCCGGTGCGATCATGTTTGCTGTTGTGTGCTGGGGCAGCAGGCTGAAGGTAGCAGACACCAGCAGAATCAACAAACTCATTCGTAAGGCCAGTGATATGGTGAGGATGGAACTGGACTCTCTGATAGTGGTGTCTGAAAACAGGATGCTGTCCAAGTTGCATGCCACCTTGGACAATGTCTCCCATCCACTACATAATGTACTGGTTGGGCACAGGAGTACATTCAGCCAGAGACTCATTCCACCGAGATGCAACACAGAGTGTCATAGGAAGTCATTCCTGTCTGTGGCCATCAAACTTTACGACTCCTCCCTTGGAGGCTCAGACACCCTGACCCAATAGGCTGGTCCTGGACTTACTTCCTAGCATAATTTACATATTACTATTTAACTATTTATGGTTTTATTATTATTTAATTATTTATGGTGCCACTGTAACGAAAACCAATTTCCCCCAGGATCAATAAAGTATAACTATGACTATATTTACTGTTTCTTGATCAGTAGAGTTTTGGCCCAACAAAGAATTCAGCCTCATTGACCTGATTAAAGGGAAACAGCCAGTTCAAATGGAACAGGGGCACACCTAGAAAACAGTGATCATAAGATTCAGAATAGCTCTGTAAAAGGATTTAGACCACTCCAGGATAGACAATTAGAGATGGGCAAATTTCAGAGGGATGAACACAACTTGCCCAGTTAAACTGGGATCAAACTTTAGCAGGCAAAACTGTGATTAAACCACAGGAGACCTTTAAGATGGATATGCTTCTGCTGGCATCCAAACACACTGTAGAGAAGTGCAATGGGACATTTAATCCAGTGCTCTCCGGATGATCAAAAAGTATAGAACGGAAAAGGGCATATAGCAGATGGCAAGTTGTTTATGTAAATGAGAATCTAGCTGATCACATAAAGTTCAGATGGAAAATACGGATAATAAAAAAAATATGATAGAAGATTGACAGTCAACATAAAATGGAATTCAGAAATGTCTTGAGGCATCCAAAGGTTGTAAAAGGAAAGGCCAAAAATGAAACCCATTCAAGGAGTCAGAGTACTTAACTTTAGTCTTCATCAAAGATGCTGTGAGGAAAGATGTGTCTAAGATTCCGGATGGACTGAGAATTAAAGACCCCAAGATCACCTGATCTAGAAGAGATGCTGCATCGGTTGTTCCAGGAAGGGAGACAACCTACAGAGGTCATAGGTCATTTGTCACAGATGTAATAGTGATGCCAGAGGATGGGAAAACTGCAAATGCTGCTGCCTCCTTCAAAAGAGTGTGTCACGAATAAACCCAGTAGTTACAAACCAGTCATTTAACCTCAGTGGGAAAGTTCAGGAAACAATTATCAGCAATTTGAACACATGTTGTTTGATTAGAGAAAGCCAGTACGGATTGCTAAAAGCAATTTTTGTACAACTAAACAGAATTATTGAATAACAGGAAGCACTAATGTAAGGCCGTAGCAGCTTCACTAAATTAGGATATGTAACAGGGAACAAACAGAAAAGTGAGTGGACTGAGGTGAAGTGTGCACTGAAGTCTCCCATCAGGCACTATTAGGACCCCATTCTTAATATACATATGCTCAATAGCTTCTTGATTAGGTTAACTTGTACACCTGCTTGTTCAAGGTCAAGTTTAATTGTCATTCAACCATACATGAATGCACATGAATACAGCCAAACAAAACAGCATTACTCTGTGGCCAAGGTGCAAAACACAGTACCAATGGTCATATGCAGCACAAGGTACACATAATGCATATAAGACAGTAAAATACAGTTACACTGAAAAAAATATAGTCCAGCTCCCTGAGTTCATGACTGCTACAGCAGTCTGCAGTTGAACATAGTACATCTTGTCGTCTACAAGTGAAAACTTGAGGACAGCACCGACCCCAGAATGTACACCACGTCACACTACTTCCAGCACTCTGGTGGAGCGCACTAACTCCACGCTGCTGTCCTGGGCAGCTGCAAGTAGGCAACACCTTGGCCTAAGACTAGTCCTTGCTACAACCAAGGCCATGTAACTCCTCCGCCACCCAGCAATAAACCAATGAATCAGGCTTGCAGCATTCTACTTTAACAATGCCCAACAAGGTCTTGTGATTAAATGAAAAGCGACTAAGATGATCACTCGCAAATATCTAATCTGCCAATCATGTGACAGCAACTCATTGCATAAAAGCATGCAGGCATGGTCAAGAGGTTCAGTTTATCTACAAAGATGATTCAAAAGATACAGTAACTAGTGGTTTCTGTTCTAAATTTTCAGCTGTTAATTAAGAAAAGATTATCAAACAAATTATCAGAATTCACATCGGAGATAGTTTCTATCATTTTAGCCTTTGAATGGGTTGAAGTACACCCTGGTTATGTACTTCTGTGTTCTGTTCCGTTTCATTCTCCAGGTCAAGGCTGGAGTCAGAGTTGGAGGCACTCTGGAGATGTCCAACATCATTGGAACCCGCAACGATGACAGTGGACCCTGGGTTTTGAATCTGCTCTGAAGAATGGGTCTCCTTCACCATTCCCCATCCTCTTTTCCCTCTCACACCTCATCTCCTCGCCTACCCATAGCTTCCTTTTGGTGCTCCTCCCCCCCCTTTCTTCCTCACGGACTCCCCCTTCTTCAGCCCTGTACCCCTTTCACCAATCAACTTCCCAGCTCTTTATTTCATCCCTCCCCCTTCTGGTTTCACTTATCCCCTTGCGATTCTCTCTCCCCTCCCCTACCTTTTCAATCTTTTTTTCTCCAGTCCTGCCGAGGGGTCTCAGCCCAAACATCAACTGTACTTTTTTCCCCATAGATGCTGCCTGGCCTGCTGAGTTCCTCCAGCATATTTTGCGTGTGCTGCTTGGATTTCCAGCATCAGCAGATGCTCTCTTGTTTGTGAAAGCCAACACCAGTGTGTTTTACAAAGTTTCCTAAAAGGCAATTAAATCCTCAAAACAGGAAGCTCCTTTTCCACCGAATCTGGTTTTAAACAGTGTTTATGCTCAATACGAGAAGGCACGTTCCAGTTACTATTCATCATTGAACCACAGATGTATTTTTATACACAAGCTGAAACCCAGGAGTTTACTGAAGATTTTTTGTGGCGTTCTTCAAGGATATGTTTAAAGACTTCAGAATATTTTCCTCTTTTAAAGACAATGTTCCTAATTTTTGTTTAGATCTTAATTTTTAATGTCATATTCAGAACTCTGTAATACAATCCAATTTGGTCTTTAACAATATCCGGTCAAGATCGCTCAAGCTGCAATGAATGTTGATGTAATGGCTCACACTTGTTAGTTTTGTAGAGATGGTTTTGGGGACAGCGCAGGAACAATGTTAAACCTACAAAGAATAAAAGATCAACCCAGATGCATTACAATGGCCAAATTTAAAGACCCCTAAAGTTGATGTGAAAGCTTTATGGGCGTACACTTGATGTTGACTGGGTGGTTACATAACTGATGGAATCACAGTTAAAATTCAAAGTACATTTATATTCAAGGTATGTATGCAGTATACAACTCTGAGATTTGACTTCTCCAGACAGCCACAAAACAAAGATCCTGTTCAAAGAAAAACAAGAACCCCCTCACCACCGCAAAAAAGAAACAAATCACGAGATTGCAGGTATATTTTCAGCAGAAAATGCTAAGCAGTAGATTTATTGAATCATAAACAATTGATATCCAAGACCACTGGCTTAAGGAGATTGGTCGAAGCATTAATGGTGAGATGAGGTAGATCTCTCCAACCCAAAAAAAAATCTAAAGTAATGATTTTAAATCCACTGTCTGATTATGCTGGTAGAAATGGTCTAAAATGGCCTGGAAGGAAATTAGACAAGTACTAGAAAGAGAGTCTCTGCACATACCTGGGAGATAAAGTGTGGGGATGGACTAACTGAATCGTTCTTTGATATTCAGTCCAGACTAGCACCAAGTCATATTCCATGGGAGCAATTCAACTGTCCAGCCACTGTTCAGTATTAATTAATAAAATAAGATCACCTCATAATTCTTTTCAGCACTTTACAAGAGTCACTGCCTCCATAGCACCTACACTTGCTGACATATTACTGTTTATGTGAATGACATTTGAACATTAGCCAATTGTAATGAGATGCTCAGTTAAAGCAAGCACCTCGTTTACACTCTTAACTACGCACAATCTCTATGGTTTTTGTGTTCCTGTTCCAGAATCAAATGCTGACCACACAACCCCTGTAACCTTCAGCGAGCACAATATTTTCCATAAGCAGCAAAAGGGGGGGAAAAATCTCCAAAATACTTTTCATGATTTTGCAGATTTGCTGGGGAAACCAGGAGATCTCTCGTACTTCCCCACTCCTACTCTGATTTATCAATCTGTGGCGTCTAGAAATGAGGCCCAACACAAGCATCTCATCCTCCATCAGCAAACATTGTAATCTTCTGGATTAATCCCAAATTCCACAATTTCATGGAACTTGATGTTGTGTTTCCTTCAATCACCAATCTGGAATATTATCTCAGTTTATTTGCATTTTTATCCACCTTTTACTGCTAGCTCCCCTCAAACGTTGGAGGATGTGCCCACCCAACCTACTGGGCATGCATTCCTGTACTGCATTTTACAAATCCTACAGTCTTTTGGCTATGGAGTCATAGAAGATAGGACAGTAGAGGCTCTTCGGCCCATGCTGTTGCGTCTAACATTTAACCTACTCTAAGATCAATTTAACCCTTCCCTCCTATAAAACCTCTATTTTCCTATGGTCCACATGCATATCTAAGAGTTTCTTAAATGCCCCTAACATATCTACTTGTACCACCACTCCTGGCAGGGCACTTTACGCATGCATCATTCTTTATGTAAACAACTTAGCGGTGATATTCTCTCCATACTTCCCTCCAATTACCTTGGAATTATGCCCCCTCATATTAGCCATTTCTACCCTGGAAAGTCTCCTACTATCAAACTCTGTCTAAGCTTCTTATCATTATTACACCTTTATCAAGTCAATTCTCATCCTCTAGAACACTAACAAGCTCAGAAACAAGCCCTTCAGCCCATCTAGTCCATACTACTTATCCAACTTCCTCTTAAATGTTGAAATCAAACCCACATCTACCTCTTCCGTGAGCAGCTCGTTCCACTCTCTCATCATCCTGAGTGAGGAAGTTCCCTGTTTTGCTCCCCTTTAACATTTCACCTTTCACACTCAACCCATGACCTCTAGTTCTAGTCTCACCCAACCTCAGTGGAAAAAGCCTGCCTGGGTTTACCCTACCAATACCGTTCATAATCTTGTCTACTTCTACAAATCCCATGCTCCAGGTAATAAAGTCTTAACCTATTTAACCTTTTCCTATAACTCAGGTGCTCAAGGTTTGGCAGCATCCTTGTAAATTTTCTCTGCGCTTTCAATTTTATTGATATCTTGCCTGTAGATAGGAATGCACACAATAGACTTCACTAACCTGTTATACAACTTCAACATAATATTCCACAGTAACAGGCCCTCTCACTCAACTGGTTAATGCCGACCAAAGCGTCCTACCTGCTAGTCCCAGTTGCCCGCAATCTGCCCATAGCTCTTCAAACACTTCCTTTCCTTGTTCCTACCCAAATGTTGCACTTAGTACAGTGGCGGCGACAACGATTGGGGTTCAATTCCTGCTGCTACCTGTCAAGAATGCCCACGCAAGGTTCCCCTGGGTGCTCTGGTTTTGCCCATAATCCAAAGGTGTACAGGTTAGGGATAGTAAACTGTGGGCATGCTATGTTGGTGCCAGACGCACGGTGACACCTTCAAACTGTGTTGGTCATTGACGCATACGACATATTTCACTGTTTGTTTCAGTGTAACGTGACAAATACAGCTAATTCTTATCTTTATCTTTTGATCTTTATCTTCACCATTTTCTCTGGAAGCTATTCACTACGATCCTCTTTTTGTTCAGTCTTTTCACAATTTAAATGCTCCCATTCACTTATTGGCCAAGCAGCCACGTTGGGTGGCAGGGTGGAGATGTGTACCAAAGCAGGTGTAAGGTGCCCTGCCCTCCGCTAGCCTGCAGGTCACCCTTAGGCGAGGTGCAGTACCTACTTAGCCCCTCCGATCAGGGTCACGTGAAGGCACAGGAGCAAGTGGTAGATGGTCGCATGAACAGCTGGTACATATCACAAGTCCTTGCCATGTGACCACTTACAGACATTTGCACCACACACTGCATCCGCAAAGCTAACAGGACCCCACGCACCCCTCATACAAACTCTGCTCCCTCCTGCCATCTGGCAAAAGGTACTGAAGCATTCGGGCTCTCACGACCAGACTGTGTAACAGTTTCTTCCCCCAAGCCATCAGACTCCCCAATTCCCAGCGACTAGTTTGACACTAATACACACACTCATCTGAACACAACTCCACTCTCTTTGCAATTTTTGCTCATTTCTTTTTCAATTCCTGCTAAAACATTGTTTACATTTACATTTATATCATTTATTATATTGTAATTTGTCCTTTACTGTGCCAATGGTCTTGTTTATTAATTATTGCACTGTCTTGCACTGTTTTGTGCACTTATGTAGCCCCGTGTAGGCCTGAAGTCTAATGTAGTTTTGTGTTGTTTCACGTAGTCTAGTGTAGTTTTGTATTGTTTCAGATAGTCCAGCATAGTTTTGTGTTGTTTCAGGTAGCACCATGGTCCTGGAGGAACGTTGTTTCGTTTTTACTGTGTACTGTACCAGCAGTTATGGTTGAAATGACAATAAAAGCGACTTGACTTGGCGACTTGACTACATTGACGCCAGGCAGCCAATCTCTGAAGAGTATCTTGTAAAGTCACTGCCTAGACAAAGGCAACAGTAAACCACTTCTTTAGAAAAATTTGCCAAGAACAATTGGCCATGGAAAGACCATGATCGGCCAAGTCATACGACAGAGCACATAACTAATGAACAAACCATGTTTACGGCTTATCCCCATTGTCACCCAGCTGTTACCCTATCAGGGACATCCCTTCAATGTGGCTCAGAGAGCTTTTGTCTCTTTCCCAGGTGCTAATGAAGGGTCTTCAATCTGAAAGGTTAACTGTTTCTTTACCCACTCACCTGCTGAGTATTTTAGGCAATTTCTGTGTTTATCATGGACCTCCTACACTTTCCATTGAATCTTCCACATCAGCTTGAAAGAACATGCCATCTCATCTTAGTATCTCTTCTGAACATTGACACCCTGGCACTGCAAAATACTCTACAAACCATCAACCAAGAACAGATGATCAAATGTATGGAACTGATATAGAATACAGAGCTGTATAGCTCATGAAATAGACCAGAGAGCCAAGACTGACTCCTACATGCAAGGATAAACATTTGTTTTGTAATAGTTCCAAACTGTCTCAGAAGGTATTCTTTTCAGCATTCCAAGGAACTGAACTGTTTAAAAAATTGGCGCTTTTTATGTTGCTTTTCAAAACCTCAGGAAATCTTGTTGAATGCGACTGCCTTTAAAGCATTAGAAAGGTCAAACTGGAAACATTCTCCCGGGAACAGCAATATGACAAAAAATAATTAGCAATGCTGATGACGATCACAGAGGGCATCAAGAATAAAGGCCGTAAGAAAGAGGAGCAGAATGAGAACATTTGGCCCATCGAGTCTGCTCTGTCATTTCATCATGGCTAATCTTTTTCCTCTCAAACCCAATCTCCTGCCTTCTCCCCTTCACCTCACTATAGGAAGGATGTAGAAGCATTGGAAAGGGTACAGAGGAGATTTACCAGGATGCTGCCTGGTTTAGAGAATATGCATTATGATCAGAGATTAAGGGAGCTAGGTCTTTGCTCTTTGGAGTGAAGAAGGTTGAGAGGAGACATGATAGAGGTGTACAAGATAATAAGAGGAATAGATAGAGTGGATAGCCAGCGCCTCTTCCCCAGGGCACCACTGCTCAATACAAGAGGACATGGCTTTAAGGTAAGGAGTGGGAAGTTCAAGGGGGATATTAGAGGAAGGTTTTTTTTACTCAGAGAGTGGTTGGTGCATGGAATGCACTGCCTGAGTCAGTGGTGGAGGCAGATACACTAGTGAAGTTTAAGAGACTACTAGACAGGTATATGGAGGAATTTAAGGTGGGGGCTTATATGGGAGGCAGGGTTTGAGGATCGGCACAACATTGTGGGCCAAAGGGCCTGTACTGTGCTGTACTATTCTATGTTCATATCCCTTCATGCCCTGACCAATCAAGAATCTGAAGCATTCAAATGGTGTCTTGTATGACCAGCTGAGAAGGTAATCAGGGCTTGGGTTTAACCTTTCATCCCAAAGACAGCATCTCTTACTTCCTCAATATCACCAGACTGTTTAAGTTATGTGCACAAGTCTCTAGGCAATGAACTCCCAATATTCTGACTAGAATACAAGAGTGCATGCCTGAATCCCTTGTGCAGTTGAAGTACAATGTTGATTTTACTATGCATCAGACATAAGAGGACAAGAGTAATCTTTATCTTACACAGATAGGGTGGCACATTACATCGTGGTTAGAGTAACATCATTACAGCATCAGTGATCCAGGTTCAATCGCGCCACTGACTGTAAGGAGTTTCTAGGTTTTCCCCATGACCACATGGGTTTCCTCCTGGTCCTCCCACAGTCCAAAGACATGCAGCTTGGTAGGTTAATGGTGACATGGGTATAACTGGGCAGCATGAGCTTGATGGGCCAGAAGGGGCTGTTACCATGCTGTATCTCTAAATGAATCAATGAACAAATAAATGAATAAACAAATTAAATAGATGGATAATAGAGCTGTCATATGAAAGGTCTAAATGAAGTTGTCCAGCATCTCCATAACTTCAACAGAACACATCTCATTCTCAATCTTTACCACCAACAAGACAAACAGCAATTTTCTCAAAACGCTATGGTCTCCAGATCAAACAGCATTCTGACCTGGATGTTTATTGGCATTTTCCTCCACTAATTTAGAAATTTGAAATAAATTCAAAATATGATGGAAGAACTCGGCAGATCAGGCAGTATCTGTGGGAAGAAAATCAATTAGCATTTCAGACTGAAGGCCCTTAATCAGAATTAATGATCTGATCTATTAACTGTTTCCTCTTCCCACAGATACTGCTTGATCTGCTGAGTCTTACCAGCAATTCCCGTTTTTTTTAATTATTTCAGATTTCCACATTTACAATTATCTTTCCATTTCCATTTGGAAGCCTGAAGTTACCCACCGAAAGCCATTACAGGAACACATTTACCACAGAATTTCAACGGCTTAAAGTCAGTGACCATCACCACCCACTCAATCGGAACCAGTTAGTGAATACAGACTTATTACTGTTACCCACAGCCCAGGGACAATTCAGAGAAGCATTAATAACTAGTTTTAAAAACTTTCTTAAAATCAAAGTCAGACATATGCAAGCAGCACAAATACTGGAAAAGAAAACTCAGGATATACAATGACAAAGATATATTTTTGCTGAAAGGTAGCTTAACAATATTCTCACTCTACAACAACCCCAATATTCATTACCCAGCCAACACGAGCAAGCTGGAAACCTGGAAATTCCTCAGATTACTTTTGATTTCAAAGTGGGCTGACACATGGAAAAAGGAAGATGGTTGATGAAAGCCAAATAACACAAGCTATGTGGTTTATATGTTAAAACAGGGTCTCCCAGCCCGGGGTCCACAGAACCCTCAGTTAATGGTAGGGGGCCAAGGCATAAATAAAATTGAGAACCCCTGTGTTGAAATGGAATTGGCATCCCAGTTGTTCTGCTTGCTTCAGAATCATGCAGGTACTTTTAATACTTCTGTTTATTTATCAAGAAGGCTGCAGTAGATAAATGAGAGGATGGCACCAAGGAAAAGACTAATTTATTGCCACAGTAGCTTCAGGACACAGAAATAAACCATTAAAATCAGCATTCTATTTGGCTTACTAATTGATTGCTTAACTGCACACCAACTTCCTGTTCCAAGAACAAGGGTGGTGAATCCATGGAATTTGTTGCCACGGGCAACAGTGGAGGCCAAGTCATTGGGTGTATTTAAGGCAGAGATTGACAGGTATCTGAGTAGCCAGGGCATCAAAGGTTATGGTGAGAAGGCAAGGGAGTGGGACTAAATGGGAAAATGGATCAGCTCATGATAAAATGGAGGAGGAGACTCGATGGGCCGAATGGCCGACTTTTGCTCCTTTGTCTTGTCTCTTATGGTATACAAATCTCACAGAACACCAGCATAAATTACTCTCTCATCATGCACATGATAACTTGCTATTCAATATTCCCTCCAAAATGGGCAATCTTACAGTTCCCCATGTTAAACCATAAGACATAGGAGCAGAATTAGGCCATGAAGCCCATCAAGTCTACTCCGCCATTCCATCATGGCTGATTTGTTACAGCTATATCAGACTTTGGTCAGACCCCACTTGGAGTACTGTGCTCAGTTCCGGTCACCTCACTAAAGGAAGGATGTGGATACAGAGAGAGTGGAGAGGAGATTTACAAGGATGTTGCCTGGATTGGAGAACATGCCTTACGATAATAGGTTGAGTGAATTGGCCTTTTCTCCTTGGAGCGATGGAGGATGAGAGGTGACCTGATAGAGGATTATAAGATGATGAGAGGCACTGACTGTGTAGATACCCGAAGGCTTTTTCCCAGGGTTGAAATAGTTAATATGAGGGGGCATAATTTTAAGGTGCTTGGAAGTAGGTGCAAGGGGGGTGTCAGTTTTTCACACAGTGAGTGGTGGGTGTGTGGAATGCACTACAGGCGGTGGTGGTGGAGGCGGATACAATAGGGTGTTTAAGAGACTGTTAGGTACCTGGAGCTTAGAAAAATAGAGGGCTATGCGGTAGGGTAATTTGAGGCAGTTTCTAGAGTAGGTTACATAGTCGGCACAACATTGTGGGCTGAAAGGCCTGTAACGTGCTGTAGTTTTCTATGTTCCATGTTCTATCTATTATCCCTCTCAACCTCATCTGCCATCGTGCTTACCCCATCTCTTCCCTTTTTCAGATATTAGGGATCCTTCTCCCAGTTTCTCACCTTTGCGTTAGCAGCACATTTAGGAACACTGCATATAATCCCTTTGTCTAAGTTACTCTTGTAATTTGTAAACAGTGAAGACCTCAGCAGAGACGCCATTTGCAACCTACAATTACCACTTGACTGATTTTGTGGCTCTGACGCCATCAGGACTTGCACAGAACATCAGGGTGATGAAGGTAAATAGAAAAAAAACAGCAGCTCCTTGAAACCGATGAGAAGAGGATGCTGAGGTTCCTAAGCCTTCTAGCACTTGCTGAGATAATACGAATACAACTAGTTTAAGGCCCTTGTCCTGTTACAGCTTTCTTAAGGTTTCACCCCGATCTGTCCAAAAAGCAGCCAAATTAGAGAGATATAACTTAATACATAGTAGTAGGGTGGAAATGCATCTCTACCAAAGGAGGTACTAACAAACTTGCAGGTCACCCTTGGGCAAGGTGTAGCACCTGCCTAGCACCCCCGATCAGGATCACGTGAACCCATGGGAGCAGGTGATGGATGGTCGGATGAGCAGCTGGTGCATATCACAAGTCCTGGTTACGCGACCACTGACGCCAGACAGACAATCTCTGAAGAGTATCGATAATGGCTGGGGTCACCCGCCTTTGAAGACACTGCCCAGAAGAAGGCAATGGCAAACCACTTCTGTAGAAAAATTTGCCAAGAACGATCATGGTCAAGGAAAGAGCGTAATTGCCCACGTCATATGACACGGCACATAATGAATGAACGAATTTAGCACACTTAAACAAAGTGATATCTATGTTCATTAATAATTACTGTCTTATATTTAACCATGTTATAAAAACAACTCAAGTCACTTTCAATTTTCAAAGTTAATCAAAGGGATCACAATAAACATAATGGAAACTACAATTTGAAAATTTGATGGTTAAGAAGGCAACATTAAATACCTGATTCTAAATGACATGATCGGAGGCCAAGCCCGAGGCCTAGCCCAAGCAGTAGAATTAACAGTAATGTTAGCAGCACCTATGAAGGAGGAAAAAGAGATACCATAAGTTTGCACACATCTATTTATTCGTTTCCATCTCTTTGAGCTGTATTTTGGGATAAAGTACATATTGTTTATTGAATGCATCATAAGCTCATGATACAACTGGGAGTAATTTTTATTTCTTCAGAGGGATAAAAGCCCATGAGGGTCAATAATTTCACCAACCAGGGAAGATTCATCCACTGTTTGACAACCAACTCTCAAAAGTAGAATTTAGTATTTGCTAGGTGATAGTGATTAGATAGTTTGAAATTCTCTCAGTATTTCTGTACACCATTTTCTCATAATGACCACAATGTTAATGGTTCCCAGTTTGCGTTGGCAGAACTGTCACTTCTGGAAAACCTTACTCCTACGAAAGAAAGAAAGATTAAAGATCAGCTTTATTTGACACATGTACATGAAAACAAACAGTGAAGTGCATCATTTGTGTCAATGGTCAACACAGTCTGAGGAGGGTGCTGAGGCAACCCGCAAGTGTCGCCATGCTTCCAGTGCCAACAGAGAATGCCCAAAACCTACTAACCCAAACTGAACCTGTACATCTTTGGAATATGGGAGGGAACTGAAGCAGATGGAGGAAACCCACGTGATCACAGGTAGAACGTACAAACTCCTTACAGATAGCAGCGGGGGGGGGGGAATTAAACGAACTTACTGTAAAGAATATGCTCGCAGCCCACAGTATGTGCCACCTGTGTGTTGTGTATTTACAGCAATAACGTGCCTCTTTAATTCCTATTTTCCTTTCTGAGATTTTTAAAGCATTTTTGTTGTCTATTCAATGCAAGGCAATAAATCACATCCATTTCTAACTGGTTCTCTTTCACCTAGTCCGCACTTCATGGTCAGCGATGTCTTCCTTATCGTCGCACCAACATTTCAGAGATGCAGTTTCCAATGTTGCAGACTGTTCTATGAGACAGATCTGTAGGTGGTGATTGTGCCTTATGTAGATCTGACACTCCGCCCTCAAGACATCCTAGCCGCCTTCAAGAAGATAAAACATCTATGCTACAGGGAGCAGAACCATCAGAGTTACCTGGCTCAGTTTGTCAACCCTCCGGTTTGGAAGTAATTGACAACAGTGCACAAAGCGGAAGTCCAGTAGACACAAAGGAAATGGAACATCAGGGAGTGGGACAGTTGCACTGGAAGAAGTGCGACTGCCCACCAGCACTAGTGAGCAAGTTCACTGCTGATTTTCGGGCTACCAGCTGGTGTCCCTGGGCACGTTCTTGGAATATGCGCAAATCAGATGGCGGAGATATTTTTAAACTGTCTCAATATGAACCTGTTATTCCCGCCTGCTTTAAAAAGACTATCATCCCAGTACTGAAGAAACACAAGGTAACGTGCAATAATATCAATCACCTGGTGGTGCTCTGAAGTGCTTCAAGAAGCTGCTCACAGAAACCATAGAAACTACAGCACAGAAACAGGCCTTTTGGCCCTTCTTGGCTGTGCCGAACCATTTTCTGCCTAGTCGCCTGCACACAGACCATATCCCTCCATACACCTCCCATCCATGTATCTGTCCAATTTATTCTTAAATGTTAAAAAAGAACCCGCATTTACCACCTCATCTGGCAGCTCATTCCATACTCCCACCACTCTCTGTGTGAAGAAGCCCCCCCCAATGTTCCCTTTAAACTTTTCCCCCCTCAACCTTAACCCATGTCCTCTGGTTTTCTTCTCCCCTTGCCTCAGTGGAAAAAGCCTGCTTGCATTCACTCTATCTATACCCATCATAATTTTATATACCTCTATCAAATCTCCCCTCATTCTTATACGCTCCAGGGAATAAAGTCCTAACCTATTCAACCTTTCTCTGTATCTGAGTTTCTCAAGTCCCGGCAACATCCTTGTAAACCTTCTCTGCACTCTTTCAACCTTATTAATATCCTTTCTGTAATTTGGTGACCAAAACTGAACAAAATACTCCAGATTCGGCCTCACCAATGCCTTATACAACTCATCATAACATTCCAGCTCTTATACTTAATACTTTGATTCATAAAGGCCAATGTACCAAAAACTCTCTTTACAACCCTATCTACCTGTGATGCTACTTTTAGGGAATTTTGTATCTGTATTCCCAGATCCCTCTGCTCCACTGCACTCCTCAGTGCCTTACCATTAACCCTGTATGTTCTACCTTGGTTTGTCCTTCTAACGTGCAATACCTTACACTTGTCTGTATTAAACTCCATCTGCCATTTTTCAGCCCATTTTTCCAGCTGGTCCAAGTCCCTCTGCAGGCACTGAAAACCTTCCTCACTGTCTACTACACCTCCAACTGTATCATCAGCAAATTTGCTGATCCAATTTACCACATTATCATCCAGATCATTGATATAGATGACAAATAACAATGGACCCAGCACTGATCCCTGTGGCACACCACTAGTCACAGGCCTCCACTCGGAGAAGCAATTCTCTACTACCACTCTTTGGCTTCTTCCATTGAGCCAATGTCTAATCCAATTTACCACCTCTCCATGTATACCTAGCGACTGAATTTTCCTAACTAACCTCCCATGCGGGACCTTGTCAAAGGCCTTACTGAAGTCCATGTAGACAATATCCACTGCCTTCCCTTCATCCACTTTCCTGGTAACCTCCTCGAAAAACTCCAATAGATTGGTCAAACATGACCTACCACGCACAAAGCCATGCT
Organism: Mobula birostris; assembly: GCF_030028105.1. Lineage (NCBI taxonomy): Eukaryota > Metazoa > Chordata > Chondrichthyes > Myliobatiformes > Myliobatidae > Mobula > Mobula birostris. The sequence continues at coordinate 222,155,981 of NC_092371.1, forward strand.
GACTCTCCCTAATAAGTCCCTGTCTATCCAAATGCTTGTAGATTCTGTCTCTTAGTACTCCCTCCAATAGCTTACCCACTACCGACATTAAACTTACTGGCCTACAATTTCCCGGATTACTTTTCGATCCTTTTTTAAACAATGGAACAACATGAGCCACTCTCCAACCTTCCGGCACCTCACCTGTAGACAGCGACATTTTAAATATTTCTGCCAGGACCCCCGCAATTTCAACACTAGTCTCCTTCAAGGTCCGAGGGAACACCCTGTCAGGTCCTGGGGATTTATCCACTTTAATTTTCCTCAAGACAGCAAGGACCTCCTCCTTTTCGATCTGTATAGTTTCCATGATCTCATTACTTGTTTCCCTTAATTCCATAGACTTCATGCCAGTTTCCTTAGTAAATACAGACGCAAAAAACCTATTTAAGATCTCCCCCATTTCCTTTGGTTCCGCACATAGCCGACCACTCTGATCTTCAAGAGGCCCAATTTTATCCCTTACAATCCTTTTGCTCTTAATATACCTGTAAAAGCTCTTTGGATTATCCTTCACTTTGACTGCCAAGGCAACCTCATGTCCTCTTTTAGCCCTCCTGATTTCTTTCTTAAGTATTTTCTTGCACTTCTTATACTCCTCAAGCATCTTATTTATTCCCTGCTTCCTATACATGTCATACAACTCCCTCTTCTTCTTTATCAGAGTTGCAATATCCCTTGAGAACCAAGGTTCCTTATTCCTATTCACTTTGCCTTTAATCCTGACAGGAACATACAAATTTTGCACTCTCAAAATTTCTCCTTTGAAGGCTTCCCACCTACCGATCACATCCTTGCCAGAGAACAACCTGTCCCAATCCACACTTTTTAGATCCTTTCTCATTTCTTCAAATTTGGCCTTCTTCCAGTTAAGAACCTCAACCCTAGGACCAGATCTATCCTTGTCCATGATCAAGTTGAAACTAATGGTGTTATGATCACTGGAACCAAAGTGCTCCCCTACACAGACTTCCGTCACTTGTCCTAACTCGTTTCCTAACAGGAGATCCAATATTGCATCCCCTCTAGTTGGTCCCTCTATATATTGATTTAGAAAACTTTCCTGAACACATTTTACAAACTCTAAACCATCTAGACCCCTAACAGTATGGGAGTCCCAATTAATATATGGAAAATTAAAATCCCCTACCACCACAACTTTGTGTTTCCTGCAGTTGCCTGCTATCTCTCTGCAGATTTGCTCTTCCATTTCTCGTTGACTGTTGGGTGGTCTGTAATACAATCCCACTAATGTGGCCATACCTTTCCTGTTTCTCAGCTCCACCCATAAGGACTCAGTAGACAAGCCCTCTAATCTGTCCTGCCTGAGCACTGCTGTAATATTTTCCCTAACAAGCGATGCTACTCCCCCACCTTTCATTCCTTTGCCTTGATCACATCTGAAACATCGGAACCCTGGAATATTAAGCTGCTAGTCTTGCCCCTCCTGAAGCCAAGTTTCACTAATTGCTATTACAACATAATTCCACGTGTCGATCCACGCCCTCAACTCATCCGCCTTCCCCGCAATACTCCTAGCATTGAAATATATACACTCACAACCTTTCTATTAGCAGATTTGCTTGAACTATTAACATCATTTATTTTCTCCCCAGCCACACTGTCAGCTCTGGCACTCTGGTTCCCATCCCCCTGCAAATCTAGTTTAAAGCCTCCCCAATAGCACTAACAAACCTCCCTCAGGGCACACATCAACTTCAATCTCTCAGACAACTTCACCCACTACAACTTGTCTATGGCCAGAATAAGTCTATAGTGGCTGCCATCTCCTTGGCCCCATATTCCTCTCCGGATAACAAAACAGAAATCAGAGTGTTTTTCATTGAATACAGATCTGCCTTCAATACAGTAATTCCAAGCAAACTCCTAGAACTTAACACCTCACTTTGCAACAAGATCTTTGACTTCCTAATAGACCATAATCATTAAGGGTAGGTAGCAACACCTCTGCCACACCACGAGGCTGTGCCATCAGCCCCCTACTTCACTTCCTGTACATTCAAGCCTGCACGGCTACATTCAACTGTAACTCCATTAACAAGTTTGTAGATAACACCATCATGGTGGGCCGAATCTCAAATAACCATACGTCATGAGCCCTGCCAGCCTTGTACCTGTATTTGTAATTGTCATTTTCTCTAGAGTCATTAACCTCTTGTGCTTTCTGTTTAATGTTGTCAAGTTTATTTTGACAGGCATGGGTTTTTAGCCGACTGTGATTATTTAAAGTGGACTCTCAATTAGCGCTTATCATGGCGCGCGCGCGTTTCAAGAATGATTCGCCTCACGGTGTGGCTTGGTCAAGCCACCGAAGTTCACCTGCAGTTCCAATGAATAAACTCTTGTTTCTGTCTTAACATGGGAGCTTGTTGCTCCTCCACACCTGGGTTCAGTAACCCATCAGCACACACTGTGACACAATGTGTACAAGGAGATAGATAAGCCTAGTAGTGTGGTATTATGACAACAACCTTTCCCTCAGTGTCAGCAAATCAAAAGAAATGGCCGTTGTTTTCAGGAAAGGTGGGGGGGCTCTGCACATGCTCCCATTTATATCAAAAATACTGAGCTCAAGATGGCTGAGTGCTTCAAATTCGCAGGAATAAACATCAGCAATAGTCCGTACTGGTCCAACCATCTAGATATCATGACCAAGAAAGCACACCAGTCCCTCAATTTCCTCAGGAAGTTAAATTAATTTGGCATGTCCCATTTGACCACCCCCCCCACTAATTTTTAATTGATTCACTGTAGAAAGCATCCTACCCCTCTTGGTATAGCATTGCTCTGCTGGGGAGAGCGGAAACTGCAGAGAGTTGTGTTGAGCTGTGTCCACTCCTCTCCATGGATTCTGTCTACATTTACTCAGTAAAGCAGCCAGCATAATCGGAGACCCCTCCCAATCCAGATATTCCCATCATGCAGAAGGTACTAAAGCCTGAAAGGAATTACCTCATGGCTCAAGGACAGCTTCTATCCCACTGTTACAAAACTACTGATGGACCACTTGTACGACTCTTCACCTCACAATCTACATTATCGTGGCTCTTGCAGCTTCTTATCCACCTCCACAGCATTTTCTCTGTTACGCTATATTCTGCTTCTGCTATTGCTTTCCCCTTGTGGTGCCTCGATGCATACAGAACAGAGTTTGTCACTATACCATGTTAAAAGTGACAATAAACTGATTTACTTCCAATGTTGTCTGTGTGGAGTATACACATTCCCCCACAATTCCCTGCATTCCCTCCCCCCCATATGGTCTGGTTTCCCATATCCCAATGGCCAATCATTTTCATTCCACCCCATTCCCACACCGACTTGTCCGTCTCTTGGCCTCCTCTACAGCAAAGCTGAGGCTAGATGCAAATTAGAGAAACTGCAGCTCATATTCTGCCTCGGTGATCCCCAATCTGATGGCATGAATATCAATTCTCGAATTTCCAGTAACCAATTCCTCCATCCTTTACTTTTCTTCCACTCCCCCATCCTACCAGCTCCCATCACCTTCTTTCCCCTCCCCCACACTCTCCATGTGCCCATCCAATTCCACATACCTCCCACCAGTTTCCTTCTTCACCTCCTTCCATGGTCCACTATCTCACCTATCAGATTCCACCTTCTTCATCCCTTTGTCACTTCCACCTATCACCTCCAAGCTTCTTACGTAAGTCCCACTCACCACTCCCCCTCAAATGCCTTCACCTGGATTCACCTATCATCTGCCAGCTCTTCCTTCACCTGTTCTCTTCACCGTTTCATACTGGCAATCTGCCTTCTTGCTTTCTGGTTCTGATGAAGGATCGCCACCTGAGGCGTCAACTGTTCATTTCTCTCCATGCATTCTGCCTGACTTGCAGAGTTCCTCCAGTTTTTTGTGTTGCTCCAGATTCCACATCTGCAGTCTCTTGAGTCTTGCTCTAACACTGACCCTCTCTCCGTGCTGGAACTATTATGTTCTTGTGAGTGCAGTTGGTTTGGAGAGTAATGAATCCAAAGGCTTTGCACCTAAGACTTTGCACAGAAGGTCATTTGGCTCATTGAGTCTGTACTGCATGGGAACTTATTATTCCCTGACTTGCTTCATGTTCTTTAACAAGTGCTCGAAAACACTCTCCTTATTCTCCCAACAGCCATCTACCCCAGCAGTAATTTATACCTGCCATCCGTCCTACCAACTTCTGTGTGTATGGGACGTACAAAAAAAAAAGCAGGCCCGATATATCACATCTTAATGCTGAAGGCAATTGCCAATCACGTTTGTGGTAACAGTCTGGTGTATGCAATGCATCCAGTAACTCAAAAGTGGACAGAGAAAATTTCTTGTGGCTATTACAGTCGCAGACCACGATGCTGCTGAGTCCTCCAATACAAGTACAGTCCTGCCACCTGAACTGTAGACAGAACTGTCGCATTGTGATTAGCACGATGCCACTACAGCTCAGGGAGATCCGGCGTTCGCAGTTCAAGTTCGACGCTGCCTGTAAGGAGTCTATACGTTCTCCCTGTGAAATGCATGTATTTCCTCCAGGAGCTTGTTTCCTCCCACAGTCCAAAGACTGGTTTATTGGTCATTGTAAATTGCCCTGTGATTAGGCTAGGATTAAATAGATCGGTTCCTGAGCAACGACAAGCAGGCCAGCAACAACACCACAGACAAATACAATTGAGATGCCAAATTGCAGTGTGTTAGAAAAACTAAATTGCATCATACAGAGCTGTCTTACCTCCAACAGATCACTTAAAGCTCTGTAGGCCTTTCACATCCAGCTACGGAAGGTGGTGGACAGTTAACAGCTAAAAGGAGGTGGTAAGTCTATAAAACAACCTCACCTTCAACAATGACACAGCCATATAAGCGGCAAAAGGAAGCTTGAAATCTCTGCCACTTGCCCTACCCCCACCTTCTTATTCTGTCTTCTGCCCCCTTCCTTTCCCCTGCTGATGAAGGTGTGAACATCACCAATAATCTGTCCCGATCCAACCATGTTGACATCGCCACCAAGAAAGATCACTGACTCCTCAGTTTCCTCAGGAGGCTGAAGAAATTTGGCTCGTCCCTGTCGACTCTTACAGATTCTATTGATGCACCACAGAAAGCATCCTATCTGGATGTGTAATGGCTTGGTATGACATCTGCTCTGCACGTGACCACAAGAAACTACAGGGAGTTTCACAGCCACCAATCTCCCCTCTAGGGACTCTGCCTCAATAAAGCAGAAAGCACCTACTCCTCTCCTTTCCCTTTGAACAGAAGGTACAGAAGGCTAAAGGACATACCACCCAGCTCGACGACAGCGCCTTTCCTCCTGTGATCAGACTCTTAAACAGACCTCTTTTACAATGAGGTACACTCCTGGCCTCAATCCACCTCATTACTATTCCGCACTTTGATCGCCTGCACTGCACTTTTTCAGTAGCTCTTATACTTACATTTTGCATTATTGTTTTACCTTATTCTACCCCAATGCACTGTGTCATGATTAGATCTGTAAGGACAGTATGCAAGACAAGCATTTCACTGTATCTTGGTATGTGCAACAATGACAAACCAATACCAGTACTGTACCACAGAAACCTCAGCCCAAAACCACATATTGCAAGAATCAATCTAGCCACATCTCCTAAGATGTTTGACAAAATTACCGTCACTGAAGTCTCCACAGATACAATCCACTGAATTTATCTGGACCAGCCACATATACCCTGAAACTGCAATAGATCATGAGGCTGGGTATTATGCCGAGAGTGATTAACGTCCTGCCCCACCTGAACCTTTGCACCATTAACAGCATACTCCCCACTTGACGAGATGAAGCAGCTGTAACAAAATTACAACTCCACAAAGTTCTCTGTTTTTTTTCTCCTCTCCACACAAAACATGTAGATGCTGCCTTGGGAAAGTATTTCTCCCCTCTGTAATTTTTACCTTCACTTTACAGCAATGCCCGCTGGTCCTTGGCTCCGATTACCCTGTCATGATCTTGCATATCAATCATTTTCATTCTTTAAGGAGGATAAATTTCAACTCTTAACAGTATAATGTTACCAATAAAATTCTTCAATCTTGGAATCTACCTGGCAAATCTCCACTGCACTCTCTCCAGGACACCACATCCTTCCTAGATTGCAGGCTACAACTGCCCTAACCAGGGTTTCATATTCCACATAACATACTGCCTTGTATCCTGGCAGCACGGTAGCGCAGTGGTTAGGGCAATCGTTTTACAGCACCAGCCACCACTGATCAGGATTCGATTCCTACCACCGTCCATTAGAAGTCTATACCATGTGGGTTTCCACCTGGTGCTCTAGTTTCCTCCCACATTCCAAAAACTGGGGAGTTTTAGCATGCTGTGTTGGTGCTGGAAGTGTGGGGAGACTTACAGGCTGCATTTCACTGTATGCTTTGATGTACATGTGACAAATAAAGCTTATTTTTAATCCCCATATTTCCTTTTAATCTCATAAATATACATTTCACTTGCCGGTCTTAAGATTGAATATCCATGTCGACAAAACCTCCTACATTCCTTTCACTGGCCTTCTATTACTTCATCTAACAGGTTCATCAGGTTAGTCAAACACAACGAACAAACCTTTGATGGCTCTCCTTTATCAATCCATGCACCAACGCCCGTAAATTTTCTCCACACCCCACCCCCGAGCACCAGGACTTAAGCAACTGAGTAATAGCTGAAGTCTCTGTAACTCATCGATGGCTCCTTTTCTACGTTACAGAAAATGATCTCCATCCATTGCAAGAGTCACTTTCAAGGACTCTTCATCTCATGTTCTCAACATTTATTGCTTATTTATTATTGTTTCTTCTTTTTGTATTTGCACAGCTTGTCGTCTTCTACACTCTGGTTGAACGACCTAGTTGGGCCATCTTCCATGGATTCTGTTATAATTAATATTTGATAGATTTGTTCTTTTTCAATACTCTTATTAATTACTCGCATTGACAAATACAAAATACATTATAATATTATGGAAACAGAAGCAAGATACATAACTACGTATAGTAAGTTAACCATAATATTGAAAAGGTATATTTTATACTAATCTGAAGCAAAATCAAAACCCCAAAACAAAACAAAAAAGAGAAAAAAACTGTTTGGTTAAAAGAAAATAAAATCTCTGACATATAGTCATAAATTCAAACATACAAACATACAATAGCCATCATCATTGCTGACCAAATCGAAGATTGTGAAAGTAGTTCCGATAAGGTCCCCATAATGTGAAAAGATCTTGTCTGGGTACAGAAATAGAACACCTAATCTCCTCCAGATTTAAACATGACATAACATCAATCAACCAATGGGCATGAGCAGGCGGAGTGGCATCTTTCCATTTTTTCCCTCCTGGCTAAAAGAGAAATAAAAGCCAAAATATGCAAATCATTTGGCTTAAGAGTAAAATCATTTCCTCCAACAATGCCAAACAAGGCAGTCAGAGGGTTGGGTTTAAAGTGTACTTTAAAAAGTTCTGAGAAAGTTTGAAATATTTCTTTCCAAAATTTATCAAGCCGCGGGCAGGACCATAGCATATGAATTAGAGAGGCCTCTTCCACATTACACCTATCACAGCATGGAGAAAAATCTGAGTAAAAATGAGAGCGCTTATCTTTAGTCATACAGGCTGTATGAACCACTTTATATTGTAAAAGAGAGTGAAGCACACATAACGAAGAGGTGTGAACAAGTTTAAAAATCTCATTCCAAGTAACCTCAACAATTGAAATCTATAAGTCTTGTTCCCAGAGGTTTTTAATTTTGTCTAATGGAATGTTTCTCAATGCCAACAACATACTATAAATATTAGAAATAGATCCATTATGAAAAGGTTTCAAAGTAAAAATTGTATCAATTAAATTCTTAGCTGGACATTTATGTGAAATGTATAAAGTTGAGAACGCAAGAAGTCTCTAATTTGTAAACATCTAAAAAAGTGAGCTTTACGAAGATTATATTTAATAGGTATTTGAGCAAATGAGCAAAGACTATCTTCAACAAACAGATCCTGAAAACATTTAATACCTAGTCTATTCCACTCTTTAAAAACTACATCAAAGGAGGTTTAAAAAACCTTCTTTTCATAGATTAGTTGAATATGCCCACAAGAAAATGAATCTCAGGGTTGTATATGATGACATATATGTACTTTGATAATAAAATTTACTTAGAACTTTAAAAAGCACAGTCAGAAAAGAACCTAGGTAAATCACCAACAGATACATGCAATTCTGCAGATTCAAATCTATGTATGGATATCAAAACATATAGTGAAATGCATTGTTTGCATTTAACAATGCTGGAAATTTTGATTAACACACACACACACACACAAAACACTAGAGGTACTTGGCAGGTCAGGCAGCATCAACACCCCTAATACAGTCAATGTTTCGGGCCTTCATCAGGATGGGGGAAGGGTTTCAGCCTGAAACGTCAACTGCTTATTCACCATCACTTATTCCTTACTCCTCAGCCTGACCAGCTGAGTTCCTTGCCAGTAGATTACAGAAAGCTAGCAAGAGAATTCGAAGCAACACACACACACAAAATGCTGAAGGAACTCAGCAGGCCAGGCAGCATCTATGGAAAAAAGTACAGTCGGCGTTTCGTGCTGATCTCCAGCATCTGCAGATTTTCTCCTGTTTGTGAAGAGAATTCGAAGAATATCTTGCTCCCCACCAATGTTCAGTTCTGTGGATGGGTGGGGGCCGGGGAGGATCTGGGAAATCTCCTTGTTATACACAGACAGAGATAAGAACGCTGCATTTCTGCAGGGAGTGTGAGAGTGAAGACATTAATGGTTAATCTGTCCAGTCTTGAATCACTGGGTATTAACTCCCACCCTCTTTAGAATAACAGAATTGGATTAGCCAATCTGCAGTCCTCTGGAATTTCATCTGTAGCCAGGAAACAACAAAAGATAAAGGCAAGTCCTTATAAACAATCTTCAACCTTGTTTACAGAAGCAAACACAAACACACATCAAGACAAGGGTTATTTAAATCAGAGCTAGCATTTTCAGTGCCTGCTCTTCACCAATCTTTCATTCATCGCACAATTTCTGCGGCCAGAGTGAAAAAGAACACCGCCTCATGCTCCACCTGACTGATCCTCAACCGACGGTATGAACAATGAGTCTTCCAACTTCAGCTAACCCTTACTTCTGTGTCAGAACATAGAATATTACAGCAGAGCACAGGCCCTTCGGCCCACAATGTTGCGCCAACCCTTTAACCTACTCTAAGATCAATCTAACGCTTCCCTCCTACACAGCCCTCCACTTTTCTCAGCATCCATGTGCCTGTCTAAAGGTTTCTTAAATGCTCCTGATGTATCTGCTTCCATCACATTGACCACTCTGTGTAGAAAACTTACCTCTAACTTCCTCTCTATACTTTCCTCCAGTCACCCTGAAATTACACCCCACCTGTGTTCTCACATTTTTTCCTATCCCCCTTTCTAGCCACACCCCTCCCAGCACCCAGTCTTGTCCCCTTCACCCATCACTCATAGACCATAAGACTTAGGAGCAAAATTAGTCCATTTGGCCCATCAAGTCTAGTCTGCCATTCCATCATGGCTGATTCATTATCTCTCTCAACCCCATTCTCCCACCTTCTCCCTTTGATGCCCTGACTAATCAAGAACCTATCAACCTCCACTTTCAATACACTCAACGACTTGGTCTCCACAGTTGTCTGTGGCAATGAATTCCAGTGCTTCACCACCCTCTGACTCTTCCCACAGTCGGCTTCGGCTGCCATCAGCTGTCCCTTATCTCGATCCACTTACACTTGCACAACAGTGCGCACTTCCACTCTTGTCCCTCACCTCCAGCTTCACGTTTCCCTCCTGGCTCCTCCTTCCTCTGTACTATTTCCACGCTTCCCTCCTTCATCCGTCCATCAGCTGGATCCACCTATCACTGCCCAGTTCTTGCACCACCTCACCTCGTTCTATTTATAGTGGCCATCTCCCGTCCACTCTTTCAGTCTAGGTAAACATGCTCAACCCGAAACAACAGCTGTACATTTCCCCTCTACAGATGCTACCTGGCCCACTGTGTCCATTTCCCATGCAGAAAGGGAGGTGGCACGGTAGTGTAGCGGTTAGCACAACGTCTTACAGTACGGGCGATCCGGGTTCAATTCCCACCGCTGCTTATAAGGAGTTTGTATGTTCTCCCCATGACCACCTGGTTTTCCAGCTTCCTCCCGCAGACCATAGTTGTACTGCTTGATAGGTTAAATGATCATTGTAAATTGTCTTGTGATATGGCTTGCATTAAATTGGGGGATTGCTGGGTGTAGCTTGAACGGCCAGTTTTTGCAAGAGACAGGGTGAGAAGAGGAATAGCAAAAAATAGCAAAAAAGAGGAACAGCAAAAATGCTATCCCCTTCTTGCAATTCCTCCGTCTCCACTGCGTCTGCTCTCAGGATGAGGCTTTTCATTCCAGGACGAGGGATATGTCCTCCTTTTTTAAAAAAAGGGGCTTCCCTTCCTCCACCATCAACTCTGCTCTCAAACGCATCTGCCCCACTTCACGCACATCTGCTCTCACTCCATCCTCCCGCCACCCCACTAGGAATAGGGTTCCCCTGGTCTTCACCTACCACCCCACCAACCCCCGGGTCCAACATATTATTCTCCGTAACTTCTGCAACCTCCAACAGGATCCCATCACTGAGCACATCTTTCCCTCCACCCCTCTCTCTGCTTCCCGCAGGGATCGCTCCCTACGCGACTCCCTTGTCCATTCGTTCCCCCCCATCCCTCCCCACTGATCTCCCTCCTGACACTTATCCGTGTAAGCGGAACAAGTGCTACACATGCCCTTACACTTCCTCCCTTACCGCCATTCAGGGCCCCAAACAGTCCTTCCAGGTGAGGCAATACTGCGTCCGGTGCTCCTGATGTGGCCTTCTATATATTGGCGAGACCCGACGCAGACCGGGAGATCGTTTTGCTGAACACCTACGCTCTGTCCGCCAGAGAAAGCAGGATCTCCCAGTGTCCACACATTTTAATTCCACATCCCATTCCCATTCTGACATGTCTATCCACGGCCTCCTCTACTGTAAAGGTGAAGCCACACTCAGGTTGGACGCACAACACCTTATATTCCGTCTGGGTAGCCTCCAATCTGATGGCATGAACATTGCCTTTTCTAACTTCCGTTAATGCCCCTCCTTCCATACGTACCCCATCTGTTATTTATTTATATACACACATTCTTTCTCTCACTCTCCTTTTTCTCCCTCTGTCCCTCTCACTATACCCCCTGGCCATCTTCTGGGTTTTTTTTCCCCTGCTCCCCCTTGTCTTTCTCCCCGGGCCTCCTGTCCCATGATCCTCTCATATCCCTTTTGCCAGTCACCTGTCCAGCTCTTGGCTCCATCCCCCCCCCCCCCCGTCTTCTCCTATCATTTTGGATCTCCCCCTCCCCCTCCCACTTTCAAATCTCTTACTAACTCTTCCTTCAGTTAGTCCTGACGAAGGGTCTCGGTCCGAAACGTCGACTGTACCTCTTCCTAGAGATGCTGCCTGGCCTGCTGCGTTCACCAGCAACTTTGATAATAAATGCATAGTGGGTTGTACCCAATTTTCGCACATACTTGCTCAGGCCATCCAAATTTCCCATATATTATAATAATCACATCCTTGAGTTCCGAAACAAAACCACAAAATAGGGAAAGCGCTCAGTCGGTATGGTAACGCTTCATGCCACGGATCCATAAACATTAACTCTCTCTCACCGCAGATCTTCCCTGAATTGTTGAGCGTTTCCAGCAAGCTCTGATTTTGTTCCAGTATCTCCAATTCCGCCTCATTTTCAGCCCCTCAAGTTTCCAGGGCGAAAAATCTACCCCAAACAGTCAGAAAAGTTGGGAGGCAGGCATAAAATTGTGGCCGTGTCCTGCAACTCGTTGTGAATTTTACATCCGTAATTCCGCAACATGTTAAACTTCTGATAACTCCGGATACTGTGCATCTTGTACAATATTTGCAGGGAAACCTATAAGCTTTGAAGACATAGCAAATTATGCATCAGCTCACGTCTAATATGAATTAAATAGATTAGAAAACAATAAGCAAAACAAATCGCTCACAGAAGCAAACTGCAGTAACAGGGTAGTTAATCACAATTAACTTGGGGCAGCTTTCCAACATAATTGTATTAAGAAGTGAGCCTTCCTTCATTCGGAGCCCCTCGGTAACCTCTGCCTGATTTGTCGTTATACTCACTGCAATTAGCACCCGGCGGTCGTGCCAGCGGCTCTTCGCCCGTGGCTCCGCGTCGGCGTGCAGCATGGAGGTGCGCTGCTGTTTGGCTACTTCCAAATCCATGCGGCGACCACTCTCACTATGACCAACAGCTCACTTTCAAAGGAGCGTGGCTCAGAGTGAAGGGGAAGCCAGCGGGCGTTCCCACGGCCAGCCACCTCCTTGCTGGACAGCAAACCAATCCCCGCCTTGGTAAGGCGGGTCAGGAGGAGGACGCTGCCGGCCCGGGACGGAGCAACGCGGCTCTGGGCGCTGGTGAGCTTCACTATGCCGGCTACAAAATTCAAGGTCGCCTCGCTGCAACTGTTGCAAGTAAACTGACTCGTTTGCGACAGTTCGCTCCACCATTCCTTGCGATTCACAGAGTCTTATTCCCCAACAACGGAGAGGTTTGACTGCTTGGGGAAAGACAGCAAATGTGTACTAGCGTAAATCGTTTCCTTTCATTTGATCGTTGGATGTTTTAAAATAAATCAGACAATGAATTAGAGATTTTTTAAAAAGAAGATCTCTTACTTAAAATAGAGTAAATTTCCCATATCCGGAGCAAAAATCGAGGTACTGGAGGAATGCAGTGTTCAAGCTAAATCTGTGGAACATAGGGATCTCTGTCATGGCGCTAAATAGCATAACTACAAGCCCTTCGACCCAATAATATGCAGATATCGTCTCACTGAGCAAGACGCATTTACCCATATCGCTAGAGTCTAGACCTTTCCTATCCATGTAACTATCCAAATGCCTTTTCAATATTGTCATTGGATCCGTCTCTGGCAGCTAGTTCCATATAGCAACCACAACTACGTTTTAAAAAGTTACCCCTCTGCTTTAAGTCTGTGATTTCCAACTGTGGATTCCACTACCCTGGAGAAAATGCTTTAGCTACTCAGCTCATCTATGCCCCTCGAGATTTTGTACACCCCTGAGCCGCTTCCTATCAGTAAAAGAAAACAGGTAACCAGGTTCTCCTCGTGCCTCTTAAAGTCCGACCCTCCGTCCCTGTCCTGAGAGGTGGAAGGCCGGGCAACGCGGCTCCGGTGAAGCCGCCTAGGCCGATCCCTTGCACAGTGGGTGCAATGGATTGCAGAATCATTGATTAACTCCTATCGTGGACTTCATAGGATAATGGAGTCGGGAGGTCATCGATGGTCTCTTGGAGCGAAGGGCCCAAGTAAGTTTTGTTTTTTTTCCAAAAATACTTTATTCAGAAATATTACAAAATAAAAATAATTACATACAGAAAAAGAAAACCATTCGTTGACTGTGAGTCCTTATTCAATACAGTTATTAACAATAAAATTTTGCGTTGACTCTGTTCATTTACAAATGAAAGATGTTTACAGTAAATCATGCGTTTACTCTCAACTCTTGGTCAAGTGTTAAGATTTATTAACAATCAAAATTTTCAACAATAAAGGCAGGCAATGGCTCTAATACTTTCCCAAATTAACAATTCCACCCACTCCTTGGGCACCATGTTGATTATCTGTCCACACCGCTGATGAGGGTAGGTCTCCTCCCCACCCAACCTCTCCCCCTCCTACGGGTGATGAACGTTAAACTGTGGTCCTTCCCCACCGGGCCTTCGCGGTGGCTGCACCAAGTTTGAGTGCATCCCTCAGAACGTACTCCTGCAGACGAGAGTGTGCCAGTCGGCAGCATTCAGTCACGGACATCTCCGTCAGCTGGCAGACCATCAAGTTTCGGGCCGACCAAAGAGCGTCTTTCACCGAATTGATGATCTGCCAGCAGCACCGGATGTTGGTCTCCGTGTGCGTCCCCGGGAACAGCCCGTAGATCACGGAGTCCTCGGTAACGCAGCTGCTGGGCATGAATCTTAGTACTGTCCCTTCCATTCTCTTCCACACCTTCTTTGCGAACCCACAGTGTGCAAAGAGGTGAGCCACCGACTCCACCCCATTACAGTCCTCCCGTGGGCAGTGGGGTGTGGAGGAACCGTTCCGGGCGTACAGGAGGGATCTGACTGGGAGGGCCCCTCTCACCGCCAGCCAGGCGAGGTCTTTGTGCCTGTTGGTGAGATCTGGCGATGAGGCATTTTGCCAGATGAACTGGACGGTCTGCTCAGGGAACCACGCCACTGTGTCCATCACGTCCTTCTCCTGCAGTGCCTGCAGGATACTACGTGCCGACCACTGCCTGATGGCCCTGTGGTCAAATGCGTTGGTCTTGAAGAATTTTTCTACAAAGGACAGGTAAGGGGGCAACGACCAGCTGACGGGGGCGTTGCGCGGGAGTGGGGCCAGACCCATCCTTCGTAGCCAGGGCGACAGGTAGAACCTGGGCACATAGTACTTTGTGCCCACGTATCTGGGATCCACGCACAACCTGATGCAGCCACACACGAAGCTGGCCATCAGGGTGAGGGCGACATTGGGGACGTTCTTGCCCCCATTGTCCAGGGACTTGTGCACGGCGGTCCGTCTCACCCGCTCCATCTTGGATCCCCAGACGAATCTGAAGACAGCCCGGGTGATTTCCGAGCTGTAGGAGCGGGGGACGGGCCAGACCTGCGCCAAGTACAGCAGCCCTGAGAGCACCTCACACCTGATGACCAGGTTCTTGCCCGTTATCGACAGGGAGCGCGCTCCCCACAGTCCCAGTTTCTGTTTCACCTTGGCAGTCCGCTCCCGCTAGTTCTTGTTGCACGCCTCGGCCCCTCCGAACCAGATCCCCAACACATTCATGTGGTCAGACCTGATGGTGAAGGGGATGCTGGATCGGTCTGGCCAGTTGCCGAAGAGCATGGCTTCGCTCTTCGTGCGGTTGAGCCTGGCCCCCGTCGCCAACTCGAACTGTTCGCAGATGCTGATCAGCCTGCGAACTGACCTCGGATCAGAGCAGAAGACGGTGACGTCGTCCATGTACAGGGAGGTTTTCACTTGGGTCCCTCCACTGCCTGGCAACGTCACCCCTCTTATGCCCCCATCCCTCCTGATGGCCTCGGCAAAGGGCTCTATACAGCCGACAAACAAGACAGGGGAGAGGGGGCAGCCCTGCCTGACTCCAGACCTGATGGGGAAGCTGTCTGTTTCCCACCCGTTGACCTGGACTGCACTACGGATGTCTGCGTAGAGCAGTCTGATCCAATTCCGGATTCCCTCCCCAAATCCCATTTTGGAGAGCACGTCCGCCATGTACGTGTGCGATATCCTGTCGAAGGCTTTCTCCTGGTCCAAGCTGACCAGGCAGGCGTCCACCCCCCTGTCCTGCACGTAGGCGATGGTGTCCCTCAGCAACGCGAGGCTGTCTGAGATCTTCCTGCCCGGTACAGCACAGGTTTGGTCCGGGTGGATCACCTGTCCCAGAGCAGACCTGACCCTGTTGGCGATAGCCTTGGACAGGATCTTGTAGTCCACATTCAGGAGAGAGATGGGTCTCCAATTCCTAATGTCTAAGTTCTGTAAGGCTCTCCTAACACAGTGTCTATAAAAAGTCAAACAACAGGAATTCTGCAGATGCTGGAAATTCAAGCAACACACATCAAAGTTGCTGGTGAATGCAGCAGGCCAGGCAGCATCTCTAGGAAGAGGTACAGTCGACGTTTACTGTACCTCTTCCTAGAGATACTGCCTAGCCTGCTGCGTTCACCAGCAACTTTGATGTGTGTTGCTTGTGTCTATAAAAAGTATTCACGACCCCGCCCCGGAAGTTTTTATTTTTTATTGCTTGACAACATTGAATAACTGTGGACTTAATTTGGCTTTTTTTTTGACAATGATCAACAGAGAAAGACACTAATGTGTCAAAGTGAAAACAAAATGATCTAAATTAATTACAAATATAAAACACAATAATTGCATAAGTATTCATTCCCCTTCAAGTCAGTATTGAGTAGATGCCCCTTTGGCAGCAATTACAGATTTGAATCTGTGTGGATAGGTCTCTATCAGCTTTGCATATCTGGACACGTAAAAATTGCCCTGTTCTTTACAAAACTGCTCAAGCTCTCTCAGATTGCACGGGGATCATGAGTGAGCAGCCCTTTTCAAGTCCAGCCACAGTTTTTTTTTTATTTATTCATTTACAGGATGTGGGCATTGCCAGCTAAGCCAGCATTTATTGCCCAACCCTAGTTGCCCTTGAAAAGGTGGTGATGAGCTGCCTTCTGGAACCACTGCAGTCCCTGAGGTGTAGGTACACCCACAGTGCTGTTAGGGAGGGAAATCCATGATTTTGACCCAGTGACAATGAAGGAACGATGATATGTTTTTAAGTCAGGATGATGAGTGATTTGGAGGGGGATTTCCAAGTGGTGGTATTCCCAGGTATCTGCCGTTCTTGTCCTTCTAGATGGTAGTGGTCGTGGGTCTGGAAGATGCTGCCTTAGGAACTTTGGTGTGTGTTACAGTGCATCTTGTAGATAGTACACATTGTTGTAACTGTTTGTCGATGGTGGAAGGGGTACCAATCAAGAGGGCTGCCTTGTACTGGATGGTGTCAAGCTTCTTGAGTGTTGATGGAGCTGCACTCATCCAGGCGAGTGGCGAGTATTCCATTACTCTCCTGACCTGAGCCTTGTACATCGATGGTAGACAGGCTTTGGGGAGTCGGGAGGTGAGTTACACACCACAGGATTCCTAGCCTTTGACCTGCTCTGTTAGCCACGGTGTTCATATGGCTAGACCAGTTCAGTTTCCTGTCAATAGTAATCCCTGAGACAAGGGTGGCCAACCTTGTACATTCCATTCGTCAGTTTTTTCACTCACAAGTTCAGATGCACCATACAACTCTTGTACCCCCATTCAATTCTTGTAAAAATATGTTAATATAGAACTCATGTATAAAAAAAAATCGAATCTGAACTTGTGTGTGAAAAAATCGACACATGGAATGTAAAAGGTTGGCCACCCCTGCCCTAGGATGTTGATAGTAGGGGATTCAGTGATGGTGATACCACTGAATGTCACGGGATGATGGTTAGAGCCTCTCCTGTTGGAGGTGGCACTTGCATGACTCAAACGTTACTTGCCACTTGTCAGCCCAAGCCTGGATATTGTCCAGGCCCTGCTGCATTTGGGTCAGATACGATTCCAACTAGTGGAGGGTGTTTCCCCTAATTCCCATTGACTCCATTTTAGCTAGGGCACCTTGATGCCATACTCGGTCAAATGCTGCCTTGAATTTGAGGGCTATCACTCTCACCTCACCTCTGGTATTTAGCTTTTTGGTCCATGTTCGGACCAAAAATCTGATGAGGTCAGGAGCTGAGTGGCCTTGATGGAACCCAAACTGGGCATCTGTAAGCATGTAATTGCTGAGTAGGTGCTGCATGATAGCACTATTGATGACCCATTCTATTACTTTGATTGAGAGTAGGTTGATAGGGCATAATTGGCTGGCTTGGACATGTCCCGTTTTTTCTGGACAATTTTCCACATTGCCGGGCAGATGCCGGTGTTGTAGCTGTACTGGAACAGCTTGGCTAGTGCTGCGCGTGGCAAGTTCTGGAGCACAAGTCCTCAGGACTATTGCCGGGATTTTGTCTGGGTCCATAGCCCTCACAGTATCCAGTGCTTTCAGCCGTTTCTTGATATCACGTTGAGTGAATCGGATTGGCTGCCTACTGACATCTGGGATGCTGGGGTCTTCTGTAGGAGACCAAACTGGATCACCTACTCGACACTCCTGACTGAAGGTTGTTGTAAACGCCTCAGCCTTATCTTTTGCACAGGTGTGCTGGGCTCCTATCATTGAAGATAGGGATATTTGTGGAGCCACTTCCTCCAGTGAGTTGTTTGATTGGATTGAGGTCTGCACTCCAACTTGGCCACTCCAGGTCATTAACTTCATACTTAAACCATTCCTGTGTAGCTTTGGCATTATGCATGGGGCCATTGTCTTGCTGGAAAACAAATCTTCTCCCAAGTCACAGTTCTCTTGCAGACTGAGGTTTTCCTCCAGGATTTCCCTGTATCTTGCTGCATTTATTTTACCTTCTACCTTCACAAACCTTCCAGGGCCTGCTGAAGTGAAGCATCCCCAAAGCATGATGCAGTCACCATAATGCTTCACGGTAGGGATGGTGTTTTTTTGATGTGTGGTGTTTGGCTTGTGCCAAACGACGTGTTGAGTCTGATGGCAAATAAGCTCAATTTTGGTTTCACCAGACAATTGATCCTTCTTCCAGCTGACTATGGAATCTCTTACATGCCTTCTGACAAACTCTCACCAAGATTTTTCTTTAAAAAAAAAAAGTGGCTTTCTCTTTCCCACTCTCCCATAAAGCTGTGATTGGTGAAGCACCTGGGCAACAGTTGTATGTGCAGTCTCTCCCATTTGAGCCACTGAAGCTTGTAACTTCTCCAGAGGTACAATGGTGTCATGGGTATCTTGGTGGCCTCCCTCACTAGTCCCCTTCTTGAATGGTCTTACATGGACTGCCTGCTCTAGGCAGATTTACAGCTGTGCCATATTCTTTCTAGAAGCAGAAAACCTACAGCACAATACAGGCCCTTCAGCCCACAATGCTGTGCCAAACATGTAATTTCTAAAGCAAGTACCTAGGATTACCCACAGCCCTCTACTTTTCTAAGCTCCAATACCTATCCAGGAGTCTCTTAAAAGAGCCTATCATATCCCCCTCCAACACCATTGCCAGCAGCCCATTCCACACACTCACCACTCTCTGCGTTTTAAAAAAAAAAACAACTTACCCCTGACATCTCCTCTGTAGCTACTTCCAAGCACCTTAAAACTGTGCCTTATCATGATAGCTATGTCAGCCCTGGGAAAAAGCCTCTGACTATCCACATGAACAATGCCTCTCATCATCTTATAAACCTCTAATCCTCTGTTGCTGCAAGGAAAAAAGGCCAAGTTCACTCAACCTATTCTCATAAGGCATGCTCCCCAATCCAGGCAACATCCTTGTAAGTCTCCCCTGCGCCCCTTCTATAGTTTCCACATCCTTCCTGTAATGAGGTGACCAGAACTGAGCACAGTACTCCAAGTGGGGTCTGACCATAGAGCTGCAACATTACCTCTTGCCTCTTAATCTCATTCCCACGATTGATGAAGGCCAATACACTGTATGCCTTCTTACCCACAGAGTCAACCTGTGCAGCAGCTTTTAGTGTCCTATGGACTCAGATCCCAAGATCCCTCTGATCCTCCACAATGCCAAGAGAGTATATACTATATTCATCATATTTGACCTATCAAAATGAACAATCTCACACTTATCTGGGTTGAACTCCATCTGCCACTTCTCAGCCAAATTTTGCATCCCTGTAACCTCACTATCCACAGCTCCCCCAACCTTTGTGTCATCAGCAAATTTACTAACCCATCTCTCCACTTCTTCATCCAGGTCATTTATAAAAATCACAAAAAGTAGGGGTCCCAGAACAGATCCCTGAGGCACACTGCTGCTCACTGACCTCCATGCAGAATATGGCCCCTCTACAACCACTCTTTGCCTTCTGTGGGCAAGCCAGTTCTAGATCCACATATCAATGTCCCCTTGGATCCCATGCCTCCTTACTTTCTCAATAAGCCTTGCATGGGGTACCTTATCAAATGCCTTGCTGAAATCCATAGACACTACATCTACTGCTCTATGTTCATCAATATGCTTAGTCACATCCTCAAAAAATTCAATCAGGCTCGTAAGACATGACCTGCCTTTGACAAAGCTATGCTGACTATTCCTGATCATATTATGCCTCTTCAAATGTTCATAAATCCTGTCTCTCAGGATCTTTTCCATCAACTTACCAACCACTGAATAAGACTCACTGGTCTATAATTTCCTGGGCCATCTCTACTCCTTTCTAGAATAAGGGAACAACATCTGTAACCCTCCATCCCCAATGATGATGCAAAGATCATCACCAGAGAGGCTCAACAATCTCACTTGCCTCCCTTCTATTTCTTGATGATTGACTTAACTGTACTCCAAGGGATAGTCAGTGACTTGGAAATTTGCTTGTATCCATCTCCTGACTTGTGCTTTTTAATAACCTTTTCGCAGTGTTGCTTGGAGTGTTCCTTTGTCTTCATGCTGTAGTTTTTAACCAGGATACTGACTCACCAGCAGTTGGACCTCTGTCTGTCTGTCTGTATCTTGTTTTACGGCGGTTGGCATCCAGCTTAATGTTGCATTACCGCCACCCTCTGCTCCAGAATGTGCACTAGACATACATTCTAAATCCCTTCACCCAATCTCT
Organism: Mobula birostris; assembly: GCF_030028105.1. NCBI lineage: Eukaryota > Metazoa > Chordata > Chondrichthyes > Myliobatiformes > Myliobatidae > Mobula > Mobula birostris. The sequence continues at coordinate 222,176,539 of NC_092371.1, forward strand.
CTCTCTCTCACACACACACACACACACACACACATATATATATATACAAACCTACACTTCACCCTCCCATCTTTGACCATCCTAGTATCCTATTCCTGTTTATTCGTCATATTCTATAAAAAACCCCTGTACCCCTTAAAAATGCTAAAAATACCCGGACTTGTGCTCTCTCACCCATGGCCAGCAACCCTTTTAATGTGAATTCCTGCATCTCCAACTCCCTTAATTTATTTCTCATCATCTCTCTCTGTATCCCATACTTCCTGCAACTCAGAACTACATGTTCTACTGACTCCTCTTCCTGACATTCCTCACACAATCCTGTCCGGTGTTTCCCTATCATTTTCAATGTTTTGTTTAATGCACAATGCCCCAGCCTTAACCTAGTCCACACAATTTCCTCTCTTCTGTTTCCATTACCTAACCTAGTAACTGCAACACTCTTTTGTATTTGATATAAATGCCTCCCTTTCCCCTCCCTGTCCCATCTTTCTTGCCACATTAGGTTGACTTTTTCCCAGATTACACACTTAACCTCTGCTTTACTGATACTAATGTGCATTTCCACATTTTCTTTCTTTAATGCCCTCTTTGCCAACTCATCCACTCTCTCATTCCCCTTCACCCCTACATGTGCTGGAACCCATAGAAATTTTACCTGACCTCCCTGATTTGCAATTCTTGTAACTAACTGAAGGACTTCATAAAGTACATCTTGCCGACTGTTTGTGCGAAAAAACCTTAAACTTGCTAGAACTGAGGATGAATCTGAACATATCAATGCTTTGACTTGTCTGGCTTTCTGCACCCATTGCAACGCAACCAACACCGCCAGCATCTCCACTGTAAACACTCCTAACTTATTAGATGTTCTTCTGCTGATTCCAATTTCTTTTGCTGGTATGACCACCCCAAACCCTGTCACTCCTGTTGCAGGTTCCTTCGCACCATCCGTATAAATGTGAGTATAATCGCTATACTTTTCCATCACATGACAGTTAAATGCATTTACCAAATCTGTTTTATATCTTTCTTTCCTTTTTACCTCTAACAAATACCAGTCTATGTCAGGCCATACAAGCTTCCATGGAGCTACAACCAGATAAACTACTGAAGGACTTATCCTCAGATCAAATACTCCACATTCTTTCGCGATATCATTCCCTACCCGACTAAAGGTATCCCTCTGAAACCTCCCATTTTCCCAGCACTCCTGCAACACTCCTTTAGTAGGGTGAGAATCATTGTGCCCCTGCAAGTTAGCCCAGTAGTTTGCCATCAGTTGCATCCTTCTTAGTTCCAAAGGCATTATTCCCATTTCTACCTGTAGGGCTGACACTGGTGGCGTTTTAAAAGCCCCACTGCACACTCTCAAGGCCTGAGCCTGAATCACATCCAGTTTCCTTATAAGAGACCTAGCTGCTGATCCATATACTATATTTCCATAATCCAATACAGATCTTACTAAAGCCACGTACATTCTCTTCAAAGCTGAACAACTTGCTCCCCATTCCCTACCAGTCAAACATTTCATCACATTTATTACTTTTTTACATTTTTCCTCAACTTTCCTGATATGGTCTGCCCATGTTAATCGTGAATCAAATATAACTTCCAGAAATTTAAATGATGCAACCCTTTCTAATTCAACCCCATACATCCTTAACTTCTTCCCTACCTCAACCCTATTCCTGGTAAAAAATACAGATTGAGTTTTGTCTACTGAAAATCTACATCCGCAATCATAACCCCACTCCACCACTTCATCAATTGCTTCTTGTAGTTTCCTGATTATATGGTCCATGTTCCTGCCTCTTTTCCACAAGGCCCCATCATCCGCAAACAGTGACCTACCTATATCCACTGGTACCTTTGTGAAGACATCATTGATCATAATCATGAAAAGTAATGGGCTAATCACACTACCTTGAGGTGTGCCATTTTCCACTATGTACTGTTTTGATAATTCTGATCCAATCCGAACTTGAATTTTTCTACCAAACAAAAAATCTTTAATCCAATTAAAAACTCTCCCACCAGCCCCCATCTTGTGCAGTTTAATTAATAATCCTTCCTTCCACATCATATCATAGGCTTTTTCAATGTCAAAGAACACTGCCACTACTGACTCTCTATTTGCCTGGGCCTTCCTTATTTCAGTCTCTAAGATAATCACTGAGTCCATGGAATTCCTTCCCTTTCTAAAACCACTCTGATAACTTGCCAGCATTCCCCTTTTCTCAAGCTCATATGATAACCTTTCTGTTATCATCCTTTCCATTATCTTACATATACTTGATGTTAATGCAATTGGTCTGTAGCTAGTGGGTTTTGACAGATCCTTGCCAGGCTTCCTTATTGGAATTACTACTGCTTCTTTCCATGCACTTGGTAATCTTCCCTCCTCCCACACTCTGTTATAAAAATGCAGCAACTTCAAGAGCGCTCCTTCTCCTAGATTTTTTAGCATCACAGAGCATATCAGATCTTTCCCTGGGGAGGTTGGTCTCGATCTCTTTATTGCTCTCACCATTTCTGCTAATGTAAATGGATCATCAATTATATCATCTGTCCCTTCCCTCCTGTCTAACACACCTGGGTGTTGGCTCATTATTCTTTCCCTTCTTCTTCTCCCTTCTTCAGACAAATTTTCTGAACTGTGTATCAGTACAAATGACTTGGCCATGACCTCAGCCTTATCCCTACTGGAGACTGCAGTTTCCTCCTCAGATATCATTACTGGATATTCCCATTCCCTTCTATCTCCTCCCATCCTCTTAATCATTCCCCATATCTCTCCCACAGGTGTTGTTCTTCCTACCTTGTCGCAAAAACCGCTCCAACTTGCCCTTTTAGCTTGACGTATAGTTCTTCTCACCACTGCCTGTGCTTTCTTATATTGAACCAAATGCTGCATATTATGGGTTCTTTTAACTAGCCTGAATGCTCTATTTCTGTTTTTTATAGCCTGACAACATTCCTCTGTCCACCATGGTACCAGTTTTCCTATTTTTACTCCTAGGTATAGATCCTGCTGCTGCCATGATAATTGCTGAAGTCACCTGACTGTTTAATTCATCTACATTTCCAGAAATATCAATCTTTGTCAACCCTTCTTCACTCAACTTCTGGAACTTACCCCAATCAGCTTTTTCAAACACCCACTTTGGGGTTCCGCCACCTGGTCTTACTTCAATTCTTTCACCCACTGAACACAAAACTGGGTAGTGATCACTGCCTACTGTTGAAGCAGTCCAAACTCCCCAGTTACTAATGCCAGCCAAGGTATTAGACACTAACGTAATATCTAACACTGACTCAGTTCCTGTTGTTATATCTATCCTTGTGCCGCTACCATCATTCATACACACCAAATCCCTTTCTTCCATCAAATCTTCAATTACCCTTCCATTTGGATCTGTAATCTGATCCCCCCATATTGTGCTATGAGCATTGAAATCTGCACACCACACTACTTTATGTCTGTTTTGTCCTTGTATCTTTAATAGGCTGTCCAAATCCAACCTTTTACATGGATTGTAGTAGTTAATTATAACCACTCCCTCCCCTCTCTCCCACACTTCCACCAGTATGTATTCCTGATCATCTCCTTTTTTCAGTGCCCTATATGGTACACCTTGCTTGATTAACATAGCACAACCGCTAGATTTCTATTTTTCCTTATCATTGTATACCCATATACCACAAAGTCTAAAGTTGGTTTCAACCAAGTTTCCTGAATACACACTACATCCGGTTTTACAACCATTTCTTTAATAAAGTGCTTGAATTCCTGGCTGTTGGCCAGTAAGCTCCTTGCATTCCATTGTAAAAGAATCACCATAATTAGTATTAACCAACACATGACACTTCCTGGCTTGACTGATTACTGAGGTTCTCCCTCACTTCCTCCCATGTCAGTCCTACTAACCCTAAATGGTTTACTGCTGCTTTTACCACCAGCTGAATTTTGTCACTTTTTGACTTTACCTCAGCAGTACTATTAATAACTCCTGCAATGAATGTTACTAGAGCCTTTTTGTCTACATAAATCCTGTCATTTGTTCTTTGTTGCATCTCTCGTATCCCTATTGCTCCCTATTCATTAGGGGCATTATTCTGTTCTCTTGACATTCTTACAGCTTCTGCATAAGTGATCTTTCTTTTCACTCTTATTTCTTGAATTTTAGTCTCCCGTCTCACAACCACACACTCACTATATGCAACATTATGAGCTCCTCCACAATTGCAGCACTTTGGTTGAACTCCTGTTCCGCACTTTCCATATTCATGATCACCCCCACATCTAGCACATCTCCTCTGCCTTTTACAGTTTTTAGCCACATGTCCAAACCTTTGACAATTATAGCACCTCAGTGGCTTTGGCACATACACCCTTACTGGGTAACTCATGAAACCCAGGAACACCTTCCTTGGCACTCTTTCTTCTTCAAATTCAATCAATACTGATTCACTTTCCTTTTTCACTCCCTCCTTTGTTGTTTTCAGTCTTTGAACTTTCATTACTTTCCCTCCTTTGATATTCCTCTTTATCTCCTCCATATTTATACTCATTGGTATCCCCGTGATCACTCCTTTACAACCACTGTTTTGTGCTCCCACCCTCCCAGTGTATTCCACCTTGCATTTTCCTATCTCTTTTAGCTTGAGTGCTTTCTCAAGTTGTTCCTCATTCGCACATCTTACCAATAAGTTGCCATCATTAAGGACTTTTGCAAATACTATTTCCCCTATCTTATTTGTCAGAGTTGTTGTTAGCACAAATGGGTTAATTTTCTTCATATGTCCCTGAGCCTTCTCATTAAACCTAATTATGACAACACCTCCTCTCTGAGCTTGTTCATCTTCCTCACTTTCAGAGCTTTCTCCACTATCATCTCTTATTCTTTTATTCCCTTTGTCTTGGTTTTTATTCATCCGACCCCTCACTACCTCCTCATTCCCTTTATTTTTCCCTTCACAATAATCCACCTCTCCCCAGCTGCCTACCTCTGGTCCCAAGTCTCTATCCCTCTCCTTCTCCACTTTCTTTCCCTCAACCTCACCTCTTATCTTGTCCGCCATTACCGGACCCACACGACCCCCTCCCAGCAATTTCCGTTCCTTCCCCACTCTCTTTCCCTCAACAGGTTCCAAAACACAGCCAGCTTCCAGCCCCAAGGTTCTCCAGCAGTTGGACCTTCTGGATACAGGTGTATTTTTACTACAATCAATTGAAACACCTTGACTGCACACAGGTGATCTCCATTTATCTAATTATGTGACTTCTGAAACCAATTGGCTGCACCAGCCATGATTTGGAGTGTCATATTAAAGGACAGAATAATTATGCAATCAATTATTTTGTGTTTTATATTTGTAATTAATATAGATTACTTTGTAGAGAGCTGTTTTCACTTTGAGATGAAAGAGTCTTTTTTTTCTGTTGATCATTGTCAAAAAAAAACCAAATTAAATCCACTGTAATTCAATGTTGTAAAACAATAAAACAGGAAAACTTCCAAGTGGGGGTGAATACCTTTTATAGGCACTCTGAACTCAAGCCCTGCAGTCCTATTGTCATTCTTGTAAGTTACATTTGCACCTTCTCCACTTTAATGGCATCAACTGTCTATTTTCTTCCTCAGGTTCTGCCTGACCCGTTGAGTTCCTTCAGCAGATATTTGTGATCCAGATGCCAACATCTGCTGCTTGTTTTTTTAATTTCCACATGCAGAGATGGTTTATTATTTATTCTGCCCTCCTTCTATAATTTTACTCTGTACTGTCGCACCCTGAGAATTCACAGATTCACGGGCATTAAACACAATCAGGTGCATTTATATGGCATCTTTCAGTATAGTTAATTGTCCATGCCACTTTAGAAAATAGTTATCAATGCACTTCGGACTCGATTTCTTAGTATTTCTCTCCCAGGTCACATGCCCCACATCATAAATGAGCTTTGAAATTTGGGCCAGACGTACCTAATCCACATTTGGCTTCTGGTGCATGCGGTTTTAGCAAAAGGATGACTGGTAATCATACCGGTCCCACGCGCTAGCCTAAAGATGCACAGGGTAGAGTTTACACTGTAATCTCTTGCTGTTGTGGGTCCTTTGGAGGAACTGATTTGCAGAGTGGATTGTCAATCGGTAGTAGAACATCAATTGGATTAGGGGGCAGATAGGTAAGCACAAAGTGTCTGTGAGGGAATGGTTGGAGTAGATGTCCTGCAGCTGGTGGGGTGTGGGCAGATGCTGGAAATTCGTGTCTCTTATTAGAGCTAGGTATTGGAGTAGACAACTGGTGGATGTTGGGCAGACGGACAGGGAACTTGCGATGGGATGTTAAGCTGTGACTGGAGGTTGGGAGGAATATTAAGGGTATGGGTAGCAAGAAGAGAGGATGCAATCTGTAACAAAGGAAAGTTAGATAAATTACTTACCTAAACTGAAGTAGGTTCCTCAGACTCCCCTGGAGAAGATAGATCACCCAGCCATTTTTATTTGGCTCATACAGTCTCATTATTGGTTATTAAGTTCTTTTTCATGTTGCATGATTGTGGGAAAGCATTTGGCTCACAGTACAGTACATGATCCCTAATGGATACTTCATTCCAAAATGTTGCCAGAGGAAGTGAAAGATGGAGCTTAGTAGCAGGAGCATATAGGACTATTGTGCAAGAAATGTGTCAGCAACTGTGTGTTGGCAGGGAGGTCCATCTCATTTGGCTTCAATGTCAGCTTGTACCAGTTACCCTGGCTGATGAGCCCTGTAGCAAGGAATGTAATTTTTTAAAAAAACTTTAATTAGAGCCATTCCTTTCAGAATAAAAAAAAACATATCTGTGCATTAAATGTAGTGGAAATTTTGATTATTTTTCAGGAAAAAAGGTTGATTTAAAATTGTTGATTTTGAATCTGAGATGGATAGAAGTTCCTTATTTAAAGACATTCAGGGATAATGGGGAAAACACAAATGTAAACTAAAGTTGTAGAGCAGTCAATCATTAGGTGGCAAGACAGTTTCAAGCCTTGCCTTCTCTTCTCCCTATGTTCATAAAGCCGGGCCAGGCCTGTTCTCGGGGGATGGAAAAAGTTCTATGATACCTGTGTGAAACAAGAGCATGCTCTCCCTGTCCTTGGTATTGTTGAGTATAAAATTGTTATTTTTCACATAGTTTAACTTTGCCTATGCTTGTTTGTATTTCTATATAATCACCAATATGCAAGGGTTGGTGTCACACCACTGAATCTGTCAATTTGATAGGTGATTCTTACCACTGCAATGTCTGTTACCTAGTTTGAGCTAGTATTTAATACAAGACAACCATGACTTCTGTGTTCTTTTCCTTTTTCCGTTCTTCATTTTTATTGTAACACTTACAAACCACCAAAGCCAACAGGTTTTTTGCCTCATTCTTGACTTCTGAAGAACCTTTTGATAACATGATGATGATGATCCAGTTGGCATTCTGACCAATGCAGGGCCTCTCCCAGATATCGACAGGGTTGCGTTGCTGTGGACTTTGTATCCAGCACAATCCCAAATTGGAAATGTCGCTCTGAAGCACATTCCCACATGGCAGGAGACACCTGCGGCCCCACAGCAGATGGAAATCCATCCCAGGTCTTTATTTGTATGTACAGGCTGTGCATAAGTTGGACATTCATAAGCTGGGGAGGACTTGTAGTTGTGCTTTAAATTCAATTGCAGCGGTGACTTTAAAAACAAACCAAAACTGCTCAGAGACTGAGCATGGGGGTGGGGATCACACTGTATGATGCATTCCACTAACGAAGATCTAAGTCGGGAAAAAGTATGTTCAATTGTTTATTAAGAAACCAGCAAAGACAAATAGTTTTGTGTAACCAACACACATCAAAGTTGCTGGTGAATGCAGCAGGCCAAGCAGCATCTGTAGGAAGAGGTGCAGTTGACGTTTCAGGCCGAGACCCTTCGTCAGGACTAACTGAAGGAAGAGTGAGTAAGGGATTTGAAAGTTGGAGGGGGAGGGGGAGATCCAAAATGATAGGAGAACACAGGAGGGGGAGGGATAGAGCCAAGAGCTGGACAGGTGATAGGCAAAAGGGGATACGAGAGGATCATGGGACAGGAGGTCCGGGAAGAAAGACGGGGGGGGGGGGGACCCAGAGGATGGGCAAGAGGTATATTCAGAGGGACAGAGGGAGAAAAAGGAGAGTGAGAGAAAGAATGTGTGCATAAAAATGAGTAACAGATGGGGTACGAGGGGGAGGTGGGGCCTTAGTGGAAGTTAGAGAAGTCGATGTTCATGCCATCAGGTTGGAGGCTACCCAGACGGAATTTAAGGTGTTGTTCCTCCAACCTGAGTGTGGCTTCATCTTTACAGTAGAGGAGACCGTGGATAGACATGTCAGAATGGGAATGGGATGTGGAATTAAAATGTGTGGCCACTGGGAGATCCTGCTTTCTCTGGCGGACAAAGCGCTGATGTTCAGCAAAGCGGTCTCCTAGTCTGCGTCGGGTCTCGCCAATATACAAAAGGCCACATCGGGAACACCGGACGCAGTATATCACCCCAGTCAACTCACAGGTGAAGTGTTGCCTCACCTGGAAGGACTGTTTGGGCCCTGAATGGTGGTAAGGGAGGAAGTGTAAGGGCATGTGTAGCACTTGTTCCGCTTACACAGATAAGTGCCAGGAGGGAGATCAGTGGGGAGGGATGGACAAGGGAGTTGTTGAGGGAGCGATCCCTGCGGAATGCAGAGGGGGGGGGAGGGAAAGATGTGCTTAGTGGTGGGATCCCATTGGAGGTGGCGGAAGTTACGGAGAATAATATGTTGGACCCGGAGGCTGGTGGGGTGGTAGGTGAGGACCAGGGGAACCCTATTCCTAGTGGGGTGGTGGGAGGATGGAGTGAGAGCAGATGTACTTGAAATGGGGGAGATGCGTTTAAGAGCAGAGTTGATAGTGGAGGAAGGGAAGCCCTTTTCTTTAAAAAATGAAGACATCTCCCTCGTCCTAGAATGAAAAGCCTTATCCTGAGAGCAGATGTGGCGGAGACGGAGGAATTGCGAGAAGGGGATGGCGTTTTTGCAAGAGACAGGGTGAGAAGAGGAATAGTCCAGATAGCTGTGAGAGTCAGTAGACTTATAGTAGACATCAGTGGATAAGCTGTCTCCAGAGACAGAGACAGAAAGATCTAGAAAGGGGAGGGAGGTGTCAGAAATGGACCAGGTAAACTTGAGGGCAGGGTGAAAGTTGGAGGCAAAGTTAGTAAAGTCAACGAGTTCTGCATGCATGCAGGAAGCAGCGCCAATGCAGTTGTCGATGTAGCGAAGGAAAAGTGGGGGACAGATACCAGAATAGGCACGGAACATAGATTGTTCCACAAAGCCAACAAAAAGGCAGGCATAGCTAGGACCCATACGGGTGCCCATAGCTACACCTTTAGTTTGGAGGAAGTGGGAGGAGCCAAAGGAGAAATTATTAAGAATAAGGACTAATTCCGCTACCCAACAAAAAGGCAGGCATAGCTAGGACCCATACGGGTGCCCATAGCTACACCTTTAGTTTGGAGGAAGTGGGAGGAGCCAAAGGAGAAATTATTAAGAATAAGGACTAATTCCGCTACCCAACAAAAAGGCAGGCATAGCCAGGACCCATACGGGTGCCCATAGCCCCCTCCCCTCCCCCTCCAACTTTCAAATCCCTTACTCACTCTTCCTTCAGTTAGTCCTGACGAAGGGTCTCGGCCTGAAACGTCGACTGCACCTCTTCCTACGGATGCTGCCTGGCCTGCTGCGTTCACCAGCAGCTTTGATGTGTGTTGCTTGAATTTCCAGCATCTGCAGAATTCCTGTTGTTTGAGTTTTGTGTAACCCTCTGGTTTGGCTGGCGGCGTTAGTCTAGGGAAGACAATCTCTGGCCCCACCAAATTGTGAAATCTGAGGTGCACAACCTCTTGTTTGTGTGAATGCTGTGTGATCTGTTCCCATTACAAATCAGTACCATGAAATAACAAACAGTACACCATATGCAATTAAATGAGTTAGCTTTATCATTAATTTGACTAAAGGGTTAGTAAAGAAAAACAAAAAGAAAGGGGCTCATTTTATGAAACAGTCTAATGTGCACTAGTTGGAGCTCACAGTTTCCCTTCCACTGGTTCTCCATCGATTTCCCTGGGCTTCATCAACTCCCGGCCTCACTCCAAGTCCTGGTGCCTACAACCTCTGTTCTGGCATCTTCTCTCTCCATCTTCCGCCAAACAAGAGACCCAGATCACCTCTGTCTCAGGCACACAACAAGAAAAAAACATTCCCTTCATTGGACAGCGCACATTCCAAAGCCCCCGTTATCTCTAACCATAACCCAAACTCTGCTGCTACAGAAAAAAACCATACGTTACCAGTGAAGCCTTTCCCAGAGAGTTACACTCTCCCCTCACCAAATTTAGTCATGTCCTCATGACATTGAGATAATTTGCCAACCCTCCATGCAAAGCACAAAGTCCAACCCAGGTGTAAAAGGCAGTGACATAGCTCCCCAAAATGGTAGGGGCCACACTCTGTTCCCCCGGTGCAACATAGGCCAGCCTATCCAGTGGTCTCCTGATTCGTTGAGACCTCCATACCCCCTCATCTACTTTTTCAGGTTCCAACACTACTTGGGATACTTCTGGGCTACCTGGTGAGGCTTCCCCCAGTCCTTCACTCGTGCCCTCCTGCAACTCAGACCCCTCTGTCCCTTGGCTGAGCCCTGCTTCATCCCTTGCAGGGTCCTGCTGAAACCCAAGCTGCTAACAGATAGCACCCCCCCCCCCCGCTGATTTCACCTGACTCAGTGTGAGAAGGGTTCGGAATCTCTTCCTCAATCACGGAGCAGTTAGCAAAAGGCAGCATATACCACAAGCCCATTTCCTCATCCTCTGAATCAGTATCCCACTCAGGGTTGGGGGCTGGTCTAATCTCTCCTGCTGTTGGTCCGTCAGTTGCCTTGCATCACCGCAAAGTCCTCTTAATAGGTGTAGACTCCAGGTCAGGCTCTGGGTCAACCCACACATCTTGTCCCAGAGGCAGAAGGTGGTTCCAATGTAGAATCTTGACAGGCCTATTCCCATCCTCTGGTTTCACCCAGAAAACTGGTACATTTGGCATCTCCACCACATAGGGCGTAACCACCCAGAGGTCAGACAACTTATGCTTCCCAGGTAGCCCCAAGTTCCTTACAAGGACTCAGTCTCTTGGCATGAGTTCAGAGAACCTAAGCTTTTGATCATACCTCCTCTTATTTCCTTGATTCTGCTTGGCAGCCACGACCTCAGCTAATTCATAAGCCCTTTTCAGCTCCCTTCTCATATCAGACACATACTTCAGATAAATCTTCAGTGGTAGGTCTTCCTCACCAGTCCCAAAACAAAGGTCATTAGACAACCTCGCCTCGCACCCAAACATCAGATAATATGGCGAGTACCCGGTAGCTTCATTCCGTGTACAGTTGTAGCAGAGGACCTGATGTCCAATATGTGACTCTACTTGTTCTTCTTGATGGTTTCCAAGGATCCGAGCATGTCTAGCAAGGTCCACTTAAACCTCCCTGGCTGGGGATTGCCCTGTGGGTGATAAGGAGTAGTCCTTGACTTCTGGACTCTGAGCATGCTCCTGTATGAGCCTGCTCTCGAAATCCAGTCCCTGATCACTATGTATCGGCCTGGGGAGGCCGTAATAAATGAAATACTTCTCCCATAACATGTTGTCCACCGTGGATGCCCTCTGGTCCGTGGTAGGGAAAACCTGCGCATATCTGGTGTCGTGATCCATGATGACTAAGACATTCACCGTGTTGCTGCCATCTGACTCTATTGACAGGAAATGGGGGCACTGCAGCACATTTCAGCTTCTCTGCTTGGGCCATGTCTCTGTTTTTGACCGCTGACCAAACGGTACCAATGCCCGGGTCATCTCGCTGAGCAGCTGCCACTTCCCCAGGACTCAATTCCGGTAACTGGTTTGTCTGCAGAGCAGTCAGGTTACAGTAAACTTGTGGAATGGCGTCATTCCCAATTGATCTACTGCTTGATCCTGCCCTTGTCTTCCCTCTGCCTTCACCATGATGGCAAACTGGCACATGGCTTTCTCCCCCAGAGCAGGAACACTCTCCCACTCTTCGTCCCTTGCGCCTCGTGCCCAAACATCAGATAGTATAGCAAGTACCCAGTAGCTTCATTCCGGGTATAGTTGTAACTGTGGACCAGATGTTCAATATCTTGACTCCACTGTTCTTCTTGCTGATTTCCAAGGTCCCAAGCGTTCTGTTCCTCCGTTACAAATCAGTACCACAAAATAGCAGACAGTGGACCATATGCAATTAGTCAATTTAGCTTTATAATTCTTAATTTGACTAAAGAGTTAGTAAAGAAAAGGGTCCATTTTAATGAAACAGTCTAATGTGCACTAGTTGGAGCTCATGGTTTCCCTTCTGTTGGTCCTCCATCGATTTCCCCAGGCTTTGTCAACTCCTGGCCCCACTCCAAGTCCACTCCGTCCTGGTGTCTACGACCTCTCCTTTCTGGGATCTTCTCTCTTCATCTTCCGCTGAACAAAAGACCCAGATCACCTCGGTCTCAGGCACACAAGAAATAAACAGTCCCTTCATTGGATGGCGCCCATTCCAAAGCCCCCATTATCTCTAGCCATAACCCAAACACTGCTGCTACAGAAAAGCCATTACATTAGCAGTGAAACCTTTTCCAGCGTGTTACACTTGTAACGATAGAACTGAAGAAATTAAAACTATCGCTATAACAGAGTCTAAGCGCATACAGTATTAAAACGTACTTCAACGGTAGCTAAGCCAAGCATTCTTAAATGATCAACAAAAAAATATAACTTCCCTGATTTACTCCCTACTCTAACCAGGCAAAAACTGAACTAAAGACAAAGAATGAGTATGTAACTATATTCTTCACTTCTACCACAGCCTAACCCACATGACAAATTGCACATAATAAACGCACAACAAAAAGTACAATACTGACAGAAAATTAGATATATGGCTCCTACATGAATGTTACTAAATTGGTACAGAAATCTTTCTGTTTCTGAATAGTGTTGAGCCCTCAGATACGTGTTGACTCTCTGTATTCTTCTTCCTGAAATATAACTTTTCACACTCTTCTGCATTAAATTTCATCAGCTTTGTGTCAGTCTGTTTCACCAACCTGTCCTTTTCTATTGCTCTTGCAGTTTTCTAGGATTCTACACAAGAGATTCTGTACCATCTGCAAATTTGGAAATTGCTTCTCCACATCCTTGCCCAAGTCATTAATATACATGAAGTATGCTGAGCCCACTGCTCTACTCTCCCTACACCCATGATTGTGTGCCTAGGCATAGCTCAAATTCATCTATAAATTTGCTGATGATATAACCATCGTTGGCAGAATTTCAGATGGTGTGATGGTAGGGCATATAGGGGTAAGATGTACCAGCTAGTTGTATGGTGTCACAATAAAAATCTTGCACTTAACATCAGCAAGACCAAAGGGCTGATTGTGGACTTCAGAAAGGATGAGACAAAAGAACACACCAGTCCTCATAGAGGGATCAGAAGTGGAGAGAATGAGCAATTTCAAGTTCCTGGGTGTCAAGATCTCTGAGGACCTAACATGAATGCAACATATTGATGCAGCTATAAAGAAGGCAAGACAGTGGCTATCAACAGGAATTCTGCAGATGCTGGAAATTCAAGCAACACACATCAAAGTTGCTGGTGAATGCAGCAGGCCAGGCAGCATCTCTAGGAAGAAGTACAGTCGACGTTTCAGGCCGAGACCCTTCGTCAGGACTGGGTCTCGGCCTGAAACGTCGACTGTACCTCTTCCTAGAGATGCTGTCTGGCCTGCTGCGAAGACAGTGGCTATGTTTCATTTGGAGTTTGAGGAGAATAGATTTGTCCACTAAAACGCTTAAAAACTCGACGAATGTACTCTGGAGAGCCACATCACTGTTGGGTATGGTGCAGCTACTGCACAAGGTCGAAGTAAGTTGCAGAAACTTGTATGATTAGTCAGATCCATCATGGGTACTAGCCCCTGTAGTATCCAAGAAATCTTCAAGGAGCGGTGTCTTTGGAAGACAGTGTCCGTCATTAAGGACCCTTACCACCCAGGACATGCCTTGTTCTCATTGTTACCATCGGGAAGGATTTTAGCATTTATTGCATTGCCTACAGGCAAACTGAAACCTAATTTCACAAATAGATTTTAGTTTTAATCTATTTAAGGCAGAAATGGGATAGGTAGTCAATGTCTTTCTCCCAAGGCAGAGGAGTCTAGGACAAGAAGGTACAGAGTTAAGGAGAGAAGGTAGAAACCTGAGGTGGTTGCTTTCACAGATGGTGGTGAATACCTAGAATGAGCTGCCAGAGAAGATGGTGGAGGCAGATACAATTATAATATTTAAAAAGCATTTTAATAGGAAGGTTGCAGAGGGGTACAAGCCTAATGTGGGCAAATGGGATTGGCGGAGAGAGATATTGTGGTTGGCACGGACAAAGGGCCTGATCCTATGATCTTTGGGATCTGTGTTACTGACAAGGACGGCATTTCTCCTTGATCTGGTAGTTCTGCAACATCTTGAACTGCTGCAATCTCTCTGAGGAAATTATCCCCATTGTGTTGTTGAAGCGGAAAATCTAATATTTAAACCAAGAGTCAATGGAGGAATGGGGTCCAAATCAGCCTAAGGTGAAACCTGGAGGTGGTGGTGTTCCCATGCACCTGCTGCCTTTGTCCTCCTTCATGGAAGAAGCTGTGAGATTAGGGCAGCATGGTCGGGCGGCGGTTAAGTTAACGCTTTAATGATTGACCCAGGTTCAATCAGAACAGCCTGGAAGGGGTTTGTACATTATCCCCGTGACCATGCTGGTTCATAGACAAATATTCACCAGAACAACAGGAATAATGTTCATACTCTTTTAAGGTCATTCCACATTCACTTATTAAAAACACCAGATGATGTTGGTGTTGAGGATTAATATTTTATCTTAAAGGAGACAAATCCAGCAGTGGGAGCCACTTCAAAGTGTGATGGAGACTCTAGATGATGGAATCTGAAGCAACAAATGATCTTCTGGGGGAACTGAATGAGCTCAGCAGTTTCTGTGGTAGAAGAATTACTTTTTTTTAAAAGACTGAGCTTCTGTAGTGAGGATGAGGCAATGGGGTGGAGGGGTGATGTGATGATGGGGACAATCCTGATGTCGGGTTTTGATCCAAATTGTGGACACTTCTTTTCCTCTTACAGATGCTGCTCAATCTGGCTCTAACCTTCTTGCTCTAACTTAGCATCTTTTTTCCAGTCCTGATGAAGAATCTTGGCCCAAAACATCAACTCTTTACTCTTTTCCATGGATGCTGCCTGGCCTGCTGAGCTCCTCCAGCATTTTGTGTGTGTTGCTTTGGATTTCCAGCATCTGTGTATTTTCTCATCATTGCTGCACCATCTTCTGGGTTTCCGAAGCAGATTACTTGTTGTCCCACATGGGTATTTCTAACCTGGCCACTCATCTAAGGTTTAAATTAGAATCAAAATTTTTTTTTTAAAGTTCTCACTCAATATCATTCGGGGACAACTTGTACAAGACAACCACATACAGAAAGATTAGATTGGTACACCAATATTTATTTCATATGTGATCCATAGAGTTGGGAAATAGAACAGATTTTCACTTTGTCACTCAACACTAACTTTCAATTCATGGTCATACACCTGAAAAACAAGCATTCAACACTTTCACAGTAAATTCTTTGAATCCTAAATTCTGAATCTTCAATCTTTAATTGACAAACTAGATGATAGCTATATCACAAATACTGCCAGTAATATTGATTGATGTAGTTTATTTTCCAATGCATCTACAGAGTCAAACTGTTATAGAACGCCTAGAAGTGACATGATAGAGAGGTATAAAATTATGAGCGGCATTGATAGGGAGGGTGGATGGACAATGTCTGTTTCCCAATGTAAGGGTCCTCGTGGTAATGATAGTTTGAAGGGTAAATATTTCACACCAGAGGAGGTGTTCCAAGCAGGAACAGTAACAACACATAGAAGAAATCTGAAGAGGTACTTCAATGACCAGGGCTTTGAAAGATATAGAATTAATGCAGCCATATGGGAATGGAAAAAATAGGCGTGATGGTGGGCCAAGGGAGCTGTACAACTCCATTACAATATCTGGATGGGAATTATCACATTAGGAGCTCAGATGGCTTAGAGAGTATGCCTGGTTTAGAGAATATGCATTATGATCAGAGATTAAGGGAGCAGGGCTTTACTCTTTGGAGAGAAGGAGGATGAGAGGAGACATGATAGAGGTGTACAAGATAATAAGAGGAATAGATAGAGTGGATAGCCAGCGCCTGTTCCGCAGGGCACCGCTGCTCAATACAAGAGGATATGGCTTTAAGGTAAGGGGTGGGAAGTTCAAGGGGGATAGTAGAGGATGGGTTTTTAAGCAGAGAGTGGTTGGTGCGTGGAATGCACTGCCTGAGTCAGTGGTGGAGGCAAATACACTAGTGAAACTTAAGAGACTACTAGACAGGTATATGGAGGAATTTAATGTGGGAGAGTTATATGGGAGGCAGTGTTTAAGGGTCAGCAGAACATTGTGGGCCGAAGGGCCTGTACTGTGCTGTATTGTTCTATGTTCTATATCATAAACTACAGACTGGTATTGCAGTGCAGTGATTTATCTATGAGAGTACACTTCTCTCTCAGCCCAGTTACTTTGATTTTTAAATTCATTCTCAGTGTATGAGTACCCTTGACAAGGTCAGAGGTTATTGAATATCAAAAAGGTACAGATGGTGGAAATCTGAACTAAAAACAGAACACGCTGAAAACACACAGCAGGTCAGGTTGCATATGTGGAGTGGAAACAAGAAAGCTTTCAAGGCAGAAGACCCTCTGTTTATTACCTCCATTTCTACTGAGGAGGTGGTTTGAGGCTGCCATCTTGAAATGTTAAAGTCCTTGTCGAGGTTGTACTTGCTTCCACTGTATAGTCGCAGTAGGGATTTTGACTCAAGGATGAAGAGGAAAGACATATAAATTTCAAGTCAGGGTGGTTTATGATTTGAAGAAGGACTTTTAAAAAAGTGTTCTGAATCATCAGTTGCCCTAATCCTTTGAGTTGTAAACATTGCCTGATACACTGAAGCTCCATGCAGCAGATAAATACAGTGTTAGTCAAGTGAGCTGCTTTGTTCTGCGATGTTGTCAGATTCTTACGTGTTGTTGGAGTTTCACAAATTACGGTCACTGGCCTCCCTGGGTTAGAATGACATAACTTATGGGAATCTGACTTTATGCAAGTCCTCCCATATATTTTAAAGCATTTTGAAGCTAATAATGATACTTTTTTCATGGTATTCATTAATGACTGGTTTTCCATTATCTTTATATTTCCATTAGCTTAATTATGGGCAGTGTTAGGGTAATTATTACATGAAATGAAAAAAATCATAAGTACTGAAGGACCTAAATAGAATGGATGTGCAGTGATGTTTCCTATCTAGGACCAGAGGGCACAGCCTCAGAAAAGAAGAACGGAGATGAGGAGGAATCTATTTAGCTAGAGGGTAGTGAATCTGTGGAATTCGTTGCCGCAGAAGGTTGTGGAGGCCTAGTCACTGGGTAGTTTTAAAGCAGTTCTTGATTAGTTAGGGTGTCAAAGTTTAATGGGGAGACAAAAGGAGAATGGGGTTGAAAAGGATAATAAAGCAGCCTTGATGGAATAGTTGTACAGAATCTAGGCTGAATGACTGAATGGTCTGCATGTAGGGCAATACTATAGTAAATGAATGTTTCTGACTTCTGGAGAAATCAGCTTGTGGACACTTTACAGAAACAGAACCCTTATGTTACACAGGGACTGTCTATACTCCTGATGCAGTAGGATGAACCACATACGTCGTCTTTAACCAGCATCAAGGTTCGAATATCTCCCCCTATCTCACTAGAAAAAGAGCCTTTTATTATAATTCTGATTTGCTTTCTTTATTGTGTGGTCCAGAGAGAATCGGGCCTTGTTCTATTGTGGAATTCTGAGATGAATTCAATATGTTGGCAATCCTCCATCTCACACTTGTATTACTACTGTGAGCATTCTCTTGTTTTCTGACATTGATATTCGTTTCTAAGGAGGCATTACATTAATGTGTTTGAAGTACTTGAAAAACCATGAAAAGGAGGTGTGTTTCTTCTGGAAGATTGTATGAGGCACTGTGTATTTCAATAGTGCTCGCATTTCATGATCAAACCTGCATAACTATTTCTTCAGTGCCGGACTTCGGAGCGAAGGCTCCCAAGTTCGACTCCATCCGGCTCCCTTGCACACTTTCCATCCGTGCTGAGCTGAGCGTCGAGCTAGCAACTCGGCCTTGTACAAATAAGAAAGGCTGCTAAAAAAACACCGTCATGACGGCGTCCCGATGACTCCACTCAGAGCTGAGGGCTTTCTTCTTCTTCTGTTAACTTCTGGGAATGACAAGGCCAACATTAATTTCCGGTCTTTAATCATTTTCTGGAAATAGCTTGTGGGCTGTTCTCCAGGCTGCTGGAGTGCTTGGAGCAAAGGTGGGCTGTCCAGACGGTGTGCATGAAGAAACGGCCATGATGTTTAACTCAGTATGCGGTGTGATTTTGAGATGATGGTTCTTTGGCTCTGCTGCGTTTGTTTCTAGTGTAATGGAAACTATAGAGTCAAGAGATTGTAAAAAAAGGCTTTATGAAAATACCACAAGGATGTGAAAGATAACACACACTGCAGACTACAGTTTGCTGGGCAAAGAGAACATGTATTTCAAACGGTGGGTGGAATTGTCCAGGATTATGTCATACTTTGAGAATCCCAGGTTTCTAAGGCAATGGTTTATGTTTTTTGCAAATTTAATGATCAAAAGTGCCCTGGGATGGGATGATAATGAGAGAAAGGTGGAAGTTAGGGCTGGCAGAGGCCTATGACACGGGCCAGGACATATGCATCTTTCCTCCACATTAATGAAAATCACAATTCAAAAACTGATCTTCATATTTCTGTATCTTCAACAAGCAGGGTTTTTGCAAGGAATCCTACAAAGATCATGGGGGGAGTGCAAAGCTAAAGATGGCACCTGAGGGTGACTTCTCCTGGCCCATCAGCGAAACAGTTTAAATTATTCTAATGTCTCTATTTATTTTTTCAATATTTCTGGGGTCCGTGATCTACAGCTACACTCAAACTGTGGTTCTGCACAGGAACTGTGTAGACCTGTTCTTGGAGCTCACCACTCAGCCACATTTTCAATATCTCCAGGAGCAGCCTGAAGACGGGTGTGCCTTCGGGGTGCGGCCTGTGGACTCAATTTCTCGCCAGGGTAGCAAACTGAAGTGTTGCCGGGAGCTGGAACATGAAGACGCCGCGAGTGCAGCTGTCGGAGGCCTCTGCACTCAGGTAATCTATCTCTCTCTCCCTCCCCTCTCTGATCCTTGAGTCCAAAAAACTCAAAATAAAAGTACAGACAGAATATAACATCAAAACAGTGACTGTTTTTCTCCCCTCTTGCTGAGGAAGGAGTGATATCTCTCTCTCTCCTTTGTTAGTGAGAGAGAGGCGAAGTGATGCTGAACTGTTGGGAATAACACTAGTTTTTGATGAACTGTAGACCAGGGTCTCTCTTTGGGGCATGGTGGGTGGTAGGAATGCTGATGCTTTCTGCTAGAATAAGTGAGGGAAGGGTTGATGCAGTTTGCATGTGGAAGGGGGTGGGGCTTTGGGGTTCTTAGGTTTTTTTTCTGTCATTCATTCTTTGGCCGTTTTCTTCTGTTTCAAGGATGTCTGCAGAGAGTAAGAATTTCAGGTTGTGTACTGTATATGTTCTCTGATATTAAATGGAACCATTGAACTATATCATGGAAGCCAGTAAGGTGTCAAACATGCTTCTGTGTGCCCCTACGGAACTATACTATTTACCTAATCTCTACACCCAAAAATGAGTGTGCCAGCTTCCAATTTATGTCCTGTTTGGGTAACAAAACTATGCCACTTACTGGTTATAATGCACAAAGAACAGAGGATCACACACCTATTTTGTTGCTACAATTTATTCATCATGACCTCTTACTGAGAGCAATTGGGAAGAGATGAAGTTATCAGGGTAATCACCAGCAGCTAACAGACATGCCTCTCAACCATTGGATACTTAGTGACATAAAAAAAGATCTTGAACTGCCTGCCATTTTATTTTTTGACTTGTTTGCTTCATATTGATAACTGTGAACAAGAGATCAGATTCATCATTATAGATATGTATCACGATAATCAATCCATTTTGAATATCTGCCGAAGAGGCAATATACACATATCAGTTCTAAATAAGCAAAGTATTGTTGGAACCATTAATTAAACATGAGGTGTAAATTCAGGTAGGTATGTTTTAAGCTGTAAAATCTCTACGACTGGCTGCTTCCTGTCTTGATAAAAATCGAGTCCAGTGATCAGCTCCACATCCCGTACTCGTGCTGTGTGAGCCCAGATTCGCTCTTCAATCCACTGAGGATAACGTTTGCCCTCCTGCCAAAGAATATAGGAATCAATATCCACTGGCTATATGCTTAGGTTACTCCACATTCTTACCATGAACAATCTACGTCGTCAAATAAAATTAATGTACTGTTTACAGAATGAAATGTATTGCTAGGTCTTTCATATGCCTTTAGCTAGTTTGTTGATGTAATTACCAATTTCAAAGGCTGCGGCAGGGAAGGCACAGTCACCCCCCTCTTTGCAGACTGTGGATTTACAAATGGCATGGTGACAGATGCAAGGGAACTGTCCCAATTGATCACCAGCATCTGTGGAACAGAAGACCCAGTCCTAACATATGTTCTCTGCTGCTGGAGGGCCATTATCTCAGTGAAAGACGCCCTTTGCACTGCCACACGCTTGTTGATCTTCAAAGGGAAGAGCATGCTGGGCAGCCTGCACACTCCAGGATGCAGGAGTACGTGTTGAAGGATGCCCCGAATCTCAGTGCAGACAATTCTCTTGGGGAACGTCCACAGTCCAGAGCCCTTCCACTACTACACATGGAGGTGTAGAGCTGGATGGGGAAACTTCTTGAACAGTGAAAAGGGTACATCACACACAGGGGCCATACAGGTGGCATGGTTCTATCGCTACTTGTCTGTTATTTATTTATTTATTGGGATACAGCCTTTGCAGCCCTTCGGGCTACAGCCCTGATTTAATCCTCGCTTAATCACGGGACAATTTACAATAATTAATCTACCAACTGTTACGCCGATGGACTGTGGGAGGAAACTGGAGCACTCAGAGAGAACCCACACGGTCACTGGGAGAATGTGCAAACTTCTTACAGGCAGTGGCAAGAATTGACCCAGGTTGCCTGTACTGTAAAGCACCGTGCTAAACACTATACTACCTGCTGTCCCTTAGCTGATAAGGAAAAGTTTAGAGTGCTGATATAAGTTTTTGCAATGTCCTTTGTATATAGAGTATTTTTGTATTATGAATAAAGTTTATTTCTGTAGAAAAGAAAACTTCTTCAGAGTTTAGAGGACCATGAGATAAGCTTACAGAGACATAATATTATAAAGGAGCTTGAGAGGATTGAACCTAGAAAGAAAATTATTCTGGCTAAGAAGACTAAAGATCAGATCCTGAAATATAAGGTCCGGGATCAATAACTGAGATATAGAGACATTTCTTTAGATAAAACACAGTGAATCTTTGGAATTCTTTACCTAAGAGGAGAGTGGGTGCTCAACTACTGAATGTGCTCGGGACCCAGAGTAATAGATTTTTGAATGTTCATGGGATGTAGGAATCTGGAGACAATGGAGGAAGTTGGCGTCGAGGTAAAAGATCAGCTGGGATTTTATGCAATGGTGGAGCTCCTGCTCCCATTATTTAGTTATTACTTTTTCTCACAACAGAGGAGGCCATTCTGACAATTAACTTCACGCTGCCACTTAGCACAATTCCTCTCCCCCGGTGGAATTTTCCAGTCACTTACTCTCTCTCAGATGCCATCAAACATCTCCAATTCTCCTATCACCTACCTACGCTTGTGAGCATATGCAGCCGATTAACCAACCAACCAGAAAGAGCGTCTTTAGGATGTGGAAGGAAACCAAAGCACCCAGTGGAAACACATGTGGTAATAGGTAGAGACTGCAAACTCCACTCAGAGAGCATACAAACCCCACACAGTGTTTAAAAGACTCTTGTGTGAAAAGAAGCTCTCTTCATGAATAATTGTTTCAGAAGATGTTTTTGTTTGTTCACAAAGGCGTCAGAATAATATTGATTATAACTCTGACATGCAGTATTTTAGAATATAACACTGAAATACAATACTTTAGGACAGTAATTCTTCTGGCATTGTTGCAGGTTGAATTATCAATGAGTTATGTGACTGGTTTGCCTTTCACATCACTTAAGGAGGGAATAGTGAACAGGAGGAAAAGGTTTCTCCTGCCTCCTTGATGGAGCCCTCACATCCTTACAAACAGCTTTATCTTGGCAGCTGGGTATCTCTGAGGTATTTCCCGGCTGCCTCAGGAATCCAGTTAGACGTGCTTACTAAAAGCCCAAAGCAGAATGCGAACTGGTTAGTCTAGAAAGTAGTAGTTTGGATCAACATGTAGATCAACATGTAGATCAACATGTTTTTTTTTTATAAAATTGGGTCATTATGAAAAGATTCAGTGCATGTTAGGACAGATCCACTGTTCATTATTGAAGTAGAACTGATAGATTGTCTACTTACCGGGCAGCTCTCACTGTTATCCGGCCGATGAGGTAGAATGAATGACCTTACACTCAAAGGGCCAACACAAGACAGAGGGGTCTGTGCAGTGTTGTTGCAGTTGGTAAGGATTACATAAAAGTGACTTGGAATGGGGACGTTCGTGTCACTTACATGCCTAGAAAAACAACATGGAAAGTCATTAAAAGGGTAAGATTTTATATCACTATCAGTGCCCCCATCTTGTAATGACATTTGATCGGATTACCCAAAGCTATCTTTGCCCGAATTTCCCTCCTCCAGATTTGTACATTTGGTCTCGTTGGCCCTCGCATTCTGCAAGCTGAATCATGAGGACACAAACAGAGTCTGTGAACAGTCCAGATCAGGCCCTGTCTAGAAAATTTCTGCTGGAAGTTTCTGAGTCAGGGACATTGAAGAAAACTGAGTTACCATGGAAACCAGGGCAGGGCTTATCAGTTGTCAGCGTTTTTCTTTCAATATTACTATACATTGCATTTCAAAACATTTTCAGTAGAATTAATTTAGAATGAAGGTGAGGAGAAATTTCTCTCGCCAGAGAGTGGTGAATCTGTGATTTTATTACCACAGGTTGTGGTGGAAGCCAAGTCATTGGCTATATTTAAGGCAAAAGTTGATTGATTCTTGATTAGTCAAGGCATTGAAGATGCAGAGAGAAGGCAGGAGATTGGGATTGAGATGGAAATGGATCAGCCATGATGAAATGGTGGAGCAGACTCGATGAGCCAAATGGCCTAATTCTACTCCTGTATCTTATGGTTTTATGATCTTAAATAGATTAAAACACTAATTAAAAATGTATACAGTTCATGGCAGGATCCTTGGGTGTACAGAGGGAACTTGAGGTCCAAGTCCATTGCTCCCTGTAAGTGACTGCACTAGTTGATAGGGAGGTAAAGAAGATATCTGGTGTGCTTGAGGCATTGAGTTCAAGAGTCAGGAGGTTACGTTGCAGTTTTATAAAACTCTGGTTAGGACTTACCTGGAGTATTAAGATTTGTATGTTTTGTATATAATATGTGAAGGCTTTGCAGAGGATACAGAAGAGGTCATCAGGATACTGCCTGGATTTTTGGGCATGTGCTATAAAGAGAGGTTCTTCAAACTAGGATTTCTCTGAAGCTACCAAGACTGGGAAGATCTGATAGAATCCTATAAGATTATGAGAAGCAGTGAGTAGACAGCTGATATCACTTAATGCCTAATACAGCAAAAAATATATTTACAGTGAGAGGGGGAAAGTTCAAAGGAAATGTGTGGGTTCTTTACATAGAGAGTGAGATGCTGGAAATCTTGAGGAACACAAAAAAACACTGGAAGAACACAGCAGATCAGGCAGTGTCTATGGAAGGAAATGAACAATTGATGCTTAGAGGCATCTAAGAGGCCTGTTCGATAGGTTTATGTACCTACCTAACGGATGTGGACTGTGTGCAGGCAAAGTTGGGTTAGTTAATTAGGCATCATTAGTTTAACTATTTTTTTTCACCATTTCAGAATCAGGTTTAATATCACCAGCATATGTCATGAAATTTATTATCTTTGCTGCAGCAGTACAATTCAATACATGGTAAATATAGAAAAGAAACTGAATTATTGTAAATATATATATATGTATATTAAATAGTTAAGTTAGAATAGGTAGTGTAAAAACAGAAGTAAATAAAAAAAGGTAGTGAGGTAGTGTTCACAGGTTCAATGTCCATTTAGGGATCGGGTGGCAGAGTTCTTGAATCACTGAGTGTGTGCCTTCAGGCCTCTGTACCTCCTACCTGATGGTAACAGTGAGAAGAGGGCATGTCCTGGGTGATGGGCGTCCGTACTTACTCAGTTTAACTATTTAATATATATATTTATACTGTAATACACATTTTTCTATTATTGTATTGTACTGCTGCCACAAATTTAAGACATTTCACGAGATATGCCGGTGATATTAAACCTGATTCTGATTCTGAATTTGTTTGGTACAGCAGTGTTGTCTGACGGGCATTTTACTGTGATGTATAGTTCTATGCTTTTGGTTCTATGTTCTTTGTTAGTAATGTTAACTCTAATGATTAGAAAATAATTTTCTTTCCCTCACCTCGACTATAATAGCAATATTCTTTCCCCTACTGTATCAAACTGGAGGGCTTGAGGACAGTTTTCCCAATGTAAATGTGGGGCCATGTCAGCGAGAGTCTACACTGCCTGACTCCATTTGGAAGCTAAAGATGGACTGCAATCAGTTGTTAAAGCAGTTAAGTTAACAACTCTTGAGTTTATATCAGGGACTTGAAGCATGCCAATAGTAATGCTGAGAAACACAGGCAGCTTTGTGTGGGACTACTCCCAATATTGGCAACAAGGGCCAAATGGCAGCATTTGTACAGCTATTTACTAATGAGCAAGGCATATAGAGAAATAAATGGTTCATGATGTTGCTTTCTTTACCAAGATTCAAACAGCATAAAGACAGAAAGTACTGGAAATTCAGCAGGTCAGGCTGTGAAAAGAAGGATTAATGTTTCAGCGCTAAGAACCTTTATTAGAGCTGGGAAAGAGGTAAAAGGAACTTTTGTGGCCTGATTAAGGGTTTTCACCCAAAACTTGAACAGACCATTTCTCTCCACGTCTCCTGAGTTCCTCCAGTACCTTGTGTGTGTTGTTCCAGATTTCCAACACCTGCAACCCCTTGTGTCTCCTTACAAGGAGGATGGGAGGACGTGATCACCAGTGTGAACAGAGAGTTAAACTGGAAATGAGATTACCCGGTAAATGGGAACAGTCAAGAGAGTGAGAACAGATAAAACAAAAGCACAGATGTGGTTTGTGGACGTGGTTTTTGGTCAATGATAAAAGCATTTTTAAATTAATTTCTCTTCCCACAGGTATGACCTGACCTGTTGAATATTTCAAGGTTTTTATCATTTTTAATTATTTTTAATTTATTAAGCCTTTTTATTTCAGATTTCCAGCATCTACAGGTTTTTAAATTTTATTCATTTTTTAAAAATTTCTATTTGGATACACTGTTGATGATCAGAATCATAGGCAATTCTCATGATTTGAAATGTAACAGCATTTCCCCTCACTGTGGCATTATTACAAAAATTTAATTTGCTTTTTCTAGAGACTTGAGATCTCTAGAAACTTTTATTTGAAACCTATACTTATCCAAGATTATTTTCTCCAATGTAAGGCAAAGATGAGGGGGAATTAATACTTGCATAAGGAAAAGAACAGATAACACAATGTTGCAGTACAAAGTTACTTGCTACCCTCTATCCCAGAGAGCACCAGAGACAGAATATATTCAAGGTGCAGATTAACAAGTATTGGAACTGCGTGGCATGATATCTGATACAACACACACAAAATGCTGGAGGAACTTTGCAGGTCAGGGAGCATCTATAGAAATGAATAAACAGTCACTGTTTCGGAACAAGACCCTTCTTCAGGACTGGAAAGGAACAGGGAAGGTGACAGAATAAAAAGGTGGGGGGAAGGGAAGGAGAACTAACTAGAATGCAATAGGTGAAGCCAGGTGAGTGGGAAAGGTAAAGGGCTGGAGAAGAAGGAATATGATAGGAGAAGTGAGCGATCAATAGGAGAAACGGAAGGAGGAGGGGACCCAAACGGAGGTGATAGGTGGGTGAGAAGAGGTAAGTGGCCAGAGTGGGGCGGGGGGATTTTTTTTTAATAGGAAGAAGAAATTGATATTTATGCCATTGGAAGCTTGGAGGCTACTCAGACAGAATATAAGGGTGGCCTCATCATGGTACAAGAGGAGGCCATGGACTGACTTGTCGGAATGGGAATGGGAATTGCAATTAAAATGTTTGGCCACCGGGAAGATCTGGTTTTTGGCAGGTGGAGCAGAGGTGTTCAGTGGAGTGCTCCCCCAATTTATGATGGGTCCCACCAATGTAGAGGGGGCTGCATCAAGAGCACTGGACACATTAGACAACCCCAGAAGATTCGCAATAAAGTGTTGCCTCACCTGGAAGGACTGTTTGGGGCACGAAATGGAGATGAGTGAGGAGGTGAATCGGCAGGTGTAGCACTTTGGACGCTTAAGAGGGATAAGTGCTGGGAGGAAGATTAGTGGGGAGGGAGGAATGAACAAGGGAACCATGGAGGGAGCAATCCCTGCAAACAGTTCAATTCAATTTCACTTGCCCCATCACTAAACTGTTCCCACAATCTATAGGCTCACTTTCAAGGACTCTTCATCTCATGTTCTCAATACTTATTGCTTTTTTTCTCTTTTGTATTTGCATAGTTTGTTGTCTTATGCACATTGGCTGTTTGTCCTCCCTGAGAATGCCTGCGAGAAAACAAATCTCTGGGTTGTATATGGTGACTTGTATGTACTTTGATAAGAAATTTACCTTGAACTTTGAATCAATAGGTTTTGGAGTAGTGGGAAAGTGGCACTGAGACCAAGACTGGATCAGCCATCACACAGGACAAAGAAGCCATCTGGTCGTTGCCTGCTTCTATTTATTTCATTCATATTAAATGTATTCACAAAGCATCATGGCAATATTTTGAAATCAGGTGTCTCGTTGGCTCTATTTTATTTTACATTATGGTTCATTATGAAAGCCATCTGGGTGTTGGAGTGGAGATACATCTCTACCGAAGGAGGTGTAAGACATTCCTTTCCTCTGACAGACTGCGGATCACCATTGAGCAAGTTGTAGTGCCTGCTTAGCCCTCACCCCAGCCGATCAGGGTCAGGGTCTTGTGAAGCCATGGGAGCAGGTGGTGGCTGGTCGTATGAGCAGCTGGTGCACATCACAAGTCCTGGTTATGCGACCATTGATTTAAAGGTGGGAATTCTTCCAAGTCAGCTACACTCTATTACTGATGTAGCTGACAACTTTTCAGACATAATGGTACCACGTATCCAGAACATATTATATATTTTTATCTATTCTTAAATAAATTTCAAGTAGTGAGATTATCCTTTCCACAAACCAGGTTTCCTTTTCAATATTTCTTAATTATGCTCTCAAAATGGTGATCAAAATTTACTCTTTGTGTCAAACGAAACAAAATACAAAATGAATGCTTCTTACTTACATTTGGATTTCCTTTGGTGTATCAGAGTGTCCATCATAATTATAATCAAACACTGGCCCGCTCATCACATTGATGCCATTCTTCCGTACAGCCTCCTTCAGCAACATACTATCATGGAAGTAATGCCATATCTCTATGAAGCATCAGATAAACTGAAGTTGGTCATTTTGATATTTATTATAGGAAAAGTTCTGTTCAATATTTATTTAGAAACATTTCCACAACATTCCTCTTAAATCCCATGACACAGAAACAGGTTTCCATAGGGGCTTTTTGTAAGCTTTATACTTTTTTTTCACTAATTCATTGCAAGAAATAACTTTTATAAGGTTTTTCTTTAGCACTTGGTACCATGTTTTTTTGATCCTGTGCATCTCTGATATGTGTTTCAAGATTTCTTGAGTCTAAAGGGACGTATTGAGGCCAATGTCTTGAAACTTTTGATTAATTTTGAAGGGATGATGGTTTGAATGCTGAGCTGTAGTCAATAAAGAGCACCTTGATGAATCCTTATTTGCTGTCCAGATATTCCAGAGTTGAGTGAAGAGCCAGGAGTGGGCGTTTGCTCACCAGGGTTTATGGGACAGTAGTGCTGAAGGCTGAACTGAAATCCAGAAATAGCATTCTGACATAAATATCCTTGTTTTCAAGGTGTGTCGGGGCCAGGTGCATGACAGATACTATGGTGCTCTTGGTAAGCATTTCAGCGAATGGCCAATGTGACACAGATGGAGTCTGTCATTAATATAGTTCAGATTTTTACTGGTTTCCAGAACTTTATTCCAGTGTTCCAGAGTTTTAAATCTTGCCTTACACAATTTGAGTCTTCCTGACAATACTGCGAACTGATGAACAAACCAGCATTTTGTTAGATTTAACCAAAATTTCTACCACAGAAACACATAAAATATGCAGTATAATTAATGATAAATTATGATTTTGGAAGAGTACAAAATTAAGTCAACAATATTTCATGGCCCTGTGTTGTAAAACGTTCTGGTAATAAATTAATTTGGAAAGATTTCATCTGGCGCCAAAATAGGCCCATAGCGAACACCATTTCACTGAGCCTACGCTCATCTCTGGAGCATCTGGATAATAAAGGCACCTTATTATCTCTAAAACTCAGCTTTCAATACTATCATTCCTAGCAAAATCATCTTCAATCTCCTATATCTGGGATACAACAACTCCCTTTGTAATTGAATCCTTGATTTCCTGACCAAAAGCCAACAATCAATAAGGAACGGCTGCAAAATCTTTGCCACAATTATCCTCAACAAAGCTGCGTTCTTTGCCCACTACTCTGCTCTCTGTACAGCCATGGCTGGGAGTACAGATTCTTCTCTAACCCATGGTGGACAAGAGCTCAAATAATGATGGGTCAGAGCACAGAAAGGAGACAAAAGAGCCCAGTGGCACAATGTCATGGCAACAACTATTCCCTCAAGGTGAGCAAAGGTTCCAGCCACTGACCTCAGGAAGAGAAGCTGTGAATGTGGTCCTGTTTATGGATGGTGCTGAGATCAAGCAATTTGACAACTTCATGTTCCTAGGAGTAAACATCATGAATAGCCTGTTCTGGTTCAACTATGTAGATACCATAGCCAAAGCACACCTGAGGAAGCATCTCCACTTTCTCAGAAGGCTAAAGAAGTTTGGCAAGTCCTCGTTGACCTTCACTAATTTTTATCAATGAACCTCAGAAAGCATCCTATCTGGATACACTATGACAACTGCTCTGACAAAACCACAAGAAGCTACAGAGAGTTGTGGACACAGCTCAGCACATCACGGGAATTAGCCTCCTCTCCATGGAATCTGTCTACATTTCTTACTGGCTTGGCAAAGCAGCTTATGTTATCAAACACCTCACCCATCCTAGACATTCACGGTACTTTCTCTGTAACTGTAACATTATATTCTGTGTTGTGTTTTTTTTTTGTGCTACCTTAATGTACTTACGTTTTTAAAATGATCTGGATGGCAAAACAAAGTTTTTCACTGTAGCTCAGTATATGTAACAATAATAAACCTATTACCAATTGAAGTTTCTAAAATAGTCATCTCGTACGTAAAAGGACAAGTTGGAGCCATTAAGTCATGGTTACCCAGGAAATAATAAATATTAATCACACTTACTTTTAAAAGCCTGATACATAGGCACAAGATTGCTGGTAATTAATGCATCATATTGTTGATTTCCTGTTACCATATCTGCAAAAATACCATTACATATTATTAAAGGGAAATAATATTCTGATCTGGATTCACATGAATCTGAACTATTTCATCAACTTGCCCCCATTACATTACAGATTAATAAAAGCGAATGACAAAAGAAAGTATTGTTTCACAAGACTTTTAGAGAACTGAAAATTTGCCATCAATTCTATTTGTTGCAACATTCACTCACAGTCCATCACTGAATTATTCAAGTTGAGACCATCTTTCAAATCCAAACTTCAACAGAGTCTCTAGGCAGGAACACCCAATGGAGTGCTTTTTTCCCAAGTTATGATTTACAAGTTGAAGAGCTGACCAACAGGGTAACTAGTTTTCAACACAGTAGTTACTAACAGTAACTAATGAAGTTTAACTGAGATTCCTTTACATAGTCGGTGCTCCTTTCCGAAATCAAGCTAAAGTGAATTCACTTACTGGGAGGATATAGAAACCCGTAGGTGATGTTTGAAGCTGTATTATAATATGAACACCGCTGGCTGTTACTTGGAGAGATTCGAGGATCAGCCCGTAGGCAGTTGTGAATGTCAGGGGGTAGAACAGACTGTCCCTGCTGGTGAAATACAAGCAAAAGTTAAGTAAAATAAAAGGTTTTAATGTGAACTTGCAATATGTTGGACTGAGTTCAGCTCCTGAAACAATCGGATATTAACTTGCCAAACCGCGCAGACCAACTCCACAGTACTGTCAAGCATTCAATGTCATATATTTGAATCATTTGATTACAGTTTAATCATCTTGTACGTTTATGGCTTCATTCATAACAATACAATTTATTGGGAAAGGAGCAGCAATTCACTTGATTGCTGGCCTCCACAGATACTTAGAAAAACATTGGACTATTTACCTCACCAGCATTTGTCACCAGCTTTGTTTTGGCCTATGACAGTGGTGTCATCAGCAAACTTAAATATGGCGTTGGAGCTGTACTTATACTCACAGTCTTAAGTATAAAGCTAGTAGCGCAGTGGGCTAAGCACATAGCCTTGTCCAGAACAAGCTATCTAGTTCACCAAACCTGAGAAACAAGATGTTAAAATAAAAAGGCATCAGGGTCTTGGGAGTAGATGGCGTTCTTGTTAAGGTTCTACTGCTTAGCTGGATAGGAACTTCAGACGTAAGTACACAACTTCATCTTCTATATGTGAGGTGTGAAGGTCATGTCAGGGACAATGTAATTATTACTCTCTTCAAGTCTGGATGGATTCTGTCCAACTACAACACAGTGGACATAATTTTCATTGGGTATTAAGTCAAGAAATATGCAGGGAGCAGTAGTAACACTTTAGCATGGCCTTTTTTGACTTCATTAAAAACCTTTCACTCCATCAATCAGCAGTGATGGTGCAGAATTCTTCTCAAATGTCAATGTTCAAAAATATTTGTCTTCATTTTATAAATTCTGCATGATGCCATGCAAACTAATCTCTGTGTGATCAGCTGACAAATAAGGTTGTGTTATCACCCCATTTCTTCTCTCAATTGTCCATGACATAATACTACACCCCAGTTTCAACAAACTACTGCTGGAGTGGAAAATAGGACAAATAGAAATCTCTTCAGTTCAGGTTATCTCCACTTGAGGACCAAGATTGCCTCAACTTCAGTCAACAAACCACAGTAGGCAGATGACACATGCAGATACACATATTTGGGGAGCAAGCTCCAAGCCATCTTGACTTGTCCACTGCAGCATGCAAGCAGATGAGCTTAAGACATGCAAATTGAAGGACATTTACTGATCTCCCTGAACTGTATAACATTGCACTTCAACAGAAAAGGTCCACTAAGAAATTATGTAAATATGGGCTACATCCCACGACTGAGGAACCGCCTCTAATTGACACCAAACATTGATGATCATAGTCACCACTATGTTCACTATACCAACACAGATTTTGCTCAACTGAGGAAAACATATGGTTAAAGATCAAGACCTCAGACCCACCACATGATCCACTGGACAGCTAGGATCACTGCCTTCCCTAGGTATTTGAACCAGGGACTACCAACAGCAGGCTTCTCAAGCACTGGAAAGACATGGCCATTACTGTCTGCAAAATCCTCTAAGAGCCTTGGTCCGTGTATATAATCAGTATCAGTGTGTCTCCTAGCCAACATCCCCTAGCTGTGTCCCACTAATATTATTTACTGGGTTCAAATGAGCAGCCCATGCCAATTGCAACACCAAACACCCTCACCATGCATTGTGTTCCAAGATCTGTAACAGCCAGAGATGGCTAATGGAAATTGGAACCAATCCATAGATCTTCTCGAAGCATCTTGAAACTTCCTCACTGACTCTCCAGCCTCCCTGATGGCCACATCTGTGCCAGGTGCACCGAGATGCAGCTCCTCAGAGACCATGTTAGGGATCTGGAACTGCAGCTTGATGACCTACTGCTTATTAGGGAAAGTAAAGAGGTGATTGACAGGAGCTACAGGGAGGTAGTCATCCCTCAGCTACAGGGCTCAGAAAACTGGGTGACTGTCAGGAGAGGGAAGGGAAATGCCAGATAGTGGAGAGCTCCCCTGTGGCTGCCCCCCTCAGTAACAAGTATCTCATTTTGGATGCTGTTGAGGGGGACGACCTGACATGGGATAGCCACCGTGACCAGGTCTCTGGCACTGAGCCTGGCGCTGTTGTGCAGGAGGGAAGGAGGGAGAAGAGAAAAGTGGTGGTCATAGGAGATTCCATAGTCAGAGGAACAGACAGGAGATTCTGTGAGATTCATAGGGATACCCGCATGGTGTGATGCCTCCCAGGTGCCAAGGTACCGGCTGTCTCGGATGGGGTCCAGAATATTCTGAAGGAAGAGGGCGAGCAGTCAGCTGTCTTGGTACATGTTGGTACCAATGACATAGATAGGAGAAGGGAGGAGGTCCTGTAGAGAGATTTCCAGGAGTTAGGAAGGAAGCTGAGAAGCAGGACCTCCAGGGTAGTAATCTCAGGATTGCCACCTGTGCCACGTGCTAGCGAAGGCAAGAATACTAGGATCAGGCAGATGAATACGTGGCTGAGAGACTGGTGCAGGGGGCAGGGCTTCAGATTCTTGGATCATTGGGATCTCTTCTGGGGGAAGTATAACCTGTTCAAAAAGGACGGGTTACATCTGAACCCAAAGGGGACCAATATCCTGGTGGGAAGGTTTAATAGAGCTGTTAGGGAGGGTTTAAACTAATGGCAGGGGGATAGGAACCGGAATGACAGAGCGAAGGAAGGGGAAAACAGAAATAAATCCAAGGTAGTGAGTAGTAAAGATGTCAGGAAGGACAGGCAGTTGATGGGGCAAATTTGCAGCCATTACAGTGGCATGAGAGAGGAACTGGCCAAAGTTGACTGGAAAGGGACACTGGCGGGAAAGACGGCAGAGCAGCAGTGGCTGGAGTTTATGCGAGAAGTGAGGAAGGTGCGAGACAGGTATATTTCAAAAAAGAAGAAATTTTCAAATGGAAAAAGGATGCAACCATGGCTGACAAGAGAAGTCAAAGCCAAAGTTAAAGCAAAGGAGAGAGCATACAAGGAAGCAAAAATTAGTGGGAAGACAGAGGATTGGGAAGTTTTTAAAAGCTTACAAAAGGAAACTAAGAAGGTCATTAAGAGGGAAAAGATGAACTATGAAAGGAAGCTAGCAAATAATATCAAAGAGGATACTGAAAGCTTTTTCAAGTATATAAAGGTTTAAAGACAGGTGAGAGTAGATATAGGACTGATAGAAAATGATGCTGGAGAAATTGTAATGGGAGATAAGGAGATGGCGGAGGAACTGAACGAGTATTTTGCATCAGTCTTCACTGAGGAAGATATCAGCAGTATACCGGACACTCAAGGGTGGCAGGGAAGAGAAGTGTGCGCAGTCACAATTACGACAGAGAAAGTATTCAGGAAGCTGAATAGTCTAAAGGTAGATAAATCTCCTGGACCAGATGCAATGCACCCTTGTGTTCTGAAGGAAGTAGCTGTGGAGATTGCAGAGGCATTAGCAATGATCTTTCAAAAGTCAATAGATTCTGGCATGGTTCCGGAGGACTGGAAGATTGCAAATGTCACTCCGCTGTTTAAGAAGAGAGCAAGGAAGCAAAAAGGAAATTATAGACCTGTTAGCTTGACATCAGTGGTTGGGAGGTTGTCGGAGTCGATTGTCAAGGATGAAGTTACGGAGTACCTGGAAGCATATGACAAGATCGGCAGAACTCAGCATGGTTTCCTTAAAGGAAAATCCTGCCTGACAAACCTATTGCAATTTTTTGAGGAAATTACAAGTAGGCTAGACAAGGGAGATGAAATGGATGTTGTATATTTGGATTTTCAGAAGGCCTTTGACAAGGTGCCGCACATGAGGCTGCTAAACAAGATAAGAGTCCATGGAATTACAGGAAAGTTACATACGTGGATAGAGCATTGGCTGATTGGCAGGAAACAGAGAGTGGGAATAAAGGGATCCTATTCTGGTTGGCTGCCGGTTACCAGTGGCATTGCACAGGGGTCAGTGTTGGGGCCGCTTCTTTCAACGATTTGGATTATGGAATAGATGGCTCTGTGGCTAAGTTTGCTGATGATACGAAGATAGGTGGAGGGGGCCGGTAGTGCTGAGGAAACGGAGAGTCTGCAGAGAGACTTGGATGGATTGAGAGAATGTGCAAAGAAGTGGCAAATGAAGTACAATGTTGGAAAGTGTATGGTTATGCACTTTGGCAGAAGAAATAAATGGGCAGACTATTACTTAAGTGGGGAGCGTATTCAAAGTCCTGAGATGCGACGGGACTTGGGAGTCCTCATGCAGGATACCCTTAAGGTTAACCTCCAGGTTGAGTCGGTGGTGAGGAAGGTGAATGCAATGTTGGCATTCATTTCTAGAGGAATAGAGTATAGGAGCAGGGACGTGATGTTGAGGCTCTATAAGGCACTGGTAAGACCTCACTTAGAGTACTGTGGGCAGTTTTGGTCTCCTTATTTAAGAAAGGATGTGCTGACATTGGAGAGGGTTCAGAGACGATTCACTAGAATAATTCCGGGAATGAGAGGGTTAACATATGAGGAACGTTTGTCTGCTCTTGGACTGTATTCCTTGGAGTTTAGAAGAATGAGGGGGGACCCCATAGAAACATTTTGAATGTTGAAAGGCATGGACAGAGTGGATGTGGCAAAATTGTTTCCCATGGTGGGGGAGTCTAGTACGAGAGGGCATGACTTAAGGATTGAAGGGCGCCCATTCAGAATAGAAATGCAAAGAAATTCTTTTGGCTAGAGGGTGGTGAATCTGTGGAATCTGTTGCCACAGGCGGCAATGTAGGCCAAGTCATTGGGTGTATTTAAGGCAGAGATTGATAGGTATCTGAGTAGCCAGGGCATCAAAGGTTATGGTGAGAAGGCGGGAGAGTGGGACTAAATGGGAGAATGGATCAGCTCATGATAAAATGGCGGAGCAGACTCGATGGGCCGAATGGCTGACTTCTGCTCCTTTGTCTTATGGTCTTATGGCCTCATGAGAATCCCTGGTGCACGATGACTCAATATTCCATGTGACAGAAGTCCAGCATAAATACAAGTAGCAGCAAACCACCTGCCACATTGCCAGCTGCCCCAGATCCCACAGGACTGGAGAGGAAGTGAGTCAGCCTCAGCGCCACAACCCTATTTAAGAAGAAGAAACAACAACTGATAGGTGCCATGAATTTCATAGAAGCCAACGTCACCAACGTGCACCTCCTAGCAGTCAAGATTAGAGTAGATTTCTTAGCAGTACGATGTAAATCTCCAATACACCCTCCTGCAGTAAAAGCTCCATGGCCTTTCTCGTGAGTTGAAGTAAGGAGTAACAACCAAACGTCATATGAAAAACCTAAAAACAAGGTTATGTCTTAATGTTGCCTATGTTAGTATTAATGTTGGAATCACTCTAAGGATGTGGGAAAATTCATTTTTTTCAGTGGTTTTTGTTCCTGTTAGGATTACTTTAATGATACAAGGCTTTCACTGCCATAGCACAAACACATCATTATTGGCCACTAAACCACAACCACATCCCACACCTCGCCCATGCACCAGCATTCCAATGAGTTTTACTTGGGATTCTTTGGTTATTTCTGGTTGTTAGCACCTCTTATTTTTCAACTCACATTTTTCCGGTTTCTGTCTTTTTTTTCCTTATTAATAGAACATTAATGCTCATTCCTATTTACCTCTTCTCCTGGTCCCTCTGTGCCATACCCTTTCTCCTGTTTTATTTTTGAGTTGTTTTGATTCTACTTCAGTTCCTTATCATTCTCCCATTGTTCCCTTTCAATTACCCACCTTGTTTTCTTTCCTCTCTCACTTTAACTTTTCTGTTTCTCTTTCAGTCTGCCAAGTTCTGCATTCCCCAGTGGCCCAGGAATTACAGTGATTCTGATGAATGCAAATACGGAAGTTAACAAGTCTTATCATCTCCAAAGGCAGTGATGTCTTTGTGAACTTTGTGTACATTGGCTGCTTCTAAATACTTGGCCCTTCCTGTTGCAAAGCATATTGTGAACTTTAACAATACTTAATGCCTTGTGCAAAATAAAACAACAAAATATGGTTCAGTCAGGATAATAGTCTTAAATAGCAGATTGTGGAGTCTCATTAGTCTAGAAGAATATTCAAAATTTGTAAATTTATTTTATTATAACCATATAACAATTACAGCACGGAAACAGGTCCGTGCCAAACGCTTACTCTCACCTAGTCCCACCGACCTGCACTCAGCCCATAACCCTCCATTCCTTTCCTGTCCATATACCTATCCAATTTTTCTTTAAACGACAATATCGAACCTGCCTCTACCACTTTTACTGGAAGCTCGTTCCACACAGCCACCACTCTCTGAGTAAAGAAGTTCCCCCTCGTGTTACCCCTGAACTTTTGCCCCCCAACTCTCAACTCATGCCCACTTGTTTGAATCTCCCCTACTCTCAATGAAAAAAGCCTATCCACGTCAACTCTATCTATCCCCCTCATAATTTTAAATACCTCTGTTGAGTCCCCCCCTCAACCTTCTATGCTCTAAAGAATAAAGGCCTAACTTGTTCAACCTTTCTATGTAACTCAGGTGCTGAAACCTATGTAATTTTCTAGTAAATCTTCTCTGTACTCTCTCTATTTTGTCTTGTTATACCTTTCTTAATTCCTTGCATACTTCCCAGACATAATTTGCTTTCTATACAAGGATTAAAATGTTACAAATTTTGCTCTATGCTTCACTGTTTTTGAGACTTTTATTATGTGACTGGTTGGTCAGCCAGACTGCAGGCCTTCTTGTCTTTGATTTTTGAGGTCTTTGATTTCTTTGCCATTTACTGCAAATTCAATCAACATCTTAATTTAAAAGCTTGATCTGAAGAGAGAAATTTGTGCACTAGTGCACTGATTTGAAACTAAATTGCATTGAATTGCATGATCTTAGCATTGAAGTTCTTTGTTAAATGCCCAGTCAACACTAACCACATCATCTTTTAATATAACTTCAATGGAATTAAAATGAAAACAGATTTTAAGTTGTGGGGTCAAGCTCTATTTGCCATTCTGCATTTGTGGTCCAAACAGCAAGTTCCATTTTGCCAGAATACAGTTTATACTGTGTGAGGTGTCAAAATGAGGCTGTGCCTACATGTTCTGCAGATAAGAATTTTTAAAGGAATATTGAAGAAGAAAAGGGATTTTTTTTTCCAGTGTCATGGCCAATGTCATCCCTCAATCAGCATTGGCAAAAACAGGCAAGCAGGCTGTGTTGTCAATAGAAGATTACTTTGTGAACAGTAGGTGCTTCTCATTAGCCCTAGTCCTTGCTGCTGCACCACACATTGAAAATGCAAAGGGGTAAGTGTCCAATGGGAAACATCTCAGACACGAGGAATTCTGCAGATGCTGGAAATTCAAGCAACACACATCAAGGTTGCTGGTGAACGCAGCAACTTTGATGTGAACGGGAAACATCTGATGATTTATGCAGAAATGCAACCGATATGTCTTTAACATTCTTCCCATTTCTCCATTGCCTCCTTGATTGCTGCATTCTTTAATGACTTTTCTTTGCTGTTTACTTGCCTTTCCTGACTCCAAAAATCCAGTTCTTCTGGCTATTTCAATCATCATATCCTCTATGAGAAGCACAGTTTTAAAAAAAACTTTCTCTTACTCAGGTAAACCAGTTCAGAAATAGCATCTCCTTCTCACTGACAACAACACTGGTGCACCTGAAGGATGTATGCTCTCCCACTGCTCTACTCTCATGTCTGTGTGGCTAGGCACAGCTCAAATGCCATCCATAAGTTTGCTGACGCAACAATTATTGTTGGCAGAATTTCAAATGGTTACAAGATGGGAGACAGGAGCGAGATGGCTCAGCTGGTTGAGAGATGTCACATCAGCAACCTCCCACTCAACATCAGTAAGACCAAGAAATTGATTGTGGGCTTCAGGAAGGGGAAGTTGAGGGACCACACACCACTCATTGAGGGATCAGGACTGGAAAGGTGAGCTGATGTTGCTGGGTGTCAACATTTCTGAGAATCTATCCTGGGCCCAAGATACTGATGCAATTATAAAGAAGGCATGACAGCAACTATATTTCATTAGGAGTTTGAGGAGAATTGGTGTGTCTCCAAAGACACTCGCAAGTTTCTACAGATGTACCAGGAAGTGCATTCTAATTGGTTGCAACAACATCTAATATGGAGGGACCACTGCACAGGCTCGGAAAAAACTGCAGAAAGTTGTAAACTCAGCCAGCTCCATCATGGGCACTAGCCTCCCGTGCATCCAGGACACCTTCAAAAGCTGATGCCTCAAAAATGCAGCATCCATCATGAAGGGCCGGCAACACCCAGAACATGCCCTTTTCTCATTGATACCATCAAGGGAGAGGCACACTCAACATTTCAGGAATAGCTTGTTCCCCTCCACCACAGATTTCTGAACACTACCTCAGAATTTTTAAAAACGCAAACACGAGGAAATCTACAGATGCTGGAAATTCAAACAACACACACAAAATGCTGGTGGAACGCAGCAGGCCAGACAGCATCCATAGGAAGAATACGTCCTGGCGAAGGGTCTCAGCCCGAAACGTCGACTGTGCTTCTTCCTATGGATGCTGTCTGGCCTGCTGCGTTCCACCAGCATTTTGTGTGTGTTGCTTGAATTTTTAAATCTTTTTTTCCTCTCTTTTTGCACTGCCTATTTAATTTAATTTTTATACATACACTAATTATAATCTTTAGTTTTTATTATTATGTATTGCAATGTACTACTGCCGCAGAACAATACATTTTACAACATATACCAGTGATACAAAAGCTGTTTCTGGTTCTGAATAGGTGTATGTTGTAATTTCTTGCACTCCCAACGTGGCATTTGAAATTAGTGAGAGGAAAGATATTAGAGGAAACAATCTTACCGATTTGTTAACATTATATGCACTCCATAAAGGCATTAAAATGTCAGAACTATATCCATTTGTGTAAGATTTATGTGTCAAGAGGCAACGTTTGCTGTTCTTCTGTAAAACTCTTGGTCTTCCGTATGGCATGCTTATTGCTTCAGCTGTTTTGACTAAAAAGAGATGCAATATTAACATTATATACAGTTGGAAATAACTTGGAAAATGTGTAGCTCGGGTGGTTGATGGTTGGGTTGAGTTGTTTCCCGATCTTGGCAATTTACTTGTAAACATTTCGTCACCGTGCGAGGAGACATCGTCGGTGCGCTGTTGTTTGTGGCGTGTCCTCCAAGTGCTTGGCCATTATATATTTTCCAATCAGCTGATTGGTCGTCATTTCAGAAAACCAGTTGTAGACCTCGATCCTATTTATTCGCCAATGTGGGCAAAATTCCAGACTGCAACGCACGAAGTTTGCCACGCAGCCAATCAGCGATAAGGTTTCCTCCCCACAGCACAATTGAGTTTCCAAAATGGCATCCAATCAGCTGATTGAAAGTACATAAAGGCCGAGCATTGAGGACATACCACAATCAACAGCGCACTGATGATGTTTAATCGTATAGTGACAAAGCATTTGCAAGTAAATTGCCGAGATCGGAGAGCAGCTCAACCCAACCATTATATACAATATTTAAAGCCAACCTATCCACAGCAATTATTCTATTAATTCCATTGCTTGTTCATTTCTATTGCTTGGGAGTGGGAGAGAAGGAGGAACAGTCAAGATGACCTATTTGGCAAAGCAGCAGCTGCCAGGTCAGTACAGGTACAGATATCACTTTTCACTACAATTGAAATCTTTAACAAAAAGGACTTCTGAAATCTCTAATTTTAAAGAAAGGATATAAAGTGAATCTGTGACGTGCAGGAACACTTTTCAAATTACATGAAAGAAAGGCTGTTTAAATGAAATTACAATTGTGAGTATCACAACTGAACTTAAGCCAATGTTAACAGCTCTGGTATTTATGACTGATATTAAACAGTACATATTTGCACATGTATTTATCTGTTACTGTCAATACTTCTGAAA
Source organism: Mobula birostris (assembly GCF_030028105.1). Lineage (NCBI taxonomy): Eukaryota > Metazoa > Chordata > Chondrichthyes > Myliobatiformes > Myliobatidae > Mobula > Mobula birostris. The sequence goes on from NC_092371.1 coordinate 222,217,199, forward strand.
ACACTTTATCATTAATATAGAATTACTATTGCTGCATTAATCGAACATTCCACTCAAAGCTGAATTATGAAAGGGTTTACATCTATTGCAGATACAGGAAGATCCTGGGAATGAGTGGATTCCATTTTTATAGACATCCATATGGACAACATTGACTTAAGTCGGAAAGTACAGACACATCATTCAATGTGGTAACTGTGCCTTCACAGTGAGTGTTGAGTAATGAGTGATAAAACACCTATATTACACTGTTGCTTATTTACTACAGCTCTGCCTTCAATATGTACAATAGTTGAATGCAAGCCCACCTCCAAACTCTGAGACTTTGGATTTAATACCTCCCTTTGTAACTGGATCTTTGATTTCCTGTCCAACTATGAGTAAGAACAGGCAGCAACACCTCTGCCCCAATTATCCCTACATGTCTGCATACTATTCCCCTGCTCTTCTCCCTTTATACTCATGACACCATGGTCTTTTCCTGCTCCAACTCCAGCTATACATATGCAGGTGACTCTACTACAGTGGGCCGAATCTCAAATAATGATAAGGGGGGAGTACAGGAAGGAGACAGAGATGCAGTGGTATGGTGCCACATCAACAACCTTTCCCTGAGTGCCTGCAAATCAACAGAGCTGGTCATTGATTAAGCAAGGGGAGAGTGCAGTCACGCCTGTGTATATCAATGATGCAAAGGCTAAGAAGGTTAAAAGCTTCAAGTTCCTGGGAATGGACATCACCAATAGCCCATCCTGGTGCAGCTACAAGAAACTGCAGAGTTGTGGACACAGCTCAGCACATTGTAGAAGCCAGCCACCCCTCCATGGACTCTGCTTACACTTCTCATTGCCTCGGTATTCAGCCAACATTATCAAAGGTTCCAACCAGCTTGGACATTCTCTTTTCTCCACCACACCGCCCCCCAGTGGGCGGAAGACACAAAAGCCCAACAGGATGAACCATCAGGCTTAAGGACAGTTCTATTCTGCTGTTATAAGACTATTGGACAGGCTCCTAGTATGATAAAATGGACTCTTGGCCTCACAAACCATCTTGTCATGACCTTGCACCTTATTGTCTACCTGCACTGCACATTCTCTGTACTGTAACACTATATTCTGCTCTCTGTAATTGCTTTCCCTTGTACTACCACAATGCACCATTGTAATGCAATGATCTGTCAGGATGGCAAAAGAGATTTTCACTGTATATGTAGCCATATTAAACCAAATTACCAATTTGAATGATAACAAAACCACAGATGACTGATTAGGAATGACAATTACTAAAAGTAAATCCCTCTGCGAGGCTAACATGACTTGCAGAGGGATCTGCATCAGCTGGAAAAGTGGGCTGAAAAATGGCAGATGGAATTTAATGCAGACAAGTGCAAGGTTTTGTGCTTCGGAAGGACCAACCAGGGTAGGTCTTATACAGAGAATGGTCGGGCACCGAGGAGTGTGGTAGAACAAAGGAATCAGGGAATGCAGGTCCATAATTCATTGAAAGTGGTGTTACAGGTAGAAAGGGTTATAAAGAAAGCTTTTGGCTATTGCCCTTCATAAATCAATGTTTTGAGTACAGGAGATGAGAGGTTATGTTGAAGCTGTGTAAGACATTGGTGAGGTCTAATTTGGAGTTCTGTGTGCAGTTTTGGTCACATATCTACAGGAATGATGTAAATAAGGTTGAAAGAGTACAGAGAAAATTTACAAGGACGTTGCCGGGTCTGGAGGACCTGAGTTATAAGGAAAGATTGAATAGTTTAGGACTTTATTCCTTAGAATATAGAAGATTGAGAGGAGATTTGATAGAGGTATACAAATCTATGAGGGCTATAGATAGGGTAAATGAAAGCAGGCTGTTTCCACTGAAGTTGGGTGGAACAACAACCAGAGGTCATGGCTTAAGGGGAAGTTTAAGGGGAACATGAGGGGAACCTTCTTCACTCAGAGGGTTGTGAGAGTGTCGAGCAAGCTGCCAGCACAAGTGGTGCATGTGAACTCAATTTCAATGTCTAAGAGAAGTTTGGATAGGTACACGGATGGTAAAGATATGGACAGCTATGGTCCTGGTGTAGATCGATGGTAGTAGGCAGTTTATCTGGTTTCAGCATGGAGTAGATGGGCCGAAGAGCCTTTGTCTGTGCTGTATTTCTTTATGAATCTATGATGAAATGAGAGGGAAATCTACTTTGACTATTCACAGGAATGAACATATGTATGTTTCTTTTGAACTTAATAATGTTATAGGAACACGTTCAAGTGTAGGATCCAAAATTCAGGCATTTTTAACTCAGAGATGGCTTGTACATTCCATTCATCAGAATGCATCCCTGACTGTTCACTTAGCAATGGTCTCACTCATGTTAAAGCTGAAGATTTCCCAAACTTATATTATATGTTCGAGAACCATTGTGTATATTAACAATGGGTGGGGCTACAACCAGAGGTCTTGTGTTAAGGGTGAAAGGTGAAAAATATAAGGGGAACATGAAAGGAAACTTCTTTGCTCAGAGGGACGTGAGAGTGTGGAATGAGCTGCCAGCACAAGTGGTGCAGCGAGCTCGATTTCAATGTCTAAGAGAAGTCTGGATAGGTACAGGGATGGGAGGGGTATGGAGGGCTCGGGTCCCTTTGCAGGCCAATGGGAGTAAGCAGTTTAAATGATTCAGCAGGGACTAGAAGGGCCGAAGGGCCCATTTTTATGACTATGACTAACTCTTGTTTGGCGGATAAGAATCATGTCTTGTAATGAATTTATCCTTTAATATTTGGGTAGGTTTCCAGGAATTAGCTGCTGAAATTTAATCAGAGTATACTTTTTTCATATTTGCAGAACATTTCTCACAGCAAAACACTCATAAAACCCACACATTATCCTACCTTGTTCAGCCGTTAGGTTGATGTTTCCATTCATTTCCTTAATTGTGATTATCTAAGGAATATGAACACATTCTGTTGAAGTTAACAGTTTGAATGTTGTTCAAAGAAGTTTTAAAACAGTTCATCAAACTTCATTCCTGTACTTACTGAATTATCGCATAAACATCCCAAGTTGTCACTTGAATTTAGTGTGGAGAGGGGGCAGTTAGATAAACCAGATACCTCAGCAGGAAGAGTAGGACTCTTAGGAGGATTCCTCAGCAGGTGATTTAAGCTCCCGTGAGTTCCATTATTAGGCGAAGGTATGATATGCAACATATCTAACAGAAACATCATAAAGCAATCGGGTCAGTCTTCTGTACCTCCCTTTCTTCGGTACTTTTTTAATAACATACATGAAAAAATCGATGATTTACCCCCAATGCCTGATAACCTCTAAGTTGGTGTATGAGAAATTAGTTAATATGACTCATTTAGTACTGTATCTAAGATTAGAAAACTGGTAAAATTAGAAAAAGATTAGAAAATACAGTAATACATGAAATACACTAACTAAATATACAAACCAACAAAAGAAGTTTTATTTGGATTTTTCCTTGAGCTAATAAGTAATCTATATGTTAATTGTCCAAAGACATAGATTTTCCACATGTTAGATCAGTTTACATCCTACTAATACAGGTCCATTTTATCATTCTAGAAGACAATCACTAATCCATCCCTTTCCCAATAATAATGCACCTTATTGTCACGACACACCACCAACAAAAGACTCTTTGCATAAATCCTACTGTAGGAGGAAAATGTGATTGCTTTTGACAAAGCATCTGATACAGCTTCATGAATCATTTGGAAATACTTAATTATTGTTTCAATGTAGAGTGTTCAACTTTAAGCACTTCAATAATTAGACAGATTTTTATAATCAGACAGTCCATAACAAGGACTGTTGTGGATCAAATTTCTGCTAGGAAAATATAAATAATTCCCTGGATTCAGAACCTGGCAGATTGGCTATTTTACATACCACTCTACAGACTGAGGCCAAAACAAATGACGTAAATCTTTAGTAGGTTTGGAAGTTATTAATGAGAAAGGTTTTCTTATTTGCATTCATACTCTCAAACTAGTTCAGAGTACACCATTGATTTTTTTTAATTAGAGAAAATCACAGCTAGTAGTAGTTAATGGCTCAGATTTCTGAAGCAAGGGATCAGATCAGATTTCAGAACAAGTGATATGAATTACGAGAATGATCCCAGAAGTGACAGGTTGAACATATAAGGAATGTTTGATGGTTCTGGGCCTCTACTCGCTGGAGTTATGATTATGAAGACACGTAGTCCTCTTTTATTGTCATTTAGTAATGCATGCATTAAGAAGAACAAATGGAAATCTCATGGAAACCTATGAAATACTGAAAGTCCTAGTGGGGAGACCATAAGACCATAAGACAAAGGAGCAGAAGTTGGCCATTTAGCCCATCGAGTCTGCTCCACCATTTTATCATAGAAACATAGAAAATAGGTGCAGGAGTAGGCCATTCGGCTCTTCGAGCCTGCACCGCCATTTATTATGATCATGGCTGATCATCCAACTCAGAACCCTGCACCAGCCTTCCCTCCATACTCCCTGATCCCCGTAGCCACAAGGGCCGTATCTAACTCCCTCTTAAATATAGCCAATGAACTGGCCTCAACTGTTTCCTGTGGCAGAGAATTCCACAGATTCACCACTCTCTGTGTGAAGAAGTTTTTCCTAATCTCGGTCCTAAAAGGCTTCCCCTTTAACCTCAAACTGTGACCCTCATGAGCTGATCCATTCTCCCATTTAGTCCCACTCCCCCGCCTTCTCACCATAACCTTTGATGCCCTAGCTGCTCAGACACCTATCAATCTCTGCCTTAAATACACCCAATGACTTGACCCCCACTGCTGCCCGTGGCAACAAATTCCATAGATTCACTACCCTCTGACTAAAAGAGTGGCATAGAAAGGATAATTCCTGTAGTGAGGGAGTCTAGGACTAGAGCACACAGTCTCAGGATAAAAGGACATCCCCTTAGAACGAGATGAGGAGGAATTTCTTCAGCCAGAGGGTGGTGAATCTGTGGAACTCGTTGCCACAGATATTTGTGGAGGCCAGGTCATTGGGATTATTTAAAGCAGAGGTTCATAGGTTCTTAATTAGTCAGAACATTAAAGGTTATGGGGAAAGGGTAGGAGAATGGAATTCAGAGGGTAAATAATTCAACCATGATGGAATGCGGAGCAGACTCGATGGGCCCAATGGCCTTCTTCTGCTCCCACATCTTATGGGCTTAATGTTTATTGTTGTGTCTACCTGGAAATATGAACTGAATCAAAGAATAGTCAAAGAAATTCATGTATACTGAAAGACGCACAATAAATTCAAATCAAATTAGGTACCATGCAGACAATTCAAGGGAGAGAATGAAGAATTTGACTGAGAGAAAATAGAAATGGAAGAAAAAAAGTAAGAAAACAAATTAAATCTAAAAATCAAACTCATAGGAAACTTTTAAGGACAGTTTGCTACCTGCAAGGATAAAACTGTTCAATTCTTTACCTGCCAGGCTAGTAAACTTTACCCACAGCTTAGTGAGCTATCTCCCCTTGTAAGTGTGAGATCAATTGCTATCTATAATGCAATCCAGCCACTTCTTAATTTTCACAAGAACCTTGACTACTTGCATCCAGTTTGTGCATCAAATCATTCAGCATTTCAGCAGCTTGCCAGATGTCATCTGTGTGCTACTCATTAGTGTGGTCTGATGCACAAATAGTGTTCAGCTTTGTAGCAATTGAAATTTGAAAGATTCTGGTAGCACTTACAAGCTTCCTGTATCACTACAATGGCTCTCAATATGTGCGCAAACATTGCAGTGTTAAATTAGAATTGCATCAGTTAAGTGACCTTAAGCAATTTTCCATTCGAAACAATTGCCTAGAGCAATTAAATAGGTGAAACAAAAGATCTTGATGGTATCAAGTTAGAAACAGGATTAAATAGTATTGGATTTCATTATTATTACAGAGGTATCTATCCCCTGTCTTCATTATTTCTAGACCTAATTCATCCACTATCACCTGATTATAAGAGAAAGTAAGCACAACTCAGGAACTAGAATGATTTAAAAAATAAACCATTTGCTTCAAGTCATAAGGTTTCTGGTACAAGCACTATCATGCTGAAAAGTTTGGATTTGTTAATGCACTTCATAAGGAATAGTTTACTTGCAAATTAAAACAGCAAGAGCAATAAATAAACAAACCTTGTACTTTTACTAGTAGTCCGCCAGAGAAATGAAGGCTTTATCTTGCTCACTCTTTAGCTTGTGTCCAACTTTCAAGACTTCCAGGACTTTGATTTTTTTTCTAATTGTGTTTTTTCTTGTTTTTTTTAATAATTTAATTTAAGGTATTCTTGTGACTGCTGCTTATATAGAAATTAGAACATTCTGGGCCCTCAGCCCACAATGTTGTGCTGATCTCTATAAATCTACCCTACTATCAATCTACCATTTCCCTTCTACACAGCCAACAACACTCAGTTTTTCCTACATCCATGTGCCTAACCTAAGAATCTCTTAAATGCCCTTACCACCACCCCAAGCAGATTGTTCCGGACTCCTACCACTCTCTGTGTGTGACAAAAATACCTACCTCTGACTTTCTCCTTTAAACCTTCCTCCAATCGCATTAAGTAGATGTCCTCTGATATTGTTCTGGTAAGAATATTCTGGCTGGTTGAATATCCTTTCTATGTCTCTCATAATCTTTTACACCTCCATCAAGTTGCCTCTCATCTCTCCTACACTCCAAAGAGTAAAGCACAAGCTCAATCAACCTTTGCTCTTAAATGATGTTCTCTAATCCAGGCAGCACCCTGATGAATCTCCTCTGCACCCTCTTTAAAACTTTCACCACCCTTCCTATTATGAAGCAGCCAGAACTGAACACAATACTCCGAGTGTGGTCTAACCAGAGTTTAATAGAACTGTAACGTTGTCTCACGGCTCTTGAACTCAACTCTCTAACTAATAAAGACCAACACACTATAGGCCTTCTTAACCACCCTATCACCTTGCTCAGTAGTTTTGAGGGATCTAAGGTTTGGACCCCAAGCTCCCTCTGTCCCTTCACACTGCTAGGAATCCTGCTATTAACCTTGTACTCCGCCTTCAAGTTCAATCACTACACACTTTACTGAATTAAACTCTATCTGTCATTTCTCTGCCCAGCTCTATATCCTGTCTCCTGTACATCCCTTTGTATGTGTCCTCTTATAGCTGCATTGTGGAGGGGAGTGTTAGGTAGAAAAGACTTCCTTTTTTATAGTGCCTTTCAAGAGCTTGGGAGGTCTCAGAACGATTCTCTTGAATTGTAGTCGTTGTTCTAGTATCAAATAACCTACCACACATCAGGTTGTAGAGTTCAATATTGTCAAATGGACCAGCCTCCGTCTTGAATTTGAAGCCAGGCCCGTAGCCTATGAAAATAGCCTGGATTTTTCCATTGAGACAAAAGATGGTTAATACAAATGAGAAACATAGTTTATTAAATAAACAATTTAAATTGAATTGTGTTTATGTCTTGCAAGACAAAGATTCTGCAGAAACAGGGCTTAACTCAGTGATAACATTTATAATTCACTGGAATTCAGAAGAATGGGGAGGGGATTTCATCGAAACTAGTCAGATGTCGGAAGTCCTTGAAGGAGCAGATGTGGTAAGATGTTTCCTATAGAGGGGGCACTTAAGACCGGAGGACACAGCCTCAGAATAGAGGGACACCCATTTAGAATAGAGATGAGAAAGAATTTCTTCAGCCAGAGAGTGGTGAATCTGTGGAATTCATTGTCACAGGCAGCTGTGGAGGCCAAGTCATTGGGTATATTTGAGGCAGAGGTTAATAGATTCTTGGTTAGTCAGGGGATGAAGGGATACAGGGAGAAGACAGGAGATTGGGATTGAGAGGGATATGGATCAGCCTTGATGATGATGAAGGTGGAGCATATTCGATGGGCCAAGTGCCTAATTCTGTGCCTGTATCTTATGGGCTTAAGGTTTTGTGTGAAGTTTCATGAGTGTTACTATTTTCAACTTCCCAAATTGATATTTATTTCAAAGATCATCTTACATTTTTCAAGAAAATGCTGCAATTTTTCTATTTGTTACATAAGTAATTTTTATTTTGCAAATTTTCCACCTGTATAACATCTTAAGTCAAAGCTATTTGTGGGAAATTTCACCAATTGAAAACTGAAGATTGAAAATTTGGGGGCATGCTACTTAATATTACATTCTCATTACAATCATATGCTTGCAATTATTACAGTCATAACACACACCATTGAAGTTCCCCACTGAAAACGGACTCATAAAGTTACCCATCCATTGTCTTTGCATCTACCCCTCTAATGGCATTCCATGATCCAGCCCAAACCATGTGCTGACGAATAACCTCAGCAAATTTATATTTAAGGCAGTGGTTGATAGACTCTTGATTGGTTGGGGCATGAAGGGATACAGGGAGAAGGCAAGAGATTGGGGTTGAGAGGAAAATTGGATCAGGCATAATGAAATGGCGAAGCAAACTCGATTGGCCATATGACCTAATTCTGCACCTATATCTTATGGTCTTATAGAAACACCTTCTTCTGTCCCACATTATCCATCTCTGTGATATGTCATAGTGATTTCATAACTAAGGGAAAATGATTATGCTCTCAGGATTTCCATGATGAATAATAATCTGTGCAATGTTCTAACATGGGGTTATGGTAGGTGATATTTAGTACCACCAATGCAGAAAGATGAAAACTGACTAAATGTGTCAAGTGGTGTAAATTGATATTAAATAGTTATGAGTACTACATTCATAGAAAGTTCATAAATGGAATAATCTAAGTTTCCGTCCAAATGTCAAATGTCAACACAGTGTAACACTGATAGATACATTTAATACTTACACGCATACTTTTATATTCATTATCATAGCCATGATTTCCACCACCACAGAAATTATATGACTCGTCTCTGAAAATGAATTTTTAAAAAAAATATAGACATAAATCACAAAGAATGGGGTTGATATAGCCAAAAAGTACAGATACCCTCTGGTGCAACACACGCTAGAGAATACAAGATAAACCTGAGGATGCCAGATTTGGCATGGAGCAAGAATGTCCATAGAACATAGTACAGCATACTACAGGCCCTTTGGCCTACAAAGTTGTGCCGACCCTCAAACTCTGCCTCCTAGATAACTCCCACCTTAATTTCCTCCATATACCTGTCTAGTAGTCTCTTAAACTTCACTAGTGTATCTGCCTCCACCACTGACTCAGGCAGTGCATTCCACGCACCAACCACTCTCTGAGTAAAATACCTTCCTCTAATATCCCCATTGAACTTCCCACCCCTTACCTTAAAGCCATGTCCTCTTGTATTGAGCAGTGGTGCCCTGGGGAAGAAGTGCTGGCTATCCACTCTATCTATTCCTCTTATTATCTTGTACACCTCTATCATGTCTCCTCTCATCCTCCTTCTCTCCAAAGAGTAAAGCCCTAGCTCCCTTAATCTCTGATCATAATGCATACTTTCTAAACCAGGCAGCATCCTGGTAAATCTCCTCTGTACCCTTTCCAATGCTTCCACATCCTTTCTATAGTGAGGCGACCAGAACTGGACACAGTACAGTACTCCAAGTGTGGCCTAACCAGAGTTTTATAGAGCTGCATCATTACATCGCGACTCTTAAACTCTATCCCTCGACTTATGAAATCTAACACGCCATAAGCTTTCTTAACTACCCTATCTAACTGTGAGGCAACTTTCAGGGATCTGTGGACATATACCCCCAGATCTCTCTGCTCCTCCACACTACCAAGTATCCTGCCATTTACTTTGTACTCTGCCTTGGAGTTTGTCCTTCCAAAGTGTACCACCTCACACTTCTCTGGGTTGAACTCCACCTGCCACTTCTCAGCCCACTTATGCATCCTATCAATGTCTCTCTGCAATCTGCGACAATCCTCTACCCTATCTACAACACCACCAACCTTTGTGTCGTCTGCAAACTTGCCAATCCACCCTTCTACCCCCACGTCCAGGTCGTTAATAAAAATCACAAAAAGTAGAGGTCCCAGAACAGATCCTTGTGGGACACCACTAGTCACAATCCTCCAATCTGAATGTACTCCCTCCACCACCACCCTCTGCCTTCTGCAGGCAAGCCAATTCTGAATCCACCTGGCCAAACTTCCCTGGATCCCATGCCTTCTGACTTTCTGAATAAACCTACCGTGTGGAACCTTGTCAAATACCTTACTAAAATCCATATAGATCACATCCACTGCACTACCCTCATCTATATGCCTGGTCACCTTCTCAAAGAGCTCTATCAGGCTTGTTAGACATGATCTGCCCTTCACAAAACCAGGCTGACTGTCCCTGATCAGACCATGATTCTCTAAATGCCCATAGATCCTATCTCTAATAATCTTTTCCAACAGCTTTCCCACGACAGACATAAGGCTCACTGGTCTATAATTACCTGGATTATCCCTACTACGTGTTTTGAACAAGGAGACAACTTTTGCTTCCCTCCAATCCTCCAATACCTTTCCCGTGGACAACGAGGACATAAACATCCTAGCCAGAGGCTCAGCAATCTCTTCCCTTGCCTCGTGGAGCAGCCTGAGGAATATTATGTCAGGGCCCGGATCTGTCCTAATGTATGTTAACAACTCCAACACCTCCTCTCCCTTAATATCAACATGCTCTAGAACATCAACCTCACTCATATTGTCCTCACCATCATCAAGTTCCCTCTCATTGGTGAATACCGAAGAGAAGTATTCATTGACAACCTTGCTCACTTCCACAGCCTCCAGGCACATCTTCCCACCTTTATCTCTAATCGGTCCTACCTTCACTCCTGTCACCCTTTTGTTCTTCACATAATTGAACAATGCCTTGGGGTTTTCCTTTACCCTACTCGCCAAGGCCTTCTCATGCCCCCTTCTTGCTCTTCTCAGCCCCTTCTTAAGCTCCTTTCTTGCTTCCCTATATTCCTCAATAGACCCATCTGATCCTTGCTTCCTAAACCTCATGTATGCTGCCTTCATCCACCTGACTAGATTTTCCACCTCACTTGTCACCCATGGTTCCTTCACCCTACCATTCTTTATCTTCCTCACCGGGACAAATTTATCCCTTACATCCCGCAAGAGATCGCTAAACATCGACCACATGTCCATAGTACATTTCCCTGCAAAAACATCATCCCAATTCACACCCGCAAGTTCTAGCCTTATAGCCTCATAATTTGCCCTTCCCCAATTAAAAATTTTCCTGTCCTCTCTGATTCTATCCTTTTCCATGATAATGCTAAAGGCCAGGGAGCAGTGGTCACTGTCCCCCAGATGCTCACCCACTGAAAGTTCTGTGACCTGACCCAGTTCATTACCTAGTACTAGATCTAGTATGGCATTCCCCCTAGTCGGCCTGTCCACATACAAGAATCCGTCCTGGACACACTTAACAAACTCTGCCCCATCTAAACCCTTGGAACTAATCAGGTGCCAATCAATATTAGGGAAGTTAAAGTCACCCATGATAACAACCCTGTTATTTTTGTACCTTTCCAAAATCTGCCTCCCAGTCTGCTCCTCTGTATCTCTGCTGCTACCAGGGGGCCTATAGAATACCCCCAGTAGAGTAACTGCTCCCTTCCTGTTCCTGACTTCCACCCATACTGACTCAAAAGAGGATCCTGTTACATTACCCACCCTTTCTGTAGCTGTAGTAGTATCCCTGACCAGTAATGCCACCCCTCCTCCCCTTTTTCCGCCCTCTCTATCCCTTTTAAAGCACTGAAATCCAGGAATATTGAGAATCCATTTCTGCCCTGGTGCCAGCCAAGTCTCTGTAATGGCCACTACATTATAATTCCATGTATGTATCCAAGCTCTCAGTTCATCACCTTTGTTCCTGATGCTTCTTGCATTGAGGTACACAGACTTCAGCCTTTCTACCTTACTGTCTTTACACCGTTTATTCTGCTTCTCTTTCCTCAAAGCCTCTCTATATGTTAGATCTGGCTTTACTCCATGCACTTCTTTCACTGCTCTATCGCTCCAGGTCCCATCCCCCTTGCAAATTAGTTTAAACTCTTCCGAACCATGCTAGCAAACCTACCTGCAAGGATATTGCTCCCCCTCGAGTTCAGGTGCAACCCATCCAATCTGTACAGGTCCCACCTTCCCCAGAAGAGATCCCAATGATCCAAAAATCTAAAACCCTGCTCCCTGCACCAACTCCTCAGCCACGCATTCAACTGCCATCTCCTCCAATTCTTACCATCTCTGTCACGTAGCACTGGCAACAATCCTGAGACGCCATCCTTGAGGTCCTGTTCTTCAGCCTTCTGCCTAGTTCCCGAAACTCACACTTCAGGACCTCATCCCTCTTCCTGCCTATGTCGTTGGTACCAACATGTATCTCGACTTCTGGTTGCTTTCCCTCTCGTACCAGGATGTCGTGCACCCGGTCAGAGACATCCCGGACCCTGGCACCCGGGAGGCAACAAACTATGCGGGTGTCCTTCTCACGTCCACAAAATCTCCTGTCTGCTCCCCTGACTATAGAGTCTCCAATGATGACAGCTCTCCTCTTCTCCGTCCCACCCTTCTGCACCACAGGGTCAGACTCAGTGCCGGAGGCCCTGCCACCGTGGCTCACACCTGGTCGGTCGTCCCCGCCAACAGTATCCAGGACGGTAAGCTTATTATTCAGGGGAATGGCTACAGGGGTGCTCTGCACTACCTGTCTGCTCACCTTCACTTTCCCCCCTCTGACTGTCACCCAACAACCTACTTCCGACAGCCTAGGTGTGACTACCTCCCTGTAGCTCTCATCTATGACTGCCTCATTATGAGTCGAAGGTCATCCAGCTGCTGCTCCAGATTCCTTACACGGTCTTCCAGATCGCCCAGCCATATGCACTTCTGGCAGATCTGACTCTGCGGTAGAGGGGCGTTCCCCCAAGACTGCCACATCTCACATGAGAGGCACATCACTGTCTCAGAGGGCATTGTAATGACTAACTGCGAGCTAGCTTGTCCCCCGCCTCTTCTCGTCGAAGCTTCTTGAGTCAAAGCCTCAAAGCTCCACTCCTTCACTGGCCCACTCACGCTCTGGCCACTTTCCAGTGAGTGTCAGAATGTGTTGTCCAATGTGCTGTCAGAAACTCTGTAGACATTCTGATAGATACCTTATTTCACACGAGATGGGTTATCTGAGGTCCCCTCCCCTCCAAGTCACTGACCACAAGGCTGCAACTACTTCAGTTGGAAGTTGGCTTATCTGCTACGTGTTTAGCCCCCTGCTCTACTCACTTTATCCTTATGACTGGGAGGCTAAGCACAGCTCCAATGCCATATTTAAGTTTGCTGATGACACCACTATCATTGGCCAAATCAATGGTGGTGACAAATCAGCACATGGGGGGAGGGAGATAGAAAACTTGGCTGAGTGGTGCCATACCAACAACCTTTCACACAATGACCAAGGAGTTGGTTACTGACTTCAGGAGAAGGAAACCGGTCCTCACTGGGGGATCAGAGGTGGGGAGGGTCAGCAACTTTAAATTCCTTGGTGTTATCATTTCAGAGGATCTGTCCCAGCACGCAACTACCATTACCAAGAAAGCACGGCAGCGCCTCTACCTTCTTAGAAGTTTGCGAAAATTTGGCCTGTCAAAGTTCTATAGATGCACTGTGGAGAGTATATAGACTGGTTGCACCACAGCTGGTATGGAAGCACCAATACCCTTGAATGGAAATGCCTGCAAAAAGCAGTGGATACAGTCAAGTCCATCATGGGTAAAGCCTTCCCCAACTTGACCACATCCATACGGAGCGCTGTTGCAGGAAAGCAGCATCCATCATCAAGGACCTCCACCATCCAGGCCATGCTCTCTTCTCACTGCTGCCATTGGGAAGAAGGTATAGGATCTTCAGTCCTCACACCATCAGGTTCAGGAACAGTTATTACCCTTCAACCATCAGGCCCTTGAACCAGAGGGGATAACTTCACTCACGCTGTCACTGAACGGTTCCCATAACCCTTATGAACTCACTTTCAAGGACTCTTCATCCTAGGTTCTCTAGATTTATTGCTTATTTATTTATTATTACTATTATTTTCTTTCTTTATGTATTTGCAATTTGTTTTGCACGCTGGTTCTTTGTCTGCCCTGTTGGGTGCAGTCCTTCATTGATCTTGTTGTGTTTCTTGTATTTACTGTGAATGCCCACAAGAAAATGAATCTCAGTGTAGGGTTAGTATATGGTGGCATAGATGTACTTTGATAATAAATTTATTTTGATATCCAGATCATTGTCAACTCACACTGAAGTTACTAAGGAATCCAACAGAAATACTAATAGGGACCTTAATCATTCCGAAGCTACCCAAAAAATCCATGTTTTATGCTGAAAAAATTAACAAAAACTAATGTTTAGCTTTGTAAAAAATCTTGGTAAATACTGATTGATCTGAAACTTAACTGCTTTTTCCTCCACAGATACTGTCTGACCTGCTCAGTATTTCCAGCATTTTCTGTTTATATATCAAACCTTCAGCTTTTGAAGTTTTATTTTAACTTTTTTCATCTTATTTAAATATCATTACCCAATGAAAGAATGATGTGCATTGAAAAAGCAACCTTCCCATCTTTTAAACACCTTAAGGTGATTAATTGCTGTTGAAGTGCAATCACTGATAAAATGGAGGAAACAAGGCTGACATTTGGTACCCAATTATCTCCCACAAACAGAGGTTGGTAACTTGTCTTTTCTATAATATTGTGTAAGGGACAAATATTGGCTGGGGTGCTGGAGTTAAAGCATTTGTTCTTCATTATACAGCAGGCAGCGGAGTTTGCATGCTGCGGAGTGAGCCGGGAGCAGAGTTAAGGCTTAAGGGCTTCGGCTCAACGGGCTTAGGCAGAAACGGGCGAGGTGAGGAAGGTTTGGTATGCATTTTTTGTTGATATTTGAGGAAAGGGGCAGTATGAGTGTGAGGGCAGTTTGTTGTTCTCGGTGCCGGATGTGGGAGATCCTGGAGTCTCCAAGCCTCCTGGACGCCCACATTTGCGCCAGGTGCGCCGAGATGCAGCTCCTGGGAACATTAGGGAACTGGAGCTGCAGCTCGATGACCTTCGTCTGGTCAGGGAGAGTGAGGAGTTGATAGAGAGGAGTTACAGGCAGGTGGTCACACTGGGGCCACGGGAAGCAGACAAGTGGGTCATGGCTAGAAGGGGGAAGGGGAAGAGTCAGGTAATAGAGAGTACCCCGGTGGCTGTGCCCCTTGACAATAGGTACTCCTGGAAAAAATTTTAGATTTAAATCTTTCTCAGAAAAGTGTTATAGCAATTATATATAATATAATTATAAATTTATGTCCTGATGTTTCAAATAAAATTAAAGCTGATTGGGAAAGAGAACTTAAGATTATTATACCGACTGAAAAATGGGAAAAAATTCTTCAATTGGTTAATTTATCCTCTATATGTGCTAAACATGTGTTGATACAGTTTAAAGTAGTGCACAGGGCTCATATGTCCAAAGATAAACTATCTCATTATTGTTCTTATATTAATCCAATATGTGATAGATGTCATTTCGAGATAGCTTCTTTAACTCGCATGTTTTGGTCATGTCCTTTGTTGGAACAATATTGGAAAGATATTTTTGACATTATTTCAACGGTTTTGAATATAGACTTACATCCTCATCCAATTACTGCTATCTTTGGATTACCAATGATAGATTCAAATTATTTAACCTCTTCAGCACGCAGGATGATTGTATTTCTTACTTTAATGGCTAGAAGATCTATTTTGCTGAATTGGAAAGAGATTAACCCTCCTACTGTATTTCATTGGTTTTCACAAACTATGGTGTGTTTGAATTTGGAAAAAATTAGAAGTGCGGTTTATGACCCTTCCATTAAATTTGAAAAAACTTGGAGGCCATTCATTTAGCATTTTCATTTGATGTAATTTGACCATTTCCAAACTTGTTTTATTTCTCTGTACTGTTGTTGGAGGGGAATGGAGTCGTCGACACTAAGGTTTTCTTCTTTCCCATTTTTAAGTTGTTATTACTGCCCAAGTCTTTTAGTTTAGTTGACTAATTCTGTTTAGTTTAGTTTTTTTTTGGGATGGGGTTTTTTTCTATTGTTTTTTCTTTTTCATGATTTTTCTTCAGTTTTTTTTGCCCTGTATTATTCATTGTTATTACCATTTGGTAAACTATTGGGAGCTTTGTCAATTTATACCATTTGGTCTTACAATTACTCATTTTAAGTGCAACAATGTATCTCCTACTATTTGAATTATTGCTATGTTATGTTTTCATTCTATGAAATTAATAAAAAGATTGAAAAAGAAAAGACAATAGGTACTCCTGTTTGAGTACTGTTGGGGGGGACAGCTTACCCAGGGGAAGCGACAGTGGCCGTGCCTCCGGCACAGAGTCCGGCCCTGTAGCTCAGAAGGGTAGGGAAAGGAAGAGGAGGGCAGTAGTAATAGGGGACTCGATAGTAAGGGGGTCAGATAGGCGATTCTGTGGACGCAGTCCAGAGACCCAGATGGTAGTTTGCCTCCCTGGTGCCAGGGTCCGGGATATTTCTGATCGCGTCCAAGATATCCTGAAGAGGGAGGGTGAGGAGCCAGAGGTCATGGTACATATAGGTACCAATGACATAGTAGGAAAACGGAAGAGGTCCTGAAAGGAGAATATAGGGAGTTAGGAAGGGAGTTAAGAAAAAGTTAAGAATCTCGGGATTACTGCCTATGCTACGCGACAGTGAGAGTAGGAATGCAATGAGGTGGAGGATAAATGCGTGGCTGAGGGAATGGAGCAGGGGGCAGGGATTCAAGTTTTTGGATCATTAGGACCTCTTTTGGCGCAGGTGTGACCTGTACAAAAAGGACGGGTTACACTTGAATCCTAGGGGGACCAATATCCTGGCAGGGAGATTAGCGGGGGCTACTGAGGTGACTTTAAACGAGAATGGTTGGGGGGTGGGAATCAAATTAAAGAGACTAGGAGAGAGGAGGTTAGTTCACAACAGGGGGATGGGAACAAGTGCAGAGAGACAGAGGGGTGTAAAGTGAGGGTACAAGCAAAAAGTAGTAAGTTGAAAAGTAAAAGTGGCAGGCCGACAAATCCAGGGCAAAAATCAAAAAGGGCCACTTTTCAACATAATTATATAAGGGCTAAGAGTGTTGTAAAAGCAAGCCTGAAGACTTTGTGTGTCAATGCAAGGAGCATTCGTAACAGGGTGGATGAATGAAAAGTGCAGATTGTTATTAATGAATATGATATAGTTGGGATCACAGAGACATGGCTCCAGGGTGACCAAGGATGGGAGCTCAACATTCAGGGATATTCAATATTCAGGAGGGCTAGACATGAAAGAAAAGGAGGTGGGGTAGCATTGCTAGTTAGAGAGGAGATTAACGCAATAGAAAGGAAGGACATTAGCCGGGAGGATGTGGAATCGATATGGGTAGAGCTGCAGAACACTAAGGGGCAGAAGACGCTGGTGGGAGTTGTGTACAGGCCACCTAACAGTAGTAGTGAGGTTGGGGATGGCATTAAACAGGAGATTAGAAATGCGTGCAGTAAAGGAACAGCAGTTATAATGGGTGACTTCAATTTACATATAGACTGGGTGAACCAAATTGGTAAGGGTGCTGAGGAAGAGGATTTCTTGGAATGTATGCAGGATGGTTTTTTGAACCAACATGTCGAGGAACCAACTGGAGAGCAGGCCATTCTGGACTGGGTATTGAGCAATGAGGAAGGGTTAATTAGCAACCTTATCGTGAGAGGCCCCTTGGGTAAGAGTGACCATAATATGGTGGAATTCTTCATTAAGATGGAGAATGACATAGTTAATTCAGAAACAAAGGTTCTGAACTTAAAGAAGGGTAACTTTGAAGGTATGAGACGTGAATTAGCTAAGATAGGCTGGCAAATGATACTTAAAGGGTTGACGGTGGATATGCAATGGCAAACATTTAAAGATTGCATGGATGAGCTACAACAATTGTTCATCCCAGTTTGGCAAAAGAATAAATCAAGGAAGGTAATGCACCCGTGGCTGGCAAGGAAAATTAGGGATAGTATCAATTCCAAAGAAGAAACACACAAATTAGCCAGAAAAAGCGGCTCACCTGACGACTGGGAGAAATTCAGAGTCCAGCAGAGGAGGACAAAGGGCTTAATTAGGAAAGGGAAAAGAGATTATGAGAGAAAACTGGCAGGGAACTTAAAAACAGACTGTAAAAGCTTTTATAGATATGTGAAAAGAGAAAGATTGGTTAAGGCAAATGTAGGTCCCTTACAGACAGAAACAGGTGAATTGATTATGGGGAACAAGGACATGGCAGACCAATTGAATAACTACTTTGGTTCTGTCTTCACTAATGAGGACATAAATAATCTTCCGGAAATAGTAGGGGACAGAGGGTCTAGTGAGATGGAGGAACTGAGGGAAATACATGTTAGTAGGGAAGTGGTGTTAGGTAAATTGAAGGAATTAAAGGCAGATAAATCCCCAGGACCAGGTGGTCTGCATCCCAGAGTGCTTAAGGAAATAGCCCAAGAAATAGTGGATGCATTAGTGATAATTTTTCAAAACTCTTTAGATTCTGGACTAGTTCCTGAGGATTGGAGGGTGGCTAATGTAACTCCACTTTTTAAAAAAGGAGGGAGAGAGAAATTATAGACCGGTTAGCCTAACATCGGTGGTGGGGAAAATGCTAGAGTCAGTTATCAAAGATGTGATAACAGCACATTTGGAAAGCGGTGAAATCATCGGACAAAGTCAGCATGGATTTGTGAAAGGAAAATCATGTCTGACGAATTTCATAGAATTTTTTGAGGGTGTAACTAGTAGAGTGGATAGGGGAGAACCAGTGTATGTGGTATATTTGGATTTTCAAAAGGCTTTTGACAAGGTCCTACACAGGAGATTAGTGTGCAGACTTAAAGCACATGGTATTGGGGGTATGGTATTGATGTGGATAAAGAATTCGTTGGCAGACAGGAAGCAAAGAGTGAGAATAAATGGGAACTTTTCAGAATGGCAGGCGGTGACTAGTGGGGTACCGCAAGGCTCAGTGCTGGGACCCCAGTTGTTTACAATATATATTAATGACTTAGATGAGGGAATTAAATGCACCATTTCCAAGTTTGCAGATGACACGAAGCTGGGCGGCAGTGTTAGCTGTGAGGAGGATGCAGGGTGACTTGGATAGGTTAGGTGAGTGGGCAAATTCATGGCAGATGCAGTTTAATGTGGATAAATGTGAGGTTATCCACTTTGGTGGCAAAAACAGGAAAACAGATTATTATCTGAATGGTGGCCGATTAGGAAAAGGGGAGGTGCAACGAGACCTGGGTGTCATTATACACCAGTCATTGAAAGTGGGCATGCAGGTACAGCAGGCGGTGAAAAAGGCGAATGGTATGCTGGCACTTATAGCGAGAGGATTCGAGTACAGGAGCAGGGAGGTACTACTGCAGTTGTACAAGGCCTTGGTAAGACCACACCCGGAGTATTGTGTGCAGTTTTGGTCCCCTAATCTGAGGAAAGACATTCTTGCCATAGAGGGAGTACAAAGAAGGTTCACCAGATTGATTCCTGGGATGGCAGGACTTTCATATGATGAAAGACTGGATCGACTAGGCTTATACTCGTTGGAATTTAGAAGATTGAGGGCGGATCTTATTGAAATGTATAAAATCCTAAAGGGATTGGAAAGACTAGATGCAGGAAGATTGTTCCCGATGTTGGGGAAGTCCAGAACAAGAGGTCACAGTTTAAGGATAAAGGGGAAGCCTTTTAGGACCGAGATTAGGAAAAACTTCTTCACACAGAGAGTGGTGAATCTGTGGAATTCTCTGCCACAGGTAACAGTTGAGGCCAGTTCATTGGCTATATTTAAGAGGGAATTAGATATGGCTCTTGTGGCTAAAGGGATCGGGGGTATGGAGAGAAGACAGGTACAGAGTTCTGAGTTGGATGATCAGCCATGATCATACTGAATGGCGGTGCAGGCTCGAAGAGCCGAATGGCCTACTCCTGCACCTATTTTCTATGTTTCTATGTTTCTTTGGTACTTTCCCATTGGGATTTTTTTTTACACCCTTAAAAAAGAGCAGACAGGTCTTTGGTTAATGTTACATTCCAACAGAGCATTATTAATTAGTACAACCTCAACAATTAGACACTGCTTTCATGCAATGTTTAATGTGGAACTTTCATTTAAATGTTGTTTCCTGGCATGCAGATACACTTACGAAAGTGTAATTTCAGTTTCCTTTTACATGATAACCAAGTTTGAAATGCAGCTTTTTGTAATATTTTATATCGAATGGTAACAATTGCAAAATGGCTTGCTATGTATTAAAACTTTCTCAAAGGCCTGAACTTGCAACAGAGTAATGATACTAACATGAAAATCATTAAATTTTAAATATTAGAATATGGATTGCTGCCATCTCCTTTGCCTTCCGTTCCATGTGCACTCAATATCTTGCTCAACTATCTTAAACACAGAATGGTTTCCTTCCTTTCTCATAATTTTCTGATTTAAGATTATGACCTGTTTCTGAAACTGTTAACAATAACATAACAATTACTGCACAGAAACAGGCCAGCTCGGCCTTTCTAGTCCGTGCCGCATGCTTACTCTCACCTAGTCCCACCGACCTGCACTCAGCCCATAACCCTCCATTCCTTTCCTGTCCATATACCTATCCAATTTAACTTTAAATGACAATATCAAACCTGCCTCTACCACTTCTGCTGGAAGCTCATTCCACACAGCTACCACTCTCTGAGTAAAGAAGTTCCCCCTCATGTTACCCCTAAACTTTTGCCCCCTAACTCTCAACTCATATCCTCTTTGATGTCATC
The DNA here is from genome assembly GCF_030028105.1 of Mobula birostris. NCBI lineage: Eukaryota > Metazoa > Chordata > Chondrichthyes > Myliobatiformes > Myliobatidae > Mobula > Mobula birostris. The sequence continues at coordinate 222,238,112 of NC_092371.1, forward strand.
AATCATTTTACATGTCATTAAGATACCTCTCCAAATGACCAAACCAAAATCAAGATTCCTTTTACATTTTTCAGCCTTATTATTTAATTGAGATAATGGTGAATAATTAATGACCTACATTACAGTAATAATGCTCAAGAATCATAGATGGCACAGACAGTGACTTCTCATCCCACCAAGTCTACACCATTTATGATAATTCTACACTCTTACTACTTTAGCTCTTCCCACTCTACCATGAACTTCCCCCAGATTCTACCATTCATCTGTACACTAGGTGCTACTTATAACAGACAAATAACCTACCAATACACACATCTTTGGGATGTGGGGGGAACCCAAAGAACTATAATCCATAGTTTCATTTTTTTAAATTCTTAAGAAGAATTTTTCAAACAATATATTGATGATACTATTTACCATCAGTTAAAGATTCTGCCCTTTGGAGTGTCATACAGCACCATGAACCAACTGACGGAGTATGGATGTAGCTGAAATTATTTCTAAATGTTTCAAATAACAACACATGCACTTCAGGAAGTAACAATGCCCGAAACTCAAAAAATATACTACACAACTGCGGAGCAAAAGGCAACTGAGGAGATTGGATTCGAGAATAGAAACAGAAAGTTGTTAGTGGTAGTGGGTTGGTGGGGGTGGGGATGCAGGGCGAGGGATTCTAAAAACAGAGGAAGAATTTTTATTTGCCAGTTTTGATATACAATTTCAAATAATGTCTTATCTCTCTAATAACCCGCATAAGAGCTAGCTATTGCAAACAACAAATCTTGCTGGAACCCAGATCGTATCAACGATGGATTAATTAATGCTGATACAATTGTATTTCTAAGCTATATTGACTGTTCTGTTGTATATCTTACTGTACATACTATTTATTATAAATTACTATATTTGCACATTGCACATTCAGATGGAGATGTAACGTAAAGATTTTTACTCCTCAAGTATGTGAAGGATGTAAGAAATAAAGTCATTTCAATTCGATTCTTTACAGAGACAGTACGTTCACAATCTAGCACTGGATGAGAAATGCCTCGGTTTATTGCCAGATAGAGAGAATATGATTAATATATTATTATAAAACATAGACTAGGTCTTATGGGGTGCTATGTAGAATTCTAGTTGTTATACTCTAGGGAAAATGTGATTGCAGCACAGGGGCTGAAGAGAAAATTCACCATGATCTTGTCTGTGATGGAGAGTTTCAGTTCCTAAGAGAGATTGCATAGGCTGGGCTTGTTCTCCTTGGAGCAGAGGAGACTGAGAGGGGATCAGACACAATTACAAGATTATGAGGAACCTAGCCAAGATAGAAAATAAGAAATGTTTCCCTATACCAGAGATATCTAAAAATGGAGGGCATAGGTTTAGGATAAATGCTAACAGGTTTGAGGGTATAGGTTTAGGATAAGTATTTGCAGTTCAAGGGTATAGGTTGAGGATAAGCGTTAGCGGGTCAATTGGAAATTTGACAAAGAACTCTTTCACCAAGATGGTGGTTGGAATCTGGAAAGTACTGCCTGAGTGGATGGTAAATGCAGGTTCTCCCACAATAATTAGGAAATACCTAGGCATGCATTTTAATTGATAATATGCAGAAGACTACAGACCAGATACTGGAAAATGGAATTAGTATAGATGTGTTAGGTCAGCACGGACATGGTGAGCTGAAGTGCCTGTTTTTGTGCTGTATGAACCTGTGACTCTAATACATTTATTAGAAGATATGTTGAAGGTTTATTAGAGATAAATACTGAGAAAGAAGCAGGCTATTAAGAACATAGAATTAAAAACTAAAATTGAATAAAGTATGAATGAGAATATTAGAGAACAAAGCATCTCAACATTCCGGAAAATCAGAGTGGCATCAGATAAATATCTAGTCTTTCAAAGCCCAACCCTACAAGGATGTTGCCTGGATTGGGGAGCATGCCTTATGAGAACAGATTGAGTGAACTCAGCCTTTTCTCCTTGGGGCAACGGAGGATGAGAGGTGAACTGATAGAGGTGTATAAGATGAGAGGCATTGATCGTGTGGATAGTCAGAGGCTTTTTCCCAGGGCTGAAATGGTTGCCACAAGAGGACACAGGTTTAAGGTGCTGGGGAGTAGGTACAGAGGAGATGTCAGGGTTAAGTTTTTCACTCAGAGAGTGGTGAGTGCATGGAATGGGCTGCCAGCAATTCTGGTGGAGGCGGATACGATAGGGTCTTTTAAGAGACTTTTGGATAGGTACATGGAGCTCAGAAAAATAGAGGGCTATAGGTAAGCCTAGTAATTTCTAAGGTAGGGACATGTTCGGTACAACTTTGTGGGTTGTAGGGCCTGTATTGTGCTGTAGGTTTTCTATGTTTCTATATCCCTGTCATGAAAGGCGGAAACAGAAGGCCGGGGTGAAGCTGTAGAGCCCAATCCCCCGTACAGTGGATATAAGGGATTACAGAAATAGATAAACTCCAACCATACCATTGACTTTGATGATGGAGGTGGGAGGTTATACATGGCCGATGCTCCACTAGGAGCTTGGGGGCCAAGAAGAAGAAGATAAATGTCAAGAACATTCTAAACAAAAGTGTGGAGAGAAATGATTTGCTACCAGTAAGGTATGGCTTAAATTTAGATAGAAATAGGACATTAGTAAGGATGAAACTATCATATTCTGGAAGACAACTGGGAGAATGGGAAACAGGAGGTAGAACGGCACTACTAATGAAATATTATTTCACACTGCTAGAATGTTGTAAGAGTTCTAATAAGATACTGTCTACATGGGAAAAATCAGGAAAGAGAAGGGAAAAAATGGTACAATTCTTTGTTTCCATTACAGATAACCGAACAGTGGAAATTGGAGAGAGGTGGAAACACCATGACTAAATAAAATGACATACCGTGCAGCCTGCCATTGCTTATCCAAGTACAGATGGACCTCCTTACTTATCCTTCTGTTGTTGGCATAGTGGAAACGTTTTGGCAGCTCATATGCCATATAAGGTATAAAATGCTGGTTGGAGAATCTGCACTAAAGTATTAAATAGGTATTAGAAAAAAATGTTGACTTTATTTTTAATACATTTTGTTATTATAATAAATCCTGTTTGCTTTTATAAGACCATAATATATAGGAGCAGAATTAGGCCATTTGGCCCATCAAGTCTGCTCCACCATTTCATCATGGCTGATCCAATTTTCCTCTCAGCCCCAATCTCCTGCCTTCCCCCCCCCCCACCCCTGTATCTCTTCATGCCCTGACCAATCAAGAATCTATCAACCTCTGCCATAAATATACATACAGACTTGGCCTCCCCAGCTACCTGTGGCAACAAATTCCACAGATTCACCGCTCTCTGGCTGAAGAAATTCCTCTTTATCTCTGTTCTAAAAGGACACTCCTCTATTCTGAGGCTGTTCCCTCAGGGCTTTGGCTGTCCCACCATAGGAAACATCCTCTCCACATTGACACTCTTAAGGCCTTTCACTAATCAATAGGTTTCAATTAGGCCACCACTCATTCCTCTGACTTCCAGAGAATACAGGCCCAAGTCATAAAACTCTCTTCATATGGCAAACTGTTCAATTCTAGAATCATTTTCGTGAACCTCCTTTGAACCCTCTTCAGTTTCAGCACATAAGGGGCCTAAAACTGCTCACAATACTCCAAGTGAGGCCTCACCAGTGTCAACATTAAAGTCTCAACACATTGAACACATTGAATGTATACATTTTATACCATGAAAGAAAAATGTTTCCATAGGGAGCAGATTGTTTGCTGCTTAAAAAAATTGTCTCCTGTGGTCTAAATTATATTAATTTTAAGCTGCTTTATGATGTCATTTGATGAAGACAAATCATTTATCACTTCATATAATTCTACTTGTTTTTTAGTGCTGTCTTATTAATGTGTTTACCAAATACTGTAAATCTGAAATAAAAGCAGGGAATGCTGGAATTCTCGGCAGGTTAACCACCATTTACAAAGAGTAACATTTTCATAGTTAAGATTTCAAGTCAAAGACCCTTTACCCAGGAGAAATTAAGAAACCAGCCAGCAGGGTATGATGCTATTGAAATAAGTGACAGTGCAGACTTTAACATCAAAGCAGCGAGCTGTTGTTCTCCCTCTCGATGTGGCAGGAGTGATCCCTCTCTCCTTTGTTAGTGAAAAGGAGAGCCTATGTCGAAGTGTTGGAATGAACAATGGTTTTTGATGGACTCCAGATCATGGTCTCCTTGGGAGTTTCCTATTGCTTGCATGATGGGTAGTGTGCTTGCTGAAGCAGGAAGGGGGGGGAAGAAGGGGGAGGGGGAAAGGGGAGGGGAGGGCAGGGTAGATGTTTTGCTGCTGCTTGTGTGTTGGAGTGGGAGGGGAGAGCTTTGGGGTTCTAACATTTTTCTGTCATTCCTTCTTTTGGGTTTTTTCTTCTGTTTCATGGATGTCTGTGAAGAGTAAAAGTTTCAGGTTGTATATTGTATACATTCTGTGATATTAAGTGGAATTCTTGAACCATTGAACCATGCTTTAAGTTGCCAAAAAGAGATTGGAGGATGGATGTAGGGGGATGTCTTTGATCTGGTAAAAGCCAAGTGAGGACATGTAAATCACAAATGACATCTCAGGAAAAATTGTAAGTAAAAGGAGATGAATCAGGAGAGGGGAAATGGGAAAGGACAATACCACAATGGTAATCAGGAAGAAGCTACGCCAGCAATATTAAACAAGCTCTTCACATGGAAATACTGAATTAATTTTTGACAGCTGGACGAATCATTCCCACAAGATCCCAACTTGGCCAGCTGTCAGGCTTACAAAACTACAATAATTTTTTCTAAATTGTCTTATATCACAAATCATTCCAAACTAGGAAGGTAAATTAGATTGTTAAAAATGCTTTAAGTTACAGTGTAATTAATTTAAAAGGAATGCAAAAAAAAACAACTAAAAGTGCTGATCTTAGTTCCCTTGCATTTCACCTCCATTGAAATCAGAGTAAGAAAACTCTCTTGAGTCAAGTCACATTTGAAGACAAGTTCTTCAAATGGGTTTGTGAGGGTAAGTGCAATATTGTACTCTACCCTTTGATCCATGGGAAGTTCAGTTCCAACTGAACTGAAATACCTTGTGAGCAACAGCCAGCAAATGCAAGCTTTCACATATGTGATGTGCTGAACTTAATGGCATTTCCTTGCAAAATCCAGCTAAATGTTTACAAAATATTGAAATGTTCTATTACTTACAGAAAGGCTCTTAACAGTTCCTTCTGCATCAACTGGAAAAGAAACAAATCCTTGTCGTAATTCCACAAAAAACTGGTGGAACATGAAAGTTCTGCCCTCTTGCCCCATCACTAATAGTGCATGCTGTATTGTAACTTGTGACCCTTGGCTCAAACTCTCAAGAGCCCAAAGAACAGAAAATATCCCTCACGATGTGGGAGATGTTACATTTGAAACAGAATAAAGAGTATAGTAAATAAATTAGGCAAAACATGACCATAATTAATGGTTATATAATTAATACTTTTGACAAATTTGTTTTATCTTTCTCATCTTAGCACTTTACTTGTGTCTTCTGCAGCTTTCATCAATACATGGAAAGTAAAACAGTGACAGAAATCAATGTAGGTCTTTTATGGACTGAGTAAGAGGATTTATAGAGAGAGTAAAGAAATGTCGGAGAAATGATACAAAAATTTTATGTTGTCCATCTTGAAAGATACAAGAAATTTCCCAGAAATATTGTAGAATGGGTCTAATTGAGATGTTCCCACAACCAATGATCTCACTTTAAGGACCCTTTATCTTGTTATTTTTAGGTCCTCGTTATTTATCTTTTTATATTTGCGTTTGCACAGTTCTCTTCTGCACTCTGATTGATCTTTTATTGATCCTGTTATTGTCACAATTCTATAGATTTGCTGAGTATGCCCTCAAAAAAGTGACTCTCAGGGTTGTATATGGTGACATGTATGTACTGTGATAATAAAATTTACTTTGAACTTTTAATTTACTTCTAATATGAACGAGGAGCTGGAAGAAATAGTAGATTGAGGGGCAATCATTGCCAGTTCGAAAGAACACTGTGAAGAGTGTCACTACTCTGTCCATAGCAAATAATTGTTTCTATTGCAAGAGACCTCCTCAATTGCCTCCTCCCAATGGCCAGTGGGCTATTCCCCAAACAGCAGTATGACTTCCGCCTTCAAGCACAGAATAGGTTCGTGAAATTTGGTAAATTGATTTGATTTTTTTTTTGAGTTTGCAACTATCAGAATTGAAAATAGGAAAGTAATTGGTTATTTTGGAGTTTCAAAAAGAGTCGGATGGGGTGTTGCACAAGGATTTATCAAGTAATTTTACATCACATGGTACTGGACACAATCGGCATGGATTTCAGATTGGTTAATGGAGACCAAACAGAGAGTAGGAATAAACATTTGACTTTACATTTTTGTCTTGAGAGGCTGTGACTAGTGTGGTGCCATAGGGGTCAGTGCTAGGGATGCAGCTGTACACCATGTATGTCAATGACCTGTATTAAGGGACTAGGTCAAATAGATATCCAAGCCTGCTAGCAGCACAAAGCTGGATATCAATGTAAGCTGTGAAAAGGATGCAAAGAGGCTTCAAGGAAAAACAGGCAAGCTGAGGGGATGAAAGTTAAGATGGAATTTAATGCCAAAAACAGTGAGGTCTTCCGCTTTAGTAAAAAATATAAAGGCTGAATATTTTAAACAGTGACAAATTGAAAGATATCGGTGTTCAAGAGGTTATGAGTGTCTTTATATGCAAATTACTGTAAGTACAACAAGCAATTAGAGAGGCCAATTTTACTTTGACCTTTTTGTAAAGTACAAAAGTAGAAATACTTTGTTCGGTTATATATGGCCCAGGTGAGGCCACACTAGGAATATTGTGCAGGTCTGGCTTCCCTACCCAAGGAAAGATACAGTTGCAAAATAAAAATGTGCAAAGATTCGCCAGAATGATTCCTGGGATGTGTTTCTATCCTTTGAGGAAAAATTAAGCAGAACAGATCTTCAGGCTTCAGAGCTTGAGTGAATGAGAGGTGGTTATCGCAGGCCTTGACAGGGTAAATGCAGGAATAATGCTTCCCCTGACTGGAGTGTCTGGGACCAGGGGTTCAACTTCAAAATATGGAGTCAGCTATTTAGGGCATGGTCGGGAAGAACAGTCTTTGGAATTCTCTGCGTAAAGTGTACGTGGGAGCAGAGTGATGAAGTACACTCAAGTCAGGGGTTAAAAATAATTGAAGAATATGATACAAGAAAGCAATGTTAAGGAAAAAGATTAAGCATGATCTTTCTGAATGGCAGAGCAGATGGACAACTTAACTTCTGTGTCTATAGATGTTATGACTGATTATGTTGTACATAAATCTGTGATTTTAACATATCCTGTTTATATTTGTTAAAAGTACCTACATGTCAAATAATCCTCTGGAACTTTTTTGGCTCGAATGCGAGCAGCCGGACCACTATAAACATGTAAATTCTTTACACTGTCAAAGTAGTTCGTCATAAACTCAGTTTGATCACAGTACGTATTTTCCATACCTGGAATATATATTAAAAAAATCAATGAAAAATCATTGTAGCATCTTACTCAATTCAAATCTAGTTTTTTAAACGTAAAGTTTCTAAATGAAAGGGCTAATTTTCCAAGAATATTGTCTGCATTGATTGCAGTAATACAGCAACAAACAAAATGTCAATCTAGATGTTATTCTTGGAAAATTAACTTTTTCAAAATGTCAGTTACATTATTCTTTAGGATCGCCACCTAATGCACAGTGGCGTAGTGGTTAGCACAAAGCTTTACAGCACCGGCAACCCAGGTTCATTTCCCACTGCTGTCTGTTTGTATGTTTTCCCCATGACCTCGTGCTTTCCTCCGGGTGCTGTGCTTTCCTCCCACAGACCAAAGACCTACCAGCTTGTAGGTTAATTGGTCATTGTAAGTTGTCTCATGATTAGCCTAGGACTAAATCAGGGGATTGCTGGGTGGTGTGGCTCGAAGGGCAGGAAGGGCCTATTCTGCGCTGCACCTCAATAAATAAATAAATAAACAAACAAATAATTAACAATTAGTAAGTTAACTTTTACAATTTTAACTCTCCAGCAGAAGCTTGTACTAGGAGGTCAACAGAACCTGTGACATTTCCTATTGCTTTATATAAGCCACCAGACACTCGGCTCTCAACTGTGGCTCCATGCAGCTGTTTGCATGCAACAGCGGCCACACCCCGGTACACCGCTTCGACAGGTGGAAGAAAATAGGTGAAGTGTAGCTGACAGGCCTCATACCCCGGTGAGAGAGGAACATGCCTGTCCTAGCAAAACAACTCACTTCTGGTGGACTAGGTGGATGAGATCAACAGTGAGATTCAAAGGGCCAGGAAGCCGGGTCCACCTTTCACGGAGAGCACACAGAAGAAGTCATGGTCATCCACTGAAACCAAGGAAGACCCCAGTTGTGGTGACTACTCAAACCACTGGACCTGATCTTCTGAGGTCAAGAAAGTGGAATGGCTTTTCCATTTGAAAAACTCTTCCATGCAGGTTTTGCTGCCTTCGTCGGATACGACAGACAAGCAATTAATCATATAAGCCATTTGATTCCTTCCCCTTCTAACATTTGGTTCCATTGATTTTAATGGGAGAGGTCCACAATAAGCAGCCTACAATATATCACACCTGACCAGCTCTGGTGTGTAAACCCACATCTGGGTGAATTTCTAGGCCAAACATTTACATCCGAATTTTTGGATTTCCACATCAATAATTTACAGTACAATAGCATAGAAACAATATCTTTTGGAATTCAATGTGGTACAGAGAATGAGTGCATCAATTATTAAGGCAGGGAAATAGCTCATGTGAAAAATAGCACATCTAAAATCCCTCTGACCACAAGTGGTGGCGTTTTCCTGCTGGGACAGCTTAACAAATGTTTGAAGAAAACAAGTTACAGATTTGAAAAGCCACCTGTACCAGGATGGTACTTTTGGAGATCCTTAAGAACAGATGTCCAAGAACAACCTCAAGAGTTTTATGCTGGGTTGTAATCAGGAGAATTTCTATCAGCCTGTCCAGGACTTCCATATTTATGTGTACATATCTGAACTTGGCAGTACATCACCATAGTGATATGAACTGCTCAGCTAAGATGCTATTTTATTCTTTTGAATATTTAATTTATTTAATGGATAGTTATTTAATTAGGTTTGAGTACATTTGTACAGAACAGTTCATACTACTTACAGTAGTAATGTGCCCTCAGAATTGTAAAGTTAAGTATGTAAGTTGATGCAGTTTTGCTATCAACACTGTATTAATCTCTTCTAAAACTTTTATTTTAGTAAAATCTTTATTCTGACTACATGTTTTGCTTTGGCAGAAAGCAACACTTAAAAGCTCATACCGTGATCTGCTACAATGATGAGGTTCACACATTTATGCAGGTTCCTCTTTTTAAGCTCATCCATCAACATTCCTACAATCCGATCAACCAACTGCAAAGCTTCAACCACCTGAAAAATGAGGTAATTTTTTTTATTAAAGGAAGCAAAATGTACTCACTCTGAGAGTAAATGATTTATTTCTCGTCTATCAGCTTGTATGAGGTTTATTCAGAACCAAGCAATTCTGAAATGAGCATCAGCACAGAACTACAGGTAGGAGGAAGGCATCTGGCCCTTCATCCATCAAGATCATGGCTAATTTATAACCTTAATGCCATTTCCCTGTAGCATCCTTTGAAGTCAAGAAATCTATCAATATCTTTTTTGAATAAATTCAATACCTAGACATCCACAGTTAAGAATTCCAAAGATTCACCAAAAGTTGCACAAAGACATTTCTCCTCTATTCATTCTTAAGTGGCATCCCCTTATTTTTGAAACTGCCACACTGGTTCTAGATGCTTATGTCAGAACCTGCCACCTTTGTCCTTCTTGGAATGAAGTAAGTATCCGTACAAATCTTTGATTTCTAACCTTTCTTGCTTTCCTTTATTAATTCACTTCAATACCAGCAAGTGACAAGCTGGAAGATAACATGTCTCATGAAAAGCCATGTAACACCAGGATGAATTTTACCAATGGGTCATCAATGTTTAATTAAATATCCAGGATCTGCACAATGGATTTCAACAGCTGAATGATTTTTAATGTGGGTGGGAAGTTAATAAAATAGCCAGCATTGACAGTACCTTGATTTTTTCCAAACAAACTCTAAGTTAGGCTGTTCTAAAAGTGGGAATTTCCTCCTGATGTGTCTAGATATTGAACACTGCTGAAGAAAAGGAGAAAAGGGCAACTGCGTTTTATTTTCAAGAGAAGGTTTAAATCAATGGTGATGAATTGATATCCCAGAAGAAGATGTGAATTAAATATCTCAACTTCAGCTGACAAGGGACAGGGTCAGGATTAATGTCAATGGTCCATCACAAACTGTGATGTTGATCAAGATAATAAATGCAGTATCTGATGAGAAGACGCATGTATAAAGACAACTCCATACCATAGTGTGTGTATCATTCGTCCAAAACCTGCTTTACTCCAAGAACAAAATCTATTCTGGTTATCTAGCAATCAGCAACAGTAAGCAAGGAGTCAAAGTACTGTATCTAATTTTGATATGTCAAATTTTAATATCATTGCTTATTTATTTACTAAAGGACCGTAAGATATAGGAGCAGAATTAGGCCATTCGGCCCATCAAGTCTGCTGCACCACTTCATCATGGCTGATCCAATTTTCCTCTCAGCCCCAGTCTCCTGCCTTCGCCCCCCCCCCGCCGTATCCCTTCATGTCCTGATCAACCAAGAGTCTATCAACCTCAATTATTATTATTATTTATTTTTCTTTCTTTCTTTTTGTATTTGTACAGTCTGTCATCTGTTCCACACTGTTGGCGTGGTTTTTTATTGATTCTGTTATGTCTATTGGATTTATTGAGTATGTCCATGAGGAAAAGAATCTCAGGGATGTATATGGTGACATATATGGACTTTGATAATAAATTTACTTTGAACTTTGAACTTATAATAAAAGCAAAGAAGCAAGTTTACAAGTATAGATCTAAGAAAAAATACATGAAAACTAAGTAGGCATTTTGTAAAATAGGTAATAAATCTTATTTTAAAGAGTTAATTCAAAAAACATTAACTTACTTCACCACTGCCAGGGCCGGAATTATGTCCTGCGTGGTCTGGTTCATCAAAATAAAGGGTGTAAAAATCTGGCCTGATATAACAAAATCAAACGTTAAGTAAACCATGAGTAAGATTTTCAGCAAACCGGTATTGCTAATTTTAATGGTAATTTTGGTAAATTATTTCAATTCCTGCTGCTTTATTCACAGAATTGCAAACGTGCGTCATTCTTCCCCAAGTCTATCATATTGATTATTTCATATATTCTTTAATGCGAGGGTTCCCAATCTATTTTATGCCATGGATCCCTACCACTAACTGAAGGGTCGGTTGACCCCAGGTTGGGAACTCCTGATTTAAAGCTTAACAATCTGTATCTGGCAGTGCATCTCCCCTACTCTCCCCTCTCCCCTCTAATTGTTATCTCTATCTGTGAACCTTTTATTGTTCTTTTTTTTCCTCTGTCTCACTTTCTTTCACATATCTGTGAATACTGATGTTCCACCCTTTTTAATCCTGTCTGTAAATCTCCCATATTTTCCTTCACTCTCAGCCTGTTTCTGTTCTTTTCTCATCACTTTTTCATGGAGTGATATTAAGCAGAGCATGGAGCACTAAACTTCTGAAAGCTTTTGAAAGAATATCATCCTTCCACAGATCACAGGAAGAAATAGATGCCAGGGTTTTGAGATTAAGTTCTGAGAAAGAATAGGAAATCTAGGACCACAGGCCAGGAAGGACTGAATCTATGGTACAGCTTGCAGAGCTAGTGCCTTACAGTCCCAGACAGCAAGCTCAAACTTAAGCTCCAGTGCTGCCTGACTTGAATTTGTTTCGTTTGGCTGCATCTGTGGTGGTTGAATGATAATTAAACTTGATTTGATTTGATTTCAGTTTGCATGTTCTGTCTATGATCTCTGGGAGCTGTTGCCTCTCAGCTACCAAAGATGTACAAGTTGGACACTATCAATTACCATCTGTGCACAGGTGACCAGCAGAATCCTGGAAAAAATGAGAAATACAGGAAGAAATAGTGTAGGATTAGTATGATTGGGTTCTTGATGATCAGTGCAGACTAAGTGGGCTGAGGGGCCTATATCTATACTATAAAACTTATGGTACATAGCAGGAAGGGCTGGATTTGAAAGTTAAACAAGGTGAGAGAAAGGAAACAGATACAAAGAAAGGGTACACAAAGAGGACAGAGGCCTTGGAGCAGGATTTCAATAGGTGCATTTAATGTCAGAGAAATGTACACAATATACATCTTGAAATTTTTTCTCTTTGGAGGACACCTGATGCCAAGGAAGTCAGAATGAATGATGGATCAGAGCTTAAGCACAGTGGTCAAGGAAGGAGCAAACACATTTGATAAATAAGATTGTGAACAAATGATAGATAACAGGTCTATAAAGGCTGTTAGAAATTAGCAATTAAATATCAAGTTACCTTTCAGACTCAGGTAAGCTTAACCATTCCAAAACAGTGCGTACTCTTTCTTCAAATGGAATAGATCTGGAATGTACAAACAGTTACATGAAAAAGTGACACGTCAAAGAGATTCAAGATAAATCCCTGCCTATTGCTAGTCCACTAGCTAGTCTGAAACTTATCTGGTAAGATCTGGGATGGATGCGGCATGTTAGCTTGTTCCAGAGAATGTCAATTGCCGTACCAGACTAACATGGTGTTGGTGTCTACCTAACACCAACAGTGATTGTTCTCACATTAAGGTTTATTGCTGGTTGAAATTTTGCAAGTATTGTATATTAATTCATTAACTTACAGAATGTAAATAATGCAGGAAAGGTTGATATTTATTGTGCACGAGGGCAGCATGGTATCGTAGTGGTTAGCCTTATAGAACAGGCGACCCGGGTTCAATTCCTGCTGCTGCCAGTAAGGAATTTGTATGTCCTCCCCGTGACTGCATGGGTTTCCTCTGGGTGCTCCAGTTTCCTCACACAGAAGAAAGAAGTACCGGTTGATAGATTAATTGGTCATTGTAAATTGTCCCGTGATTAGGCTCGGATTAAATCGGGGGGCTGCTGGATGACCTACTCCGCGCTGCATCTCAATAAATAAAAGGTTAATGGTGAGATCCTTCCTGGACTGCTGCAGTCCTTGTGTGATGGTCCTTCAATTACTCCAAAAGACTGAAGTAGGGTAAATACTGAAAGGCTTTTATTCACAGTAAAATGTGACTTCCAGCATGCTGAATATCTGCCCCTGGACTGAGGAGGAGGAGCAGGGCAAAATCACCTTTATTCAGGGGTCTGTGGGAGGAGCCACAGGGGCAGTCAGCAGAGGGGCGTGTCCAGACAGGTAACCCAGTTACAACATATATATATATATATGGTTTACCACATTGTGGCAGGGTTATTTTGGATTTGGACATAACGTATCCAAACATGAGCATGGTTGAGGTGAGACATATGACTAAGGCTTATTTCTCTGCTGTATGTCTCTATGAGAACAAAGGATGAAGAGGTAATATAAAAAAAAGCTGGCACTTAAGATAGAGGCGCTGTGAAACTTTTTGATGGTGTTGAGTCTTTGGAACTTGTGCAAAGAATGACGATGGGTTTAAATCGATTCTTGCTAAGTAAGGTTACAGGAGTAGGCAGGAATACAGGCTGGATTCAGATCGGTAATGATACTGAGAGATTGAGAAGGCTAGAGAATGGAATGGCTTACTCCACCTCCTAATTCATAAATTCATATCCTTGACAGGATAAGAAAGCAATTTAAAACCGAAGCTGGATTCTTGGCTATAAAAGGTTCAAAGGCTCATTTAGTATCAAAGTGTGTATCCATATGCAATGCTAACATTTGTTTTCTCCAGAGAGTCACGAAACAAAGAAAGAGCACAAAAGTCATTCAGGGAGGAAAACATCAAACCCAATCCCCACCCCCTGTACAACAAAGAATGGCAACACAATCATCAACCCCAAAACCCCTTCCTTCGCACAAAACAGACCAGGAGCATCAACCCCCAAACACCCTCTGCTCACACAACAAAATGGAAAAGGATTCATAAATCAATTATAATGGTGACACGATCAGCCTCTATAGACCATAGTTTCGTCACAGCTGGGGTATAGTATCCAACATTAAATAGGACTTTATAAAAAGTGACAAAGATTGCTCAGAGACTCTTAGACTATAGAGACTGCTCTATAGACTCTTAGACTCAGAGACTGCTTAGACTATTAGACTCTTAGACTGCAGAGACTCTATAGACTCTTAGACTCAGAGACTGCTTAGACTATAGGCTAAATTGCCTTTTAGCAGTTAGACAGGTCTATGTGTTGGCCTAAATCCCATTTTATTGAATACAAGGATAAAGATATTTTACTGAAATCATACAAGGCCCTGATCAAGCTGCACTGGAAATATTATGTACATGGCTGGCTACAGAGGAACTGCAGTGGACAATCACCAGATAGATTCCTGGGATGGGAGATGTTTGTCCTAAGAGGAGAAATTAAGAAGCATGTGTTCACACTCTCCAGAGTTTAGAAGAGTTAGAGGAGATCTCGTTGAAAAATATAAAACCGTTACAGGGCTTGACAGGGTGAGATAGGGATAATATTTCCCCAGATGAAGGGTCTCAACACAAAATGTCAACTGCCTATTTCCTTCCACAGATACCGTCCGACCCATTGAATTCCTCAACGTCTTGTCTGTTGCTCCAGATACCAGCATCTGCAGTCTCTATAATACTTCCCCTATATGTAACATCTGGAACTAAAGATCCCATCTCAAAACAAGGATCTAGACATTCAAGGTAGAGATGAGAAGAAACGTCTTCACTGCAAGGGCCATCTCAAGTTCCTTGATTTTAAATGAGCAGCCTTCCATTCTCCTGAGCTAAAGAAGCACTACATTTGAAAAAGAACTCCTGAAAGGAAAGCTGACAGTCAATTGGTTGGCGTCTGCATACATTTTGTCCATGGTAATGAATAAATCTGGTTTTGGATGCTGATTTGTTTTGTTCCTGTAAAATTCTGCCCAAATTATAACAGCAGAAGGAAGGTAAGTTACAAATTGCATTGCAGTGGGCAATTTTGTTTGAGCTCATTTTGTGGTTGTTTGTGTGATGGTTACCATGGGGAAATAAGCATTTAACTAGAGAAGTGTCTGAGGCACATTCTCTGAATACTAGGGATTTCCAGGATTTTTTTCTGAGTGAGTAGGTGTGCCAAGTGACCCAGAGGCAAGCTTCCATATGGTAATATTCCAATCCCTGCCCTAGTCCTTTAGACTAGAGTATGGAAGTGGTGTTTTTCCACCACAGATATCATCAAGGAGGCCTCAGGGAGTTGCTGATACACATTTTGTAGATGATGCCAACTGCATGCGTATGCAACATGGACAGAGGTAGCGGATGCTCAAAAGTTGTGGGTGGCCTATTAACCCCGTAGGCTCTTTACACCCATGACTGAGTGTCATCCATAAATTTGCTAACGACACAACAGTTGTTGGCAGAACTTCAGATGGAGATGAGAGGGCATACAGGAGCAAGATATACCAGCTAGTTGAGTGGTGTTGCAGTAGCAACATTGAACCCAGCATCAGTAAGACCAAGGAACTGACTGTGGACTTCAGAAAGGGTAAGACGAGGGAACACACACCAGTCTTCATAGAGGCATCAGAAGTGGAAAGAGTGAGCATTTTCAAGTTCCCGGGTGTCAATATCTCCAAGGATCTAATCTGGAACCCCCAACATATTGATGCATCAACAAAGAAGGCCTGACAGCAGCTATATTTCATTAGGAATTTGAAAAGATTTGTAATGTCACCAAAAACACTCAAAAATGTCTGCAGATGTACCATGGAAAGCATGCTGACTGGCCGCATCACTGATTGGTATGGGGTGGGTCTATTGCACAGGTTCAAAGTAAGCTGCATGGAGTTGTAAACTTAGTCAGCTCCATTATGAGCACTCGCCTCCGTAGTATCCAGGACATCTTCAAGGAGTGAAGTCTCAGAAAGTTGGCGTCCATCATTAAGGACCCCAATCACCCTGGTCAAGCCTTGTTCTCATTGCTACCAACAGGAAGGAGATACAGAAGCCTGAAGGCACACACTCAACAATCCAAGAACAGCTTCTTCCCCTCTGCCATCCGATTTCTGAAAGGACATTGAATCTTTGAACACTACCTCACTAATTTTTAAAAATTTCTATTTTCACACGACTTATTTAACTATTTAATATATTTCCTGTACACTGTAATTCAGTTTTTTTTGTTGTGTATTGTACTACTGCTGCAAAGTCAAAAGATTTCACAATATATGCCGGTGATATTAAACCTGATTCTGATTCTGATTCTTAGTCCGGGATAACATTGAATCTTCGTGGAAGTAGAGAATATTCTATCACATTCTTGATATGTTGTTTTGATAGTGGGGATGTTTTGGGGGAATCATGAGTTCAGTGCCATGTAACAGAAGTGAAGCATTCTTGCAACTACCGAAAGCCTGTGAGGTGTTCTTACAACTGAGCAAAGTACAGTATGTCTGCTGGTAAGAGCAGTTTTACTATATGTGACGTGCACAATGCTTTAGTTGGACTAAGACAGCCTAATTGCATGAGGATTGACAACTGCCCAAACTACATGCTTTAGGCAATTTCAATTCCCAAATTAGCATAAATCATGCAAATCAGGTGTTGGTATTCACAAATTTAAACGTAGCCAATTAATATGCTGTCATGACATGACCCAATATTTTGACAACTGTCTTCATATAAAAATGTCAAATCCTTTTATAATTTGCACACTTGTTTAAAATGGCCGAATGAAGAGCCTCAAATGTCAACTGTTTATTTCTCTCGACTGATGCGGCCTAACTTGCTGAGTACCTGCAGCACTTTGTATGTGTTGCTCAAGATTTCCGGCATCGGCAAGATCTCTTGTGTTTATGTCTAAATTTAATTATTTTCCAATGTACAGAATTGCCGTTTGCGTTTGAAGTCATTTTGTGAAGATTTATCTTCTGGCATTTCTTACTCTAACACAATTAGGCAAGTCAATGAAAGGAATTTCATTTAAAGGAATTAACTTTTAAATGAAATTCCACTGAATCTGCTTAAAAATTCATAATTTCATTCGAAACAACTGTGTACAGGTGTGTCTGCAGCATGCTTTCAATTGTAATTCAATTCAGGATACAGGGGCGTCCATTTAAAATAGAGGTGCAGGTAAATTTCTCTAGCCAGAGGGTGGTGAATCTGTGCAGTTTGTTACCACAGGCAGCAGTGGAGGCCAGGCCATTGCGTGTATCTAAGGCTGAGCTTGATAAGTTCTTGATTGCACATGGCATCAAAGCTTATGGGGAGAAGACTGGGGAGTGGGGCTGAGGAGGGGGAAAATGGATCACCCGTGATTGAATGTTGGAGCAGATTCGATGGGCCAAATGGCTTAATTCTGCTCTGAGATCTGGAATTTGCTTTAGATATTCAGCAGCATTTTACCTATCGCTAGAAATCTTCAATTCTGTTACAAGAAAGTGTTCAAATACATTCAACATCTACTAATACTTCTTCATTTATTGACCATTACTTTTCCTGCTGATTCAAGTAAAGCAAAAGCTCATATGTTCATTTGTAAACTGGACAGCATATTTGTAATCTTAAATATGCATTTGTCACAATACACAAGATAATTTGTCACAAACCCTAGAAAGTTTGCAGATGCTGGAAATCCAAAGCAACACATACAAAATGTTGGAGGAACTCAGCAGGCCAGGCAGCATCAATGGAAGAAAGTAAACCGTCGATGTTTCAGGACTGATAAAGGGTTTTGGCCTGAAACGTCAACTGTTATCTTTTCCGTAGAAGCTGCCTGGCCTGCTGAGTCCCTTCAGCTCCTTATGTGTGTTGCACAAGATAACTTGTGGTGCTTCTATCCTTAGAAACATTAAAAACTATGGGCTTTGATACTCCACCTGTTTGTCATTAACTGTATTCTACAACGTTTGCAGGTGATGAGCTAATGAGAAAGCTGGGCCCAGTCAACAGAGAGCCACTGTGAACATTGAGGGTTTGGCTTCTCTTGTATTCATAAAATGTACCTTAACCACACCTTCTGACTTTACAATTTCATCCTGTAAGAAATAATTAAAACTAAAATCTTAAAATATTGATTCCAAATTCAGAATTGAATTAAATTCTAAAATAGAAATGTTATTCTTAAACTAAATGAAAACTTATGAAAAACCCATCACAGCATATGACACAACTACATTGTAAATGGCACGACAGGCAAAATATATATCACCCACCCAGTGTCCAGCCTATCTTTGCTCAACCCCCACCCCATTTTGTACAAGACACAGACTGATTCTCACTGACTGAAATCCTGACCCAGATTGTGCTCACTGTTTTCCCTGATTTGCTCTGATTACTGAAGTTTCTTAATTGCAAAATCAGATTTCATTTTTTAATCCCATAAACCTTGTCAATGGTTTGATCTAAATTTGAACAGGCTTAACACTAAATACCCTTTCAGCAAGACACAGCCAAGATTTTTCACAATTTCCTGACAAATTGCTTCAAGGCAGGTCATATTATTTGCATAGGTTGTAATACTTACGAATTAAACTTTACATATTTGTCCGGGTAAGTCCCATTTATTTTAACTTCTGATCCAGGCCAGAAGAACGTGCCTGCTTTCAAACCCTGATACATGGCTGTCAGCCATATCTATGGCAAGAACAAAAGCAAAATGAATATGTTTATGATTCATATGAAAATCGTTGTGTCAGCAGAGGTTAAAGGATTGAAGAACACTGCCCTTTGACTGTCATGTCACTGGTTACACTTTTTTTTTGCTGTTACTGCCAGGAAATTTAACTTCAGGCATTCCTGATTGGACAGGAAATGGAGTATATCTCACTTTGTCACTGATTTTTATTGACCGATGTAAACCAACACTAAATAATTAAGGACTGATGCAAACATACCGTGCCGATAGCACTTACACTTTCTGGAAGGATTTGGCAGCAGGATTGGATGGAAATAAGATCCACGCTTGTGATGGGAGTGGAAGACTGAATATGTGGAATTTAACAAGAAAGAGATAACCGGAGAGAAAATGAAGTGACATAAACTCCAAAAGTATTTAGAAAGGTTTCAAAGGCACTAAAACAATTATTTACACATGTGGCAATATCTACATATTGAAATTTACATTATCTCCATGGAAACAGGAGATGGAGAAACAATTACAAGCAAGCGATGACAGAATGCAGCATCCAATCTTCATTTGACGCCAGCTAGTTAAACTGATTTCACATGTGCTGCCTGCATGTTGTACTACTCAATACACTTCCGTTAACAGCCCACATTGGAGTACCTCCAAATGGATGTTAACACAGTTACGCTGGCAGCTCACTGACCGCATCACATGTTCGATCTTCAATCATCGATCTTTCGGTTTAGGATGGTGCGGGTGATTTCTCAGTGACTTCTGGCTGGTGGCCAGTGAAACAAAGAAAACATCTAAATACTTTGTTAACCACTCTTTTTTTCTGGTAAACTATCATCACAAACAAATAGCCTGTAACTTCCCTTTGGACTTGGAAGCAATTTAATGCAGCAGAACTGAGGCGAGGCAACGGGCCCATCGCTGACAGCGAGGAAGGCCTGCGGTTTGATAAATTTTAGTGCTGAGCCAAATTGGAAAGGTTGGGTACAGGCCAAATTGAAGTGGCGGGGTCTAGGCCCCAGAGCACATTAAAGTGACAGAACCCAATGTTTGGACAATGATTTAAGCGCCGGGCCAGATAAGGTCAGGGTGTTGGGACCCAAGGCAAGGGATGGACCAGTTCAGCACACTGCTCTGTGATTTTTACACGGCTCTGCACTGAACTAGGGGTCTGTGGACAGACTCTCTTTGTGGACTTCAGTTCTGAATGCTACTTGCTTGCTTTTATTGTTTGCATGATTTGTTTTTTTTCCTCTCTCACACATTGGGACACCCTGAGCCAATAGGCTGGTCCTGGACTTATTTCCTGGCATAATTTACATATTACTATTTAACTACTTATAGCTTTATTACTATTTAATTATTTATGGTGCAACTGTAACGAAAACCAATTTCCCCCGGGATCAATAAAGTATGACTATGACTATTTGACAATCTTTTTCTTAATACTTTCTTTTGGCTTTCTTTGTTTTGTGCTACTTGTAAGAAGACAAATCTCAAGGTTGTATAATGTATGGATACTTTGATGCTGATCTAGTCCTCAGCTCTGTCCGAAAGGAAGGCACCATGATCATGGACTATATGAAGATCAGAATTGCCTCTTCGAAGCAGTTACTCGGCATTAGTGTAGACCTCTGTCCTAGATTGGAATTGAGATATTTTTCTTCTTGTATTGCCTGTTAGTGGCAAATCAGATGTGCCATATCATTGTGTGCCAGTTTGATTCTCAAACCATCGCTACTCACACAGAGGATCTATAATCCAATGTGGCAGAGAGTGGCAAACAGAGTTCCCATCTGAAACAAGCTTTATTAATCAATCATGCAAGAATGCCATTTTTTGACACCCAGCCTGTGCTTCCTCTGCTTCACACAGGTTCCAAATAATATTATATGAATTATTCCCCAAGGTGATGGACAGCAAGCTATATAGGTGTAAGGATGCTCATTCATTCTGTGGAAGTGGTTTCTGCTAACATTGATAATTTTGTTATTTACCAGAGTAAAGAGGTAGTGTGTTCAAATATTCCCATTTAGGCAAACTTACAAAGCAATTGATCCCGTCTTGTAAATTTGGCTGTTGTAAATTTTTTTTCTGAAAATTACAGATCACTATGGAAATAACTTGGAAGAGGTGTAGCTCAGGTGGTGGATGGTTGGGTTGGGTTGTTTTCCAGTCTTGGCAATCCATTTGCAAATGTTTGGTTATCATACCAGGAGACATCATCAGTGCACTGTTCACTTGTAGTGTGTCCTCCAAATGCTAGGCTTGTATACACTTATCAATCAGTTGATTAGTCTCCATTATGGAAACTCAACTGTGACATCAGGAGGAGGCTTTGTTGCTGATTATTTGCGTGGTGAACTCTGCATTGTCTGGAATTTTGCCCACATTGGCTTATAATTTCAATATCAGACTAAGCACCCCAGGTTAGAAGCAGCGTAAACAGAGGTCCTGGGCAATTATGAACATGAAGACTACTCAAACATTTCTCACAAAATACACCACAGGAATTAGGAATTTTTATCCCATTAGTTTGCATCGCTTTTGCTGAGGACCCAGAGCTAAAGGACCAGTATATCAGCCCAGTACATCATACACATATTCTATTATATATTGTTTGAAATCACACTCTTCTTTTAACAATTAGATGGAAAAATTAAGTTTTGAAATTAGAATTTAAAATGCAATTGTCTCTAGATAGCCCTCTGCATGTAACCCTTCATCCACAAAGTTTTACCTTCAGCAGCAAAATAAATTGGGAAAATCATAAATTTAGAAAATCTAAAATAAGTATCAAACCAAGACAACAAAGTAATCAGCATATTAAAAATCAGTTTCATTAAAGATATATGGTCTTTTTTTTTTACAAATATTGACGGACCTGCTATGTGTTTCTAGTATCGCCTGTTTTTGTTGTTGTAGTTCATTGTGAATAATCTTTTACTATAAATGTTCAATAAACAATAATGTGCCCCATTTGGGACACTCATTTTCATACTATTCCACATATATAAAGCAAATAGACCCAGAAATGGCCTAAAATGTACGAAGTTCTAAATACATAATATAGAAATATTACTATTATACTTACTGGCTGCCCTCCCCACCATTTTGGGTTGTTCTTTTCATCACCAGACAGAGAAAAGGACTCATTAAGTTCGTAATCATACATGTTGTTGTCAACTATGCCATGGGTTTCGGCATACAGTCCCTAAAAAACGTACATTGATTGAAACAAATACATGAAGATTAATTGAATTCATCATCCTCTTATCAAAGGGTAATTACAACGAAGAAACTGATAGCAGCAAGGTAAAGAAGAAAACGGGGAGGAGTGACAGTTCATACATTGTTAAAGTTAACCAAATGTAAGATTAAACATTAGCTCTGATGCAGTCTGGAGTCAACAGTATTCTCCTCAGATCCCCTTTTGAATTTTTTTAAAGAGATGATCAAGAGGATCGGCAGGTGCAGGGTGATAAATAATATTTACATGGACTTTGGCAAGGCATTTGACAAGGTCTCACATTGGTAGGCAGGACTGGAAGGTTAGAACACTTGGGAACCAATGGGAAGTGGCCAATTGGATTTTAAAAATGGCCTGTGGAGGAAAGCATGAGGTGTTAGAGATGGGCTGTTTTTTCAATTGTAGGCCTGGGACCGGTGGACAGGTGCAGGAATTGGTGCTAGGTCCCTCTTGCCTGAAAAGGGTGGTAGAAGCAGAAAACGTTACCACAAATAAAAATGACCGGGCTGCGGATGAGGCAATGCAGCAGACATTGCAAGCAAGAGAAAATTCGGCCGTTCCGAATTGATATCGATATGTGTTAACTAGGGGGCCATGCACAATCCTGATTTGATGGAGACAGCCGTGAGAAGCGCGGAGGAACACCTGGAGAAACTTCTGAAATGCCCGCTTCGCTGCCACTGCTACTGTGTGATCGAGAATCTTCAGGGGGAAGGCCCCAAAATCTCGTCTTTGCCTATTGCCTGCTGCCAGGGCCGGGATCGATGCGCTCGGGAGAGATGGTGCTCGGTGCCGGAGAACTGGTCAGAGGCTCGTAGCTTTCGGACGGACTCAGAGTCGGACTGTGGTTGGATGTTTCCAAGATGCTGCACCAGCAAGTTTGCGGCGCTGGAGGTTCACCGTGTGCGTGAGATGATGGGACTTTCGAGAGACTCGGAGACTTTTACCCTGCCCATGGTCTGTTCTTATCAAATTACGGTATTGCTTTGCACTGTTGTAACTAAATGTTATAATTATATGGCTTTTGACAGTTTTTAAGTCGGTTTGTCATGTGTTTCTGTGATATCATTCTGGAAAAACATTGTATCATTTCTTAATGCATGCATTACTAAATGACAATAAAAGAGGACCACGTGTCCTCATAATCTAATCTAATCTCTCTGACACTGCGGTGTCAAGAAAACAACCTCTCCCTCAATGTCGCAAAAACAAAGGAGCTGGTTGAGATTACAGGAGGAATGGAGACAGGCTAACTCCTATTTCACCTCAGACAGTTAAGGAAGTTTGGTATGGGCCCCAAACCCTAAGAACTTTCTACAGGGGCACAATTGAGAGCATCCTGACTGGTATGGGAACTGTACTTCCCTTAATCGCAGGATTTTGCAGAGAGTGGTGCGGACAGCCCAGCACATCTGCAGTTGTGAACTTCCCATGATTCAGGACATTTACAAAGACAGATGTGTAAAAAGGGCCTGTAGGATCATTGGGGACCCGAGTCAGCCCAACCACAATCTTCCAGCTGCTCCCATCTGGGAAATGGTACCGCAGCATAAAAGCCAGGACCAACAGGCTCCAGGACAGCTTCTTCCACCAGGCCATCAGACTGATTAACTCACACTGATTTGAGTGTATTCTATGTTACATTGACTGTTCTATTTATTATAAATTACTATGATTGTACATTGCACATTTAGACGGAGCGTAATGTAAAGATTTTTACTCCTCATGTATATGAAGGATGTAAGAAATAAACCCAATTCAATTTAATTCAATCTGCAGATGCTGGAAATCTGAGCAACACACTCAAAATGCTGGAGGAACTCAGCAGGCCGGGCAGCATCTATGGAAAAAAGTACAGTGATGTTTTGGGCTGTAACAGCGAAGGTACTTTTTTCATAGATGCTGCCTGGCCTGCTGAGTTCCTCCAGCACTTTGTGTGTATTGCGCCATTCGTTGTGGTTAGTATTAGCATATTGTGTGTGAACGGTCTCTTTTTCTGCTATATATTTCACTGATTTTCTAAACTATTAATATCTGTTAATCAACTCCTTTTCTAACAGCAACATGCAAAATTTGTTCTTCTGATATCTGTAGGAATCTTCCAGGCCAAGATGTTTTTTCCCCAACCATCCTTATGGAGATACATACATAAAGACACTTAAATCTTTCCAGGACATTGAGATTCCTCTTTCTTCAAATAACAGGGTTTCCCTTCATAAACCATTGATGTTGCCCTCATCTGCATCTCCCCCATTGCCTGAACATCTACGTTCATCCCATCTTTTTGCTACCTTAACAGTGATAAAGTTCCTCTTGTCCTTACCTACCACCGTATGAGCCTCCACATTCAATGCATCATGCACTGCAACTTCCACCATCTGCAAAGGGATCCTACCACTAAGCATATCTCTTCCTCCCCCCAACCTTCCGCTTTCTGCAGGGATCACTCCCCCTGTGATTCCCTTATCCATTCATCCCTCTCCACTAATCTCCCTCCTGGCACTTACCACTGCAATTGACCAAAGTACAACACCTCCTCCCTTGCCTCCATTCAGGGCTCCAAACAATCCTTCCAGGAGAGGCAACACTTCACCTGCAAATCTGTTGTGTCTGGTGCTCCTGATGCGGCCTCCTCTACATTGGTGACACCCGTCGTAAATTGGGGGACCACCTTGTCGTGCACCTCCGCTCCATCCACCAAAAGTGGACTTTCCCGGAAGCCAGACATTTTGATTCCAATTCCCATTCCCGCTCTGGCATATTGGTCCATGGCCTCATCTTATGCCATTCGGGGTGGACGAGCAACACCTTATATTCCATCTGGTTACCTTCAACCTGATGGCATCAGTATCGATTTCTACTTCCAGTAAAACATTTTTTCTCCACCTCCCCTCTTCTTCTATTCCACACTCTGGTCTCTTAAAACTTCTCACTTGCCTATCATCTCCCCCTGGGTCCCCTCATTCCCTTTCTCCTATGGTCCACTCTCCTCTCCTATCAGATTCCTTTCTCTCCAGCCCTTTAGTTTTCCAACCCACCTGGCTTCACCTATCACTTTCTAGCTATCCTCCTCTCCCTCCCCTCCACCTTTTTATTCTGGCGTATTACCCCTTCCTTTTCAGTCCTGAAGGTGGGTCTCAGCCTGGAATGTTGACAATTTATTCTTTTCCATAGATGCTGCCTAACCTGCTGAGATCCTCCAGTATTTTACATGTGTTGACTTAAATCTGCATGTCAGGAACTTGCTAGTTTCCAAGTTGCTCAGTGCAAAGGAAGTGGGAACAGTCATCCTTCCTTTGGGGGAAAGATATTCTGTCATTTTAGCATTAGAATTTTTAGAATTTTAGAATTTATTTTATACCAGCAGGCCAACCTCCAGAGCACCATATAACATCAAAAGATGTAAACATTCTGCAGGTTGCTCAGGATTGGAAAATGGACATGGACTTGGAAAAAAAGCTTGTGTTTCTCCCAGACATTGCGGCTACAACATTCCGGCCAGATATGGTCCTGTGGTCCACAACAGCCAAGCTGGCGTATGTTGTGGAATTGATAGTACCATGGGAAGATGGTGTCGAAGAAGCTTATGAGAGGAAAAAGACCAAGTACTCTGAACTGGCAACTGAAGCTGCCCAGAATGGCTGGAAGACCAAGATTTTCCCCGTAGAAGTGGGATGCAGGGGATTCGTTGTTACATCTATGACCAGTCTATTGAAGAAGATGGGGGTGAGGGGTCACTCCCTCCAACAAGCAATCAAGTCCTTGTCAAATGCAGCAGAAGAAAGCAGTAATTGGATCTGGATTAAAAGGAATGACAACAACTGGGCTGCAAGATGAAGACAGGAGGGTATGGAACTGAAGGGGATGTATCTGGGATGCCAGATAGCACCGTTGAGCCCTCTGGAGATGTCATGGGCTTATCAACGAAACGTCAAAGAAGGAGGGTGCCCAGTTGATGACCCTGATGACGTACCTACCTTCCCTCCTTGTCACCACTCCAAGCCCACTGCCAACATCGAGAGTTCCGACTTACTATAGGGATTGAAACATCAAGTCCTAGTGGCTCGACTGAGCTCTACTACTTACATCCATTTCACAATATGAGGGAGTAAAGATCTTTATGTTGTGTCTTTGTCGCAATGTACAAACCATAAGGAAGGGAAATCTGGGAGAATATTGCCCAAACACTAAGATTGTATACACGGTTGTTTTGTATACTTGCATCTACAGTCAGATATGCAATCAGATCAATGTGTATTGACAAACTTGATGGCCTGGTGAAAGAAGCTGTCCTGGAGCCTGTTGGCCTTAATGCTGCGGTACCGTTACTGAAGTAGCTGAAGCAGCTGGAACAGTTTGTGGTGGGTGCGGCTGGAGGTCCCTGATGATCCTCCAGATCCTTTTTACGCACCTACTGCTTTGAATGTCCTGAATAGAGGAAAGTTTACATCCTTGGTTTCGCTGGGCTGGATGTGAACTTTCCTCTATTCAGGATATTTACAGCAGCAGGTCTTAAAAAGGGCCCAGAGGATCATCAGGGACTCCAGCCAACCCAACCACAAACTGTTTCAGCTGCTTCCATCTGGCAAACTTGACATTCTTCTAATGCAAACGACTTCCACAGATTCTGTTGGGAGAATGCATTAGTTTATCTTCAGAAGTGAAACACTGGAAAATAAGTATTCTGCAATCTGCAATGAGCATTTCATTAAAAATGCTGGACTTGGTTGATAACTATTTATGTGTATAAGAAAACAGAAAATGTTGGAACAATTCAGCAGATTGGCTAACTTCTACAGGGTGAGTAAGAGAGTCAACATTTCAGGATGACAATCTTGCATTAGTACTCTGTTTCTCTTTCCACAGATCCTGCCTGGCCTGTTGAGTACTTACAGCCACCTACTTATTTCAAATACCTAGTATATTTAGTTTTTACTTGCTTTTTAATATTTTAAAGAGGTTTGCTATTTGTATTACTTCAAAAAACATTAATACAAAATAACCAAAAACTGTATCAGCTAAGGCGCAGGAGTCAGGCATTTCCTGCTCTCAGGGTGCGAGATAATTTCCAGAATAATTGTGATAACATAATAAATACCTCATAAGTATTATCCGGTGGGTTGGACTACTGCACAATATAATGGAATGTTAGCATATTTTTATCATGCAAAGCCAACCTAGGCCAGGTGTAAAGTCCAAAATATTGGAAGTCTCCTACAAATAAATAACTTATAGAGGGAATATTAAGAAAAAATCCTTCCCATTATTCCCCATTATTCAAAGTATCCACAACATCATTCTCCAGCATTAAAGAGGACTGAGTGCAACATCCAGTAGCTAAGAGGCCAACTACTGATGTTCCTTTAGCTGCTTTCCTTTCTGTAGTCACACAGAGAACAGAAATGTGATGGAAAGTCATTGTGATCTAAATGAGAAACTTACCGTGACAATCGTGTAGTGATTGGGAAATGTTTTAGTGGGGTACATGGCTCTCATATACTTGGAGTGCGTTCCACAGGTTTCTGGAAAAATTACATTCAATTTTGTCACATTTTTTAAGCGGACAGATAAAATTTCACATCACTTCATCTGTGGTTCCTAACTGATCTTGCTCCATTTGGAGAGATGGGACATATAGACAACATTGTTTGAATGTAAAGTATATAAACTTTATCTTTGGGTATTTCCATTGCAAATGTCTCCAAGCTCCAGTCATCATACAATTGGAACCCAAAGTGCAACCAGGGATGAAATAGCGATGCTTCATGGTATGTTGTAATTTTCTGAAGGAAAAGTTTATGTTCACCATGCAAGTAATAAGGAACAACTTTTTTTCTGAGAAAACAGTCAGATGTAGCTATGAAATCTAGTAGAAAACATTGGTCATCCATTAAAGATGAAAGAGATTAGCTATGGTGGGAATGTGAATATGTCCTCTCTCTGGCCAAAATTTGAGGCAAGCAGGTCAGAAGGAAAACAGAATTTCCAACCCAACCTTCAACAGCCTCCTACAACCCCTTCCCCTTCTTACAGGAGGAAAAAACACTCATCCCCTATTCTGATATTCAGGACCCCTTGCCCATCATCTTCTGTTAATCAGAATTAATTAAAATATTAATTGAGAAAGCTATTTCTTTTGTTTCTGATATTAACAAGAGCAACACAATGTTGTTGCTTTTTTTATTATAAGAATGGACCGGTAAGCTAAAAGAGATTGAATTCCAAAGAAATATATTGATTAAAAGGTCGGGCTTTGGTTTTAGAAGTGAAAAAGAAGTATCTAGGTGGAGTTTATGGAGAGGTGTAGATACATAGGAATCTTGTAATGCACTCTGGGGACACCTACTGTTAGGGATAGAAATTGTTGCAATGTCATGGTTCCAAATTGTACTAAATCTGTATTCTCAAAAATAGATCATTTTAGTTTTACAATTTTAATATAAAAGTGTGTTGAATCTCAATCAGTACTCTATAAGTAACATTTAATTGCTGAATATAATACACATTTCAAGTTTGTAGGATTGTGGCAATTTACATTTGAATATAAACAACAGGAATTCTGCAGATGCTGGAAATGTAAGCAACACACATCAAAGTTGCTGGTGAACGCAGCAGGCCAGGCAGCATCTGTAGGAAGAGGTGCAGTCGACGTTTCAGGCCGAGACCCTGAAACGTCGACTGCACCTCTTCCTACAGATGCTGCCTGGCCTGCTGCGTTCACCAGCAACTTTGATGTGTGTTGCTTACATTTGAATATGTTTATTTTAACTCTTCAAAAAGACACAATTGAATGGATTTACATTAAATGGATCCAAATTATCATATGGCACTGTTAGCATAATATATTTTCATGTTGATAAAGACGTTAATCCATCTATTCATTGCATGTTAAAAATAACAGAGAGAAGAATTTTATAACTTTGGATACCATTATTATACAGATACTTTAATTCTTTGATTTTGATCATATAAACATATTATGGCAGGAGGGTTGCTTTCAACATTGTCTAGTTCCAGTCACTTACTGAGTTTCTCCATAAATGGGAGGAAGTTGTCCCACGTTTTTAGATACCCAGCTCTGAATCCATCTAATGAAAGTAGTATCAAAGGTGGACGGGAAAATCTGAAATCCAAAGACAAAATGTTATCCTACCATTATCATTGAATTCACATCGATGTAATATACTGTATGTGTCATAAACTCAATTTATTACACACACATCCTTGTGTTTCATAGTGCTGCAATCTTGTGTTTCAATTTTCTGAAGACATCTCTGATCTGAAACATTAACTCTATTTTGCTTTCCATATCCTGATCTGCTGAGGGTCTCCAGTAATCAAGTCAATAACTTTTCATCAGACCTTGAAAATTTTATAACTTGAAGATGAAGGTATGATTGGTGAGGGGGGAGGGAGAGAAAGAAATAGCAAGATCTGTTACTAGATGCAAGGCAGTAGGAGTGAGACGAATCAAGGGATCATATGTCAAAAGGGTGATAACGTAACAAAATATCCAAAGAACCCCAAAGGTCAGGTGGGCCTCAGTTTAATATCTCAACTAAAAGATAGTGCAGGCCAGCCTCAGAACTACACCAAAATCTCAAAGTAGATGTTGTATTCATGACTCTGAAGTAGAACCTGAACCCAATAACTTCTGGCTCAACAAGAAGGGTGTCCTTTTTCTATTTCTGTGCAGTTGTCTTTTCTTGCTGTCTCTAAAACATGAGCCATTAAGCTGATATACGTATCTAATTATAGATTCCCTTACCCTGTAGGACATTCAGGAGTTTTGATTTCTTCACACTGATCTTCCAGCCAGGATGGCTCCCCTCCTGCACAAAGAGTAATATCACCAAAATTATCACTTTTTAAACTTTGAATTCTCACTCAGAAAAAAAAACTTCACACTTTCATATTAAATACTGTTCATTCTGTTCTCATTTGAATGCCAGAAGTTGTTGCAGCCTCTCAGTTCCTCGTGCCTGCTCCAACACGCAATACAATCAAAACAGATCTTTTACCACTGATGCCCCTATCCTGCGCTAAACTCACTTATTTTGTTTCCCTTAATATACCCAGCAACTGATCCTTCATAGCCCTCTTTGATACAGAAATCTGGGTGAAAATTTTTCATTTCTACTCTGTCCTTAATGGCTCAATAGGGTCAGAAGGTTCAATTTAATGTCAGAGAAATGCATACAATATACATCCTGAAATTCGTTTTCTTCGCAAACATCCACAGAGGAGTGCCCCAAAGAATGAATGACAGTTAAATGTTAGAACTCCGAAGCCCCCTGCAGCTCCCCCTCCCACGCATAAGCAGCAGCAAAGCAACAACCCCCTCCCCCCACCAGCAAAAAAGCATCAGTTCCCTCCAACAAGCACTTGAGCACGCAGCAAAGCATCAATAAAGAGACAGACTTGCAGT
Source organism: Mobula birostris (assembly GCF_030028105.1). Taxonomy (NCBI): domain Eukaryota; kingdom Metazoa; phylum Chordata; class Chondrichthyes; order Myliobatiformes; family Myliobatidae; genus Mobula; species Mobula birostris. The sequence goes on from NC_092371.1 coordinate 222,268,694, forward strand.
ACACCAAAGACTACTTGTTCACCCAGTAATTCAACATACCACAGGCTCTCACTCTCTCTCTTTCCCTAATAAGGGAAAAAGAGTTGTCTCTGTTTCACAGCGAGAGTGGAAACAAGGGCTGCCCCTTAATTTAACTACTGGGTCAGTCAGGGGAAATATCAACCCTGCAACTACCCTGCCTGCTGTGATGTTTGTATATTTCAGAACTGCCATTATTACATAGGGTAATGTAATTGGTGGAAACATACAGAGTTCACAGCCACCGGCATTGAGTTGGGGTTTCACGTTACGAGGCTGGTCTGATGTGATTATATAAAGGGTTTTTAGGACATCTTGAGTTCAGTTTTCTGGTGTTCAATAAATGATTTGCTATGGATTTTCTGAAACATAAAGCACTTCTGCTATTTTCTTTGTGAAAACCTACAATTATACTTAGAATGAACCAAAATCCTCTCCCTACGTACATAAAAATGATATTTCAATTTGCATGATAAGTAATACTAAACCACAGGACCGATTAGCATTTCTCTTTCAATTAATGAGGTTTAATCATTGGTTATATTGTGGTAGTTTGCTGCGAAAATAACTATGTTGAGCCGCTTATCAATGGAGTTCCGCAGGGTCGGTATCCTTCACAGTCTATGCTTTTGATCTGGAGTTAATCTGCTTGAGGGCATGAGTTATATTTAACATAAACTTCCGTACACTAATGTGAAAACATTACATCCTGGTGTAGATGTGATTTGAGAATGGGTCCAAATTTCACAGAACATATTTTGTTTCAATGCATGAAAATTTTTAGCATGTAGGGAGTGGCTAAGGCCAAGTTAATGCATATCTGCTTAGTTCAGAATTAACGCCTGTTGCTCAACATAATATCCTTTGGACCACAGTTCAAAGTTGCCTAGTTAGTTGCAAAAAGACTTTGCAAAATCATATTGAATATTGTGGTACATGTCAGACAAGGCGCTGAATTTCACTGAAGTTTCAGGGTATTTTTCATAGTTTTGTCTGATACTTGCTCACTGTCAAAGCCTGCAATTTTTTATGATCAATAATGATCAAGTTATCATTAATGCATAAATGGCACAAGTTATTGCACTTATGATTAAGTTTGCAGATGACAATTTGGACAGATTGGGAAAATGGACAAAGAAATAGCAGATGGAATATAGTGCAGGGAAGTGTACGGTCATGCACTGTGGCAGAGCAAATTAAAGCATAGGCTATTTTCTAAACGGGGAAAAAAATTCAAAAATCAGAGGTGCAAAGGGACTGCGGAGTCCTTGTATAAGATTCCTCAAAGGTTAACTTGCAGCTTGAGTCAGTGGTAAGGAAGGCAAATGTAATGTTAGCATCCATTTTGAAAGGATTATAATGTAAGGGCAAGGGTGTAATGCTGAGGCTTTATAAGGCATTGGTCAGACTGCACTTGGGGTACTGTGAGCAGTTCTGGGCCCCTTATCTATGAAAAGATGTGCTGGCATTAGAGAGAGTTCAGAGGAGCTTCACAAGAATAATTTCAGGAATGAAAAGGAGCATTTGATGTCTCTGGGCCTGTACTCAAGGAGTTTAGAAGAATGAGAGGAAATCTCATTTTAACCTATCAAATCCTGAAAAGCCTAGACAGAGTGGATGTGGAGAAGGTGTTTCCTATAGTGCTGGAGTCTGGGACCACTGGGCACAGACTTAGAATACAGGGACATGCAGTTAGAACAAAAAAAAATCAAAATAAGCCAGATGTTAATATCCCTCGTGCCAATGGGTCATGAGCAGTTGCTCGAGACTGCCCTGATGTTGGGAATGGCACAAGGTTGGCACGCAGGGGTTTTCAAGTGTACATGTTTCATTGATTAGCCCACTACATCCCCGGAGGGCTCGACGATGACTTCTAGTGTCCCTGAGTCACCCTCCCTCGGGCCTTCCCACTCTCTTGATGCTATCTTGGAGCCCAGGAGAGGTCTTTTCACTTGATCCTAAGCCCTTGACTGTTTCTGCCGCCTCAGTTGTGGCTCTGATGGTTTACCATAGAGTCTGACCATGGATCCTTAGCTCCTTCAGTAATTTGATGGTGGGTGTGGCTATAAATCCCCTAAAACCCACTTCCACAGGACAAACTTTGGTTTTCCAGCCCAGTCGCTAAGCTTCTGCTGCTAGATCTATATAGTGTAGACTCTTGCACTCATATACTTCAACCTCCCACAGGACTGTGAATTCCACGATGTAGACTATCTGTAATGAGAACCGTCTGGCCCAACGTTGGTGGTCGCAATTTCTGGTGGAAAGGTAAATTGTTTATTGGCATCCACCAGCATTTTCCAGTCACGGGCCATGTTCATCTGTCCCATTTCTGCTTAGGAGGGAGATTCATTGGTCCTTTCTCTTCCTCCCCGACAAATGCTGCTGGTTTCAGAGGGTTAGTCATTCTAGGGGGCAAGGAGTTGGTTGCTGTCCTGTTGGTCTCGATTACCACGGCCAGACTCTTCAAGTCCTGGTTGTGATGTCACGTGTATCTGCCTTGTGTGAGGCTGGTTTTGCAGCTTGCCAGGATGTGCTTGAGGGTTGCCAGAATCGGGCACAGGGCACAAGTTGGGTCCTCACCGAACCACAGGTGGAGGTTTTTCTGTGAGGGAAGCACATCATATGTAGCTCTGATGAGAAAGCTAAGTCTGTTTGCTTTCATCTTGCATATGTCCTTCCAGCTGATTTTCCTCCACTTAATGCTTTCCCACTGCATCTGTTGCCCCTGCTTAGCCAGGGAGACAGCCTTCACGCTTCTGTCTGGCTCTTCTTGTTGCCACACTTCCTCGACAACCATCTTTCTTCGCTCTGGAATTGTGGCGTGCCAGGTGGGTCCACTTGCTGCCTGCCCTGCAATGTCTCTAAGCCTAGGGGTTGCTGTTGCTTGCTGCACCACATCAGCTGGGGTCCATTTCCGCCCAGTTGATGAGGTCCATGCAGCATAACTGATGATCTTGTCACAAAAGTCTTTGAGTGTCATCAGTAGGTGCACCTTAGAACTCTTGAATTCCTCTGTAAGGCCGGTGAAAGGTAGTTAAGGACTCCTTCACTATAGAGATTGATGTTGCTGATACACCTTGGGACACTGAACCACTTCTTTATGAACAACACAGTGGTTTGCTCGAGCTTCGTCACGGTTGTTAGTGGGACCTCATAGACAGTGAGTGGCCACATCACTCAGGGTAGGAGTCCAAACTGTAAGCACCAGAGCTTCAGTTTTCCAGATAGCACAGTCTTGTCGATGTTATCCAGGCCGTTGGTGATGTGTTGCTTTAGTTGCTGCACTTGTTCTTTGTTTGTGAGGCTGGTGTCGTACCATCTACCCAGGCTTTTGAACTTAATGTCTTTCAGCCTTCCCTTGACTATGGAGATACTTCGCGACTTGCTGGGCTTGGTTTCCATTCTAGCCCACTTGATGTTTTCCTGCAGCTTTCCAAATAGTCGCTTGGCGCATGTTGCTGTAGTGGTCAGTATTGTTATATCGCCCGTGAGTGCCCTGACGGGGGAAGAAAAGCCCAGCGCTTGTTCTTTCACTGCATACCACCCTTCTTGAAGCCCTGATAATGGCCATTGTGAAGGGCAGGGGTGATACAGTGCAACCTGCCATAATGCCTACTTCCAGTCTCTGCCAGGCTGTGGTAAAATCTCTGTGAAGCACATTCGCAGGTCTTTAAGGTACAAATTCACCAGCATTATGATGCACTCTGGTATCCGGAAGAAGTCAAATGCTTCCTAGAAGAGTGCATGGGGAATTGAGCCGAATGCATTGGCAAGGTCCAGGAAGGTAACACACAGATTTCTTTTGTTCGTCCTAGCTGCTTGGATCTGGTGCCATATCATGCTTGTATGTTCCAAGCACCCAGAGAACTCTGGAATTCATGCTTTCTATATAGATGTATCAATGAACTTGTTTCTCTCTAGGTACTGGAGCAGAAATCTCTTACCTTTCCTCTTCTCCTCACCTGACTATCACGTTCCTCCTTCCCTTTCTCCCATGGTCCACTCTCCTCTCCTATCAGATACCTTCTTCTCCAGCCTTTTACCTTTTCCACCTATCACCTCCCAGCTTCTTACTTCATTCCCCCCCTCCCCCACCCACCTGGCTTCACTTATCACCTTTTAGCTTGCATTCCTCTCCTTTCCCCACCACCTTATTCTGCCTTCTTTCCCCATTTCTTTTCCAGTCCTGATGAAGGGTCTCAGCCTGAAATGTCGACTGTTTATTCATTTCCATAGAAGCTGCCTGAGCTGCTGTGTCCCTCCAGCATTTTCTGTGTGGTAGCTCCATCGCTCTCTCTTGTTCTTTCGTACATATTCTCCTCCATCTGACCTTTGAACACTTAATTATTTGCATGAATGTCCAGGCGGTCAGATATGCTGACTCTTCTTGATCAACACAAGGAGACTGCCTGTTCAAAGACCATCTGTTTTATTTGACCACTCCCTATTACTCAAAGTGTCTACGCCGCTGATGTAAGCTTTGGAAAACAACAAGGTAAAGTCCAGAGGCTAACTGGCTTCTTAATGCACTTTCATCATAATACTTGTGTTTTTATTTCTGAAACAGTACGTTGATTGGATGTTTGCTAGAAAGCTCAGAGAGTTGCTGTTCACAGACAATAGTAAAGTCATCAGGAGTAACAAATTATGGAGATTTAGAGGAGAGTTAGTATTGGAACAATATTGAATTGAACTGTCTCCAATAGAACTTCCAAATGCATTATCCTGTATTTCCAATGAACTACAAGAGTTAAGTGCAATTACTGTGAAGAGCGTGTTTCCTGTAGTGGCCTCAGAATACAAGGATGTCCCTTTAGAACAGAGATGAGGAAGAATTTCTGCAGCCAGAGGGCGGCGAAACTGGAATTCATTACCACAGACAGCTGTGAAGGTCAAGTCATTCAGTATGCTTAAAGCGGAGGTTCACAGGTTTTTGTTATGTCAGAGCGTGTAAGGTTATGGGGAGAGGGTAGGAGAATGGGATTCAGAGGGTTAATAAATCAGCCATGATGGAATGGCAGCATACTTGATGGGCCCAATTGTCTAATTCTACTCTTATGGTTAAATCAAAGTATGTCCTAAACAGTTGTTCAAATATATTGACCTGGAAGCATAGGAGCAACCAGCATTTAAGGATGTCTTAAGAATCCAGTGCTTAGGCCCATTTTGGTCTGACCCTTTTTCGTTGTCTAAATGTCCTGGCTGATGGAACTGAATGGCTTCATTTTGAGGGGTATTTGAGGGTTAATTGAATTGCTGTGGGTCCAGGTCACATATAGCTCCAATCATATAAAAACTTCTGATTTTCTTGAGGGAGAGGGCACAATGGACCAGCCCATTGTGTGAGAGTTGCCCAGGTATCCCAGGGTAGCATGGTGTCCCTATCACTGACCACTGCCCATCTGCCCCACTCGGCCACTTTCTCTCAGATCCACAGAATTCTGTTGTGCTGCTGTCGAGAGATTTCCTTCAGAACTAACGTTCTTCCCAGTGGTGAGTACAGCCTATGACACCATCATACTGGGCACTAGTGCTTCACACAGCACCTTGTTAATGGACCAAAAATGGTCTACTGCAAATAGCAGGCATTACAAATTCAAATTGTTAAACAAACGTAATGTATAAATTGTCACTTCAGCTTGATGTATGGTGTATGAAATTAGTAAAGTTACCCTTCTCATCATTAGGAGATGACTGATGTTTCAGACCCAATCCCAGTCCAAGTCCAAGAGATACAACAATTAAACAGACAACCAGCACCTGCAAAGCAAATATTGTGACCTCATTAACTCTACAAGATTACTCATGGATTAATGAAAAATGTTAATAACACGTAACATTTCTTACCAAACCACATCAACACCTGTGTGGATGACTCTGTGGCTTCGAGAACATACTGGACATACCCAAACTAAAAGCTGTGGGCATGTTTTGGTGTATTAAATTTTGTAAAAATATTGTCCAAACAAGTCCAGGTGACCTTAACTGTTTGTGAGCTTGCAGCATGTAAGGCTACGTCCACACTACACCAGATAATTTTGAAAACGAAGCTTTTTCTCTTCGTTTTGACCCTCTGTCTACACTAAAACAGCGTTTTCATCCCCCGAAAACGGAGATTTTCATAAACGGTCTCCGGAGTGAATAAATCTGAAAACGCCTAATATCTGTTGCAGTGTGGACATGGTAAAAAAAAGCATTTTAAAACCGCTGTCATGACATGCCGGAACAGATGGCAACAGCGCGGCATTTCATTGTTTTCTTCTTCTTATTATTATTATTACTTTATTGTCGCCAAACAATTGATACTAGAGCGTACAATCATCACAGCGATATTTGATTCAGCGCTTCACAGGACCTAGCAATTTCAGAACAGACGGCAACGAGACTGAAGCCAGAAGAGTTAGAAATGTACTCACCAAATACTTGGACCCATAGCTTACTGCATAAATAAGTATTCTCACTTTGCCCTGTTTTCTGTCCTTGCTTGTATGAAGGTAAGGACAGAAAACACCCTCCACCATCTCCAGTTTAAGTTCCATGCGGAATATTTTGGAGGATCAAGAATCAAGAACCAAGGTGGTTAACCTATTTATGCAAGTACTTCTCTGACAATATATGTGTAACAGCCTAATGTAACATTGTATTGAAGTACAAGATAACACTGATGCAGACATGTTTTATTCATTTAACAAGGTGCTTTATTAATGCAACAGAGTTAGTCAGTTTTTCAATGTTCGTCATCAGCCGGGTCATACTGTCCGTGAACTCCCTGTCGGTTGCCTCCATACACTCCAGTATTTGTTTTTTTTAGTTTTAAGTCCTCCTGCGCGAGAGCCAAGAGCAATTCCTTTTAAGTTTTTCTAGTCTGTAACTGGACAAACGTGCACTAAGTATACCGTTTCCTCTTCGCTTGTTTTCTGTGTCCTGCGCTTGCCCAGTAGAAGGAGATTCACCCAAATATCCGTCTAATGTGGACAGAGATATTTTAAAAAACACTTAGTGTGGACGCCTGTCGTTTTTACTCGAAACCGGCGTTTTCAAAATTATCTGGCGTAGTGCGAACGTAGCCTAAGACATCTGTACAAGTTTAACTAGGCAGAAGGCTGAAGAACGGGACCTCAAGGGTGGCGTTCTCAGGATTGCTGCCAGTGCTACGTGACAGTGATGGTAAGAATTGGAGGAGATGGCAGTTGAATGTGTGGCTGAGGAGTTGGATCAGGGAGCAGGATTTTAGATTTTTAGATCATTGGGATCTCTTCTGGGGAAGGTGGGACCTGTACAGATTGGATGGGTTGCACCTGAACTCGAGGGGGAGCAATATCCTTGCAGGTAGGTTTGCTAGCATGGTTCGGGAGGGTTTAAACTAATTTGCGAGGGGGATGGGACCCAGAGCGATAGAGCAGTGAACGAAATGCATAGAGTAAAGCCAGATCTAACATACAGAGAGGCTTTGAGGAAAGAGAAGCAGAATAAATGGTGTAAAGACAGTAAGGTAGAAGGGCTGAAATGTGTGTACCTCAATGCAAGAAGCATCAGGAACAAAGGTGGTGAACTGAGAGCTTGGATACATACATGGAATTATGATGTAGTGGCCATTACAGAGACTTGGCTGGCACCAGGGCAGGAATGGATTCTCAATATTCCTGGATTTCAGTGCTTTAAAAGGGATAGAGAGGGCAGAAAAAGGGGAGGAGGGGTGGCATTACTGGTCAGGGATACTATTACAGCTACAGAAAGGGTGGGTAATGCAGCAGGATCCTCTTTTGAGTCAATATGGGTGGAAGTCAGGAACAGGAAGGGAGCAGTTACTCTGTTTGGGGTATTCTATAGGCCCCCTGGTGGCAGCAGAGATACCCAGGAGCAGATTGGGAGGCAGATTTTGGAAAGGTGCAAAAATAACAGGGTTGTTATCATGGGTGACTTTAACTTCCCTAATATTGATTGGTATCTGATTTGTTCCAAGGGTTTAGACGGGGCAGAGTTTGTTAAGTGTGTTCAGGATGGATTCCTGTCACAGTATGTGGACAGGCTGACCAGGAGGAATGCCATACTAGATCTAGTACTAAGTAATGAACCGGGTCAGGTCACAGATCTCTCAGTGGGTGAGCATCTGGGGGACAGTGACCACTGCTCCCTGGCCTTTAGCATTATCATGGAAAAGGATAGAATCAGAGAGGACAGGAAAATTTTTAATTGGGAAAAGGCAAATTATGAGGCTATAAGGCTAGAACTTGCGGGTGTGAATTGGGATGATGTTTTTGCGGGGAAATATACTATGGACATGTGGTCAATATTTAGAGATCTATTGTGGGATGTTAGGGATAAATTTGTCCCGGTGAGGAAGATAAAGAATGGTAGGGTGACGGAACCATGGGTGACAAGTGAGGTGGAAAATCTAGTCAGGTGGAAGAAGGCAGCATACATGAGGTTTAGGATGCAAGGATCAGATGGGTCTACTGTGATGAAGTACTTTGAGAGTTTAGTCATGGCTAGAGTCAACTCCTGCCTAAGCAAGGACCAGGACCCGCAGCAACTTGCCTATTGCACAATGGGTCTACAGTGATGCAATTTCGCTGGCTGTCCACTCAGCCTTCGAGCATCTGAACAATAGTGTTACCCACGTCAGGCTGCTGTTTATTGATTGCAGTTCAGCATTTAACTGAATCATACTCTCAGTTCTAATCAACAAGCTCCAAAACTTGTGCCTCTGTACATCCCTCTGCAACTGGATCCTTAACTTCCTCAACAGGAGACCAGATTCTCTGCGGATGTAATATAACATCTCCTCCTTGCTGACAACCAACACTGGCGCACCTCAAGCATGCATGCTTAGCCCACTACTCTACTCTCTCTACATCCACGTTTGTGTGGCTAGGCACACTTCAAGTGCCATCTATAAATTTGCCAACGACACAACTATTGTTGATAGAATTTCAGATGGTGATGAGATGGCATACAGAAGCAAGATAGATCAGCTGCTTGAGTGGTGTCACAGCAACAACCTTGCACTCAGCATTAGTAGACCAAGCAACTGATGTAGATTTCTGGAAGGGGTAGTTAAGAGAACACATACCAGTCCTCTTCAAGGAATCAGCAGTGGAAAGGGTGAGCAGTTTCAAGTTCCTGGGTGTCAGCTTCTCTAAGGATCTATCCTGGGCCCAACATATTGATGCAATTACAAAGAAGGCTTGACAGCTGTGATATTTCATGGAGAATTGGTATTCTCACAAACTTCTATAGATGTACCATGGAGAGCATTTAAACCAGTTGCATCTCCGTCTGGTATGGAGAGGCCATTGTAGAGGATGGGATAAAGCTGTAAACATTAGTAAGCTCAGCCAGCTCCATCATGGACATTAGCCTCCCCAGCATCCCAAACACCTTCAAAAGCTGATGCCTCAAAAAGGCACCATCCATCATTAATAAACCCGATCACCCAGGATATGTTCTCATTACTACCATCAAGGAGGAAGTATAGGTATTTGAAGACACACACTCAACATTTTAGAAACAGCTTCTTCCTCTCCGCTATCAGATTTCTGAATGGACAATGAACCTCAGTATTTGTTCCTTTCTTTTGGCATTCCCTATTTAATTTAATTTTTTCTATATTTTTCTATATACTTTTTATTGTAATGTATAGTTTTTACTATTATGTTTTGCAGTGTACTTCTGCCACAAATAAATGCTGTATCTCAATAAATGAATAAAATATTAAACTGGATTCTGATTCAGGTCGTGACGTTGCAATCATTGGTTCAAAGATAAAAATAATCTCATTGATAGTATTCTTCTGGGGCCGGCTAGTGACACAATGACATCGGCACTGGACCTGGGAACGGAGGTTCCCGGGTTCGAAACCAGTCGGGTCCGCTCCCGAGTACGCTTTCCATCTGTGCCGGGTTGAGTGTCGAGATCGCAACTCAACCTCGTAAAATAAAAAAGGAAACATACTGCAAAAATGTCTGTGTGAGGAGTGGCGCACCACACAGTCTCTCTCTCTCGCTCCACGCCTTGTAAAAGCCATGAAAAAGACATCATCACGGACGCACGCGCACGCAGACTCACACACACAGACTTGCACGCATGCAGGCACACGCAAAAAAAGAAGAAAATATTCTTCTGAGTAATCATGGGAAAAGATATATTTTTGAAACTGGTATGAGTCACTTATAATCCTAAATCATTTTGGCAGAGAGTGCGCAACACGGCACTAAGGCTATATTTATGAAGAAAATAATGATTAGAAGATAATACAATTTATGACAATTAATATAATCTGATATAAGAATTGTTGGGGATAAAATTATAGTCTAGGTGAAATTTCAAAATTTTAAAACAATGATCAATTGACAAGAGGCATACAGATCATAATTTTTATATTTTTTCTGTATCAATAATGTGCTCATAATTCTAATTTTGTTGAAATTTCATTGACAAATTTAAAAAAGAATGTAATATCCTAGTCAGGAAAGGTCTTTTGGAAAATTCTACCTAACTGTATTTGCATCAGATTCTGTGGATTACGTTGGTTGTGTTTTGATCAACTCCTTAACATCAACATGGTCGGTATGAAACATATTCTACAGGAAATTCACTGCCTGCCATACATTGCAGATAACCAAGGGTGCAAAAAAAATACATGCTAAAAGTTTAGCATCGAGTGGGTCAAGCAGCATCTATGGAGGCAAAAGAATGCTCAACGTTTTGGCAGCCTGTTGACAGATAAATTTTATGATTGTAAATTTTTTTTTGTAGTTGAACTTTCGTATGCTTGGTTACAATTTTATATAAGTGTCTATATGTGTATAATTGTTCAGTGAATTTTCCATAACTGTAGTACAGCCAATTCTGTATTTCTCTAGAAGCTTATCTGCAGTCTGCACGGAATCTGGTTATTACATAAGTTACTTCTTGTCGCTGGAATGTGCTTTATCTCTCTAGTGAGCCAGCTTTTAGTATAAGGTAACTTTAATTTATTTTTTTTCTTTTTTCTCCTTCTGCTCATTCTCTCTCCCCCTCTCTCCCTCCCTTACAGAGCTATGAGCTGGTTACCGATATTTTTTATTGTTATGAACACCTAATAAAATGACTATAATTATAAGATTTACGCCTCATTCTGGACTTCAAAGGAACCACTAGATCAATATCATTAGATCCAACACAGGCCTTTAGGCCGAACAGTGCAGAACTACCACCATCAAAGCCCTCTGTCAGCATTAGGCATTCAACATTATTGCAGAAATTGCTTCAGAGGTTTTGAAAGTTCTTACAATTTTTTTTACATTCCTGAAACTAGCATTATTAACAATAACTAATGGTGGCATTATACAGTATCTCAATGTATGGAGTATTATATATAAGGTGGATGATCTTGTTACACTATTACAGATTGTCAGGTATGATGTTGTGCCCATCACTGAATCGTGGCTGAAGGATGGTTGTAGTTGGGAGCTGAATGTCCAAGGTTACACGTTGTATCGGAGGGATAGAAAGGTAGGCAGAGGGCGTGATGTGGCTCTGCTGGTAAAGAATGGCATCAAATCAGTAGAAAGACGTGACATAGGATTGGAAGATATTGAATCCTTGTGGGTTGAGTTAAGAAACTGCAAGGGTAAAAGGACCCTGATGGCAGTTATATACAAGCCTCCTAACAGTAGCTGGGATGTGGACCACAGATTACAACAGGAAATAGAAAAGGCGTATCAAAAGGGCAATGTTATGATAGGGAGATTTCAACATGCAGGTTGATTGTGAAAATTAATTGGATCTCAATTAATTAGTTGGAAATGGATCTCAAGCGAGTGAGTTTGTTTCACTATAAGATGGCTTTTTAGAGTAGTTTGTCATTGAGCCTTCGAGGGGATCAGCGATACTGGATTGGGTGTTGTGTAATGAACCAGAGCTGAATAGGGAGCTTAGGGTAAAAGAATCTTTAGAAGACAGTGATTACAATGTGACTGAGTTCAACTTGAAATTTTGTAGGAGGATAGTAAAGTCTAGTATAGCAGTATTCAGTGGAGTAAAGGAAATTACAGTGGTATGAGAGAGGAGTTGGTCAAAGTAAGTTGGAAGGAGCTGCTGTGGGGGATGACAGCACAGCAGCAATGGCATGCGTTTCTGGGAAAAATGAGGAAGTTGCAGGATAGATGTATTCCAAAAACAAAGAAATATACAAATGGCAAATCTGTACAACCATGGCTGACAAGGGAAGTCAAAGCTAATGTAAAAGCAAAAGAGAGGCCATATACAAAGCAAAAATTAGTGGGAAGACAGAGTACGGGAAAGCTTTTAAAACACCACAGAGAGCAACTAAAAGAATCATTAGGAGGGAAAAGATGAAATATGAAAGCAAGCTTGCAAACAATACCAAAATGGATAGATAAAAGTTGCTGGTGAACGCAGCAGGCCAGGTAGCATCTCTAGGAAGAGGTACAGTCGGCGTTTCGGGCCGAGACCCTTCGTCAGGACTAACTGAAAGAAGAGGTTTGAAAGTGGGAGGGGGAGGGGGAGATCCAAACTGATAGGAGAAGGCAGGAGGGGGGGGGATGGAGCCAAGAGCTGGACAGTTAAATGGCAAAAGGGATATGAGAGGATGATGGGACAGGAGGCCCAGGGAGAAAGAAAAGGGGGGGGGGGAAGCCCAGAGGATGGGCAAGGGATATAGTGAGAGGGACAGAGGGAGAAAAAGGAGAGAGAGAAAAAGAATGTATATATATAAATAAATAACGGATGGGGTACGAGGGGGAGGTGGGGCATTAACGGAAGTTTGAGAAGTCAATGTTCATGCCATCAGGTTGGAGGCTACCCAAATGGAATATAAGGTGTTGTTCCTCCAACCTGAGTGTGGCTTCATCTTTACAGTAGAGGAGGCCATGGATAGACATGTCAGAATGGGAATGGGATGTGGAATTAAAATGTGTGGCCACTGGGAGATCCTGCTTTCTCTGGTGGATAGAGCGTAGGTGTTCAGCAAAACAATCTCCCAGTTTGCGTTGGTTCCCCTGCCCCACTAGAGGCCAGAATATACTTGACCACTGCTACACAGCAGCCAAGGATGCCCATCGTTCTGTCCCACGACCTCACTTCGGAAAATTTGACCATCAGGCCGTACTCCTCCTCCCGGCTTACAAACAGAAATTGAAGCGGGAGGTCACGGTGTCAAAAGTGGTGTCGGGTTGGACAGAGGAAACGGATGAGGTCCTCCATGACTGCTTTGAATCCGTGGACTGGTTAGTACTCAAGGACTCGGCAGCTAACCTCGATGAGTATGCCTCAGCTGTCATGGACTTTATCTGGGAATGCACGGAGGACTGCGTGTCTCACAAGACGATCCGGATATTCCCTAACCGGAAATCTTGGATGAATTATGAGGTCCAGTCCCTTTGGAAGGCTAGAGCTGCGGCTTTTAGGTCCGGGGATAACAGTCGCTACACGGAATCCAGGTATGAACTCTGGAAAGCCATTAGGGGTGCCAAGAGGCAATATCGAGCCAAGTTGGAAGCCCAGGCTAACCAAAGGGATGCCAGTAGACTATGGCAGGGTCTAAATAAGATCATCGGGCGCAAAGAAAAGGTTGGGAATATCAATAACTGTGGCGCTTCTCTTCCTGATGAACTTAACGTATTCTGCGCAAGATTCAAACAGAAGAGGAGAATCCCGCTCCCTCCGGATGAACCGGACCTGGTGGCATCGAGATTCGTCGTCACCGAGGAGGGCGTTAGAAGGGCCTTCCTGAAGATAAATCCAAGGAAGGCGACCGACCCAGATGGCGTCCTGGGACGGGTTCTCCGGGCCTGCGCAAGCTAGCTAGCTGGAGTGTTTGCTGACATCTTCAACTGCTCCTTGCTTCAGTCTAAGATCCCCTCGTGTTTTAAGAAGGCAACGATAATTCCAGTGCCGAAGAAGAGCAAGGTGGCATTCCTGAATGACTATCGACTTGTGGCTCTGACATCAATTGCTATGAAGTGCTTCGAGCGATTGGTTATGGCACACATCAACCACAGACTACCGGTCAACCTCAACGCTTTGCAATTCGCCTGCTGGAGCAACAGGTCAACGGCAGATGCCATCTCTCTGGCCCTACTATTTTCTATTTATGATTTATAATTTAAATTTTTAATATTTACTATCGATTTGTACTCCAGGGAGCATGAAGCACAGAATCAAATATCGCTGTGATGATTGTACATTCTAGTATCAATTGTTTGGTGACAATAAAGTATAAAGTATAAAGTATAAAGTACTATCAATATCAGATTATCTTAATTAGTTACTTGTTTTCTCATTCATGTTTTGATAATATTCTATCTCATTCTCATTGAGTTCTGTTTAAACTCTACAATCTTTCCAAGACAACCCATTCTACATGCAGTACTCTGGGTTAGGTCTAACTAAAATCCCTGTACAATGGTTGCAAGATTTTCCTCCCTTTATACTCCACTTTGCTCATACTGAAAGTCAGCATCCTACTGGCCTTCGGAATTGCTCTTTGTAACTGCAGGCTATTTTCCATATTTCCTGTGCAAGTGCAGCCAGGTCCCTGTGGTGGAGGCATTCTGCACTCCCCTTCCATGAGAGCAATTTTCTGCCTTTCTGCCATTGACTAGATCCTTGCCAACTTATTTACATCCCTTTTGTGGCCTCCCTATTTCATCAGCTCAACTTAGTTCCCTTGGGCCATCAGCAAATTTTGCTGCCTTCATCCAAATACTTAACAATAATGGTTAAAATGTTGCGGCCCACCTTTGCAGTTTCTTGTTTGTTACAACCTACCAATGTGAGAAAGATCCATTTAAGTTTACTCTCTGTTTCCTGTCTCACAGTCAAACTTCTAACCACTCCACTTGGTACTTCTTCAATAAGCTTCAATAAATTGCTCAAATATGATTTCCTTTTCTGATCATCTTGATTTTCTTTTATTTAATAGCTCTGTTATAATATAGTTAGAAAAGACTTCCAACATTTTTCTCTATACTTGTGCTTTCCTGTTTTTCTCTCTTCCCCTTCAGCTGATCCTAAAAAAAATCTGGCAATTTATGATTCCAGATTCTTCTGCATTTTCCCTCACTTTTTGTCTCAGGTGTATTGATCATCAGCCCTTGAGGGTTTATCCAATTGAATTCCCCCTGTATACTTCATCTCCTTATTTAACCCCATTCATCAAATCAATCATTTGGTCACTTTATTTATCAACAAACGCTGGTGTCTATTTCTTTGGTTGAAATCCATTTTTTTTGTTTGATTGTCCCTTTATAAAGCACCCTGGAACACTTACGTTTGTTAAATGCACCCTGCTGCAAGGGAATTTTCCTTCATGCTCATGTTCCTTTTGTATGCTTACTCAAAACACATGGGAGTAAATATTTTAATCGCAGTCCAACCTGAACAGAAAACAACCCAACTTAAGCAACACACACAAAATTCTGGAGGAACAGCAGGCCAGGCATCTATGGAAAAGTGTAAACAGTCGACGTTTTGGGCTGAGACCCTTCTTCAGAACTCAATAAGTATGTGTTAGATTAGTTTAAGCAAATATTGCCTCTGGCCACCAAGATACAGCAAACCTTGAGAATAATACCAAAATACGATCACATATGAGTAAATTCACATCTGAAAAATTTCAAATTATTTGGATGGACTGCTATTATGAACAAAGTCGTAAAGTTATACAGCATGGAATCAGGCAATTCAGCCCAACTCATCCATGGTTACCAAAGTGCCTTTCAGAGCCAACCCATCTACCTGCACTTGGTCCATATCCTCTAAACCTGTAATCCATAAAACTGTCCAAATGTCTTTTAAATGTTATCTACATGAGGGCAGCATCCATTATCAGGGACCCTTGCCACCCAGCTCACGCTCTCTACTCATTGCTGCCATCAGGAAGAAGGTACAAGGGCCTCAGATCACACACCACCAGGTTCAGGAACAGTTATTACCCCTCAACCATTACACCCTTCAACCAAAGGGGATAATTTCGCTCAACCGCATGTTCCCACAACCCATTAACTCACTTTCCGTAAGACCATAAGGCATAGGAACAGAATTGGGCCATTTGGCTCATCGAGTCTGCTCTGTCACTCAATCATGGCTGAATCTATTTTTCCCATCCTCAGCCCCACTCCCTGGCCTTCTCCCCATAACCTTTGATGTTGTATTAAATCAAGAAACTTATCAAGCTCTGCCTTAAATATACCCAAAAGCTTGCCTCCACAGCTGTCTGTGGTAATAAATTCCACAAATTCACCACGCTCTGGCTAAAGAAATTTCTCCACATCTCTATTTTGAATGGATGCCCCTCTATCCTGAGGTTGTGCCTTCTTATCCTAGACTCTCCCACCATAGAAAACATCCTTTCCACATCTACGCTGTCTAGGCCTTTCAAAATTCAAAAGGCTTCAATGACATCGCCAATCATCCTTCTAAATTCCAGTGAGTGCAGACCCAGAGTATTCAAACATTCCTCGTATGATAACCCTTTCATTCCCAGAAACTTCCTTGTGAACCTCCTCTGAACCTTCTCCAATGCCAGCACATCTTTGCTTAGATGAGGAGCCCAAAAATTTTCACAATACTCAAGGTGAGGCCTCACCAGTGCCTTATAAAGCCTCAGCATCTTGTATTCCAGACCTCTTGAAATGAATACTAACATTGCATTTGCCTTCCTCATCACCAACTCTATCTACAAGTTAACCTTTATTGTGGACACCCAAGTCGCTTTGCATTTCAGGTTTTTGGATTTTCTCCCTGTTTAGAAAATAGACTGCAAATTTATTTCTACTAGCAAAGTGCATGACCATGCATTTTCCAACATTGTATTTCATTTGCCACTTTCTTGCCCATTCTCTGTATCTGCCTAAGTCCTTCTGCAGCCTAGCTGTTTCCTCAACACTACCCACCCCTACATTAATCTTTGTACGATCTGCAAACTTGGCAACAAAGCCATCTATTCCATCATCTGAATCATTGATATACAGCGTAAAAAGAAGCAGACCCAACACCAACCCCTGCGGAACAACATGAGTCACTGCCAGCCAACCAGAAAAGGATCCTTTGATTCCCACTTGCTGCCTGCTACCAATCAGCCAGTACTCTAACCACGCCAGTAACGTTCCTGTAATACCATGGGCTCTTGGTAAGCAGCCGTTTGTGTGCCGCCTTGTCAAAGGACTTCTAAAGGTCCAAATATACAATACCCACTATATTCCCTTTATCGATCCTACTTGTAATCTCCTCAAAGAATTCCAACAGGTTCATCAGGCAGGATTTTCCCTTAAGAAAACTATGCTGACTTTGTACTATCTTGTCCTGTGTCACCAAGTACTCCATCACCTCATCCTTAACAATTGACTCCAACAGCTTCCCAACCACTGAGGTCAGGCTAACTGGCCTATAAATTTCCTTTCTGCTGCCTTCCTCCTTTCTGAAAGAATGAGGTGACATCTGCAATGTTCCAGTCCTCTGGCATCATGATTCAATGATTTTTGATAGATCATTACTAATGCCTCCATGTTCTCTACTGCTTCGTCTTTCAGAACCCTAGGGTGGAATTCATCTGGTCAGGGTGACTTAGGTACCCTTAGGTCTTTCAGTTTTTTGAGTACCTTCTCCCTTGTAATAGTAACCACACTTCCTCTTCCCTCACACCCTTTAACATCTTGCACACTGCTAGTGTCTTCCACAGTGAAGACTGAGGCAAAATAGTCATTTAGTTCATCTACCGTCTCATTATCCCCTGCTATTATTTCTCCAGCCTCATTTTCCAGCAGTCCTCTATCCATTCTCATCTGATGGTGTGGTGTCTTTTGCACACTGGTTGAACGCGCAAATTGGTGTAGAATTTTATTCTATTATAGATTTATCGAGTATGCCCACAAGAAAATGTATCTCAGGGTTGTATATGGTGACATATATATACTTTGATAATAAATTTAGAAACATAGAAAACTGTTACAGCACAATACAGACCCTTCAGCCCACAATGCTGTGCCAAACATGTACTTACTTTAGAAATTACCTAGGGTTACCCATAGCCCTCTATTTTTCTAAGCTCCATGTACCTGTCCAGGAGTCTCTTAAAAGACCCTATCATAGCCGCCTCCACCACCGTTGCTGGCAGCCCATTCCACGCACTCAGCACTCTCTGCATAAAAAACTTACCCCTGACAGCTCCTCTGTACCTACTTCCAAGCACCTTAAAAATGTGCCCTCTCGTGTTAGCCATTTCAGCTCTGGAAAAAAGCCTCTGACGATCCATATAATTAATGCCTTTCATCATCTTAGATACCTCTATCAGGTCACCTCTCATCCTCTGGCAATGAAGAAAGCTAATGGCATGTTGGCCTTCATAACAAGGGGAGTTGAGTATAGGAGCAAAGAGGTCCTTCTGCAGTTGTACAAGGCCCTGGTGAGTCCCCACCTGGAGTATTGTGTACAGTTTTGGTTTCCAAATTTGAGGAAGGACATTCTTGCTATGGAGGGAGTGCAGCGTAGGTTCATTGGGTAATTCCAGGGATGGCAGGACTGTCATATGTTGAAAGATTGGAGTGACTGGGCTTGTATGCACCAGAATTTAGAAAGATGAGAGGGGATCCGATTGAAACCGATAAGATTATTAAGGGATTGGACACGCTAGAGGCAGGAAACATGTTCCCGATGTTGGGGGAGTCCAGAACCAGAGGCCACAGTTTAAGAATAAGGGGTAGACTATTTAGAACGGAGTTGAGGAAAATCTTTTTCTCACAGAGGGTTGTGGATCTGTGGAAAGCTCTGCCTAAGGCGGCAGTGGAGGCCAATTCTCTGGATTCTTTCAAGAAAGAGTTAGATAGAGCTCTTAAAGGTAGCGGAGTCAAGGGATATGGGGAGAAGGCAGGAACGGGGTACTGATTGTGGATGATCAGCCATGATCACAGTGAATGGCGGTGCTGGCTTGAAGGGCTGAATGTCCTACTCCTGCACCTATAATCTATTGTCTATCCACATGATCAATGCCTCTCATTATCTTGTACTCCTCTATCAGGTCACCTCTCATCCTCCATCGCTCCAAGGAGAAAAGGCCAAGTTCACTCAACCTATTCTCATAAGGCATGCTCCCCAATCCAGGCAACATCCTTGTAAATTTCCTCTGCACCCTTTCTATAGTTTCCACATCCTTCCTGTAGTGAGGTGACCAGAACTGAGCACGGTACTCCAAGTGGATTCTGACCAGAGTCCTACATAGCTGCAACATTACCTCTCGACTCTTAAACTCAATCCCACAGTTGATGAAGGCCAATACACCGTATGCCTTCTTAACCACAGAGTCAACCTGCGCAGCGGCTTTGAGTGTCCTATACACTCGGACCCCAAGATCCCTCTGATCCTCCACACTGCCAAGAGTCTTACCATTAATACTATATTCTGCCATCATATTTGACCTCCATCTTCCACTTCAGTTTTGCATCCTATCGATGTCCTGCTGTAACCTCTGACAGCCCTCTACACTATCCACGACACCCCCCAACCTTTGTGTCATCAGCAAATTTACTAACCAATCTCTCCATTTCCTCATCCAGGTCATTTATAAAAATCATGAAGAGGAGAGGTCCCAGAACAGATCCCTGAGGCTCACCACTGGTCACCAACCTCCATGTAGAATAGGACCTGCCTTTGCCTTCTGTGGGCAAGCCATTCCTGGATCCACAAAGCAATGTCCCCTTGGATTCCATGCCACCTTACTCTCTCAATAAGCCTGGCATGGAGTACCTTATGAAATGCCTTGCTGAAATCCATATACACTACATCTACTGCTCTACCTTTGTAATGTGTTTAGTCATATCCTCAAAAAATTCTATCAGACTTCTAAGGCATGACCTGTCTTTGACAAAGCCATGCTGACTATTCCTAATCATATTATATCTCTCCAAATGTTCATAAATCCTGCCTCTCAGGATCTTTTCCATCAAGTTACCAACCACTGAAAAAAGACTCACTGGTCTGTAATTTCCTGGGCTATCTCTACTCCCGTTTTTGAATAAGGGAACAACATCTGCAACCCTCCAATCCTCCGGAACCTCTCCCATCCCCATTGATGATGCAAGGATCATCGCCAGAGGCTCAGCAATCTCCTCCCTCGCCTCCCACAGTAGCCTGGGGTACATCTTGTCCACTTCCAACTTGATGCTTTCCAAAAGCTCCAGCACATCCTCTTCCTTAATATTTACATGCTCAAGCTTTTCAGTCCACTGTGAGTCATCCCTATAATCGCCAAGATCCTTTTCTGTAGTGACTACTGAAGCAAAGTATTCATTAAGTACCTCTGCTATCTCTTCTGGTTCCATACACACTTCTTCACTGTCAAAATTGATTGGTCCTATTCTCTCACGTCTTATCCTCTTGCTCTTCACATACTTGTAGAATACCTTGGGGTTTTCCTTAATCCTGCTTGCCAAGGCCTTCTCATGACCCTTTCTGGCTCTCGGAATTTCATTCTTTAGTTTGTTCCTGCTAGCCTTATAATCATCTAGATCTCTGTCACCACCTAGTTTTTTGAACCTTTCATAAGCTCTTCTTTTCTTCTTGACTATATTTTCAACACCCTTTGTACACCATGGTTCCTGTACCCTACTCATTGGAATGTGCCTATGCAGAACGTCACATAAATATCCCCTGTACATTTGCCACATTTCTGCCGTACATTTCCCTGAGAACATCTGTTCCCAATTTATGCTTCCAAGTTCCTGCCTGATAGCTTCATATATTCCTTTAGTCCAATTAAGTGCTTTCTGAACTTGTCTGTTCCTATCCCTCTCCAATGCTACTGTAAAGGAGATAAAATTGTGATCACTATCTCCAAAATGGTCTCCCATTGAAAGACCTGACACCTGACCAGGTTCATTTCCCAACTCCAGATCAAGTACAGCCTCTCCTCTTGTAGGCTTATCTACATATTGTGTCAGGAAACATTCCTGAACACACCTAACAAACTCCACCCCATCTAAACCCCTTGCTCTAGGGAGATGCCAATCAATATTTGGGAAATTAAAATCTCCCACCACAACAACCCTGTTATTATTACATCTTTCCAGAATTTGTCTCCCTATCTGCTCCTTGATGTCCCTGTTACTATTGGATGGTCTATAAAAAACACCCAGTAGAGTTATTGACCCCTTCTGGTTCCTAACTTCCAACCACAGAGACTCAGTAGACAATCCCTCCATAACTTCCTCCTTTTCTGCAGCCATGACACTATCTCTGATCAACAGTGCCACGCCCCACCTCTTTTGCGTCCTTCCCTGTCCTTGCTGATACATCTAAAGCCTGACCATTCCTGCCCCTGAGCCATCCAAGTCTCTGTAATGGTCACAACATCATAGCTCCAAGTACTGATTCACGCTCTAAGCTCATCTGCTTTATTCATGATGCTTCTTGCATTAAAATAGACACATCTCAAACCATCGGTCTGGGCGCATCCCTTCTCTGTCACCTGCCTATCCTCCCTCTCGCACTGTCTCCAAGCTTTCTCTATCTGTGAGCCAACAGCCTGTTCATTCTTTTCTTCAGTTCGGTTTTCACCCCACAACAATTCTAGTTTAAACTCTCCCCAAAAACCTTAGCAAACCTCCCTGCCAGAATATTGGTTCCCCTCGGACTCAAGTGCAACCTGTCCTTAATGTACAGGTCACACCTGCCCCAAAAGAGGTCCCAATGATTCAGAAATCTGAACCCTGACCCCTGCTCCAATCCCTCAGCCACATATTTATCTTCCACCTCATTCTATTCCTATACTCATTGTCGCGTGGCACAGGCAGTAATCCCGAGATTACTACCTTCGCGGTCCTGCTTCTCAACTTCCTTCCTAGCTCCCTGTAGTCTTTTTTCAGGACCTCTTCCCTTTTCCTACCTATGTCATTGGTACCAGTATGTATCACGACCTCTGGCTGTTCACCTTCCCACTTCAACTTACATGTAACCACCTGTACAAGTTCCTCCGGCAGTTTTGTCCACATACCTGTCATCCTTTAAATCTTTATCTTCACACCTCAAACTCATGCCCTCCAGTTTCAGATTGTGCCACCCTTGGAAAAGGATGTTATTTATGCCCCTCATGATCTTTAAACCCATTTGAGAGCGTGTGGCCAAATTGGTGATAATCTTCTAAACAATTCTGTTACATGAGATGGCAATTTTGAGCAGAGGTGATCATTGACTAATGAATTAGTAACAACATTTTTGGAGGATGAGTCCTGTTGCTTACTTGTATGTATTCATTGTTTGACTATTAATAGAGACCAATTGAAATAAATGAAGTATTTTGAAAAAACTGTTCAAAATTATTAATATTAATATTTTCAAACAACAGTTGAAAAATAGCAATTTCTAAACAGTATTGTTATTATTAGTGTGGTGGGGTGGAGATACATCTCTACCAAAAGAGGTGTAAGGCGCTCCTTTCCTCGGCTACTCTGCAGATCACCCTTGGGCAACTGCGTACTCTCAGTCAGAGTCACGTGAAGCCATGGGGGTAGGTGGTAGATAGTCTTATGAGCAGCTGGTATATATCACAAGTCCTGGTTATGCACCATTGACGCCAGGCAGACAATGTCTGGAGTATTGATAATGGCTGGGGTCACTTGACTTGTAAAGATACTGCCCAGAAGAAGGCAATGGCAAACCGTTTCTGCAGAGAAATTTGCCAAGAGCAATCATGGTCTAGACTATAATCATCCACGTCATATGACATAGCACATAATGATGCTGGTGATGATAATTGTTATTGTAACAATTGGCTACCTAGATACCAATGTGTACATCAGGTCTGTGAGGATTTCAAAATGTATCTGCCAATGTCACCTGTGAAAATATCTCACTGATCTCAGGTTGTAAAAAAATCATTTGGTTTTAAAGATAATCATCATATATCTTTTTATTATGGGTTGGATTTGTAGAATTGGGGGTGAAACTGCATGCTGCATGCCAGCATAGTTTTTGCATGTGTCTTCATGGGCACATGTGTCACAGGTTTGCCACCCCTGCCCCCTGCAATCCAGAGAACCAGCCGCAGGCTTATAGTCTGATACATTCCTAGTCTGAGTCCAGTCTCAGCGTAAACTCAAGCCCTCTAGACCTGGCAACATCCTTATGAATCCTTTCTCAACCCCCCCTAGCTCTATCATATCTTTCTTTAAATATGGTATACTATATTCCAATATCTCATAAATGTCTTGAACAGCTGTAATGTGATGCCCCAACTCTTCTACTCGATGTCCCATCCAATAGGATGCCATACACTTCTTCACTATTTTGACTAACTGTGTTACCATTTTCATGGAACTATGAACTTGTATCCCTAGGTCTCAATGTTTAACAATACTCCCTAGGACTGTTTATGTCATCACCTGGCTAACTTCCCAAAAGGCAAAACTTCAAACTTGCTTGAGTTTGTTACACCTGCAGATTCAGCTTGCCATTTTAAATAAATTATTTCCTGACTGCTTGACTGAACAGAGCAACCTTCAGATAGGTAATTAACATCGAAAACCTACAGCACAATACAGGCCCTTCGGCCCACAATGCTGTGCCGAACATGCCCTTACCTGAGAAATTACCTAGGCTTACTCATAGCCCTCTATTTTTCTGAGCTCCATATACCTGTCAAGGAGTCTCATAAAAGACCCTATCATATCCGCCTCCACCACCGTCGCTGGCAGCCCATTCCACGCACTCACTGGTCACCGAACTCCATGCAGAATATGACCCATCTACAATCACTCTTTGCCTTCTGTGGGTGGGCAAACCAGTTCTGGATCCACAAAGCAATGTCCCCTTGGATCCCATGCCTCCTTACTTTCTCAATAAGCCTTGCATGGGGTACCTTATCAAATGCCTTGTTGAAATCCATATACACTACATCTACTGCTCTTCCTTCATCAATGTGTTTAGTCACATCCTCCAAAAATTCTATCAGGCTAGTAAGGCACGACCTGCCTTTCACAAAGCCATGCTGATTATTCCTAATCATATTATGCCTCTCCAAATGTTCATAAATCCTTCCTCTCAGGATCTTCTCCATCAACTTACCAACCACTGAGGTAAGACTCATTGGTATATAATTTCCTGGGCTATCTCTACTCCCTTTCTTGAACCTCCGAAACCTCTCCTGCCCCCATTGATGATGCAAAGATCATCGCCAGAGGTTCAGCAATCTCCTCCCTCGCCTCCCACAGTAGCCTGGGGAACTTCTTGTCCGGTCCCGGTGACTTACCCAACTTGATGCTTTCCAAAAGTTCCTGCACATCCTCTTTCTTTACGTGCTCAAGCTTCTCAGTCCACTGTAAGTTAGGTTTCAAGTTCCAAAATAATCACTCCCTATGCACGTAAATGTCCAAAAAGCGTAACTCCTTGTGTTATCTACAAGTTTGTTGCGAATCATTTATAAAAATTGTTAATTTATTTGATCAAAGGTTAATCAAACCTCTGAAAGGTTTCATTCATACTTGATCTTAACCTTCGATCAAAAAATAAATTATTGATAACATAACATAATAATTGTCTTTTTCCTGCACAGGAACAAAACCCTAGATTTTTGAGCTCAAGTGCCTAGAGTGGAGTTGAACCTTCTGATTCAGACAATTGAGCCACAGCTGAAATAAACATATTGGGCTTTATTACAGATATACAATAACAGCAGATTAAAAATTGTTTTATAGCCCACCTAATCACCTATATGAAGACAAATTTTCTTCAGTCAACTTCCACATGTTAAGAAGTGACATTTGTTAGTTATTTCATAAGAACATTCAGGACAGTGAGGGAAGGTGATCAACGCCATTAGGAAGCTATTCCACTGGGAAGTTAATAGAAAGTCAGCAAAGTGTATGGTATAAAGTCAATTTTAGCACGTATTAAGGATGCTACATTTTGATTAAACATAGTTTAAACAATTTAAGTGAACTTAAAGCAAGTTGGCCAAATTCAATTTCAAAACCAAAGGTTAACACAATCTCTTATCCAATACATGGAAATTTTAAGAAGAACTTTGTATGCTGAAAATCTGAAGGGTCTTTGATCTGAGATGTAAACTCTGTTTCTCTTTCCACAGATGCTTCCTGAACTACTGAGCATTTCCATAAGTTTCAGTTTACAAATCTTTTACCCATTATTTGATCCACTGTAAATATAATTTTTTTTTAAAAAAAGTAATTATACTCATGAAAAATCTTTCAGAAACATAATATTTATTCATAGTTTGATCACTTCAATACTGGCAATCCAAATTTGTTAATTATAACACCATGAAAAACATCTAAAGTAACAGAATAGCAGATTCCTTAAACAATCAAATCACTTACCACACACAATATTTTGAATATTTTTAGTTCATCCTCTTTTGATAGTTTCTGTAAATTTACCATTTCTCAGTATTTTTCTCTGACACATACACAAGTTGTCAAAACTGGTAAAGGATTATTGTTCTCCCTCTTTCTAAAACTCTCCTTACTCCTTTGCAGTCTACAAATCTATTGATTCACATGGCATTATTAACTATGCAGGTTGAGATCAATGTCCCTACTATTATAAATGGTAATTAAAATTTATTATCTATGGTAATAGATTCCAACTGTGAGTTGTAAAATGATCAACTGACTTACTGAAATGAAACTATTAATTATTAAATGAAATTACAAAATGTTGGTATATTTTCTATAAATTAAATGGTTTTAAATTTGGATAACTTCTACATGAGCAAGAAATACATCTGATTTCCCATTTCAAACTCCGTATCATGTGAATCTTTCATCCCCTGCAGTTTTGATTCACCAGCATGAAGCTCCAATGGCATGAGTTTTGAAAATTTTAAAGGCATCCGTTAGTCTTGCAAGACCATGGATCTGCGCCTGGAAAGTCTTCACTCTCCAGGGCGTAGACCTGGGCAAGGTTAGATTTAGATTATTAAGACACGCAGTCCTCTTCTATTGTCATTTAGAATTGCATGCATTAAGAAATGATGCAATATTTCCTCTGGTGTGATATCACAAAACACAGGACAGACCAAGACTGAAAAAACTAACAAAACCACATAATTATGACATACAGTTACGACAGTGCAACAATACCATAACTTGATGAAGAAGTCCATGAGCACAGTAAAAAGTTCAAAGCCTCTCAAATGTCCCACATCTCACGCAGAGGGGAGAAAGAAGAAAAACTCTCCCTGCCATGCCCGACCACAGTCCGACTCTGAGTCGTCCGAAAACTTCGAGCCTCCTATCAGCTCTACGACACCGAG
The DNA here is from genome assembly GCF_030028105.1 of Mobula birostris. NCBI lineage: Eukaryota > Metazoa > Chordata > Chondrichthyes > Myliobatiformes > Myliobatidae > Mobula > Mobula birostris. Next base: position 222,294,984 of record NC_092371.1, read on the forward strand.
TACTGAGCGCCATCTCTATCCGAACGATTTGACCTCAATCTTTGTTGCCAACAGCAGGCAAAGCCGGGGATTTTGAGGCCTTCCCTCCGAAAGATTCCGGATCGCGCAGTAACATCAGCAGCGAACTGGTGTTTCAGAAATTTCTCCAGATGTTCCTCTGTACTTTCACGTCTGTCTCCATCAAATCAGAATTGTCCGCGGCCCCTATTTAACGGATACAATATCATTTTTCACAGGAGGGCTGCGCACACACGGTGCGCTGCTCTCTCTCCTCCCGCCATTGTATGGAAGACCGGCAGTTGCCCATGCTGCAAGTCTGCCCTCTCCACAACATCAATGTTGTCCAAAGGAAGGGCATTAGGACCCATACAGCTTGGCACCAGTGTCATCGCAGAGCACTGTGTGATTAAGTGCCTTGCTCAAAGACACAACACGCTGCCTCGGCTGGGGCTCAAACTCACGACCTTCAGGTCGCTAGTCAAACGCCTTAACCACTTGGCCACGTGCCCACACAAGTTTTGAAAATAGTTCCATAAAATATATTAATAAAAGATACTATTGCATAAAAAAACTCCACGTCAGCAAAGAAAAATCTTGAGTGACTACAGATTAATATCCATTTCACTCTGAAGCATTCATATATTTTCAACCACCATCAGCAGATGAGTCATTGGTACAAGGGGAGATTTGAAATGTTCTTCCATGAAGTTAAAAATTAATAATAAGTTTAGCTCCAGTTTTTAAAAATTAAAAAAAGATTTTAAAAGTCTTTTTTTTATTTTAGAAACTTTGTTGTCTCCCATTTCATGAAGGCAAAATACATTTGCAAATCCTCACGAGTGGTTTATGGCAACTTTGAATGTCCTCCCACCATGAGACATGAATGGAACTGGAAAATGGGGGATATCAGGCAAGATACTGTTCTTATAGACTATTTTACACAATTACCTAAAAATCAAAACCTCCCCACAATGAATATCTTGGTCAATCTCAACAATGTAGTAGCAATGTAGGTCCAGATATGATAGCAATCTGTTCACACAATAAGTGTTTTAGCTGGAAAGGATCTAAAGAGCCTAATGTTATGGCATCATATGCAGTGATTTATCAAGGTCCTATGTAAGTTTGAGGAACAGCATCTCATCATCCATCTGGCCATGCTGCCACATTCATAAAAGATTGAAACAGGTCCTTTGGCCCACAATGTCATGCTAATCATCGCAGTTACCTATTCTAATCTCAATGGCTTAATATGAATTCAGCTTACTTTCTCCATAGGAGAACTGGCCAATTCAGCTGCGTCAACTATCTGAGATAATAGCTCAGGTTTTCTTTCTCTCTGCTAACACAGACATATCACAAATAAGAAGAAATTTCGAATGGAAGGAGGACACTACCGTGGCTGACAACTGCAGACAGAACCAAAATAAAAGCAAAAGAGAGGGCATACAAGGAAGCCAAAGCTAGTGGGAAGATAAAGGATTGGGAAGCTTTTAAAAACTCTCACAAGGAAACTAAGAAGGTCATTAGGAAAGAAAAGATGAATTATGAAAGGAAACTGGTGACTAATATCAAAGAAGACACTAAAAGCTTTTATAAGTGTATAAAGGGTAAAAGAGATTTGAGGGTAGATGTAGGACCAGTAGAAAATGACTCTGGAGATATTGTAATGAGAGATGCAGAGATGGCAGAGGAACTGAATGTGTATTTAGCATCAGTCTTCACAGTGGAAGACATCAGCAGTATACCGGACATTCAAGAGTGTCAGGTAAGTGAAGTTTGTGCAGTGAAAATTACGACTGAGAAGGTGCTCAGGAAGATTAATGGTCTGAAGATGATTGCGGAGGCATTAACAATGATCTTTCAAGAATTGATAGACTTTGGCATTGTACCGGATGACTGGAAAATTGAATATGTTACTCCGCTACTTAAGAAGGGTGGGAGGCAGCAGAAAGGAAACTATAGACCTGTTAGCCTGACATCAGTGGTTGGGAAGTTATTGGAATTGATTGTTAGGGATGAGATTATGGAGTACCTGGAGGCACATGACAAGATAGGCCAAAGCCAACATGGTTTCCTGAAAGGAAAATCCTGCCTGACTAACCTACTGCAATTTTTTGAGGAAATTACAAGCAGGATAGACAAAGGAGATGCAGTAGATGTGGTGGACTTGGATTTTCAGAAGGCCTTTGACAAGGTGCTGTACATGAGGCTGCTTAGCAAGATAAGAGTCCATGGAATTACAGGGAAGTTACTAGCGTGGGTGGAGCATTGGCTGATCGGCAGAAAACAGAGAGTGGGAATAAAGGGATCCTATTCTGGCTGGCTGCCGATTACCAGTGGAGTTCCACAGGGGTCGGTGTTGGGACCGCTGCTTTTTATGATGTATGTCAATGATTTGGACTATGAGATTAATGGCTTTGTGGCTAAATTTGCTGATGATACAAAGACAGGTGGAGGAGTGGGTAGAGTGGAGGAAATAGAGAGCCTGCAGAGAGACCTAGATAGTTTAGGGGAATGGGCAAAGAAGTGGCAAATGAAATACAATGTTGGAAAGTGTATGGTCATGCACTTTGGTGGAAGAAATAAACGGGCAGACTATTATTTATTACTTAGACTGGGAAAGATTTCAAAATGCAGAGATGCAAAGGGACTTGGGAGTCCTTGTGCAGGATACCCTAAAAGTTAACCTCCAGGTTGGGTCTGTGGTAAAGAAGGTGAATGCAATGTTAGCATTCATTTCTAGTGGTATAGAATATATGAGCAGGGATGTGATGTTGAGGTTCTATAAGGCACTCATGAGACCACACTTGGAGTATTGTGTGCAGTTTTGGGCTCCTTATTTCAGAAAGGATATACTGACATTGGAGACAGTTCAGGGAAGATTCACAAGAATGATTCCAGGAATGAAAGGTTTACCGTATGAGGAATGTCTGGCAGCTCAGGAGAATGACAGGGGATCTCATAGAAACATTCCAAATGTTAAAAGGCCTGAACAGATTAGATATGGCAAAGTTATTTCCCCATGGTAGGGGAGTCTAGGACAAGAGGGCACGACTTCAGGATTGAAGGACGTCCATTTAGTTGATCAGTTTGATTTAGAGTAGTTTTTTTTTCTTATTGGGGCTTTTTTTTTCTTTTTTCTTTTTCCAGGATATTTTTGTATTTTTTTTCTATATACTACTATATTTGTACTCTGTAAGATGTTGGGAGATTAATATCTCTGTATTAACTGCATTTATATCCATGTATACGAACTATTAACAATGTAATCCCAATAGCTTTGTATCAATTTTTTGTAATGTTTGAGATTTTGATATTAATAAAAAGATTGAAAAAGGAAAAGAAGGACGTCCATTTAGAACAGAGATGCAGAGAAATTACTTTAGTCAGAGATTTAATCTCTAGGAATATCAAGTTGTTACCCCTCTCCACATCTGACAACACGAGCCTCTGGGATTTCCTCGTGCTCTGCATCTCAAAGGTCTTACCTGTCTTTCTCTTTGTATTCTCTATTTCTCTAAGTTATTTCACTAACCAATCAACCTCATATTTTTTTTATCAAAAACGTACCACCAGGGCAATCCTAGCTACACCCCATCAGAGACAACAAAAATCAAACAAACAGCAGGTATTGGAAATCTGAAGCAAAAACAGAAAATGCAGAAAAAGATCTTAGCAAGTTAGGCAGCATCGATGGAAAGAGTAACAGTTATCATTTTGGGTTGAAGACTTTTTGTCATAACTGGGAAGGAAAGAGGACAAGTTAGCGTCAAGCTGCAGGGTGGGAGGAGAAGGGATAGACAAAGATAGCTCTGATAGGATGAGGCCACTGCTGCCCTGGAAATAAACTCCAGATGAAGTCAACCATCAATGGGGGAGCAACACTCACAACACGCTGGAGGAACTCAACAGGTCGGGCAGCATCCGTGGAAAAAGATCGGTCGACGTTTCGGGCCGGAACCCTTCATCAGAACAGTTCGGGAGGAAGTGGATGGTTGTTCATTTATTAAAGTTGAAATCCTGTTTGTCTTTCCACAGATGCTATGTGGCTTATTTCATCTCTGCAATTTATTTTATAAACTTGTTTTCTAACTTTTCTGGTTCTGAAAAACGTTCTTGACCAGAAATGTTAATTCTGTTCTTCTTATGGACATCAATAGACCTCCTGAATATTTCTCACATCTTCAGCATCTACAGATTTTCAATTTCCATTTATTTACAACTATTAAGATTCCCTATCAATGGATTAAGAGTAATCAATACAAACTACTTTTAAAATTATAAATGCATCCTTGAAATCTACCTATCTCGTTTCTCAATGTACCTTCCATAAAGAGGAAATACCCATGCATATTAGCACACATGTTATTTTGGCAGCTGTTTGGAACAGTGATTCATGGGTCATTACTGAACTGATTGTAGGAGACATACAAGAGTGATCAGAGACTCTGAACCTGAGAGAACAGCACACAAAGCTAAAAGAATGCAATGGGGCATTGGGCAACCACACTGTCAGCAGAAAATAGTGCTCACATATCATTATAAAATAATCAAACATTTTGCCCTGCATGTTCCACACAGCTGAATAGCCTAAGGATTTTTGGCAAGTTCCAGGACCAGCAAGAACTATTTTACAGATTTTTTAAAAACTTAAGCACCTAATAAGGGTGGAGGGAGAAGCAATGCAGGACCTATATCAACATTGTTTCAGTCAATATGTATTTGGGGAAGAATTCTCCAGCAAGTTTACTCCTACAAAAACTCTTGAACAGGGCATAAAGGATGCAAACACTACACATATCAGGCTTCTAGCCTAGATACCCAGACCTATAAAAAATTTGGGATCATCTTAAACTGACTACCAATTACTGCCTAAAGTCAGTGGATTGTAATCTCCTGGAGCTGTGTGGTCATAGATGGTCTCCTGTACAAAGCAACACGCACAAAATGCTGGAGGAACTCAGCAGGTCAGGCAGCAGCTATGGAAAAGAGTAAACAGTCTGAGACCCTCATGTACAGATCTTTCTACAAGGAACAGAGGAAATGATATGGTCCATTGAAAAGGAACACTCCATGGTAATGATGCAACACTTCAGAAAGGGATAATCTCAGTACATGGTCACAGTAGGTTTTTGCACAAGGTCTGTGCTCTGCTATACCATGGTAAAGAATGCCAAATGTTTCAAGCCCAGACTGCAATTCAAGAAATCTGATCACTTATCTGTCCTTCTCCTACCTACATACAGAGGCTAAAGAGAAAGGCTTCAGAGATAAGAATAACAAAACGGGAGGCGGAAGAACAACTACAGGATTGCTTTGAGTCAGTGGACTGGGCCATGTTCAAGGACTCGTCAAAGGATCTAAATGAAAACACCACAGCTGTCCAAGGACTTTATTAAAACAGCCGTAGATGAGTGTGTCCCACAAAATTGTTCAGAGTCTTCTCAAACCAGAAGTCCTGGATGAACCATGAGTCCACAATCTGCTGAGGGCCAGATCAGTGGGATTCAGGTCTGACAACTAAGTAAGGTACATGAGGTCCAGGAATGTCATCTCACAGGTGAAGTGGCAATTCTGGATCAAACTTGAATCACTTTTTTCGATGATTGAAAACCAGCATGGATTAAAATAGAATTAGACAAGATAGGAGAAAATAGACCTGAAGATTTTATATATAAATGGGAATCTAAATGGATACGGGAAAAGAAAGAATCTCCTATATTAACACAACTTTCTTACATTCTACTTGGTCTTGTTTTAAAATTCAACCCTTTTGGATAAATTTAAGAGTCTTATTGGAACAAATTACTGGAACTCAACTTCCACATAACCCTGTATTATTTCTATTAGGTGATATTGAAGGGATAAAACCGAAACTTAAATTGAATAAGTATCAGAAAGAATTTATAAAAATTGCATTGGCAGTAGCTAAGAAGACTATAGCAGTTACTTGGAAATCTGATTTGTGTTTAAGTATGAATTGTTGGAATAATGAAATGGCTAGTTCTATTCCACTCGAAAAAATTACTTATAATTTAAGAGATAAATATGTAACATTTTTGAATATTTGGCGCCCTTATTTACAAACGATAGGATGGCATATTTAAGTGCTCCGATAAAGATCTTGGTCCCTTGGGGAAAGTAACGCATAAGTATACCAAATTTATTTTGAATTCCATGGAGCATGTGGAAACCTTCCAACGCCCAGGCGGTTCTTCTTTTTGTTTCTTCTTTCTTTTTTAGGTCGGACTATATATGGGGGGGGAGGGTTAAGGGGAGGGAGGAGGGTAGATACTATCTTTTCATGTATTCATTTTGAAAATACAATAAAAATTATATTTAAAAAAAACTTGAATCACTGAAGGATGATCAACAGTTGTGGCAGGGCTTGAATGCTATTACCTCTTACAAAGTGAAACCAAGCAATATAGGTGAAAACAAGGCTTCGCTGCCAGATGAGCTCAATGCCCTCTATGCTTGTTTTGATCTTCAAAACATGGAGGAAACTTCACAAACTTTCATAGACCCCTGATGACCTTGTGAATTCTGTCTCTGAGGCCAACGTGAGAGCATCCTTCAGGAGGATGAACCCATGAAAAGCATCCAGCCCCGATGGGGTGTCTGGCCAAGTACTTAAAAACCTGTGCTGATCATCTGGCTGGAGTGTTCACTGAGATCTTCAACCTCTCACTTCAGCAGTCTGAGGTATCCACCTGCTTCAAGCGGACTCCAACTATACCGGTGCCTCAGAAGAATGTCGTAACCTGTGTCAATGACTGTTGTCCAGTAGCACTTACACCCCTGTGACAAAGTGCTTTGAGAGGTTAGTGATGAAACATATCAACTCCTGACTGAGAAGCGACTTGAATCTGCTCCAATTTGCCCACCAGCACAACACATTAACAGCAGATGCTATTTCATTGGCTCTTCACTCAACTTTGGAACATCTGGACAGCAAAAATGCATTTACCAGGATGCTTTTTATCGACTACAGATCAGCATTCAACACCATCATCCTCTCAAAACTAATCAATGAGCTTCAAGACCTTGACATCAATACCTCCTTACGCAATTGGATCCCCTATTTCAGCACTTGCAGACCCCAGTCAATTCAGTCTGGCAACAATATCTCCTCCACAATCTCTATGAGCACAGGTATACACAACACTGTGTGCTTAGCCTCCTGCTCTGCTTGCTTTAAACTAATGACCATGAGGCTAACGACAGCACCTATGCCATACTTAAGTTTGCTGATGACATCACTGTCATTGACCAAATAAAAGGAGGTGATGAATCAGCATATAGGAGGAAGATTGAAAATCTTGCTGAGTGGTGCTACGACAACAACCTCAGTGCACGTCAGTTCCTCTATCCCCTTAAAACTTTACAAAGATTCAGCAGGATATCTAGGACTTTGACAAACTTCTATAAATGTGTGGTGGAGAATATATTGACTGGCTGCATCACAGCCTGGTATGGAAACACCAACACCTTTGAACAGAAAATCCTACAAAATGTAGTGGATACGGCCCAGTCTATCTCTGGTAAAACTCTCCCTACCATTGAGCACACCTACACAAAAGTGTTGTCATAGGAAAGCAGCACCCGTCATCAAGGACACCTACCACCCTGATCATGCCCTTTTCTTCTTGTTGCCATTGTGAAGAAGGTACAGGAGCCTCAGGACCCACACCACCAGGTTCAGGAACAGTTATTACCAACCAACCATCAGGCTCTTGAACCAAAGGTGATAACTGCACTCTACTTCACTCACCCCATCACTGAACTGTTCCCATAACTTATGGACTCACTTTCAAGGACTCTTCATCTCATGTTTTTGATATTTATTTCCTATTTATTAATTATTATTATTTCTTTTTTTCTATTTTGCATTTGCAGTTTGTCCATCCTGTTGGGTGTGGTCTTTCATTGACTCTATTATGTTTCTTAGACTTCCTGATTATGCCCGCAAAAAAATGAATCGTGGGGTTGTATATGGTGAAAATACATTTACTTTGAACTCTGAATGTTGGTGCAGTTGCACACAATGCTATCCCCCACAATGAGGGAAACATTTCTCCCCCTATTCTCAAGAGATTTTTGCATCGTGTCACAGCAGATATGTTATCTATCTTGGATCATCAGATGAAAGGAAAGATGGATAAGGTGACTGACCTTCATTTCTCGTAACATCTAATGTTATGCAGCCCAGAATTATGTACTGTACATTTTAATTAATAATAGTTCCTCGGAGTCATCAAAAGCACAGCACAAAAACAGGCCATTTGGTCCATCTAGTCCATGCCAAGCCATTTGAACTGCCTACTTCCAGAACTATAGCCCTCCTTAGCCCTGATTCTTGATGAAGCATAAGAAATTAGGAGCAAAAAAACCAAACTGCTGGAGGAATACGATGGACCAGGCAGCATCTGTGGAGAGAAAAGTCCATGGTTCGGGTCAAGATCTTTATCTGGACTCATGAAGGGTCTTGACCCAAAACGTGGACAGCCCATTTCTTCCATAGATGCTTTCTTATATATAGAAATACAACAATACTTCCCTATTTTTAAACTCCTTCTCTCTTGTGATAACTTTTGTGATTGTTGCACAACTACTAGATCTCTTCGTAACTTTCTTCATTTAGAAAATAGACTGCCTTTAGCTTCTAGTTAATGAAGTGCATGAGCTCACACTTTCCCATATTAAAGTCCATTTTCACCCACTTATTCACACCACCTATATCCAGTTGCAGAGTCTAAATATCTCAATTGAAACATACACTCCACATATTTTCATGTCATCAGCAAACTACTCAGATAGCTTATGCTCTGCCTGTTTCTCCATTATGAATCAAAAATATTTCAAAGTCAAAGTACATTTATTATCAAAGTATGTACACTTTTTACAACCTAGAGATTTTTACACCTTCTTACAAGCTGCTGCAAAACAAAGAAGCCCAGTAGAACCAATTAAAACAAAAGACTGCCAAACACACGACATGCAGAGGAAAAAAAGTGTAAACAATGAGTAAGCAAATAGCATTCAGAACTGAAGTTCACAAAAGTGAACACGAGGAAATCTGCAGATGTTGGAATTTCTCGGCCCGAAACATCGACTGTACCTCTTCCTAGAGATGCTGCCTGGCCTGCTGCGTTCACCAGCAATTTTTATGTGTGTTGCTTCACAAAAATGAGTTCACACCATGATAGTAGCAGGCTACAGCCACAGTTTGGTGCAGAGATGAGTAAACCTCGCGGAATGAAGAGCTGAAGCCCCCATGGTGCAAGAACATGTCTACCATATGCTAACATGAGAAAAATAATTCTGCTTTATTTTCTTCTTTCTTTAAACCCAGCTTCTGGGCACGTGGCCAAGTGGTTAAGGCATTCGACTAGCGACCTGAAGGTCATGAGTTCGAGCCCCAGCCGAGGAAGTGTCTTGTGTCCTTGAGCAAGGCACTTAACCACACAGTGCTCTGCGATGACACTGGTGCCTTGCCCTTCCCTTGGACAACATCGGTGTCATGGAGGGGGGAGACTTGCAGCATGGGCAACTGCCGGTCTTCCATACAACCTTGCCCAGGCCTGCACCCTGGAGAGTGAAGAATTTCCAGGCGCAGATCCATGGTCTCGCAAGACTAACGGATGCCTTTAATAAACCTAGCTTATTCAGTAGCTGTGCGCTGCACAGCGGTTTCAATATCAATGTGATCCTTGAGCTTGAGAGTTTTTAGGAAGAATTAAAATTTCTGGTTCAAGTTGTAACAGCAGAAGCCTCAAGTCCCCACATGTAACAACATCCAAGCAGTTTTTGTTTTTGTGAGTATGTGGTTCACTGCACTGGAGCCTCTTTCAACAAGGTAGGAGGATGGAAGTGCAATGGAGCAGTTTGCCTCTTCTCCAAAGACCAGGAAACTCTGTATGACAGTGTAACCACATACCACAAAAGCAGACATTTTTGAAAAGCATTTTTGCTTCTTCATCATTCTAGATTTTGATATTTTCTTCTTGCAAGCTCTCTTCCTATTCTTTCATCTTGCAAAGAAGTGGGTTAATTACTCAGTCTGGAATTTCCAGTCATTTCCAGATCGTTCAAGTCCTTGAATCGATTCTGAAATTCCTTCTTCGGTGACTGCAGGTGCAAGCAGTACTCCTACAAATTACCATCTGTGAAAGAGAGTTCCATACTTTCCATAAACAAGAGAAAACAAGAGTTGGTCAGGTCTCTCAGTGGGAGAGCATTTTGGAGATAGTGATCACGATTCTATCTCCTTTACCATAGCATTGGAGAGGGATAGGAGCAGACAAGTTAGGAAAACGTTTAATTGGAGTAAGGGGAGCTATGAGGCTATCAGGCAGGAACTTGGAAGCATAAATTGGAAACAGATGTCCTCAGGGAAACGTACGAAAGAAATGTGGTAAATCTTCAGAGGATATTTCTGTGGGGTTCTGAGTAGGTACGTTCCAATGAGACATGGAAAGGATGGTAGGGTACAAGATCTTTGGTGCACAAAGTCTGTTGTAAATCTAGTCAAAAAGAAGAGCGTATGAAAGGTTCAAGAGATGATATGAATCTAGAAGATTACAAGGCTGGCAGGAAGGAGCTTAAGAATGAAATTAGGAGAGCCAGAAGGGGCATGAGAAGGCCTTGGTGGACAGGATTAAGGAAAACCCCACGGTATTCTACAAGTATGTGAAGAGCAAGAGGAGAAGACACGAGAGAATATAGGACCAATCAAGTGTGACAATGGAAAAGTGTGTGGAGGAAATAGCGGAGGTACTTAATGAATACTTTGCTGCAGTATTCACTACTGAAAAGGATCTAAGCACTTGTAGGGATGACTTGCAGTGGACTGAAAAGCTTGAGAATGTAGATATTAAGAAAGAGGATGTGCTGGAGCTTTTGGAAAGCATCAAGTTGGATAAGTCACTGGGCCCAGACGGGATGTACCCCAGGCTTCTGTAGGAAATGAGGGAGGAGATTGCTAAGCCTCTGGCAATGATCTTTGCATCATCAAAGGGGACAGGAGAGGTTCCAGAGGATTGGAGGGTTGCAGATGTTGTTCCCTTATTCAAGAAAGGGAGTAGAGATAGCCCAGGAAATTATAGGCCAGTGAGTCTTACTTCCGTGGTTAGTAAGTTGATGAAGGCAGGATTTATGAACATTTGGAGAGGCATAATATGATTAGGAATAGTCAGCATGGCTTTGTCAAAGGCAGGTCATGCCTTACAAGCCTGATTGAATTTTTTGAGGATGTAACTAAGCACATTGATGAAGGTAGAGCTGTAGATGTAGTGTAGATGGATTTCAGCAAGGCATTTGATAAGGTACCCCATGAAAGGCTTATTGAGAAAGTAAGGAGGCATGGGATCCAAGGGGGCATTTCTTTGTGGATCCAGAACTGGTTTGCCCACAGAAGGCAAAGAGTGGTTGTAGGCGGGTCATATTCTGCATGGAGTTCGGTGACCAGTGGTGTGCTTCAGGGATCTGTTCTGGGACCCCCTACTCTTTGTGATTTTTATAAATGACCTGGATGCGGAAGTGGAGGGATGAGTTAGTAAATTTGCTGATGACACAAAGATTGGGTGTGTTGTGGATAGTGTGGAGGGCTGTCAGAGGTTACAGCGGGACATTGATTGGATGCAAAAATGGGCTGAGGTCCTGTGCCATGAGTCAAGGGGAACTGTTGGGCACCCTGGTTGCTAATTTATGCATCTCCAATCATGCTTGTTTGGTTGGTGAGGTCAGATGAGATTGCTGAACTTCAGATGAGTTGTGATGATGAGTGCTCATTGCTGAGAGGGCTATGGTCCTTCCTGCATTCCAGTGCCTCATCTTTTTTTTTTGCAAGTGCCTGCTCTACTAACAGTAGGTCAGGTGTTGTGCCTCAAGTTAGGGTGCTGCGTACCACTTTTCTTGAATCTTGAACTCCAATTATGGTATTGCTTTGCACTGCTGTAACTATATGTTATAATTATGTGGTTTTGTCAGTTTTAGTCTCTGGTTTGTCCTGTTTTTTTTGTGATGATATACTGGAGGAACATTGTATCATTTCTTAATGCATGCATTTCTAAATGACAATAAACGAGGACTGAGTGTCCTCATAATCTAAAAAAAAATTACTTTTATCTCCTCTAAAGCCCTCTTAGGACATGTAACCGCCCCCGTTGAATATCTCTGCCATAACAGAATCAATGAAAGACTGCTCAACAAGTGTGTTCAACCAGGGTGCTGAAGACAACAAACTGAAAATACAAAAAGAAGAAACAATGATAATAAATATATAAGCAATAAATATTGAGAACAAGAGATGAAGAATTCTTGAAAGTGAATCTGTTGGTTATGGAAACATTTCAATGGTGAGGCAAGTGAAATTGAGTGAAGTTATGGCCTTTGGTTCAAGAGCCTGATGGTAGAAGGGTAGTAACTGTTCCTTAACCTGGTGGTGTGAGTTCTGAGGCTCTTGTACCTTCTTCCTGATGGCAGCAGCAAGCAGAGGTCATGTTCCGGGTGGCGGGGGTCCCCAATGGTAGATGCTGCTTTCCTGTGACAGCATTTTAAAACGATGTGCTGAACGGTTGGGAAGGCTTTACATGTGATGGACTGGGCCATATCCAGTACCTTTTGTTGGATTTTCTGTCCAAGGGCATTGGTGTTTCCACAAAAGGCTCTGATGCAGCCAGTCAATATACTCTCCACTACACATCTAAAAAATTTTGTCAAAGTTTTAGATGTCTTGCCAAATCTCCGGAAGAAAAAGCTGCTGCGTCTTTTTCGTAATTGCATTTACAAACATTTGTACATGGTGGGCCCAGGACGAGTCCTCCAAAATAACTTCGACGAAATTAATGTTGCAAACCTCCTCCGCCTCTGATCATCTGATGAGGACTGGCTCATGGACCTCTGCTTTCCTTCTCCTGAAGTTCAAGACAAAAGAACTGATTTTGAACTTCAGGATGGTGAACTTGAGAGAACACACACCAAACCTCATCTAATGGTCAAAAGGGAGAGCAGCGTCAAGTTCCTGGACATCGACATCTGAAAGGATCTATTCTGGGCTCAACACATTGATGCAATCACTAAAAAGGGACACCAGTGGTTATATTTCATTAGGAACTTGAGGAGCTTTGGTATGTTACTAAAGATTAGACCATAAGACCATAAGACATAGGAGCAGAATTAGGCCATTCAGACCATCAAGTCTGCCCCGCCATTCCATCATGGCTGATCCCAGATCCCACTCAACCCCATACACCTGCCTTCTCACCATATCCTTTGATGTCCTGACTGATCAGGAAACTATCAACTTCTGCCTTAAATATACTCACAGACTTGGCCTCCACTGCAGTCTGTGGCAGAGCATTCCACAGATTCACTACGCTCTGGCTAAAAAAAATTCTTCCTTACCTCTGTTCTAAAAGGTCACCCCTCAATTTTAAGGCTGTGCCCACCATAGGAAACATCCTCTCCATATCCACTCTATCTAGTCCTTTCAACATTCGGTAGGTTACAATGCTATCCCTCCACATTCTTCTAAATTCCAGTGAGTACAGGCCCAAAGCTGCCAAAAACTCCTCATATGTTAACTCCTTCATTCCTGGAATTATACTTGGGAACTTCGTCTGGACTCTCTCCACTGATAATACATCCTTTCTGAGATATGGGGTCCAAAACTGTTGACAATACTTGAAGTGCGGACTGACTAGTGTCTTACAAAGACTCAGCACTATCTCCTTGCTTTCATATTTTCTTCCCCTTGAAATAAATGCCGACATTGCATTTGCCTTCTTTACCACAGACCCAACCTGTAAATTAACCTTCTGGGAGTCTTGCACAAGGGCTAAGTCCCTCTGCACCACTGACATTTGAAGTTTCTCCCCATTTAGATAATAGTCTGCACTAATGTTCCTTTTACCAAAATGCATTATCATACATTTCCCAACACTGTATGCCATCTGACACTTTTTTGCCCATTCTTCCAATTTGTCTAAGTCATGCTGCAATCACATTGCCAGAATCAAGAGGTTCTTGAAAAATCATGACCAACGCATCCGTTATCTCTTCAGCAACATCTTTCAGGACTCTAGTCCAGGTAACCTATCCACCTTAAGACGTTTGAGTTTGCCTAGCATTTTTTCCTTTGTAATTGCAATGGCACTCACTCCTGCCCCCTGACACTCACAGACCTCTGGCACACTGCTAGTGTCTTTCACAGTGAAGACAAATGCAAAGTACCCATTGTTCATCTGCCATTTCTTTGTCCCCCATTACTACCTCACCAGCATCATTTTCCAGTGGTCCAATATCAACTCTCACCTTCCTTTTACTCTTTATATAACTGAAAACAATTTTGGTATTCTGCTTTATATTATTGGCTAGTCTGCGCCAATATTTCATCTTTTCTCTTCTTACAGCTTTTGTAGTTGTTTTTTTTTGTTGGATGTTAAAAGCTTCCCAGTCATCCAACTTTCCACTCACTTTTGCTACCTGATATGCCCTTTTCTTGGCTTTTATGCAGTCCTTAACTTTCTTTGTCAGCCACGGTTGTCTACCCCTGCCATTTGAGAACATCTTCCTCTGTGGGACATATCTATTCTGCTCCTTATGAGCTATTCCCAGAAACTTCAGCCATCTCTGCTCAGCTGTCATGTCCACCGGTATCTTCCTTCAATCCACCTGGACAAGCTCCTCTCTTATGCCTCTGTAATTCCCTTTATTCCATTGCAATACTGATACATGTGAGCTATGCTTCTCTCTCTCAAACTGCAGTATGAATTCAATTGTATTATGTTACTATCCCCAAAGGGTTTCTTTATGATAAACTCCCTAATAAGGTCTGGGTTATTATACAACACCCAATCTAAATTAGCCTTTCCCCGAGTAGGGTGAAGCACAAGCTGCTCTAAAAAGCTATCCTGTAGGCATTCAACACATTCCCTCTCTTACAGTGACACACACCTGATTTTCCTAATCCCCTTGCATATTGAAGTCCCCTCTTACAATTGTGTCATTACCCTTATTACATGCCTTTTCCAGCTCCCTTTGCAACCTCAACCCCACATCTTAGGTACTATTTGGAGGCCTATATATGATTCCCATAATGATTTTCTCACCCTTGCAGTATCTTAACCCCACCAACAAAGATTCAACATTCTCTGACCCTATGCCACCTCTTTCTAATGATGTAATTTCATCTCTTACCAACAGAACCACACCAGTGCCTACGCCTTCCTGCCTGTCCTTTCGATACAAAGTACAGGCAGTCCCCGAATTATGAACATACGACTTATGAACAACTCGTACTTACAGAGGAAGGAGAATGCCGTCCGCCACTTAAAGTCGGATCACAACGCCATCCGCCATTTTAATTCGTTGCCGTTAACACTGTGTTGAGTGTGTAACTTTGAATTTGGCTTAAATTTTTCTTAGCAAGATTCACCCTGACCCCCCTCCTTTTCCGGTCAGCACCACCCCCATTTGTCCATTTAACCTGTCTCAGTGCAGGTGGACTTTAGGACCCGGGAAAGCTCAGGTCAGGACCCGCCGCCCATGGCTGCTGCTGAATCCGCAGCATTTCTGTTCCGTTGACGGAAAATGATCACGATTGAAAATAAAGTGGAAATAATAAAGCGATCGGAAAGTGGTGAAATGCCATCGGTCATTGGAAAAGCATTAAACTACAGTCGGTCAACAATCGGAACAATTTTAAAAGGATAAAGGATAAAGTGAGAATGATGGAGCATGTGAAAGGCCCTGCCCCAATGAAAGCTACAATTATTACTAAGCAACGTACTGATTTAATTATTGAAATACATATGTTTCTTAAGTGTTTTATATGCATAGAAAGGTAAAATATATACTATATACTAAGACAAACATTTGACTGACGCTAAATAATACTGGATGTACCTGTTCCGACTTATGTACAAATCCGACTTAAGGATGAACTCAGAAACGGAACTCGTTCGTAACCCGGGGACTGCCTGTATATTCTTTAATGTTAAGCTTCCAACTATGGCCTCCTTTCAGCCATGACTTAGTGACGCCCACGACATCATACTGACCAATCTCTAATTGCATAAGAACATAAGAAATAGGAGCAGGAGTAGGCCATTTGGCCCGTCAAGCCTGCTCCACCATTCAATAAGATCATGGCTAATCTGGCCATGGATTCATCTCCACCTGCCTGCCTTTTCCCCATAACCCTTAATTGCAAAAATATATCCAACCTTGTCTTAAATATATTTACTCCACTGCTTCATTGGGTAGAGAATTCCACAGAGTCACCACTCTCTAGGAAAAGTAGTTCCTCCTCATCTCCACCCTAAATCTACTCCCCTGAATCTTGAGGCTGTGTTCCCTAGTTCTAGTCTCACCTACCAATGGAAACAGCTTTCCTGCTTCTATCTTATCTATACCTTTCATAATTTTATATGTTTCTATAAGATCTCCTTCCATTCTTCTGAAATCCAGCGAGTACAGTCCCAGGTGACTCAATCTTTCCTCATAGTCTAACCCCGTCATCTTTGGAATCAACCTGGGGAACCTCCTATGCACCAACTCCAAAGCGGTATATCCTTCTTCAAGTAAGGAGACCAGAACTGCACGCAGTACTCTAGGTGCAGTCTCACCAGTACCCTGTACAATTACAGCATAACCTCCCTGCTCTTAAATTCAATCCCTCTAGCAATGAAGGCCAACATTCCATATGCCTTCTCGATAGCCTGCTGCACCTGCAAACCAACCTTTTGTGATTCACGTACAAGCACTCCCAAGTCCCTCTGCACAGCAGCTTGCTGCAATTTTTTACCATTTAAATAATAATCTGCCTTTACATCTGTCCTTCCAAAGTGGATGACTTCACATTTGCCAATATTGTATTTCATCTGCCAGACCCTTACCCACTCACTTAACCTATCTCTCTGCAGGCTCTCCGTATCTTCTGCACAATTTGCTTTTCCCCTCAATTTAGTATCATCAGCATACTTAGATCAACTACACTTGGACCCTCTTCGAGATCGTTAATGTATGTTGTGAACAGTAGCAGGCCCAGTACCGACCCCTGCGGCACACCACTCACCATTGATTGCCAACCAAAGTAACCCCCATCTATCTCAACTCTCTGCTTTCTTTTAGTTAAACAATCCTCTATCCATGCTACTACATCACCCCCAACTTTATTCATCCTTATCTTATGGATAAGCCTTTTATGTGGCACCTTATCAAACGCCTTCTGGAAATCAAAGTAAATAACGTCCATCTGTTCCCCTCTATCCAATGCACTCATTATATCCTCAAGGAGTTCCAGTAAGTTTGTTAAACAGGACCTGCCTTTGCTGAATCCATGCTGCGTCCATCTGATGGATCCATTACTTTTCAGATGCCTCGTTATTTCTTCTTTAATGATGGCTTCAAGCATTTTCCCAACTACAGATGTTAAACTAACTGGACTACAGTTACCTGCCTTTTGCCTACATCCTTTTTTGAACAGTGGCATGACATTCGCCGTCTTCCAGTCTGCCGGGACCTGCCCAGAGTCCACAGAATTTTGGTAAATCATCACCAAAGCCTCTACTATAACTTCTGCCATTTCTTTCGATACCCTGGGATGCATTCCATCAGGACCAGGGGACATATCTATCTTCAGACCCTCAAGTTTGCCCAGCACTACCACTTTAGTGATAGCTATTGAACTGAGGTCTTCATCTCCCATCGCATCCGTAGCATCTCTCTTTGGCATGTTAGATGTGTCCTTCACTGTGAAGAATGACACAAAATAGTCATTCAAAGCCTCAGCCATTTCCTCAATACTCAATATCAATTACCCCTTCTCGTCCACCAAGGGATCTACATTCATTTTAGCCACCCTTTTCCACATCATATAATTACAAAAAATTTTACTATCCACTTTTATATTTTGTGCTATTTTCTTCTCATAATCTAGCTTCCCTTCTTTAATGCTCACTTAGTGGTACTTTGTTGCTTTTTAAAGTTTTCCCAATCTTCCAGTTTCCCACTACACTTGGCAACTTTGAATGTACGAGCTTTTAGTTTGATGCCTTCTTTTATTTCCTTTGTTATCCAAGGCTGGCTCTCCCCACCCTTACTGTCTTTGTTTTTAACTGGAATATACTTTTGTTGAGCACCATAAAAAATCTCTTTGAAAGTCTTCCACAGTTTCTCAACCATCCCACCAGATAGTCTGTGTTCTCAGTCTACTCTTGACAAATCCTCCCTCATCCCATTGTAGTCTCCATTGTTCAGACAAAATACATTCGTTTTAGATTGAACTATTGCAGCCTCCATTTGTATGAGGAATTCAGTCATACTGTGATCACACTTTCAAGAGGATCCCTAACTACAAGATCACTAATTTTACCTGTTTGTTGCACAGGACCAGATCTAAGATAGCACATTCCCTTGTAGGTTCAGTAACATGCTGTTCAAGGAAGCCATCACGGATGCATTCTATGAAAACCTCCTCAAGACTGCCTCGACCGACTTGATTCACCCAACCTATGTGCAAGTTAATGTTCCCCATTGTAACTGCTGAGCCATTCTCACATGCCTCAGATATTTCTTGGTTTATTGCCTGTACCATTGTAATATTGATTGGCACCTGATTAGTTCCAAGGGTTTAGATGGGACAAAGTTTGTTAAGTGTGTCCAGGAAGGATTCCTGTCACAATACGTGGACAGGCCGACCGGGGGAATGCCATACCAGATCTAGTACTAGGTAATGAACTGGGTCAGGTTACAGATCTCTCAGTGGGTGAGCATCTGGGGGACAGTGACCACTGCTCCCTGGCCTTTAGCATTATCATGGAAGAGGATAGAATCAGAGAGGACAGGAAAGATGGGGAAGTTGTTTCCCATGATGGGGGAGTCTAGTACGAGAGGGCATGACTTAAGGATTGAAGGGCGCCCATTCAGAACAGAAATGCGAAGAAATTTTTTTAGTCAGAGGGTGGTGAATCCATGGAATTTGTTGCCACAGGCAACAGTGGAGGCCAAGTCATTGGGTGTATTTAAGGCAGAGATTGATAGGTATCTGAGTAGCCAGGGCATCAAAGGTTATGGTGAGAAGGCGGGTGAGTGGGACTAAATGGGAGAATGGATCAGCTCATGATAAAATGGCGGAGCAGACTTGATGGGCCTAATGGCCGACTTCTGCTCCTTTGTCTTATGGTCTTATGGAAAATTTTTAATTGGGGAAGGGCAAATTATGAGGCTATAAGGCTAGAACTTGCGGGTGTGGATTGGGATGATGTTTTTGCAGGGAAATGTACTATGGACATGTGGTCAATGTTTAGATATCTCTTGCAGGATGTTAGGGATAAATTTGTCCCGGGGAGGAAGATAAAGAATAGTAGGGTGACGGAACCATGGGTGACAAGTGAGGTGGAAAATCTAGTCAGGTGAAAGAAGGCAGCATACATGAGGTTTAGGAAGCAAGGATCAGATGGGTCTATTGAGGAATATAGGGAAGCAAGAAAGGAGCTTAAGAAGGGGCTGAGAAGAGCAAGAAGGGGGCATGAGAAGGCCTTGGCGAGTAGGGTAAAGGAAAACCCCAAGGCATTCTTCAATTATGTGAAGAAAAAAAGGATGACAGGAGTGAAGGTAGGACCGATTAGAGATAAAGGTGGGAAGATGTGCCTGGAGGCTGTGGAAGTGAGCGAGGTCCTCAATGAATACTTCTCTTCGGTATTCACCAATGAGAGGGAACTTCATGATGGTGAGGACAATATGAGTGAGGTTGATGTTCTGGAGCATGTTGATATTAAGGGAGAGGAGGTGTTGGAGTTGTTAAAATACATTAGGATGGATAAGTTCCCGGGGCCTGACGGAATATTCCCCAGGCTGCTCCACGAGGCGAGTGAAGAGATTGCTGAGCCTCTGGCTAGGATCTTTATGTCCTTGTTGTCCACGGGAATGGTACCGGAGGATTGGAGGGAGGCGAATGTTGTCCCCTTGTTCAAAAAAGGTATTAGGGATAGTCCGGGTAATTATAGACCAGTGAGCCTTACGTCTGTGGTGGGAAAGCTGTTGGAAAAGATTCTTAGAGATAGGCTCTATGGGCATTTAGAGAATCATGGTCTGATCAGGGACTGTCAGCATGGCTTTGTGAAGGGCAGATCATGTCTAACAAGCCTGATAGAGTTCTTTGAGGAGGTGACCAGGCATATAGATGAGGGTAGTGCAGTGGATGTGATCTATATGGATTTTAGTAAGGCATTTGACAAGGTTCCACACGGCAGGCTTATTCAGAAAGTCAGAAGGTATGTGATCCAGGGAAGTTTGGCCAGGTGGATTCAGAATTGGCTTGCCTGCAGAAGGCAGAGGGTCATGGTGGAGGGAGTACATTCAGATTGGAGGATTGTGACTAGTGGTGTCCCACAAGGATCGGTTCTGGGACCTCTACTTTTTGTGATTTTTATTAATGACCTGGATGTGGGGGTAGAAGGGTGGGTTGGCAAGTTTGCAGATGACACAAAGGTTGGTGGTTGATAGTGTAGAGGATTGTCAAAGATTGCAGAGAGACATTGATAGGATGCAGAAGTGGGCTGAGAAGTGGCAGATGGAGTTCAACCCGGAGAAGTGTGAGGTGATACACTTTGGAAGGACGAACTCCAAGGCAGAGTACAAAGTAAATGGCAGGATACTTGGTAGTGTGGAGGAGCAGAGGGATCTCGGGGTACATGTCCACAGATCCCTGAAAGTTGCCTCACAGGTGGATAGGGTAGTTAAGAAAGCTTATGGGGTGTTAGCTTTTATAAGTAGAGGGATAAAGTTTAAGAGTCGCGATGTAATGATGCAGCTCTATAAAATTCTGGTTAGGCCACACTTGGAGTACTGTGTCCAGTTCTGGTCACCTCACTATAGAAAGGATGTGGAAGCATTGGGAAGGGTACAGAGGAGATTTACCAGGATGCTGCCTGGTTTAGACAGTATGCATTATGATCAGAGATTAACGGAGCTAGGGCTTTACTCTTTGGAGAGAAGGAGGATAAGAGATGATAGAGGTGTACAAGATAATAAGAGGAATAGATAGAGTGGATAGCCAGCGCCTCTTCCCAAGGGCACCACTGCTCAATACGAGAGGGCATGGCTTTAAGGTAAGGGGTGGGAAGTTCAAGGGGGATATTAGAGGAAGGCTTTTTACTCAGAGAGTGGTTGGTGCGTGGAATGCACTGCCTGAGTCAGTGGTGGAGGCAGACACACTAGTGAAGTTTAAGAGACTACTAGACAGGTATATGGAGGAATTTAAGGTGGAGGCTTATATGGGAGGCAGGGTTTGAGGGTCGGCACAACATTGTGGGCCAAAGGACCTGTACTGTGCTGTACTATTCTATGTTCTATGTAATGTTATTATTCGGTGGCCAATAGACAACTCCCACCAGTGATCTTTTTCCCTTTACTATTCCTGATCTCTACCCAGATTGATTCAACATTCTGCTCCTTAGATCTTACATCATCTCTCACTATCGCCCTGACCTCATCTTTAATTAAGAGCACTACACCACCTCCTTTATCTTTCTGCCTATCCTTCCATATTACCTGATATCCTTGGATATTTAATTCCCAATCCTCTCCACCCTGCAACCACGTCCCTGTAATGGCCACTAAATCATCCCTCTTTGTACTAATTTGAGCCACAAGTTCACTGACCTTGTTTCGAGTACTACGGGCATTCCAATAAAGTGGTCTTACACTCATTGTGCTTTTAAAATCTTGTAATCTTTTACTATTTTGCACTTGACTTTTCTTCACTGCACTCATACTTTTCTCTTTTTTATATTTTGTTTTTTTTTATCTTTATCCACACTTTCCTTTTTCACTTTATCCATACTTCTCCAAACTATTGAACCCACCCCTACTATTTAGTTTAAAGCCCTTTCCACAGCCCTAGTTACCCCACAAGTTCATTCACCTTATTCCAAATACTAGGCACATTTAAATCAGCACCTTCAGTCCTGCATTCTTGGCCCTTTGGATTTTTGCCTCTGTGGTACAATTTAACTCGTTGGTCTGTCTGCATTTGTACCCAATCATTGGCTTGTCCTTCCTTACATTCATGTTACATCCATCATCTACTTTGTACTTGTAAACCTGCTGGCTCATCCTCAGCTCTATCATACTGGTTCCCAATCCCCTGCCATATTAGTTTAAATCACTCCTAAATTGCTACAGATGTGCAATGAAGAGCATCTCACACAAAATGCTAGAGGAACTCGGCAGGCCAGGCAGCATCTACGGAAAAATGTAGTTGACGTTTTGGGCCGAAACCCTTTGGCAGGCAACGACGAGCATCTGACTGGTTGTATCATTGCCTGGTATGGAACTTCCAACATGCAGCATGTAAAGAGGCTGCAGAATGTTGTAGAATCACCAAGCTGCATCGCAGGCGCAATGTCCCATTCATCAAGGACATTTTCAAAAGGCAGTGCCTCAGAAAGGCAGCATCTGTCAATAATGATCCTCACGATCTGGGTAATGTCCTCTTCTCAATGCTACCAACAGGGAGGAGGTACAGGAGTCTCTATGAACTAAGAACAGCTTCTTCCCCTCTGCCATCAGATTTACGAACGGTCCATAAACCCCATCTCACTATTCTTCTTTTACACTTTATTTGTAACAAAGTAATTTTTTTATGTATTGCACTGTACTGCTGCCACGAAACAACAAATTTCACGACATATATTAGTGATAATAGACATTCTGAGAAATAAAACTCCAGCTGACAACGGGAGACCGTGGGTACATCTGCCAAAGCAGGAGAGGGGCGCTTATGCTCTGCCTACGGTGGGCGGCGGGGATAGGAGTCCCTTCGGGTGGGAGATGACAGGGAGTCGGGGGCGTCCGGTGACATGAGGGTCCTTCGGCTGCCATATCGCGGTTGGCCGCAGGGGGAGCCGGGCACGGGCGTTCAACCCCCGGCGCATTTCGCCCCACCGAGTTACTGAGGCACGGTTGGCGGTCTCGTTCGTTGGACGAGCCCGGAGGGGAGCAGAGCGTGAACCTCTGAAACGGCCGAGCCCCCCAACCCCATCGCGTTCCCTCCGACAGCGGGGTCGAACACGGCTGCAGCGAATGGACGGCCGTCCGCTGGCGCGCTACCCACGGCCGAGTTTCTGCACGCTGCCGGAACCTAGGTGCCGCAGCCCTTGCGGCAGGGCGGAGGATGAGGGGCGACGGCGCTGCTGATACAGGAAACGGAAACTGTTCGCGCTTTCGATGGGTATCTGTGGAGCGGGCGGCACAGGCGAGGAAAGTGGCCGTTTCCATGGAGACGCAGCTTCAAAGCATCTTCGAGGAGGTGGTGGTGCGTAAGCGTCTGAAAAAGAGGGGAAGGATCCCATGAAATGGGGGAGGGAGGGCGAAGGGGAAGTGCGTGGAGGGAGTCCGGGGAAAGGATTCCAGGGAGAGAGGGTAGGTGAAGAGTTGGGAGGGAAAACGGTGGGATTCAGAATATTTGTAATTGCTCACATGAGATGAAGACAGAATTATAGATTTGGAATGCTGTCGGTGGAATTTAAACCAGAGTTGCAGGGGGATGGGAACCAGAGTGCCAGTACAGTTAATGGAGATGTTGTGACGGCAGATGTTGATAAGACCTCAGACAAGGTTAGGAATCAAAAGGTTGAGCATAGTGCGACTAGTGTCATAGAATCATTTGTATTTTGCAAATAGTAGTGTTGAAGATGAGCTAGCTGGTGTACAAACAGAGACAATGTTTATTGAGGAGAGGCTGATGATAGGGCAAAATTAGTCAACAGGATGAGTTGTAACGTAAAAGACAGACAAAATCAAAAAGGGTGAATAGAGGACTGTTCATGAGGAAATCTGCAGATGCTAGAAATTCAAGCAACACAGAAAATGCTGGTGGAACGCAGCAGGCCAGGCAGCATCTATAGGAAGAAGTACAGTTGACGTTTTGGGCTGAGACCCTTCATCAAGACTAACTGAAAGAAGAGATAGTAAGAGATTTGAAAGTGGGAGGGGGAGATCCGAAATACAGGACTGAAGTTGTATTTGAATGTGCACAGCATACAGAATAAAGTAGATGAACTTGCAGCACAGTTGCAGATTGGCAGGTATGATGTTGTAGGCGTCACTTAATCATGGCTAAAAGATTATAGCTGGGAGCTTAATGTCCAAGGATACACATTATATCAAAAGGATAGGCAGGAAGGCAGAGGGGGCAGCTTTGTTCTGTGGTAAAAAATGAAATCAAATCATTAGAAAGAGGTGACATAGGGTTGGAAGGTGTTGAATCATTGTGGATAGAGCTAAGGAACTGCAAGGGTAAAAAGACCCAGATGGGAGTTGTGTACAGACCCCGATTTGTGAGGATGTTTCCTACAAATTACAAAGGGCGATAGAAAATGCATGCCAAAAGGGCAATGTTATAAATAGTCGTGGGGGACTTCACTATGCAGGTAGATTGGAAAAATCAGGTTGGTGCTGGATTCCAGGAGGGGAAATTTCTAGAGTGCCTACAAGATGGCTTTCTAGAGCAGCTCGTGGTTGAGCCCAATAAAGGATCAACTATTCTGGATTGGGAGAGTTTAAGGTAAAAGAACTCTTTCTTCTCTGGGCAAGCCAGTTTGGAATCTAACCGGTCTATTCATCATGGATCCCATGCATCTTAACCTTTGGGTGAGCCTCCCATGATGGACCTTGTCAAATGCCTTACCAGGATTCATGTCGACAACATCCACAACTCCACCTTCATCAATTAACCTTGCCATCTCGTCAAAAAACTCAGTCAAATTGGTCAGATAAGACTTATCCTGCACAAAGCCATGCTGGCTCACCCTGATTAGGCCATGGCTTTCCAAATGTTCGTAAATCCTATCCCAAAGAGTTCTCTCCAGTAACTTCCCTACCACTGATCTGAGATTCACCAGTCTATAATTTCCAGCATTCTCCCTGGTTCCTTCCTTGAATAATGGAACAACGTTAGCTTCTTGCCAGTTTCTCTGACCTTGTCTGTGGCTAGGGAGGACACAAATAGGCCCTGGAGACTTGTGTATCTTAATGCTCTTTAAGAGGCTCAACACTACTTCCTTCCTCTCTTACCGCAAGATGCCCTGGCTTATTAATTGCATTTACATGCTGGGTCTAGGACAGGTTTTCTAAAATAGTAACACCCAGAAATTTAAAGTTACTGACCCTGTCCACTTTGAATTTTGGAAGATCTCAAGAGGTGCGAGAGGGAGGGATAGAGGGGAAGGGTGAGTGAAAAGGAAGTAGGGGAATGCATGGATCCACCTCATCCTCCAATGAGAACTGACTCATGGACTTTGGTTTCCTTCTCCTGGTCTGCAATCAGCTCCTTGGTCTTGCTGACATTGATTGACAAGTTGTGGTTATGACACCGCTCAGCCAAATTTTCAATCTGCCTCCTGTATGCTGATTCATCACCACCTTTGATATGACCCACAACAGTTATCCTCTGCATCCAGTGCTCCCTATGTGGCCTTCTATGTACCGGTGACACCTGGCGAAGATTGGGAGACCGCTTCACTGAATACCTATGCTCCATCCACCTGCAGCCACCCATTTCAATTCTACTCCCCATTCCCATTCCGACATGTCAGTCCATGGCCTCCTGTACCATCGCGATGATGCCATACTCAGGTTGGAGGAGCAACACCTTATTATCGGTCTGAGTATCCTTCAACCTGATGGCATGAACGTCAATTTCTTGAACTTCCAGTAATTTCCCCCCCTCCCCTTCTCTATTCCCCCATTCCTGTTTCCTTCTCTCACCTTATCTCCTTACCTGTCCATCACTTCCCTCTGGTGCTCCTTCCCCTTCCCTTTCTTCCATGATCCTCTACCCTCTCCTATCAGATTTCTCCTTCTCCAGCCCTTTATCTCTTTCACTAACTTCCCAGCTCTGTACTTCACCCCTTCCCCCCACCTCCCAGTTTCACCCATCACCTACTACCTTGTACTTCTTCCTCCCTTGCCTTCATCTTATTGCTCTGACTGCTCGTCTTTTATTCCAATCCTGATGAAAGGTTTCGGCCTGAAATGTTAACTGTTTACTGTTTTCCACAGATGCTGCCTGATGAGTTCTCAACATCCAAGGTTCTCTTACCGTGCCATCCTTATTCTTCCTTCTGATTGGAATATACCTGTCTTGAATTCTGTGTAGTTAGTCTTTAAACACTCAACACATGTTGGATATGGGCTTACTCAAAAGCAGATATTCCCAGTGAACTCTCCCTAGTTCCTGCCTAATGTTCTTGTATTTTGTTCTGCTTCAGTTTAATACTCTCTTACAAGGTCTATGCTTATCCCTGTCTATAGCTACCTTAAGACTTAAGGAGTTGTGGTCACTGTTCCTTAACTGTTCACCCACTGAAAGATCAGTCACCTGCTCAGGCTCATTACCCAGCACCGGGTCCAGTACAGCACCTCCTCTTGTTAGACTATCTTAAGAAACCTTCCTAGATGCACCTGTTGAATACAGTAGGTCCCGTTTATATTAGGAAAGCTAAAGTCTCCCATGATAACAACCCTATTGTTCTTACACCTTTCTTTAATCTGCCGCATAGCTGTCCTTCATTGTCACCATGACTATTGGGTCTGTAGTACAATCCCATCAGAGCGAATGCACCCTTCCTATTTTTGAGTTCTACTCATACAGACTCAGTTGATGAGCCTTCCATTATGTGCCGTCCGAGTGAGGCTATGATATTATCCTTGATTAGTTGTGCAACTCATTCACACCTTTTACCTTCCTCTCTATCTTTTCTAAAACACCAGACCCCTGAGACATTAAGCACCTATTCCTGCCCCTCTCTCAATGAAGTCTCTGTATTGGCCACAAAATTATAGTTCCATATACTGTTCCATGCTGCTCCAAGTTCATCACCTTTACCCTTAATACTCCTAGCTTTAAAATACACACACTTCAAATTATCCTGCCCCGACTATCACATTGCACTGGGAGTAATCCAGAGATTATTACCTTGAAGGTCCTGCCCTTCAGCTTCTTTCTTAACTTCCTGTACTCACCGTGCAACACCTCTCCCCCCTTTTCTACCTATGTCATTGGTGCCAATGTGCACCACAACCTTTGGCTGCTCACCCTTCCCCTTGAGAATGTTCTGCACCCGCTCTGAGACACCCTGGACTTAGCACTGGGGAGGCAGCACCATCCTAGCACTTCTTACGTGGCCGTAGAGTCTCCTATCACTTTTGCCCTGACTGGCTTTATCCTTCCCTCAAAGGTCATAAAGAAAGCTTTTGGCACATTGGCCTTCAGAAGTCAATGTACTGAGTACAGGAGGTGGGATGTTATGTTGAAGTATGAGATGTTGGTGGGGCCTAGCTTGGAGTTTTGTGTGTAGTTTTGGTCACCTACCTAAAGGAAAGATGTAAATAAGGTTGAAAGAGTACAGGGAAAATTTACTTGGACTGAAGGACATGAGTTATAAGAAGAGATGGACAACACACATCAAAGTTGCTGGTGAACGCAGCAGGCCAGGCAGCATCTGTAGGAAGAGGTGCAGTTGACGTTTCAGGCCGAGACCCTTCGTCAGGACTAACTGAAGGAAGAGAGAGTAAGGGATTTGAAAGTTGGAGGGGGAGGGGGAGATCCAAAATGGTAGGAGAAGACAGGAGGGGGAGGGATAGCTGGACAGGTGATAGGCAAAAGGGGATACGAGAGGATCATGGGACAGGAGGTCCGGGAAGAAAGACCTTATATTATATTATATATAACACCTTATATTCCGTCTGGGTAGCCTCCAACCTGATGGCATGAACATCGACTTCTCTAACTTCCGCTAATGCCCCGCCTCCCCCTCGTACCCCATCTGTTACTTATTTTTATGCACACATTCTTTCTCTCACTCTCCTTTTTTTCCCTCTGTCCCTCTGAATATACCTCTTGCCCATCCTCTGGGTCCCCCCCCCCCCCCCGTCTTTCTTCCTGGACCTCCTGTCCCATGATCCTCTCGTATCCCCTTTTGCCTGTCACCTGTCCAGCTCTTGGCTCCATCCCTCCCCCTCCTGTCTTCTCCTATCATTTTGGATCTCCCCCTCCCCCTCCAACTTTCAAATCCCTTACTCACTCTTCCTTCAGTTAGTCCTGACGAAAGGTCTCGGCTTGAAACGTCGACTGCACCTCTTCCTACAGATGCTGCCTGGCCTGCTGTGTTCACCAGCAACTTTGATGTGTGTTGCTTGAATTTCCAGCATCTGCAGAATTCCTGTTGTTTGTGAAGGAAAGATGGAGTAGTTTAGGACTTTATTCCTTGGAACATAGAAGATTGAGGGGAGATCTGATAGAGGTATACAAAATTATGAGGAGTTTGGATAGGGTAAATGCTAGTAGGCTTTTTTCACTGAGTTTGGGTGGGACTACAACTAGAGGTAATGGGCTAAGGGTGAAACGTGAAAAATTTAAGAGGATCCTAAGGGGAAACCTCTTTACTCAGAGGATCATGAGAGTGTGGAATGAGCTGCTAATGGAAGTGGTGCATGCGAGCTCATTTTCAACTTTTAAGGTAAGTTTGGATAGGTACATGAATGATAGGTGTATGGAGGGCTGTGGTCCCAGTGCAGGTCGATGGGACTAGGCAGCTTAGATAGTTAGGCACAGACTAGATGTGTCATTTGCACTCTGTGCCGTACTTTTCTATATCTCCATGATTATGATTCCACATAGAAACATAGAAAATAGGTGCAGGAGTAGGCCATTCGGCCCTTCGAGCCTGCACCACCATTTATTATGATCATGGCTGATCATCCAACTCAGAACCCTGCACCAGCCTTCCCTCCATACCCCCTGATCCCCATAGCCCCAAGGGCCATATCTAGCTCCCTCTTAAATATAGCCAATGAACTGGCTATAACAATGACCATGAAGGACTGATAATATAGTTCCAGATCAGGATGGGGTGCAGCTTGCATGGGAACCTGCTGCTGCTGCTGTTTTCTCAAGCTCCTGCTGACCTTGCCCATAATGATAGTGATTGTGAGGTTGTTGAAAATATCCTTGATAAGTAAGTGTAACCCTCAGGTTTGGCCAGCTTCGTTAATCTAGCGGGAGAAAGCCTTTGGCCCGGCCAAACTTGTGAAATCTTCTTTGGGTGGATCCTGCATGATGTGTCCCCTGTTACAAATCAGTACCGCAAAATAACAAACAGTACACAGTATGCAATTAAACAATTGAGCTTTATAATTCTTAACTTGGTTATAGGATTAGTAAAGAAAACGAAAAGAAAAAGGGCCCATTTTAATGAAACAGTCTAATGGGCACATTAGAGCTCACTGTTTTCACGTCGGTTTGTTCTCCATCATTTTCCCCCGGCTGTCGTCGTCTCCTGACCCCATTCCAAGTCCGCTTAGTCCTGTAGCCTGCGACTTCCCCGTTCTGGCATCTTCTCTCTCCATCTTCTCCTGAACTAAAAGCCCGCGCATCCCTTCTCTCAGACACACAAGAAAGAAACAATGTGCCTCTCATTGGATGACACACATTCCAAAGCCCCCGTTATCTCCAGTTATAACCCAAACATTGCTGCTCCAGAGAAACCATTACATTAGGAGTGAAACCTTACAGAGTGCAGTATATTTTGTAGATGGTGTACATTTGTAGGTCTGTTTTGTAGATGGTGGCACTAAACATATGCCACTGTGGCCATGGTGCACCTTTGGTGAAGGAAATGAATGCCTAGGGTTGTGGATGGGGTTTCAATTAAGTGGCCTGCTTGATCCTTCAGGGTCCCAATCTTATTAAGTTAGCAGTCCAGTTTTCCAGACAAGTGAAGGCTATTGTATCACACTCTTGACGTGCTTTGTACATGGCAGAAAGGCTTTTAGTTGTCAGAAAATGGGGCACTCACCTGAGAATACACCCTCAGATTAGCTCTTGTAGATGTGATTGTTGTATGGCTGGTCCGTCTGGGATTCTGGATTCCCATGAATTTGATGGTGGATTACCTGGTAATGCCATTGAATGTCAAATATACTGTATGTGGTTCGACTCTCTCTTGTTGGAGATGGTTGTTGTCTGGTAGTTTTGTGGCTAACAGTGACTTGTCACTTACTGGTTATAAATGTGTACTGAAAAGCCAACAAATTTCTGGCTATTTTTATTGACAGTTTATTAACTTCTGTTTTTGCTTTTTTTGTGTGTCTTCTCGGCAACCTACAGTTTTTTCCTTTATTTATTAGACTGCCAAGTTTTCCTTGCTTTGATCCAAATTTCATGAGCTTATTGTTTTTGTTTTTGCAGAAAACTGAAGTAATTGAGGAAGCATTTGCTGGGTGAGTGTATACTTCCACATCTTAGCAATTTTGATTCAAATTTATTTATCACGCACATGAAAACATGTTGTTTGCATTAAAAACCAACACACCACCCAAGGATGTGATGGGGGCAGCCCACAATTGTCACCAATAATAATTGAGCTACAATTATAATAAATTTTTAATTGGGATTGGCTTGGACAGAATTTATTTTTTTACATTTAAAAAGATTATTTTGAATTTACTAAGATGATAGGTAAATAGTATCGAACAACACCTGAAGCAAATATCTTAGTGAAAGATGAAAAGTGTAATATTCATGCATTTTCTCTATCTTATTACCTTATCAGTTGCTCCAAATTTACTTGTATAATATGGACCATGATTGTAAGTTCTATTTGAAAGCCTATTTTTATTTACATACGCGTACACTGCAAGGGTCAATTTTCATTGATAGGGTGTGAAGAAAACAAGAATTAGAAACTTGTTAGGTTGATGGCACTAAACATGTGTTGAGGGTTTTTCATCAGATGTTTCTGACTTCAAATTTCATTGCGTTTACTTGGGTGAAGTTGACAGCAAGCAAGATTGAATTTTAGAGCATTTTGCACTGCTGTTCACTATTAATCTGTCGAGCTGGTTGTTTATTGTGTGACAGAATTTGCAAATCCTGATTTTCACTTGTGTTTGAAGAAAAGTATGCAGGTTTACTGAAATTAGTCTTTGTTTAACCTCACAATTGACATCCTTTGGCACAAAGCTGACAAATACTACTTTTTTTAAATTTCACGGGGCATCTTACACCAATGACATCACTGATCTCTGCCTTTTGACAGAGACATTAATCCAAGACCCCTTCTCTTCTCTTGAACTGAAGCTTTGAAGAAGAATGGGACATTTATCCCTTGCCCCACTTAATGTTCCATGAAATCCAAGCAACACATACAAAATGATGGAGGAACTACGCAGGCCAGGCAGCATCAATGGAAAAGAGTACATTTGATGTTTAGGCCTGAGACCTTGTCCTGATGAAGGCTGTTGCGGATAAATCTCAGGAGCAGCAGACAGAGTAGATCAGGCAGACTCAGAAAGTTGTTTCAGACTAAAGGGCTTTATTACATGATATCATAGAGAATGCAGACTCCTAAAGTGGAGCTCCACAGCTCTGCTCAACAAAAGGTTACTCTCATATTTATAATCAAAATATACGTGACAAAAAGCACTTTCTCACACAAAATAGAATAGAAAAGTTTCACAGCATGTTCTAGATGATAACCCGAAACACCAATCAGCTTAAAAGTTACTCTGCTTACCGTGTTAGGGCAGATTACGGAACAATGATTCCTGAGAGAAACAAGTTACCACTTCTTTCTCAAAGTACAAGCAAGCATGCGAGTCAGTTACTTGCAGCTAGGTATGGTTAGTTGGCAATTTACCAAGAACAGACAGTACTGCTGTCGTGGCAGAAATGGCTTGACCCTTTGGTCCCTAATCGGTAATAATGCTTTAAATTTTCTTCCACAGTTCCCTGCTTGTTGATCTTTTAGATCAACACTTACGGTATTTCCTCGTCACTACTGAGGTCCTCATATGGTGGGTCATACCCCTTCGGGAAGGGTCTTTCCTTTTTCGGATGCACCTCCTCACCCCACCAATGTTCCTTGCTGGGTTAGGTTCTGGTCATTTGGGGAGCCGGGACTTCAGGTCCTGATAAAGTTTTCTTTATTAACTGGTAACAGCACAATCTCAAGGCTCTATATACACAGCACCCTAAAACACATGTCCTTGCCACTATTAGTATTCCATGCGTTATCCAGCTTCCCCAGCCTGAAAACCACCCCTATATTCCTTCCCACCAAGATCCTCCACTGTTAAAGTTTTTGAGCAGTTTTCCCACCTTCCTAATCTCCTTAACCTTCTCTATAATGTGCTGGCCTAAGTCAGTTATGTTTTTTGTGGCATCGGGAATATAAGTACAACATTCCTCTTCATTCTTTTTTCCTGTCTCCCGTGATGTGTGATTGCGCATAGAGTAATGCTACCGTCTCCCTGACTTTGACTTCGTACGGGCGCAGACCCAGCAAATGCAGAGTTGTATGACACAATGAGCTACCACCACTAAGCAGACCAGGGCAATGAGGCCATAAAAGAGGGGCTATAGCCAGGAAAATATTCCTTCTCCTAACACTGATTTAACTCACCTAAATAAATCCCAGCCTTCTGGAGGGGCTTGAGAGTTCAGTCTATGCGTTCCATCTCGCAACTGGGTCATGTGTTCTAACACATGAGTCATATTTTCTGAAGCATCGGGTATGTAGGTGCAACATTCTTTCCCTACTAACGCTCAGACCCCTCCTTCCCAGGCTAATACTTCTTCTCTGCTTTCCTGTTTCTTTGTATTTACCCTCCAATGCTGTTAGGTAATCAATCAATCCCACCCCCAATATGATTATTATCACTACTTCCTTCACGTTAGTCCTCTGTTGAGTATGTATTTTGTTAATAATCAGTCACTATGTATGTAACATGAGGTGCAGGTTAAAATAGATTTATGTTCCAGTCTCTCAATAACACTTTGTTCTTAGTTCTCAGTGCCGTTCCTCTCTCTCAGGGAAGACGTCACTTGTTCTGTGTTTTATTTCATCCTCGTTGTGGTGCAACTTGCACCTGCGGGCATGTATCCAGACAGGTTTCTCCTTCACCTTAACGGCTGTACGGGTCGTCAGCAGCACTAGGTAGGGGCCTTTCCACCTGGGAGAGAACAAATCTTTATTCATTGATCTCACATATATTCAATCTCCCGACTTAAGCAGATGCACATTACCTTCAGTTAAAGGTGCCTGGGCTTGCCAGACCCTCTCGTACAATTTCCCTGCCTCCTGACACAATACTTGCACGTATTTCAGTGTCTTCTCATCATTCCATATTAGCACTACCTTTACTGGGGTCATGGGAGGCTTAGTTCCTGTTGTCATAGGCTGCCCATCAAAATTTCATGAGGGATAAGTCCTGTATTTCTATTGTTCTGATTTCGCAGAGTGTACGTTACTAAGGGCATTGCCTCTGGCCATCCGAGACTGTTTTGCTGACAAACTTTTGTCAAAGCCGCTTTTATTTCCCCATTTGCTCTTTCCATCATACCCGAGGACTGAGGCTGGTAGGGGATATGCAATTTCTACTGGAACCCCAAGGCTTCCTTCAGTCCCTGTACTAATTTATTTGTAAAATGGGTTCCCCTGTTGGTATTTATCCCTAGGGGAATTCCAAACCTAGGTATAATTTCTTTCATCAATATGTTCACCACAGTTCTTGCATTATTCCTCCTAGTTGGATAGGCTTCCGCCCATCTGGAAAATATGTCTACTATTACCAATATATACTTAAACCTCCTTTCAGCAGGCATATGTACAAAGTTGGCATGCTGCATCCCTCCTTTGCCCGTATGAGCCTAGCCATGTGCCAGGTGAGCCGGGGCAAAATTAAACTATGCGGGCACACTACTGGGCCGTCTGGGTGATGCCATAGCCCGGTATTCTGGTAACATGCAGGTTTGCTGCAGGCACATTTCTCTTGCTGTGAGGCAAGATTTTGGGCTTCCTGCAACTGCTGGACGTCAATACACACAGGGAGCTCCTTCCCTCCCGATTCAAGCCGAGGGGTCTATAGCACAGGTTGTTGCTGAAGGGCCACCTGTTTTGTTACCGTGTCTGCAAGCCAATTCCCCTTGGATACCTCATTCTCGGCTGAGGTGTGTGCCTCGCACTTAATTATTTCTAAAGTCTGTGGCAACTGTATAGCTTCTAAAAGGTTCAGTACGAAGGAGGCGTGTTTAATCACTTTCCCCGAGGAGGTGATAAATTCTCTATTTTTCCACAATTGCCCAAAGTCATGTGCTATCCCAAACGCATAACATGAGTTGGAATAAACATTGGCAGCTTTTCCTTAGGCCAAAATGCAAGCAGGCTCGGGTAACAGAATAGAGTTCTGCCGTCTGCACTGATGTTCCTATTGTCAAGGCATAAGCTTCTACTACCTCGTGGGGAGTTACTATAACGTACTCTGCCAGCAACAGATCATCTCTTGGGCAGTGCAAAGAGCCATCTGTGAAAATTATTAAATCAGGGTTATCAATAGGCTCGCTTCTCCGATCTGGTGGGGCAGTAGTTGTGGCTTCCACTGTGATCAAAGAGTCATGGTCATCCCCATCCTGCTGTGCAGATGGTAACGGAACAAAATTAGCTGGATTAATAGCCGAAGATCTTTTGTGCGTACAGTTGGATCGAGAGAGAAGAATCACCTCATAACCTGTCCTTCTGGCTGTGGTAAAATGCTGAGTAGCAGCTGAATTCAACAGTAGCATTACAGCATGGGGTACTGTCACAGTACACGGGTGATCCAATACAACAGGAATAAATTTTTCTACCGTTACATTTAGGCCATATAACCATATAACAATTACAGTATGGAAACAGGCCATCTCGGCCCTTCTAGTCCGTGCCGACTATGGAAGGCTTTCTCCCTTTCGGGTGTCTATTCCACGATGAGGGGCTCCGTTTTCAATGTAGCAGAAAGCATTACTGCATCCCTCTCCTGGTATTCGGGAATCCACTGTCGATAGTGCCCTACCATGCCCAGGAAAGAAAGAATGTCCTGTTTTGTTTTGGGGACTGGGACCTTCTTTATTGCTTTTATTCAATCCCTTCCCAAACTTCACCAACCTTTACTGAGCTGGAATCCAAGGTACAGGACAGTCTCTTGGCAAAACTGCATTTTCTCCACAGACACTCTGTGCCCTCTTCTCGCCAAAAGTTCAAGGAACGTTAAAGAATAGGTCAGACATTCTGGCCCTGTAGCAGAAGCGATCAGGATGTCGTCTGCATACTGAATCAGCGTGGAATATTCAGACAGCTGGCATTCGGCCAATTTATTTTTAACTGCTGCAGGGGCTTTCGGTATATCCCTGGGGCAGACATGTCCACATATGTTGCTCATTCTTATGAGTAAGGCAAATAAATACTGGCTGTCCTTGTGCACAGGTATGGAGAAAAATGCTGAGCACTGATCGACTACAGTAAAGGTACTAACTCCCGCAGGTACAGAAGTAAGCATAATGTTGGTGTCTGGCACCAGTGGAGCAATGGGGATGACTGTCTTATTAATGGATCTTAGGTCCTGCACAAATTGCCACTCATTTCTCCGGCCCACTTTTGGGATAGGTAATATAGGGGTGTTACACAGGCTTTGTGTCTTCACCAGCTCCCCTTGCTGCAATGAGTCAATTACTGGAACGACACCTTCTTCAGCTTCAGTAGCCATACGGTACTGTTTAATACAGGGCAGTGGCACATTCTTTTTTAGAGTAACTTTGTGCTCTGGAGCTGTTTGGGCTTTTCCCACGTGATTTTTATGTTTTAGGTTCCCTGGTACCCGCGCTAAGGCTCTAGGGGGAGGTAGAGGGTCTTCTGCTGGTGGTTGTTGCTCTTCAAAGGTTGTTTCCCAGCTCTCGGACTTTAACATAATTCTCCCCTCCTTTTCATTAAAGAATTCTATTCGGGCTTCTTGTCCCAGTGCCGGCAGAGTTATAGTATAAACAGCCTTGATTTCTTTCGCCAGCTTGTACTGGAACCTACCAGGGAGAAGGCATTTCTGGATTTAGGGTTGTGTAATGAACTGGATTTGATAAGGGAACTCGTGGTAAAGGAGCCATTAGGAGGTAGTGATAATATGATAAGTTTTAAACTACAATTTGAGAGGGAGAAGGGAAAATCAGAAGTGTCAGTATTGCAGTTGAACAAAGTTGGACTATGGAGCCATGAGGGAGGAGCTAGCCAAAGTTGACTGGAACGATACCCTAGCAGAGATGACAGTGGAACAACAATGGCAGGTGTTTCTGGGAATAATGCAGAAGGTGCAGGATCAGTTCATTCCAAAGAGGAAGAAAGATTCTAAGGGGAGTAAGGGGTGACTGTGGTTGACAAGGGAAGTCAAGGATAGTATAAAAATAAAAGAGAAGAAGTATAACATAGCAAAGATAAGCGGGAAGCCAGAGGATTGGGAAACTTTTAAAGAGCAACAGAGGATAACTAAAAAGGCAATACGGGGAGAAAAGATGTGATACGAAGGCAAGCTAGCCAAGAATATAAAGGAGGATAGTAAAAGCTTCTTTAGGTATGTGAAGAGGAAAAAATTAGTTAAGACCAAAGTTGGGCCTTTGAAGACAGAAACGAGTGAATTTATTATGGGGAACAAGGAAATGGCAGACGAGTTGAACAGGTACTTTGGATCTGTCTTCACTAGGGAAGACACAAACAATCTCCCAGATATAATAGTGGCCGGAGGACCTAGGGTAACAAAGGAACTAAAGGAGATTCACATTAGGCAGAAAATGGTGTTGGGTAGACTGATAGGACTGAAGGCTGATAAATCCCCAGGGCCTGATGGTCTGCACCCCAGGGTACTTAAGGAGGTAGCTCTACAAATCGTGGACAATTATTTTGCAATTTTCTAAAGATTCAGGATCAGTTCCTGAGGACTGGAGGGTAGCTAATGTTATCCCACTTTTTAAGAAAGGAGGGAGAGAGAAAATAGGGAATTATAGACCAGTTAGCCTGACATCAGTGGTGGGGAGCATGCTGGAGTCAATTATAAAAGATGAAATTACGACACATTTGGATAGCAGTAACAGGATCGGTCTGAGTCAGCATGGATTTACAAAGGGGAAATCATGCTTGACTAATCTTCTGGAAATTTTTGAGGATGTAACTATGAAAATGGACAAGGGAGAGCCAGTGGATGTAGCGTACCTGGACTTTCAGAAAGCCTTTGATAAGGTCCCACATAGGAGATTAGTGAGCAAAATTAGAGCACATGGTATTGGGGGTGGGGTACTGACATGGATCGTAAATTGGTTGGCAGACAGGAAACAAAGAGTAAAGATTAACGGGTTCCTTTCAGAATGGCAGGCGGTGACTAGTGGGATACCGCAAGGCTCGGTGCTGGGACCGCAGCTATTTACAATATACATTAATGATTTAGATGAAGGGATTAAAAGTAACATTAGCAAATTTGCAGATGACACAAAGCTGGATGGCAGTGTGAAATGTGCAGAGGATGTTAAGATAATGCAGGATGACTTGGACAGGTTGGGTGAGTGGGCAGATGTATGGCAGATGCAGTTTAACGTGGATAAATGTGAGGTTATCCACTTTGGTGGCAAGAAGAGGAAGGCAGATTACTATTTGAACAGCATCAAGTTAGGAAAAGGGGAAATACAAGGAGATTTTGGTGTCCTTGTTCATCAGTCACTGAAAGTAAGCATGTAGGTACAGCAGGCAGTGAAGAAAGCTAATGGCATGTTGGACTTCATAACAAGGGGAGTTGAGTATAGGAGCAAAGAGGTCCTTCTACAGTTGTACAGGGCCCTGGTGAGACCACACCTGGAGTATTATGTACAGTTTTGGTCTCCAAATGTGAGGAAAGGTGTTTCTTGCTATTGAGGGAGTGCAGCGGAGGTTCACGCGGTTAATTCCCAGGATGGCGGGACTGTCATATGTTGAAAGATTGGAGTGACTGGGCTTGTATACACTGGAATTTAGAAAGATGAGAGGGGATCTGATTGAAACATATAAGATTATTAAGGGATTGGACACGCTAGAGGCAGGAAACATGTTCCCGATGTTGGGTGAGTCCAGAACCAGAGGCCACAATTTGAGAATAAAGGGATAGGCCATTTAGAACGGATTTGAGGAAAAACTTATTCACCCAGAGAGTTGTGGATCTGTGGAATACTCTGCCTCAGAAGGCAGTGGAGGCCAGTTCTCTGGATGCTTTCTGGAAAGAGTTAGATAGAGCTCTTAATGATAGCAGAGTCAAGGGATTTGGGGAGAAGGCAGGAACGGGGTACAGATTGTGAATGATCAGCCATGATCACAGTGAATGGCGGTGCTGGCTCGAAGGGCTGAATGGCCTACTCCTGCACCTGTTGTCTATTGTCAATCGTTTTATCATCGTCCCGATATCTTTAGGCTTTGCTGGTGGTTTTATGGCCACTGTCAAATGAGCCATTGAGGAGTTCCCTAGTCGGTATCTTTTTTTTTCTGATCTTCCACTAAGTCTACCAGGAGCCTTAATCCCTCGGAACCAAAATACACATTCGGTGTTACCTTCAGCTTTACCATTTAAATAAGGGTGTATAGCCTGATCGTAGTGCGGGTCAGTTAGTAAAGTGTAATAGACCGTGCAATGGAGCTGCTGTTTTTCTCGGCTGCTATTAATCAAATATTGCAGATTTTGCATGTAGAGGTTGGCTCATCCTATCAATGTGTCATACAGTCTCTGAACCTGCCAAACATAGAGATTACTATCCAGCTGTCGACAGTATGATATGGGTTCTGAACTGTCCTTTTCTTGCCCATTCATTAATTTTAGCATTTGAGGGACCCTAATTTGAGGAAGCTCCGTGTATATACCTTCAGCTGTACAGCGCATTGTTGCCCCTAATTTATAAAGGGTCTGTGGACCCAGCAGGGGAAGTGGGGCTGTTCTAGATATAATGAAGGTGTCTGTTAAAAGCTTATCCGCCATTCTCTTTTTCTCTTTTCCTGCATCTTTTTTTTTTC
Organism: Mobula birostris; assembly: GCF_030028105.1. NCBI lineage: Eukaryota > Metazoa > Chordata > Chondrichthyes > Myliobatiformes > Myliobatidae > Mobula > Mobula birostris. The sequence goes on from NC_092371.1 coordinate 222,333,878, forward strand.
TTTTCAGGCATTTTTTTTTCTCATCTCTAGTACTTCCTAACACTTCCTTCAACTCCCTTAGCTTCCGTTCCTCTTTCCTGAGAACCTTCTCTCGTAACAGAGATATCTGCTGCACTGGGGGTGTCAGGTGCCTGAACTTCTGGCATGGGGGGTTGTAAGGAGTGGGCGCGGGTTGTCCTAAGGCAGTCATCGTCATTGTTAAATGGTCTAATTCACTGTTGGATGCCAATGGGGCACTGGCCGGTACGGGGAGTTGGGGATAAAGTCCCGTGGCAGGTTTTGTTTCAGCCACAGCCTTCTTTGTTTCAGGCTGCTTAATCTCCTTTTCTTTGGAGGTTGGTGTCTTTTAACTACCTCCTTCCATCATTTAAAACGTTTTAACATATAGTCAGCATCCCAGTTTGGGTCGCCGTCCCCATTTCAGGTGGCATCCTCCCAGTGCTGGATTAGTCTCAAATTAAAACTTCTCCCATATGGCCGATCCCCGTGTGACCACTCATGCAAATCGCAACTGAATGTTGCTGCATATAGATCATCTCCGGTCTCTCTGATTACCATATCTGCCGGGGATCCAGGCGGGACTAAGGGGTCTCCTATTTGCTGGTGGTGCTGTTTTATCTTTCTAATTTTTTTCTTTTTGGCAGCCTTTTTCCTACCTGTCGATGAGTGTTCAAAGCCTTCGTCTTACCTCCGGAACTCTTCGGTTTATTAGCAGGATCAGCGCTAGCTGATCGACTGCTCGCACTTTCCATTTTTTCTGTTTAGGATTTCAATTTCAGTTAAGACAGCACAAAGTTTCTTTATTCACAGTATGTACACAATGAGCGCTCGCCAGTGTGTTTCCTCTGTATTTACACAAGTCTCTGAGTTCGGTCACGGAATAAATCGGTAGCTACCTTGGTACTCCTATGATCACCCCTGCTGTCTCCCCCTTTCAGCTAGGACGCAGAGCACCTGTCTCCCCCTTTCAGCTGGGAGACTGATCTTCCTTCCCAACTTGGAAGGCACTTTTCTGTCTTGCTTCTCCTTTTCTGTCTGGGGTTCATTTTTGAATCCTGCTCTTCTAACCTCCCCCTTTCAGCTAGGAGACTAGATTGAGGATTCCATCCTCATTGCCAATCCGTTGCGGATAAATCTCAGGAGCAGCAGACAGAGTAGATCAGGCAGACTCAGAGAGTTGTTTCAGACTAAAGGGTTTTATTACATGATATCATGGAGAGTGCAGACTCCTAAAGCGGAGCTCCACAGCTCTGCTCAACAAAAGATTACTCTGATATTCATAATCAAAATATACGTGACAAAAAGCACTTTGTCACACAAAATAGAATAGAAAAGTTTCACAGCATGTTCTAGATGATAACCCGAAACACCAATCAGCTTAAAAGTTACTCTGCTTACCGTGTTAGGGCAGATTACGGAACAATGATTCCTGAGAGAAACAAGTTACCACTTCTTTCTCAAAGTACAAGCAAGCATGCGACTTGTAGCGAGGTATGGTTAGTTAGTTGGCAATTAACCAAGAACAGACGGTATTGCTGTCGTGGCAGAAATGGCTTGACCCTTTGGTCCCTAATCGGTAATAATGCTTCAAATTTTCTTCCACAAAGGCTCTCGGCCCAAAACGTTGAATGTACTCTCTTCCACGTTTCTTTTTGTGCAACCTTACATACATAAAAAATGGTAGGCCATATAGCTCCCACAAACCTGCCGTGGCGTTCAATGTGAACATGACTGATCTGCACCAGACCTCATTTCTTTAGTGTCAATCGCCCTCGCCCTCAATTCCTGTAACTATATTGGTATCAGTGTTTTTGATGTTATAACATGGACGGCATCTTCACAGTCATTGATTGCAAAGATGCTGTAAGATGTCTTGAGATAGTAAAAACTGCTATATAACGTAAAGTCTTTGTTTTTTTTTCCCCAAGCAGTTTCTGCATCTGTACGTTTCTAAAATGACTCTTAAGCTCTGGTGTTAGTTAGTGGCTATTTCCAAGCTGACTTTAACAATAAGTTAAATTCTTTGTACTACAGTTCATTTTTAGGCAGTTTATATAATCCTTTACCTGTTTTCTAGGGAATCTGTTCCTTCTGAAATCTAAAACATCCATTTGGATTGTTTTTAACAATTACTTGAGAGTTCAGTCTTTCACTTCCTTTATTTCTTCTTTTGACGTCTTAGGCCCTGAAGACCTCTTTCTTTCCTATCTATTACTTCTTCATTACAACTTTATTATGTCCCTAACACCATTCTTTGTTTTGCTTGTCTGAAATAGCTACTTCAAACACTTCATTATTCTGCAGTCTGGTGTCTCCACTTCATTAATCACTGATCTTTCAATCAGTATTCTGGCACTAGCCTGTCACTTTTCTTCTAGTTCCATTCAATTTGCCCACCATTTCTCCTTGTGTAACGCCAGGGCCATCAAATGCTATGGTTTTCCTGTTACAGAAAACATTTATTGTAAAGTAGTCACTGTGTTCCCATTTTGCTTTTCAATGACTTATTATATCAATATCCTGGCCTGCACTTTAAATTGGCTTGCTAATTGTTTCATGGAAGTATGATCCACAAATATGCGATCAGCATTGATGCGAACCAGTTGTCTGTCACCACTTTGCTCAATCTCTCCATCAGTTTTCATATTTTTATGTGCCCGGTCAAAATGTGGTTAGTGCCACAATTAAGGACCTTGGGATATAAACCATCAGTTATGCCAATTAACATCAAATGCATTAACAGAATAATCTAACCAGAAGAATATAGTTGAGTAAATATATAATGGAAAAGGAATGTACTTCCAAACATTGATTTTTGATGATTATTTAGGATCTATAATGTAGACTTTTTATAATATACGTATTTGTAGTCTGCAGTTGTTTCTTTACAAAACTTAAAACACTTGGCTGTTAATTGTCTTGTGCCAATACTTGTTTTTGTTTATAAATATATTTTTAAACAAATCTTTCACAGTATGTTTATGGACACAGCTGAAGATGAAAGAACCAAGCTGATCAGTTGTCTCGGAGCATTTAGACAACTCTGGGTGACACTCCCTCAGGTTAGAATCCAAAGATTATTACAGTGGATTTGGTTAATTGGGCCATCGGTGAATCAGGGCAGCCATTTATTTGGGACAACTCTTCAAGAACAAAATCTAAATAGAAAAAATAGTCAGGATTCCTTTTATTTATTTGGGACACCATAATGCTTAACTGAGACAGGACACTTGCTGAAAAGTTTCTAACTAGCATCAGTGGCGTACACTTGTGTGGCAGTTAGACGCTACACCGTGCTTTGAGCGATTAGTTTTTAAATAGCATCAGTTGTGTGCGTTTGTGTTCAAAAAGCAGTGATTTTCATCACTGACAGTTGGTGAGAAATAAACAGTAAGACAATTCGGAACCGTTTTGCTCACCGTGGTTTCAGACTTAGAGATGCCAGAAACTGCTGGGAGTGAAAATGAAATGGTTTCATTACTTCAACAAGTTATGGATTACAAATAATTTGAAGATATCGACAATCATCTTGAATATTACAATGAAAATAAAGATTTCGAGGATGAAATTGTCTAAGACATTGTACGAAGCAGTCCATTATCTGCACTAGGTACCTGAGCTGATTTTGTTCTTTTATAGTCAATCAAAAGAACACAGGTGAATTCCTCCGTTGGTAACTATTTGGAACTAATACGCAGCTTTATAGCACTGTGGATGTATTGGTAGTGTTCTAATTTATTCTGTATGTAATTTAAATACATTTATTTTTACTCAGTTAAAATGACAGTTTGTCTTTTGATACCTTTTAACTATTTCCATTATATTTCTGATGTGCCCCAATTAACCAGAATCCACTGTATTTACCTGAAATATGTTTTCGGTTAAAGTTAACTTAATTTTGTATGAAGTTCTTCATATGATACATTGATAAATACTTCTTGACTGCTAGGAATCACATGAACAGTGTGTGCAGTGGATTGTTCGCTTCATCCATGGACAACACAACCCCAAGAGGATTTCTTTTCTGTATGATTGCTTGGCTATGGCAGTTGAAAATGGACTGCTACCACCCAGGTATAACTGAAAGGAGAAAGCAAAGTGTTTTAATTTTTTTTGTTGGATAAATGATTTAAATTTATCAAAAAATCAAACGCATGAAATTTGAAAAAATTTTTCTAAAATACTTAATTGCAATATTCTATTAATGTATCAAATTCTACAGCTTTAGAATGTGATGTATTCTGAGAGTGTTATTTGTTTAGCTTATCTACCTGCTCACTACAGCCCTTTGCTATGTTTTTAATCATATAGGAAATTCTGTGTTCTAAAGTTCTCTCCTCACATGTGAATATTCTCCATAACAAAACCAACTACTGGCATTTAGGGAATAGCTTTACAGGATTTATTTAACTATACTAAAATTTTAATGGTGTTCTTGAATACTGTGGTCGGGCTTTGACATTTTACACCAGTTTACAGTTGTATGCAATGTACTGGCTGGAGACCAGCTACTCGGCCTCAATCTGCAGTGACCAAATTATATCTGTAGGGTTCAGGTTGGGTAGCAAAAATAAAAAATGATGTAACTGGAATCAGATCGAGCTATGGTAGCCCTTTATGAATGATATACTAGGCTCGGAGCAGATTGCCTAGAAATAGCCAGGAGGGTGAATGTAACACACAAGAGGGGGTTCCTAATTCTCAGTGCCTGATCTGGCTACTTGATTTGGCCCCATGGGACCCAATAAAATAGCATTGATAGGTCAGGTTGGATATGAAAAAACAAAAATCAGCTCTGGGCCTGAGTCAGATTGATTTTTGCTCTGATTGGGTCAAGTTCAGCTTCAATATTTAATAACCAAGCAGATCATTAGTGCTAGTAATTTGACTACTATAGCAACTGTTCACCAGTTTGATGTGCTATCAAAGTATATTATGTGAGTTCAGGTAACACTAGTTTTTAAAAAAAGGCATTCCAGTTATGAAAGAACAGTGTCAGTGATGAAATTGAATGCTCCAACATTGAACTTTGATCAGGTCAGATAGGTTCTTGATTGGACATGGCACCAAAGGTTATGGGGAGAAGGCCAGGAACTGGAGTTGAGGAGGAAATAAAGGATCAGCCTTGATTGAATGGTGGAGCAGACTCGATGGGCCAGATGGCCTAATTCTGCTCCTATGTCTTATAAGCCTGCTTTCAGTACTTGTAACAGTTAACATTAAGTCCCCTTTAACAGAGGGGTTTTGAAGTTCAAGTTCAGTTTATTGTCATTCAACCACATACCTGTATGCCACCAAAAGAAATAATGTTCCTCCAACCAAAGTGCACAACACAGCACTATAACACATAAAGTAATATTACTACAAATAAATTAACAGATAATATGATTATGAAGACACGTAGCCCTCTTTTATTGTCATTTAGTAATGCATGCATTAAGAAATGATACATTATTTCCTCTGGTGTGATATCACAAAACACAGGACAAACCAAGACTGGAAAAACTGACAAAACCACATGATTATAACATATAGTTACAAACAGTGTAACAATACCATAACTTGATGAAGAAGTCCGTGAGCACAGTAAAGTTCAAAGTTTCTCAAATGTACCACATCTCACGCAGACGGGAGAAGGAAGAAAAACTCTCCCTGCCATGCCCGACCACAATCCGACTCTGAGTCATCCGAAAACTTCGAGCTCTGATCAGCTGTCCCACACCGAGTACTGAGCGGCATCTCTGCCAAACGATTCGACTTCCTTCTCGGTCGCCAAAAGCAGGCAAAGCCGGGGATTTTGAGGCCTACCCTCCGAAAGATTCCCGACCACACAGTAACGACAGCCGCAAACGGACGTTTCAGAAATTTCTCCAGATGTTCCTCTGTGCTTTCACGTCCATTCTCCATCAAATCAGAATTGTCCACGGCCCTTATTTAACAGATACGATATCATTTTTCACCAGAGAGCTGCGCACACGCAGGCGCGCTGCCATCTTCTACTCCTGCTACATATGGTGCATTTATCACAGTATATGCTACCAGCTCTTCAAGCATGAAGAGACCTGGGTGGTAGCAATGAGTTTAGTAGTTTTACAGCCTGGGGGGAGAAACTAGTTCCCATCCTAACAGTTCTTGTCCTAATGCCATGATACCTCCTGCCTGATGGTAGGAGGTCAAAGAAATTGTTGGGTGGATGGGAGAGATCACCAACAATGATAAGCACTCCTAATAAATATCTCTGATGAGTGGAAGAGAGACTCCGATGATCCTCTCATCAGTCCTCACAATTCTCTGTCGGAACTTCTTCCCAGCATAAACTGAGAATATAATGGAGCTCACGGCAATAAGTAGTGATCCTTAAAAATATACTTTGCATTGTGATTGAGATCCTTTTTCTCAATGTATTGAGTAATATTTGCATTACTGACATCTTAATTAGTAACAGCAAATCCTGTAATGTGTGAGTTAGCTCAGTGCGTGTGATCACAATGGTTACTTTAATTTTGTGGAAACATTTTGAAGTGATTTTCTGTATATTTTACCAGACTGGTCTGTGAATCCCTAATCAACTCTGAAAGTCTGGAATGGGAGAGAATGCAGCTTTGGGCTCTAACATTTAAACTGATTCGAAAAATAATAGGAGGTGTTGACTACAAGGTACTATGCAAAGAACTGATTAAATCACCTTCACCTTGATGCTAGTAGCAATTTCTAATTATAAGCAAAACTGTTGGTTAAATTAATATTATTTTTGTGGATAATAATTGAAATTGTTTTAGATAATTATCAATTCTAATGTTTTGTTTTTAAAATATTAAAACCTTAAATCTTACTTAACCCTTGAAAAGGACCCCACTTGGGACTATCACGTCTCCTGCACCATCACCAAACTCATCCAACTCTGGAGATCTCCTAGCGTCTGCCACCAAACTCATAATTCCCTTACCACACACTGCTTGTTTCTTCCTCATACCCAAGTTCCACAGACCTGACTGTATGGGTAGACCCATTGTTTCTGCCTGCTCCTGCCCCACTGAACTTGTGTCCACATACCTGAACTCCATTTTATCCCCCTTGGTTCAGTCCCTTACCCCCCTACATCCACACACTTCATATGCTGTCAGTCTCCTCAACAACTTTCAATCCCCTGACCCTGATCACCTTATTTTCACCATGGATGTTCAATCCCTATATACTTCTGTCTCCCGTCAAGAAGGCCTAAAGCTCTCTTCTTTGTTGATGAGATCTGATCAGTTCCCTTCTACCACCACCCTCCTCCATCTGGTGAAACTGGTTCTCACACTCAATAATTTCTCTTTTGGCTCCTCCCATTTTCTCCAAATTCGAAGTGTACCCGTGAGCATCCGCATGGGCCGCGGCTATGCCTGCCTTTTCATTGGCCGTATGGAACAATCCACCTTCCAAGTCTTCCTGGAAACGCTCCCCAACTCATTCTGTGCTACATTGACTACTGTAAAGGTGCTGGTTCATGCATTCATTCTGAGCTCGTCAATTTCTTCAACTCTGCCTCCAAGTTCCACCCTGCCCTTAAATTCCCCTGGTCCATTTCTGACACCTCTCACCCCTTTCTTGATCTCTCTTGTCTCATCTCTTGAGGTAAACTGTCTACTGATCTCTTCTATACACCTACCAATTCTCAAAGCTATCTTGACTATAACTCTTCCCACCCTGTCTCCTGTAAAAATGCCATTCCTTTTTCTTAGGATAAGGCCGTCCTTTCCAGGGCATCAGAGATGTCCTAATTCTTCAAAGAATGGGGTTTTCCTTTTTCCACCAATGATGTTGCCCTCACACATAGATCCTCCGTTTTCTAGACATTCGCGCCACCTTAACAGGGATGTAGTTCCTCTTGTCCTCGCCTACCATCCCATGAGTCTCCACACCCATCGCATCATTCTCTACAACTTGTGCCGTTTTCAACGGGAATTTACCTTGCCCCATCTCCATTTTCCACAGGGATCACTCCTGTGTGTCCATTTATCCCTCCCCACTAATCTCCCTCCCGGCACTTATTCCTACAAGCAACAGAAGTGCTACACCTGCCCATTCACCTCTTCCTTCACATCCACTCTGGGCCCCTATCAGTCCTTCCAGATGAGGTAACTCTTCACCTGCATATCTTAATATAACCAGTGCTCCTGATGCGGCCTCCTGTACATTGGTGAAACTTGACATAGATTGGGGTACAGCTCTGACAGGCATGTTTGCTTCATCCGCAAGAGGCAGAATTTCCTGGTGACCAGCCATTCTAATTTCTATCCCCGTACCTGGACTTTCAGAAAGCCTTTGATAAGGTCCCACAAAGGAGGTTAGTGTGCAAAATTAGAGCAAATGGTATTGGGGGTAGGGTACTGACATGGATAGAAAATTGGTTGGCAGACAGGAAACAAAGAGTGGGGATTTATGTGTCCTTTTCAGAATGGCAGGCAGTGACTAGTGGGGTACCGCAAGGCTCGGTGCTGGGACCGCAGCTATTTACAATATACATTAATGATTTAGATGAAGGGATTAAAAGTAACATTAGCAAATTTGCAGATGACACAAAGCTGGGTGGCAGTGTGAAATGTGAGGAGGATGTTATGAGAATGCAGGGTGACTTGGACAGGTTGGGTGAGTGGGCAGATGGATGGCAAATGCAGTTTAATGTGGATAAATGTGAGGTTATCCACTTTGGTGGCAAGAAGAGGAAGGCAGATTACTATCGAAATGGTGTCAAGTTAGGAAAAGGGGAAATACAACGAGATCTAGGTGTCCTTGTTCATCGGTCACTGAAAGTAAGCATGCAGGTACAGCAGGCAGTGAAGAAAGCTAATGGCATGCTGGCCTTCATAACAAGGGGAATTGAGTATAGGAGCAAAGAGGTCCTTCTGCAGTTGTACAGGGCCCTGGTGAGACCACACCTGGAATATTGTGTACAGTTTTGGTCTCCAAATTTAAGGAAGGACATTCTAGCTGTTGAGGGAGTGCGGCGTAGGTTCACGAGGTTAATTCCCGGGATGGCGGGACTGTCATATGTTGAAAGATTGGAGTGACTGGGCTTGTATACACTGGAATCTAGAAGGATGAGAGGGGATCTGATTGAAACATGTAAGATTATTAGGGGATTGGACGAGCTAGAGGCAGGAAACATGTTCCTGATGTTGGGGGAGTCCAGAACCAGAGGCCACAGTTTAAGAATAAGGGGTAGACAATTTAGAACGGAGTTGAGGAAAAACTTTTTCACACAGAAGGTTGTGGTTCTGTGGAATGCTCTGCCTCAGAAGGCAGTGGAGGCCAATTCTCTGGATTCTTTCAAGAAAGAGTTAGATAGAGCTCTTAAAGATAGCGGAGTGAAGGGATATGGGGAGAAGGCAGGAAAAGGGTACTGATTGTGGATGATCAGCCATGATCACAGTGAATGATGGTGCTGGCTCGAAGGGCTGAATGGCCTACTCCTGCACCTATTGTTTATTGTTCTGTTCCGATATTTCCTCTTCTGCCACAATGAGTCCACTCTCGGTTGGATGCACAACACCACATCTAGTTAGCCTCCAACCTGATGGCATGAGCATTGATTTTCTCCTTCCGGTCATATTTGCCCTGTCCCTTCCCTCTTCTTCGACTCCTTATTCTCGCCTCTTACTTCTTCTTGTCACCCCTTTCTTTTTCTCCAGTGGTCCAACTCTCCTCTCCTATCAGATTCCTTCTCCAGTGCTTTACTTTTTCCATTTATCACCTCCCAGCTTCTTTCTTCATCCCCTCCGCCTTCCACCTGGCCTCACCTATCACCTTCAAGCATGTGTGCCTTCCCCTCCCCCACCACCTTATTCTGACTTCTTTCCCCTTCCTTTCCAGTCCTGTTGAAGGATCTCAGTCCAAAATGTCAACTATTGATTTCCACTGATGCGCCTGACCTACTGAGTTCCTCCAGCATTTTGTGTGTGAAACCTTAATTGTGTATCTAGTGATAATAATAGTTTACGTATTCTTAAATGCATTCAGCTAATGGGCTTAAAGGAATTTTTGTCAATATTAACCTTATAAAGCACAATTTAATCTTTTAGGGTGTAAGAGATCTGTTGAAAGCAATTTTAGAGAAAATGCAAACTATTCCCAACACCGTCAGCTCCGCTGTTGTACAGCAGTTGCAAACAGCCAAAGATGTAAGTTTTTGATATATCGTTTCCCATATTTGAAGTCAATATTAAACAGTAATCTGATCTTGCTTGGACTCGTGCTGGTACTTTCACATTTGAAATGATTGCATTTTGTTCTTTTGATAGCAATGTTCTTTCATTCTCAATGAAATAATGAATGCCAAGCAATAAACTAATCTTTTTGGAATTCTAGCATGTGCACATCATTTGCTTTTAACCTAATTTAATTATACTGACAAAATCAGTGTTTGAATTTGTTTTGTTTTATATTGATTAGTTCAAATATTTTCTTCTGAATGTAATGGCTGTTCCTTCCATTAACCTTCCCAGGTTGTGGCATATATCCTGGACAGAAACGCTTGTCTTTTGCCGGCATATTTTGCAGTTACTGAGATTAGGAAGCTTTATCCTGAAGGAAAATTGTCTCATTGGGTAAGAGATTCCTGCTGTAGTTTTGCTAAGTAAAGACAAATTAATAATTTTAATGCATTCTGTTGTTAATGATCTGGTGCAAAGTGAATTTGAATTGACTTTATTTCTTACATCCTTCACATACATGAAGAGTAAAAATTTTTATGTTACATCTCCGTCTAAATATGCAATCATGGTAATTTATAATAAATAGAACAGTCAATGTAACATAGAAATACACTCAGATCAGTGTGAGTTAATCAGTCTGATGGCCTGGTGGAAGAAGCTGCCCCGGAGTTTGTTGGTCCTGGCTTTTATGCTGCGGTACTGTTTCCCGGGTGGTAGCAGCTGGAATAGATTGTAGTTGGGGTGACTCGGGTCCTCAATGATCCTTCGGGCCTTTTCTCACATCTGTCTTTGTAAATATCCTGAATCATGGGAAGTTCACAACTGCAGATGCGCTGTGCTGTCCGCACCACTCTCTGCAAAATCCTGCGATTAAGGACGGTACAGTTCCCATACCAGGCAGTGATGCAGCCTGTCAGGGTGCCCTCAATTGTGCCCCTGTAGAAAATTCTTACGATTTGGGGACCTATACCAAGCTTCCTCAACCGTCTGAGGTAAAAGAGGCGCTGTTGTGCCTTTTTCACCACACAGCTGGTGTGTACAGGTCACGCGAGATCCTCGGTGATGTGAATGCTGAGGAACTTAAAGCTGTTTACTCTCTCAGCCCCAGATCCATTGATGTCAATAGGGGCTGGCCTGTCTCCATTCCTCCTGTAATCCACAACCAGCTCCTTTGTTTTTGCGACATTGATGGAGAGGTTGTTTTCTTGACACCACTGTGTCAGAGAGATGAGTAGATTACAGCAAAGAAGTACAAGGATACACAAAAATAGGGGCTTGTATAGTTGGGGATTTGTACAAGGCCTTGACTCTTCTGTGCCAGTTCAACAGAGCCCTCATCAAAAATTAACTGCTTCCTCTTTAAATTTCCCCTTGTGATAACCTCCACAACCATCTGAAGTAGAGAATTCCACAGATCCATTACCTGCAAAAAAAAAATCTTGTACATCTGCCTGTCCCTTTATCTTACAGCTCTCTCTACCCCTTTACCCCACTAGTGGGAACCATCTTGATGTTCAGAGACAGTGACCACAACTACCTGACCTTTACCATAGCCTTGGACAGAGAAAGGAGCAGATAATATGGAAAAGTTAGGAGAGGGTGAATTATGATGCTATCAGGCAGGAATATGGGAATACATAAATTGGGAACAGATGTTCTCACTATCTCAGCAGAAATGCCCAGCAGATATGCAAAGGTTGTTTAGGGAGTACTTGCTTGGAGTTATGGATAGGTTTGTCCCGGAGAGGCAGGAAAAGGCTAATGGAGTAAAGGCATGATGGTTGAGAAGAGATGTGAACATTGTCAAGATGAAGAATGAAGTACAAAGGTTAGGAAACAAGGATTAGACAGGGCTGAGGAGGATTTAAGATAGACAGAAAGGAGCTCAAGAAGGGACTCAGGAGAGCTCGAAGGAAACATGAGAAGGCCTTGGTAAGTAAGATTAAGAAAAATCCTAAACATTCTACATGTATGTGAAGAACAGGACGTGACTACAGTGAAGGTAGTAAAAGCAGAAACATGCCTGGGGTCGGAGGTGGTTAGGATAGGTCCTTAGTTAATTCTTTGCTTCATTATTCAACATTGAGAGGGACCTTACATAGAACATAGAATAGTACAGCATAGTACGGGCCCTTCAGCACACAAAGTTGTGCCGACCCTCAAACCCTGCCTCCCATATAAGCCCCCAACTTAAATTCCTCCATATACCTGTCCAGTAGTCTCGTAAACTTCACGAGTGTATCTGCCTCCACCACTGACTCAGGCAGTGCATTCCATGCACCAACCACTCTCTGAGTGAAAAACCTTCCTCTAATGTCCCCCTTGAACTTCCCACCCCTTACCTTAAGGCATGTCCTCTTGTATTGAGCAGTGGTGCCCTGGGGAAGAGGTGCTGGCTATCCACTGTATCTATTCCTCTTATTATCTTGTACACCTCTATCATGTCTCCTCTCATCCTCCTTCTCTCCAAAGAGTAAAGCCCTAGCTCCCTTAATCTCTGATCATAATGCATACTCTCTAAACCAGGCAGCATCTTGGTAAATCTCTATACCCTTTCCAATGCTTCCACATCCTTTCTATAGTGAGGCGACCAGAACTGGACACAGTACTCCCAAGTGTGACCTAACCAGAGTTTTATAGAGCTGCATCATTACATCGTGACTCTTAAACTCTATCCCTCGACTTATGACAGCTAACACCCCATAAGCTTTCTTAACTACCCTATCCACCTGTGAGGCAACTTTGAGGGATCTGTGGACATGTACCCCCAGATCCCTCTGCTCCTCCACACTACCAAGTATCCTGCCATTTACTTTGTACTCTACCTTGGAGTTTGCCCTTCCAAAGTGTACCACCTCACACTTCTCTGGGTTGAACTCCATCTGCCACTTCTCAGCCCACTTCTGCATCCTGTCAATGTCTCTCTGCAATCTTTGACAATCCTCTACACTATCTACAACACCACCAACCTTTGTGTCGTCTGCAAACTTGCCAACCCACCCTTCTACCCGCACATCCAGGTTGTTAATAAAAACCACGAAAAGTAGAGGTCCCAGGACAGATCCTTGTGGGACACCACTAGTCACAATCCTCCAATCTGAATGTACTCCCTCCACCACGACCCTCTGCTTCTGCAGGCAAGCCAATTCTGTATCCACCTGGCCAATCTTCCCTGGATCCCATGCCTTCTGACTTTCTGAATAAGCCTACCGTGTGGAACCTTGTCAAATACCTGACTAAAATCCATATAGATCACATCCACTGCACTACCCTCATCTATATGCCTGGTCACCTCCTCAAAGAACTCTATCAGGCTTGTTAGACACGATCTGCCCTTCACAAAACCTTGCTGACTGTCCCTGATCAGACCATGATTCTCTAAATGCCCAGAGATCCTATCTCTTAAGAATCTAAGACCTTGGTGAATGTGAGGTCAACATACAACAGGCTGCTATCCTGGAACATGATGACATTAAGAAAGAGGATGTGCTGGAGCTTTTGAAAAGCATTAGGAGGGGCTAGAGGGAAGTATTCCACGTTACTATGGGAAGCAAGAGAAGCAATTTCTGCACTTTTGAAGATCTTTGCATCCTCACTGGCCACAGGATTAGTACCAGATGGTTGGAGGGTGGCAAATGTTACTCATTTGTTCAGGAAAGGTAAAAGGAATAATCCTGAGAATTGTAGACTTCGGATTCTTAGTCAGTGGTGAGCAAACTATTGAAGAGGATTCTTAGAGACAGGATTTACAAGCATTTGGAGAAGCAGAGTCTGATTAGGAATAATCAGACACAGTTGTGCCTCACGAGCCTGACCAAATTCTTCAAGGAGAGAACAAAACAAATTGAAGGTAGAGCAGTGGATGTAGTGTATATGGATTTTAGTAAGGCGTTCGACAAGTTTACCCATGATAGGCTCATTCAGAAAGTCAGAAGACAAGGGAACCAGGGAAACTTGGCTGTATGGATACAGAATTGGCCTGCCCAGAGTAGACCATGAGACATAAGAGCAGAACTGGGGGGGATGTCAGAGGTAAGTTTTTACAGAGAGTGGTGGGTGTGTGGAATGTGCTGCAGGTGTGGTAAAGGCCAGTGCATCTGGAATATTAGGAAAAGAGACGTTCCCCTCTGCCATCATATTTCTGAAAGGTCACTACCTCTTATTTCACATTATTCATATATTATTGTAATTTATAGTAATTGTATATATTACACTGTACTGCCACAAAACAAGTTTCATAGCATATTTTAGTAATAAGCTTGATTCTGAAATTCTGAGATTTAGATAGGCACATGTTGTTCCTTTTTGCGCCTTGTGGCACATCGGGGGACATTTTTATGAATGAAATACAAAATATTTTGCAAAGAATTTTGAGTAGGTCTGGTGTTACAAGTTCAGAAATTTGAGGGTCTTAAAACGCGGTGAAGAGGAAGAACCTATTTTCCTTGACAGATCTGCAACTTGTGGATACAAATTAATGTTAATTATAGAAGGAATAGAGCATATTTCCGCAACAATGCAGAGTGGTTTGGAATATGCCATCAGAAAAGGTGAAGGAGGCAGAAACAACGATCCCATTTGAAGTGTCATAACCTACACGCCTGTTGCGTGAGGGTTAGGAAATGGGGGTAAATTATGTAGCTCCTGGTTGTTTTGTTTAACATAAACAGGCCTCCCGTGCTATAAATATGCTATAGCATTTTTTTTTCTTTTATGGAATATCATAATTATTCGGAAACAGGGTATAGCTTTAGAACATATTAAATTTTGAAAGCAATGTTTTAAATGAAGGGAAATCTTTACACATATTGAAAAATGCATAGGCGTAGTCACTTTCAAATGTTTTTATGAATATACTAACTAGCTTCTCTATACCTATATTAAATACTTTTCCAAAAATGTTCTCACTCATAGCAGAAGTTGAATGTCATTAGGTGGTTAGCTTCTGTTTTAAGAGTCATATCTTAAAATGAATAAATTACAAAAGATAAAGTATTTTTATTTATGTTATACTAATTCAGTTTTAAAATTTTGCTTGCAGTTGCTAGGCAACTTGGCTTCTGATTTTGTGGACAGCTTTAGACCCACGGCACGAATAAACTCCATATGTGGTAAGAGCACTAACAATTCTATGGATTAATGAATGCATTACATCTCTAGTGGAGTTTCCCTGTTTATTTTCATTATAAACCACGTTTGTGTTACTTCAATAGTAACAGCAAAATATAACTGCTGATGCTGGAATCAACAAAATTGTTGAAAAAGAACCCGACTTGTCTAGCAGCATCAATGGAAAGAGAAACTGGTTAACATTTCAGTTGAAGACCCTTCATCAGAACTTCATTAGATCCGATGGAGAAACTTTGACCTGAACTTTAATTGCTTTCTCTTTACACAGATGCTGTTTGACTGGCTGAGTTCTTCCAGCGTCTCTGTTTTTGTCACAAACGAGAAAATCTGCAGATGTTGGATATTAAAGTACTATACACACAATGCTGGAAGAACTCAGCAGGCCAGGCAGCGTCAATGGAAAGGAGTAAACAGTGGGCATTTCAGGCTGAGACCCTTCATCAGGACTGGAAAGTGTCTCAGCCCAAAATGTTGACTGTTTATTCTTTTCACCAGTCCTGAAGGGTTTCGGCCCAAATCATAGACTGTACTTTTTTCCATAGATGCTGCTTGGCCTGCTGAGTTCCTCTCACCGTTTTGTGTGAAATTTAGAACCACACAGTATGTTCATTGGCACCTGTAAAAATGTTATTTTTTTTAATCCTTCAACAGCTTTAAATTTGAACTGAACATCTTAAAAAGATGTGATAGGGAAGATAGCAAATGTCGTGAGAAGAAGGTGGCAGGATTACTTTTTCTGGTAGAATATGTTTTATCAGAGTCAGGACCTGTTATAAATGGTGTTTATTCACTCTTCCAAGCTTGACAAGGTTCATATTTGCTGCTTATTTCTAATAGCCCTTGTGAAGGTGCTAGTAAGCTGCTTCGATGTACAATTAGTCTTTCTGGTGAAGGCACTCCTGTGATGCTGTTGAATAGGATTCTGTAGGAGTAGGACTCAGCAATGATGAAAGATTTTAAGTATCTGAAGTTGAGTTCATCACCACAGGACACCCAACCTCCAAGATGCTTTTGTAGCAACAATATTGATGTAGCTGGTCCAGATAACTTTCTGGCTGACATTGCCCTCGGGATGTTGATCTGAGAGTACCCTGATGATACCGTTGAATGTGGTTAGACAGTCTCATTTTGGAAATGAGTACTGCTTCCACTTTAATTTTATGATTGTGTTACATATCACACTGTGCACAGATCCATTCAGGCATAGATTGTTTTATTTGCGAAGAATTGCACTAACTTGTTGATCAGTGATGGGGTTGTGATCCAGGACAGTAAGATATTAGTAGAGTTGTTGAACATTTGAGGGAGAACTTAGTTTTTTGCATTTTTCATTGCACTCTAAAACATTATTTATGAACATCCAATGGAAATCTTTTTTGATGTAATTTGCCCTTTTGTTCAGATTACCCCACTATTTCCATTTTCTCCTTTAATCGGAAGTTTAGATCTGAGAGTTCCTCTGTCCCACCATTGTCTTACGGTGCTATGTATTTCTGAAGTGTGGTCAGTATTATATTTAAATTTCCTATCACCCAATGTTTATTTTTTAAATTTCTTTTACATTTAACAATTAATTTTGCAGTTTCTTTTCCAAAACTTTCGCTCCACTCCAATTTGAATATGTGACTGCCATTCTACTGGCCTTCTATTGAGTTACTTTTGATGGTATTGCTTTATGTCTGCTAAAGTCTACAGTCTGAAATGTCTTCATAAATGTCGTCGCAGCTCTGCCATCCACCTAAAGTCTACACCAGCCTAATTTCCCTTCTTTTAGCATGAAATTATTATCATGTTTATTTCCTTTGCCAATTATCTACTTGTATGACTTTTCTATTGTTTTGTGTTGAATTCCATTGGATTTACATCAGAGTATTGGGTCAGAAAATTCAAAGTAAATTTATTATGGAAGTACATGTACGTGACCATATGCAATCCTGGGATTCATTTTCTTGCGGGCTGTAACACTGAAGCAGGTTCACGGGTTTGGTAAATGAAACAGAAAACACTGACTGAATAAATATATTAATCATTTATTTACAACCAGTCAAACATTCGACCAAACATTTAAGTTCCCCCAAGTTAAGCAAACTATAGAACTAAATATTCAACGAACAGATAAAAAGTGTACGTGGAGCATACCTTCCTGATGGTTCTGTGCAGAGTCTCTTAGACAAAGGAGAGAGAGGGCAAGCCTCCTGCATGTGATACTTTATACCCCTCAAGGCATCTGGAAATGGAAATGGGTGCTGTGGCACGCAAGCCATTCAATGGGAAGAGAGCATCGCAGACCTTAAACGAACCAATCACTGACTGGCATGACAGAAGCAGGTTTTGACTGGGAAATAAGCCACACTTCCACACAACTCTATAGTAGAATGATAGTCTTTGTAGAATCAGTGAACGACCACAGCATCTTGGGCATTCAACCAGTATGCAAAAGAGCCTGATGGTTTAGGGGTAATAACTGTTCCTGAACCTGGTGGTGAGAGTCCTGAGGCTCTTGTACCTTCTTCCCAATGACAGCAGCGAGAAAAGAGCATGACCTGGGTGGTGAGGGTCTCTGATGATGGATGCTGCTTTCCTGAGCCAGCATTCCATGTAGCTGGGCTCATTAGTGGGGAGGGCTTTAACCATGATGGACTGGGCTGTATCAGCTACTTTTTGTAGGATTTTCCATTTAAGGGCATTGATGTTTACATACCAGGCCATGATGCAGCCAGTCAATATACTCTCCACCACACATCTGTCGAAGTTTAAGATGTCATGCCAGATCTTCACAAACTCTTGCAGAGGCGCTGCTGTGCTTTCTTCATAATTGTATTTTTGTGCTGGGCCCAGGACACGTACCCAAAATAGTAATACCGAGGACTTTAAAGTTGCTCAACCTTTATCTCTGATCCTTTGAGGCGGACTGGCTCATGGACCTCTGGTTTTCTCCTCCTGAAGTCAATAATCAGCTCCTTTGTCTTACTGACATTGAGTAAGAGGTTGCTGTTGTGGCACCACTCAGCTAAATTTTCAGTCTTCCCTCTTATATGCTGATTCATCACCACCTTTGATTTGGCCTATGACAGTGATGTCCTCAGCAAACTTGAATATGATATTGGAGCTGTGCCTAGCCACTCAGTCATAAGTGTGAAGTGAGTAAAGCAGGGGACTAAGCACCCAGTCTTGTGCTCCACCTGTGCTGATGGAGATTGTGGAGGAGATGTTACTGCCAATCTGAACTGACTTGTCTGCAAGTGAGGCAATCCAGAATCCAAATGCACAAGGAGGTATTGAGGCCAATTTCTTGAAGCTTATTAATTAGATTTGAGGGGATGATGGTATTGAATGCTGAGCTGTAGGCAATAGAGAGCATCTTGATGTATGCATCTTCGCTGAATATCGTCATTTAAGCTTCTCTTTCAAAACAGAACTACTGAAATCTAAATGTGAGAATGAAATCTGTCTCTTCATTGTGCACAAATTAAAACTGATTTGAGGTTATGAGCTATTTAAAAGTAAGTAGCCAATATAAGAATCTTCTAAATTTTTCTTGCTTTTCATGCACTGAATGGCTAGGACGTTGCAGTCTTTTGCCTGTAGTGAACAACTCTGGTGCAATCTGTAACTCCTGGAAATTGGATCCAGCAACTCTTCGTTTTCCTTTGAGAGGACTCTTGCCCTATGACAAGGTATGATATGTAACTATCATTATTTCATTAAACCTATTCAAATATTTAATAATTGGACAAGCAATAGCATTAAAGAATGTTCAAATAAATTGTATATTGTGATTTATTTCAGCAGCATATTTTAAGATTCTCACATGTTTTAAAGTTATCTTTTAATCAATTCCTGGCAAGTGTTTTTCCATTGCATGTAAATCTATGTCCCTCACAGATGTAAGTGAGGTTGTATTTTTTATAACAACAGCTTCCACTTGCAGTCAAATAACTTCCAATAATGTAATATCTGTAATGTACCAAAAAAAAATGCTGGTCTTTCACAGGACTATAATACTAAAACAATGGAATCAAGTGATTTTAGGACAATTGACTGAAGGCTTGGTGTAAGAGGTTTTGGAAGTAAGTTCTAGAATGTAGTGCCATGACAGTCCTGACGAAGGGTCTCGACCCGAAACGTGGACTGTACTTCTTCCTATAGATGCTGCCTGGCCTGCTGCGTTCCACCAGCATTTTGTGTGTGTGGAGGAATTATTAAAATGTGTTGATATTATACTTTTGACTTTTGTAAGCTTAGATTTTTCTGATGAGGTGAGTCTTATTCAACTCAGATCTTGGGGACCAATTTTGTTGGATCTCTGTATCGTTGTATTGAATCACAACTAGACCTAGGATGAATATAAACTCCTGATTGGCTTTGACAGAAAGCAGTGCTAGAGTCAGAATTTGACAGCTGTCATGTATTTAAACAGCTCAGAAGCATTTAAAACTTTTAAAATGGGTTCAAATAATTAAAGAAATGTTTAAAAATAGAAAATTATAAATAAGGACGCATGAAGTAATAAAAATTGTACAATGACAGAATCTTAAAAATGTTTTTCCATTTTTCTACTAATCTGCAGTCCTCAAAGTTAATAGGACTTTGCATTGTCTTGATGGGTTGGCATTGGTTCGCAGTTCCATGGCAGGGAGAGCTAACTAATTCGCCCTCTTCAAATATATCGGTATATTCTGAACTTGTAACGCATGCAGGTAGATCCAGCAATAGTTCACCTAAAATTGCCTATCAGCTTTGGAACAGTACTTTTATTAAGCAATGTTGGACAGAGGTCATTTTACATGGAAAGCAGGTGAAATGTGTACTTTTTTAAACTACAACTGGACAGTGAGAAATTGGGAGTTCCAAAATAATGTTAAAACTACGAACTGATTTATCACGTGTTCATAGAAAGATATTGAAAGTACTATAGAATATTGACGTGGCTTGCACATTATACAAAATATTGTAATTTTCTTTTGAAAGTACTAGGTGTTTTTCAAAAGATCTGATTCATTTAAAATTAGGATAAGTTTGTCAGTATCTTTATAGATAATGAAGAGTGGCAGTTTTCTCACTTTCTCATCAGAACCAGGTTTATTATCACCGGCATGTGACGTGAAATTTGTTAACTTAGCAGCAGCAGTTCAGTGTTATTGTGTCTCAACTGAATGTCACAATTATTATTTGCTCTTGTGATGACATTGAAGGCATCATGCATATCCATAAATCTGGTAAATTATCTGGATTAGAAACAAGGAAAGCTTAAGCCTTATTTACAGCTAATGCATGATACTCTACAAAAAGATCAGTTCTTTGGTGTTTTGTTATTTTTCAGCTTTGTTTTATGTCATTAGATGTCAACTTTTAAGTTTCACATTACAATGCAATTTTTTAAAAATTCTGATGCTGACAACTCCTTCATAATTATAGTGAAGGTAAGAAAGAAAATTCTCAGCAGTTGAGTATCAAGAGAAAAATGCTGGTAAAATGGCAGAGGTCAGAAACAGTGACATTAAGGTACTGCTCATTGTAAGTATGGTATAGATGTTTTGCAGAGGCTTTTCTAAACAAGAACAACCCAGATATTTGAAGCTATTCCTGTCTAGCTTTGGTTGTAGCAAACACTTTTCAACCAGGGAAATTTATCTGTTTAGAACAGGAAGAAATCTTGGATGCTTCAAGGTTTTATCTATTGAATTAAAAACTGAAATAACTAATCACGAAGTGTCTATGATGAGAAGAGCTGAGATTAGATGATCCATTGTCAGAATGAAGGTTAGAAGCTAGGTAGTTACCATAGCCTGAGTTTTGCTGCCTTTCATTTATTTTGATGAGATCCAGTGCTCTGTATTCAGTACAAGAACATTTGGGATTCTTGAGCAACATACTTGTTTCTTATTGCAATTCAAAATTGTTTTGGATTAAACTTTACTAAGTTACATTTGTGCATTAAGGTTTGAATTGACCTTAAATCAGTTTATTTAAAGAGGTACATTTTCCCACCTGATTTAATGGTATTTATGTAACTATTTGGTAGCTCTTAGCTTGTAAGATTCTTTGTAATCTAAAAATATGTTTAATACATTAACATTTCTGTAAGTTTGCTTCCTGATAGTTTTGTCCATTAACCTGCACAGTTAGCTGAATGGATGTTAGCAAACTTGTCGTATTGTAATTCACCTGCCTGTTTGTAGTGGGAGCATTTGCACACCAATTATGGAGGCCCTAGCTCATATGACTGTATTACAGACAACTATTAATTTCATCCTACTGTATTTCTCTACCTTCCCAATTTTTTATATTAATAAATATAAAACAGCCTTAGACAGCAGGCAGCAGAGTGAACCGGGAGCAGAGTGAAGGCTTAAGGGCTTTGGCTCAACAGGCGAGGCAAAGTAGGTTTGGTTTTCAATTTTTCCTGTTACTTGAGGAAAGGGTAGTGTAGTATATGAGTGTGAGGGCAGCTTGTTGTTCTCGGTGTCGGATGTGGGAGGTCCTGGAGTCTCCTGGCCTCCCGGACGTTCACATCTGCGCCAGGTGCGCCGAGCTGCAGCTCCTAAGGGACCGTGTTAGGGAACTGGAGCTGCAGCTCAATGACCTTCGTCTGGTCAGGGAGAGTGAGGAGTTGATAGAGAGGAGTTACAGGCAGTTGGTCACACCGGGTACACGGGAGGCAGACAAGTGGGTCACAGTTAGGAGGGGGAAGGGTCAGGTACTAGAGAGTACCCCAGTGGCTGTGCCCCTTGGCAATGTACTCCTATTTGAGTACTGTTGGGGGGGGCGGGGGAACAGCTTACCTGGGGGAAGCAACAGTGGCCGTGCCTCCAGCACAGAGTCAGGCCCTGTAGCTCAGAAGGGTAAGGAAAGGAAGAGGAATGCAGTAGTAATAGGGGACTCGATAGCTAGGGGGTCAGATAGGCGATTCTGTGGATGCAGTCAGGAGACCCAGATGGTAGTTTGCCTCCCTGGTGCCAGGGTCCAGGATGTTTCTGATCGCGTCCAAGATATTCTGAAGTGGGAGGATGAGGAGCCAGAGGTTGTGGTACATATAGGTACCAATGACATAGGTGGGAAAAGGGAAGAGGTCCTGAAAAGAGAATATAGGGAGTTAGGAAGGGAGTTGAGAAGAAGGACCGCAGAGGTAGAAATCTCGGGATTACTGCCTGTGCCACAGGACAGTGAGAGTAGGAATGGAATGAGGTGGAGGATAAATGCGTGGCTGAGGGATTGGAGCAGGGGGCAGAGATTCAAGTTTCTGGGTCATTGGGACCTCTTTTGGCGCAGATGTGACCTGTACAAAAAGGACGGGTTGCACTTGAATCCTAGGGGAACCAATATCCTGGCAGGGAGATTTGCAAAGGCTACTGTGGAGACTTTAAACTAGAATGGTTGGGGGGGTGGGAATCAAATTGAAGAGACTAGGAGAGAGGAGGTTAGGTCACAAATAGAGAAAGCTAGCAGACAGTGTGTGAGGAAGGATAGGCAGGGGACAGAGAACGGGAGCACTCAGACCGAAGATGTAGGGGAGAAGGAAGAAAAAGATAACAAAGTTGTTTGCACCATTAGGGATAAACAGGGAGTAAGAGGTGGAGAGTTTCTTAAATGCATCTATTTTAATGATTTAGATGAAGGGATTAAAAGTAACATTAGCAAATTTGCAGATGACACAAAGTTGGGTGGCAGTGTGAAATGTGCAGAGGATGTTGAGATAATGCAGGATGACTTGGACAGGTTGGGTGAGTGGCAGATGTATGGCAGATGCAGTTTAATGTGGATAAATGTGAGGTTATCCACTTTGGTGGCAAGAAGAGGAAGGCAGATTACTATCGGAATGGTGTCAAGTTAGGAAAAGGGGAAGCACAACGAGATTTTGGTGTCCTTGTTCATCAGTCACAGAAAGTAAGCATGCAGGTACAGCAGGCAGTGAAGAAAGCTAATGGCATGTTGGCCTTCATAACAAGGGGAGTTGAGTATAGGAGCAAAGAGGTCCTTCTGCAGTTGTACAGGGCCCTGGTGAGACCACACCTGGAGTATTATGTACAGTTTTGGTCTCCAAATGTGAGGAAAGGCGTTTCTTGCTATTGAGGGAGTGCAGCGGAGGTTCACGCGGTTAATTCCCAGGATGGCGGGACTGTCATATGTTGAAAGATTGGAGTGACTGGGCTTGTATACACTGGAATTTAGAAAGATGAGAGGGGATCTGATTGAAACATATAAGATTATTAAGAGATTGGACACGTTAGAGGCAGGAAACATGTTCCCGGTGTTGGGTGAGTCCAGAACCAGAGGCCACAATTTGAGAATAAAGGGGTAGGCTATTTAGAACGGAGTTGAGGAAAAACTTATTCACCCAGAGAGTTGTGGATCTGTGGAATGCTCTGCCTCAGAAGGCAGTGGAGGCCAGTTCTCTGGATACTTTCTGGAAAGAGTTAGATAGAGCTCTTAATGATAGCAGAGTCAAGGGATATGGGGAGAAGGCAGGAACGGGATACAAATTGTGGATGATCAGCCATGATCACAGTGAATGGCGGTGCTGGCTCGAAGGGCTGAATGGCCTACTCCTGCACCTATTGTCTATTGTCAATCGTTTTAATGCTAGGAGCATTGTAAGAAAGGTGGATGAGCTTAGAGCATGGATTGATACCTGGAAATATGATGTTGTAGCAATTAGTGAAACATGGTTGCAGGAGGGGTGTGATTGGCAACTAAGTATTTCTGGATTCCGTTGCTTCAGGTGTGATAGAATCAGAGGGGCAAGAGGGGGTGGTGTTGCATTGCTTGTCAGAGAAAATATAACAGCGGTGCTTAGGCAAGACAGATTAGAGGACTCGTCTAGGGAGGCTATATGGGTGGAATTGAGGAATGGAAAAGGTGTAGTAACAATTATAGGGCTGTATTATAGACCACCTAATAGAAACCATAGAAACCGTAGAAACTACAGCACAGAAACAGGCCCTCGGGCCCTTCTTGGCTGTGCCGAACCATTTTCTGCCTAGTCCCACTGACCTGCACACGGACCATATCCCTCCATACACCTCTCATCCATGTATCTGTCCAATTTATTCTTAAATGTTAAAAAAGAACCCGCATTTACCACCTCATCTGGCAGCTCATTCCATACTCCCACCACTCTCTGTGTGAAGAAGCCCCCCCTAATGTTCCCTTTAAACTTTTCCCCCTTCACCCTTAACCCATGTCCTCTGGTTTTTTTCTCCCCTTGCCTCAGTGGAAAAAGCCTGCTTGCATTCACTCTATCTATACCCATCATAATTTTATATACCTCTATCAAATCTCCCCTCATTCTTCTACGCTTCAGGGAATAAAGTCCTAATCTATTCAACCTTTCTCTGTAACTGAGTTTCTCAAGTCCCGGCAACATCCTTGTAAACCTCCTCTGCACTCTTTCAACCTTATTTAGAAACATAGGAACATAGAAAATAGGTGCAGGAGTAGGCCATTCGGCCCTTCGAGCCTGCACCGCCATTTATTATGATCATGGCTGATCATCCAACTCAGAACCCCGCCCCAGCCTTCCCTCCATACCCCCTGACCCCCGTAGCCACAAGAGCCATATCTAACTCCCTCTTAAATATAGCCAATGAACTGGCCTCAACTGTTTCCTGTGGCAGAGAATTCCACAGATTCACCACTCTCTGTGTGAAGAAGTTTTTCCTAATCTCGGTCCTAAAAGGTTTCCCCTCTATCCTCAAACTGTGGCCCCTCATTCTGGACTTCCCCAACATTGGGAACAATCTTCCTGCATCTAGCCTGTCCAATCCCTTTAGGATCTTATACGTTTCAATCAGATCCCCCCTCAATCTTCTAAATTCCAACGAGTACAAGCCCAGTTCATCCAGTCTTTCTTCATATGAAAGTCCTGCCATCCCAGGAATCAATCTGGTGAACCTTCTTTGTACTCCCTCTATGGCAAGGATGTCTTTCCTCAGATTAGGGGACCAAAACTGCACACAATACTCCAGATTCGGCCTCACCAATGCCTTATACAACCTCATCATAACATTCCAGCTCTTATACTCAATACTTCGATTAATAAAGGCCAATGTACCAAAAGCTCTCTTTACGACCCTATCTACCTGTGACGACACTTTTAGGGAATTTTGTATCTGTATTCCCAGATCCTTCTGTTCCACTGCACTCCTCAGTGCCTTACCATTAACCCTGTATATTCTACGTTGGTTTGTCCTTCCAACGTGCAATACCTCACACTTGTCAGTATTAAATTCCATCTGCCATTTTTCAACCCATTTTTCCAGCTGGTCCAAGTCCCTCTGCAGGCTCTGAAAACCTTCCTCACTGTCTACTACACCTCCAATCTTTGTATCATCAGCAAACTTGCTGATCCAATTTACCACATTATCATCCAGATCATTGATATAGATGACAAATAACAATGGACGCAGCACTGATCCCTGTGGCACACCACTAGTCACAGGCCTTCACTCAGAGAAGCAATTCTCTACCACCACTCTCTGGCTTCTTCCATCGAGGCAATGTCTAATCCAATTTACCACCACTCCATGTATACCTAGCGACTGAATTTTCCTAACTAACCTCCCATGCGGGACTTTGTCAAAGGCCTTACTGAAGTCCATGTAGACAATATCCACTGCCTTCCCTTCATCCACTTTCCTGGTAACCTCCTCGAAAAACTCCCAACAGTTTGGTCAAACATGACCTACCACTCACAAAGCCATGTTGACTCTCCCTAGTAAGCCCCTGTCTATCCAAATGCTTGTAGATTCTGTCTCTTAGTACTCCCTCCAATAACTTACCTACTACTGACGTTAAACTCACCGGCCTATAATTTCCTGGATTACTTTTCGATCCTTTTTTAAATAACGGAACAACATGAGCCACTCTCCAATCCTCCGGCACTTCACATATAATGCGGAGTGAAAATTGGAGGAGCAAATTTGTAGGGACATAGCAGATATTTGAATTAAGCACAAGGTTGTGATTGTGGGAGATTTTAATTTTCCACACATAGACTGGGAAACCCATACTGTGAAAGGGCTGGATGGTTTGGAGTTTGTAAAATGTGTGCAGGATAGTTTTTTGCAGCAATACATAGAGCTACCAACTAGAGAAGAGGCAGTGTTGGATCTCCTGTTAGGGAATGAGATAGGTCAGGTGATGGAGATACGTGTGGGGAGCACTTCAGGTCCAGTGATCACAATGCCATTAGTTTCAATATAATTATGGAGAAGGATAGGACTGGACCCAGGGTTGAGATTTTTGATTGGAGAAAGGCTAACTTTGAGGAGATGCAAAAGGATTTAGAAAGAGTGGATTGGGACAATTTGTTTTATGGGAAGGATGTAATAGAGAAATGGAGGTCATTTAAAGGTGAAATTTTGAGGGTACAGAATCTTTATGTTCCTGTTAGGTTGAAAGGAAAGGTTAAAAGTTTGAGAGAGCCATGGTTTTCGAGGGATATTGGAAACTTGGTTCAGAAAAAGAGAAAGATCTACAATAAATATAGGCAGCTTGGAGTAAATGAGGTGCTCGGGGAATATAAAGAATGCAAAAAGAATCTTAAGAAAGAAATTAGAAAAGCTAAAAGAAGATATGAGGTTGCTTTGGCAAGTAAGGTGAAAATAAATCCAAAGGGTTTCTACAGTTATATTAATAGCAAAAGGATAGTGAGGGATAAAATTGGTCCCTTAGAGAATCAGAGTGGATGGCTATGTGCGGAGCCAAAAGAGATGGGGGAGATTTTGAACAATTTCTTTTCTTTGGTATTTTCTAAGGAGAAGGATATTGAATTGTGTAAGGTAAGGGAAACAAGTAGGGTAGTTATGGAAACTATGATGATTAAAGAAGAGGAAGTACTGGCACTTTTAAGGAATATAAAAGTGGATAAGTCTCCGGGTCTTGACAGGATATTCCCTCGGACCTTGAGGGAAGTTAGTGTGGAAATAGCAGGGGCTCTGACAGAAATATTTCAAATGTCATTAGAAACAGAGATGGTGCTGGAGGATTGGCGTATTGCTCATGTTGTTCCATTGTTTAAAAAGGGTTCTAAGAGTAAACCTAGCAATTGTCGGCCTGTGAGTTTGACGTCAGTGGTGGGTAAATCGATGGAAAGTATTCTTAGAAATGGTATATATAATTATCTGGATAGACAGGGTCTGATCAGGAACAGTCAACATGGACATGTGCGTGGAAAGTCATGTTTGACAAACCTTATTGAATATTTTGAAGAGGTTACTAGGAAAGTTGACGAGGGTAAAGCGGTGGATGTTGTCTATATGGACTTCAGTAAGGCCTTTGACAAGGTTCCACACGGAAGATTAGTTAGGAAGGTTCAGTTGTTAGGTATTAATATTGAAATAGTAAAATCGATTCAGCAGTGGCTGGATGGGAGACACCAGAGAGTCGTGGTAGATAACTGTTTGTCAGATTGGAGTCCGCTGACTAGTGGTGTGCCTCAGGGATCTGTACTGGGTCCAATGTTGTTTGTCATGTATATTAGTGATCTGGATGATGGGGTAGTTAATTGCATTAGTAAGTATGCAGATGATACTAAGATATGTGGAGTTGTGGATAAGAAAGTAGGTTTTCAAAGCTTGCAGAGAGATTTAGGCCAGTTAGAAGAGTGGGCTGAAAGATGGCAGATGGAGTTTAATGCTGATAAATGCTACATTTTGGTAGGACTTACCAAAATAGGACATACATGGTAAATGGTAGGACATTGAAGAATGCAGTAGAACAGAGGGATCTAGGAATAATGGTGCATAGTTCATTGAAGGTGGAATCTCATGTAGATAGAGTGGTGAAGAAAGCTTTTGGTATGCTGGCCTTTATAAATCAGAGCATTGAGTATAGGAGTTGGGATGTAATGTTGAAATTGTACAAGGTATTGGTAAGGCCAAATTTGGAGTATTGTGTACAGTTCTGGTCACCGAATTATGGGAAAGATGTCAACAAAATAGGGAGAGTACAGAGAAGATCTACTAGAATGTTGCCTGGGTAACATGAGGGGGAACTTCTTTACTCAGAGTGTGGTAGCTGTGTGGAACGAGCTTCCAGCAGAAGTGGTTGAGGAAGGTTCGATGTTGTCATTTAAAGTTAAAATGGATAGCTATATGGACACAAAAGGAATGGAGGGTTTTGGGCTGAGTGCAGGTCGGTGGGACTAGGTGAGAGTAAGAGTTCGGCACGGACTAGAAGGACCAAGATAGCCTGTTTCCGTGCTGTAATTGTTATATAGTTAAATATTGCAGCAGCATTCCATCAAATCAAAAAAAATTCTCTGCAAAGTGAATTCCATTCCCTTTGTGCCCTATCCTTTAATATAATGATTTTCCATAATGTGATAGTGCAGAAAATTGGCCTTTCTATACGTGACTTTTGTGAACCGACCAATTAGGTAACTGGTTTAAAAAATTAGGAATATTCTTAAAGTTAAGTAACCGTGTATCTCTCATGGTTTTCTTGCCTGTCTGGAACGGAAATGTTTTCAATATAGGTACTTGTGTGAAACTGGTTTATAAGTCTAGTTTGTGATTCTTTGTATGTGTCTGACCAGAACGTGGAGAAGTGTGCTAGATGCTATAGTATTAGATGATGCATTTTGAGAAGCTGTATGGATACACACTTGCTTTACTGACAATCTTGATGGTTTGAATAAAATTTTGAAATTCACTTTGTCGGATTAAAATCTGAAGGTTGAATAAATCTGAGATTAACATACCAGTTTTTGCAAACTGAAGTTCAAATTGGTTTCAGATCAGATGTTGCCTCTTGCAGTTCCAGATTATATGAGCGTACATCAACAAGCCATAAAACGAGCATACGATTGAAGGAAATGAGTAGCAGAGTTGATTGTAGAGGTTGATATTAAGTACTGCATTTATTTCCAACCAAATGAACTTTAAGGAAATTACTGATAAAAGACAAATTTTAAATGATTTGAAAATAAATTCAGTTCAATGCATTACAAGAGAATTTTTAAATGACTGATCTCAAAAAAAGGCAAAAGCTATTGCAGTGGAGATGAAGGGACCTTTATATTACATTGTGGCTTGGACAATTTATCACTTTGAATCCATTCTCTACAGTTTGGATAGAAGCATTGAAAATGTAGGAGATGAATTTTCTAGAGCTTACAATTGCCAAATGTTGTCAAGCCCTCTCTCCAATCCATATAATAATAGTTTATTGGTATGCTTGCAGTATTAATAATCTCAGAATTATCGTAATGTTGAAAGGTTTAAAATGACTGCCCATCAGCATTGAATTTGAAATCGGTATGAGCAGTCATTGAAACCAAGAATTCAAATTGTATTAACATTTTATGGTTGAAATCAAACACCCATATCCAGTTTTGAAAAGGTAGATGCTAAAAGATGGTTTGTCAGAGAGTCTAGAAATAGGCAGTCCTAAGCTGAGTGATTGCCATTCAGATCATGAAAAGTTTCTTGATACGTGGCACAGGATTATTAGTCATTGAATTTTCTCTCTTTTAAAGCTTAGACGAATTGAACTTTGTACAATATCAGCACACGGTGATCAGTGAGGAAAGTGGACAAAGAGCACAATTCAGCCATTGCCTCATTAAATGGCAGAGCAGCTTAGCCTGTCTATTTCAAATGCTCTTGAGTTTCTAAAACAGGGCGGTCACCTGTTTAATCACCTAATCCATAACTCCACCCAAATCCACTATTTTATGATTTGGTACTTAAGTGCTGTGAAGAGCATCTTTTGTTAATTTCATAACCTTTAGAACATGGTATTACAAGTATTTGTGTTGAAATTCTCCTCAAATTATTAAATATTAAGCCCATGTGTTTTTTTTCCCTTAGGACCTTTTTGACCCACAGACTGCCCTACTGAGATATGTTTTAGAACAGCCTTATTCCAGAGACATGGTCTGCAACATGCTAGGTCTAAACAAGCAGGTACTGTGTCTCACTGTAATTTGCCTTGGATTTGACTTCTAAATATAGCCTGCACTGTTCTTTTTCTCTTTTCTGTTGCTATGGCTAAATAAGCAAAAGAGTGCTTAGCAAGAATAGCAGGACTGTAAGTTAGCATCAGTATCTCATGGATATTACTCTTGAGTTACATGAAACAGGAGAACAAAGTTTAATCTTCCAGTTTGTATTGCCTTGTGGATGGGAACTGTAAAATACTGTAAATGCAGTACCTTATGAAATAACAGTAGAATTAATATAAAGAAATAGAAATACATAATTTGAGTTTTATTTACATTGCTTTAGCTATTAGGCCAGCCTCAAACATTAGAATTTGTACATTGGTTTTTGTGGGGCTTGGCCTGTCTGGGGCATTCTGAGGCTGGCCTCATAGTCACTGTTATGTCTTTCTTTTTTTCTTCCTTTATTTTTGTTCTGTCCTGTCTTGTCCTGCCCATCCTACAATGCTCTAGACCTTGAACATTGCTCAGGTATGTTTACAATCTTACTGTTGTATTGTGACTAACGAGATGCTGACTGCTTGGTAGCAACTGATGCCATTTTAGAGAATAAAGTAGATCTGCATGCTGGTATACGTAGAGTATGTAGTGGTGTCTGTCGCTGTCTGCTACAGAATGTGTGATTGTTGCAATTCTTGCACCTAAGATTTTTTAAAGTTGTCATGGAGAGGTTGTCTAGAAAATATTCTTTTGTTGACCTTTGAAAACTAGATAACTGCATATGTAAAGTGGCATCAAAAGATGTGTTCAAAGTAGCTCTACTTTTGTTAGGGATCATTAAAGCATGCTTTCAAAGGAAGTACAATTTTATTGTAGTCTTTTTTTAAGTTTCATGATCATACATGGAAAGCATGCTAATTTTATATGTAGGTAGTAATAGAATTTAGGTTCTGAAGATATCAAAAATATTCTGCTTCACAAATTTGATCACTAGAATATGTGTGGTTAAGTTTCTTGCTGACCAAAGTTGAGTTTTTGACTTTTCCAAAAAAAAAACAAAATACTAGTGTATTTGAATAAGTAGATTTGGGGAGAAGGGCAAATCATTGCAGTGCTTGGCATCTTTTATTTTACGCTACATGCAAATTAGGTGCTTTCTGAAATATCTCATGCAGTATGTTTAGGTTAGCATTTCATGCTTTGTTCATTTTCCTTTGCATAAGAAGTCTGTCTTTGTGTTTAATGTTCATTACTGTAATAAGTGTCTACTTTACAGCACAAACAACGTTGCCCAGTTTTGGAAGACCAGCTTGTGGATTTAGTGGTTTATGCTATGGAGCGCTCAGAGACAGAAGAAAAATTTGATGATGGAGGCACCAGTCAGTTATTGTGGCAGCACCTCTCCAGTCAGCTCATTTTCTTTGTCTTGTTTCAGTTTGCTAGCTTCCCACACATGGTGTTATCACTTCATCAAAAGGTAAGTTTGGGATGTAGAGTACATGCATGTCTCATTTCAAACCTGAATTGTGCCCAGTTCACATTTTAATCCATGATTAATTCATGAGTGTCTAAGATGATAAACTTCTGCAGCTTTTTTTTTGCATTAGGAGGTAGCCAATCCAGCTGATAATGTATAAAAAGGAATGTGTCTGAAAATTGCACATGAATAGTCATTGTAAATCAAGAAATATGTAAACTCTGAAAATCTGAAATAAAAACTGAAAATTCTGGAAACACTCAGGTTGCCAGACACAATCAGAGTCAACATTTGACGTTGTAAATCTTTCATTTGGACTTGAAGAGTAAGAAAATAAGGGTGTTTTTCAAAGCATGGCAGGATTAGAGAGAAAATATTTATTATGGAATGGGAAAAGAAAAATGCTGAAGCACAATTTAGCTACTAATAGAGTGTGGTTATCAAAAGCATTGATCAAACTGAAATTAACAGTGCTAATTGAATTGATTAAATACATATCAAATATACTGAAGGAAGCTAGAGATAAATCTTTAAATGTTGACAATGTGGCATATGTGTGAATGATCTCAAAGGTAACAAGTCAATGATAACTCATTTCACTTTAAGTGAAATTTTAGAATTTCTGTACACAAGGTAAAATATGAAAAGTAAGAGGAAGTTGCAAATATCACACTTTAAGAAAAGAAGAAGGCAACAGAAAGGAAACTATAGATCAGTTAGCCTGACCTCAGTGATTGGAAAGATGTTTGAGTCCGTTGTTAAGGATGAGGTTATGGAGTACTTGGTGACATAGGTCAAGATAGTACAAAGTCAGCATGGTTTTCTTCAGAGAAAGTTCTTGCCTGATGAACCTCCTGGAATTTTTTGAGGAGATTACAGGTAGGATAGATGAAGGGGATGCAGTGGATGTTGAATATTTGGACTTTCAGAAGGCCTTTGACAAGGTGCCACACTTGAGGCTGCTTACAGAGTGTTGCATTAGAGAGAAAAGTACAGCTCAGGTACAAGGTCACAACAAAATAGATTGTTGAGTCAATTGTCGATCTTTTAACATGAAGGAAATAGTCTTATAATAGCAAGGTTAAGAGCCTATGGTATTACAGGAAAGCTACTCGAATGGTTAGAGCATTGGCTGATTGGTAGGAGGAAAACAGTGTGAAGAAAGGGATCTTTTTGTGGTTGGCTGATGGTGACTAGAGGTGTTCCACAGGGGTCTGTGTTGGGACCGCTTCTTTTTATGTTATATGTCAATGACTTGGATGATGGAACTGATGGCTTTGTGGCCAAATTTGCAGATGATATGAAGATAGGTGGACAGGCAGTTAGTCTTGAAGAAGGACTTGGACAGATTAGGAGAATAGGCAAAGAAGTGGCAGATGGATACAGGTCAGGAAGTGTATAGTGATGCACTTTAATAGAAGAAATAAAAGCCTAGACTATTTTCTAAATGGAGAGAAAATTAGAATAACGCTAACCCTAACCATAATGTGCGGAGAGGTGCAAAGGGACTTGGGAGTCCTCCTGCACGATTCCTTAAATCTTTATTTGCAGGTTGAATCAGTGGTGAGGAAGGCAAATGTGATGTTAGCATTCATTTCAAGGGCACTACAAAGTAAAAGCAAGGATGTAATGTTGCGGCTTTATAAAGCACTGGTGAAGCGTCACTTTAGAATATTGTGAGAAGTTTTGGGCCGCTTATCTAAGAAAGGATATGTTGACATTGGAGAGGATTCAGAAGAGGCGCATGAAAATGATAAACTCAAGAAAATTTGCAGATGCTGGAAATCCAAAGCAAGGAACTCAGTAGGCCAGGCAGTATTTATGGAAAAGAGTAAACAGTCAACATTTCGGGCTGAGGCCCTTCACTGGTCAACCATTTGTGGAGGCCAAGTTATTGGGTATACTTAAGACAGGGGCTGATAGATTCTTGCTTAGTCAGGGCATGAAGGGATATGGGGAGAAGGCAGGAGACCTGTGCTGAGAGGGAAAATAGATCAACCATGATGAAATAGTGGAGCAGACTTAATGAGCCAAATGTCCTAAATCTGCTCCTATATCTTATGGTCTTGTGATCATATCTTATCCCCACGTCCAGTAATCCGTAATCTCTTTTGTTGCTT
Organism: Mobula birostris; assembly: GCF_030028105.1. Lineage (NCBI taxonomy): Eukaryota > Metazoa > Chordata > Chondrichthyes > Myliobatiformes > Myliobatidae > Mobula > Mobula birostris. The sequence continues at coordinate 222,367,688 of NC_092371.1, forward strand.
TGAAGTTGTGGGACTACACTGAAACTGTGCACCACTGGATGTAATTTTGGAAAGGCAATAAAGAACATCTTGACCTTTTTCCACAGTGAGGATGGCATATGGAGACTTCTTTCTGCATAAAAGTCTTGATAGGATTTTTTTTTTGGAGCGAGATCAGACCTTCCGCCATCCTTCCTGTTAATTCCTCATTACAAGTGTTCAGGAAGGATTTATTACTCAATCTCAAAATTGGATCGAAAGAAGCTGCTGAAATCTCTCTGACATGTCTTTATGTAGCTTACCCAGGTGGGCACAGTATACTTGAAGATCATCACCTGGCATTCTTTCTTTCTCTTCTAACTCAGAGAGATTTGGAAATGGGCCACTTAATTGCACTTAACTTGGACAAAAATGTGGACACATCTGTTTTGACTTTGATAAGATTCACATGATTTCCTTGCAAATGAAGAATAATTTCATTAAACTTTATGAATAATTCTGGCAAATCAGAAATGTCATACCTAATGTTCCTGAATTGATTACTGAATGAAGCATTTGAGTCTTCAAAGAATTTTATCAATTTCAAAAACACATAAAAGCATCTCAGGCGATTTCCTTTTGAGAGCCATCTGACTTCTGGGTGCAACAGCAAGCATTCAAAACTGCTGCAACACACACAAAATGCTGGAGGAACTTGGCAGTCCAGGCAGCATCTGTGGATAAAAGTACAGTTGACGTTTCGGATCAAGACCCTTTGGCTGGACTGCAGTAGCATCAGCACTGGACTTTAATGTGGATGGTCCAGAGTTCGAATCCGGCCGCGTCCCAACCTGAACAGCAGCAGTACCTGCACGGAAGAAAGGCCTGGTAATTTACTTCCCTATCTTGCCACAAAAACTCTGGATCGCCGTGAGTCGACGATGACTTGACAGCACTCAACCTTACAGTACTTTAGACCACGTTCAAAACTGTTCATCATTCTCAATACAAATCTCAAAACATTTGTGCAGCTGATACCTTAGGTAATTTGTGACAAGATGTTGTCTGTGAATTACACAATGAATGGTAAATATGTTAGGTACAGCCTTTTCAAGAAAGTAATAACCCCACAGTGGCATCCTGTCATTGATGGTGCCCCCTCTGTCGCACGAGCAGGAATGTTGATGGGTGGAATGTCCTTCTCTTTGGAAAAATTGCTCAACAACCCGAAATATTGACTCCACCTCCATTTCTGTTTCTAGTCTACTTGAAAATAACACTCTTGAACCATGCTCTCATCTTGTATAAAGTGAACATAACCAAGGAGCAACGATTTGTTTCCTGGCAAAGGTGACTCATCCAACTGCAGAGCAAATTCTGTTGTCCTAAGTATGTTGCACAATGTTTCTTCCATATTCTTAGACATTTCATCTATTTGTCTTTGAACAGAGTTGTCGCTGAATGAATTCGCTTTAATTATTTGGTCTGCTGACTTCTGCAAAACTGTACTCAGAATCTCCCTTACTGCTGGCAGAATCAGTTCTTCTCCAATTATACGGGGCTTTCCAGATTTAGCAAGGAGCAATGAAATGTTTTTATGAAGCACGTAACCCATCAGTGTTTCGTTGTGAAGCGTTAAGTGTTTTCTATTTCTGAAAGTTATCTCAAATTGTCTGAAAATAAGCTAAGTTCGTGTTTGCTTTATCAAAGTGTATTCTCAAATGTTCAAGGAGCCTTCAAATGCAGTCAAGACCATTTGAAGGGGGAGATTCTGAACTTTACCACTTTGAATGCCATACCCTAATTCACAGGAATTTCATCACTGCATGTTTGGAGTACAGGAATCGTAGAAGCTAATACTGTACCTTAGTGGTGAATGGCAATAATGCGTGGGCTGGGCCCGGAAATAACACAATTACTTCAGTCCAGATTTCTCATGATATGCCAAATTCAGAAGTGTCACATTCCTTTTCAACAACTATAATGTGCTTCAAGAAAATTCTAAGAGAGTGGTGATCATGCACCCCCCCATACCAAGCACCCCCCCCACTACAACTTTATCTTCATTACCCCCTTAGAAACTCCCATCGCCCCTGCCAGAGGTGGGTGAGGGGGTTGATATTGCCCCCTTTGGGAACCACTAGTTTAGAGGGATATGGGCTAGGTATGGTCAAATGGGACTAGCTCAGGCAAGCAACTTGGCATGGGTGAGTTGGGCCAGAGAACAGAAAGATATGGGGTGCAGCCTTCAATCTTAAAAATGGACAACTTGAAATTGGAACAGGAAAAACAAATCAATTTCACTTACATATATGAGATACTGAATTTATTACAATCAGTTATTTTGATTTGTTTGGTCACACTTTGAGTTTTGCAATCAATTCTGGAAACGTGGAAGTGATGAAATGAAAGCTCACAATCACATGTATAATCAGCAAAATTGTGACTTTAATCTTTGATATATTGGGCAGGAGCTGAATGCATGCTTAATATCCATTTCAGCCATTAAACATCCAAGTCATCTTTTCCCCAAACCTTCCCAAAATCTAATCTCTTCCCTCTGCCATACATCCTCATTTCAGAAACTTGCACACATAGATGTTTGGCTTGTACCACAATTACATTTTAAATCTGAATTTCTGTTTTCCAGCACTTGAAATATTAAGCAATTTCAATTTGCACCTCTGTTGTCTTTATCTTTTAGCTGGCAGGCCGAGGTTTAATAAAAGGTCGAGACCATCTGATGTGGGTTTTATTACAGTTCATCTCTGGCAGTATTCAGAAGAATGCGCTGGCTGACTTCCTTCCAGTGATGAAGCTGTTTGACCTTCTCTACCCAGAGAAAGAAGTAGGATTTATGCATCAATTTACCAGTGCATTTATTTAAGTAAGGGATGAAGGTAGCTGTCTCGATTTTCACGTGTGCTTGTTCTTTTTTTCATTTGCAGTGTATTCCAGTACCTGACATTAGCAAACCACAGTCAACTCATGCTTTTGCTATGACTTGTATCTGGATACATCTCAACAGGAAGGCACAGAATGATAATTCCAAACTGCAGATACCCATCCCTCACTCTCTCAAACTCCACCATGAGTAAGCTGCTGAATAGAAAGTTTGTGTTTATTGTTTAGACAAGTGTCCCTAATATTTATAATAGCACACTGCCTGCAAGGCTGTTGGCCGATTAATGCCTATGTAATAAATAAAACAGTTGGTCAGATTATTTCTTATAATCTTTTATTCTGTGCAATGTGTATTTTAGCATGGTAAAATGCAATTAAAATTAGCTAGTTTAATGTATGATGTTATCTTACTATCATTTAACTTACTATTAAAAAGATGTTTTTGAAAAGTAGGTATGAATAAAGAGTAAATATTAATAAGCAATGAAGAGATGAAGCCTATCTCTCATCCTTGAAAGGATGATGCAATGCTTTTGAAAGTGATCTTCCTTATATAGAACATAGAAATCTACAGCACATTACAGGCCTTTCGGCCCACAATGTTGTGCCAACCATGTGACCTACTCTAGAAACTGCCTAGAATTTCCCTACCACATAGCCCTCTACTTTTCTAAGCTCCATGTACCTATCTGAGAGTCTCTTAAAAGATCCTGTTCTATCCACCTCAACCACTGTCGCTGGCAGTGCATCCCATGCACCCACCAAAACTTCACTCTGACATCCCCCATGTATCTACTTCCAAGCACCTTAAAACTATGCCCCCTCGTGTAGCCATTTCAGTCCAGGGGAAAAGCCTCTGTCTAGCCAAATGATCAATGCCTTTCATCATCTTGTACATCTCTATCAAGTCACATCTCATCCTCCATTGCTGCAAGGAGAAAAGACCAAGTTCACTCAACCTATTCTCATAAGGCACGCTCTCCAATCCAGGCAACATCCTTGTTAATCTCCTCTGCACTCTCTCTCTTAGGTATCCACATCCTTCCTGTAGTGAGGTGACTAGAACTGAACACAGTACTCCAAGTTGGGTCTAACTAAGGTCTTGTATAGTTGCAACATTACCTTACAGCTTTAGTCCTCAATCCCACCATTGATGAAGGCCATCACACCATAAGCCTTCTTAACAACACTGTCAACCTGCGCAGCAGCTTTGAGTGTCCCATGGATATGGACTCCAAGCTCTTGCTGATCCTTTACATTGCCAAGATTCTTACCATTAATATTATATTCTGTCTTCAAATTTGACCTACCGAAATGAACCACTTCACACTTACCTGCGTTGAAGTCCATCTGGCACTTCTCAGCTCAGTTCTTTGTCGTATCATTGTCCTGTTGTAACCTCTGACAACCCTCCAGACTATCCACAACACCCCCAACTTTTGTATCCTCAGCAAACTTACTAACCCACTCTTCTACTTCCTCATCCAGATCATTTATAAAAATCACAGGAAGGGTCCCAGAACAGATCCCTGCGGACCGCCACTGATCACTGTCCTCTATGCAGAATACGAACCATCTACAACCACCCTTTGCCTTCTGTGGGCAAGCCAATTCTGGATCCACAAAGCAAGGTCTCCTTGGATGCCATGCCTCATTTTTTTCTGAATGAGCCTTGCATGGAGAATCTTATTAAATGCCTTACTCAAATCCATATACACTACATCCACTGCTCCACCTTCATCATTGTGTTTTTGTTACCTCCTCAAAGAATTCATTTAGGCTCATAAAGCACGACTTGCCCTTGACAAAGCCGTGCTGACTATCCCTAATCAGATTATGTCTCTCCAAATGATCATAAAATCCTGCCTCTCAGGATCTTCTCCAACGACTTGCCCACCACGGAAGTAAGACTCACTGGTCTATAATTTCCTGTGCTATCTCTACTTCCTTTCTTGAACAAGGGAACAACATTTACAACTTTCCAATCCTCTGGTACTTCTCCGGTCCCTATTGATGATGCAAAGATCATTGCCAGAGGCTCAGCAGTCTCCTCGCTAGCTTCCCACAGTAGCTTGAGATATTGTCCTTGGAAAATAAAAATACACATTTCTCTTCACAAGAATCAATTCTCAATGTTTAATAAATAAAAGTTAATTAATTGTGTTTAATTATTTCCAATGCAGGTTTTTGCAACAAAGTTTGAGAAATAAAAGCCTACAGATGAATGATTACAAGATTGCCTTGCTGTGCAATGCTTATTCCACTAATTCCGAATACTTTACATTGCCAATGGGAGTATTGGTTGAAACAATATATGGGAATGGAAGCTTGAGGATATCTCTTCCAGGAACAAATTGCACAGCTTCAGGGTCTATTACCCCCTTGCCTATGAACTTACTGGATTCACTAACAGTTCATGCCAAAATGAGGTAGTGACTAGAATTAAATCCTGATCAACTACAGTGCAATATTTTTTGTTGTTAAGTTTTATCATGTTCATTGTTATTAATCCTTAGTTGGGATATCTTATAGTGATAGGAAGACAGCTCTTAAAGGATTAAGATTAGCTTTATTTGTCAAATATTTATCAATACATCGAAACATACAGTGAAAGGTGTAAATTGCATCAAATCAAATCAGTGAGGATTTGCTGGGGGCAGCCTGTAAGTGTCACCACACTTCTGATGCCATCATAGCAGGCCCACAACTTACTAACCCTAACCAGTACATCTTTGGGAGGAAACTGGAGCACCAGGAGGAAACCTACGTGGTCACAGAGAGAATGTACAAAGTCCTTACAGACACCAGTGGGGATCGAACTTTGATCGGTAATACCTGGAACTTTAAAATGATTGTGCATGCCGCCCCAATATAAGGTTTGGTTTTAAAAATACAACAAAATATTAGTGAAGTCAAAAGACTATACAAGAATAAATGGTTTTAATAATGAAAAGCTTGGAGTATTAGGGGATGTATTTCCTATTAAAAATGAATGTAGCCTACAGAGAAATGAGTTACCTTAATGCCAGTTTTAAAGATGTTTCTTGGACTCAAACAATGTTAGTTTCAATTTAGTATTGCTTTATTTATTTTAGTAATAACACCATGGTAGCTAGTGATTTTATTACATTTCACATAATTAGTATTTTTTGTCTGCCTGTCAAGCAATTGGTATTTTAATTACTTGTTTGCATGAATATCATTATAGGCAATAAATAAAGAACATTACTGCTATTCTTTACCATGATTTATGTAATATTTGAGTGTTGATTTAAATTTTCTGTCTTTCAGCCTCATTCACAGTATAGCTACAAGGGTGATCAAACTAGCTCATGCCAAATCAAGCCTAGCATTAGCTCCTGCTCTGGTAGAAACTTACAGTCGTCTTTTAGTTTATATGGAGATCGAATCCCTTGGAATTAAAGGTTTTATCAGTAAGTGTATCCTTGAAGTCTAAATATACGAAGTACTTTGAAAATTAATGTTGCATGTTTTTAAGTTTAGAATGGAAAAACACTTTGAATTCAGTGGGGCTAAGAGAATAATTTGGGCTGATGGAAGACTTGTAAAGTTTCTGAGCTTCGCTAATTTGAATTGGGACTTGGAGTCTTCCTCTAATCTACATGCAAGTGTAAAATCTTGAGAATCAGTATAAAGCAGTAGATTTATTTCTCGGGCTTCTGTTGTCAAACTTGTAGAAGGAAATTTTGTATATTTCTCTGATTTTATGTAATGCTTTTAAATCATGAAGTTGGAGTATTTGTAGTCCATTTCCTGTAAATTTGACATTTTTGAAAATATGGCACTCAGAGACCACACACTGGTGTTTTGAGAAAATAATTACCTCAGTTTTCTAGTATCTGTAATGTTTGGATCATGTACTAATTTTGTTGCGGGCAGAATAAAAATATGGATAAACTCCATATGTCAAAATATTCAGTGCTGCAAAGATGAAGAAAAATTAGGACAATTTTCATCTTTACTAAAATGGCAATAGTCTCTTAATAGTGCAATAACTTCTAGAACCTGTTTAGATCTACCAAAGTTTAACAGAATTCATTCACGAATTGAGTTAAGATTCATTGTATGGAATGTAGAGAATGGATTAATAGAATAGAGTTAATTCATTCAAGCGTATGATGGCTGTAGTTGTGCATATGCCAAAAAGTTCTTAAACAAAATTTAGAATGTTTCTATTTTCTAGAATTGCCCTTTGCTGTGCATACCAATATTTTTGCTAGTTGTAACACAGTGCAGTTGTGAGAGTGGAATTTTAATTAGATGTTAAAGATTCATTTGTACCATTAGATAATTAAGAATGAGATTTCTTTAACAGTATTACCATCCTTAAGTTCTGATCTTTCATCCTGGGGCATTGGATTTAGCTCATTTAAAATACATATATTTTTGAGGAAAATAAATTCCTCATTGTGCACAAATTTTAACTTTTTTTTTCCCCCTTTAGGCCAGCTTTTACCAAATGTTTTCAAGTCACATGCCTGGGGGATCTTACACACTCTGCTGGAGATGTTTAGCTACCGCATGCATCATATCCAGCCCCACTACAGAGTACAACTATTAAGTCATCTTCATTCTTTGGCAGCAGTGCCACATACCAATCAGAATCAACTTCACCTATGGTAAGTTACTTATTATAACTAAGGTAGTATTTCAATACATGCTTCTTTAAATAGAAATAATATTGTGGCAGTGAACTTAAAACCTTGCTTTTGTTGAGTGGACTTTAAATGAAGAATGGAAGTTTTAACACAGAAATGAGCCTGCACCTTATCTAGAGCTATCTTATTTCAACATCCCTGTCTTCTTGCATAGCACTTATATTCTTCATTTCAAATACTTGTCCAGTTGCCTTTTCAGTGATACAGTCCTGCCTCATTAGGAATCTGAAGTAAAACTTTTACATTTTGATTACTGATGGTATGAATCTCTTTTCCCCACTTACAAAAACTTATTGCTTTGTTGCAAATGCCTTAATCGGTGGAGGAACTCTTTGCTACTTGTAACCTTCAGTAAGGGATTTTTTTTTCATCATTTCTAATGTTTATTAATCCATCAATTACAACCCTGTGCTTAAAATGTATGTAAATTACTTTAGATTAGACCATAAGGTATAGGAGCAGAATTAGGCTATTTGGCCCATTAAGTCTGCTCCACCATTTCATCATAGCTGATCCACTTTTCCTCTCAGCCCCAATCTCCTGCCTTCTCCCCATATCCCTTCATGCCCTGACCAATCAAGAATCTATCAACCTCTGCCTTAAATATACATAAAGACTTGGCCTCCACTGCTGCCTATGGCAAAGAATTCCACAGATTCACCACTCTCAGGCTAAAGAAATTCCTCCGCATCTCTGTTCTAAAAGGACACCCCTCTATTCTGAGGCTGTGTCCTCTGGTCTTAGACTCTCCCACCATAGGAACACAGGAACATTTTTGTTTCTTACTAAACAAAGCTTCGGTGCTTAGTTTAAACACTTAGAACTCTGAACTAAAAACGAGAAATGCTGGGAATGTTTAGAAGGTTAGGGAGCATTTCTGGAAAGATAATGATGCTTTGTCTGAATTGGTTTCAGTATCTCAAAAATTGCTGATTTGGGATTTTCATACACAACTATGTCTAGAGTTTACAGAGAATAGTGTGAAAAAACATCCAGTGACCGGCCGTACTGAGGGTGAAAATGCATTGTTAATCAGCGAGGTCAGAGGAGAATGGCCAGACTGGTTCAAGCAACAGTAACTCAAATAACCACGCATTACAACAATGGTGTGCAGAAAAGCATCCCTGAACACACAACTCAATGAAGTGGATGGGCTACAAGAGCACAAGACCACAAACATACACTCATTGACCACTTTATTAGATACAGAAGGTACCTAATAATGTGGCTAGTGAGTGCTGCTCTTCAGTGTGAGAATAGGATAAACTCTGGTTGCTTTGGTTTGTAGCCATTTTCTGTAACCAACTACTTATGAAGAAAAATGCATTCTGTTCATTTCCTTATCATTCAGGATGGCTTTTCAAAACCGTTGTGGGTCATTTTGAATAGCTGTCTTGAATGATGAGAAGGCATTGGGGTCCTCCCCTCCATTGTCATTGATTTTGTTTTAGTTTAGAGCAATACAATTCATTTGTATTCTCTTGTTTAATACACCATTTTTGCGATCATTCACTTGAAATTTGGAAGACCAAGTAATTATAATGTTCTGACGCTCTCCTCATTGAGTTTTGGGGAATTGGTGTAATTGTGATGTCTGCAATTTAATTTTACTGTTCAAATTACTGTTATACAAATGAGGTTGCAAATGAACAGAAAGAATTGCCACCACTAACTAAAGCCTTAACATACTATATTTTATATTTTTAAAAATAATCAGCAAGTTGCTACCTTTGTAGGAACTCTAACCTAAATTTGGGTTTACTTCAATTAGAGATATTTCAAACATGAGCTATACTTTCTTATTGGGATTTGTGTCCGGGGACTTCTTATCCTTCATGTTAATCTGAACACTAAATCTTATTCCACAATGTTGAATAAGTTCTGATACACTTATATTTTCATCACTTTTTCCACAAAAGTGAAAGTACCTTTTTTGTCATCTCTTTTGTTTCAAAAGGTCATATTTCATTCAAATTTAATTAAAATCTTAAATGGCTAGAGGATGTGGCAAGCCTTCTTGAATCACTGTTTTTTTTAAACTAAGTTGTTAGCCTGGTAATTTCAGAAGAAATTGGTGTGAAAATGAATCACCTTGTAGGCTAGGTCAAAAAGAGGTGACAGATATGCTTCCCCTAAGATATTAATAAATGTTAGTCCTGACGAAGGGTCTCGGCCTGAAACATTGATTGTACCTCTTCCTAGAGATGCTGCCTGGCCTGCTGCGTTCACCAGCAACTTTGATGTGTGTTGCTATTAATAAATGAGTTAGGTTTTTAAAACAGTATGTTAGAAATTGTAAACAACAGGAATTCTGCAGATGCTGGAAATTCAAGCAACACACATCAAAGTTGCTGGTGAACGCAGCAGGCCAGGCAGCATCTGTAGGAAGAGGTGCAGTCGACATTTCAGGCCGAGACCCTTCGTCAGGACTAACTGAAGGAAGAGTGAGTAAGGGATTTGAAAGTTGGAGGGGGAGGGGGAGATCCAAAATGATAGAAGACAGGAGGGGGAGGGATGGAGCCAAGAGCTGGACAGGTGATAGGCAAAAGGGGATACCAGAGGATCATGGGACAGGAGGTCCGGGAAGAAAGACAAGGGGGGGGGGCCCAGAGGATGGGCAAGAGGTATATTCCGAGGGACAGAGGGAGAAAAAGGAGAGTGAGAGAAAGAATGTGTGCATAAAAGTAAGTAACAGATGGGGTACGAGGGGGAGGTGGGGCCTAGCGGAAGCCAGAGAAGTCGATGTTCATGCCGTCAGGTTGGAGGCTACCCAGACGGAATAAGCGGAAGTTAGAGATTCCGTCTGGGTAGCCTCCAACCTGATGGCATGAACATCGACTTCTCTAACTTCCGCTAAGGCCCCACCTCCCCCTCGTACCCCATCTGTTACTTATTTTTATGCACACATTCTTTCTCTCACTCGCCTTTTTCTCCCTCTGTCCCTCTGAATATACCTCTTGCCCATCCTCTGGGTCCCCCCCCGTCTTTCTTCCCGGACCTCCTGTCCCATGATCCTCTCATATCCCCTTTTGCCAATCACCTGTCCAGCTCTTGGCTCCATCCCTCCCCCTCCTGTCTTCTCCTATCATTTTGGATCTCCCCCTCCCCCTCTCACTTTCAAATCCCTTACTCACTCTTCCTTCAGTTAGTCCTGACGAAGAGTCTCGGCCTGAAATGTCGACTGTACCTCTTCCTAGAGATGCTGCCTGGCCTGCTGCGTTCACCAGCAACTTTGATGTGTGTTGTTAGAAATTGTAATATTTGTTTTAGCTAATGTCATTTGTTCATTGGCACCCATTGTTTGTTTGTTTGTGTGAGTGTTTTACACACACACACACACACATACCCACCGACAAGTTTGTAGTCCTCTTAGTGGATTGTTTATGTAGGTTTTTTTACTTATGGAAGAATCTACTTGGAGCGAGATTATAATTGGCTTCTTTTAAGAGCTGACAAAATTGCAGAGGAGGGCTGGGCGGTAGTTGTTCATAAATCTTATCTAGGTAAGAGCTGGAATATGGAATTATATGCAAGACTGTAGTTTACTTACAGTTTTATCTTTGATCATTTTAGTGTTGAAAGCACTGCTCTCCGGCTCATCACTGCTTTGGGCAGTTCTGAAGTCCAGCCCCAGTTTACTCGTTTTCTCAGTGATCCCAAAACAGTTCTATCCGCAGAGTCTGAGGAACTTAACAGAGCACTAATTCTTACTCTAGCTAGAGCAACACATGTAACCGGTAAGTACTAATATGTAGGTTCAGCTTTTTATAAATATATCTTGCATTATCCATTGTTAGACTGAGATTATTTTGAGTAAATTATCCAATATTACATGGGATCCAATTTCTTTAAAAAATATTAATGAAAATTGAAGATTTCATGCAAGTCGCTAGGAGTCCACATTTCTAACTGCAATGCACATTAAGCATACGGTACATGAAGAATCTTGAGCGTGACTGCATACTAAGATGCCATTTTTGAGCTTTTCTGTAACATTTAATTAAGGTCCCAATGTTCGGTGAAAGCTTGCTTCTACCCTGACTGGGACCTTCTTAAGCAGTCCTGGTCCAGTACTGTAAACTGAAGCTGTGTGAGTGTCCATTTAGTCACTTGCTTTACCTGCTTCTCCTTGAACTCCCAAATATCCCTCACATTCTTCTGTAAGCACCATTTGGGCTATGGTAGTAATTTAGCCTCACCCACGATTCACAATCCTCACCTGACCAACCTTCTGTTCACCAGGCTTCCTGACTGCCTAGCCCTAGTCACAAATGGCCCTGTGTCTCAATGAATCAGCCTTCTGCAGCTTGCCAGTAGATGTTGTACTAAGTTTCTATTAGCTTAAGGCTGATTTATACTTATGCGTCAAATGGACGCCGTAACCTACGCAAGTGGCCTACGCGCCTTGTGAGCATTTATACTTGTGCGTTGGTGTGTCTGCGTCGCTCTGCAATTTGGGTACGTCGCGCATGCGCACAGACCTGCCCGTGCAAGGCTTCACGGTAGTCTTTCTCAGGGTAAACAAGTTTCAAGTGAGCGTCTTTTTTTGTGAAAGCGAAATGTGTCCTCCATAATTTCAGAGATCTGTAAAGCTTTATGGAAAGCATTGCAGCCAGAGTTCCTTCCCTGCCCTTCAGTTGCCCAATGGGAAGCTACTGCAGCGTAGGAGGAAATGCGATGCTACCAAGCAGACAAATCACAATTGTTTCTGCGACATGTAGTTACGTTTTGGGAGAGGTGCACATTGGGCTACGGCGTAGGGATCTGCGTAGGGTTCGCGGCTACGCCGTACCTATAGCATCAAGTTGAGGCAGAAGTATAAATCAGCCTCTAGTCCTGGCACAGGGTTAATAGTTTGAATGAACCACTATGAGGCAGAAAAATAGTTTATATTTTCAATTGATATGTGCTAATTTTTTTCTGTACAATCTTATTTAGTGTTTTTTGAAGTCATTTAGTTGCTATTGTTAAGAAAATGTATGACATTTCCAACCATTCAGCAGTTTGGCAGCCATTTTCATCCTGGAGAGTGGTTTAAAGGCCTGCTTATGTAGTTCTGTGGATTTGAACAGCACCTTGCCGATCGGAGAACTCTCACCATGCAATTCCCCTCATCGTAAGAGCAGGGCTAGTGGGTAGATAAGCACAGGTGGCTTGCTGCAGCTATGGAATTTGGGTCATGTTTGCTAAGTGCTGGTTTTCAGGTTCAGTATTGTCTTCATGCCCTTGTACTTCTGCATTACCTGCTATTCTTATTGCTTATCATGTCTTTTTAAAAATATATATAGACTTTTTTACAGGGTCAGAATCTATACAAGGTACCTGGTGTAAAGACATTCTACAGACAATTATGGTTTTCACCCCTCACAACTGGGCTTCCCACACTCTCAGCTGTTTTCCAGCTCCATTGCAGGTAAGGTTATCATTTGGAGATTTTGGAGGTAAATATTAAATGTGATAGCACACAAGTTGGTAGCCATGCAAATAAAATTCTTAATTAGCTTATTAGTTTATTATTGTCATGTACTGAGATTTACAGTACATGTACTGGGAACAGCTTCTGTTTGGATGCCATCTAGACAGATTCCATACATAAGTATATAAAGGAAGTACCCTGTACAAAAAGGGGGAAAAACACAGAAACACAAGGAAATCTGCAGGTGCTGGAATTTCAAGCAACACACATAAAAGTTGCTGGTGAACGCAGCAGGCCAGGCAGCATCCATCGGAAGAAGCACAGTCGACATTTCAGGCCGAGACCCTTCGTCAGGACTAACTGAAAGAAGAGCTAGTAAGTTTCAAATCTCTTACTAGCTCTTCTTTCATTTAGTCCTGACGAAGGGTCTCAGCCTGAAACGTCGACTGTACCTCTTCCTAGAGATGCTGCCTGGCCTGCTGCGTTCACCAGCAACTTTTATGTGTGTTGCTTGAAAAACACAGAATGCAGGATGTAGTGTTACAGTTAGAGAGAAAGTGTGGTGCAGGTAAACAAGTAAAGTGCAAGAGCACAAAGAGGTAGATTGTGAGATCAAGAATTCCTCTAGGTTGTATAAAAGATCTATTCAAGAGTCTTGTATCAGTGGGGTTAAGTATTTCCTTGAGCCTGTTGGTAACATGTTTTCTATCTTCAAATGGGAGAGGGGAGAAGAGAGAATGACCAAGGTGGCAGAGGTCCATGACTATTGTGGCTCTCTTTCTGAGGCAGTAGAAAGTGTGGACAGTCAGTAGAGGGGAGGCTGGTTTTTGTGATTGACTGGGCTTTGTTCATAACTCTCTGAAGGTTTGTCTTTGCCATTCCAAGCTTTGATGCATCTGAATAAGATGCTTTTATCATGCATCTGTAAAGATCTGAAGTATTCTGTTTTATTTCAAAAGTTCAAAGTAAATTTATTATCAAAGTACATATATGTCACCATATACAACCTTGAGATTAATTTTCTGGCAGGCTTATTCGATAATCCATAATAGAATAATAACCATAACAGAGTCAATAAAAGACCACACACACGAGGAAATCTGCAGATGCTGGAAATTCAAGCAACACACACAAAATGCTAGTGGAATGCAGCAGGCCAGGCAGCATCCATCGGAAGAAGCACAGTCGACATTTCAGGCCGAGACCCTTCGTCAGGACTAACTGAAAGAAGAGATAGTAAGAGATTTGAGAGGGGGAGGGGGAGATCCGAGATGATAGGAGAAGACAGGAGGGGGAGGGATAGAGCTAAGAGCTGGAAAGTTGTTTGGCAAATGGGATTAAAGGCAGGAGAAAGGAGAGGATCATGGGACGGGAGGCCTAGGGAGAAAGAACGGAGGAGGGGAGCGCCAGAGAAAGATGGAGAGCAGGCAAGGAGTGATTGTGAGAGGGACAGAGAGAGAAAAAAGATTTCTCTAACTTCCGCTAATGCCCCTCCTCCCATTCTCACCCCATTTCTTATTTGTTTTTTTTTATTTTTTCCTTTTTTCTCTCTCTGGTGATGTGAGCTCTGAGGCTCCTGTATCATCATCCTGATAGCAGCAGTGAGAAGAAAGCATGTCCTGGGTGGATGGATGTTGCTTTTCTGTGACATTTCATGTAGTTGTGCTCAACGGCAGGGAGGGCTTTGCCTATGATTGTCTAAGCTTTAGACATAAGTTTCAAAGAAGGCTCTTTAAGGATAGATAATTTGTTACTAACTTGAGATAGCTTCTAAGGTCGGCCCCATTCTGCTTGTTTGAGCGCTAGTTTAAATCATATGTGTAAGTATTTCTAAGTAGTGAACTTCAAATAAAAGTTTGAAATACAATGCCTTGAAAAGTAAACATCAGATATATCTAACATATTCCTGTCCAAGTATGAAAATAAAAAAATCATGTAATGGTTTCATTATTTGTAATTTTTTAAAATTTATTATGTTTTCATATCAAACTTATCAGAAAGGTAAATTTCAATTTTTTTTACTGTAATCAAAATGTTGAAGTGATTTCAACAGTAACAGAGACAAAGAAAATGTAAAGCAACCTCAAGCATCATTCCAACCCCAAATCAAAGTTAGTTTAGCAAATTTGATTTACGGGCTACTATAAATGGATTATTTTTTGGTAATCTTTTGTCTCAAGTGAATAACATTATTTTAAATGCCTGCCTTTTCCCACAATTTGACCCTCTAAGCTCTTTCCAGGTGAATTATCAATTACTCATTTCAGTTTCTGCTTGCTGTAAGGATCTCCTTTCCATTGAAGAATCTCGAAGCAGAGTGAGGGATTGTTTTGCATATCTTACTGTTAAGTACAAATGTGAACCTTAGCTTCCAGTTGTCTTTCATTTAAATTCACTGCACATTAATATGATCTAAAGCAAAAACAAACTGTTAGGAGAACTCAACTGGTTAAGCAGCATCTGCTGAGGTAAAGAGAGGGTCACCATCAGAATCAGGTTTATTATCACTGACATGCTGTGAAATTTATTGTTTGCTGCAGTAATTCAGTGCAAGGCATAAAAGCTGCCCTATGTTACAAAAAATAATAAATAGTGCAAAAGAGGAAAAACAAGTAGTGTTCATTGACCATTCAGAAACTTGATAGAGAAGGGAAAGAAGCTGTCTAAAACATTTGAATATAGGTCTTCAAGCTACTGTATCTCCTCCCCAGTGGGAGTAATGATATTTTCAAGATGTAGAATGTCGAGAGAATATAGCTTGTGTATTGAGTTGATAGGGAAGGGTGAAATAGGCTGTTTTGTGATGGGTGGAACCAGACATTATGGGCTAATGGGCAGATGGAACTAAGTGGAAGGGGGAAAGGAGAGATGAGCCAAGGGAGAAGGAAGAAGAAATCCTTCTGATGCAGATGAAACCAGATCAGGGTGAGTGAAGAGTCTTGGAGGGAAGGAAAAAGTGATCAGAAGGAGAGGACGCCGGGAAGGACAGGAGTGAGTGGGAAAAGAAGACAAGGGGTGTGAGTTGTTTGAAATGAGAAAATTTGGTCGTCATGCCATTTGGGTGTAGGCTGCCCAAGTGGAATACAAGATGTTGTTTGAGTTTGCTTTTGGCCTCATCACGGCAGTGAAAAAGGCTGAGGAGAGACAGATCAGTGTGGGAAGAGAAAGGATATTGAAAGACTTTTGACCAGAAGCTCAAATTGGCTGTTGTAGACAGAACACAGAAGCTCTACAAATTGGTAGCCTGGTCTGTGCTTGGTTCTAACGCTGTAGAGAAAGCCACATCGCGAACACTGACTGAAGCAGACAAAAGTTGGAGGTTGATCTTTGCATGCCCAGAAAGGCTGCTTAGGATCCTGAATGTTACTAAAGAAGGAGGTGAAGGGGCAAGTGTTGCACCTCCTACAGTTGCAGGGGAAAGTGCAGGGAACATGGAAGGGATGAGTAGCATAGCTGATCTTGGAAAGAGTGGTCTCTGAAAAGCAGAAAGCGATGGGGAGGGAAGATGTGTGTGGTAGTGGGATCCTGTTGGAGGTAGCAAAAATGGCAAAAGATGATATACTGAATTCAATAGCTAGTGGGGTGAAAGGTGAAAACCAGAAAATTCTGCTTGGCCTGGGAGAGGAAGTTTGAGCACTGACAGGTGGAAATGTGAATGAGGGCTCCAACTATGGCAGAAGGGAGGCCACATTTCCTAAAGAAGGATGACCTAGAGTGGAAAGCCTCACCTTGAGAACAAATGTGGAAGAGATGGAGAACTGAGAGAAAGGGATGGTGGGAAAAGGTGAGCCGAGGTAACTGTGGGAGTCCCTGGGTTTTCAACGAGCTTATCAGTGGATAGTTTGTCTACTGAGATGTGGACAGACAGATCCAGAAAAGGAATAGAAGTATCAGAAATAGTTCAGGTGTCTATGAGGACAGGCTACGAATCTGATTCTGCTGTTCTTGGATGTACTTTTTGATTAAGTCCAATGCAAACTGTAGGAACAGAAATCAATTCTCAATATAATTCTGGAATCTTCCCAGTGCTCAATAATCTCAGATATTAATCATTGCTCACATTTCTTTGAACCAATGTTGTGCTAATTCATACCTCTTTAGTTCTTCTAATTGTTCCTATGTCCCTTTTATCACTTGAACATTCCTGCTACTGCTTCCCTTTCCCCTTCCCCAACCTCTGTACTTGCTTAAATCTTTATAACTTTTTCTTCTTTTGAGGAATCATCATCTTGAGATGTTAATTTTATTTCTTGCATCAGAATTAGACCAAGTTTAATATCACTGGCATATGTCATGAAATTTGTTGTTTTGCAGCAGTAATACATTGCAATATATAATGTATTAAAAAGGTATAAATTACAATAAGAGCTACAACAATTCTACAAAGAGCAGCCTTAACAGTGAAAGAAAGTAACAATGACTACCAAAGTATTCCCACTAAATTCACATTTCTCTGAAACTTGTGCAGCATTTCTTTTCCTGTTTCTGTTTTTTGATTTTATTCTTAGCTAACGAAACCCAAAAGCTCAAGCTCTAATCCCTCCACAAATGTTGTCAATCACATTAGGTCTTCTAAAGTGATTCCAGTGTGTTCTGACTGAACAAAGCAATAAATTGTGAGGCGATAAGATGAAAAATAGACATGGATGGAAAGTTCTAAATGTACTTTGATTAGAGCACTCCTGATCCTGAGTCAAATTATTAAAACTCTGTGAACATATTCTTGCATTCTGCATTCTGACTTTCACTTGGTGAAAGGAAGCTAATTTAAAGGAAAAGGTGGATATAACTGGAATCTGACATGCTCATGAAAGAGCTGTCTACCTTTGCCACTTAAACAATTCACTTAGAATGATACCGCAATACCCATCAAAATTATCTATATTTCTGAATACAACCATATAGAAGAGATTTTCTATGGTGGTAGTCAAGTAGCTTAAAGTGCATATTCTTTGCAACTCAGTGGTAAAATTCAGAATAAGACTTACTACATTTCTTCACCTTCAAAGAAATGTTACAATTCAGAACTTGTTTTTATTTGCCCCAATATTTTTTAATACTGTTTCACTTTATTGTAAGGCTATTATAATGACAAATCAGGAAGACAGATTATGATTTAAATAGCAATAAAATAGGAAAAGGGGAGATATAGTGAGACCTGTGAATCCTTTGCACCAGTAGATGAAAGTAAACAAACAGGTGGATGGAGTGGTAAATATTGGCCTTCGTAGTGGGAGGAATTCAACACAGAAGCAGAGGTGCCTTACTACAGTTGTACAGAGTCTTTGTGAGACGATACCTTAACTATTAGTTCAGTTTAGGTCTCCTTGTCTGAGAAGTATGTGATTGCTGTGGAGTGAAAGTTCACAAGACTTATTACAAACCCAATTTCCAGAAAAGTTGGGATATTTTCCAAAATGCAATAGAAGCAAAAATCTGTGATATGTTAATTCACGTGAACCTTTATTTAACTGACAAAAGTACAAAGAAATTATTTTCAATAGTTTTACTGACCAACTTAATTGTATTTTGTAAACATACACAAATTTAGGATTTGATGGCTGCAACACACTCAACAAAGGTTGGGACAGAGGCATGTTTACCATTGTGTTACATCACCTTGCCTTTTAATAACACTTTTTAATCGTTTTGGAACTGAGGATACTAATTGTAGTAGATTTGCAATTGGAAATTTTGTCCATTTTTGCTTGATATAAGACTTAAGCTGCTCAACAGTCCGTGGTCTCCGTTGTCTGATTTTCCTCTTCATGATGCGCCATATATTTTCAATAGGAGATAGACCTGGACTGGCAGCAGGCCAGTCAAGCGCACGCACTCTGTGTCTACAAAGCCACACTGTTGTAGCCCGTGCAGAATGTGGTCTGGCATTGTCCTGCTGAAATAAGCATGGACGTCCCGGGAAGAGACGTCGCCTTGATGGCAACATATGTCTCTCTAAAATCCTAATATATGCCTCAGAGTCAATGGTACCTTCACATACATGCAACTCACCCATGCCGTGGACACTGATGCACCCCCATACCATCACAGATGCTGGCTTTTGCACCTTTCACTGATAACAATCTGGATGGTCATTTTCATCTTTGGCATGGAGAACTCGCCGCCTGTTTTTTCCAAAAACTAGCTGAAATGTGGACTCATCTGACCACAGCACACAGTTCCACAGTCTTTCGGTCCATCTGAGATGAGCTCAGGCCCAGAGAACTCGCTGGTTGATGTATGGCTTCCTCCTTGCGTAATACAGTTTCAAGTTGCATTTCTGGATGCAGCAACGGACTGTGTTGAGTGACAATGGTTTTTCGAAGTACTCCCGAGCCCAGGTGGCTATAATTGTCACAGTAGCATGACTTTTCTGTGCAATTTTCAATCTTATTTTAACTCTGTCCCAACTTTTGTTGAGTGTGTTGCAGCCATCAAATTCTAAATTTGTGTATATTTACAAAATACAATTAAGTGGGTCAGTAAAACTACTGAAAATCTTTTCTTTGTACTTTTCTCTTTGTACTTTTGTCAGTTAAATAAAGGTTCACGTGAATTAACATAACACAGAACTTTGTTTTGATTGCATTTTGGAAAACATAGAATAGTACAGCACAGTACAGGCCCTTTGGCCCACAATGTTGTGCCGACCCCCAAACCCTGCCTCCCATATAACCCCCCATCTTAAATTCCTCCATATACCTGTCTAGTAGTCTCTTAAACTTCACTAGTGTATCTGCCTCCACCACTGACTCAGGCAGTGCATTCCATGCACCAACCACTCTCTGAGTAAAAAAAACCTTCCTCTGATATCCCCCTTGAACTTCCCACCCCTTACCTTAAAGCCATGTCCTCTTGTATTGAGCAGTGGTGCCCTGGGGAAGAGGCGCTGGCTATCCACTCTATCTATTCCTCTTATTATCTTGTACACCTCTATCATGTCTCCTGTCATCCTCCTTCTCTCCAAAGAGTAAAGCCCTAGCTCCCTTAATCTCTGATTATAATGCATACTCTCTAAACCAAGCAGCATCCTGGTAAATCTCCTCTGTACCCTTCCCAATGCTTCCACATCCTTCCTATAGTGAGGCGACCAGAACTGGTCACAGTACTCCAAATATCCCAACTTTTCTGGAAATGGGGTTTGTACTTGGCTAGCAGGACTAACAAATGAAAAGAGATTGAAACTTTTGGATTTATCTTCATTGGAGCCTAAAAGAATAAGGTGGAATCTCATTGAAACTTATAAAAATCCAAGAAGATCTGGACAGACAAAATGCAGGAAAGGAATTCCTGATTTTTGGGGAAGTTTAGAACAATGGGCCACAGGTTGAAGGTATGCCATTTAGGACAGAGAAGTGGAGAAGTTTCTTCACCCAAAAAAATGATAGGCTTGTGGAGGCAGTTGAGGTCAATTTATAAGTGCTGCTATTGATTAATAGTAAAGAGATCAGGGGAAATGGGGAGAAGTGGAAACAGGGTACTGAATTTGGATGATGGACTTGGCTTGAAGGACCAAATGGTCTACTACTGCTCCTAATTTATATTTTGCTATGGTTTCAAAGTATTAAAACAGGTCTTAAAGCAGTTGAAGTATAAAGGTGATCCACTATCAGCATAAAATCAAAAATAGAATTTCATTGCCAGCGTTTAATAGTGATACACTCAAGTTTTGAAAATAATTCTGCAACCACAGTTTTTCATATCTGTGTTTATAATATATTGAAGTTGTTAAATCTGTTGATTTAAAATATTTTATCTGTCTTAGGCCTTTTTCAAACAAAACAACGTACCTCAGGAAAGCCGATTTAATTTAAAAAAGAACGTGGAAGAAGAATATAGGAAGTGGAAGTCCATGACCAATGAGAACGATATCATTACTCATTTCTCCATGCAGGGTTCTCCACCACTGTTCCTCTGTCTACTGTGGAAAATGTTGTTGGAGACTGATCACATTAACCAGATTGGCTACAGGTGAACACCAACAAAATGACTTCATGCAAATTTACTGAAAAAGTAGTAAGAACTGGAAATTTTCTGCAGAATATTCATGTTACAGATCTTATAAATAACATTGTGCAGGTTTTTAGCTATAATCTAATTGTTTTGAATCGTAGCAAAATAGAATTCCACTTTACACCCACATGCCCACCACCACCACCACAGTATATGAATTGAGCATTACATGAGTTACCAGGTTTGAATTGACTATTGTTTTCAAAGTAAAGGTTGTGGTAAGTTTTTTATTTAGATAATGTATGAATTATATTCATTAACACATAATTACAGGGTATTGTACAACTATATTAACATAGATTTCAAAATTATATTAGCATTCTTTCAAAATTATGTTAACATTTATATAAAAGAAAATTCCAACTGCGCAGCAAGAAAGGCTATATGCATGAGAACATTTCACTTACTGCTGGAACAGTGCACGCAGATGAAAGGAAAATGGATAGCTATGTAGTAGGGAAGGTTAGATTGATCTTAGAGTAGTTTAAGAGGTTTGCAGAACATTGTGGTCTGAATGGCATGCATTGTGCTGTACTGTTCCATTTTCTAATATTGTTTAATAAAACATAGAAAATAATTGGGCATTAGGCATTCCTTGCCTTAAGGACCATGTTAGTATCGAAAATGTTTACATAAAGTTGAGGGGGTTGCACGTGCTCACTCTTCATAGAATCACACAAAACTGAAGCCAGCCTTTCTGGCCCACCTCATTAATACATATTCGTGCTAATCCTATATACCTGTTTTAGGCTACGTCCACACTAGACCGGATAAATCCGTAACCGAGGCTTTTTCTCTTCGTTTTGACCCTCCGTCCGCACTGAAATGGCGTTTTCCTCCCCTGAAAACGGAGCTTTTCTAAAACACCGTCCAGAGTGTTTAAATCTGAAAACGCTGGTTGGGCGTTGTAGTGTGTACGGGGTAACCGGCTAATTTTAAAAACGCTGCCATGACGTGCCGGAACAGATGGTGGCTGCAGCGCAGCATTTCATCATTTTCTTGAACGCGCCCTCCAACACCACAACAACAATATCTGACAATAGATGTGTAACAGCCTAATGTAACATTGTACAGAAATACAAGATAACACTGCAGACATGTTTTGTACATTTAACAAGGTGCTTTATTAACGTATTGCTTGTGCAAACATTCAATGGATGCAATTGTCACTTTTGCCCAGTAACTCATTTTATTGCACATGTTAAATACAGCAAAATAATACAGAAAGACACGGCAAAAGTAAAGGCAAACAAATGTAACAGCAAATTTCACTTTTGCCAAGTAACAAGCCTTATTGCATTTAGTTGTAGCTGTCATCCCTTTCATCAGTGAAGAGACTATGGCTGTAGAAAATGTTTCTGGACAAACATGTCTTTTGTTTGGCAATTTCCTTTTAAGTTTTTCTAGTCTAACTGGACAAACGCGCACCAGGTATAACATTTCCTCTTTGCTTGTTTTCTGTGTGTCCTGCGCATGCCCAGTAGGAGGAGATTCGCCCAAATACCCATTTTAATGTGGACTGGTGTGGACGCCAATCATTTTTACGCGAAACCGGTGTTTTCAAAATTATCCGGTCTAGTGTGGATGTAACCTTAGACCTTCAAGCACCTAAGGCTTTCCTATTCAAAAACCTGCCCAAATGGCTTC
The DNA here is from genome assembly GCF_030028105.1 of Mobula birostris. Lineage (NCBI taxonomy): Eukaryota > Metazoa > Chordata > Chondrichthyes > Myliobatiformes > Myliobatidae > Mobula > Mobula birostris. The sequence goes on from NC_092371.1 coordinate 222,390,305, forward strand.
TAAATGTATATCTGTACTATTTCTGCTGACAGCTTAATGATTCTTGGTAATTTTGGCCCATGAGCACTCTTAAGTGGAAAAATGCAATCTGGATGGTGTTGTAAAACTCAGGTCATGCATTGGGAGTTGCACATAATCTACACAGAAGGAGTATGTCACCTGATAAAATAACTCAACTCCTTTCCACTTTTCTCCCCCATCTGTGGAAATGTTTGTGTTTACAAAATTGGCTACATTAGATTTCTCAGAACCAACAAAATTGGAATGAAAGCAAGTAATTCTCAATCCTGAAAAAGAGTTTAATTGTATATTTCTGTACAATTAATTTGTACTATTATAACTGTAACATTTACCTGTTTTCAACAGATTTAGATATTTCTGTAATTATTTTTCTGTTTCACAATCTGATTTAGTACCTTAAAGTGTAGTTTTGCCTTTAAGTTTGCACCCACTTAATTTTTTATTTCTTTTAATGTAATAAGCTCTTAGCATCTTGTTTGAAAAATGTAAATTTTATTCTGCGTTGCTTTTGAATTCTAGTATTTTGCAGCTACACATTTTTTACTTGTATAAATGTATAATGTATTTGCAAGTTATGTAATTTTTCTATAAATAGTATATAGTGAAAGAGATCTGTATTTTTCTTTGAATGCAGAGTATTGGAAAGAATTGGAGCTAGAGCTTTGGTAGCTCATGTTCGAACATTTGCCGATTTCCTCGTTTATGAATTTTCAACCTCTGCTGGAGGGCAACAGTTGAACAAATGCATTGAAATCCTCAATGATATGGTGTGGAAATACAACATTGTCACTTTGGACAGACTGATTTTGTGCTTAGTAAGTCTACTGTTAATCAGTTTTCAAGTTCAGTGGAAAAAATATGAGTCATGCTACACATTTGATATTTCAGACTGAAAATTAAATGCATATTTTTGAATGCAATGTGTAAAACTGGAACATATTTATAGCTTTATTTGTGACCTCAGTGTTCCTCAGAGTAAACACTAAAAATTTCTTATTGTCGACCATTGTCAATTTGAGATTTTCTAGCTATGGCCATGCAATAATTAATAGGGTTTTAAAATCTCTGATTCGGGTGTCTTCCTTTACAACATACCTGATTTTTAGATGAGCTTTTTGGAAGATTTTGAAAACCCAAAAATTCAAAAATTGAAATGTCAGCAGTTCAAAAGTATTCATTCCCTTTTGCTCAGTACTTAGTTGAACCACCTCTCAGAGCCACATCAGCAAAATGGATGAGTCGGTAAGGTATACTGCACCTGAGGAAAGTTAGTATCATAATTACAAAGGGAATGAATACTTTTTCAGCCTCACAGTTTTGGTTTTTACAGGTTTTGGAATTGTTCTTTTGATTTGATATGATGTGCAACGCTTTGTAGATTAGCTCAAGAATCCTATATCAATGTATTTTAATTTTAGAAACTGAGACAGTAAAATATAAAAATAGTTGTGGGGGCTGAATACTTTTTCAAGACACCGATGTAATAGTTCTTGTCATACTTACTTCTCCCATCCCCACAAAGATAAAGAACCAGGAAAAATTGTATCTGAAATATCTTAACTTAAATGCTCCCAGATTATGTGTGTGTGGCCTGTCTTCTATCCTCCTTCTCCACTGTATACAAGAGAACTGACTGCTGTAATGAAAATTATTTTTAAATGTAGGCTTTGCGAAGCCACGAAGGGAATGAAGCCCAAGTCTGTTACTTCATTATTCAGTTGCTGCTGTTAAAACCAAATGATTTTAGGAACAGAGTGAGTGACTTTGTGAAAGAAAACTCTCCAGAGCATTGGCTGCAGAATGACTGGCATACAAAACACATGAGCTACCACAAGGTGAGTGACTTTCTTATTGATACTTCAGTTCAGATTACATGTATCAAATTTATTGTAACTAAAATGAAAAGCTTCCCTGTAGCAGCAACACAAGCATTAGAGGCACAACATTCACAAGAAAAACACAAGTTAAATGTAAATTATACAAGTCCAATGTAGTGCAAAGTGGACATAATGTTGCTATACTGAGGCAGTGATTAGGGTTATATAAATTGGTTCAAGAACAGAATGGTTGAAGGGAAGCAGACGTTCTTGAACCTGTGGGACTTAAGTCTTCTCCACCTCCTCCTACCCAGTGATAGCTACAAGAAATTACCATGGCCTGGATCATGGGCATCTTTGATAGATGATGCCTTCTCTGCAATAGCCAAGACTTCTTCAAGGAGTGGTGCCTCAAGGACCCCCACCACCCAGCATATGCCGCCTTCTCATAGTTACCATCAGGAAGGAGGTTCAGAAGCCTGAAGGCACACACTCTGATTCAGGAACAGCTTTTTCTTCTCTGCCGTGGAAGTTGAACCCATGAACACTACCTCACTACCTTTTTTATTTATTTCTGTTTTTTCACTACTTATTTTAACTTAACTATTTAATATCTATTTACTGTAATTAATTTTTTCAATATTTATCATTTATTAAATTGTACTGCCACAAATTTAACTAATTTCACATGTGCTGGTGATATTAAACTTGATTCTGATTCTTGAGATTTATCTGGGGTTCAGGTCTTTGTTTTTTAATTTCAAATCATCAGTATTGCAGTAATTTGGAAAGATGTCATTTTATATGCATCACTAGGGAATCAACTTTCCAAGTTTGAAAAAATATAGCTTGTCTTTGTACTGCACGTACATAGAATTCATCATCCCTACAGTCCCTATTGATATTCCTTGTTGCCTTCTCCAGAGAAACATTCAGTCAAGTTAGTTGGTCATGACTTTCCCATTTAAAAAAAATCTTTGCTGAATGTCCTTGATCACTTTGTGTCTTTTGATCATTTGCTGTCTGAAGATTTAGGTTGTCCTTTTGGAGGAGATGACTCTTGTGCTCAGGTGCCCTATGGAGTTTGGAGCAGATAAAGGCCTAATGTTGTAGAGTGAGAAATGCAATTAGCATTTCAGCATGATCTTTCATCAGGTGTAGCTCCATTTGATAATCCCTCTAATTAGGTACTTGATCTCACAGCTGTGGTTATTTCTTTAATCAACCTTTACTCCTAATGAATAAGACAAAGGGAATAACTCTGATTGAAGGCCAGGGTTGCCGCAGAGATAAGTTGCAGATGAAATTATCTGGTTAAAGGACAGTTAGCGAGGACTCACACAGAGGAGTATCTAAAACCTGCAAAATGCACAGCTCTAGTAACTAACAAGCAGATCCAACCATGTTAGTCATAGAGTCATAGAAAAGTACAGCACAGAACGGAGTGGTTGTAGCAGTTTTTTAACCTTTTATCCTGACAGATAGATACAAGCTTTGTACTCTCAAAATTTCACTTTTGAAGGCCTTCCACTTACCAAGCACACCTTTGCCAGAAAACGGCCTGTGGAAAGAGAAAAACTGAGCTAATAGCATTGATCAGGAGTTCCTAGCCTTTTTTATCCCATCGATCAAAATGCCATTAGGCAGGGGGTCTGTGGGTCCCAGGCTGGGAACTCCTGACATACATAAATGGATGATATACGTTCGTACATCAGAGCTGATCAATTCCGAAACAAATAGAGAAAACTAGTTATCTGAAGTTGTAGAATTTCATATCAACTCTGGAAGATAAGTTGCTCTTCCTCAAGCTGACATCGTGTTCAACACAGATTTTGTTATCAAACCTGCAGAGAAGGGTGGTGCATGGTCTGGCATGGACACAAGTATTTTCAGTTATGTAAAGTTTTTGGAGAGTAGGATGAATGAGACTGATCAGGAGTATATATGAATAGCCATACAGCAGAAGAAAACAGGCCTTTCAGCCCACCACGTCTGTTTCACCAAATACAGTTGCAAGAAAAAGTTTGTGAACCCTTTGTAATTGCCTGTTTTTCTGCATTAATTAATCATTGTGTGCTGATCTTCATCTAAGTCACAATAATAGACAAACAAAATGCCTAATCTAATATCACACAAACAATTGTATTTCTTCTCATCAACCACTGAGTATACCATTTAAACAATCACAGACTAGGCTCAAAAAAGTATGTGAACCTCTGGGGTAATGCCTTCCATGAAAGCTGTTTGGAGTCAGGTGTTCCAATCAATGAGATAAGATTGGAAGTGTAGGTTGTAGGGGTACCCTGCCCTATATATTAAAATAAAGACACCCAAAATTAGGTTACTGACAGAGCCTATGCTTTTCTAGAAAGATCTGTTTATGTGTACCATGCCTCAATCAAAACAACTCTTGGAGGACTTTGTAAGAAAAATTGTAGAGATGCATGAAGCTGGAAAAGGCTTCAAAAGTATTTCTGAAGACCTGAGTGTTCATCAGTCCACATTAAGAGAAATTGTCTACAAATGGAGGAAATTCAGTACTGTTGCTACTCTCCCTAGGAGGGGGCATCCACCAAGGATCACAGGAAGAGCACAATGTGCAATGCTAAAGGAGGTGAAAAAGGACCCAAGGGTAACAGCAAAAGACCTCTGGAGCTTGGTAAAGTCTCTTTTCATGTGTCCACTATAAGAAAAACACTGAATAAGAATGGTGTTCATGGAAGGACACAATGGAGGAAGCCACTGCTCGCAAAAAAAAATCCTGCACATCTCAAGTTTGCAAAAGACCACCTGGATGTTGCACAACACTTCTGGGACAATGTTCTGTGGACAGATGAGACAGCAGTTGAACTTTTTGGCAGAAATGCACAAGGCTATGGAGGAAAAAAGGCATTGCACTAAAATACCAAAACCTTATCCCAACAATGAAACATGGTGGAAGAAGCATCATGGTTTGGGGCTGTTTTGCTGCCTCAGGGCCTGGACAGCTTGCAATCATTGAAGGAACAATTAATTCAAAATTGTATCAAGACATTTTACAGGAGAGTGTCAAGGTAGCGGTCCATCACCTGAAGATTAATAGAAGTTGAGTGATGCAACAAGATAATGATCTGAAACACAAGACTAAATCAACAACAGAATGGTTTAAAAAGAAGAAGATTCATGTTTTGGAATAGCCTAGTCAGAGTCCAGACCTTAGCCCAATTGAGATGCTGTGGCATGACCTGAAGAGGACTGTTTATGCAAGGTATCCCAGAAATGTTGATGAACTGAAACAGTTTTGCATGGAGGAATGGTCTTAAATTCCTCCTCGTCATTGTGCAAGTCTGATCAGCAGCTACAGGAAACGTTTAGTGGAGGTTATTGCTGCTAAAGGAGGTTCGACCAGTTCACATACTTTCTCCAGTCTGGACTGTGAATGATTAAACAATGTGTTCAGTAAAGACATGTAAAGTGTAATTGTGTGTTCTTAGTTTAGACAGATTGTGATTGTCTATTATTGTCACTTAGATGAGGATTAGACCACATCTTGAGTAATTAATGCAGAAAACCAGGTGAGTTCAAAGGGTTCCAATTTTTTTCTTGTAACTGTATTAATCCTATTTTTCAGTACTTACCCTGTAGAGTTCTATGCCAAGGAGCTCAATGTACTGATAAAAGTACGTGTAAAATGTTGAGAGCATGCCTTCACCTTTCATTCCAGTTGCTGACTGCCCACTTGTTGAGAAAGACTTCCCCAAATCCTTTCTAACTCTCCTGGCACTTAAACAATCCTGCCCTCTGGATACATTTGCCTCTGCAAAAGACTGGATAATCCTTATCTTACTAGTTAACTCAAAATATATCTCATTTTTTTTCCAAGCTTAGAGTCACTTCTCAGACCTTCTTACCAAATGTAGACGAAGACCACCAAACTTTGTGTAATCAAACTTACCGCATTGGCATCCAGATGTCAATAACATGGATAATAAACTGTAAAGGTCCCAGTCTCTGTCAGTTGAGTACACCACTAATCACAATCTTCCATTTGCAAAAAGCATCCCTTTGTATCCTAACTAATTTTGAATCCAATTTGCCAACTTGCTGTGGATCCATCAGCTTTACCTTTAGTACTTGGCTCCGTTGTTGTACCTTGTAATAGCCCTTACTAAAGCTCATGTAAACTACATCAGCCAACCTTCATCAATGTACTTAATGCCTCAAAATTCAGTCAGATAGGATATCCTTTTAACAGTTCTGATCAGTTCCTTCCTCTCCAAGTATAGATTAACCTTGTCTCAGAAACATTTCCACCAACTTCCCTCCTACTGATTTTAGACTTGCCAGCCAGTAATTACTGGACTGACATCTGCTGCCTTTCTTGAATTTGGGTTCTCCAGTGACATGGTACCTATTCTGTGACCAGGGATGATTTAAAAATTTCTAATAAAGCTCTAATAATTACTTGCCTTGCCCCGCATGGCCACGCGGGATACAAATTCATCATGCCCTATATTTACAGTCACTAAGATATTTGATGGCACCTTCTATCTGATAATAATTTGTTCTCAACTTCCACCGTACAAATCTCTGAACTTTACAAATAATTGGCCTTCTCCAGGTGAATAAATCCTTCTCTATAATTAATCAACAAGTCTAAAGTAATAAAGACATCATTTCAGGGCATGAGCTGAAGAAGGAGAAAGCAATGTTAAAATAGGCAATCTTAGTGCTCATGCAAATATGTGGCCCAAAGATCAGTTGGGGGGGGGGAAGTTGATCATAATATGGCACCTGGTTCAATTTCAAACAGACTTTGTAGAAAATGGTTGAGTTGGTGACTGGGTAATGCAATGCATGATGGGGATGAGAATCAGTATCTTTGATCTTCTTTATACTTAGTTGAAAGAAATTATGTTCATCCAATACTACATGTCAGATAAAAGATGGGGAGATACCAAAAGAGAGAGCAGGGTGTCACCAGCAAGCTTATTTTTTTTTTCTCTAAACAGACAGAAAATAACTTTCTTCTCACACACAGCAATATTTTCTACTTTGCATTTTAGCAAGTTAAAGTCTCTTACTTGTAGTGGGCTGCCACTCTCCTAGATGATGTCCCTAGTTGGGCTGCTATACTTACAATTTTTTATTAAAAAGATTATTGTTATTTGGTGATTAAAACCATAAAATTGGAAGTGTAAAATGTTTACATTGAATATTTAGAAGTCCATTTTTATTTACAGCACCTGAAGATTTTCTATTGATAGTTGCTTGTTTTCTCTTTCAGAAATATCCTGAGAAGCTGTATTTTGAAGGCTTGGCTGAGCAGGTGAATCCTCCTGTGCAGATTCAGCCTCAATATCTGCCCATTTATTTTGGAAATGTCTGCCTTCGATTTTTGCCAGTATTTGATATTGTAATCCACAGATTCTTAGAACTACTTCCAGTTTCAAAGTCTTTGGAAACACTTCTTGATCATTTAGGAGGCCTGTACAAGTTTCATGGTAAGTTCTAAACACCTCAGTATAATAATTAGCTTTTGGCTCCTTAGTTTGTGGATTAATTAAGTAGATTTTTTTACTATTTATAATTTAAGATCTTCAGGTTAATACTACTTTCATCATTTTCTTTCTGTGATCTTGAACTGGCATTGTCATTTCTAACCTGAAGATTAGTTATGCATATATAATCTGCATGTAACACATATAAAATACTGGAGGAAATTGGCAGGTCAGGTAGCATCTATGAAAAAGAGTAAGCATAGAAACATAGAAAATAGGTGCAGGAGTAGGCCATTCGGCCCTTCGAGCCTGCACCGCCATTCAGTATGATCATGGCTGATCATCCAACTCAGGACCCTGTACCTCCATACCCCCTGATCCCTTTAGCCACAAGGGCCATATCTAACTCCCTCTTAAATATAGCCAATGAACTGGCCTCAACTGTTTCCTGTGACAGAGAATTCCACAGATTCACCACTCTCTGTGTGAAGAAGTTTTTCCTAATCTCAGTCCTAAAAGGCTTCCCCTTTATCCTCAAACTGTGACCCCGCGTTCTGGACTTCCCCAACATCGGAAACAATCTTCCTGCATCTAGCCTGTCCAATCCCTTTAGGATTTTATACGTTTCAATAAGATCCCCCCTCAATCTTCTAAATTCCAACGAGTATAAGCCTAGCCGATCCAGTCTTTCATCATATGAAAGTCCTACCATCCCAGGAATCAATCTGGTGAACCTTCTTTGTACTCCCTCTATGGCAAGAATGTCTTTCCTCAGATTAGGGGACCAAAACTGCACACAATACTCCAAGTGTGGTCTCACCAAGGCCTTGTACAACTGCAGTAGTACCTCCCTGCTCCTGTACTCGAATCCTCTTGCTATGAATGCCAGCATACCATTCGCAGTTGACGTTTCGGGCCAAGACCCTACATCAGGACCCAAGTATCAACTCCAGCATTTTGTGTGTGTGTGTTGCTTGGATTTCCAGCATCTGCAGATTTTCTCTTGTTCATATGATGCATGTTGTCATTTAATATACAAAGGCTTTGAAGATTCTGCAGACTGGAAAGCCAACCTTAATGGAAATTTGTCAACACAATGCTTGTCAGTCAAATGTTGTGCATTTATCATGAAGTCTCAGAAATTTTGCCTGTCTTGGATAGATGAGAGGAGTGTCAAATATTGTAATTTGTATAACAGAGCATCCCCAAGTTACATTCTTCATGGGGTTTAGATGAGGGAAAGGAAAGGGTTTGGACAGAACTGAAATTGCTGTTAATGTGAGCTTTTAAGGCATTAGAGAATCTGTAAAGAAAAACTTATAAAAGTATGTTGGGGGACTTACATAGGCTAGAAAAACTATGAAGTTTACTGCTTTCTTGATCATAACTCATTGCATTAAAATATAATATACTGGGTTAGCAATTGACTAAGAACAGACCCTGGTGTCTATTATATTCCTGTTTGTGAAGAGAATTTATATTTTAATATTAACAGATGTACCCAGATTTGTATATAAAGTTGATTATTTCTACATAGGTTTAAGGGTAATCATTTTTGCTTTTGTTGTAGACCGACCTGTGACGTATTTGTACAACACTCTTCATTACTATGAGAGACATCTGAGAGACCGTACAAATCTTAAACGCAAACTTGTTCATGCAGTTATTGGTTCCCTAAAAGATAACCGTCCACAGGGCTGGTGTTTAAGTGAAACCTATTTGAAATCTGCTATGAACGCACGTGAGGATAATCCATGGGTTCCTGATGACACTTACTACTGCAAATTGATTGGTCGATTAGTGGAGAGTATCCTTCTGTGCTACCTATTTTTACATGCAAAAAGTGATCAGCACCAAAAACTGTGGACATTTAATGTTAATCTCATAGGAAGATGTATAAATCAAAAATATTGTCTTTACAGAAAAACATTGCAAGAGGTTTTTGTTATCCTGAAGATTAAAGAGTTATTGTGGTCTTCACCTAAAAATATAAGAACTACTACATTTCTTTACAACTTCCAGAATTTATTAAAATTTCACATGTTGAAGGAGCATATGGCATTAAAATAGAAATTAATCGTTCCAGCTGATTGAATTTTATTTGTAGCATTATAATGTGATCCATCTGATTGAGTCAGAAGGTACTGGATTTTGCTGAAAGATGTCAGTTTCTTTCTCACTCTTAAACAACAAAATCCTGAAGCAAATTGTAGCATTTAAGTTTGTGGCCTCCCTAAGCTATGCAAAGGATTTGAAATTACTAGTATTTACAAGGGTAAGTGTCAAAAGCTCCCTGCAGAATAGCTGGCAAAACCCAGATGTTTTGTAATTATATGACACAACTTTGTGAATGGAAAATATACAATTTGGCCCTCTGTTTGGGCCAGGTTCTTCCCATATCTATGCTAAGCTGGCAGAGATGTAGGGTCCTGTCACTGGAGTCCCTTGGTGAGGAAATAATGAGAAGTAAGTGGCAATACTTAAGTCATACTTGTGTATTGTTAAAGTCCTGTTTCCAGAATGTGCTGACAGGAAATAAGATTTTTAGGTATCTCTGATGTACATGGACATTTATAGGAAATTTAGAGGAAAATTAAATTTTTTAAAAAGCTTTTATTTCCTGACCTTCAGGTAGGAATTCCCATAAAATGAAGGGAGTTTCAAATCCTGCATGAGGTCTTGCTGGTAGAAAATGGCTGATGCAAATTCCTCAGCTAATATGCTAGTATGTGTTGCTCAGCTCATTTCAGACAGGGTGCCTCAATGCCACCTGAGTCCAAGGATACTTAACTATGAACAGCCAAACATTGGGCATTCTGCATAAAACTGCCAGAAATCTTCAACACAGTTCTTGGTTTACTTTCCTGAGGCTTGAGGTCCTCCATTGAGGATAATTAAGACTTAGCAAGGACCAAAGAATAAGAAGCTAGCGTAGTCCATTCAGACTCTTGTGCCAGCGCTGCCATTCAGTAAGGTGTGGCTAAGCTTTTACTTCAGCATGACGTTCCTGCATTAATGCCTCTATCCCTTAATTCTCTAAAAATCTATTGATCCAACAGTAACCATTTGTTTTACTCCTTTTTGTTTCAAAAGTGTGGGCTGTGTTGAGTTAAATATTGTTCAATATGTCAAGATTATTTTTGAATGAGGTGTGGTTGCTTTATCTGCATTCTGTTTTGTCTTCTCCATGTGGAGATCCTGATGTTCAGTAACGTTTCCCTTAATTAGTCCTTCAGCTATGGCAGGAAAATCACCTGGTCCATTTCCAAACTGTGACTGGAGATTCAATGAATTTCCTAACCCAGCAGCGCATGCCCTCCATGTTACATGTGTGGAACTTATGGCATTGTCTGTATCAGGGAAGGAAGTTGGAAATGCACTGCTAAATGTTGTTCTTAAGAGGTAGCTGTTTCCGGAAATTATTTTTAATTCAGTATTTGCAAGGATAGACTAAAAAGAATGGCTAACTTATGAAATGATCAATTACATTTTATTTAATGTAAGGAAAGGTCTTGCTGAAAAGTGTGTGAATTCTGTGTGCATGTGTTTTCAAGATTCCTGGTCCCATTTGCAAAGTTAGCGCAATGATGTGGGTAATAAGCACATATTTTTTAAACTGTAAGTGTTTGAGGTTGTGTAATCTTTAATGTTGTAATGTTACTTATATCTAAATCTATTGAATAAATCACAAACTTTCACAGTCTATTACATCAGATTTAAGCAAGGCTCACTCACAGGAAATTGGTTCAGTACTGAATGTGCTTTACAATGTCAAAATGGATCTCAGTACAAAACCTAAAATTTCACATGAAATTGACAGTAAATTCATTATTTACTCTTTAAGAATTCAAATACTTAGTGCTGTAGTTAGTTCAAGAAAGTGGGCAGATATTTTAGAGGTATTTGCGCTTGCACTGATAATTTTTCTTTTTTTTCCAGTCAACCTTTGGTTCCGAGAGAAAATATTACAGCTTGGATGAATGCAATTGGACTTGTAATTACTGCATTACCTGTAAGTCTAAAAGCTTTTACATTATTCTGGGGCCACAGCAATAAATGATGAAGCCAATAGGTTTTTGTAATTTAGGCACACATTAACAGGATGGAGGGAGATTACATACCTACAATATTGATGAAGATTCTTCCAACCAAAAGAATTCTTTTTAATGTATGACTCGATAATCACTGACAGAAACAGCTGTTTTTTTTGAAAGCCCATTAGCTTTCAAGTGACTGACTCTAGCTTATGTTCAATTCAGATATGCCACATAAGAGATTCCTGCCAGATTTTTAAGTTCCCCACCAGCACAGATGCTTGTGTTTAGTTAAAGCAGTTTGCTGTGCATAACATCAACTTCAGTTTTAGATTAATATTAGGAAAGTGCTAAATAGAATACATCACATAATTAGTAGTGTAAAATAACTATTTTATAATGGGGAACAAACATTATTAAGTGGGAAGTGAAGCCTGTAGCCAAGCTAGAAAATTTCTGCTGGGTAACTGCTCTAGCCTGAGATACTTTGCTTTGTTAATGATCTGAAATAAAACACAGCTACTATGGTGATTCATGAAGAGGGTTTGCTGTGACACAGTTTTGGCAACAATAGTATATTAGTAAGCTGAACAAAGTTCTGCTTTAGATTTTATGAAATGCCTGGTTATACTGAATATTCACTGGAATTTTAAGGCTAAAACTGAAATATTTAATGGTTCAGTTTCCTGTTTAGTCCAGATTTAGAAATCTTAACCAGCTTTGAAAGCTCTCTGCTTGCGCAGAGTTTAATTTTGCATATGAAATATGGTTTTGAGATGTGTTAACAAGATTTGGGAGTGAGGTATGTGGAGGTCTGGCAATTATCTTCAGTAGTGGAACCAATTGGCCTGTTTCTGGTCCTATATTGTGTTATTAAGTGAGGATGTCTCTACGGTCGTACAATTCAATCTGCTAAACGATAACTGCTGAATTGTTTCCAATTTGCTTCTTTTGTTAAAACATCAAGAAATCTTAGATGCCCAGTAGGAACATAAACCAGACAAATATGGAATTCTTAGAATGGAGAGTGGGATGATATGTTGTTATGGATTCATTGAAAAATAGAATTTGAAAATGCTTTCAAATAAAGATATATTTCTCTACAGAGTGATTTTTTAAAATTTTATGTTTTAAGGAGCCCTACTGGATAGTATTGAATGATCGCATTGTGAGTGTTATCAACAGTGCTACACTGACCTCGGATACAGAATGGGTTGGCTATCCATTCCAACTCTTTGATTTCACAGCTTGCCATCAGTCTTATTGCGAGATGTACTGCAGCTATGTTTTAGCCTTGGCCCATGCTGTATGGCACCATTCAAGTATTGGACAGCTTTCTCTTATCCCCAAGTATGTAATAGAGTTCTGTGTTCTATCTCTTCTGAAATGTTCTCTCTTGGTATGCATTGCTGTTGTACTTTTAAAATGCAGTGGGCTTGCTCATGGTCATACTAACTTTGTGATGCCACAGAAGAAGCAAGTCTTTATAGCTGAGTTGGTAGCACTTTTGATTTTGAGTCAGCAGGCTGTGCCTTCAAGTTTCATTCTTGAGCATTGTCAAGAAAGGGGGCCATCTTTCCCTTATGTCTTCATTCAGCATTAACAAAAAAAAATCTGATCATTTAGCTATTTGGTTGTGGAACCTTGACATGCACATCCTAAATTTCACTTCAAAATATTTAACTAAGCACTTCGAGGTTGTGAAGGACAATTATTATCCAAATCAGAGTCCAAATCAAAAAGAAGGTTCCCCATTCCCCTACTTTCCCACTGTTCCACCATGAGAATTTTATCTGTTCTGCCTTGTCTCAGCTCATTCTGCTTTCTGCTCCTGTTCCTTTAAGACTTGCTCCAACTGCTTTATTTCTTTTTGTTCCTATAATTATCTGCCTCAAATATTGTTGCAGTCTTGGTCATTTCTCAATAGTATAGCTATCAGTATGTAGCATTTGAAATAATACCTAAAGTATGAAATTAGAATCACGTAACCAGTACAGCAAAAAGGGCGATTCAGTGCATTATTCCAACATCCCACCTCTCCTGAAAGTTCCAGGAGTCTCCCGCATATTAATGGCAGCTCCCTGACGCCCGCAAATTATATACAATATCCCGGAAATGAGAGGGAGAGCGGGAGTGAGCATCCTGATTGGTCTCACTTTGTGCTAAGTAGACCTATCAGTTTTCTCTGTGGACGGGCTTTACAGTCGACCTCTGTCTCTCCATGAGTTTCGTGTCCTGCGCCGCCATGGCAAAGTGTTTCAAAAAAAGGAAATATAAAACGCACTTCACCCCAGACTGCACTAAAGTGTACCCTGCCTAATAGGGGTCAAAAATAATGACAGTGTTGCTCGCTGCACTGTTTGCCATAGTGACTTTTCTACTGCCCATGGTGGGTTAAAATTTAAAAGACATGTTGAGGTGAGTTTAACAGGTGTCATTCGTTCATTAGCATTGCTAACGTTATTTAAACTAGCTGGCTGGCTGGCTGCTAAGGAGCTACTCTATTGATGTCCTACGCGTTGAGGCCAAACTCCCTGTAGACGTGCTTAAAGTTGTAATAGAATTAAAAACAACTCCATGATAATATATAAGTACATACTGTATTTTAATGTCACATTTTCTGCATATACCCAGTTTACAGATTGGTTTACAGATTAGACAAAATCACTAAACAAAGTATTACATAAGACAATATAATAAGGATACACCTTATGCTTTTATTTCTTTTAGAGACCACAACATATTAGGGAGGCTAATCGCAGGGAAGGCTGCTCAAGTATTTCAGTTCTTTTCAGCAGAGCCACATCACAGTACAAGGAAAGTTTGCAAAAGAAATAGAAAAATTATTTGCATTAGCATTGAGATTGCCAACAAAATACTCAACAAGGAGTGTGTGTGTGTGTGTGTGTGTGTGTAAATAGTTTCAATGTGTGTCAAATAAATTGTTGTGTTCTTTCATAATCAAATGTCCCGTAAACATGCGCCCTTGGAGGTCGACCGGGGGGTGGGGGGAGGGGGTGCTACCTCCCTGAGATGATGGTGCTATCTCCCTGAAATGAGTTTTTGCAGGGTGGGATGTCTGCATTATGCCTCTGCTAACTGTCTACCAAACTAAAAATGACGAGTTAAAGTCATAGAGAATCATAAGACAAGAAGGAAAGACATGCAAATAAGGGACATACACAAAATGCTGGAGGAGCTCAGTGGGCCAGGCAGCATCTATCGACATTGATTGGACTTTTCTCCATAGATGCTGCCTGGCCTGCTGAGTTCCTCCAGCATTTTGTGTGCATTGCTTGAATTTCCAAAATCTGCAGATTTTCTCTTGTTTGCAAATAAGGGAATTGGTACTTATTTGTGGCTCCTTCATTACAAATTCAGTTAAGGATGGTTAGATAAAGATGTGAGTTGGGAAAAAAGGTGGAAGTAGTTGAGCAAATAAAAGGAGAAGTGGTAGGTAGACACACTGAGAGGAGGGGATAATGGAGTAGGAGAAGTAAAGTCAATGACTTGAAATTTTACTGTTTCCTTCTCTGTGGTATTGACCACTTTCCTATTCAGTCCTGGTAATACTGAAGCTAAAAGGAAGCTTTTGTTGAAATGCAAATTTTCCTGCTCCAATACTTTCCAAAGATGATTGGAGGGAGGTGAATGTTGTCCCCTTGTTCAAAAAAGGTAGTAGGGATAGTCCAGGAAATTATAGACCAGTGAGCCTTACGTCTGTGTTGGGAAAGCTGTTGGAAAAGATTCTTAGAGATGGGATCTGTGGGCATTTAGAGAATCATGGTCTGATCAGGGACAGTCAGCATGGCTTTGTGAAAGGCAGATCGTGTCTAACAAGCCTGATAGAGTTCCTTGAGGAGGTGACCAGGCATATAGATGAGGGTAGTGCAGTGGATGTGATCTATATTGATTTTAGTAAGGCATTTGACAAGGTTCTACACGGTAGACTTATTCAGAAAGTCAGAAGGCATGGGATCTAGGGAAGTTTGGCCAGGTGGATTCAGAATTGGCTTGCCTGCAGAAGGCAGAGGGTGGTGGTGGAGGGAGTACATTCAGATTGGAGGATTGTGACTAATGGTGTCCCACAAGGATCTGTTCTGGGACCTCTACTTTTCGTGATTTTTATTAATGACTTGGATGTGGGGGTAGAAGGCTGGGTTGGCAAATTTACAGATGACACAAAGTTTGGTGGTGTTGTAGATAGTGTAGAGGATTGTCGAAGATTGCCGAGAGACATTGATAGGATGCAGAAGTGGGCTGAGTATTGGCAGATGGAGTTCAACCCGGAGAAGTGTGAGGTGGTACACTTTGGAAGGACAAACTCCAAGTCAGAGTACAAAGTAAATGGCAGGATACTTGCTAGTGTGGAGGAGTTGAGGGATCTGGGGGTACACGTCCACAGATCCCTGGAAGTTCCCTCACAGGAAGATAGGATAGCTAAGAAAGCTTTTGGGGTGTTAGCTTTCATAAGTCAAGGGATAGAGTTTGAGAGTCGCGATGTAATGATGCAGCTCTATAAATCTCTGGTTAGGCCACACTTGGAGTACTGTGTCCTGTTCTGGTCACCTCACTATAGGAAGGATGTGGAAGCGTTGGAAAGGGTCCAGAGGAAATTTACCAGGATGCTGCCTGGTTTAGAGAGTATGCATTATGATCAGAGATTAACGGAGCTAGGGCTTTACTCTTCGGAGAGGAGGATGAGAGGAGACATGATAGAGGTGTACAAGATAATAAGAGGACTAGATAGAGTGGATAGCCAGCGCCTCTTCCCCAGGGCACCACTGCTCAATGCAAGAGGACGTGGCTTTAAGGTAAGGGGTGGGAAGTTCAAGGGGGATTTTAGAGGAAGGTTTTTCACTCAGAGAGTGGTTGGTGCGTGGAATGCACTGCCTGAGTCAGTGGTGGAGGCAGATACACTAGTGAAGTTTAAGAGACTACTAGACAGGTATATGGAGGAATTTAAGGTGGGGGCTTATATGGGAGGCAGGGTTTGAGGATCGGCACGACATTGTGGGCCGAAGAGCCTGTACTGTGCTGTACTATTCTATGTTCTATGTTCTAAGACTTGCCCCACTCATCACTTTTGATAAATGAACTGACAGGAAGTCATGGAATAACTTTATTAAAAGTTAATACACTGCATTTCGTAGTGATTTCTGAGCTGTGGTCAATTGTCTTCTCTGACAGAAGTTATTCAAACTCCTCAGTTCAAGTGTGAAATTAACTGAGCAATATACACATGACAAATGTTGTATAATAGTTGCAGCCAAATTAAGTGAATTGCATTCCATGCTGTTTGTTTCCATGTTTTGATTTGATTTTTTTAAAGGAATAAATAACATTTCATTTGCACCTTCAAACTATGTACTGCTTTTACAGTATTATTGTAACATATTGGCTGCTGCCCAACTGAGATCATATCGTCACCCAGACCTATCCAGAATTCATGTTTAAAATTTGCTCTGGATCTAAAATCTGTCTACTTGCGTATCTAATTAAAATTACTCTATTAACTCGTATATTTTACTGGACACTGATTTTTTCCTGAATACCAGATTGACCAGGGAATGAGAAAGTATTCGGAGTGATCCGTAGCAAATGGGGTGAGATAATAAAAACTCGCATGTTCGAAAGAGGTAGAGACAGGACAACCTATGTATATCATAACTTCTCATTTCTATCCAGAGCACATTAAAGGTTTTTTTCTGCCACCATTGCAATCCTGATTAACCAATATTGATAAAGCATAATAACAAAAGACAGGTTCATCAGTCTTGGGTAATGACCAGATATTCTGTTCCTGTGAACTGCAACATGTACAGTTTGCAAGTCCGAAATTTTCAAAGTTCAAAGTAAATTTATCGTCAAAGTGTGTATATTCATTTTCTACCCTGGGGTTCATTTTCTTGTGGGCATTCACGGTAGAGCAAAGACATACAAAACAATCAATGGAAAAAATGCACACTAAGACTGACAAAACATTGTATAACTGAAGACAAACTGCAACTACAAAAGAAAAATAAATAATAATAAATAAATAATATTGGGGGACAAGGGTTGTAGGTGCCTTCAAAGTGAGTCATAGGTTATGAAACCAGTTCAGTGTTGAGGTGAGTGAAATTATTCTCGCTGAATCAGGAGCCTGATGGTGGAAGGGTAATAACTGTTCTTGAACCTGGTAGTGTGGGACCTGAGGCTCCTGCACCTCCTTCCCTACGGCTGAATTAAGAAGGGAGTATGCCAAAGGTGGTGCAGGTCCTTGATGATGGATCCTGCCTTCTTGTGGCAGCACACCTTGTACATTTGCTCAATGAGGAAGGGGTGGCTTTTCCTGTGATAGACTGGGCTGCATCCACCACTTTTTTTAGGCTTTTCCATTCTTGGACACTGAGTGTTTCCATACCAGGCTATGATCCAATCAGTCAGGATACTGTCCGCTGTGCATTCTTAGAAGTTGTTAAAGTTTTAAATGACATGCCAAATGTTCATAAACTTCTAAGTAGAGGCGCTGCAGTGCCTTCTTTGTAATGGTACTTATGTGCTGCTAGATGTTTCTGCAAATTGAGTTCCCACGCAGCACAAAATGCCTGAAACCCTGCAGCAGCTGGCAAATTCATGCTGCTAGTCTCCCAGATACTTGTTCATGTGTATGGAATTTACATAACTTGAGTGCCATAAACTAGAAAGAGCCTGTGTTTACATACTGTATTTTTAAATATTGCAGTAAAGGTCAATAAAAGGGTAAAGATGAATAAGGGATCCTTGACTTTGTAAATAAAAGCATTGAATTTAATAACACAAAATATGCAAACGAGTTAGGGCTCATTTAGAATATTATGTACCACACATCGGGTCAGCTGTCAAGGCATGTGATGATATTGAAGAAGCTGCTCTCTAGGTCAGAGAAAACTATCATATTAAGATTTATGTGAAACCTCAGATAAAATGGGAATAAAGTCATAAATCAATGCTATAGAAATATGGTAAGTAATTTGTTTGCAATAAATATTTAATTTGAACATCCAGTGAAAATTAGTAAACTGCTTCTCTTCCTCAGATTTCTCACAGAAGTGCTGAAACCGTTAGTGAAGACAGAATTCCAACTGTTGTATGTATATCATCTAGTTGGGCCTTTTCTGCAACGGTTCCAGCAAGAAAGGACTCGATGCATGCTTGAGGTCAGTTTTCTGATGCTTAATGTTAATATGAATTTCAAGTAATGGAAAAATGAGTTTGCCATTTCTCAGAAACATAAAAAAAAGTGCATATCAGGCAGTATTTGTTCATATTTCAGATTAATGACTTTTTCAATCAGAGTAATGAAAAATTTGTTGAATACTTTGACAAAGTACTTTCACTTTTTAAAAGTTTTTTTTTTAATCTACTCATCATCTCTCCAAATTTTCATACATTTATGTTCAGTGTTTATCATCAAACTCTTTATTTTGGAGTGGTGGTCCACAGATTGGTAACTATAATTTAGAACAAAATTCTGCTCTTTTTCAATGTCTGAAACTTTGAATCTTCAAATGAGTAATTTGCCTGTGTACTCTCAGCAAATTACACCATGTAAATTATATGAAGTTCACTTCCAATTAAGAAATGTATTTTTGTATCTATCTCAGTTATAAAATGTTGCATCCAAATTACAGCACATTTTTCTTCATATCTGTATAGAATGATCCAATTTGACGGAACAGTTTATTTCCATTCTCTATTGATATTATCATCCTCTTAACATGGCCATCATCATTTGAATTAATCATATTATTACACATCACACATATTAATTCAATAAGTAATTTAAAACTTCTCTTAGTCAGCCAGCTCCAGCGATTCCACCTACTGCCCTGCTCTATGTCAGATGTCTGTTCATTATTCATGGCGTGTCTTCTGTTTTATGAGTGAATGAATGATTAGAACAAACTGTGGTTGAAAGGCTAGTGATGCATAGAGAAAAGGGGCCCTAGATAGTTTCCAAATTGTTTTGTATTAGTTTAAAACTGAGGATTGCTTGGAGTTACTATACTCTTGAAATGTTAGTAACATGAAAACCTTTTGAATGCAATTAAGTGCAAATAATAAAGGCACGGGGAAAACTAATGTGCCTGTATACTTTAATTAATGAACCACTGCATTTAAATTCATTTCCAAGTCGTTGCATAAATTATGCAGTTTTTAAAAGTAAGCATGTTGTTTGTGTGGCAATGTACTTTTCTCTTTGGCTTTCTACAAGTTATGCAAAGTATGATTTAAATTGGTTTTTTTTACCAAAATAAACTACGCAACAAATCTGTGGCTTGAAAAGAAGTCTGCAATTTATTTTCATAGTCAGTACATGTTAGGGGTAGATGGGAATGTAGCATCCAGTATTAGGACAATTGAGCACAGGCTTGTCCAGAGAGGTATATTTCAACAAGTATCCTTCGGGTAAAGAGGGGAAACGTGGAGTTTGGGGATGTAATTTGAAAGTTGAAGGGTTTAGGAGCCAAAATGCCTTCACTGATACCACTGGTGGAAAGATTGTATTTGGAGTTGCTTAAGTGGGCTAATTCAAAGAAAAGCTGAAATCTTAACAGATTGTTGAACTAGAGAATGATGGAGAACAGCATTTTTAACAGATCTGAACTAGGTTAGCAAGCATAAATTTAGATGGAACTCGGTTACCGCCTTCTGGTTTAATAAGATGGTGTGAATTTCGTTTACTGGTACTCTGCTTTTAATTTAACCTTTCTGCATTGCTGTACATAAGGCTTGTCTTATCTCATTTTGCTTTTTCCCCATGCCACACTAAACCACAAGGAGACAATCCTTAAGGACCCTACTGTCTAAGTTTAACCTTACTTGCACACGCTAAAATTCTGTTATGTTTTAGCAGCAGGATCACTTGGATTTTGCTAATCTGTAGTTGTCATGTGCCCTTTTCGCTGTTTTGTGGTTTGTTTCTCATGATATCCAAGTGAACAGTTGAAGCCAAAGGCACCTCAGGTCATGCTGAATTGTTGTATATGTAAACAACTTGGAAGCATATAAGAAATCAGGCAAAAGGAGAAAGTGGAGTGATGAACAAGGAATCCTTGGGTTGCATGAGGGAAAAGCATTGATAAGGCAAAGAGAGATACAAGAGTGGCTGAGGATTGGAAACAGCAAATGAATGGAGAAGAGGGAGAAGACTTCTGAATAGAATTCATTTCAGAGAATGGTTAATGGAATAAGCTGGAATGGGTGGAGTATGACAAGTTGTGACATTGGAGAGGGTAGATTTATATACATTGTAGTTTAGAAGAGTTAAAGGGGATGTAATTGAAATGCACAAGATCCTGAGAGGCCTTGAAGGGATAAATATAGAGCGAATGCTCCTCCTTATGAGATAGGCTGTAACTGCAGGGTCACTGTTTTAAAAATGAGGTGTTTGCCATTTGCAAGAGAGATGCGGCATAATTTCTTCCCAAATGAGGTTGAGTATTTAGAATTCGCTTCCTTGAACTTGGAAGCAAGTATTTTGAATATTCTTAAGGTGGAGAAAAATAAAATCTTGATAAGCAAGGGAGTGAAATGTTACTGCAGGTAGTCATGAGTGTGCAGTTAAGATTAAAATCAGATTAGCTGAATGGAGCATAGGAGGGAAAGTAGATAGTAGTGGGGGAAATGAAGGAATGGGCCAACTTGGAAAGCTGATTGTGAGCAAAAGCAGAAAAAGTCAGGGAAAAGAATGGGAGACAGAAAAGGTGTAAAGGGATGTGGAGGCATGAAGGATGAGATGGAGAAAAGGAGCTAATTTTGTGCTAGTGGTGAATTTTCTGTATCTGATTAAGGTTTTGCCTAAGTAAATGTGGCCAGCTCAAGTTGAGTTTATCATGTGCACAGGTAGTGTAAGGTACAGGTCCAATGGAAAACTTGCAGCAGCATCTCAAGCACATTGGGTCAGACAGCATGCAACACAAATCATTACAAGACAATGAGGAGAAAAGGACTGTGTAAAGTGAGACATTAGTGCACAAAAATATACACCAGCAGAGACAAGTCCATAGCAGTGCAAGAAGTGGTCAGTTGAGCTCTGTTGCTAAAGTAGGATTAGGATTACATTTGTCATCTGTGGCTTATGGTGGGGTGTTGTGTATGTTCCACTTTAGCCTGACGTGTTTACTTTCTGCTTCACTGCTGAGAATGGAAATTTGTAGAATTTTCTCGCTAGGAGAGTGATATTTATTCTTCAAGATGGAGGTGGGTTATGGATGTCGGCAATAGCTCAATAGCCATTTGTTCAGTTGCTTTTTTTCTGGTGGTAGCTTATAATTCATGTGTTTTTTTTCTCAATTTTATGTCCTTTTCATAGAACCTGTTGAAACTTACTGGTACAGTGATTATTTTGACTTCTATGAGGACATCCTGGGTTAGAATTTCATCACTTTCCATTGAGGAATATAAAACTGTCATTCCATAGTGTGTCAGAGAGCATTTTGTTATGGAACCAATATACTGAAACTCAGGACAGGTGCTATTGAATAACACCCCTTCATCGGTTTAAGGATTTAGTGTGACCGTTGGATTTCCACAGTGAGTGACGCCAGGTTGATTGAGGGAGAGGTTGGGAACTAAAGGCAGGGTGTTTCTTGGGGTTGGTAGGTGGGCGTGATGGGGTTGACTCATGGCAGTCAGTAGCAGGCTTGTGATTGCCATTTGGAGATGGAAACTTGTGAATTTGATTTTTGGTGGATTTGAGATGGAGATGAGAGGGGTAAGCAGATTGGATATGAGGTGCTAAGAGGTCCAGTTAAGTCATGCACAAAATCTAACTTTTAGGCAGTTTTATCAATTGGGTCATGATTGTAAGTAAGTAGCCTGAAAGGAGCTTGCCTGAGTCAAGTTCCCATTGTCAGCAGAGGCCTATGCAGGAAGGCCTCTGAGTAAAGTCATGGAAAAATAGGTCTCAGAGATTCAAAAGCCACTTCTCTTGGAGTGACCTGGGAATGGCACGTGCTGCTCCAGAACAATTGAAATCCTGGATGTGACATCTAGATGTGGGTTGCATATCATTGGTTGCTGTTGCTTGTATTTTGTGACAGGTGCACAAGGAAACCCAATGATTCATGTCATGATGCCCCACTTCTTACTCTTTTTTTTTATTTTTCATAAACGTTGAATGAAGTAATGCACAAAATCTAACTTTCAGGCAGTTTCATCAATCAGGCCATGATTGTCTTTTAGTTCCTTCATTGGCGAGCCTTAAAATACTGTTGTCCTTTGGTTTACTTGCTTTTATTGGTCTGGTTTTCTATTAATCATTCTTGCCCTTTTAATTAGCCCTGCCATATAATGTAATATTACATGAATGTGCTTGGTAAGTGGCCATGTGGATCCTACTGGAATTTTGAGACAGTTGTATATTTTTCCCATATAATCATTCCATTGCTTCCAGTGATAATCATTATCCTCTAAATGTTTTGTTGACAGCATCACATTCTTTGGCATCTTTTTTTATTAATGTTAACCAATATTTTTGAAAGTTTGTTAGAAAGCTAATGAGCACTTGACAAGTTGATCAGCTGGAAGGTAATACACCTGTATGAAATGAAAAGGATGGCAAGCTCAATTTTCTTCTCAATTGATTTGCTACATTAAATTTTCAGATGTGTTATTTTTTTCTGCCTGAGTAAAGCTCCATGCAGTTACAAATTGCTCTTCAAAGAGACAGTTCAAAATACAATGTTGAGTGTTTATTATGCTTTGCAGCTAATGAGATTGCTTCCCCTCTTTTGTGAAGGCTCGCAGCAAAATTTAACTTCTCTCATCCCACATGTGTATGGACCCATTGGCAACTTGATGTTTTCTGTTCAAATGTTAATGAGAGCAATTTGTTGTATTAAATGATAAGCAACTCTTGGATTTTTGGCAGAGCTAGTGTATTTAACCAGTTTTAACATTTATTCCCTACAGATCGGCATAGCCTTTTATGAGATGCTACAGAATGTAGATCAAAACAGCAAACATTTGAGCTATATGGACCCTATTTGCGACTTCCTGTACCATGTAAAGTACATGTTTACAGGAGATAGTGTGAAGGATCAGGTGAGTAGATTATAAGGACCTTAATAAGTTTGGTAAAGTGTGTCTAAAGTGATAAAATTTGCCTGAGAGAAGGTCGTTATTCTTTTTTTTATTTTCATCAATCATTGGTGGAATCAGAGAGCTTAGGATTTAAGGATTTTGCGATAAACAGCAGTGTTGTTTGCCCTGAATTACTGTTTTCCATGCATTGTTCTATGCTGATACTTTGCCTTCTGGCTTTGAATCTTGGATTGTTTGCAAGACATGGGATTGGGAGGGTTTAATAATCCTTTGTATCCTAGTAGTGAAGATTCTGAGAAATTGAATCCTCCTTTCAGAAAGTAATGAAGGGCAATTAATTCTCAAAGATAAGATGGGTCAGTTAATGAATGGATACACATTAATTATAGTTCGTAACTTGCATAGAAGCAACCAACACTCTAATCTGAGAGTTTTGCTCCTTATTTCTAGGTGGAAAAAATTATCTGTACGTTAAGGCCAGCTTTAAGACTCCGGCTGCGTTTTGTGACTCACATAAGTAAAGTGGAACCAGCAGCTCCAGTACAACCAACAAGCAGTGCTTCACCAGCCATCACTTCCAACCAGGTCTCCACTGGTGTTGCTCTACCAGTAACACAATAAGAAGATGTGGGTTGCATTTTATTTTGGGTGTTCAAATGTTGTGATGTAATATATTATTTAGTATTTAAGACCAACTCTTGCAATAAGGTTACTTTAAATATTGTACTTATTCACATTATCAAATAAACAACGCTGACCAAGAAGGAGTGTTAACTGCATGTATTCTGCAGAAGTTTCTTTTCCTACTACATAATCTTGGTCGTGATGGCTCTAGGTTCCATTAAAGTAAACCAAAATAAACTGTCTTCCTTGTCCAGCAGATCACTTGCTGATTAACAATGAGAAATATAGATTCTAATGTTTTATATTAAATATATTTGTTTATGTTGGTGATGCTTTTTATTATTTTTCTCCACACAATGAAATGTTTTTTATTTAAAACTGAAGACAACTTTATTCTTATTTTTTATTAACTTGCCTACTGTTCATATAATTTTACTCATTGACTATAACCACTGGCGTACAATAGTTTGACCAAAAGTGAGTGTTCCAAAACACCCATGGCATGTTGATGTACTTTCTGAAGTAATCCTGATCTAATGTTAGTTGCCAAGATTCAGTCCATGTTTTAAGTTTCAGATTCTTGAAGCTTTACTTTGGGATATAAACTGGTCTCCTAACAGACTTTAAACAGATTTATTGGGCAAAGTTACATGTCCAAATGGAAGTCAATCCATATTTATTAATGGTATACTTTTTATATTTGCTTCACCTTCTGTAATAAGGATGAGAAAAATTATTTGTCTACTGGCCTTAAATTATTTCTGTAGTTAAGAATTTGAGTGCTTTTATTGAGTCATTCAGGCAGACAGCATGGAAATAGCCACTGACAATCAAACATCCATTTACATTAATCTCATTTTATTCTCTTGTGTTCCTGTAAACTTCCCAGATTCTAGCAATCCCTAACGTTAGACACAATTTAGTGACAAATTCATCTACCAATTCGCTTGCTTTTGAGATGTGGGAGGAAATTGGAGCACCCAGAGGAAACCAGTACAGTTACAGGAAAAACATCCTAACTCCATTCATGTCATAGCAGAGGTCAGGATCGAACCTCGGTCTCTTGGGCTGTGAGGCAGCAGCTTCATTAGCTCTGTGCCACCTAATCCAAACCCTAATTTGTATTCAGACATGATAATCTTCAAACAAAGAAATCTTATTGTATCATCCAGTTAATAATCTTAGTGACTGATAAAACAACTGCACAAGTGAATTGAAGTACAAATATCCTGACAATTTTTTAAAATCAGCTGTGAAATATTGAAATTTTGATAGTCCATACATTTATTTTGTTAAAATGAGATTGTTGTTTTTCCAGGTTAAATTTTAGCCAATTTACTTTAATTGATTGACTGACTTGCATTGCTTGTGAATTTGAGTGTTTGATATCATGAAGATGGAAACACTGTTACTTCAACAATTAAAAATGTACAGTATTGTGATAATAAAGTGTGTCAGTCATTGCTATTGACTTTGTAAAGCACTCTCACTGACCTCAAGATGACCCAAACCTTTTTACTGCAAATTAGATAATTTTGAATTGCATTCAATATTACTCTCAACTTCAGTAGCCCTCTACCTTGAGGATACTTTATTCTGTGAGTTTTGAAATGGCTAATGAGACCAATGTGGGGCCCGCAGACTTTACCACAGTTGGGACGGGTATGTCTGACTGGACAGGTGGAGGGGTAATTTGGGAGATAATGCACAGGTTATGCCTTTTACTTTGAGCTTTGAGGACATCCTGCAATTATTTCCTCTATTTACCTGTTAATTTCATAATGTCATGAAGTTCCAATTAGTGTTTGCTTTGAGCATCTTCTGTCAGGCATGGAGATGATGTGTCTTTATCTTTGAACCCAACAGCTTAATTAAGGCCTCAATGTAGGGGATATTGATTTACATATTCAGCCAGTAAATTTGGTGGAGATAGTGATATTTCTCCAGTACTTTGGAATGTCCACTGCAGGCAGTCCAGCAGAGCATGGGCACTATGCCCAATTTGAGATCATTATATTTTCATTACACAGCCAAAGACTTTGGCACATTGAAGATGATGCTGCATTTCTTCACCAATAGCTCCCATGCCGAGCAAATCAGACTCGTGTACTCTAGGATCATAAGTCGGCAGGAGGAGAAGATGGCGGCAGCTCGCAGCGGCCACTCTGGTGGTGATGTCTGTTATCTGTCAAGTAGGGTGCTGTGCACAATCCTGATTTGATGGAGACAGACATGAGAGCATGGAGGAACATCTGGTGAAACTTCTGAAATGCCTGCTTCCCTGCCACTGCTGCTACTGTGTGATCCAGAATCTCCGGAGGGGAAGGCCCCAAGTCCTCGGCTTTGCTTGTTGCAGAGGATGGTGCTCGGTGTAGGAGGGCTGGTTGGTGGCTTGAAGTTTTTGGACGGACTCAGAGTCCGCTGCGGTCGGGTGCTTCCAATGGTGCTGCATCGGCATGTTTGCGGCACTTGGAGGTTCATGGCAGAGAGAGTTTCTCCCTTCTACAGTCTGCGTGAGATGATGAGGCTATCGGGACTTTTTTTTTAACCGTGCCCATGGTCTGCTCTTTATCAAATTACGGTATTGCTTTGCATTGTTGTAACGATATGTTATAATTATGTGGTTTTGTCAGTTTTAGTCTTGGTTTGTCCTGTATTTCTGTGATATAATTCTGAAGGAACATTGTATCATTTTTTAATGCATGCATTTCTAAATGACAACAAATGAGGACTGAGTGTCCTCATAATCTAATCTAATCTTATGGGTCTTTATTGTCTGATAATGTTGTGGAATGATGTCACATTGGTAGATGACCCTTTCTTTTGAAGATATGAAGTACAAGGTCCACTTGCCCAAATACTGTGTTGTGTGACGCCACTATGACTTGGAGCTTAGACATCGGACATTTGCAAACAAACATCGTCTGCACACTGACGATTGATACTAGAAGTTGGATGTTCTTGTGCATTCAGGAGACTGTGGCACAGGTTGAACAGTTTCTGAATTATAAACTCTTGGGATTCCAGCTGGGTACAGGTATCTATATAACTGATGTTTCGATGACAAAATCTGCCATCTTCCTTTAGGGATGAAAGATCATGAAAGAGTTTATTAGTCATATACGCTGGGAAAGCACTAGATCCCTTTTTTTAAGTTTCTGATTTGTCCTACAGACCAGCTGCACCTCAGCTGATAGCTTATTGGAGGTAAGGCACATCTTGGCAATGAAAAGGATTGAGAAGACCATAAGACAGCACAATTAGGCCAATCTGCCCATTAAGTCCGCTCCACCATTTCATCATGGTGGATCCCATTCAACCCCATACACCTGAGCTCTCACCATATCTCTTGATGCCCTGACCACTGAGGGATGTATCAACTTCCACTGTGAATATTCCCATGAAATTGGCCTCTACTGCAGTCTGTGGCAAAGCATTCCACAGATTCACCACTCAGGCTAAGGAAATTCCTCAATTCTGTTCTAAAACATTGCCCCTCAATTTTGAGGCTGTGCCCTCTAGTTCTGGATAGCCCCACTAGAGGAAACGCCCTCTCCACATCCACCTTATCTAGTCCTTTCAACATTCAGTAGCTTTCAATGAGATCCTCCAGCATTCTTCTAAATTCCAGTGAGTACAGGTCCAAAGCTGCCAAATGTTCCTCGTATGTTAACTCCTTCATTCCCGGAATCATCCTTGTGAACCTCCTCTGAACTCTCTCTAATGATAACACATCCATTCTGAGATATGGGGCCCAAAACTGTTGACGATACTCAAAGTAGGGCTCTTTAGTGTCTTATAAAGCTTCAGCATTATCACCTTGTTTTTATTTTCTATTTTCCTTGAAATAAATGCTAACATTAGATTTGCCTTTTTTACCACAGACTCAACCTGTGAATTAATCTTCTGGGAGTCTTGCACGAGGACTCCTAAGTCCCTTTGCACCTCTAATGTTTGAATTTTCTCCCCATTCAGATAATACTCTGCACTATTGTTCCTTTTACCAAAATTATCATACATTTCCCAACATTGTATTCCATCTGTCACTTTTTTGTCCATTCTTCTAATTTGTCTAAGTCCTGCTGCAATCGCATGGCTTCCTCAGCACAACTATCTTCGTATCAGCCTCAAAACCATCAATTCCACTATCTAAGTCACTGACAATGTGAAAAGGTCCCAATACTGACCCCTGAGGAACACTGCTAGTCACTGGTAGCCAACCAGAAAAGGCCCGCTTTATTCCCACTCACTGCCTCCTGCCTGTCAACCATTCCCCTATCCATGCCAGTATATTTCCTGTAACACTGTAGGATTTTATCTTGTTAAGCAGCCTCATGTGTGGCACCTTATCCAGTGCCTTCAGAAAATCCAAGTAAATGACATCTCCTTTTGTCCACTCTGTTTGTTATTTGCTTGAAGAACTCTTAACAGATTTGTCATGAAGATTTCCCTTTACAGAAACCATGCTGACTTCGACTTATTTTATCATTAGTCTCCAAAAACTCTGAAACCTTATCCTTAATAATGGATTCCAACACTTTCCGAACCTTCGAGGTGCGGTAAACTGACCCACAATTTCTTTCTTTTGTCTTCTTCCCTTCTTAAACAGTGGAGTGACATTTGCAGTTTTCCATTCCTCCAGGACCATGCTGTAATCAAGTGATTCTTGAAAGATCATGACCAGTGCAATCCCTTCAGCAACCTCTTTTCGGGATTCTTGGATGTGGTCCATCTGGTCCAGGTGACTTATCCAACTCAAGATCTTTCAGTTTGCCTAGTACTTTTCCACTTGTAATAGCAATGACATTCATTCCTGCTCCCTGACACTCATGGACCTCCGGCATACCTGTTGCTTAGGAAGCAAAGTATTTACTTAAGTTCATCTGCCATTTCTTTGTTCCCCATTGCTATCTCACCAGTATCATTTTCCAGTGGCCCAGTATCATCCCTCGCCTCCCTTTTATTCTTAATATAACCGAAAAAACTTTTCATATCCTGCTTTATACTATTAGCTAGTTTGCCCTCATTTCATCTTTTCCTGTCTTATAGTTTTTTTAGTTGCCTTTTGTTGGAATTTTAAAGCTTCCCAATCATCTAATTTCCCACTCACTTTTGCTACCTTATTTGCCCTTTATTTGGCTTTTATGTAGTCTTTAACTTCCCTTGTCAGCCACGGTTGCCTACCCCTGCCATTTGAGAACTACTACTTCCGATCTCTATCCTGTCCCTTGTGAACTATTCCCAGAAACTTCAGCCACCTTTGTTCTGCAGTCATCCCTGCCAATACCCTCTCCAATCTACCTGGGCAAGCTCCTCTCTCATGCCTCTGTAATTCCCTTTATTCCATTGCAATACTGATACATGTGATTTATGCTTCTCCCTCTCAAATTGCAGTATGAATTCAATCATGTTATGATCGCTGCCTCCTAAGGGTTCCTTTATGTTCAGCTGACTAATAAGATCTGGGTTTTTACACAACACCCAATCTAAGATAGCCTTTCCTGAGTAGGCTCAAGCACAAACTGCTCTAAAAAGCCATCTTGTAGGCATTCAACAAATTCCCTCTCTTATAATCTGACACCAACCTGATTTTCCCAATCCCCTTGCATATTGAAGTCCCCCATTACAATTGTGACATTACCCTTGTCAATTGCTTTTTCCAGCTCTCTTTGCAATCTTAACCCTACATCATGGCTACTATTTAGAGGCCTATATATGATTCCCATAAAGTTTTTTTCACCCTTGCAGTTTTTTAAGTCCACCCACAAAGATTCAACATTTTCTGACCCTATGTCACCTCTTTCTAAAGAGGTAATTCCATCTCTTACCAATAGAGCCACACCACCACCTATGCCTTCCTGCCTGTCTTTTCGATACAAAGTCTATCATAGAGCCATAGAACACTACAGCACAGAAAACAGGCCATTCAGCCCTTCTAGTCTGTGCTGAAACATTATTCTGCTAGTCCCATTGACCTGCATCCAATCCATAATCCTCCAGACCTCTCCCATCCATGTATCTATCCAGTTTATTCTTAAAACTTGAGTGAGCCCACATTTACCACATCAGATGGCAGCTCGTTCCACACTCCCACCACTCTGTGAAGAAGTTCCCCCTAATGTTCCCCCTAAACCTTTCCCCTTTCACCCTAAAGCCATGTCCTCTCATATTTATCTCTCCTAATCTAAGTGGAAAGAGCCTATTCATATTTACTCTGTCTATACCCCTCATAATTTTGTAAACCTCTATCAAATCCCCCCTCATTCTTCTACACTCCAAGCAATAAAGTCCTAACCTGTCCAACCTTTCCCTGTAACTCAACTCCTGAAGACCCAGCAACATCCTAGTAAATTTCTCTGCACTCTTTCAATCTTACTGATATCCTTCTTATAGTTAGGTGACCAGAACTGCACATAATACTCCAAATTTGGGCTCACCAATGTCTTACACAACCTCCCCATAACATCACAACTCCTGTACTCAATACTTTGATTTATGAATGGCAGGATGCCAAAAGCCTTCTTTACAACCCTATATACCTGTGATGCCACTTTCAGGGAATTATGTATCTGAACTCCCAGATCTCTTCGTTTCTCCACACTCCTCAGTGTCCTACCATTTACTGTATATGTCCTACCTTGATTTGTCTTTCCAAAATGCAACACCTCACACTTGTCTGCATTAAATTCCATCTGTCACTTTCTGGCCCACCCTTCCAGTTGGTCCAGATCCCTCTGTAAGCTTTGAAAGCCTTCCTCGCAGTCCACAACGCATCCAATCTTAGTGTCATCAGCAAACTTGCTGATCCAATTTACCACATTATTATCTAGATCATTGATATAGACAACAAACAACAACGGTCCCAGCACAGATCCTTGAGGCACACCACTAGTCACAGGCCTCCAGTCTGAGAAGCAATCATCCACTACCACTCTCTGTCTTCTCCCACACAGCCAATTTTGAATCCAGTTTACAACCTCTCCATGGATACCTAGTGTCTGAACCTTGTTCATTAACCTCCCATGTGGGACCTTGTCAAAGGCCTTACTAAAGTCCATGGGGACAACATCCACAACCTTTCTTTCCTCTACTTTCTTGGTAACCTGCTCGAAAAACTCTACAAGATTTGTTAAACATGATCTACCACACACAAAGCCATGCTGACTATCCTTAATCAGCCCTTGGCTGTCCAAATATTTGTATATCCGATCTCTCAGAACACCTTCCAATAATTTACTCCATAATTCCTCCATAGACAGGTATATGGAGGAATTTAAGGTGGGGGCTTATATGGGAGGCAGGGTTTGAGGGTCGGCACAACATTGTGGGCTGAAGGGCCTGTACTGTGCTGTACTATTCTATGTTCTAATTTACTTACTACTGATGTCAGGCTCACTGGCCTGTAATTACCTGGTTTACTTTTGGAGCCTTTTTTAAACAACGGAACAACACGAGCTACCCTCCAATCCTCTGACACCATACCCGTGGCCAAGGACATTTTAAATATTTCTGCCAGGGCCCCTACAATTTCCACACTAGTCTCTCTCAAGGTCTGAAGAAATATCATGTCAGGCCCAGAGGATTTA
Organism: Mobula birostris; assembly: GCF_030028105.1. Taxonomy (NCBI): domain Eukaryota; kingdom Metazoa; phylum Chordata; class Chondrichthyes; order Myliobatiformes; family Myliobatidae; genus Mobula; species Mobula birostris. The sequence goes on from NC_092371.1 coordinate 222,421,939, forward strand.
TCTACCTTTATTCGCTGTAAGGCAGCAAGCACCTCCTCCTCTTTAATCTCTATATGTTCCATGACACTGCTGCTTGTTTCCCTTCCTTCCATATACGTTATGCCAGTTTCCTGAGTAAGTACTGATGCAAAAAAAATAGTTTTAAGATCTCCCCCATCTCGTGAGGCTCCATACATAGACGACCACTTTGATTTTCCAGGGGACCAATTTTGTCCCTTACTATCCTTTTACTCTTAATATACTTGTAGAAACCCTTCAGGTTTACCTTCACATTATCTGCCAAAGCAACCTCATGTCTTCTTTTTGCCTTCCTGATTTCCTTCTTCAGTATTTTCTTACATTTTCTATACTCTTCAAGTACCTCATTTGTTCCTTGTTGCCTATACCTACTATACACCTCTCTCTTTTTCTTAACCAGATCGCCAATATCCTTTGAAAACCAAGGTTCCCTATGCCTGTTAACTTTGCCTTTAATCCTGGCAGGAACATGCAAACTCTGCACTCTCAAAATTTTGCCTTTGAATGCCTTCCACATACTGAACACATCCTTGCCAGAAAACAACTTATCCCAATCCTCTCTTCCTAGATCCTTTCCCATTTCCTCAAAATTGCCCCTTCTCCAATTTAGAACCTTAACTCGAGGACCAGACCTATCCTTATCCATAACTAACTTAAAACTAATAACATTATGGTCACTGGACCCAAAATGTTCACCTACTCATACTTCTGTCACCTGACCTGTCCGTTTCCCTAATAGGAGATCAAGTATTGCATCCTCTCTCGTTGGTACCTCTATATATTGATTTAGAAAACTTCCCTGAACGCATTTGACAAACTCCACGCTATCTAACCCTTTCACAGTGTGGGAGTCCCAGTCAATATGTGGAAAGTTAAAATCCTCTACTATTACAACGTTCTGTTTCTTACATCAGTCTGCTATCTCTCTACAGATTTGCTCCTCTAGTTCTCCCTGACTACTGGGCGGTCTATAATACAACCCTATTAGTGTGGTCACACCTTTCCCGTTCCTCAGCTCCACTCATATGGCTTCTGCAGACAAACCCCCTGGGCTGTCCTGTCAACGCACAACTTTGATATTTTCCCTGACTAGTAATGACACTCCTCCCCCTCTGTCACGTCTGAAACTACGGAACCCTGGAACATTAAGCTGCTAGTCCTGCCCCTCCTGCAACCAAGTCTCACTAATAGCAATAATGTCGTAATCCCACGTGCCAATGCACGCCATAAACTCATCTGCCTTACCTACAATACTCCTTGCATTGAAGTAGATGCACCTGAGACCATTTCTATCACATACAAACCTTTGATTACTGTCCATACATGCAGTCCTCACATGTCCTTTATCCTCCTCCACCTCACTATCTGCTCTAACACTCTGGTTCCCCTCCCCCTGCAAATCTAGTTTAAACCCCCGGAGCAGCACTAGCAAACCATCCCACAAGGATGTTAGTCCCCCCCCAGTTCAGGTGCAACCCGTCCCGTCGGAACAGGTCCCACCTTCCCTGGAACAAAGCCCAATTGTTCAGAAACATGAAGCCCTCCCTCCTGCACCATCTCCTTAGCCACGTATTTAGCTGCATTATCTGCCTATTTCTAGCCTCACTAGCACGTGGCACGGGTAGCAATGCTGAGATTGGAACCCTGGAGGTCCTGTCCTTCAACTTTTCACCTAACTCCCTAAACTCTCTTTGCAGGACCTCCTCCTTTGAGGTTCGGCTCCCAACTATGGCCTCCTTTCAGCCATGACTCAGTGATGCCCAAAACATCATACCGACCAATCTCTAATTGCACCATGAGTTTGTCCACATTATTCCGAACGCTACGCACGTTTAAATACAGAACCTTCAATCCTGCATTCTTCACCTTTATGAATTTTGCCTCTGTGGTACAACTTAACTCTTTGCTCTGTCTGCATTTGTACCCAATCATTGGCTTGTCCTTCTTTACATTCATATTACATATTACATCATCTGCTTGTAAACCTGCTGGCTCATCCTCAGCTCTATCGTACTGGTTCCCATCCATAGTCATAGTCATACTTTATTGATCCCGAGGGAAATTGGGTTTCGTTACAGTTTCACCAACCAAGAATAGAGTATAAATAGAGCAATATAAAACCATAAATAATTAAATAGTAATTTGTAAATGCCAGGAAATAAGTCCAGGACCAGCCTATTGGCTCAGGGTGTCTGACCCTCCAAGGGAGGAGTTGTAAAGTTTGATGGCCACAGGCAGGAATGACTTCCTATGACGCTCTGTGTTGCATCTCGGTGGAATGAGTCTCTGGCTGAATGTACTCCTGTGCCCTACCAGTACATTATGTAGTGGATGGGAGACATTGTCCAAGATGGCATGCAACTTGGACAGCATCCTCTTTTCAGACACCACCGTCAGAGAGTCCAGTTCCATCCCCACAACATCACTGGCCTCACGAATGAGTTTGTTGATTCTGTTGGTGTCTGCTACCCTCAGCCTGCTGCCCCAGCACACAACAGCAAACATGATAGCACTGGCCACCACAGACCCGTAGAACATCCTCAGCATCGTCCAGCAGATATTAAAGGACCTCAGTCTCCTCAGGAAATAGAGATGGCTCTGACCCTTCTTGTACTCAGCCTCAGCGTTCTTTGACCAGTCCAGTTTATTGTCAATTTGTATCTCCAGGTATTTGTAATCCTCCACCATGTCCACACTGACCCCCTGGATGGAAACAGGGGTCACTGGTACCTTAGCTCTCCTCAGGTCCACCACCTGCTCCTCAGTCTTTTTCACATTAAGCTGCAGATAATTTAAGGACCCCCCCCCTTGCCATATCAGTTTAACCCACTCCTAACAGCTGTATCAAACCTGCCTGCAAGGTTATTGGTCCCGTCAGATTCAAATGCAACTCATCCCTTTTGTACAGGTCCCACCTGCCCCAGAAGAGGTTCTAATGATCCAGAAATCTGAATCCCTGTCCCTGCTCCAATTCTTCAGCCACACACTTATCCGCCACCTCATTCTATTCCTATCCTCATTGTCACATGGCACAGGCAGCAATCCTGAGATCACTACTCTTGAAGTCCTGCTTCTCTGTTTCCTTCCTAACTCCCTGTATCCTGTTTTCAGGACCTCTTCCCTTTTTCAACCTATTTCAATATCACCAATATGTGCCACGACTTCTGGCTGCTCACCCTCCCTTTTCAGGATATTGTGGACGCGTTCAGGAACATCACAAACCCTGGCAACTGCGAGGCAAACCACGGTCCATGTTTTCTTTTCACGTCCACAGAATCGCCTATCTGTCCCCCTGTCCCCCTGACAACAGAGTCCGCTATTACTTCTGCCATGCTCTTTCGTTTCCTGCCTTTCTGAGCCTCTGTGCCAGAGGCACAGCCACTGTTGTTTCTACCAGGTAGGTCATCCCCCCAAACAGTACTCAAAATGGAGTACTTATCGTTTAGGGAAGCGGCCACAAGGGTGCTCTCCACTATCTGATGTTTTCCCTTCCCTCTCCTGACAGTCACCCATTTACCCGTCTCCTGTAGCCTTGGGGTGACTACCTCCCTGTAGCCCCTGTCTATCACGGCCTCACTTTTCCTAACACGGTCTCTAAGGAGCTGCATCTCGATGCACCTGGTGCAGACGTGGCCACTGGGGAGGCTGGTAGTCTCCCGGAAATCCCACACCTGGTACCAAGAACAGAACACTGGCTCTGCAGATGTACTTCCTGTTCTCTGAAGAGAGAATTTAGGAAAAAAGGAATAAGGAATGAATCTACTGACTTCCCTTGCCTTCGCCTGGTCTCGCGAAGCCTCGTCGAGAGAAGGGAGGAGGCAGCCTTACCTGGGACGGGGTCCCCAGTCGTTCAGATCATGGCTCGCAGCAGATCTAGGATGGAGGCGGAGATGAGAAAGTGCAGATGCTGGAAATCCAAGCAACACACTCAATATGCTGAAGGAACTCAGCAGGTCAGGCAGCATCAGTGGAAAACAACAGTCAAACTTTTGGTCCGAGACTCTTCATCATGTCTGGAGAGAAGGATGAGATGTTAGAGCAAGAAGGTGGGCGGTGGGGAGGAAGAAGCACAAGGTGGTAGGTGATAGGCGAAACCAGACGCGGGGAAGGGGGTTGCTGAAGAAAAGAGCTGGGAAGTTGAAGTTGAAGCTGGTGAGAGCGATAAAGGGCTGGAGAAGGGTGAATCTGATAAGACGACAGAAGACCATGGAAGAAAGGAAAGGGAGAGGAGCACAGAGGGAGGTAAGAAGTTACAGACAGAAAGAAAAACGGGAATGGGAATGGTGAAGGTGGGGTGGGGAAGTTTGATGTTTATGCCATCAGATTGGAGGCTACTCAGATGAAAATAAGGTGTTACTCCTCCAGCCTGAGTGTGGCCTCATTGCGGCTGTAGAGAAGGCCATGAACTGACATATCAGAATGGGAATGGGAAGTAGTATAAACATAGGTGGCCTCCAGGAGACTCTGCTTTTTCTGGCAGACGGAGCATAGGTGTGCAGTGGAGCAGTCTCCCTTCCAATCTACATCGGCTCTCCCCAGTATACAAGAGGCCACACCAGGAGCACCGGACACTGTATATGACCCCAACAGACTCACAAGGCGGCGTGTCGCCTCACCCAGAAGGACTGTTTGGGGCCCTGAATGGTAGTGAGGGAGGAGGTGTAGGGGCAGGTGTGGCACTTGTTCTGCTTGCAAGGATAAATGCCAGGCGGGATATCAGTGGGGAGGGTTAAATAGACAAGCGAGTCGTGCAGGGAGCGATCCCTGTGGAAAGCAGAAAACAGGGTGGAGGGAAAGATGCGCTTGGTGGTGGAAGCCCACTGGAGATGGCAGAAGTTACAGAGAATTATGTGCTGGATGCAGAGGCCACTGGGGTGTCGAGAGGATAGGGTGAGGGCAGAGGTGCACGAAATGCAGGAGATGATGATGCGGGTGTCATTGATGGTGAAGGAAAGAAGGCCCCTTTCTCTAAAGAAGGACATTTCGTTTGTTTTGGAATGAAAAGCCTCATACTGAGAGCAGATGCGGCAGAGACGGAAGAAGTGAGAGAAGGGGATGGCATTTTTGCAAGTGTCAGGGTGGGAAGAGATATTGTCTAGGATGGAGACAAATTTTTCGAGGGAAGTGAGAAGGATGCTCCACAGCCCCTGTCGTATACTGCGTGCATTCAAATTCAACAACTTCAGTCCTGTATTCACCCTTTTTGATTTTGTCTGACTTTTTAACGTTGCAACTCATCCTGTTGACTGCAATTTTGCCCTATCAACAGCCTTTCCTCACTGCACATTGCCTCTGTTTGTAAACCAGCTACCTCATCTTCAGCACTATTATCCACCTTTCCTACGATACTTCTTGTGTTGAAATACAGGGAGCTCCAGACACTAGTCGCACCATGCTCAACCTTTTGATTCCTAACTTTGTCTGAGGTTTTACCAACCACTGCCTCCATAACCTCTCCACTAACTCTTCTGGCACTCTGGTTCCCATCTACCTGCAATTAGTTTAAGCACCACCATGCAGCATTAACAGACCTTCCCGCTGGGATATTAGTCTCCTCCAGTTCAGGTGCAAACTGTCTCTTCTGTACAGGTCCCACATTCCCTACAAGAGAGTCCAATGATCCAAAAATCTTATGCCCTCCCTCCGACACCAAATCCTTAGCCAACTCCTTATTAAATTGTATAATCTTCCTAGTTCTGGTTTCACCAGTATGTGGCATGTGTAGTAATCCTGAGAGCACAATCCTGGAAGTCTAGCCCTTTAAATTAACATCTAACTCCCTGAACTCCCTATGCAGAACCTCATCACTCATCCTGCCCATGTCATTGGTACCTACATGGTCCATGACTTCTGGCTGTTCATCTTCCCACTTTAGAATGCTGAGGACTTGATCACTTACCCAATATTGATTTGCAAGTGGTTCAGACAATCTCCCAACAAATATCATCTTTGCAAAGCTTTTTAATTTGCATCTTAACCACTAGTAGTCCTTTAACGCCCTTGGATGACAGAAGAATTCTGTATGATAACACAAAGCGTAGAAACGATAGAAAAACCACAGCATAGAAACAGGCCCTTTAGCCCTTCTTGGCTGTGCCGAACCATTCTCTGTCCAGTCCCACCAACCTGCACACGGACCATATCCCTCCATACACCTCCCATCCATGTAGCTGTCCAATTTATTCTTAAATGCTAAAAAAGAACCCACATTTACCACCTCGTCTGGCAGCTCATTCCACACTCCCACCACTCTCTGTGTGAAGAAGCCCTCCACGAATGTTCCCTTTAAACATTCCCCCCCTCACCCTTAACCCATGTCCTCTGGCTTTTTTCTCCCCTTGTCTCAGTGGAAAAGGCCTGCTTGCATTCACTCTATCTATACCCATCATAATTTTATATACCTCCATCAAATCTCCCCTCATTCTTCTACGCTCCAGGGAATAAAGTCCTAACCTATTCAACCTTTCTCTGTAACTGAGTTTCTCAAGTCCCGGCAACATCCTTGTAAACCTTCTCTGCACTCTTTCAACCTTATTTATATCCTTCCTGTAATTTGGTGACCAAAGCTGAACACAATACTCCAGATTCAGCCTCACCAATGCCTTATACAACCTCATCATAACATTCCAGCTCTTATACTCGATACTTTGATTAATAAAGGCCAATGTACCAAAAGCTCTCTTTACGACCCTATCTACCTGCGACGCCATTTTTAGGGAATTTTGTATCTGTATTCCCAGATCCCTCTGTTCTACTGCACTCCTCAGTGCCCTACCATTTACCCTGTATGTTCTACCTTGGTTTGTCCTTCCAACGTGCAATACCTCACTCTTGTCTGTATTAAACTCCATCTGCCATTTTTCAGCCCATTTTTCCAGCTGGTCCAAATCCCTCTGCAGGCTCTGAAAACCTTCCTCACTGTCCGCTACACCTCCAATCTTTGTATCATCAGCAAATTTGCTGATCCAATTTACCAAATTATCATCCAGATCATTGATATAGATGACAAATAACAATGGACCCAGCACTGATCCCTGTGGCACACCACTAGTCACAGGCCTCCACTCTGAGAAGCAATCCTCTACTACCACTCTTTGGTTTCTTCCATTGAGCCAATATCTAATCCAATTTACCACCTCTCCATGTATACCTAGCAACTGAATTTTCCTAACTAACCTCCCATGCGGGACCTTGTCAAAGGCCTTACTGAAGTCCATGTAGACAACATCCACTGCCTTCCCTCCATCCACTTTCCTGGTAACCTCCTCGAAAAACTCCAATAGATTGGCCAAACATGACCTACCATGCACAAAGCCATGTTGACTCTCCCTAATAAGTCGCTGTCTATCCAAATGCTTGTAGATTCTGTCTCTTAGTACTCCCTCCAATAACTTACCCATTACCGACGTCAAACTTACCGGCCTATAATTTCCCAGATTACTTTTCGATCCTTTTTTAAGCAACAGAACCACATGAACCATTCTCCAATCCTCCCGCACCTCACCCGTAGACCCCGACATTTTAAATATAATCTGCCAGGGCCCCTGCAATTTAAACACTAGTCTCCTTCTGAGGGAATACCCTGTCAGGTCCTGGGGATTTATCCACTTTAATTTGCCTCAAGATAGCAAGCACCTCCTCCTTTTCAATCTGTACAGTTTCCATGATCTCACTACTTATTTCCCTTATTTCCATTGACTCCATGCCAGTTTCCTTAGTAAATACAGATGCAAAAAAACCATTTAAGATCTCCCCCATTTCCTTTTGTTCCGCACATAGCCGACCACTCTGATCTTCAAGAAGATCAATTTTATCCCTTACAATCCTTTTACTCTTAATATACCTGTAAAAGCTCTTTGGATTATCCTTCACCTTGACCGACAAGGCAACCTCAGGTCTTCTTTTAGCCCTCCTGATTTCCTTCTTCAGTATTTTCTTGCACTTTTTATACTCCTCAAGCACCTTATTTACTCCCTGTTTCCTATACATGTCATACAACTCCCTCTTCTTCTTTATCAGAGGTGCAATATCCCTTCAGAACCAAGGTTCCTTATTCCTATTCACTTTGCCTTTAATCCTGACAGGAACATACAAGCTCTGCACTCTCAAAATTTCTCCTTTGAAGGCTTCCCACTTACCGATCACATCCTTGCCAGAGAACAACCTGTCCCAATCCACGCTTTTTAGATCCTTTCTCATTTTTTCAAATTTGGCCTTCTTCCAGTTTAGAACCTCAATCCTAGGACCAGATCTATCTTTATCCATGATCAAGTTGAAACTAATGGTGTTATGATCACTGGAACCAAAGTGCTCCCCTACACACACTTCTGTCACTTGTCCTAACTCGTTTCCTAATAGCAGATCTAATATTGCATCCTCCCTAGCTGGTACCTCTATATATTGATTTAGAAAACTTTTCTGAACACATTTTACAAACTCTAACCCATTTAGACCCCTAACAGTATGGGAGTCCCAATCAATATATGGAAAATTAAAATCCCCTACCACCACAACTTTATGTTTCCTGCAGTTGCCTGCTATCTCTCTGCAGATTTGCTCCTCCAATTCTCACAGACTAATAGGTGGTCTATAATACAACCCCACGAATGTGGCCATACCTTTCCTGTTTCTCAGCTCCATCCATAAGGACTCAGTAGACAAGCCCTCTAATCTGTCCTGCCTGAGCACTGCTGTAACATTTTCCCTGACAAGCAATGCTACCCCCCCCCCCATTCCTCTGCCTCTATCACATCTGAAACATCGGAACCCTGGAATATTAAGCTGCCAGTCCTGCCCCTCCTGTAGCCAAGTTTCACTAATTGCTATAACGTCATAATTCCATGTGTCAATCCACGCCCTCAACTCATCTGCCTTCCCCGCAATACTCCTAGCATTGGAATATATACACCTCAGAAGATTTTTACCACCACTCCCCAACCTTTCTATTTGCGGCTTTGCTTGAACTTTTAACATCATTTATTTTCACCCCAGTCCCACTGTCAGCTCTGGCACTTTGGTTCCCATCCCCCTGCAAATCTAGTTTAAAGCCTCCCCAATAGCACTAACAAACCTCCCTGTAGTTCAAGTGTAACCCGTCTCTCTTGTACAGGTCCCACCTGCCCCAGAAGAGGTCCCAGTGATCCTGAAATCTGAAACCCTGCCCCCTACACCAGTTCCTCAGCCACTTGTTCATCCTCCAGAGCATCCTATTCTTACCCTCACTGGCACGTAGCACAGGTAGCAATCCTGAGATTAGCACCCTCGAGGTCCTGCTTTTCAACTTCCTACCAAGCTCTCTATACTCACTCTTCCTTGCTATGTCATTGGTACTGATGTGCACCACGACATCTGGCTGATCACCCTCCCACTTCAGAATGTCATGCAAGTGATCAGAGACATCCTCGACCCTGGCACCCGAGAGGCAACAAACCATCCTGGATTCTCTGTCATGACCACAGAACCTCCTATCTGCACCTCTAACTATCGAGTCCCCTATCACTACCGCTCTCCTCTTTTTCCCCCTCCCTTCTGCACTGCAGAGCCAGACTCAGTGCCAGAGATCCGGCTACTGCAGCTTGTCCCAGTTAAGTCACCCCCTCCCCCCAACAGTAACCGATGCGGTATACTTGTTGTTGAGGGGAATGGCCACAAGGGAACCCTGCTCTCCCTGCCCTTTCCCCTTCCCTTGCCTGACAGTGACCCAATTTCCTGTCCTCTGCTCCTTTGGCGTAACTACCTCCCTGTAGCTACTATCTATAATCTCCTCATTCTCCCGAATGATCCGGAGGTCATCCAGCTCCTGCTCCAGTTCCCTAACGTGGTTTGTTAGGAGCTGCAGCTGGATGCACTTCTTGCAGGTGTCGTTGTCAGGGACACCAGAGGGCTCTCTGACTTCCCACATCCTGCAAGAGGAGCATTCCAACATCCTGCCTGGCATTCTCTCTACTCCAAACAAACTGGAGAAAAAACTTACCGGAACCTACCCTGGCCTCTGCCTGTTCTTGCCGAAGCCTGTTGAGCCAAAGCCATCCCACTCTGCTCCCTCCCACTCCGCTGCCTGCTCACAACGCTGCCCGCTGGTCGGTGGTCTGTTTTTAAACCTTGGCGTGCTACATTACGAGCCTGCGCAGTGCAGACCCTTCTCCCCGAGCAGTGTTTAAAAAAAAGACTTTTTCTACCCGATTTCTTCACTCCCTTCTTCTCAGCTGCTTGCTTCGACTGAAACAAGAACCGTTGAAAATTCCTCTTTTTAAACCTTGGCGCAGTTCTAGTATTTTCTTGTTGTTCCCATTCTTCTCCTTTTTATATCAAAAAGTGTCATCGACAAGTAACAAACCTTCATCACCATGCTTGGTATTCGGCTCGGCTGCCAATCCCATCATGGTCTCTGATGATCTTCATCCAACTCTGGCATTCCTGTGATTCTTTCCGTTCCTCTCCCTTGTCTAAAACTCAAAACATTCTTGTCTTCAAGCTGTCTAATTCTGATGAAAAGTCAAAACCTGAAATATTAACTCAGATTCTCCCTTCCCAGTTACCGCATGCCCCGCTGAGAATTAACAAATCACTTTTGCTTTCTTAAAATAACCTTGACTCTGTTATGCTTTGTTAAGTGATGTAGTGAATTTTTAAGAGTGCTGGAAGCTCTCAAAAGGCAAGGAAGCATTTATGGAGAGAAAAATATAATGGTTTAGGTTGAAGATTCTTCAACAGATTTCCAACATCTTTTTATTTTCACAAGCTAATTTTATATCTGCTGTCAGTGAAACATTCTGAATGATTTTTATACTTTAGCTTTTAACATTGTTTCTACCATTATCTCTGTGCAATGTTCCATATGTTTATTATATCCCTAACCTGTTTAATAGTTGCATTTTCTCTTTTTCCGTGGCATGTAAGTTGTTTAACGTGATTGGCTGTTCAGTCTAGTATCGTTGGATTCCAGAGATTTCTTTGATCTAGTATCTGCAAGACCATAAGACCATAAGAAATAGAAGCAAAAGTAGGTTATTTGGCCCATTGAGTCTGCTCCACCATTCAATCATGGGCTGATACAATTTGTCCACTCATCCCCACTCCCATGCCTTCTCCCCATACCCTTTGATGCCCTGGCTAATCAAGAACCTATCTGTCTCTGCCTTAAATACACTCAATGACTTGGCCTCTACAGCCACTCGTGGCAATGAATTCCAAAGATTTACCACCCTCTGACTAAAGTAATTTCTCCGCATCTCAGTTCTGAAAGGACATCCTTCAATCCTGAAGTGATGCCTTCTTGTCCTGGACTCCCCAATCATGGGAAATAACTTCTGAGATACCCCCTCATTCTCCTGAACTCCGGGGAATACAGCCCAAGAGCTGCCAGACGTTCCTCATACGGTAACCCTTTCATTCCAGGATCATTCTCATAAACCTTCTCTGAACCCTCTCCAATGTCAGTATATCCTTTCAAAAATAAGGAGCCCAAAACTGCACACAATACTCCAAGTGTGGTCTCACAAGTGCCTTATAGAGCCTCTACATCACATCCCTGCTCTTATATTCTATACCTCTAGAAATGAATGTCAACATTGCATTTGCCTTCTTCACCACCATCTCATCCTGGAGGTTAACCTTTAGGGTACCCTGCACAAGGACTCCCAAGTCCCTTCACATCTCTGCATTTTGAATTCTCCCCCATCTAAATAATAGATGGGGGATAAATAATAATAAATGCAGCCGTTCCGAATGAATACCGTATGTGTAACTAGGGGTGCCATGCACAATCCGGATTTGATGGAGACAGCCGTGAGAAGCGCAGAGGAACATCTGGAGAAACTTCTGAAATGCCTGCTTCGCTGCCACTGCTACTGTGCGATTGAGAATCTCCGGAGTCGAAGGCCCCAAATCCTCGGCTTTGCGTATCGCCTGTTGCCGGGGCTGGGGTCGAAGCGCTTGGTAGAGATGGTGCTTGGTGCTCGGTGTCGAATAGGTGGTCGGAGGCTCGGAGTTTTTCGGACGGACTCGGAGTCGGATTGTGGATGGATGTTTCTGGGATGCTGCATCGGCAAGTTGGTGGCGCTGGAGGTTCACCATCTGTGTGAGATGATGGGACTTTCGAGGGACTTTGAGACTTCTACTGTGCCATGGTCTGTTCTTATCAAATTATGGTATTGCTTTGCACTGTTGTAACTATATGTTATAATTATGTGGTTTTTGTTAGTTTTTAAGTCGGTTTGTCATGTGTTTTTCGTGATATCACTCTGGAAAAACATTTTATCATTTCTTAATTCATGCATTACTAAATGACAATAAAAGGGGACTGTGTGTCCTCATAATCATAATAATAGTCTGCCCGTTTATTTCTTCCACCAAAGTGCATGACCATACACTTTCCAACATTGTATTTTATTTGCCACTTCTTTGCCCATTCCTCTAAACTATCTAAGTCTCTCTGCAGGCTCTCTATTTCCTCAACACTACCCACTTCTCCACCTACCTTTATATCATCAGCAAATTAAGCCACAAATCCATTAATCTCGTAGTCCAACTCATTGAGATACATTGTAAAAGACAGTGGTCCCACTACCGACTCCTGTGGAACTCCACTGGTAACCGGCAGCCAGCCAGAATAGGATCCCTTTATTCCCACTCTCTGTTTTCTGCCAACCAGCCAATGCTCCACCCATGCTAGTAACTCCCCTGTAATTCCATGGGCTCTTATCTTACTAAGCAGCCTCATTTGCGGCACCTTGTCAAAGGCCTTCTGAAAATCCAAATACATCACATCTACTACATCTCCTTTGTCTACCCTGCTTGTAATTTCCTCAAAAAATTGCAGTAGGTTAGTCAGGCAGGACTTTCCTGTCAGGAAACCATGTTCTCTTTGGCTTATCTTGTCATGTGCCTCCAGGTCTCCTCCCTAACAATCGATTCCAACAACTTCCTAACCATTGATGTCAGGCTAACAGGTCTATAGTTTCCTTTCTGCTGCTTCCCACCCTTCCTCAATAGTGGAGTAATATTTGTAGTTTTCCAGTCATCCGGTATAATGCCAGAATCTATCGATTCTTGAAAGATCATTGTTAATGCCTCTGCAATCTCTCCAGCTACTTCCTTCAGAACCCGAGGGTGCATTCCATCAGGTCCAGGAGTTTTATCTACCCTCAGACCATTAAGCTTCCTAAGCGCCTTCTCAGTCGTATCTTTCACTGCACAAACTTCACTTCCTTGACTTTCTTGAATGTCTGGTATACTGCAGATGTCTTCCACTATGAAGACTGTTGCAAAATATGCATTCAGTTCCTCTGCCATCTCTGCATTTCTGGTTACAATATCTCCAGCGTCATTTTCTATTGGTCCTATATATACCCTCAACTCTCTTTTTCCCTTATATACTTAAAAAGGGTTTCGATATTAGTCAGCAGCAACCTTTCATAATTCATCTTTTCCTTCCTAAAGACCTTCTTAGTTTCCTTCTACAAGTTTATGAAAGCTTCCCAATCCTCCATCTTCCCACTAGCTTTGGCTTCCTTGTACGCCCTCTCTTTTGCTTTTACTTTGGTTCTGACTTCACTTGTCAGCCACAGTAGTTCCCTTCTTCCATTCGAAAATTTCTTCCTATTTCTTCCTAGTCTTGCACTTCCCTCATTGTTTGCAGAAACTCCAGCCATTGCTGCTCTGTTGTCCTTCCTGCTAGTGTCCCTTTCCAGTCAACCTTGGCTAGTTCCCCTCTCATGCCGTTGTAATTTCCTTTTTTCCATTGAAATACTGATACACTGGAATTTAGATTCTTCTTCTCAGATTTCAAAGTGAACTCGATCATATTGTGATCACTGTTCCCTCAGGGTTCCTTAACCTTAACTCTCTTATCACCTCCAGATCATTGCACAACACCTGATCCAGCGCAGCCGATCCCCTAGTGTGCTCAGCAACAAGCTGTTCTAAAAAGCCAGTCTACAAATTCTCTCTCTGGTCCATTACCAGCCTGGTTTTCCCAATCCACTTTCATGTTAAAATCCCCAACGATTATCATGACATTGCCTTTCTGACATGCCTTTTCTATCTCCTGCTGTAATTTGTAATCCACATCCTGGCTGCTGTTTGGAGGCCTGTATACAACTGTCACTAGGGTCCTTTTACCCTTGCCTTAACTCAACCCATACAGACTCTCCACTTTCTGATCCTATGTCATCCCGTTCTAATGATTTAATATTATTTCTTATACACAGGGCCACACCATCCCCTCTGCTTACTAACCTATTTTTCTGATACACCATATATCCTTGGATGTTAAGCTCCCAGTGGCAGCCATCCTTTAGCCAAGTTTCAGAGATGGCCACGACGTCATACTTGCCAATCTGCAGCTTATTTCAAGATCGCCCATTTTATTTCTTATGCCGCGTGCATTCAAATACAACACTTTCAGTCCAGGATTTGTTGCTTTCTGTTTTAACTACACCATGCCTCTATTGTTCTGTAACTCATCCCACTGATTGTGATTATGTCTCATCTCCTGCCTGTCCTTTCTATCATCTCTATTGCGTTATCTCTGATTTATTTCTGTTTTCCCCTTCCTCAGCCCTATCACTCCAGTTCCCACCCCCCTGCCAAATTAGTTTAAACCCCCCCTACAGCTCTATTAAACCTGCCTGCTAGGATATTAGACCCCTTTGGGTTCAGGTGTAACCCGTCCTTTTTGTACAGGTCGTACCTCCCCCAGAAGAAGCCCAATGATCCAGAAATCTGAAGCCCTGCCTCTTACACCAGTCTCTCAGCCACGCATTAATATGCCTGATCACGCTATTCTTGCGCTCATTAGCACGTGGCACAGGCAGCAGTCCTGAGATTACTATCCTGGAGGTCCTGCTTTTCAGCTTCCTACCCAACTACCTGAATTCTCTCTTCAGGGACTCCTTCCTTTTTCTACCTATGTCGTTGGTACCAACGTGTACCAAAACTTCTGGCTGTTCACCCTCTCCCTTCAGAATATTCTGGACTCGATCCAAGACATGCCGTACCCTGGCACCTGGGAGGCAACACACAATGCGGGTGTCTCTATCAGACTGACAGAATCTCCTGTCTGTTTCCCTCACTATGGAATCCCCTGTGACTACCACATTCCTCTTCTTCTTCTCTCCCTTCTGCAAGACAGAACCAGGCTCGGTGCCAGGGACCCGATCACTGTGGTCGTCCTCTGTCAGGTCACCCCCCTCAACAGCATCCAAAACGAGATAAGAATTACTGAGGGGGATGGGCACAGCTCTTCCCATCCCTTCCCTGACAGTCACCCACTTACCTAACTCTTGCAGCCTTGGTGTGACTAACTCTTTGTAGCTCCTATCTATCTCCTGCTCATTTTCCCTATGAGCTGTAGGTCATCAAAGCCACAGCTCCATATCCCTTTTTCTCAGAAGCTGCATCTCGGTGCTCCTGACACAGATGTGGCCATCTGGGAGACTGGAAGATTCCCAGGATTCCCACATCTGACACCCAAAGCAAGGTACTATCCCTCCAAAAAAATGCAAAGAAAAAAAATGAAGTCCACTTACCTCGCCAAAGCACGAATGAGCCAAAGCCCTACCACCCTGCCTCAGACCACTCTGTTGATGACCGCTCTGCTAGTCAGTGTCTCCCATTTTATGCCTGAACCTTCCCTGCTCTCCAACTCATGATTGGTGCGCCGGTTATAGCCGCTGATAGGCCACGTACAATGGACAAACGCTCTCAAAGCTCTCTTAGTTTGTCCATGAAATTCTGCACCCTTTTTTCTCTAAACATACCTTTGCTCATTGTGGACAAAAAATTCTATTTTACCTTCATCAGTCCACAGGACTTGTTTCCAAAATGCATCAGGCTTGTTTAGATGTTCCTTTAGTATGTTAAAGGGTGCAGAATTTCAAGAAAAGAACACCTCTCCAGCATTAAGCACAGGGGTGGATCGATCATGCTTTGGGCTTGTGTTGCAGCCAGTGGCACGGGGAACATTTACTGGTCGAGGAAAGAATGAATTCAATTAAATACCAGCAAATTCTGGAAGCAAACATCACACTGTCTCTAAAAAAGCCGAAGATGAAAAGAGGATGGCTTCCACAACAGGATAATGATCCTAAACACATCTCAAAATCCACGATGGACTATCTCAAGAGGGGCGAGCTGTAGGTTTTGCCATGGCCCTCACAGCCCCCCGACCTAAACATTATCGAGAATCTGTGGATAGACCTCAAAAGAGCAGTGCATGCAAGATGGCCCAATAAGCTCACAGAACTAGAAGCCCTTTGCAAGGAAGAATGGGTGAAAATTCCCCAAGCAAGAATTGAAAGACTCTTAGCTGGCTACAGAAAGCGTTTACAAGCTGTGATACTTGCCAAAGGGGGTGTTACTAAGTACTGACCATGCAGGGTGCCCAAACTTTTGCTTCGGGTCATTTTCCTTTTTTGTTATTTTGAAACTGTAAAAGATGGAAATAAAAAAGTTTTCTTGCTTAAAATATTAAATAAATGTGTCATATTTAACTTTATGCCTTTTGGAAATCAGTTCATCTTTTACTCACTTGGCTATTCACAGTAACAGAAATTTTGACCGGGGTGCCCAAACTTTTGCATGCCACTGTATTTACTGTATATGTGCCTAAGACGTTTGCACAGTACTGTACTGTATGTCCTCTGGTGGGGACGCCAGCACCCACGGTGGTGCTGGCTAAGTTTAAAAACCTCTGCAGATTTTTCTGATCCTGTGCAAAGGCACCCCCCCCCCCCACAGCAGGCAATGAATGCAACCAGTTAAAATGCCCTCCACCGTACAGCTGCAGAGATTTGCTAGTGTTTGGTGACACAGCAAATCTAATCAAACTCCTAATGAAATATTCTTTTTAATTGCATCAATATGTTGAACCCAGGATAGATCTTCAGAGATGCTGGCACCAAGGAATTTGAAGCTGCTGACCCCACCACCCCTTGATGAGGACTGGTAAATGTTGCCTCAACTTCCCCTTCTCAAGTCCACAATCAATTCCTTGGTCTCTCAATGGTTTGAAAGTTCTTCGGAGAATGCAGTGTGAATCATCCCCCTGGTTCTGGTCTAATCTGTTTATTGTACAGGTTTGAAGTATCTTCCCTGCTTCTGTACCCTGTATTTTAATGAATCACTGGATCCCAGATTTATTATCTTTTTTTTTACAAACCATGGTCTCAATGTACCCTCTTGGTTTGAAGGATTTAAGCATGTGAAGGAAATTTTCTATCCAACTGCTTTAATTGCATTAGCCTTATTTTATCTTTCTAACCAGCCTTTCATGCAGTCTGAAAATGTATGTCTATTATCTCTTCAGATTATTCAATTCAGTTAGTTAAAGATAATTCACTTTGAGGAAATCTACACTGCATCAGCTATATCAGCTCATTTTGGGAATTATACAATCTTGGATGGTGCAGCTGCATCATCAAAAACCCACCAGGATTTGGTCAGTTGGTTCTTCATCCTGCCTCTGGACTTAAATTTCATAATGACAGAGAGGAGGCCATTCAGCCTATCGCGTCTATGTCAGCTCTCAGAATATTCCAATCAGTCTCAGTTCCCCATTTATTTTCAGTAACCTATTCTCTCTCACGTGTTCATTGTCTCCAGCCTGATTCTCCTGCCACTTGCCCACTCTAGGGACATTTTATAGTAGCCAATTAACCCTCCAGCAAGTCTTTGCATTGAGGGAGGACCTGGAGAAAACCCACAGGCAAATTCCACGGAGACAGGAACTGAGTTCAGGATAGAGCCCGAATCTCTGGAGCAGGGTAGCAGTATACTGGAGTGACAATATATAGTATTTAAGAGATTTATTCACCAAGATTATAAGGATCTACCTTTATTCTATGACTTCCAACACAAAGAACAGATTTTTTTTTATGGTAACAGGCCTTCCCGGCTCAATGAGCCCACACTGCATAATTACACCCATGTAACCAATTAACCTACTAACCCTTACACCTTTGGAATGTGGGAGGAAACCGGAGCACTCAGGGAAAGCACACGGGGTCGAGATCATACAAATTCCTTACAAACAGCAGCAGAATTGAACCACGGTCACCAGCGCTGTAGTAGCGTTTTGCCAACTGCTACGTTACCGTGCTGCCCCGAGTTAATTCATATTCCAAATGGCAGAATCCAGTTCCTTCAATTTTGGAGCTAACACCCTAGCTGCTTACTATGGTGGGAGAGCCTAGGACCAGAATAGAGGGGCATCCTTTTAGAACAGAGATGAGCGGGATTTCATTAGCCAGAGAGTGGTGAATCTGTGAAACTTGTTGCCCCAGATGACTGTGGAGGCCAAGTCTTTATATATATACACCTGAATCCTAGGGGGACCAATATCCTGGCAGGGAGATTAGCGGGGGCTACTGAGGCGACTTTAAACTAGAATGGTTGGAGGGTGGGAATCAAATTAAAGAGGCTAGGCGTGAGGAGGTTAGTTCACTACAGGGGGATGGGAACCAGTGCAGAGAGACAGAGGGGTGTAAAGTGAGGGTAGAAACAAAAAGTACTATGGAGAAAAGTAAAAGTGGCAGGCCGACAAATCCAGGGCAAGCATTAAAGAGGGCCACTTTTCAGCATAATTGTAAAAGGACTAAGAGAGTTGTAAAAGAGCGCCTGAAGGCTTTGTGTGTCAATGCAAGGAGCATTCGTAATAAGGTGGATGAATTGAAAGTGCAGATTGTTATTAATGATTATGATATAGTTGGGATCACAGAGACATGGCTCCAGGGTGACCAGAGATGGGAGCTCAACGTTCAGGGATATTCAATATTCAGGAGGGATAGACATGAAGGAAGGGGAGGTGGGGTGGCGTTGCTGGTTAAAGAAGAGATTAACGCAATAGAAAGGAAGGACATAAGCCGGGAAGATGTGGAATCGATATGGGTAGAGCTGCGTAACACTAAGGGGCAGAAGACGCTGGTGGGAGTTGTGTACAGGCCACCTAACAGTAGTAGTGAGGTCGGAGATGGTATTAAACAGGAAATTAGAAATGTGTGCAATAAAGGAACAGCAGTTATAATGGATGACTTCAATCTACATGTAGATTGGGTGAACCAAATTGGTAAAGGTGCTGAGGAAGAGGATTTCTTGGAATGTATGCGGGATGGTTTTTTGAACCAACATGTCGAGGAATCAACTAGAGAGCAGGCTATTCTGGACTGGGTTTTGAGCAATGAGGAAGGGTTAATTAGCAATCTTGTCGTGAGAGGCCCCTTGGGTAAGAGTGACCATAATATGGTGGAATTCTTCATTAAGATGGAGAGTGACAGAGTTAATTCAGAAACAAAGGTTCTGAACTTAAAGAGGGGTAACTTTGAAGGTATGAGACGTGAATTAGCTAAGATAGACTGGCAAATGACACTTAAAGGATTGACGGTGGATATGCAATGGCAAGCATTTAAAGGTTGCATGGATGAACTACAACAATTGTTCATCCCAGTTTGGCCAAAGAATAAATCAAGGAAGGTAGTGCACCCATGGCTGACAAGAGAAATTAGGGATAGTATCAATTCCAAAGAAGAAGCATACAAATTAGCCAGAGAAAGTGGATCACCTGAGGACTGGGAGAAATTCAGATTTCAGCAGAGGAGGACAAAGGGCTTAATTAGGAAGGGGAGAAAAGATTATGAGAGAAAACTGGCAGGGAAACATAAAAACGGACTGTAAAAGCTTTTATAGATATGTGAAAAGGAAAAGACTGGTAAAGACAAATGTAGGTCCCCTGCAGACAGAAACAGGTGAATTGATTATGGGGAGCAAGGACATGGCAGACCAATTGAATAATTACTTTGGTTCTGTCTTCACTAAGGAGGACATAAATAATCTTCCAGAAATAGTAGGGGACAGAGGGTCCAGTGAGATGGAGGAACTGAGCAAAATACATGTTAGTAGGGAAGTGGTGTTAGGTAAATTGAAGGGATTGAAGGCAGATAAATCCCCAGGGCCAGATGGTCTGCATCCCAGGGTGCTTAAGGAAGTAGCCCAAGAAATAGTGGATGCATTAGTGATAATTTTTCAAAACTCGTTAGATTCTGGACTAGTTCCTGAGGATTGGAGGGTGGCTAATGTAACTCCACTTTTTAAAAAAGGAGGGAGAGAGAAACCAGGGAATTATAGACCGGTTAGCCTAACGTCGGTGGTGGGGAAACTGCTGGAGTCAGTTATCAAGGATGTGATAACAGCACATTTGGAAAGCGGTGAAATGATCGGACAAAGTCAGCATGGATTTGTGAAAGGAAAATCATGTCTGACGAATCTCATAGAATTTTTTGAGGATGTAACTAGTAGAGTGGATAGGGGAGAACCAGTGGATGTGGTATATTTGGATTTTCAGAAGGCTTTTGACAAGGTCCCACACAGGAGATTAGTGTGCAAACTTAAAGCACACGGTATTGCGGGTAAGGTATTGGTGTGGGTGGAGAGTTGGTTAGCAGACAGGAAGCAAAGAGTGGGAATAAACGGGACCTTTTCAGAATGGCAGGCGGTGACTAGTGGGGTACCGCAAGGCTCAGTGCTGGGACCTCAGTTGTTTACAATATATATTAATGACTTGGATGAGGGAATTAAATGCAGCATCTCCAAGTTTGCGGATGACACGAAGCTGGGTGGCAGTGTTAGCTGTGAGGAGGATGCTAAGAGGATGCAGGGCGACTTGGATAGGTTGGGTGAGTGGGCAAATTCATGGCAGATGCAACTTAATGTGGATACATGTGAAGTTATCCACTTTGGTGGCAAAAATAGGAAAACAGATTATTATCTGAATGGTGGCCGATTAGGAAAAGGGGAGGTGCAACGAGACCTGGGTGTCATTATACACCAGTCATTGAAAGTGGGCATGCAGGTACAGCAGGCGGTGAAAAAGGCGAATGGTATGCTGGCATTTATAGCGAGAGGATTCGAGTACAGGAGCAGGGAGGTACTACTGCAGTTGTACAAGGCCTTGGTGAGACCACACCTGGAGTATTGTGTGCAGTTTTGGTCCCCTAATCTGAGGAAAGACATCCTTGCCATAGAGAGAGTACAAAGAAGGTTCACCAGATTGATTCCTGGGATGGCAGGACTTTCATATGAAGAAAGACTGGATGAACTGGGCTTGTACTCGTTGGAATTTAGAAGATTGAGGGGGGATCTGATTGAAATGTATAAGTACCTAAAGGGATTGGACAGGCTAGATGCAGGAAGATTGTTCCCGATG
Organism: Mobula birostris; assembly: GCF_030028105.1. Lineage (NCBI taxonomy): Eukaryota > Metazoa > Chordata > Chondrichthyes > Myliobatiformes > Myliobatidae > Mobula > Mobula birostris. The sequence continues at coordinate 222,443,156 of NC_092371.1, forward strand.
TTGGGGAAGTCCAGAACGAGGGGCCACAGTTTGAGGATAGAGGGGAAGCCTTTTAGGACCGAGATTAGGAAAAACTTCTTCACACAGAGAGTGGTGAATCTGTGGAATTCTCTGCCATAGGAAACAGTTGAGGCCAGTTCATTGGCTATATTTAAGAGGGAGTTAGATATGGCCCTTGTGGCTACGGTGGTCAGGGGGTATGGAGGGAAGGCTGGGGCAGGGTTCTGAGTTGGATGATCAGCCATGATCATAATAAATGGCGGTGCAGGCTCGAAGGGCCGAATGGCCTACTCCTGCACCTATTTTCTATGTATGTTTCTATGTATATATTTAAGGCAGAGGTTGATAGATTCTTGATTGGTCAGGGGATGAAGAGAAATGTGGAGAGGTTAAGAGATTGGGGCTGAGAGGGAAAATGGATCATTCATGATGAAATAGCCTAATTCTGCTCCTATAGCTTATGGTCTAACAGTGCCTGTAGGTGCAAAGATAGTGTTGCTACAAAGAGCAGGCCTTTCAGGCCTTCTCAAAGCACCTGGAGACAGGAAATGGGCATGTTCACTTTACAAAAACATCATAAGTATGTTGCTCAGGTTCATCATTCAGTGTTTTTGAAACAGCTTAATCAAAACTGGCAGCTGAAGCATTCTCCTAGAATCTGAAATCGAAACAACAATCTCATGCAACTGTCTTCCATTAATTTGAAAAATGCATCATATTCCATTACAATAAAAAATAATTTTCAAATCCAAATGAAGGATGAACCTGTGAGCTGAATGTATAACAATAAAAATGAATCATACTGCAGCATTGCCCCTGAAATCCATTTATCACACAAATACTGAACCTGAACCTGAAGAAGTTTCTGCCTTTTGTTTTATCTCCACAACTGAACTATTGCTGTTATATCCTTGGTATAAAGGATATAATATCATCTTTAGCAAAGGACGTGAAGAAATAAATCAGCATCACACACTCTGGGGATTTACATCTGCAATCTTTGCAGATGTGGGTTTGTTTTACTTTTTAAATCTACCATTTTAAAAAACACTTCACAGTACGTACAAATAACTCATATTTTAAGAATTTGCAGAGAGAAGTACTTCTTCCCTTCATGTATGTATTGCTTTTAAAAGGAAGTTTTAATTTTACTCTTTGTAATTCATCCTTTTAAGCATAAAAGCCCTTCGCCCACAGCCTATTTGTGTAACGCTGTGGTAAACCATGTATATATGTTGTAACTCGGTTGCCTGTCTGGACACACCCCTCTGCTGACTGCCCCTGTGGCTCCTCCCACAGAGTCCTGTATAAAGGTGTTCGCCTTGCCCCTCCCCCTCAGTCCGGGGGCAGACACTCACTGTGGAGGTCGTATTGTACCGCGAATAAAAGCCTTTCTGTATTTTACCAAACCTCAGTCTTTTGGAGTAATTGGAGGTGCTTCAAACGCATTTCATCTTTTCACCTAAACCGGTTGGACTATGATAAATGCTTCACATTAAGAAGTAAAGCATGGCCCAAGAGTCCATCAAAAATTACATTATAGGTGTTGCTGCCAGAGTTCTGCCAATGTTAGGTTCACTCTTCTGACAAAATAGAAGCAAAAATCATTCAAGGTAAAATAATTTAACTATTCCTTACTTACTGCCCCTTACGATGCTAGCGTTTAGGGCAGCAATGAAGGTCTTTCATCTTTGTCTGTCCATACAGTTACATTCAGATATTGAAGGATTCTTCATTGCTGTTTCCATAACAATTTAGTTTTACCAGTCAGGGTTGTCACCCTGAACATGGAGGATTGGGGGCCCAACTCTTGGTCTGGTCTCTCTACACTTCAACCTGTTAGGCATGGGTGGCCATATCAAGAACCAAAGCACAACGCCCCGACTCCAGAACATAGCTCTCCAGGTCATTGAGGCACACAGGCCTCTAAACTTTACAACAAAGTTTTGGTCATCCTGGAGGCAACTATTCTCAGTAGCAATAAAGGAATTTACCTGGAATGTAGGACTGTGGAAGGAAGGGAAAAGAGGGGGATTTATAAAGGTTTAGAAAATTATGCCAGGCAAAGAAAGGGTAGATGGTCAATATCTTATCTCCCAAAGGTAGTCCAGAACTAACAGGCACAAGTTAAGGATGAGCGGGGAGTTTAAAGTAGTTTTCACATAGACGATGGTGGTTATAAGCAATGGGTTCCCAGAGAGGATAGTAGAAACTGATTGATGCTACAACATTTAAGAGACAGTTGGACCAGTACTTTAATACAAAAGGAGTAAAGGAATTGCAGGTCAATAAGGTTTATATTGAAAGGCATCACAGTCAGCTTGGACATGGTAGGCCATAAAGACAAGAGGCTCTGCCGATGCTGGAAATCCAGGAAATCAGTAGGTCAGGCAGCATCTATGGAGGCAAATAAATAGTCGATATTTCAGCCCGGAGCTCTTCATCAGGCCTTAAATGTATAGCACTTCTGTGCTATACATTCCTACAATACTATGATTTATAGGTTTTCAACTTCTTAAAACAGTGGGCAGCAATGGGTGAATTTGCATCCGCAGGTGTTATTATTGTGATCTGCAATGTAATTGTGATCTTTTTATTCAAACTGAAAGTTGTTATATTTACAGGAGGTCACATTTTAATAATGAAGAATGCCTTTCATCGACACTCACAAAATGTTGGAGGAACTCAACAGGTCAGGAAGCATCGAAGGAGGGGAATAAACAGTTAACGTTTCAGGCTGGGGCCCTTCATCAAGTCTGGAAAGGAAGGGGGAAGTTGAGGAACTCAGTAGGTCAGGGAGCATTGAAGGAGAAGAATAAACAGTTAACGTTTCAGGCCAAGGCCCTCCATCAAGACTGGAAAGGAAGGGGGAAGAAGCCAGAATAAGAAGGTGGGGGAGGGGAGGAGTACAAGTTGGCAGGTGACAGGTGAAACCAGGTGAGGGGGAAGGTGGGTTGATGGGGATGGGGAGGTGATAGGTGGAAAATGTAAAAGCCTGAGAAAGAATCTGACAGAGGTTAGTGGATTGTGGGAGAAAAGAAAGGAGGGAGGTGAGGAGAAGAGGAGGGTAAGAGGGGAGACAGAATAGGGGAAAGGAAAAAGAGAAGGGGGATGGGGGAAGAAATTGCCAGAAGTTAGAGAAATCGATGAAGGGCCTCAACTTGAAACATAGACTGTTTATTCCTCTTCATAGATGCTGTCCAGTTTTTTTTGTGTGCATTACTCTGGATTTCCAGCACCTGCAGAATCTCTTGTGTTTATGATTTCACCAAACAATGTTTCTAACTGAAACCACTCCAGCTAAGGTGTCCTGAGTCTGCTAACATGCTAAAGTTGGTGCTATTATAGCAGGTCTTCTCCTGTCATAAAGTTGCTCATCATTTGCCAGGTCCAAGGCACCGTCAGTGCAGGTTCTTACTTAGTATTGACAGCATTGAGAGTGCTGGCAAAGCAAGCAGCATTATGAGAAGAGGCTACTCACTGTGCCCACCATCACTGAAAGTTGATGAATTCTTTTGACATTCACAAACAATCAATCAAAGCAAAAAAAAAAACCTTCAACAAAATCAAAGTTTGTACTTTTTTTTTAAGACTTACCTTGTGAATGGTAGGACTCGGAGGTATGCCTTAGTACAAAGGGTCCTGGGAATACAGGTCCATAATTTCTTGTAATTGGCATCACAGGTAAATAAAATTGTAAGTAGAGCTTTTGGCATGTTGTCCTTCATAAATCAGGGCGTTGAGTAAAAGAGTTAGGATGTTGATTATAGGCTAACTGGTTACTATAAACTGTCTCTTGTTCAAAGTTCAAAGTAAATTTATTATCAAAGTACATATATGTCATCATATATAACTCTGAGATTCAATTTCTTGCTGGCATTCGTGGTATATACAAAGAAACACAATAGAATCAATGAAAGACCACAGATAACAACATGCACAAACAACCACTGTGCAAATGACAACAAACTGTCCAAATATAAAAAGAGAAAAAAAATTGTATAAGTATTAAGAGCATGAGATGAAGAATCCTTGAAAGTGAGTCCATAGGTTGTGGGAACAGTTCAGTACTGGGGTCAGTGAAGTTGAGTGAAGTTATCCCCTCTGATTCAAGAGCCCAATGGTTGTGGGATAAGAACTGTTTCTGAACCCGGTGGTGTGGGTCCTGAAGCTCCTATACCTTCTTCCTGATGGCAACAGCAAGAAGAGAGCATGGCCTAGCAGGTGGGTGTCGTTGATGATGGATGCTGCTTTCCTGTGACAGCACTCCGTGTAGATGTGCTCAGTGGTGGGGATGGCTTTACCCGTGATGGTCTGGGCTGTATCCACTACTTTGTAAACAGGGGCATTGGTGTTTCCATACCAGGCTGTGATGCATCCAGTCAATATACTCTCCACCACACATCAATAGAAGTTTGTCAAAGTTTTAAATTACATGGCAAACCTAGGAGAAAGTAGAGACACTGCCATGCTTTCTCCATAATGGCATTTGCATGTTGGGCATGTGGCCAAGTGGTTAAGGTGTTCGTCTAGTGATCTGAAGGTTGCTAGTTCGAGCCTCAGTGTTTGTGTCCTTGAACAAGGCACTTAACCACACATTGCTCTAGTCTGTGCAAGGAGTGGCGCCCCACACAGACTTCCAATCTGCGCCTTGTAAGGCATGAAAATGCCCGACTCAGGCCTCTCATGGTCTCATTTCTTTCCTTCCTTCCTTGGTCTGGCAGACATTGAGAGAGAGGTTGTTGTTGTGGCACCACTCAGTCAGGTGTTCAACTTCCCTCTGAGATGCTGATTTGTCACCATATTTGATTTGGCCAACGACAATGGTGTCACCAGCAAACTTAAATATGGCATTGGAGCTGTGCTTAGCCTCCCAGGCACAAGGGTAAAGCAAGCAGAGCAGAGGGCTGAGCACACAGCTTTGTGGGGCATCTGTGCTGTTGGTGATTGTGGAGGAGATGTCGTTGCCAATCTGAACTAACTGGGGTCTGCAAGTGAGGCAATCCAGGATCCCGTTACACAAGGAGGTATTGAGGGCCAGACCTTTGAGCTTATTGATTAATCTTGAAGGGATTTTAGTACCGAACGCCAAGCAGTAGTCAATGAAGAGCATCCTGATGTATGCATCTTCACTGTCCAGATGTTCTAGAGTTGAGCGAAGAGCCAATGAAATGATGTCTGCTGTGGACCCATTGAGCCGGTAGGTAAATTGGAGTGGATCAAAGGCACTTCCTAGGCAGGAGTTGATATGTTTCATCACCACCCTCTCAAAGCACTTCATCACAGCAGCTGCAAGGATGATAGTCACTGAGGCAGGTTACCATATTCTTCTGAGGCACCAGTACAATTGAAGTCTGCTTAAAGCAGGTGGGTACCTGAGGTGAGAAGTTAAAGATATCAATAAATACTCCAGCCAGTTGATTAGAACAGTCTTAACCACTCAGCCAAGTTAAAGATGCCCTCACGTCAGCCTCAGCAGCTATAATCACAGGGGGGCTGTGGGAACTCATGTAGGTGCCTCCATGTTTTGAGGGTTAAAGCAAACATAGAAGGCAGTGAGCTTGGTTTCACTTTGTTGGAGGTGATAGCGTTCAGGCCCTGTTGCAGCTGTCGAGTATTCTTCAGTGATTTCAGTTTGGTCCAGAATTGCTACTTCACATGTGAGTTGGCTTTCTGGAGATCATACTTGGACCTCTTGTATTTTACTTAGTCGGCAGACCTGAGTGCCGTTGACCTGGCCCTCAGCAGATTGCAGATCTCATGATTCATCCAGGGCTTCTGTGCAGGGAAGACACTGAATGATTTTGTGGGGTGCATTCATCCACCACTGTTTTTATAAAGACCATGAGAACTATGGCGTATCCATTCTGATGAGTCCTTGAACTTGCCACAGTCCACTGACTCGCAGCAATCCCATTGCCACTCCTCTGTGACCTCCTTTGTTCCTTGTCTCTGGTGTCTTGCTCTTTAGCCTCTGCCTGTATGCAGGTAGACAATCTGATTTCCTGAAATGCTGTTTAGGGATGGAATGGTGGACATTCCTAATGATGGTTTGTATGGACTCAGTGGGTTGAGGCCTGTTTCTTGACAATAATAGGCAGCTTCACCTAAACTGAGCTCTTAGTGCCACTTGAACAGATTCAACAAAGTAGGCAAGCCTGCACCAACAGGCACAATTCTGCAGAACCCAAGATATAGGACCAGAATTAGGCATTTTGTCCATTGAGCCTGCTCCACCATTTCATCGTGGCTGATCCATTATTCTTCTCAGCCCCAATCTCCCACCTTCTCCCTATATCCCTTCATGTCCTGACCAATCAAGAATCTATCAATCTCTTCTTTAAATATACATAAAGACTTGGCCTCCACAGCTGCCTGTGCCAAAGGATTCCTCAGATTCACTACTCTCTGGCTAAAGAAATTCCTCCTCGTGTCAGTTCTAAAAGGACACCCCTCTATCATAAGACTGTGTTCCCTAGTCTTAGACTCTCCCACCATAGGAAACATCCTCTCCACATCCACCTTATCAAGGCCTTTCACCATTCAATAAGTTTCAATGAGGTTACCCTTCATTCTTCTGAATTCCAGTGAATACAGGCCCAAAGCTATCAAACACTCTTCATTTGTCAAGCCACTCAATTATGGAATTAATTTTGTGAATCTCTTTTGAACCCTCTCCAGTTTCAGCACATCCTTTCTAAGATAAGGGCCCAAAACTGCTCATAATACACCAAGTGAGGCCTCACCAGTGCTTTATAAAGTCTCAACGTTACATCCTTGCTTTTATATTCTAGTCCTCTTGAAATAAATACTAACATTGCATTGGCCTTCCTCACCACAGACATAACCTGCAAGTTAAACTTTAGGGAATCCAGCACAAGGACTCTCAAGTCCCTTTGCACTTCAGAATTTTGTATCTTCTCTCCACTTCGAAAATAGTCAACCCTTTCAGTTCTTCTACCAAAGTGCATGACCATACATTTCCTGACACTGTATTCCACCTGCAATTTCTTTGGCCATTCTCCCAATCTCTCTAAGGTCCTTCTGTGGCCTCCCTACTTCCTCAAAGCTACCTGCCCCTCCACCTATCTTCATATCATCTGCAAACTCGACAACAAAGCCATCAATTCCATCATCTAAATCATTGACATATAACTTAAAAAGAATCAGTCCCAACACAACAAATTGGAAAACCACTTGATGTAGGCAAAAGGCAGGTAACTGTAGTCCAGTTAGTTTAACATCTGTAGTTGGGAAAATGCTTGAAGCTATCATTAAAGAAGAAATAACGAGGCATCTGGAAAGAAATGGATCCATCAGGCAGATGCAGCATGGACTCAGCAAAGGCAGGTCCTGTTTGACAAACTTGCTGGAGTTCTTTGAGGATATAATGAGTGCAGTGGATAGAGGGGAACAGCTGGACATTATTTACTTAGATTTCCAGAAGGCATTCGATAAGATGTCACATAAAAGACTTATCCATAAGATAAGGATGCATAGAGTTGGGCTGATGTATTAGCATGGACAAAGGATTGGTTAACTAATAGAAAACCAAGAGTTGGTATACATGGGTGTTACACTGGTTGACAATCAGTAGTGAGTGGTGTGCTGCAGGGGTCGGTGCTGGGCCCGCTACTGTTCACGATATACATTAACGATCTGGAAGAGGGGGCCCAGTGCAGTGTATCTAAGTTTGCTGATGATACTAAATTGAGTAGAAAAGCAAATTGTGCAGAAAATACAGAGAGTCTGCAGAGAGATATTGATAGGTTAAATGAGTGGGCAAAGGTCTGGCAGATGGAGTACAATGTTGGTAAATGTGAGGTCATCTACTTTGGAAAGAAAAGTGGAAGAGAAGGTTATTATTTAAATGGTAAAAAATTTCAGCATGCTGCTGTGCAGAGGGACTTGGGAATGCTTGTGCATGAATCACAAAAGGTTGGTTTGCAGGTACAGCAGGCTATCAAGAAGGCAAATGGAATGTTGGCCTTCATTGCTAGAGGGATTGAATTTAAGAGCAGGGAGGTTATGCTGCAACTGTACAGGGTACTGGTGAGGCCGCACCTGGAGTACTGCGTGCAGTTCTGGTCTTCTTACTTGAAGAAGGAGGCAGTGCAGGGGAGGTTCACCAGGTTGATTCCAGAGATGAGGGGGTTAGACTATGAGGAGAAATTGAGTTGCCTAGGACTGTACTCGTCGAAATACAAAAGAATGAAAGGAGGTCTTATAGAAACATATAAAATGATGAAAGGGATAGAAAAGATAAAGGCAAGAAATTTGTTTCCACTGATATGTGAGACTAAAACTAGGGGACATAGCCTCAAGATTTAGGGGAGTAGATTTAGGAAGGAGATGAGGAGGAGCTGCTTTACCCAGATAGTGGTGAATCTGTGGAATTCTCTGCCCAATGAAGCAGTGGAGGCTACCTCAGTAAATATATTTAAGACAAGGTTGGATAGATTTTTGCATAGTAGGGGAATTAAGGGTTCTGGGAAAAGGCAGGTAGGTGGAGATAAGTCCATGGCCAGGTCAGCCATGATCTTATTGAATGGTGGAACAAGCTCAACAGGCCATATGGCCTACTCCCGCTCCTATTTCTTATATTCTCAACCATGAGCTGCTCTAAAATGCCTTCTCATAGGTATTCTAGAAATTCCCCCTCCTGGGATCCAGGACCAACCTGATTTTCCCAATCTCCCTGCATATTGAAATCCCCCATGACAATTGTAACATTGTCCTTTTGGCATGCAGTTTCTATCTCCCGTTGTAATGTGTAGACAACATCCTTACTACTGTTTGGGGGTCTGTCTACAACTCCCATCTGGGTTTTTACGCTTGCAGTTCCTTAGCTCTATCCACAATGATTCAACACCTTCTGATCCTATGTCACCTCTTTCTAGTGATTTGATTTCATTTTCCTTCCCAGATTGTGTGTGACCTGCTTATTACTGGACCATGGCTTACTCCATGCCAGTTAAAATGTTCCAGAAGTAAATGGAAGCTATCACATAGGAACAGGCCCCTTATGCTTACCATTCTGTGTACACAATTACTCCCCACCTCATCAAATGGACCTACTTGCTTTCACATGCTTTGCTTCTCCATTTCTTTATCCTCATAACCAATTTAGACTTGAGCATCAAATGGTTTGTGCCGAACATATTAGTGATGGAAGTGAGTCTCAGAGCCTCTCAGTTCTCTCTCCTTGTTCTAACCTTTAACTTTGCTTCTAAGTGACTCTCATTCTAGTCACTTCAGTCAATGTATGAAGTCAACTTCTCTCTTTCTTACATAATTCCGAAACATTTCTATGCTATTATTTTACCCCATCATATACTGTAAATCTGCATTATTCTCATGTTCTTGTTCCCAAATATTTCAACTCTTTTTTCATTTTTATATTTCCTGTCAAAGGCAATTATTACAATGAGTTTGTTTTATACCCTGTGGACTCAGTGTTTTTTACCCATTAATATATCAGCAATATGTTCTTTTGGCAAAGAAGCCTCGCGTCATCAAAGAGAGAGTTAAAACATTGACAGCCATTGCTTTAGTCCCACATTCTTCAGTGTTTACTTTTTAAAATAGCTTTGCCATGGAAACATACTGAATCAAATATTAGGATTAGGATTAAACTAGAACAGAATTTAAAATGCTGTCATCAAAGTATCTTCCAGGATTTAAAATGAATGTTCTTTTGATGGTGACAGTTTCTTGAACTGAGGTAAAAGTATGAACAGATTGCCTGCTGATGGAACTGCTCAGCCACTTTGTGATCAAACACTCAGCCTTCTGGACATGCTGTCATTTGTATCTATAGCAACCAGCAATCTATTTTTCCCAAGACAAGTTTTGTATTTAAGGATTTAGAATGATGTTGTTCTGATTCCTCTGAAAATGTGACTCACACACATATTGGGTAAAACAGGAAATCACTTCTGAGCAGAAATACTCTCAGACTTGTTCATGGTTAGGTTTGAGCAGAACTATTTTTTCTCTCTTCAACCGCCTGGTAGGACCATCATGTCTTCACTTGCATTTTCTGTTTTAACTTTAGATCCATTGCATTTAGTGCTTCTTCCTTTTACGTTTTTCATTATTTTCTTTAAGTTGTTTTTAGAAGGGACTTCTTGCACAATTTTCATCCTTCTATAGAAGCTCACAGGGGTTTTAGCTCATTCCACCCTGTATGGGATGTATTCCAAAGCTGTGTAACATATGAGAACTTGAAAATGTTGATGCCCCGCCCCCAAGTTCTTCCTGTCCCTGGTGGTCGAGGAAATGCTTTTGAGAAATACTCCACCGTTAGCTGAGACAAGTAACTGCAGTGCATTTGGTATCTGGCACACAGTGCGTCCAGCATGTGCAGTGCTTTGTCGTGCATGGTGAGGAGCTGCAGTCATTCGAGCAAGTGCTGAGAATTCTGTCAAGCTCTTTCAGCCTTGCAGATGGCAGATTGTGCTCAGCGCCAGCCAATGAGGCACTTGCTGTGCGATACCCAGCCACTGACCTACTCTCTGCCTGAACTACTCATTCCCCTTCAATCCACAAAATTAATTCAAACACTCCAGCTTCAAAGAAAAACTTACACAAACTAAGATAACAATTTGAGGCACTAAGGGAACAAGCTTTGAAGAAATTTATTGGATTGAAATCTAGAAATTTGAAGCAATTTAAAACACTGTAGCATATTTAGCAAACTTCTAGGCAAAGTTATTTTTTCTCCACATGCAACCTCATTGTTAGTACTTGGGATTTTGGGGACATTCTGCTGCAGGAGAGTTCGTTTATCCCGTTCCAATTCATTGGAAAGGATCCGTGCTTTAAGAAACCTCTGCAAACCAAGTCCATCAAAGAGAAGGAATGTATAAAAAGAGAAAGCTGTTTATAAACCACCAAATCTTTATTAACATTGATGACCTTTACTGTTTGAAAAGCTGGTTCTTTCTGATGAATTCAACCAGGCTGATCATCATATTGCTTCAAGTAAAATTTACCAGACTGACTGAAAGTCCCAGCAACACACATAAAAGTTGCTGGTGAATGCAGCAGGCCAGGCAGCATCTCTAGGAAGAGGTGTAGTCGATGTTTCAGGCTGAGACCCTTCGTCAGGACCCAGCCATGAAAGTCCCAGCCATGATTTTCTCACTGTTCCCGTTTCACGGTCTTTTTTTTTGTCCTTTGCTTTCTTTATTCATGGGGGGATATTACGAGGTAGAATTTCACATTTGCCAGCTTCCCACACCATGCCATACCTAAGTATGCATTGCATGCATGGAGTGCAATTGAATCTGCCTGATTTCTCAACATGCCAGTCTATTGCTACCTGTTGCGGGTAAAGTCTAGTTCATAAAAAAAATAACAGCGGCTTTCCAGTTCAGTATGAATCAATGTTACTTTGCTTCAGCACGTTCATCCTCTAAGCCCGTGTGCTTGACCCAGAGTTTCTATTTTGATAGTTCAATGGCATGTCAATTCAAAACAATTAACAACAATTCAGTGTTAATGAAAGTACAGAGCCAGGCAAACAAAATCATTGTTATAAAATCCTGAGGAAGTAAGACATGGTTATCTTGAATAATTGGCTATTTCTGTTGAAGTGAAATTTACTTTATGAACGCTAGTAATCAGAGATAATGTCTTCTTACAAAGCAAACCCAAGAGAAGTTCAAGGTCCAAAACATGAACGATAAATCCTAGTTAGATGTAACCTGAACTAACGTCAGATTTTGCAAACATGACACTTAATCATTCCCCACAATGAACTTAGCTCAGAAATGTGATCATTTGCACTAGACTTTATACCATAAAGCCTGCATATATATACACACACACTATATTTAGTAAGAGCTTAGATATACGCTATCTCTGCAGGAAAGAAAAGGAATGATTGCAAGACAGCAAATTGAACAATATGTTTTGTTCCAATGAATAGCACTTAAAATGCTCAAGAGACTAAATCAATTGATTCAACAGCAGATGTAATTAAAGCACTCAATGAACAAAAAAAATTATGGCTCATGCTGCTCTGGTAGCAAGAGATGAGAATAAAACATGCATTCTCTTAAACGCATAAGAAGCATTTCCTCCACCAGTTTTGTTTGGCTTTAACAAAGTAATAGAGAAGAACTGTAAAGAAATAGCAATAGATATCATATCTATTTATTAATTGACTTTCAAAAGAGTTAACCAGAGATGTACAGTATTTTATGCTTACAGCCACGTGAATCATTTTTTTTAAACCAAGAGCATGCTGGAGGAACTTAGCAAGTCAGGCAGCATCTATGGAAATAAATAAACTGTCAACCTTTTGGGCCGAGACCTTTCTTCAGGACTCGAGAAGAAGTCCCGAAGAAGGGTCTCAACCTGGAGTGTTGGCTGTCTATTCATTTCCCTAGATGCTGCCTGACATGCTGAGCTCCTCTAAGATTTTGTGTGTGTGCTGTTTTGGATTTCCAGCATCTGCAGAATTTCTTGTGTTTATGACTAATTGTACTCCTGTTAGATTATTGTGCTCACTTTGAGAATGGCACATTTTCCTTATAAGGAGAAGTTGTGATCACAGGCATTATATTTAAGGTTAAAAAGAGCTAGCACGGTAATTGATCATCAGTGTTGGTCACATCTATGTTTGGATAGTGTTACCACTCTTATCAACTCTAGACACAGAATGATACATCACTTGTATCTCACACCTGAAAAAATACATAAAAATAAACCAGAAATTTCTGACAAGTGTTTCAGGTGTGGCATAGATGTTGGTACCTTTTTGCATTCCACCTGGCTATGCACGAAACTGAGATCTTTTTGGATAGATCTGATCTGGGGGAGGTACTGGGGAAAATTCTGGGGATGGATTTCCCTCTAGACCCAGAATTGTTTCTTCTGGGGAACTTAGCAGTTTTGAAAGTTAACCTCCCCAGGAATAAATCCAAATTTATTAAAATTGCATTGTCAGTGGCCAGGAAATGCATAGCAGTAACATGGAAATCCGATTCCCTTGTACATATTGATCGTTGGAATAAAGAAATGCAAAGTTGTATACCCCATTGAGAAGATTACTTACACCCTTAGGAATGGATACACTATGTTCATTGAGATTTGGCAACCATATTTGGATTACTTAAATGCCCAGATTGTTTAATTTATTTATTTTAATTTTTTTTAATTAATATATCCCTTATTATAAGCTAGTTTCTTTAACTTGCATTTTAAACTGACTCTGAGAGCTGAATGCCTACTCTTCTTTTTCTTTTTTTTCTCTTCTCTCCTTTCTTTCCTCTGTCTTTTATGTTTTTTTTCTCCCTCCTGTTTTCTAAATGAGGGGAAATGGTGTTGGGATAGGTGTTTTTTTTTCTCTAGGACTTATTAATGTATTTGAATTAATTTTTTTTTCCAATATGTATTAATTGCATTAATTGAGTCCTTATATTTCTTCTTTAAAAAATTAAATAAAATACATATTTAAATAAAGAGCTAGCATAGTGGATTCCCTTTATCGAGAGCAATCTGTGCTTTTACAGGTAACCCTCACATAATGGTTGCTTGGGTTACAGAAATTTGCCCTCACCAAATTCACTAAATCACAACTGAAAAATTTGAGATGTGGAATGCAGTTCACCTTCACAGAATTTATTGGAAAATAAATAAGTAAACACAAAATTTGAACCTGCATTCCTTGGCACATGCACAGGACGATGCATTTTGCATTAAGGAAATCCGCAAAATAGACTTTTTAAGGAATAATGTGGGGGTCCAATAATGTGGGGGTTACCTGTAGTTAATAATATATAGTCTAGGATCTTTGGAGTTTACATGTCATTTGAAATGAGAAAAACTGAAAATGATAGAATTAGAAATTAATACGTATACTGCATTTGTTAAAAACAAGTGGAAGAGCCATACATTAGAATCAAAGCTATGCTTTAGCGTTAGAGTATCGTGGACTCACCTTTTTAGTCAACAGGTTATTCAATATCTGTTCAGGAGTTCTGTTATCGCAAACAGAAAGCACTTCATTGTTTTAACAAAAAAAAAATCCTTTGTAGATTATTGTTCAAATGGTTTTAAGCCCTATAAATCTATACAATAAGGGCCCAGAGTCTGTTGGTTGTCTTAAGGCAGCTGGAACTAGATCTATATAGAGTTGCCAAAACCAAGTCAGAATCATAGAACACCACAGCACAGAAACAGGCCCTTCAGCTCATCTAGCCTGGCTAGCCCATTGCTCTGCACCAAACCGCAGCCCTTCCTACCTCCCCCCTCCATGTATTTATCTAAATGTCTCTTAAATCTTGAAATCAACCCCACATCCACCACTTGTGCTGGCAGCTCATTCCACACTCTCACCACCTACTTAGTGAAGAAGTTCCCCCTCATGATCCCCTTAAATATTTCACCTTTCACCCTTAACCCATGACCTCTAGTTGTAGTCTCACTCAACCTTAGTGAAAAAGCCTGCTTGCATTTACCCTATCTATACCCTTCATAATTTTGTATCCCTCTATCAGATCTCCCCTCAATCTTCGACGTTCTAGGGAATAAAGTATTCAACCTTTCCCTACAACTCAGGTCCTCAAGTCCCGACAAAATCCTTGTAAATTTTCTCTGCAGTTGTTCAATCTTTCCTGTAGGTAGGTGACCAAAACTGCACACAATGCTCCAAATTAGACTGCATAAACGTCTTACACAATTTCAACATAACATTCTGACTCCTGTACTCAATGCATTGATTTATGAAGGACAAATTTGCCAGAAGCTTTCTTTATGACTCTATCTACCTGTGACGCCACTTTCAAGGAATCGTGGATCTGTATTCACAGACGTCTTAGTTCTGCCGAACTCCTCAGTGCCCTACCACTCACCATGTAAGACCTACCCTCGTTGGTCCTCCTGAAGTGCAACATCTCACACTTGTCTGCATTAAATTCTATCTGCCATTTTTCAGCCCAATTTTCCATCTGGTTGAGATCCCATTGCAGGTTTTAATAGTCTTCCTCCTGGTTCACTACATCGCCAATCTTACTGTTATCTGCAGATTTGCTGAACCAGTTTAACACATCATCACCCAGATTGTTAACATAGATGACAAACAACAATGGATCTAGCACCAATCCTTGCGGCACACTACTAGTCACAGGCCTCCAGTCAGAGAGGCAACCCTCTGCTACCACTCTCTGGCTTTTCCCATGAAGCCAGTGTCTAATCCTGATGTTGCTCAGATGTGGCTGAACACAGTGTAAACACTGATTCAGTTAGGAAAGATCTTTGTATTCTTCTCAACTATCAACAGCTCCTCCATTCCCATTCTGATTCCTTGGAAGGCCTTTAGCAAGGTGCCGCACATGGGGCCTTTAAACAACATTAGAACCCATGATATGACAGGAAAGACACCAGCATGGATGGAAGATCGGCAGACTGGCAGGAGGCAAAGAGTGGGAATAAAGGGGGCCTATTCTGGTTGACTGCTGTGTTCTCCAGGGGTCGGTGTTGGGACTGCTGCTTTTCACGTTATATGTCAATGATTTTGATGACGGAATTGATGGCTTTGTGGCCAATTTTGCAGAAGATACAAAGACCAGTGGAGGGCAGGTTGTGTTGAAGAAAAAGCATGTATGCAGAAGGACTTAGACAGGAGAATGGGCAAAATGAGCAAAGAAGAGGCAGGAGAAATACAGTGTAGGGAGATGTATAGTCATGCACTTTGATAGAAGGAATAAAGAAGAAGGAATATTTTCTATTTGGAGAAAATACTGAGAAATCAGAGGTGCAAAGGTACT
Organism: Mobula birostris; assembly: GCF_030028105.1. Taxonomy (NCBI): domain Eukaryota; kingdom Metazoa; phylum Chordata; class Chondrichthyes; order Myliobatiformes; family Myliobatidae; genus Mobula; species Mobula birostris. Next base: position 222,458,935 of record NC_092371.1, read on the forward strand.
TGGGAGTCATCGTGCAGAATTCCCTAAAGGTTTACTTGCAGGCTGAATCAGTAGAAAAGAAGGCTAATGTAATGTTAGCATTCATTTTGAGAGGACTAGAAGATAAAAGCAAACATCTAATGCTGAGACGTTATGAGGCATTGGTCATATCACACTTGGAGTATTGTGAGCAGTTTTGGTCCCCTTATCTAAGAAAATATGTGCTGGTGTTGGAAAGAGGAGTTCTCAGAAATGATCCCAGGGATGTCAGGGTTAACATATGAGGAGCATTTGATGACTCTGTGCCTGTGTTCACTGGAGTTTAGAAGAATAAGGTGTTATCTCATTGAAGCCTATCAATTATCACAAGGTCTAGATAGAGTGGATGTGGAGATGTTTCCTACAGTGGGGGAGTCTAGGATCGGAGATCACAGCTTCAGAATAGAGGGGCACCATGGTAGTTTAGCGGTTAGCACAATGCTATACATTTCAGGGCATCCCGGAGTTCTGAGTTCAATTCCACCACCATTCCATAAGGAGTTTATACGTTCTCCCCATGGAATGTGTGGGTTTTCCGCTGGGTGCTCTAGTTTCCAAAGGCTTAGCAGTCAGCTGGTTAATTGGTCATTGTAAAATTGTCCCGTGATTAGGATAGGGTTAATCGGGATTGCTGGGGCAGCACAGCTCGAAGGGCTGGAAGGGCCTACGCCATGCTGTATAACAAATAAAAAATAACAGAAATGAGGAGCAATTTCTTTAGCTAGAGAGTGGTGAATCAGTGGAATTCATTGCCACAGGTGTCTGTAGAGGCCATGTCATTGGGTGCATATAAAGCAGAGGTAGATAGTTTCTTGGTTAGCCAAAGCTTATGGGGAGAAGGCAGAAGAATGGGTTTGAGAGAGATAATAAGTAAGCCATGAGAGAACGGTGGAGCAGACTCAAAGGGCCAAATGGCCTAATTCTGTTCCCATATCTTATGGTCTTAGATTCAATGCACCAGTTGTCCCCATTCCTCCAGCTTGTCTCACAAACAAAACCATCAGACAGTCAACTGCTATTGGCAGATCTGACTTTCAACACCCCCCGGGAGAATGATGACAAGAACACGTTCCAGAGCAAGCTTGCTCAGTCACTATTCTGCATGTGAGATCTGACCTAATAAATTTGCTGTCTGCTTCATGTCAATTTTGGTTAGAACTCAGCAGTTTTGCCTCTGCCCTGTTCCATTGTCTGCTTACCCATTAGTTTATGCCAGCCACCTTCCTATAGCATCCACACAATGATCTCTAAAATCGCCTTTCCCCATTCTATTGCTTGTTTCAGTAACCATCTTCCTCCAGTGTGAAATATAGTTCTTTATTTCTCACAACCCACTGCTCTCTATTTTGACTGAACCCAGTGTAGATTCACTACACACTTCATGGTCAATATCAGAGAATGTATACTGTGTATAACCTGAAAGTCTTACTCTTCACAGACATCCACGAAACAGAAGAAAAACCACAAGGAATGAATGACAGGAAAACATTAGAATCCAAAAGCTGCCCCTCCCCCCACCCCCATGCAGGAGCAGCAATGAAGCAACAACCCTCCCCCTCCCCCTCTGTCTCCCCCCCACCTGTAGCCTCCGACCTGATGGCATGAACATTGACTTCTCAAACTTCCGCTAATGCCCCACCTCCCCCTCGTACCCCATCCGTTACTTATTTATATACACACATTCTTTTTCTCTCTCTCCTTTTTCTCCCTCTGTCCCTCTCACTATACCCCTTGCCCATCCTCTGGGTCCCCCCTCCCCGTCTTTCTTCTCGGACCTCCTGTCCCATGATCCTCTCATACCTCTTTTGCCAATCAGCTGTCCAGCTCTTGGCTCAATCCCTCCCCCTCCTGTCTTCTCCTATCATTTTGGATCTCCCCCTCCCACTCCCACTTTCAAATCTCTTACTAACTCTTCCTTCAGTTAGTTCTGACGAAGGGTCTCGGCCTGAAATGTCGACTGCACCTCTTCCTAGAGATGCTGCCTGGCCTGCTGCGTTCACCAGCAACTTTGATGTGCGTAGCATAGATGCCCACCACTCACCAAGCGGGCAACAACAAGCCCCCAGAGAGCCCATAATCTGCAATCCAACAAAAAAAACTACCCAGCAGTTCAGCATGCCAAGGCTCCCTCTCTCACCAAAAAAGGGAAGAAATGTCACTCTTTCCATAATGATAGAGAGAGACTAACAGATCACAGATCATTATCTCATGCTCTTGTAACCTATTGCTATTTATTTATAACTACATTTGCACGGTTTGTTGTCTTCTGCACTCTGGTTGATCTTTCATTGATCCTGTTATAGTTAATATACTATACATTTGCTGAGTATGCCTACAAGAAAATGACTGTATTTGGTGACAAAAATGAACTTTGATATAAAACTTTACTTTGAACTTCAAACTTCAGTTCGTCCGGAACTTAAACTTGAGCTGCTAGTCCAAGTTGCTTGATCACTATTTGCTGCCTAACCCTGCTGAAGTAATAAATTCTGCAAACCCGAATGGTAATTCTAGACAGCACTAAAGAGTAGTGCCTGGTTTCTGAACACTGCCATCTAAAAATGTGATGTATCCCAGGATAAAACTGATGTATTCTTCTTAAACTTATGTGCATAATAAACTCAATCTAAATAAACTCAGATCTATGTTAGAGATTACATCTTCCAGGCAACAATGACTGCAGTAATCCTTTTATAACTGGGAAGTGCCAGGATCTTGCATGTGAGTTATAAAGTAATGGCAATGCCAGTTGCCTAGGAGATGTTATTTCTAACTAGATCTTGAGGCACGTTGGTGAATGATGCAGCCAGATACACAGTGAGAGAACAGGTCCAAGACCTGTGTCTCACTTTGCTGCCATAACTACTGCAGAACTAAACATCCAACCTGAGGTCATTCCAAGAACCTGACGCAAGCAGATTTCCAGGGAAAAGGCAGTTTGCATGTCCTTGCCGAGTTTGTACACACATATCATGGATCTGAGCCTACTGCACAAACTGTGGGACTAACTAACCATGCACAATTTGGGTCTGATTGTAATGTGTCCACTGCGGGTAAGCAGTAAGGTACATTCCATGGCACTGATACTACGCATAAGGCACACCCAATTGAAAATACTGCTGTAGATACAGCACAGGACTAACTGCAGTGTTCATTTTCATTAATTAAATAGTTCATTTCATAAACAATATATACAAATAGTATTAAGGTGGCAGGGTGGAGATACGTCTCTACCAAAGGAGGTGTAAGGTGCTCCTTCCCTCCGCTAGCCTGCAGGTCACCCTTGGGCAAGGTGTAGCACCTGCTTAGCCCTCCCTTCCCTGATCAGGGTCAAGTGAGGCCATGGGAGGAGGTGCTGGATGGTCGTATCAGCAGTTGGTGCGTATCACAAGTCCTGGTTCTGCAACCACTGACACCAGGCAGACAATCTCTGAAAAGTACAGATAATGGCTGGGGTCACCCGTCTTGTAAAGACACTGCCCAGAAGAAGACGATGACAAACCATTTCTATAGAAAAATTTGCGAAGAACAAGCATGGTCATGGAAAGACCATGATTGCCCACGTCATACAACATGGCATGTAACAAATGAACATACAGCATACATATAGACAAAAATCATGCAAAGTCTGAGCTGTCACCACATTACTTCAATACGAAGGATACAGACGGACAGACAGATTAGAAGGTTGGACGGTGAGATTCCTGGATTTCACTCCTACTGTATTATGGGTGTGCCTTCACTGGAAGAACGGCAGTAGTTTGAGTAAGCAGCTCAGCACCACCTTGTCAACAACACACAGGTTCAAAAAACATATATATATATATATATAAATAAAAGGAATATGGATTTGAGAAATGAGGAACTATAAATCAGTGACACACACAAAATGCTGGAGGAACTCAGCAAGCCAGGCAGCATCTATGGAGAAAAGTAGACAGTTGACATTTCAGGCCAAAACCCTTCATCAGGAGTGAAAAGGAAGGGGAAGAAGCCAGATTCAGGAAGTGAGGGAGGGGAAAGAGCAAAAGCTGGCGGGTGATAGGTGGGACTAGGTGAGTTGGAAGGTGACTGGGTATGGGAGGGGGGTGATGTGAGAAGTTCGGACATGATAGTTGGAAGAGGTAAAGCGCTATGAAGAGCAGGTGTCTGGGGTTGAGTGGGATCCAGCATCAGCCATGATGGAATGATGGAGTAGAATCAATGGGCTGAATAGCCTAATTCTGCTCTTATGTCTTATGTTCTTATTAATGGGCAGGTGTTTCCCATGATGGGGGAGTCTAGTACGAGAGGGCATGACTTAAAGATTGAAGGGCGCCCATTCAGAACAGAAAAGCGAAGAAATTTTTTTAGTCAGAGGGTGGTGAATCTATGGAATTTGTAGCCACAGGCAGCAGTGGAGGCCAAGTCATTGGGTGTATTTAAGGCAGAGATTGATAGGTATCTGAGTAGCCAGGGGATTAAAGGTTATGGTGAGAAGGCAGGGGAGTGGGACTAAATGGGAGAATGGATCAGCTCATGATAAAATGGCGGAACAGACTCGATGGGCCGAATGGCCGACTTCTGCTCCTTTGTCTGATGGTCTTATGGTTTTATGGTGAACAGGCGTACCTAATACAGTAGCCATTGAGTGTGAAGGGGCAAGGGCTAAGACCAGAAGATAGGATTTTACAAAAGCCTGTAGCAAGAACTAAAATATTAACAAGAAGGAAAATAATTAATTATGAGAAAGACTGGCAGGTAATATCAAAACAAACAGCAAGAGCTTCTATCAATAAATAAAAAGGTTAGAGTATGCGTGGGACCTCTGGAGAGTATGATTAGGAAATCAATAACAGGAAACAAGGAAATGGCAAACAAGTTAAATCAATACTTTGCATTAGTATTTAAAGCTGAGAATGCTGCAAATATGTGAAAGATTTCTCACAGACCAATTTCAAATAGTGTGGAATAACTTGGAATAATCATTATTAAGAGTGACAAGTTAAGGAAGAGATTAATGGCACTAAAGGCATACGAGCTGCCAGATCTTGATGGCCATCATCCAAATGCTTTAACGGAAGCATCTGCAGAGACAGTGGATTGACTGGTTGAGCTTTTACACAGACTACTGGGATCTCAGAATGGAAAACTCCAATCAGGATTTCATTGCTCATGAAGGGGACATGAGTAATCTATGCCTGTTAGACCAGCACCCATCACGGCTGGGAGGATGTTGGACTCCAAATTAAGGAAGAAGTATCTAGTCAGGTAGAAAATCAAACTAAGTCAACACAATTTTGTGGAAGGCAGATCACGTTTTGACAAACTTGCTGGAGTTCTTTAACTAGCAGAGCTTTTAGAGGCGATCCAAGTGAAGCGGAATATTTGGATTTTCAGATGTTTTGACAAGATGCCACACACAAGACATGTGCTGACAATATTAGGAGATGTGTGCTAGTATGGTAAAGACGGGACATCAAGCGGAAAAGAAAGAATCAGAATACAGATATGTTTTTACGTTTCAAGGATGTAACTTGTGGAGTCCCCCTGGGATTCATTCTTGGCTGTCAATTATTGACAATTTTCATGATAGACCTAGAGAACTGGGCAGGGTAAATTGTATCAGATTTGCAGAGGATGTGAAAATAAGTGGGGAGGCATGTTGCGATGTGGAAAATTAGATTCTGAAAACACAGTAGGATAAGATAGGTTGAGTGAATAGGTGAAAATGTAGCAAATGGACTCTAATGTAGGAAAGTGTGAAGTTATGCATTTTAGCAGGAGAAATCGAAGTGCAGAATACACATCGAAAATGTTGGAGGCACTCAGCAGGTTAGGCAACATCTATGGAAGTGAATAAGCAATCACTGTTTTAGGCTGAGACCCTTCACTGGCCTGCAATGTTGACTGCTGATTCACTTCCATAGATGCTTGATAAACTGCAGATTTCCTCCAGCATTTTGTATGAGTTGCTCTGGATTTCCAGCATCTGCAGAACCTCTTGCACATAAGTGCAGACTGGATAAAGCGCAGAAGGATCTAGGTGTCCACAAGCATGAATCACAAAATATAAGCAGGCAGATGTAGCAATGATGAGGTGCAACATACCAGGTAAGTGTGGAAGGTGAGATCACTTGGGATCCTAGCCAATTGGATACGCAGTTGGCTTGGTGATAGGAGTCAAAGGGTAGTGATGGAGGATTGTTTTTCCAGTCAGAGGCCTATTGTCTGGTATGCTGCAGGTATCAGCCGTTGTTTGTCATCTATATCAATTATTTGGATGACAATGTAGTTGACATGATTAGTAAGTTTGCAGGTGACACCAAAGTTGGTGGGATAGTGGACAGTGAAGGTTACTTTAGATTACGATAGAATATAGAAACATAGAAACATAGAAACGTAGAAAACCTACAGCGCAGTACAGGCCCTTCGGCCCATAAAGCTGTGCCGAACATGTCCTTTCTTTAGAAATTAGCTAGGGTTACCCATAGTCTATTTCTCTAATCTCCATGTACCTATCCAGGAGTCTCTTAAAAGACCCTATCGTATCTGCCTCCACCACCACTGCCGGCAGCCCATTCCACACATTCACCACTCTCTGCGTAAAAAACTTACCCCTGACATCTCCTCTGTACCTACTTCTAAGCACCTTAAAACTGTGCCCTCTCGTGTCAGCCTTCGCCAGTATCCCACATGGTCTGGAACCCAGGAAGAGCTAGTTTGGTAGATTTGAAATAGGCTTGAGGGTGGGAAGCAGAGGGCGGTGGTTGAAGATTGGTTTTCAGTTTGGAGGCCTGTGATTAGAGGTGTGGCACAGTGGTCTGTGTTGGGACCCTTGTCATTTGTTCTTTACAGAAACAACTTGGACGCAAATGCACAAGGCTTGATCAGCAAATTTGTGGATGATATAAAATTTGGAGGTGTTGTTGATTGCAAAGAATGTTACCGTGAATTATGGGAGGATCTTGATCAGTCAGGGAAGTGGACAGAAGAGTAACAAGTACATTTCAGGTAAATTTGATGATGACTTTTAAAGTAAAGTCATCCGTTAGTCTTGCGAGACCATGGATCTGCACCTGGAAAGTCTTCACTCTCCAGGCCACAGGCCTGGGCAAGGTTGTATGGAAGACCAGCAGTTGCCCATGCTGCAAGTCTCCCCTCTCCACGACAACAATGTTGTCCAAGGGAAGGGCATTAGGACCCAGACAGCTTGGCACCAGTGTCGTCGCAGAGCAATGTGTGATTAAGTGCCTTGCTCAAGGACACAACACATTCCCTCGGCTGGGGCTCGAACTCACGACCTTCAGGTAGCTAGTCCAATGCCTTAACCACTTGGCCACGTGCCCACATGTGACCTTTAATATGCTCTAATCTGTAAAGGGCTGATTATTTTGTTTATATTGTGCTATATTGTTAGATCTTGTTCAATGGGAAATGCTGTTAGCTTTTCAGTACTAATTTATTAATTTCTTTCAATTTATAGAACACTCCAATTAATTATAGCTTCATGTTCTGGCAGGTCAGCTAAATAATTAAAACCTTATCAGAAACAGAGGGTGATAAAGATTTGAAAAACTAATTGTTTCTGCCATCATTATGTGTTTGTACACATGACAAAACACTGAAGAAGCATCCATCAAGAAAGAATTTGGTATATTCTTTGAAATACAAAGCATGCACTTTAAAAAAAAAAGACTTGTCTTTATGATAGAGCCTTTGATCACTTTAGATAATCTCAAAATGCTGTAAAGTCATTGAAATGCATTTTAAATATATTTATTATTGCAATGTACGAAGAATTAGGCAGCAAGGTGGCACTCAAAAGACACCCACAGTTACATGATAATTTGTCAGTTTGATTAAAAATTAAATACCAATCAGCATATGCAGGAAACTTCCTAATCTTTGACAAGGTACATGTGATTTTTTGCATTTATCCTAGAGCAGATAAGGCCTCTGCTAAGTGTCTCATGAGAAAGATACGGAAGTAATCAATCCTGAGCTAAAATGTAAGCCTAGAACTTTAGCCTAAGCATCTGAAATTGGATTTTAGCTTACAATTTCTGACTTGAGGCAAATAAGCCACCTACCTAGCCTCAGCTGGTGCGCTGAAGGTTTAGTCATAGTCACAGAATCATACTGTGGGGAACATAAATGGTGGAAATGTACATAATTCACAACCACCAACATTGAGATGGGGTTTCATCTTAAGAGTCTGGTCTGGCATGATGACGTTATTACGTAAAGATTTTTTAACGCGATTTTGTGTTTAGGGTTTTGGAGTTCTATAAAATGTGCTACGGGTTTCATTAAACATAAAAGGCCTCATTTTGTTTTACTTACAAAAACCTACATTGGTGACTCCGATGCTTCAGGACGATTCCAGAGTTATTGAACATGTCAGTCATAAGGCCATAAGACATAGGAGCAGAATTAGGCCATTCAGCCCATCGTCCGCACTACCATTCCATCATGGGTGATGCTGGATCTCACTCAACCCCATACACGTGCCTGTCGCCATATCCTTTGATGGGGATGCTCTGACTGATCAGGAAACTATCAACTTCCATCTTAAATATTCCCACGGACTTGGCTTCCATCACTGTCTGTGGCAAAGCAATACCACAGATTTACTATTCTCAGCCTAAAAAAATTCCTACCTATCTCTGTTTTAAAGGCTTGCCCCTCAATTTTGAGGCTGTGCATTCTAGTTCAGGATACCCCCACCGTAGGAAACATCCTCTCCATATCCACCCTATCTAGTCCTTTCAACATTCGGTAGGTTTCAATGAGATCCCCCTGCATTCTTCTAAATTCCAGTAAGTACAGGCCCAAAGCTGCTGAACACTCCTCATATGTTAACCCCTTCATTCCCAGAATCATCCTCATGAACCTCCTCTGGACTCTCTCCAACGACAATACATCCTTGGGCCCAAAATACATGGGGCCCAAAACTGTTGACAATACTCCAAGTGCAGCCTGACCAGTGTCTTATAAAGCCTCAGCATTATCTCCTTGCTTTTACATTCTATTTCATTTGAAATAAATGGCAACTTTGCATTTGCCTTCTTTACCAACTCAACTTGTAAATTCACCTTCTGGGAGCCTTGCACGAGCACTCCTAAGTCCCTCTGCACCTTTGATGTTTGAACCTTCTCCCCATTTAGATAATAGTCTGCACCATTGCTCCTTTTACCACAATGCATTATCTTACATTTCCCAGCACTGTATTCCATCTGCCACTACTTTGCCCATTCTTCCAATTTGTCTAATTCCTGCTGCAATCGCATTGCTTCCTCGGCACTACCTTCCACTCCACCTAACTTTGTATTGTCCGTAAACTTTGTACAAGGCCATTAATTCCATTACCTAAATCATTGACAAACAATGTGAAAAGCAGCGGTCCCAATACCGACCCCTAAGAAACACCACTAGTCACTAGCAGACAACCAGAAAAGGCCCCTTTTATTCCCACTCGCTGCCTCTTGCCTGTCAGCCATTCCTCTATCCATACCAGTATCTTTCCTGTAATGCTGCAGGACTTTATCTTGTTAAGCAGCCTCCTGAATGGCACCTTATCAAATGCCTTCTGACAATCCAAGTAAATAACATCCACTGCCCCTCCTTTGTCCACCCTGCTTGTTACTTCCTCAAAGAACTCAAACAGATTTGTCAGGCAAGATTTCCCTTTTAAGCAACCACGCTGATTTTGACTTATTTTATCATTCGTGTTCAAGTACCTCGAAGCTTCATCCTTAATAATAGACTCCAACTCTTTCCCCACCACTGAGGTCAGGCTAACTGGTCTATAATTTTCTTTTTGTTGCATTCCTCCCTTCTGAAAGAGTGGAGTAACATTTGCAAATGCAGGCACTGTGAAACTGCTGGAGTTTTGGAAGCAAAGTGCCATTTCTTAGGCCTAGTTTGCGCTGTGAGAAATAATCACTGACAACACCAAATATTTCTATGTGGTAGCATCCCTCAGCAACTCCACAGCTGTGAGAGTGATGAGTCCACTAGAACACCCGCCTAACAATGATAAATAGCAATCGCTGAAAACTCACCTTTTACAGGCTTTAGGCCTATCAGATTCTGATCATGCCGAACAGTTGCTCTCATTGCCACTGTCTCAGCAATGCCAGGCCTTTAGAGCTAATGGACCACATGCTGTCTCTCCTGGGAAATCACCATCCTTGGTTTAGTTTTAAAGAACTCTTCATGCAGCAAGTGCCTGATGAAGTTTGCATAGCATCACTAATGCACCTGTGAAGGACTATAGACAGCTTGATAAAATAGCTGATTGTCTACACTCAGCCGGGCAGCGGTGCATTGTTCCTCCTCCTTTCCCTCCCTCAATAAACCTGGTCTGCAATGCCTCCAGCATAAGGACACCTACTGATGCACCATCAAAAGACTGGAAGTAGAGTAAATACTGAAAGGCTTTTATTAGCAGTAAAATGTGACCTCCATCATGCTGAGTATCTGCCCCTGGACTGAGGGAGGAGCAATGGCACAATCGCCTTTATTCAGGGGTCTGTGGGAGGAGCCACAGGAGCAGTCAGCAGAGGGGCGTGTCCAGACAGGTAACCCAGTTACAACATATATATGATTTACCACACCCACGCCTGTGAAACAGATGATGCCGGGCCTGTGTTTTTACCATGCTCGATTTGGTACAAACGCTAGGAAGTGCCAATTGTCTTGTGGCTTCAACAGTGACAGCACCTCAGGACATCAGAGGTCTGTGAACATCATGGGTTCCAGCTGCCAGGGTTGTCTGCTGCTCATTACAGACACCCTTCCTGTGTGACACTTCCTGTGAGCGCACTGCCTGTTGCTGAAGAAGGCAAAGAGTGATGAAACTTTGCAGGGCCTGCCAACGGCAGCAAGATCCAGACTTATGGCACAGGATGGGTGAAACTCTGCTTCTGTGGGCAACGTTAAACATGCTAATTTATCCTGGCTGAAGTGACTAGACCTCTGTTTGGTGCAGATTCCCTGCGTTCTCAAGGAGTTAGTCGACTTTAAGAACTGCCAGCTTGTGGGTGTCAAGACTCTGGGTCATTACCCTGCTCCACCTGTAAGTTCCCCACAACTCTGTCAAGCGTATGTACCAATGCGTGTGAGTTTACTCGCCTGCTGGATGAACTCCCAAACCTCACCAAGTCCACATTCTCCACTACGGTCACAAAACATAAGGTTGAGCACTACATTTCCCACAACGCTCTAGTCCATGCCAACGGGCGTAGAATGGACCCAGAAAAGCTGGCAACCATGAAGGCTGAGTTGGCCAACATGAAAAGACTTGGCAGTGTACACCAGTTGAATAGCCCCTGGGCTTCACCCCTCTGTATGATCCCTAAATCCGATGGTGGTTGTTGCCATGTGGGATTACCATTGCCTTAACCAGGCCACAACCCCCGGTCGTTACCCCAGTCCCACGCACCTAGGGCTTTTTGGCGCGTTTAGTTGAAAAGTTAGTTTTGTGGAAAGTCGATCTAGCTAGGGGCTACCACTAGGTGCCTGTGTGCTCAGAGGGCATTTCCAAACCAGTTGTGATTACCCCGTTTGGCCTTTTTGAGTTTCTGCACATGCCGTTACGACAGAAAAATGCAGCACAGACTTTCCAACGGCTGATGACTCTGTATTAAAAGACTTCGATTTTCTTTTTGTTCATATGGTGCCTCCAAAATTGAAAATGTACCTCATCTCCACACTCTTTTCGAGCGTTTATTCCAACACAACATTGAATTGGGTTTCACCTTAAGTGGCTGGACTGATGTGACGACATTATTACATAAGTACTTTTGGCGTGATTTTTGTGTTTAGGCTTTCAAGTTCAATAAAATGTGTTACGGGTTTCACTAAACATAAAACACATCACTTTGTTTTATTTGAGAAAACAAATAATACAGGATGGAAACAGGTTTTTCAGTCCAATATGTTTCTACTGATCAAGATGCAGGTGTGCAGATGTGCTAAAGGTCCAGAGATATCTGCTATAAGGATGATTTGTGGAAGTGACAATTTGAGAAATACTCTGTATTAAAGTAACAGCTGGCTTTGTTTTTGGATTTGCAGTTGTGATAAACTATTTTCAATTTGCATTTTGTGACACTGTTGCATTTTCTGATGTTCTGATTTTGAAACCATATTTGTCAGCTGCCATTCAGCCTTCACGCATCAAACCTAATAAAATTATGACATGCATCAATCTAATTGGTTGCTTTCTGACTGAGATTGGTCCTGAGCCAAACTCAAAGTCTTGTCTTTTATCAATTTTGGTGCATGACAATTATGTTTTTACTCAAGTAGTATTTCTGATACGGGGGGGAGGGAGAGGGGAAAGGGAACGTCGATTCAGACCATGAGAGGCCTGCGTTGGGCATTTTCATGCCTTACAAGGCGCAGATTGGAAGTCTGTGTGGGGCGCCACTCCTCGCACAGACACTAGAGCAATGTGTGGTTAAGTGCCTTGCTCAAGGACACAAACACACTGCCACAGCTGAGGGTCAAACTAGCGATCTTCAGATCACTAGATGCACACCTTAACCACTTGGCCACGTGCCCAACGAAGATGGTTTATAATATATATATATAAAATATATATATGAAATATAAAATGTATATATATATATATATATATAGGAATTTGAGAAAACAATTATTTGAGCAACACTCACAACACGTTGGCCTTCGTCAGGTTCCGGCCCGAAACGTTGACTGATTGTTTCCACGGATGCTGCCCGACCTGCTGAGTTCCTCCAGCGTGTTGTGAGTGTTGCTTTGACCCCAGCATCTGCAGATTATTTTGTGTTAACAATTATTTGACAAGCATGCATTGAGCAAAATCTTTTATATGATTTAAAAATACTTTTTCTTTTTCACAGTAGTGTGATAATCTACACAGAATTAACATTTAGAACATTCATTCATGATGAAATATAAGTTGATTATAAAATATTCTCATGATATTTTAATAAAGCTACATGAACTATTTTATTGGTATCTTCATTTCTCATTACTTCTGCATTTTTCTCCTTTTCATTTTCGCTTTTTATTCTTTTGCATTTTCTCACCTTTTTTTTTACTATTGAAATCTTATTTTCCTATCTGCTTCTGATAACTTAAATTCCCTTTATTGATCTTCACAAGCACAATCTAGTTAGTTAATAATTTCATATCATCCATATGTCACCCTTGGTCATTACTTTTGGTCCCCATTGGACACCTAGCACTCATCTGTGGCTCCAAGTAGCTGTTTGCATGCAACAGTGGCCAGGCACCAGTACACCGCTTTGACAGACTGGCTAAACCAGGTGAGGGTAGCTAGCGGGTCTCGTACCCCGGTGAGATAGGGACATACCTGTCCTAGCATGCAAAGTTAAGTCCAGTCCTACTTAGGACAGAGCGAATGAGATCTACAGTGAGATCTAATCGCCAGGAAGGTGGTTCTACAACACTCCCTGGTGAGTGAAGGGCATGACAAGGCACAGAGTTCATGGTCATCCACAGCAACCAGAAAAGACCCCAGTTCGTGACAACTACTCATACCACTGAATGCGGACTTCCCAGGTCAAGAGAGTGGAACTGTCCCAGTGCAACAGTTTCTCCACTGACAAAACTCTCCAGCACAGGTTCCCTGTCATTGTCAGATACAACAGCCAATCACCAGTAGGATTGGTAGTGTTCCAATCTGTTCTGCCTTTCATATAAATACATAATTCATTACTTAGTTAAATAGCTGTATGCCTTTTTAACTATTTCCATTAAACTGCTGCTAATTGGGACAGCCACTTAATTGGACCAAAATCTACTGGGCCAAATGTCCCATTTAACCAGAATGCACTATATAGCATTCCAGCTGAGGTTTCTCTAAAGCGTGGTACAAACTAGGGTGTTTTCCAATCGTGAATAACCCTTTGATTGTATCCCAGAGCTTTATTACCTGGAAATTAGCCAATGGCTACAATGACTGGTTGGTCAATCAGTTCAGGGCAGGGCAGACAACTTCAGTCAAAGATATGTGGCTAGTAAATTTGGAGCCCAAGGTGTCCAAAGTGTGAGTAGTTAGTGTATATGTCACGGTCCCGATCGTTAATTCCCTATCTTTCTCCTGATTTCCTTTGATTATGCCACGGTTCCGACTGCTAATTTCCCATTTGCTTCTAATTCTCTTTGATGACGGCACACCTGGTTTCCATCAAGACCTGCAGCATAAGAACCCCGGCATTACAACCACTAGTCGCCAGATCGTTGGTTTTGCCTGTGTGGTAATTAATGTTTCTGGGCCGCTTAGGACCTTGTGTTTTAAGTTTTGCTCCAGTTTCAAGGTTTACCTATGAAACTCTCTCTCTCTCTGTCAAAGCTTCGTGTCAAGGCTTTGTGTCCAGATCTCTCCTGTTTGCTGTTCAACGTTCACGTCTGTGTAAGCATCCAAACTCAATCTCCGTGCCTGTGTCCTGCACTTGGGTTCGCGTCATTCACTCATTGCAACAGAACAATCTGGCCACAATGGACCCAGCAGAAACGAATACCCTGCAACAAGCCCTCGCCCAGCCAGGGCTCCCTACTGGGTCTGCACAATCAACTTCTCCAGGATGTCATGGAGAATCTCCGTTCCCTGTCTGCTAACGTAACAAAGATCAGTGACCAGGTGGATCGTGTATCCACTCATTTTACCCCATTCATTCCTGGAACTCTGTCTAGCCAGCCCAGACAGCCTGCAGTGACAACCCTCTACATGTCAGCAACACCTCCGCCAAGAGAGCAGCACGTACCCGAACCGGAGAACTACACTGGGGATTTGGGGAAGTGCCGGGCCTTCCTTCTGCAATGCCCCTTGGTGTTCGAACAACAGTCATCCACATACTCCACGGATAAGTCAAAGATAGCTTATATCACGGGTTTGTTGCGGGGAGGTGCTTTAGCCTGGGCTACAGCTGTTTGGGATAATTAACTGGATATCTGCTCTTCTTTCCCCACCTATATCGCAGAAATGAGAAAGATCTTTGACCATCCCGTCTGTGGTAAAGACGCCGCCAAGCGTCTACTCACTCTCCGTTCGTGTTCACGCAGTGTTGCCGAATATTCCGTGGAGTTCCGGATGTTAGGGGCCAACTTGAGGTGGAACGATGAAGCATTCCAAGAGGTATTTCGAGATGGTGGTAGCGACATGGTGAAAGACAAGTTGGCGGCAAGAGATGACTCCGACAGCCTAGATTCCTTGATCTCCTGAGCCACCAGGTTGGACAATCGTCTAAGAGAACGTCATAGAGAAAGAACTGGTTGTCCACCACCTTTGGCCAGTCCACGGCACTCATTACTGTCTCCCACCAGCACAAGTCTCTCTTCTCCTCCTGCTCCTAGAATAGCTCCCAGCCCGGCCATTTCCACCGCCCCGGGAGAGGAACCCCTGCAGCTGGGACGGAACCGTCTTTCTCCCACAGAGCGACTCTGGAGAGTGAGAGAGCGGGAGTGTCTCTATTGCGGCCAGTCTGGCCACTTCCGTGCTACCTGTCCCCTTTGGCCTAAAGGCAAGGCTCACCAGTAAAAAGGGGGACCCTGGTGAACCAGACAACATTCCCTTCCGTCCCCCGAACCTGGATGCAGATCCAAGCTACTTTACGTTACAACCAACAGTCCCTGCCTCTGTCAGCTCCAGTGGACTCCAGCGCTGAGGGAAACCTTTTGGGTGAAAACACAGCTTCCCAGGCCGGAATTCCTTGGGAGCCATTGAGTGCCCCTCTGGAAGCCCGGACACTGGATGGTAGACTCCTGGCCCGAGTCACTCACTGCACACCACCCCTGTCACTTATTCTCTCCAGGAACCATCAGGAATAGGTGCGACTTAACCTAATTTCCTCTCCTCAAGGTCCTATAGTTCTTGGGTACCCCTGGTTAAGCCGCCATAATCCCCACATTGACTGGTCCACCGGGAAGATAGTCAGCTGGAGTCCATTCTGTCACTCCACTTGTATACAATTGGCCCTGTCCCTTGTGAAAGTCACCGCGACCTTGTCTGCCACTGAAAACCCCGAGTTATCCAGGGTTCCAGCAGAATATCACGATCTGGGAGAAGTGTTTTGCCTCCACATTGCCCTTACGATTATGCTACTGACCTTCTCCCCGGAGTCCCTCTACCCACCAGTCGGCTGTATAACCTGTCCCGGCCAGAAAGGGAAGCAATGGAGGCTTACCAAAATGACTGTCTCGGGGCTGGTGTTATCTGACCCTCATCTTCCCCTGTAGGCGCAGGTTTCTTCTTTGTGCGGAAGAAAGATGGCTCACTGCGCCCCTGCATTGACTACCATGGCCTGAATAGCATCACCATAAAGAATAAGTATCCCCTGCCCCTTATCAACTCTGCTTTCGAGCCCCTTCACTGAGCCACCATCTTCTCTAAGTAGTGCCTACCACCTGGTCAGGATAAGGGAGGGAGATGAGTGGAAAACAGCTTTCAACACCCCTCTTGGTCACTTCAAATACCTGGTCATGCCATTCGGTCTCATCAATGGCCCTGCTATCTTCCAAGCCCTGATAAGCAATGTCATTAGGGACTTCATTAACCAGTTCGTTTTTGTTTATTTGGACGACACCTTAATCTTCTCCCGCAGTCTTCAGGAACACACCATGTCCGTCAGGTTCTGAAGAGGCTTTCGGAGAACAAACTATTCATTAAGGCTGAGAAGTGTGAGTTCCATGCCAGTTCCATCAGTTTCCTGGGATACATCATTGAGAGTGGGCAGGTGAGGGCAGATCCCGAAAAGATCTGGGTGGTGGTGGAGTGGCCAAAACCCACGACACTCAAGCAACTCCAGCAATTTCTGGGATTCACAAACTTTTATCGTCGCTTCATCAGGGATTACAGCCCAGTGGCAGCACCCCTTACTCAGCTCACCTCTCCTGCGACCCCTTTTCACTGGACCCCCGGAGCGGACTCAGCCTTCTCGGAGCTGAAGAGGCATTTTACCTCCGCTCCCATCCTGGTCCAACCTGACCCCTCTTGCCAATTCATTGTGGAAGTCGACGCCTCCGACTCTGGGGTGGGAGCGGTCCTCTCCCAACGCTCCGGCCCAGACCAAAAACTCCATCCCTGTGCCTTACTGTCTATCCCCTGCTGAACGGAACTACGACGTAGGGTACCAGGAGTTACTGGCCGTCAAATTCGCTTTGGAGGAGTGGAGGCACTGGCTGGAGGGAGCATGACATCCATTCATTGTCTGGACAGATCACAAGAGTCTCGCATATATCCAAACCGCCAAACGCCTGAATTCCCGCCAAGCCCATTGGGCATTATTTTTTGGCCGTTTCAGACTCACACTCACCTCTCGTCCGGGGTCCAAGAAGGGGATGACTGATGCTCTCTCCCATTAACACATCTCTAAGAAGGGCCTTCCTAACCCCAAGACCATCCTTCCACCATCCTGTGTAGTGGCTGCCCTCACCTGGGAGATTGAATCCATAGTCAATGAGGCCCAACGGACTCAACCTGACCCAGGCAATGAATCCCCCCAATCGCCTCTTTGTGCCTGACTCTGTTCGGTCTCAGGGTCTCCAGTGGGAGAATACTTCTCGTTTCGCCTGCCATCCCACAATCGATCGAACTCTGTCCCTTCTGAAGAGACATTTCTGGTGGCCCTCCATGGACGCTGACGCCTGTTCCTTCGTCTCTGCCTGTTCTGTTTGCGCCCGTGGAAAAGCCTCCCACCGACCACCTGCTGGGTTGGTTCGTCCCCTACCTGTCCCTAGCCGCCCTTGGTCTCACACTGTGCTGGATTTCGTTACGGGACTACCTCCTACACATGGGAACACTGCTGTACTCAACGTGGTGGACCGTTTCTCCAAAGCTGTGTGCTTCGTAGCCCTTTCCAAACTCCCTACAGCGCGAGACAGCTGACCTCCTTGTCCAACACGTCTTCCACCTTCGTGGTATTCCCTCTGACATTATTTCTGACCAGGGCCCCCAGTTCACCTCTCAAGTCTGGAGATCCTTTTGTCAAGCCCTTGGATCCTCAGTAAACCTGTCTTCTGGCTTCCATCCGCAGACTAATGGTCAAACAGAATGAGCAAACCAGGATTTGGAAGCAGCACCGTGCTGCATAACCGCCAACAACCCGTCATCCTGGAGCACCCATCTCGCTTGGGTAGAGTATGCCCACAACTCCCTGGTCAGCACTGCCACCGGAATGTCATCTTTTGAACGCTTCCTTGGTTACCAACCCCCTCTGTTTCCTGCACATGAAGATGACGTTGCTGTGCCTTCTGTTCAGGCCCATCTCTGCCGGTGCTACAAGATCTGGAAGGATGCACACACGGCCCTGCTCCGCTCAGCCGACCGCAACCGGAGGATTGCCGATCGCCATCGAATTCCTGCACCAAATTATCAGCCTGGGCAGAAGGTTTGGCTCTCATCAAAAGACTTTGCCCCCTCAAGAATGAACCCAAGAAACTTGCCCCTCGCTACCTGGGACCACTCGAGATTGAGAGTGTCATCAACCCCTCGGTGGTCAGACTCCAACTGCCCGGATCCATGCACATTCATCCCACGTTCCATGTCTCCCAAATGAAACCTGTATCTGTCACCCAGCGTACACTGTCCGGCGAATACTGGATGTGTGCCGCTGAGGCAGGAACCTCCAGTACCTGCTCAATTGGGAACGATATGGCCCGGAGGAACGTTCCTGGATTCCCCGCTCCTTCATTGGGGACCCCTCCCTCATCCATGATTTCCATCGAGACAATCCGGACAAGCCTGGTTGTTTAGATATCCCTTTGCAAACTTCTGATGCTGAATTTTGTAGTGAGGACGCAGGAAAGGTTTTCTTCTGATGACTCTTCCTTGAAGGTCATATTTGTGCAGGTGTCGCTGCACAGTAGAACAGTACACCATCACTCCAGAGTCTGCTAAATCTTCCTGAAGGTCTTTTGCAGTCAAATGGGGGTTTTGATTTGCCTTTCTAGCAATCCTACGAGCAGTTCTCTTGGAAAGTTTTCTTGGTCTTCCAGATCTCAACTTGACCTCCACCGTTCCTGTTAACTGCCGTTTCTTAATTACATTATGAACTGAGGAAACGGCTACCTGAAAACGCTCTGCTATCTTCTTATAGCCTTCTCCTGCTTTGTGGGCATCACTTATTTTAGTTTTCAGAGTGCTAGGAAGCTGCATAGAGGAGCCCATGGCTGCTGATTGTTGGGACAAGGTTTGAGGAGTCAGGGTATTTATAAAGCTTTGAAATTTGCATCACCTGACCTTTCCTAACAATGATTGTGAACAAGCCATAGCCCTAACAAGCTAATTAAGGTCTGAGACCTTGGTAAAAGTTATCTGAGAGCTCACATCTCTTGGGGTGCCCAAACTTTGCACGGTGCTCCTTTCCTTTTTTTCATTTTAAAACTGTACAAAATGGAAATAATACACTAATCTTGCTTAAAATGTTGAAATGAATGTTTCATCTTTAATTTTACAACTTTTGGAGATCAGTTCATCTTCTACTCACTTAACTATTCATAGTAACAGAAATTTTGACCAGGGTGCCCAAACTTTTGCATGCCACTGTACTGTGTTCAAAACGGATGGCTCTTCTTTAACATCGTTTGCAAGTCTAGTGTCTTAGGTGTTCGCATCATTTAAATTTGGATGCATCCTAAGCTTCACGAGGAGGTTCCCAGTACTGAATACAGTGGTTGTTTCCTTGGTGTAACATGTTCAAATATGTCGCTATGTGCGATCGCAAATTTATGTATGACTCCGTGCATGATTGTTAATGTGTCTGTGTATGTTGGTAGCTTCCTCTCTCTCTCTCTGTCTATTAGCAAGTATAGTATAGTAAAGCCTGATAGTAAAACTTCAGGTTGCAAATCCTGAGCCAAATACCAAACCAGCATGGAATATTAGCTCTATTTCCTTTGGACTTACTCAGGACCCCAGCTCCAGTGCTCTCTTCTGACTCACAGGGGCCCAATTCCCATACTCCCTTTCCACTTAATGAGGCCCTGCTTCCAGTGCCCCCTTTAAACCAGGGGATCTCAAACTGAGGTCCCTGGATAGGTTCCAGGGAGTCTATAAATCTTGTTATTTAATGCATTAATAAAGAAGCACGTATACTATATCACAAATTTGTTTTTTTTAGTATTTTGATACCTGTGCTTGAACGTAATTGGTTTCTTTTGTAATCCTAGGTATTTTATTATATATATTTAAATACTTTATTTTGAAAGTGAGTCCGTAGGCCACTTGGAATATCAGAAGGGTCCATGGCATAAAAAGATTGAGAATCCCAGCTTTAAACTCCCAGATTTTCATTCCCCTGCTTCCTTGAAACTTGCCAGGTCCTTGTTTCTGCACTTCATTTAAACTTATCCAGTTTAATGAGACATTTATCATTCTACAGTGTAATCTAAAATTAAAACTGAATTCGCAGTGTATTAGAGCATAGCATTTGTATGAGTAACATCTGATAGTCCAGGAAATCTGCTAGTTTGGTACCATGAAAGTTCTGAGTGTGCTGGATTTTCTCGTCTCCCACATCATCAGAGATTAAAGTTTATTTGAGAAGTACTCAGAATGTTTTACCCAGGGTTTCATGATCTGTGAAAAACTCCAGAATCTGTTTTAATAAAATGCATTTTTTTTCTCCTGTAACACCACTGCAGAATTCCCAGTGAAGGTCCAGACCATTTCTCATTGAATTCTGTCAACTAGATGATGGTCCATCTGGAAACCCCACTCCTCCTTGTCCTGAAATTCTCGACTTGGAAATTCACATTTCAGTTCACTTATAATGCTTTTACTAACTAAACCTTCTTCTACTTTGCTTTATTAAACTGTGATATTTTGAATTTAATAGGAAAATTAAAATCAATTTCTTTGATCTAATGTATTCTAACAAAATGCAACTGAGGTAATTTGAATGAAATCATCATTTATTTTCAATTTTATCAAAGAATATATTTTATTCATTGAATATTTAAATATATCACGGTGTAGAATCAAGTAGATTTATATTAAAGGTAATTTGATAAACAGAACATGAACATATAATACTCAGTCATTCAATGTGTTTTACTGCATAACTTGTTTATACAGATTCAGGGTTTCCATAGAGATCATATTCTCGTAAAGTGAATGTTGTTTCATCATTTCCTGAGTAGTACCAACGACTGAAATCTGTCAGCAGTGGTTTATAGCAATGGTATTAACTGTAGAGGAGGCAATAAGTTACTTGGATTTGGTAACGTTCAGAACAGTACCATGTGTTCAATGTAAGTCAGTGTTGGATTCTGATGTTAATCCTAGGTTCTTTCAAAAGTCAGGAAAGAGGCACAAGACGGTTTCTTCACAATCATTTTATTAAGCGGTGATAGAACCAAGGAACCAGGAACAGAAGTTAGTAGCAGAAGGCTTAAAGACAAAAATAGACAAAGATGTTAAGATAGCATCCAGCGTGGAACAGCTATTTTTATATTACAGAGATAACAAAAACTCCATTCAAATATGTAGCTAAGAATCAACCAATGAGAAAGCACTTATTCAAATAACGCAGAACAAATAAGCTACCAGAGCTTTTCAGAATTATACTTTGTATAACCACTAGAGGCTTATTAAACAGTTTATATATAAGAACTACTTAAAATACATGGAGATAATTAGTTGTTAAATTACAAAGAAAATGACAATTGAACAGTCTAATCTAAGAATTAAACAGTCAGATTCAACAAGTTCAATTGAAGAAAATGATAGTAACACAGGACAAAATAGTCCACCCACACAGATCCTTGCTTCTGTTTTAATAATATTGTAAACAAATCCACAGAAAGAAATGCAGTCTGACATTCAATTTTCTCTTTTGCATTTGAAAAATTATTGAAGAATAGTGTATATAAACTCAACTTCATTTGGCTAGTGGTCACAGAATTTTCTTCCCAAGTGGTAATTATTTTCCATTAGCCAGTTTCTAATTTTTTTAACTTAAGGCTTACTTCAACTCAAAATTGATGTTTTCAGTAGACTGAACCCAAAAAAAATTGTATAAATAAATCTTGAGTAATATCCTGATTAAGATTTTTACTGTTATATAGTAGGTATTTCATTTTAGCAGTTCTGTAAGAGCAGTCTGGTCTGCTTTCAGCCTGTTTGAGTTTGAGCTGAGATAAGAGGCTCTGTTGTTCATCTTAGGAATGTGGTGTCAGCTAATCAGGATGGTGGAATTGGGAGAAGGTTCTAGAGAATACTGGGTGGGACAAGGTCTTTTTTGGCGAGAGCCGGGGGAACACGGGAGGGAAGATGGCTGAGGGTGTCATCCCTGTTTCACAAGGTACTTTGTGCAGATGAATAGCTTCAAGGAGGAAGGACCGATACTCCCCTGGGAGACCGATGCTCCCACTTTCAAATCTCTTACTCACTCTTCTTTCAGTTAGTCCTAACGAAGGGTCTCGGCCCGAAACTTCGACTGAACCTCTTCCTAGAGATGCTGCCTGGCCTGCTGTGTTCACCAGCAACTTTGATGTGTGTTGCTCCCCTGGGAGAGCCCAATTGTTGGAGATGGATTTTGAGCAACACTCAGAAGGTGTTGTGTGCTTTCATGACTACCGAGGGTCCAGTGAGTGAGCTACTGACAACTTCAAGATGAGCTCCAACTTATGTGCACATTTGACTGTTTAATTATAATGGGCCTTTTTTGTTTTTTTCCTTTAATAACTCTTTGGAAAAGTTAACGTTCATAAATTTACTTTCTTTATAATTGTATGCAGTGTACTGTCTGTTATTTCTTGCCAACGGGCAATTACGGGGGCGGGGGGCAGTATATCACACAACAGTCACACAAACCAGGGTTTGGGTGGGCGAGACATCCCAAACACATGGGTTTGGTGGGACCAAAGTTGTATACACCTTCGAATTAAGGAGCTGAGAAAAATGGTTTCCTCGCTGCAGTGGCTGTTAGCTAGGGGCTAGACAGCTGCATTTCCAGAGACACCCAGTAATACGGAGTTTCACTTGAAATCCATTTTAAAACTGAAGCTTAGAAAATAATACTTTGGATAAGCTAAATTCTGAAGGTTATTGAACGTTTGTTTGTTAATTATTATTGTATGTGCTTAATCCTTCTTCAAATAATATGATTAATTGTGTTTAATTTGTCTCATAATAATGTGATTAATTTTGTTACAAACTATGAGAATATTTTACAAATGTTAACACAAAATACTCTGCAGATGCTGGGGTCAAAGCAATACTCACAACACGCTGGAGGAACTCAGCAAGTCAGGCTGCATCCGTGGAAATGATCAGTGAACGTTTTGGGCCGGAACCCTTCGTCAGGACTGTAGGGGAAAGGGGCAGAGGCCCTGTAAAGAAGGTGGGGGGAGGGTGGGAAGGAGAAGGCTGGTAATTTCCAGGTGAAAAACCAGTAAAGGGAAAGACCAAGGGGTGGGGAGGGGAAGCAGGGAGGTGGTAGGCAGGAAAGGTGAAGAAGGAATAGGGGAAAACACAATGGGTAGTAGAAGGAGGCGGAACCATGAGGGAGGTGATAGGCAGCTGGGGGAGGGGGCAGAGTGAAATAGGGACAGGGGAAGGGAGGGAGACGGAATTACCAGAAGTTGGAGAATTCAGTGTTCATACCAAGGGGCTGGAGACTACCAGGACGGTATATGAGGTGTTGCTCCTCCAACCTGAGTTCACAGATGTTTCTAGACTTACATTTTCTAGATAGCTCTACACTGAATTTTCAATAATAATAATGTTCAACAGTATATACAGCATTGAGAGCATAATATTTGTAACATAAATGCCAGTTCATTCTAAGAAACCATACAGCCGGAAGCCAACAACCCAGTCAATTGGCATCTGAGAATAGATGGAAATACAAACATTGTATTTTGGAGAAAACTGTTTGACAGAGCTGAAAAATGAAAGGTGTTGGAGCAGCTTAACAGGTTGGAGTCCGCGGAATAGAATTGGGAGAAGCGATGCAATGCTGAAAATTCATGAGGGTAATAAAAATACAGAGAGCTGTGGCCATGAGTACATCACCAAAAGTCGAGGATAAAAACAAAGTCAATAGCTAGCTGATGATATGGTATTTTCTGCTGAAAATTTTGCAGACGTTTTGTAGACATGGAGCAAAAAAAGGTGCTGACAGGTGGAAAGAAAGTCTGAAGAGCTGAAAACACTGGCATAATATCACAGAATTGTTATGCCACAGAAATGGGCCATTCATGCTGGTTCTGTGAACAACAATCATTTCTGTCCTCTTTCCCATAGCACTGGAAGTTATTTTCCCTTAAGTAGTCATCTAATTCTCTTTAGAAAAACCTTGTACTAATTTCAATATTTGAAGATGAAGTCCTTCATGCCTGAAACCGTTTCAGTCAACATCTGCAGATTCAAGAACCAATATGTCCTACTTAAAGTGTGGTGACCAATTGTGGGTGAAGTCCTTCAGTTGTATTCCAACTGGTGTTCAAATATCCTCACTATTGTAACAGCAATGAAGCCCAGATGTTCTTTAGCAGCTCTGGCTACCTCCAACCATTTATGTACAAGTATAACCAGGTGTATTTGTATTTACACACAGTTTGCTTTTGCCTCTATTGTCTTGCTTTACTGGCTTTCATTCCTTCTTCCAAAAGTGAAGTTTCCTGCAGATTGTGGAGGTACTTACTGTAGTTCTATCAGAATGATTTAGGCAAGAGCTGAGTGATTTCAAAAATCTATAATATGGCATATTGGAGAAGGAGGGAAATGGTGACTCTTTTGCAAAGCTTCTTTCTGCTGTTTAACACCAGACTCTCCAGCATGCTTAACACATGGGTAGCTCAAGACCAGCTTGGCGGTGCTAGTGTTAAATCATTGTTGCATGAGGAATAATGTTATGGATTTCCTGTTAGGCACAGTATCAATGTGTGAGAGACAATTTTATGTCCTCCTATCTCAATTTGCAGTCCGTACTTATGATGAAAATATGCATATGTGATTCCATAAGACCATACGACCATAAGATAAAGAAGCAGAATTAGGCTACTTGGCCCATCGAGTCTGCTCCATTTTTTTTTGATTCATACAAGAAACATTAATAAACATTTTAAATGGTCAAACAATGAATATTATGAAGCCCAGTTTCATCATCATTCTGGCTGCTGATTTGAAGCGGATTTCAAATAACTTTTCAAATACATTTTTGTTCCATCTTTTCTACAAGTTAATTTCATTCTGAGAGCACAAGGAAGAATGACAAATTAAGCAACACCTGAGGTCTGACACACTGAGCACAAAAGCAAAAAGCCACGTTTCACAGAAATAGGAAAATTCAAAATGAATAAAAGCATTGGTGAAGGATTTCTTGCAGCAATTCTTTTAACAGCTGGAGGATAATATGCAATTCTATGTTTCACATTTGTTTTAAAATAAATACACATATTTTTCTGATGACTATGAAGGCAATCTGGATGATTTTGGACCTTGATATTCTTTCAAGTACCAACACTGATTTAAAGGCTTCAGTTTTTAAAATCTAACTTACTTCTGAAGCTGAGGAAGCAAAGGGGTACAATGGAAAACGGGCAAAGAGGCCACGATTTCAATGGGCAAAAGAAACAGTAAAATCTGCAGATACACTCTAACATCACAATGAGGAAACATTTCCAAGTTATCTCATTTTATATATATTTTCTAAAAGGTGTTACGTTTTAAATGGAAACTTATCTCAATTAAGCCCACTCTGCATTGACCTTGGTTTGCTCAAGCAAAGCTTAACTTACCGTGTTTCTCGTTAGACTATCAGAGGGCAAGATAAAAGAGTCAGTGGTAGAGCTGTTCACTAGTTGCAGATGTAACTGGATGGAGATGGATTTAATCTACAATGGTCTTTTATAAGTGTAGCTCAAAACCAGGCTGAAAATTGCTTTTCTAACTTGCAGCCTAAGAAAGACCTTTTGATGCCTTGATCTGTCAGATCATGTGACCACATCCACTAATAACTTCAAGGATTTCAGGCCAGTTACATGAATATATTTATTGTCAAACCAAAACAACCTTTTACGTAAAATGCAGATCAGTAAGCTATTTAAGATTGATACATGTCAGAGTCTTCTCATGATCTAATTTCTTCCAATAAGGAAAATGGAGTGTTAAAGATGGTCTTTTTTAAAATGCAAACTTAGAAATCAGGTTTTTGTAAAGTGAACCTCCATCCTCCCAAAATTTTTCACTGATATGCAGGGCTTCAGTTAATTAACGTTAATGCTGAGGGAATCAATGCTGTCAAGTACTGAGACATCTTGATTTCCCACTCTCAGACCATATCTATTTACAGCTATAACTCCCTCCACTCAGAATGAGACTCCCATTTTACTTCAGACATTAGAAGATATTCCTAGGTGTGCGCATTGGATTGGGAGTTTGGGAATCGGAAGCTGGATATTGTAGATGGTGCACTATGGTGGAGGGAATGAATGTTTACAAAGGTGGAAAAGGATGCCAATTAAGTGGGTTGCTTTTTCCCACTGACGTCAAACATCACTGGAGCTTTGCTGGAGCTGCCCTCCATCAGAGAGATGTGGAAAGTTATTCCATTGTGTTTCTGTAATGCTTTGTAGGGTAGGCTCTTACAACGGGTGTGGAGGGACAAGAGGTAAAGAAGTCCACTGCCTAACCTCTATTTGTAAACCTATTGCTTCTGATTTGTCCAACTGAATTTCAGGTCATTTGTGACCCCTGGCAAACTGCTGCTGAGGCATGGTACTGATAGTGTATGTCAAGGGAAGGTTTTATATGATTAATTTATTATCGAAGTACATATATGTTACCATATACTACCTTGAAATTCACTTTCTTGCAGGCATTTACTGGAAAAAGAAAGAAGTACAATAGAATGTCTTCCATCCACTACATAATGGACTGGTTGGGCACAGGAGTACATTCAGCCAGAGACTCATTCCACCGAGATACAACACAGAGCATCATAGGAAGTCATTCCTGCCTGTGGCCATCAAACTTTACAACTCCTCCCTTGGAGGGTCAGACACCCTGAGCCGATAGGCTGGTCCTGGACTTATTTCCATCTGGCATAATTTACATATTATTATTTAATTATTTATGGTTTTGTATTGCTATATTTATACTCTATTCTTGGTTGGTGCAACTGTAACGAAACCCAATTTCCCTCGGTATGACTATGACTATGAATTTAGAGAGATGTACATTACCAGACAATGACTGTCAAACAATCAATGTGCAAAAGAAGACAAAGTGTGGAAATAACAAAACTATAATAGCACTGAGAACATGAATTGTAAAGGGTCCTTGAAAGTAAGTCTTCAAGTCACAGAATCAGATCAGAATGGTGGTAACTGAAGTTATCCTCATCAGTTCGGGAGCCTGATCGTTACAGGATAGCAACTGTTGCTGAACTTGGTTGTGACCTAAGCCTTCCGTACCCCAAGTAATATTGACCCAAGCCCCCTGTACCTTGTAATATCGACCTAAGCCTTCTGTACCGCATGCACAATGATACTAGCGAGAGAGGGCATGACCTGGATGGTGGCTGTCATTGATGACAGATGCTGCTTTCATACGGCAGAGCTCCATGTACTCAATGGTAGGGAGGACTTTAGGCCTGTGACGGACTGGGCTGTATCCATCACTTTCCAGAGCCTTTTCCTTTCCTGGGCAACTGTTGTTTCCATACCAAGCTGAGATGCAACAGTTAGGATAGTCACTGCTTGCCAGCTTTGTGACACGCAACTGTGTGACAAAGTAGACAATGCCCAAATGGCATCTAGGTCCCACTTCACGTAAGAATGTCCTGTTTCACTGGGGATATAACATCATGAAATTATTAGCAAACATCTATACTCCTCTTCTAATTACAGAAGGTCACTGATGACACAGTTGAAGATAACTGAGCATAAGCATGCTACATTGATCAAAAAAGGCTGAGATGTTTGGGCTTACGCAGCAATAGCCACCCTTCTCACGTGGCATCGGACTCCAGATATTGCAGTGTATTTTTTTTTTACTTGATGCTTATTGACTTCAGTTTTACCAGGTGAAGGTAAACCCGAAAGGTTTTTCCAAGTATATTAAGAGTAAAAGGATAGTAGGGGACAAAATTGGTCCCCTAGAAGATCAGAGTGGTCGTCTATGTGTGGAGTCTTACGAGATGGGGGAGATCTTAAAAGTTTTTTTGCATCAGTATTTACTCAGGAAACTGGCATAGCGTATATGGAAGGAAGGGAAACAAGCAGCAGTGTCATGGAACATACAGAGATTAAAGAGGAGGAGGTGCTTGCTGCCTTACAGCGAATAAAGGTGGATAAATCCCCCGGGCCTGACATGATATTTCCTCGGACCTTGAGAGAGACTAGTGTATTGCAGGGGCACTGGCAGAAATATTTAAAATATCCTTAGCCATGGGTGTGGTGCCGGAGGATTGAAGGGTAGCTCATGTAGTTCCGTTGTTTAAAAAAGGCTCCAAAGGTAAACCAGGTAATTACAGGCCGGTGAGCCTGACATCAGTAGTAGGTAAATTATTGGAAGGTGTTCTGAGAGATCGGATATACAAGTATTTGGACAGTCAAGGGCTGATTAAGGATAGTCAGCATGGCTTTGTGTGTGGTAGATCATGTTTAATGAATCTTGTAGAGTGTTTTGAGGAGGTTAACAAAAAAGTTGAAGGAAAGGCTGTGGATGTTGTCTACATGGACTTTAGTAAAGCTTTTGACAAGGTCCCACATGGAAGATTAGTTCAGAAGGTTCAGACACTAGGTATCCATGGAGAGGGTGTAAACTGGATTCGAAATTGGCTGTGTGGGAGAAGACAGAGAGTGGTAGTGGATGATTGCTTCTCAGACTGGAGGCCTGTGACTAGTGGTGTGCCTCAAGGATCTGTGCTGGGACCATTGTTGCTTGTTGTCTATATCAATGATCTAGATGATAATGTGGTAAATTGGATCAGCAAGTTTGCTGATGACACTAAGATTGGAGGCGTTGTGGACAGCAAGGAAGGCTTTCAAAGCTTGCAGAGGGATCTGGACTAACTGGAAAAATGGGACAGAAAATGGCAGTTGGAATTTAATGCAGACAAGTGTGAGGTGTTGCTTTTTGGAAGGACAAATCAAGGTAGGGCATACACAGTAAATGGTAGGGCACTGAGGAATGCAGAGGAACAAAGGGATCTGGGAGTTCAGATACATAATTTCCTGAAAGTGGCGTCACAGGTGGACAGGGTTGTAGAGAAGGCTTTTGGCATCCTGGCATTCATAAATCAAAGTATTGAGTATAGGAGCTGGGATGTTATGGGGAGGTTGTATAAGACATTGGTGAGGCCAAACTTGCAGTATTATGTGCAGTTCTGGTCACCTAACTATAGGAAGGATATCAGTAAGATTGAAAGAGTGCCGAGAAGATTTACTAGGATGTTGCCGGGTCTTCAGGAGTTGAGTTAGAGGGAAAGATTGAACAGGTTAGGACTTTATTCCTTGGAGTGTAGAAGAATGAGGGGAGATTTGATAGAGGTTTACAAAATTATGATGGGTATAGACAGAGCAAATGCAAGTGGGCTCCTTCCACTTAGATTAGGAGAGATAAATAGGAAAGGACATGGCTTTAGGGTGAAAGGGGAAAGGTTTAGGGGGAACATTAGGGGGAACTTCACTCAGAGAGTGGTGGGAGTGTGGAACGAGCTGCCATCTGATGTGGTAAATGCGGGCTCACTCCTAAGTTTTTTAAGAATACATTGGGTAGGTACATGGATGGGAGAAGTCTGGAGGTTTATGGACTGGGTGTAGGTCAATGGGACTAGCGGAATAAAGTTTCGGCAGACTAGAAGGGCCGAATGGCCTGTTTTCTGTGCTGTAGTGCTGTATGGTTCTATGGTACTTGATATCACAGTTGGTCAAGAACTGCCTTAATGCCACAGGGCAATCATTCTCACCTCAACTCTGGAATTCCGCCCATTTGCTAATGTTTACAACAGAGCTGTGATCAGGTCTTGAGGCAAGAGGTCTTGTCACAGCCTGAAGCTGGTATCGGTTATCAGTGAGTATACACTGCCACATAGCACTGTTCAGAAAACCATCCGTCCTGATAATCAAGAGAAGACCACTTGAGTAGTAATTAGGCAGTTTTGATGTGTCTTACTTCCTGTGGGCAGGAATGTGGACAATTTTCCACATTGCCAGCTAAATATTGTTAGAGTGAATTTCTTTGGGTAGATGATTTGTTTACACTTAAGTGACTTTGGCCACCAGACTTCTATTTGACAAAGTACTGTGGATTGAGTCCACAACAATGCGCTTCCTGAAAGGGTGTGAATACCAGATGCTTCTGGCGCCATAGTTTGACCTAATGCTGTAGTTTTGAAGACAGTATTATCTATACATTATAAATATCAATTGTCTTCTATGTTAACATGGGAAATGCCAAATAAATGTATTGTAGACTTAACTTACATTCCTAAAGGCTGTGGATACAAACCCAGACATGTTGGCGTCAGGAGGAAAGGATGGTGTGAGATTTTATGTGTAGCTTCAATAGGAAGCATTGTCTATGCATTGTCTGTAACTTTTTAAGTAGTGATTGCCTTTGTGTTTAGCATATAAATATCGAGCCCACATTCGGCTAGCAGACCTTTCTCCTGAAACCGTCTCCGTCCGTATGAGGCCTGCTTGTTGTGGTGAATAAAGAAGCTGTTTTGTATCTACCAGTGACTCTGTCTCTCCCGTGATTTCATCCACGCTACAGCAAATATAGTTCTTGTAGCTGTACTGGAAAACTTGAAAAGCATTACTGCTAGTGCCAGAGCACAACTTCAATACTGCAGATGGGGTATTCTTGGCTGCCACTGTGGCACCCAGTATTCTCAATCATTTTAAGATATCATGTGCAGAGGACCAGACTGGCTATAGTCTAGATTCTGTAGCAATGGGAGCCCAAGATGGATAATCCAATTCTGGCTAAAGATAGCTGCAACCCTTTCAGTTTTGAGTCCATTATTAAGATTGAGGTTTAGAGGTACTTGAAGCCACATGATAAAATAGGTCAAAGTCAGCATGATTTCCTAAAAGGGAAATCTTGCCTGACACATCTGTTGGAATTCTTTGAGGAAAGGACCGGCAGGATAGACAAAGGAGAGTTGGATGTTGTTTATTTGGAGTTTCAAAAGGCCTTTGATAAGGTGCCACACATGAAGCTGCTAAACTAGAGCTCATGATATTTCATGGATGTACTATATGTACTAGGATGGACAGAAGACTGGCTGACTGCAGAAACCAAAAGAGTGGGAATAAATTAGACTGTCATGACTGCCAATGTTCTGCAAGGGTTGGTGTTTGGTCTATGACTTTTCACATGATGTAAAAGAATTGATAGTTGAGTGGCCAAGTTTGCAGATGATACAAAGATAGGTGGACGGACAGCAGTGTTGAGGAAGCAGGGAGTCTGCAGAAGGACTTGTACAGATTAGGAAAATGGGCAAAGAAGTGCCAGGTGGAATATAGTGAAGAGAAGTGTATGCTCATGCACTTTGGAAGGGGTAAAGTCATAGACTATTTTCGAAATGTGGAGCAAATTCAAAAACCAGAGTTGCAAAGGCACTTGGGAGTCCTAGTGCAGTATTTCTTAAAGGTTAACTTGCAAGTTGAGGTGGTAGTAAGGAAGGCAAATGCATTGTTACCATTCATTTCCAGACGACTAGAATATAAAAGCAAGGATGTAATGATGATCAGTGTAGACAGGTTAGTACGTCACAATTAGAAAGTGGTTTCCTTTCCTATGTTTGACAGGGTTTCTAACATTTATCTACAACTTTCTGACTGCATATCACACAGCCACCATTTCCTGTGTGCAGGAAAAATTAAGACTCTGTGAGAATTCATTTGTCAGGCAGTTACTTGATGCGCTCATGGATAATTCTAATTTTAGATATTCATGAGAATTTTGTAGAATCAAATGCCCTTTGTCCAAATCCAATGCTGGGAAGTGGATGTAAAATGGCCTGGCTGGCTTCATCTTTTATATTTAGTTGTACTAATACTGGTATAATTATACTTGTTTACCATTTCAAAGACAGAAGACCAATCACTTGGGCTTGGACCTGAAGTCACATAATAAAGGCTCATTTGCATGTATGTGCCAGATCTCCTTCTCTATATGCATTATTGAACCACAGAGATTTCCTACTGAAACAATCTCCTTATTTTAGATTATTTCATTAACTAAATGCAGATCCCCCAGCTCCTCTGTGGGATTTCAAAAGATTCCCTGGAATGAGTCCCAATTTCCTAAATTGTTACACTAGTAACAAATGACTGTTTTACTAACCTTGCTTCTTTTGAAACTTAACTCAATATGAACTCTATCTTATCTAAAATTCGTTTCCTCATGCCCTATGCCACACTAAGAATTATACTTCTGTTTTTCTGGGAACTACAATTACAATGCTCTGTCTTCCCAATATGGTCATCTGATTCTCTGCCTCCACAATCTTTTCTAGCCTTTCTCCCCAATTTACAATGCTATGAATTCACCTCTTTGCTCCCCCATTGATGACAGTGTGTTCACAGCACTGTACATTTTAATTCCAGAAGTCAGCAAATCCAGAGGTAGAAGCCCAAAGACTGAAGACTGCAGCCAGCAAGTCTGGAGGTAGAGGCCTCAACGTTGAAGCACCTGGGTCAGCTTATCTGGAGGTCAGAGGCTCGATGTCTATGAGTCCGGGCCAAGGTCTACGAGATTGTGGTTAAGGACTGGAGGCCGCCTGACCTGGTGACCTGGGGCTGAAGGGTGAATGAGTGTGAGTGGGTGGGTGTGTGGGAAAGGGACTCGTTTCCCTGCTATTGTCCTGCAATTTTGTTGTTGTCATTGCTGCTTGTTTTGTTCTGCTAAACACTGTGGGCATGCAATGCCCTCTACCTTGCTGAGGGCAGGCAACAACTCCCTGATACCTCCTCAAACCTATTCCTTGAAGAGGACCCCACTCTGGATAATCAGAAAACTGCCTCTGACATCAGCACTGATCTCATTAATTCTGGAGAACTCCCATCCACTGCCACCAAACTCATAGTTCCCATACCCTGCACTGCCCACCTCTAGCTCCTACCCAAGATCCAAGAGCCTGACTGTCCCACTGTGTCTGCCTGTTCCTGCCCCACTGAACTCGACTCCATTCTATCCCCCTTGGCTCAGTCCTTTCCCACCTATACTCTCGACACTTCTCATGCACTCTATCTCCTCACTTTCATTTCCCTGGCCCTGACCACCTAATTACTACCATGGATGTTCATGCCCTATACTCTTCTATCCCCTATCAAGAAGGCCTTAAAGCATTCTGCTTCTTTCTCAATTGAAGGACCAACCAGTTCCCCTACACCACCACCCTCCTCCGTCTTGCAGACCTGGACCTCACCCTCAACGATTTTTCCTTTGGCTCCCCCCACTTTCTCCAGACTCAAGGGCAGCCATGGGCACCTGCATGGTCCACAGCTATGCCTGCCTTTTCATTGGCTACGTAGAGCAGTCCATGTTCCAAGCCTTCCCCGGAAATGCTCCCAGCTCTTCCTCCGCTACATTGACAACTACATTGGTGCTGCTTCATGCACCCATGCTGAGCTCGTCAATTTAATTAACTTTGTCTCTAACTTCCACCCTGCCCTTAAGTTCACTTGGTCCATTTCTGACACCTCCCTCTGCTTGCTCAATTATCTCCATCCCTGGAGACAAATTGTCAACCAACATCCTTTGAAAATCTACAGATTCTTAGAGTTATCGTGACCATTCCTCTTTCCACTTGATCTCCTGTAAAAATGCTATTCCATTTTCTCAGTTCCTTTGTCTCCATCACATCTGTACCCAGGATGTGGCTTTCCTTTCCAGGACATCAGAGATATCCTTCCTTTTCAAAGAACAGTGTTTCCCTTCATCCACCATTGATGCTTCCCTCACCCGCATCTCCTCACTTCCTGAATGTCTATGCTCATCCCATCTTCCCACCACCTTAACAGTGATAGAGTTTATCTTGTCCTTACCTACCACCTATGAGCCTCCACAGCCAACACATCATCCTTCACAACTTCTGTCATCTCCAAAGGGATCCTACCACCCAACATACTTTTACCTCCCTCCCTCTCTGCTTTCAACAGGGATTGCTCTCTCTGTGATTCCCTTGTCCATTTGTCTCTCCCCACTACTCTCCCTCTTGACACTTCTCCCTGCAAGCAGCCAAAGTGTTGCACCTACACATTCACCTCCATTCAGGGCCCCAAACAGTCCTTCCAGGTGAGGCAACACTTCACCTGTAAAGCTGCTGGGTTCATCTATTGTGTCCAGTGCTCCTGATGTGGCCTTCTCTACATTGGTGAGACCCATCGTAAATTATGGGACTGCATCATTGAGCATCTTCGCTCCATCTGCCAAAAGCCCTCCGGACCCTCTCCTCCTTCCCTTTCACCTGTCGTCCATTCTCTTCTCCCATCCGATTCCTTCCTCTCCAGCCCTTTAACTTTCATACCCACCTGGCTTCACCTATGACTTGCTAGCTCTCTCCCTTTCCCTAACCTTTTTATTCTGTAGTCTTCCCCCTTCCTCTGCAGTTGTGATGAAGGGGCTCGTCCTGAAACGTTGATTGTTTATTCCTTTTCACAGATGGTGCCTGGCCTGCTGAGTTCCACAAACATTTTTTTGTGTGTTGCTTTGGATTTCCAGCATTTGCAGAATTTCTCTTGTTTACGTAATGTTGGCACCTGGTTGTTTGGCAACACTTGCAGCTGCCCCCAGCATATACATTGTTGGTTGTTAATGTAAATGACAAATTTCACTGTATGTTTCAATGTACCCGTGATAAATAAATCTAAATCTGAATTAATTTTACTCATTTGACCTTCTGGTTTGCCCCTTCTCAGTTCTGTCACAAAAGCCATTTCAATACCTAACAGTATGATCATTCCTCTAATAAATTTTCCTAATTCTCATTTCATATCCTTTCTTTCCATGAAAACCAAATGGGGATGCTTTGCTTTGTTAAAGATATTATGTTGCTTATCTGTAGAGTTACTCTACCAGCGGGCTGAATGAGTCGTACAAATCATTTCCCAACACTTTCAATAGAAATCCAGTATTTATTTGAACAAACAAATTGTTGATTTCTGATTCTGTCATTTAAATATGCACATTTAATTTTAAACAATGAAGTTTGGAACATAACACTTATACGTATCGCAAAGGGAACAATATAAAGGCAAAGTGAATACAGTAGATTAGTCACATCGGGTTGGTGAGAGCAGACTGTGAAAAACTAGAACTAAATAATGCACCGTTAAACAAGACACCAAAATTACCATCTCAATATCAAATGCTGGAGTAGAATCAATTCTGTATGTACATTGAAACATTTTACATGAAATAACAAATCAAATGGTAAATATCTTCTCATATTTTAAAACAAGTAAATTATGTTACGTATTTTGCTTAAAAATTATTCAGGCACATTTTGTGAAAATTGAGCAAATTACTTGAAAACCAAATCATAAATAAAACCAATTTTAAATCAATTTGTAATCATACTTGATAAAAAAAATTATAACTGATATCAATAAGCACATCACAAACCATACAGTAACCTTTATCTCACTGTAGCTGTAAGAATTTAACCACTAATGTGTTCTTTCTTGGTACTAATTCGAATCACTTCATATACAACACAAAAAAGTCTTTAAATTTAGTGATATAATCTGAAAACATATGCTATGAATTCAACAATGAAAAAACTATAAAAAGAGTGAAAAATATATGAGAACATCTTTGAATAATTATTTTGTTAATACAAGAATTCTCTTCACATCTATTAAAATCTGCCATGTGCATTTTATTCAAACAGATGTCTATTGTGCCTCTCTGCACCCTGAAATGTTCAGCTGGCTTACTTTAACCAGTGTCATTCCCAAATATCAAGAAATCTAAAAAAGACCAGCAGATTTATGCATTTTTCTCAGGTTCTTTACGCCATTATTTCTTTGGCTTAAGTATATTAACTTTACAGTGCTTGTAGAAAAGAACTTAGTGAAAATAAATGAATATGTATCACATTGCTTTAAACAACTTGCCAAATCTAGTATCTGAATTACTTATACACTCAAAATAATACCAGAAATTACTTGTAAAAGCCTTTCTGACTGCTGACTGGGAAACATAAACTCATGCACTGCTGCTCCTTAGAAGTGAAAATGACATTCAAAGGCCCATTGGAATACATCCTTGCTTAAATTCAGACAGTAGTTTAATCCTATTTTCTTGTTAGTTAGCAGCAGAGTGATTTAGGCTAATGACAATTTTAATGTTAGTCAACATTTATAATTGCTTAAAATCCACATGTGAAATATAGTATATACTGGACCTGAAGTCACATGAAGGTAAGATTGCATATAGGTGTCAGATCTTCTTTCATAAATGGATCAGTGAACCACAAATGTTTGTAACTGATCATATAGTAGGAAACCATATCTGTTAAATCGGTCTCCTTCAGGTTTTTGGTGTTTTCTTTCTCGTGGCCAGTTGGCAGGTGGGTGGTTTGTTAATTCTGTGTGTGTGTTGAGAGCTTTGATGCTACTGTTGCTGTTCTTTTCTGCAAGTGAGCGGATCAGGGATTGTTATTGTCACTGTTTTTTTCTGTGGGGGTTGGGGATTTGTTGCTATTGTTGCTTTTTTCCTGCAGGGGAGAAGTTGGGGCATATTGGGGTTTGCGAGCTTTGTTTTCCTTTTTCATGCCGGGGTGGGGTGTGAGTTGGTGTGTTTTCTTTGAACAACTCCCATGGTCTTTCTATATTTCATGGCTATCTGAAGAAGATGAATATCAGTATTGTATTGTACATGCATATTGTGACAATAAAATGAACTTTGAATAATTGTAAAATGGATGTTAAGATAGGATAAAAGATGATTCAGTGAAAATGAATTATGTTTGTTAATGAAATAATTTAAATATTGCCCCGTAATGGATAAAAATCTAAGATTCTAGTTGAGTCACAGAAGGCAGATATCAGTTTTGTATTTGGTAATTGCATAGTCTTGAAAGGGCTGTTCTGCTTCAGTTTTGAATTCTTTGCTTTTATTTTATTTAGCGATACAGCACGGTGCCCAGTTACACCCGAATGACCAATTAACCTACGAACACGTACATCTTTGGAACGTGGGAGGAAACTGGAGCAAGCAGAAGAAACCCACAGGGTAATAGAGAAAATGTACAAACTCCTGACAGACAGTGGCAGGACTGTATCTGGGTCACTGGTGCTGTAATAGCGTTATGCTAACTGCTAGGCCGCCATGTTTACCATATTTATCTTTTATTGAAATACAGCACGGAATAGCCCCTTCCAGCCCCTTGAGCCACGCTGCCAGTATTCCCCTGATTTAGACCTAGCCCAGTCACTGGACAACTTACAATGACCAACCAACCTAACAACTAGTGGGTATTTGGGCCATGGGAGAAAACTGGGGCACCGGAGGAAAGTCACATGGTCACAGGGAGAACCTACAAACTCATTACAGGCAGTGGCAGGAATTGAAACTGGGTCACTGGTACTGTAAAGCGCTGTGCTAACCACTACGCAATTGAGGAAATGCCAACCGCACAAATACACGGGAGGCAAATGTTTCATATAGTCTTGAGTGGTAAAAATCATCTGTGATTCATTGCTGGGAATTTAATTTAATCGACCATGGACCAGTAAAATCAGGCAGATTATATTTAAGT
Source organism: Mobula birostris (assembly GCF_030028105.1). Classification (NCBI taxonomy): domain Eukaryota; kingdom Metazoa; phylum Chordata; class Chondrichthyes; order Myliobatiformes; family Myliobatidae; genus Mobula; species Mobula birostris. Next base: position 222,496,677 of record NC_092371.1, read on the forward strand.
CATATTATCCGAGTAAAAGCATCAGACCTATTGATTAGTCCCAAATTAGCGATGCAAATTAGTCTGAAGCAAATGCAAATTAAATAAATATTCTTCAGAACAACCCTTTCCAAATATCTATGTAGGTGTAATTTATTTAGGTCAAACCAACTAAAAGCTGTTTTTCTCAGTTGATTTCTTACTGACAACAGTAAACTAATCAATGCCTGGCCAGAGATAGAAATTGAAGCATTCAATTTAATAATGTTTAGAAAAAAAGTAAAAGCAGTTTATATGTAGATAGATATACATGTCATCTATCTATATATGATATAAAGGAAATCAAAATTGATTCCGAACCATAATATTACATCCTGACTGAATTTTCAATAAAGCAATACTTAACTTTATACCTTCTAATTGAAGTAGTTGATGTTCAAAGTAATGATTATAAGAAACGTGTTTAATATTAGGTGAACTCGATCCTCAATTTCCTCTGAGGATTTATTACTGTACTTTTTTCCATTTTACAAGTCATAAGAATCAATATTGACTGTTCTATCCTCCTGCTTATCACCGCTTCATTGCATTGTTTTTTACAGCTATTTCACTCCGTATTCTCATTTGTGTCCCTGGATGCGACAATACTTCTTTTATCTGATTAAGTTTGCACTGTACTGCAATGGTCTCTTTCTGCAGAGCATTCCTAATTACGTCTGAATCGTGTTTTTTTCCTGAAGAAGAAAAGATAGAAATGTGTTTCATTTAACAAAAGCTGATTTAATTCTAAAATTTATTCAAACTAAAAAATAAACAAAGTGTAGAGTTTTTCAACTGCACAACCATAATTATAAATAAATATGTAATATGCCCGTGTCCTAGAAGGTTCAGCTTACATGTAACAATTTTAAAATCTACATAGCTTATTCCAATAATTCAATCAGTTTTATTTGCAATCAGTTTAGATATATTCTATTTTATTGTGTTTTACTGTTTCTGTTACATCAATAATAAAAATAATTGTAAAATTAAATCAATGAAAATGGTGCCTTGAAGAAAAATCAAATCAACATTTATAGATACTTGAGGCCCTTTTATCACATTTGACATCCAGACACAAGCATTGAACAGAAGACCATTCTTTCCTTCGGTTGTTGCGTTGGAAAACCCTGGATGAATAAATTGTGAAGGTCTTGATGGTTCGTCATTTTGATTTATTATTTCTTCCTTAGCTTTTTCATCCTTGGAGCACTGAACATTTGATACAATGATCATGTGTATTCATAAAAATACTCTCCGCTGACGTTAAACACTTATTTTAAAATGTAACATTTTCACTTCTTGTTGCCATTGTTTGGGTCAGTGTCCGTAACACATTTTGAGCTGATGTTCTGCCCATTTGTGTTCTGTTTTGCTTTAGATTGTGTTTCCTCTAGATACTGTTGTACAGCCTTAATCACAGCGGTCTCCACTAGACGCTTACTCAGACTGACCAGTTCCTCCTCATCAGGTTCACTCTCATTCTTTTCTCCTACACACCACAACAAACAAAACAGATCAGGTGTCACCTTCTCATATAACACACCAAATCTTTACCACATTCAGTTGTCAACAACTTGCTCTTATATAGCACTTTTAAAGTGGAGAAGCAACCTAAAGTGCTTCATGGAAGTTTAAGATCATTCTATAATGCTGAAACCATTTATATAGTCAACTTTCAGTTGAACAGTTTGCTTATTTTTCTCCATGATCTATATTTCATGAGAGTCTGCTCAGATTTTTAGGTTTTTCCTTTTTAAAGCAAAAATCCCCAAAAGGACCTAACTTAATTCTCACCATGGTTGTGTTGAGACACACCCGTAATAAGGAATGTAATTCTTATTTTTTCAACCTCTAATGTTAATAGGGTCATGAATAATATTTCTCAACCCACCCACTAACAAACACTGACTCTTCAACCAATGGAAAAGATGAATTTATCTGGAATGATTTAAATCACGGCTCCAGGTGGTAAAGGACATTGCATAATTTATTGTGCACTTCAAAATTTTCACCAATATCAATCAGCATGCTCGATTCAACATTCTCTATCGATGAGCGTATACCAGTCAATTTGACTAACATAGAAAACAAAGACTTATTGGGAAGCAACTTAAGAGACTGAGATCAATGATATGAGTTTACACCAAAGGTATACTAAAACGCTGGACCCTTTTGATTTTAATTAACAGGATTAAATGGACCATCATTCGCACCCTGAAAAGAGAGAACGGGGCGGGGGGAGAGGGGGGGAAGAAAATCACAACTTTTTCTGTGATCTTGGTTGCAACTCGATGAAGAGTTAGCTGGTGAATGATCCGTACTTCAAAATCCTTTCCCCTTATGAAAGATAAAACAAGTTATTCTTGATACTAGGTAGTCCAGATGTCACTTTCTGCATATTTACAAATACCGTATTATTCAAACACAAAAATAAAACCTCTATTTTTTGGTTACTTGGGAAACAGAACACAAATGACTATAGAGATCAATTGCCACAATTACGCCACAATAATTTCATCAAATTTTAAACCGGAGATGAAAACAGGATTGCTACTTCCCAGAACGTGTCTAGAAAACCAAATAGCTTTCTCTTTAATTAAAGTGGATCAGACATTAAGAGCAAGATTACCAAATAGGCAGTCGTTTTCTTAATGTACTGTAATGGCTTCAGACAGATAAGTACACAATTCTTCACTACAATGCAGTGCTGAAATACACACTACAACACGAAATGCAGTTTCTACAGGAGTTCAGTGATGGCCCAAGTGTACAGGGAGAGACACAGAGATGGAATGAACAGTTAATTGGGTTTTAATAGGAACTGTACAGAACAAAGAAAAATAATAAACAACACACACAAAATGCTAGAGGAACTCAGTAGGCCAGGCAGCACCTATGGAAAAGAGTACAGTCGACGTTTCGGGCCAAGACCCTGGTTTTAGCCTGAAACGTCAACTGTACTCTTTTCCATGGATGCTGCCTGGCCTGCTGAGTTCCTCCAGCATTTTGTGTGTGTTGCTTCTGATCTTGGTGTTGATTTTTTGAGTTAAGACAAGGAATTACATATCACAGTTAAGGTTATCCAAAAATATTTAAGCTTTTCACAGTTAATACCTCATGGAATTAAAGGAAGACTAACGGCATAATTTGAAAGCAGTCATAGATTTGCACAGCACACCACATTCACGCCACCTTTTTGTCCATCTGCATTAATCTCATTGGCTTGTAATGCAATTACCAGCAGGAGATAAAGAGAATTCATGTACTCAAATTGACTGGACGGGACTAATGGTACTGCAAATGGATTTGTGTTTGGGCTGGGGAGCCACATATCTAACTTTGTAAAGAAAAATTAGCTGAGTTAGGAGCGTAGAATTACAAAGAAATTTAATAAATGAAAGGTTAGTACACTAAAAGCAAATATATTTCTTTAAAGTGGAAAGGACAGTAAAATTGAAACTTAGCTGCCTTTTATTTGTTGTTTGTTGTCATCTATGGTCTTGCTCCTTCATTGATCCTGCTTATGGTTACTATTCTATAGATTTGCTGAGTACGCCCACAGGAAAACGAATCTCTGAGTATTTATGTACTCTGAAAATAAATTTTACTTTGAACTTTATTGTATAGATGTTGAGAGTGGCTGAAGGGTGGAGGGAGGATGAGAGATCACCTGACTGCTTGGGGAGGAGACAGCTGGGGTCCAATGGGAGATCAGGAAGCAGTGTCAAGGGAGGGGAGTGGTAGATTGCATGAATTGACTGGAATGGCTTGGATGTTTGTGGGACCATTTTAGAAACAGCATTGGCAAACCCATAGAATGTAGATATGCAATTTATTTTTTCTACATATCTCCCAGATCATTGCTACAGTTTTAATGCCATGTTATTCCAGAAGTACCTAACAAACTGTGTGCCCAGGATAAAATTATTCAAGTTCCACTGTAATTGGAAATAGTTCTCAGAAAATAAATCCATATCACCAGTAACATCTTTTCCTGCTGTGATAATCAAGAAAGCACATCAGTGTATGTACTTTTTTTACGTGCCTGAGAAGGATTAGCTTGTTCATGAGGATCTTCTCGAATTTTCACAGATGCACAATAGAAAGTAGCCTGACAGGTTGCACCTTAGCCCCAGATCTGCTGTTGACCATCTAAACCTGCAGAGAGTGGTGAACACTACCCAGTCCATCACAGGCTTGGCCCATTGCTCCTTTTAGTCGATATTTGCAGTGCGTTACTTCAGGAAGATGAGTAGAATTATATACAAAATGCTGGAGGGACTCAGCAGGTCTGGCAACATCTATGGAAATGAATAAGCAGTTGACGTGTTGGGCCAAGACCCTTCTTCAGGACTGGAAACGAAGGAGACGACGACACAATAAAAAGGTGGGGTAGGGGAAGGAGTTCAAGCTAGAAGGCGATAGATGAAGCCCAGTGTGCGGGGGAGGGGGAATGATTTAGGCTGTGAGGAGATAAGGGCTGGAGAAGAAGAAATCTGATAGGAGAGGAGAGTGGATCATAGGAAAAGGGAAGAAGGAGGGTCATCAGAGAGAGGTAATAGGCAGGTGATGGAAGAAGTAAGAGGCCAGAGTGGGGAACAGAAGAAGGAGAAAGGGGGAGGGGAAAATTACCAGTAGTTGGAGAAATCGATGTTCAGGTAGAGGCTACCTAGATGGAGTATGAAGTGTTGCTCCTCCAGCCTGAGAGTCACCTCATCCTGCTAGAAGAGGTGGTCATGGACCAACATGTTGGAACGCGAAAGGAGATGGGAATTGAAATGTTTGGTGTCTGGGAAATTCCGCTTTGTGTGGATGAAGCTAAGGTGCTTGACAAAATGATCCCCAATCTACAAAGGGTCTCACCAATGTAGAGGAGGCGAGTAGTATCATCAAGGATGCCTGCCACCATGGGTATTCTCTTTTCTCTCTTCTCGAAAGCCCAGGTGTTGTGACTTAATTCTCCACTGCTATCAGACTTCTCCACTGCCAAGTTCTCAAATCCCTGGTTCTAACTCTTCATAGTTGTCACTTAAGCATTTCTTTTTGCACCATTCCAGAGTGTTGTGCTTGTTGCTGTATTTATTGTTGTATTTAGTATCACCATGCATACTGTTTACTCTGTGACATTACACAAGCAAGGATTATTATTGCACTCTGGTGAATATGATAGTAAACTGATTTGGATCTGAACCTGAATGAAATCATCCTATTCAAGACTCTCATAGTTGGATTGAAACAGTGACTACTGACAGGAAATGTCTGGTCACTATCACGTTTCATTCTGGGAAAACATGATGCTGAATGTAATTAAACATCCCAATATATGCCTCCTGATTAATGTGCAGAATTTAAGGTACAATATACAGAATGTTGGATCACACAGGGATAAACCATATGTAAATATATTCTGCATATACAGTGGCATGCAAAAGTTTGGGCACCCTGGGTCCAAAATTTCTGTTATTGTGAATAGCTAAGCTAGTAAAAGATGACCTGTTTTCCAAAAGGCATAAAGTTAAAGGTGACACATTTCTTTAATATCTTAAGCTAGACTACCTTTTTTTAATTTCCATCTTCTACAGTTTCAAAATAACAAAAAAGGAAAAGGGCCCGAAGCAAAAGTTTGGGCACCCTGCATGGTCAGTACTTCATAACACCCCCCTTGGCAAGTATCACAGCTTGTAAACGCTTTCTGTAGCCAGCTAAGAGTCTTTCAATTCTTGTTTGGGGGATTTTCGCCCATTCTTCCTTGCAAAAGGCTTCTAGTTCTGTGAGATTCTTGGGCTGTCTTGTATGCACTGCTCTCTTGAGGTCTATCCACAGATTTTCGATGATGTTTAGGTCGGGGGACTGTGACAGCCATGGCAAAACCTTCAGCTTGCGTCTCTTGAGGTCGTCCATTGTGGATTTTGAGGTGTGTTTAGGATCATTATCCTGTTGTAGAAGCCATCCTCTTTTCATCTTCAGCTTTTTTGCAGATGGTGTGATGTTTGCTTCCAGAATTTGCTGGTATTTAATTGAATTCATTCTTCCCTCTACCAGTGAAATGTTCCCCATGCCACTGGCTGCAACACAAGCCCAAAGCATGATCGATCCACCCCCGTGCTTAACAGTTGGAGAGGGATTCTTTTTATGAAATTCTGCACCCTTTTTCTCCAAACATACCTTTTCTCATTGCAGCCAAAAAGTTCTATTTTAACTTCATCAGTCCACAGGACTTGTTTCCAAAATGCATCAGGCTTGTTTAGATGTTCCTTTGCGAACTTCTGACGCTGAATTTTGTGGTGAGGTTGCAGGAAAGGTTTTCTTCTGATGACTCTTCCATAAAGGTCATATTTGTGCAGGTGTCGCTGCACAGTAGAACAGTGCACCACCACTCCAGAGTCTGCTAAATCTTCCTGAAGGTGTTTTGCAGTCAAATGGGGATTTTGATTTGCCTTTCTAGCAGTTCTCTCAGAAAGTTTTCCTGGTCTTCCAGACCTCAACTTGACCTCCACCATTCCTGCTAATTGCCATTTCTTAATTACATTACGAACCGAGGAAACGGCCATCTGAAAACGCTTTGCTATCTTCTTAAAGCCTTCTCCTGCTTTGTGGGCATCATTTATTTTAATTTTCAGAGTGCTATGCAGCTGCTTAGAGGAGCCCATGGCTGCTAATTGTTGGGACAAGGTTTAAGGAGTCAGGGTACTTATAGCTTTGAATTTTGCATCACCTGGCCTTTCCTAATGATGACTATGAACAAGCCATAGCCCTAACAAGCTAATTAAGGTCTGAAACCTTGGTAAAAGTTATTTAAGAGCTCAAATCTCTAGGGGTGCCCAAACTTCTGCGTGGTGCTCTTTTCCTTTTTTTCACTCTAAAATTGTACAAAACAAAAATAATACACCAATCTTGCTTAAAATGTTGAAAAGAGTGTTTCACCTTTAACTTTATGACTTTTGGAGATCAGTTCATCCTCTACTCACTTAACTGTTCACAGTAACAGATACCCAAACCTTTGCATGTCACTGTAGCTTGCCTCAATAAATACATCAAAACTTTTTGTGTCGACTATTCACTGAGGATGCAAATTCCATATTCTTACCACTGCTTAGATACCACAAAATTCTTCTGAGTTCTCTTTGGGTTTCTCCTCGGTACCAGCCACCTCTAGTTTCCTATGACTGGAAAAACTTTGTATCCATTGCAACAAAACCTTGCATAATTTCGTCGACCTATGCATTCGTTTCTCAAGAGAAAACCATCCGTTCATTATTTCCTGATATGTTCAGTCACGTTTTTGATTTAATCTACATAAATGTTCTCCATTTCCTCTGTCCTCATTATAATATGGTGATCAGTATTCCAAAGATGGCCAAAATGCAACATCAAGGAAGATGGCTTTGTGCCTTAATCTATGAAGCATTCATAATAAGATACATCTACCAATGGTACCAAAGCTACGAGAACAAATTCAGAGAACGTGTTTGGGAAATCTGCCTAGAGACGAATAGGCACGAAGTGTTACAATTACAGAGACATAGCTGCAAGGGGATCGAGGATCGAGGCAGGGAACATCATATTCAAGGATTTCTGCTTTTTGAGGAGGAGAGGTTGGAAGGTAGAGATAGAAGAATAACATTGTCAAAAGGATCCAGAATCAACTTTATTCACCATATATTGTACAATTATATGTATTAGGAATTTGCATGTACAGTGCCGATAAGAAGCATTCACGCCCCTTGGAAGTTTTCACATTTTATTGTTTTACAACATTGAATCACAGGGGATTTAAGTTAGCTTTTTGACACTGATCAACAGAGAAAGACACTGTTGTGTCAAAGTGAAAATGGATCTCTACAAAGTGACCTAAATTAATTATAAATATAAAACACAAACTAATTGATTGCATAAGTATTCACCCCCTTTAATATGACACACTAAATCTTCAGTGGTGCAGACAATTGGTTTTAGAAGTCTCATAATTCATTAAATGGACACCTGTGTGCAGTCGAGCTGTATCAATCGATTGTAGTAAAAATATGAGAGAGGCCACTAAGAGACCTATGACAACTCTGGAGGAGTTACAAGCTTCAGTGACTGAGATGGGAGAGACTACACATACAATAACTGTTGCCTGGCTGCTTCACCAGTCACGGCTTTATGGGAGAGTGGCTAAGAGAAGGCCACTATTGGAAAAAAAAGACTCACATGAAATCTCAGCTAGAGTTTGCCAGAAGGCATGTGGGATGCTCTGAAGGCAGCTAGAAGGAGGTCCTATGGTCTGATAAACCAAAACTGAGCTTTTTGGCCATCAGACTAAACGCTATGTTTCGCGTAAGCCAAACACCGCACATTACCAAAAGCACACATCCCTACCATGAAGCATGGCGGTGACTGCATCATGCTGTGGGGATGCTTCACTGCAGCAGGCCCTGGAAGGCTTGTGAAGGTAGAGGGTAAAATGAATGCAGCAAAATACAGAGAAATCCTGGAGGCAAACCTGAAGCAATCTGCAAGAGACTTGGGAGAAGATTTGTTTCCCAGCATGACAATGACCGCAAGCCAAAGCTATACAGGAATGGCTTAAAAACAATAAAGTTATTGGCCTGGAGTGGCCAAGTCAGAGTCCACCTCAATCTAATTGAGACTTTGTAGCTAGACTTGAAAAGGGCTGTCCACTTACAATTCCCATACAATCTGACAGAGTTTGAGCAGTTTTGAGAAGAAGAATAGGGAAAAATCGCAGTGACCAGATGTGCAAAGCTGATAGAGACCTACCCACACAGACATAAGGCTATAATTGCTGTCAAAAGTACATCTACTAAATACTGACTAGAAGGGGGTGAATACTTATGCAATCAATTATTTTGTGTTTTATATTTGTAATTAATTTAGTCACTTTGTAGAGATCTGTTTTCACTTTGACACGAAGAAGCCTTTTTCTATTGATCAGTGTCAAAAAGCCAAATTAAATCCACTGCGATTCAGTGTTGTAAAGCAATAAGTCATGAAAACTTTCAAGGGGAGGGAGGGAATGAATACTTTTTATAGGCACTGTACATGTATATGGTGAATAAAGTTGAAGAAGACATTGCTCATATGCATACGTTCGAATACTGTTCATAGTCTTCAGTTCAGCATTCAACACAATCATTCCTCAGAAACTGATTGGAAAGCTGAGCCTGCTGGGCCTGAACACCTCCCTCTGCAACTGGATCCTAGACTTCCTGACTGGGAGACCTCAGTCAGTCCAGATTGGAAGCAGCATCTCCAACACCATTACACTGAGCACGGGGGCTCCCAGGGCTGTGTGCTCAGTCCACTGCTGTTCACTCTGCTGACCCACGACTGTGCCGCAACACACAGTTCGAACCACATCATCAAGTTCGCCGATGTCACGACCGTGGTGGGTCTCATCAGCAAGAACGACGATTCAGCATACAGAGAGCAGGTGCAGCGGCTAACGGACTGGTGCAGAGCCAACAACCTGTCTCTGAATGTCAACAAAACAAAAGAGATAGTTGTTGACTTCAGGAGGACACGGAGCAACCACTCAACATCTACGACTCCTCCATAGAGATCATTAAGAGCACCAAATTTCTTGCTGTTCACCTGGTGGAGAATGTAACCTGGTCCATCAACACCAGCTCCATAGCAAAGAAAGCCCAGCAGCATCTCTACTTGCAGCGAAGGCTGAGAAAAGTCCATCTCCCACCCCCATCCTCACCACATTCTACAGAGGTTGTATTGAGAGCATCCTGAGCAGCTGCACCACTGCCTGCTTCGGAAATTGCACCATCTCAGATCACAAGACCCTGCAGCGGATAGTGAGGTCAGCTGAGAAGATCATCGGGGTCTCTCTTCTCGCCATTACAGATATTTACACCACATGCTGCATCCATAAAGCAAACAGCATTATGAAGGACCCCACGCACCCGTCGTACAAACTCTTCTCCCTCCTGCCATCTGGCAAAAGGCACTGAAGCATTCGGGTTCTCACGACCAGACTATGTAACAGTTTCTTCCCCCAAGCCATCAGACTCCTCAATACCCAGAGCCTGGACTGACACCAACCTACTACCCTCTACTGTGCCTATTGTCTTGTTTATTATTTATTGTAATGCCTGCACTGTTTTGTCCACTTTATGCGGTCCTGGGTAGGTCTGTAGTCTAGTGTAGTTTTTGTGTTGTTTTACGTAGTTCAATGTAGTTTTTGTATTGTTTCATATAGAACCATGGTCCTGAAAAACACTGTCTCATTTTTACTGTGTACTGTACCAGCAGTTATGGTCAAAATGACAATAAAAAGTGACTTGATTTGTTAGGAAGAGTGTAGAGACTCCCTAAGACTAGCCACAGAGTAGGAAAGAGCAGTGCAATAATTGTGAGAAGCTTGAAAGTCTATCAGCTGGGAAAGGGTAATTAAATGAATGAATTAATGCTATGGAGCCATCATAGATATGAGATTCTAGATGCTGGACATACACACACACACACACACACACACACACACACACACACAAAATGCTGGAGGAACTCAGCAAGTCTGGTAGCATCTATGGGGTGAATAAAGAGTCGACGTTTCAGACTGAGACTCTTCATCATGACTGGAAAGGTGGGGAAAGCAGCAGCCTGAATAAGAAACTCGGGGGAGAGACGGAGTACAAGCTGACAGGTGATAGATGAAACCAGGTGACAGAAGAGATTGAAATAAGGATCTATGTGGAAGAGGTAAAGGTTTGAAGAAGGAGGAGTCCAACAGGACAGGACAGTGGACCATGGAAGAAAGGGAAGGAGGAGGAGAACCAGAGAGAGGTGATGGCCAGAAGAAGAGAAGGAGTGAGAGGGTAACCAGAATGGGGATAGAAAAGGCGGAGGGTAGTAATTACTAAAAGCTGGAGAAATTGATGTTCATGCCATAAGGATGGATGCTACTCTGGTGAGCTTGGCCTCATTGTGGCAGCAGAGGAAGTCATAGGCAGACATGTTGGAATGGAAATGGGAAGCCAAATGAAAATGGGTACTTCAAAAGTCAAAGTTCAATGTAAACTTATCAAAGGACAAATATATCACCATATACTAATCTGAGACTTAATTTTTGTGGACATCTACTGTAAATACAAAGAAACACAATAGAGTCAATTAAAACTGCACACACACAGAGGGACAAACAATCAATGTGCAAACGAGAACAAATGTTGCAAATGCAAACAAAAAAACCAAGAAGTAATAATAAATAAGTGACTAATAAATATTGAGAACATGAGTTGTCAAGTCCTTGAAAGCAAGTCCATAGTGTGAGATACCAGTTTAGTGTTGGGGTGAGTGAAGTTATCACCTCTGGTTCAAGAATTGAATTGGATTGACTTTATTACTTACATCCTTCATATACATGGAGAGTACAAATCTTTACGTTGCGCCTCCATCTAAATGTGCAATGTACAATTTATAGTAATTTATTATACAAACATAAATAGTATGTACAACAGGATAGTCAATATTCACACGTTTGTAACATAGAAATACAGTTGTGTCAGCATGAGTTAATCAGTCTGAAAGCCTGGTGGAAGAAGCTGTCCCAGAGCCTGTTGGTCCTGACTTTTATGCTGCGATACCGTTTCCGGAATGATAGCAGCTGGAACAGTTTGTGGTTGGGGTGACTCAGGTCCCCAGTGATCCTTCGGGCCCTTTTTACTCACCTGTCTTTGTAAATGTCCTGAATAGTGGGGAGTTCACATCTACAGATGCGCTGGGCTGTCTGCACCACTCTCTGCAGAGTCCTGTGGTTGAGGAAAGTACAGGCCTGGATGGCGGGGGTCCCTGATGATGGATGCTACTTTCCTGCAACAGAGCTCCTTGTAGATGTTTTCAATGGAAAGGAGGGTTATACCGTGATGGACTGGGCCGTATCTAGTACTTTTTGTCGGCTTTTCCTTTCCAGGCCATGAGGGTTTCCATCCCAGGAAGTGATGCAACCAGTCAGTATACTCTCCACTGTGCATCTATAGAAGTCTGTCAAAGTTTTAGATGACATGCCGAATCTTTGCAAATGTACAGGAATATAGAGGCTCTGGTACGTCTTTATTTGTAATTGCATTTACATGTGGGACCCAGGACGAATTCTCAGAAATGATAATACCGAGGAATTTAAAGTTGCTGAATCTGTCCACCTCTGATTCCCTGATAAGGACTGGCTCATGGATCTCTGGTTGGTTTCCTTCTCCTGTAGTCAATAATCAGCTCTTTGGTTTTGCTGACACTGAGTGAGAGATTGTTGTGGTACCACTCAAACAGATTTTCAATCTCTTCTCATATGCTGATTCATCACCATCTTTGATTCAGCCAAAGACAGTGGTGTCATCAGCAAACTTAAACATGGCATTGAAGCTGTGCTTAGCTTCACAGTCACAAGTGTAAAATGAGTAGAGCAGGGGACTAAGCATGCAGCACTGTGGTGCACGTGTTGAAGGTGATTGTGGAGGAGATGTTGTTGTCAATCCACACTGACTGGGGTCTGCAAGTGAGGAATTGAAGATCCAGTTGCACAAGGAGGTATCTTGGCCTAGGTTTTAGAGCTTATTGATTAGCTTTGAGGGGATGACAGTGTTGAAAGTTGAGCTGCAATCAATGATGAGCATCCTGATGTATGCATCTTTACTGTCCGATGATCTAGGATTGAGTGAAGAGGCATTGAAATGGTATCTGCAGTTGACCTGTTGTGACGGTAGGCAAAATGGAGTGGACCCAAGCCACTCCTTAAGCAGTAGTTGATATGTTTCATCAACAAAGTCTCAAAACACTTCATCACAGTGGATATAGGTGTTACTGGATGATAGTAACCATGTTCTTCTTGGGTATGATTGAAGCCTGTTTGAAGCTGCTGGGGACCACATACTGCTGAAGTGAGAGCTTAAGGATATCAGAGAATACTCCAGCCAGCTCTCAGCACAGGTCTTCAGTATCCAGCCAGATACTCCATCTGCGCCAGATGCTTGCCGTGGTTTCAACCTCCTGAAGGACGCTCTCACGCCAACCCCTCAGAGACTGAAATAACAGGGCTGTTGGATTTCATGAAGGTGCCTCCATACTTTATCAGTCAAAGTGAGCATAAAAGGCATTGAGCTCATCTGGAAACTAAACCTTGTTGTCATGTATGTCGCTTAGTTTACTTTGTAGGAGGTGATAGCATTCAAGTCCTGCCACAGCCATCGAGCACCCTTTTGTGATTCAATTTAGTCCAGAATTGCCACTTCCTATGTGAATTGGCTTTCCAGTAGTCATTCCTGGACCTCCTGTCACCAGACCTGAACGCCACTGGCCCTCAGCAGACTGCAGATTTCTTGGTTCATCCAGGATTTCTGGGTAGGATAGACTCTGAATGATTTTGTGGAGACATTCTGATCCACAATTGTCTTTATAAAGTCCATGATCACTGTGGCATATTCATTCAGATCCTCTGATAAGTTCTTGAACATAGCTCAGCTTTTCTATACACTGGGAGGTCCTACCTTTTGTGACAGACAGAGCGAAGGTGCTCGTCAAAATGGTCCCCCAATCTGTGTCAGGTCTGTATAAAAGGCCACACGAGGAACACCAGGTACAAAAGATTACTCCAACAGATTGACAGATGAAGTGTTGTCTAATGTGGAAGTACTGTTTTGGCCCTGACCAAATTGAGCCAAGTGGAGAACAGGCTAAAATAAAAAGAGAAAATGCTGGAAATATTCAGCAGGTCAGGCTATATCTATGGGAAGCAAAACCCTTTGACAGAACAAGGAACAGACTTTCTTGGATCTGGTGATGAGGGCATCAGATCCTTTATGCAGTGTTCACGTTAAGACAGAGAAACTTGGGTTTGAAACGACTGTGCCTAACTTAAATAAAATGGCATTACAGTGGAACAAGGATACAGTTGGTTAACATGGACCATGCCAACAGATTAGTAGGAAAACCTCCACAGCAGATATTTAGAACACAGAACATTAAACAGTACAGTGCAGCAACGGAACAGCCAACCATGTCAATAAAACTAATCTCATCCTCACACGCATGATCTATATCCCTCCATTCTCTGCCCTTCTTAATTCTTCTTACATGTTACCATTGTATCTGCCTGCACCTACTAGCACATTTGTGGCTTCTACCATCCTGCATAATAAACTTGCCCTGCAATCTCCATTATACTTTCCCCATCTGTGCCCTCTTGTAGTTGACACTTTCATGATGGGAAATTGATTCTGACAACTCCTCTCATAATTTTATATACTCCCATGGGTTGCCTCTCAGTCTCCAATGTTCCAGGAAAAAAAACAATCTAAGATCCTCAACTCTCCTAATATTTAATACACTCTAATCCAGGGAACATCCTGGTGAATGTAAAGTGACAGCGAACATTGCATTCAATCTATAGACTGCACAATTTCAGAAAAATTGGTTACATAATCAGAAATTCAACACTTGTTACATCTTTTGAGCAATGAACTTTGAGAGAGCACCCTTGAAATAAAAGCCACAGGACATCCTGCATGCATTTGAGAGGAGGGCCAGTGCCTTACATTCATGTCTCATCCAAATGCAGCATTACTGACAGCCCTCTTTCAGTGCACTGCTCTGAGTAACAATATATCTGCAGGGTTACATGGGAATAAAACAAAGAGGAATGAACTGAGAGGAGTAGTCTGTCTAGATGAGGGAGGATTATCTCAATGTGCCAAATAGCCTCCTTCAGTGCTGTTAATAAGCATGTGACCATATAGACACTGGTGAGCAAGAGCATGTCACAATGGTGGGGGATTGTCATAATAGAACACATTACAGGCAAGAAGGATTTTCTGGTGAACTACAATATTTATTTTGCACCTTTAGCGAAAGACATCATCCAAGTCACCTCACAGAAATGCAATCAAACAAAGTGTGACTCTGAATCATACATTAGAATGGCTGAAAGAAAACTCAGGAAAAAAGGTAGGTTTTAAGTGCATTGAAACAGAAAGTAGAGAGATTTAGGGAACTATTTCATCATTGAAGTCAGGTGTCCATAAAGAGGGGAACAAAAAAAAAAACAGGATAAGTAAAAAATTACCTTTGGCAAATAACTCAGATGGCTAAAAGGTTATAAATTACAGATGTGGTGAAACTGGGTGGATAGAACCATCGATGATTTTAAAAGCAAAGATGAAAATGTTAAAATTAAGATGAAGGTTGACTGATGAAAGTTAAAATAAGTAATTGGGAACACAGGAGAGGCTGATAGGAGGTAGCGCAAGTGGGATGAACTCAAGTTCATCCTACAGAACTGGTTTGAATTGGTGGTCTGGACTGTATTCAGGGATTCAGCTTCAAACCTGGATGAGTATGCTGCAGTTGTTGCCGACTTCGGTAAAACCAGTGTGGATGAGTGTGTGCCTCCAAAGATTTGCCGTACGTTCCCAAATCAAAAGCCATGGAGGAACCAGGAGATATGTCGTCTGCTGAAGCCTAGATCCGTGACATTCAAGTCTGGCAACCCAGGATTGTACCAGAAAACCAGGTATGACTTGTGGAGGGCTATTTCAAGGGCGAAGAGACAATTCTGAATGAGGTTGGAGGCGACCTCAGATGCATGACAACTCTGGCGGGGTTTGCAAGGCATTACTTCCTACAAAGCAAACCCAATAGCATGAATGGCAGCGACGCTTCGCTACGAGATGAACTCAAAACCTTCTATATCCGCATTGAAAGGGAGAACACAACTACAGCTGCAAAGATCCCTGCTGCACCCGGTGACCCTGTGATCTCTGTCTCAGGGATGTTAGGCTAACCAATGTTAGGCTGTCTTTAAAGAGAGTCAACCCTCACAAGGCGGAAGACCCCGAAAAAGGCTCTGAAAACTTGTGCCAACCAACTGGCGGGAATATTCAAGGGCATTTTCAACCTCTCACTGCTACTGGCAGAAGTTCCCACTTGCTTCAAAAAGGCAACAGTTATACTAGTGCCTAAGAATTGAAGTAAATTGAATTGACTTTATCTCTTACATATCCTTCACATATATGAGTAAAAATCTTTACATTACATCTCCATCTAAATGTGTAATATGCAAACATAGTAATTTATTATTTATAATAAATAGAACAGTCCGTGTAATATAGAGTACTTTCAAATCAGCATGGGTTCATCAGTCTGATGGCCTGGCGGAAGAAGCTTCCCTCTGCCCGTTGGTACCGCTTCCCAGATGACAGCAGCTGGAATAGATTGTGGTTGAGGTGACCTGGATCCCCAATGATCCTATGGGTCCTTTTTACACACCTGTCCTTGTAAATGTCCTGAATCATGGGAAGTTCACAACTACAGATACTCTGGGCTGTCCACACCACTCTCTGCAGAGTTCTGCGATTAAGGGAAGTACAGTTCCCATACCAGGCAGTGATGCAGCCAGTCAGATTACTCTCAATTGAGCCCCTGTAGAAAGTTCTTAGGACATGGGGGCCTATACCAAACTTCCTCAACTGTCTGAAGAATAATACGAGCTGCCTTAATGACTATCATTCAGTAGCACTCACATCTACAGTGATGAAATGCTTTGAGAAGTTGGTCACAACTAGACTGAACTCCTGTCTCAGCAAGAACCTGGACCCATTGCAATTTGCCTATCGCCACAATAGATTAACGGCAGACGCAATCTCAATGGCTCTTCACATGGCCTTAGACCACCCGGACAACACAAACACCTATGTCAGTATGCTGTTCAATTAGATCCTCTGCAACTGGATCCTCGACTTCCTAACCGGAAGACCACAACCTGTGTGGACTGGTGATAATATCTCCTCCTCGCAGATGATCAACACTGGTGCACCTCAGGGGTGTGTGCCTAACCCACTGCTCTACTCTCTCTATACCCATGACTGTGTGGCTAGGCACAGCTCAAATACCATCTATAAATTTGTTGGTGATACAACCATTGCTGGTAGAGTCTCAGATGGAGACGAGAGGGCGTACCGGAGTGAGATACGGTAAGACGAAAGAGCTGATTGTGGACTTCAGGAAGGGTAAGATGAGGGAACACATACCAATCCTCATAGAGGGATCAGAAGTAGAGAATGTGAGCAGTTTCAAGTTCCTGGGTGTCAAGATCTCTGAGGACCTAACCTGGTCCCAACATATTGATGCAACTATAAAGAAGGCAAGACAGTGACTACATTAGGAGTTTGAAGAGATTCGGTATGTAAACAAAAACACTTAAAAAAAATTCTATAGATAGACTGTGGAGAGCATTCTGACAGGCTGCATCAATGTCTGGTATGGGGGAGTTACTGCCCGGGACCGAAAGAAGCTGCAGAGGGTCGTAAATTTAGTTGGCTCCATCTTGGGTACTAGCCTACAAAGTACCCAGGACATCTTCAGGAAGCAGTGTCTCAGAAAGGCAGCTTCCATTATTAAGGACCTCCAGCACCCAGGGCATGCCCTTTTCTCACTGTTACCATCAGGTAGGAGATACAGAAGCCTGAAGGCACACACTCAGCGATTCAGGAACAGCTTCTTCCCCGCTGCCATCCGATTCCTAAATGGACATCGAAACCGTGAACACTACCTCATTTTTTAAATAAATATTATTTCTGTTTTTGCATAATTTTTAATCTATTCAACATGGATATAGTGTAATTGATTTATTTATTATTGTTCTATATTATGTATTGCATTGAACTGCTGCTGCTGTTAACAAGTTTCACGATACATGCCAGTGATAATAAACCTGATTCTGATTCTGAGTTCATGAAGCACAAGTGCATAATTCTCCCAATGGCAAAGGTGCCATTCTGAGTGCTTTCTAGCCTGGAGTACATCACGGAAGTTGAGTCAAGGAAATTAGCAGCAAGTGCAGTATTTTTTATTCACTGGAAGTAAAACCTGCAGCTCTACTGACTACTGAATGAAAATTCCAAATCATGAGCATAATAAGGTTTTTGATAAGGCTTATTGAGAAAGTAAGGAGGCATGGGATCCAAGGCGACATTGCTTTGTGGATCCAGAACTGGCTTGCCCACAGAAGGCAAAGACTGGTTGTAGATGGGTCATATTCTGCATGGAGGTCGGTGACCAGTGGAGTGCCTCAGGGATCTGTTCTGGAAGCCCTCCTCTTTGTGATTTTTATAAATGATCTGGATGAGGAAGTACAGGGATGGGTTAGTAAGTCTGCAGATGACACAAATGTTGGAGGTGTTGTGGATAGTGTAGAGACCTGTCAGAGGTTACAGCAGGACATTGATAGGATGCAAAACTGGGCTGAGAGTAGCAGATGGAGTTCAACCCAAATAAATGTGAAGTGCGAACATGAGGAAATCTGCAGATGCTGGAATTTCAAGCAACACATATAAAAGTTGCTAGTGAACGCAGCAGGCCAGGCAGCATCTCTAGGAAGAGGTACAGTCGACGTTTCAGGCCGAGACCCTTCGTTGGGACTAACTGAAAGAAGAGCTAGTAAGAGATTTGAAAGTGGGAGGGGGAGGAAGGGATCCAAAATGATAGGAGAAGACAAGAGGGGGAGGGATGGAGCCAAGAGCTGGACAGTTGATTGGCAAAAGGGATATGAGAGGATCATGGGACAGGAGGCCCAGGGAGAAAGAAAAGGGGGGGGGGGAGAGCCCAGAGGATGGGCAAGGGGTATAGTCAGAGGGACAGAGGGAGAAAAAGGAGAGAGAGAAAAAGAATGTGTATATAAATAAATAATGGATGGGGTACGAGGGGGAGGTGGGGCATTAGCTGAAGTTTGAGAAGTCAATGTTCATGCCATCAGGTTGGAGGCTACCCAGACGGAATATAAGATGTTGTTCCTCCAACCTGAGTGTGGCTTCTTCTTTATAGTAGAGGAGGGCATGGATAGACATATCAGAATGGGAATGGGACGTGGAATTAAAAGGTGTGGCCACTGGGAGATCCTGCTTTCTCTGGCGGACAGAGCATAGGTGTTCAGTGAAACGATCTCCCAGTCTGTGTCGGGTCTCGTCAACATATAGAAGGCCACATCGGGAGCACCGGATGCAGTATATCACCCCAGCCAACTCACAGGTGAAGTGTCGCCTCACCTGGAAGGACTGTTTGGGGCCCTGAATGGTGGTGAAGGAGGAAGTGTAAGGGCATGTGTAGCACTTGTTCCGCTTACAAGGATAAGTGCCAGGAGGGAGATCAGTGGGGAGGGATGGGGGGGACGAATGGCGCTCTTGGCTCCATCCCTCCCCCTCCTGTCTTCTCCTATCATTTCGGATCTCCCCCTCCCCCTCTCAAATCTCTTACTAGTTCTTCCTTCAGTTAGTACTGATGAAGGGTCTCGGCCCGAAACGTCGACTGTACCTCTTCCTAGAGATGTTGCCTGGCCTGCTGCGTTCACCAGCAACTTTTAAATGTGAAGTGGTTAATTTTGGTCAAATATGATGGCAGAATATAGTATTAATGGTAAGACTCTTGGCAGTGAGGAGGCTCAGAGGGATCTTGGGGTCCGGGTCCATAGGACACTCAAAGCAGCTGCACAGGTTGACTCTGTGGTTAAGAAGGCGTACGGTGTATTGGCCTTCATCAATCATGGAATTGAGTTAAGGAGCCGAGAGGTAATGTTGCAGCTATATAGGACCCTGGTCAGACCCCACTTGCAGTACTGTGCTCAGTTCTGGTCGCCTCACTATAGGAAGGATGTAGAAACCATAGAAAGGGTGCAGAGGAGATTTACAAGGATGTTGCCTGGATTGGGGAGCATGCCTTATGAAAGCAGGTTGAGTGAACTTGGTCTTTTCTCCTTGGAGCAACTGAGGATGAGAGGTGACCTGATAGAGGTGTATAAATGATGAGAGGCATTGATCGTGTGGATAGTCAGAGGCTTTTTCCTAGTGCTGAAATGGTTGCCACAAGAGGACACAGGTTTAAGGTGCTTGGGAGTAGGTACAGAGGAGATGTCAGGGGTAAGTTTTTTACTCAGAGAGTGGTGAGTGTGTGGAATGGGCTGCCGGCAATGGTGGTGGAGGCGGATACGATCGGGTCTTTTAAGAGACTTTTGGATAGGTACATGGAGCTTAGAAAAATAGAGGGCTATGGGTAAGCCTAGTAATTTCTAAGGTAGGGACATGTTTGGCACAACTTTGTGGGCCAAATGGCCTGTATTGTGCTGTAGGTTTTCTATGTTTCTATAAATTTGTAATTTATTTACTTATTCATTTACTTAGAGATAAAGTACAGAACAGACCAGTCTCGCCCAATGAACTGCACTGCTCAACAACACACCTGTTTAACACCTAGCCTAATCGCAGGACAATTTAGAAGGACCAATCAATCTACTAACCTGTACTTCTTTGGACTGTGAGAGGAAACCCACACATTAATGGGGAGGACATAGAAAGTCTTTACTGACGACGCCAGAATTAAACTCTGAACTCTGACACTCTGAGCTGTAATAGCGTCTGGCTAACTGTAATCCTACCATGGCATTCCAGGTTACCATATAACATATAACCATATAACAATTACAGCACAGAAACATGCCATCTCGGCCACTCTAGTCCATGCCGAACTCTTACTCTCACCTAGTCCCACCCACCAACACTCGGCCCATAACCCTCCATCCCTTTCCTGTCCATATATCTATCCAATTTAACTTTGAACGACAACATCAAACCTGCCTCAACCACTTCTGCTGGAAGCTCGTTCCACACAGCTACCACTCTCTGAGTAAAGAAGTTCCCCCTCATGTTACCCCTAAACTTTTGTCCCTTAACTCTCAACTCATGTCCTCTTGTTTGAATCTCCCCCATTCTCAATGGAAAAAGCCTATCCACGTCAACTCTATCTATCTCTCTCATAATTTTGAACACCTCTATCAAGTCCCCCCTCAACCTTCTACGCTCCAAAGAATACAGACCTAACTTGTTCAACCTTTCTCTGTAACTTACGAGATGAAACCCAGGTAAAACTTTAGTAACTCTCCTCTGTACTCTCTCAATTTTATTGACATCTTTCCTATAACTCAGTGACCAGAACTGTACACAATACTCCAAATTTGGCCTTACCAATGCCTTAATACAATTTCAACATTACATCCCAACTCCTATACTCAATGCTCTGATTAATAAAGGCCAGCATACCAAAAGCTTTCTTCACCACCCTATTCACATGAGATTCCACCTTCAGGGAACTATGCACCTTTATTCCTAGATCACTCTGTCCTACTGCATTCTTCAATGCCCTACCATTTATCATGTATGTCCTATTTTGATTAGTCCTACCAAAATGTAGCACCTCATATTTATCAGCATTAAACTCCATCTGCCATCTTTCAGCCCACTCTTCTAAATGGCCTAAATCTCTCTGCAAGCTTTGAAAACCTACTTCATTATCCACAACGCCACCTATCTTAGTATCATCTGCATACTTACTAGTCCAATTTACCATCCCATCATCCAGATCATTAATATATATGACAAACAACATTGGACCCAGTAAAGATCCCTGAGGCACACTGCTACACACCGTTCTCCAATCTGACACACAGTTATCCACCACTACTCTCCGGCGTCTCCCATCCAGCCACTGCTGAATCCATTTTACTACTTCGATATTAACGCCTAACGATTGCACCTTCCTAACTAACCTTCCGTGTGGAACCTTGTCAAAGGCCTTACTGAAGTCCATATAGACAACATCCACCGCTTTACTGAAGTCCATATAGACAACATCCAATTCTTTGAGGAAATTACAAGCAGGGTAGACAAAGGAGATGCAGTAGACGTGGTGTCCTTGGATTTTCAGAAGGCCTTTGACAAGGTGCCGCACATGAGGCTGCTTAGCAAGGTAAGAGTCCATGGAGTTACAGGGAAGTTACTAGCATGGGTGGAGCATTGGCTGGTCAGCAGAAAACAGACAGTGGGAATAAAGGGATCCTATTCCGGCTAGATGCCGGTTACTAGTGGGGTTCCACAGGGGTGGGTTTTGGGCCCGCTGCTATGTCAATGATTTAGACTATGGGATTAATGGATTTGTGGCTAAATTTGCCAATGAAACAAAGATAGGTGGAGGTGCGGGTAGTGTTGAGGAAACAGAGAGCCTGCAGAAAGACTTAGATATTTAGGGGAATGGGCAAAGAAGTGACAAATGAAATAATGTTGGGAAGTGTATGGTCATGCACTTTGGTGGAAGAAATAAATGGACAGACTATTATTTAGATGTGGAGAGAATTCAAAATGCAGAGGTGCAAAGGGACTTGGGAGTCCTTGTAAAAGATATCCTAAAGGTTAACCTCCAGGTTGAGTCGGTTGCGAAGAAGGCGAATGCGATGTTGGCTTTAATTTCTAGAGGTATAGAATAGAAGAGCAGGGGTGTGATGTTGAGGCTCTATAAGGCACTTGTGAGACCACACTTGGAGTATTGTGTACAGTTTTGGGCTCCTTGTTTTAGAAAGGATATACTGACATTGGAAATGGTTCAGAGAAGATTCACGAGAATTATTCCAGAAATGAGGAACGTCTGGCAGTTCTTGGGCTGTACTCCCTGGTGCTCAGAAGAATGAGGGAGGTTCCCATAGAAACATTCCGTGTGTTAAAAGGCCTGAACAGATTAAATATGGCAAAGTTATCTCCCATGGTAGGGGACTCAAGGACAAGAGGGCACGACTTCAGGATTGAAGGACGTCCTTTTAGAACTGAGATGTGGAGAAATTACTTTAGTCAGAGGGTGGTAAATCTGTGGAATTTGTTGCCACAAGTGGCCGTAGAGGCCAAGTCACTGGGTGTATTTAAGGCAGAAATAGATAGTTTCTTGATTAGCCAGGGCATCAAAGGGTATGGGGTGAAAGCATGGGAGTGGGGATGACTGGAAAAATTGGATCAGTCCATGACTGAATGGTGGAACAGACTTGATGCTCCTATATCTTATGGTCTTATGGACTATTCTGAGGTAATATCCTCTGGTCCTAGACTCCCCCACTATAAGAAACTCCACATCCACTCTATCTAGGCCTTTCAACATTTTGATAGGTTTCAAAGAGATCCCTCCTCATTCTTCTAAACTCCAGCAAGTACTGGCCTAGAGCCATCAAACACTCTTCAGAAAAAATGGTTACACAAACCTTGGGGAGTGACAAACCCCATGATTAGAAAACGGAGACAAATTCCATGTAAAGCAGTATATCCCTCACTTCATTGCAAGTGTTTCAGCTGCAGGTCTTATTCCAAGCAGTTAATAATACTTGCTGTCCTGCAGAACATGGGTAAACTAGATTCCACTGTCATAGGCAGTTGTGCAAAACCTTGATTTATGTATTAAAGAGTAACACACACAGAAATTGCTGGAGGAACTCAGCAGGTCAGGCAGTATCTTTGGAAGTAAACAGTCAACAATTCAGGACCTGAAGAAGGGTTTTGGCTAGAAATGTTGTCTGTTTATTTCTTTCCATGGATGCTGCCTGACCTGCTGAGTTCCTCCAGGTCTGTGTTACTCTAGATTTTCAGTGTCTGCAGTCTCTCTCAGGTTGAGAAAGATAAAGCTTTATTGATTATTCAGTAAGGGATAATCATGGGGAACATTCACAATGGCCATAGGATTGACTTCAATGGCACAAAACTACTGTGCCATGCCAATGGCTTTTGGGACTGGCTGGTGAAGGAAGCCATTGAAATAAAACTAGAGGAGAAGAATTTCAACAAAGACGAAGGTCTCGCTCTAAGTAAGATCTGGAATTTGATTGATTGATTGATTGGGACAGCAGAAACCTGATTGAATAGGGACTAATCAATCAGGAGGGATGGATGATTGAGGTATAAATGCCACTGGACTAGGTGTGCCCAGGCATCATCCCTGATGAAGATGGCAGAGATTGTCATGAAAACCTTGGTGAAAGTCGATACCTGTGTCCGGCTCTAAGCCCAAGAAGAGTTTATTCACCACACAATGAAGTTACTTGAAAAATCAATGATATCGAGAAAAGTTTTAACATAAGTTAAATGGCTTTAGTGTTTGCTAACTTTGAGTACTCTATTACTTTCTGTCTTATGTATAAAAAAAATTGAATACAATTGGAATGGGATGAAGTGACTGAACAAGAAATGATAAACTGTAAGATTGTGACACTACAGCCACAACAGCAGACAGCGAATGTGTAATGTTCCTTGAATCATATCACAGTGTGTCTAGCAAATAATTGATTTCTCAATTACTTCAAAAAATACCGATGGATTGGTGCATTACATTGATGTTCGAGGTTTGAGTGTTTTATCATTCCATTGTTGAACTGTAGGGCAGCTACATGATCAGAAATTCTAACCTTTGAATAAGAAGATAAACTGAAGTGGTGTGTTCTCAGTTTAATGTGAGTTTGAAGATCTTATTGTGTTGCTTCAAGAATAACAAAAAGCCTTACAAAGGAGAGAGAGCGTAGTGACATGGTATCATGACTATAATCTTTCCCTCAATGTCAGCAAAGCAAACAAGCTGGTCATTGATTTCAGAAAGGGAGACAGTGCACATGCTCCTGTTTATGTCAGCAGTGCTGATGCTGAGGGGATTGAGAACTTCATTATCAATAGCCTGTCCTGGTCTACACACATTAACACCATGGCTAAGAAACCTCACTAGTGCCACTGCTACTTCAGAATGCTAAAGGAATTTGGCATGTTCCCTCTAGGCCTCACAAATTCTTACTGATGTATAACAGGGAGAATCCTATCCAGACACATTAAAACCTGGTATTCCAATTACTCTGCCCACAACCACAAGAAACTGCGGTGACTTATGGACACAGTTCAGCACGTCATGAAGCCTTCCCTCGATGGACTTCTTACTGCCTTGGTAAAGCAACCAAGTTACTCAATCTCCCCTTCAACACTGAACATTGCCCTCAGCCCCTGCTATTGTGAAGAAGGTACAGAAATCTAAAAGCACAGACTACCAGGCGCAAGGACAGTGTAGGAGCTATTTTCTGTCTGTCTATGTGTTATATGTTTATAATGGGTAGTTTGTCACGTGGATTGGAGCGTGGTAGAAGTGAAGAGTATAGTTACATACTCATGCTTTGTCTTAGGTCAGTTTAGTCTAGGTTAGAGCAGGGGGGTAAGTTGGGGGACTGTTTTTTTTTGGTGACCTCTATTGTCTAAGTGTTAATTTCTCTATTACACTAAGATCGTTTAAATATACTTAAGTATGCTTAGACTGCTCACTTCATTATATCATTAGTTTTTGTTTCATTCGTTTTTTTCTCGTTACAAGATTGTTCATTTTTGCTGGTTTCTTCATAAAGGATCGAACGTACTTTCTCCAACTTAGAACTTCGTTATTCTTGGATTGCATCACACAGTGTCAACCCCCGCGCTTAGTCTCTGAGGGGTTTTGGTTTGTTTGTGAGTAACCGCTACAGACAATTTCTTTCTGTTATAAGCCCCATAAGAACTGTTGACCTCACAATCTACTTTGGTATGACCTTGCTCCTTATTGTCTACATGCAGTGCACTTTCTATGTACTGTAACGCTCCTCTGCACTGTTACTGTTTTACCTCGTACTACCTCAATGCACCGTTGTAATGGATTGAACTGTATGAATGGTATAAAAGACAAGTTTTTCGCTATGTCTTGGCACAAGACATTAATAAGCTGACTTACTAATTTTCCTGTTAACTTGAGCAACATTATTTGTAACCAAAGCCACCAAAGAAATGCTGCTCATTTATTTCATCGTTGTTTCTGAGACACTGAGTGCAGAATGGTTATTTCAAGATTAGTTTGCGTGAATACATTTCATCTATATCAGTACAATAAGGTGTGTAGCTATTTTAAATAGAATTGAGAACCCTTCTATAATGTGAGGTACCTGACATTTCCAAACTGACCTTGGAAATCTACAGAATTGCTGATCTTAATCTTCTACTTGTGATCAGTGAAGGGTCTCACCAGCTGTAAAAACTTGGAAAATCTACTTTGAAAATACTTTTAAAGGGATCTAACATTGTTATTTATAGGGACTGAACATTGCACAGAGCATTGAGTCATTACTTTAATAGATAATAAAGCAGTCTTTTAATGACTGCCTTTTAGATTTTCCAACTTATCATACAATAATGTTAACTTTATTTCCATAGAATATTGTTCCTTACAAAATAGGCTTTGCTAGTTCAAACTATAGCTTTAGCCTTTTGGGGGGAAAAATTGGCATACATTTGAAAGCATCTTCCATTAGTGGATTACATTAAATCAACATGGATTATTGGTTTGCAAAGTTCAATATTCCCGCTTTTCCTCTTTATAGGCACAATAGAATCACATCTCCTTGACTGTTCCCAAGAATTAATTCATTGTTTTATTTTATCTGTGCTCTTATTAAAACATTCCTTTCTATAAATGGGCAGAGCAGTCCAAGCAACAAAACTGTAAAACAGGAAGATGCATTTGGCACAGAAAGCCTGTTCTGCTAAGTAGCCTGGTGCTGTAAACAGCCTTTCCCCCAGTATATTTAAGTCCGTATGTTTTAAATTATAATATGAAGCATAGATAGATACTTTATTGATCCCAAAGGAAGTAACATTTCATAATAATTTCAAGTGCACAGATATACAAAATGTACAAATATTAGAAGAGAAGTAAGAAAGAATAAAAGATGTTACTTCAAACAGTCTAACAGGAGGGTGGGGGGTCATCACTTCCCCAGCTACAGGTTGACTCATTATAGAGCCTAATGGCCGAGGGTAATGATCTCATATCGCGCTCTTTGGAGCAGCACAGTTGTCTTAGTCTATTATTAAAAGTGCTCGTCTGTTCAGCCAAGGTGGCATGCAGAGGATGAGAAACATTGTCCAGAATTGCCAGGATTTTCCGTAGGGTCTCTGTTCTACCACAGCCTCCAGTGAGTCCAGTTTGACTCTTATAACAGAGCCACCCTTTCTAATCTGTTCATCAACCCGTGTTGATGCCATTGTCCCAGCACACCAGCGCATAGAAGATTGTACCAGTGACAACAGACATATGAAGGAGAGGTCTGCATACTCCAAAGGACCTCAGTCTCCTCAGGAAGTAGTGGCAACTCTGGCGCTTCTTGTACACAGCCTCTGTGTTGGTGCTCCACTCAAGTCAGATTGCCCCCAGTTCTTATAATTCTACCCTTCAAATAAAGACAAACATGATTTTTTTGTGAAAAGAATTTAGAACAGTGCCATGTTCTAAAGACTACACTTGGAGTATTGTGCGCAGTTTTGGGCTCCTTATTTTAGAAAGGATATACTGACATAGGAAAGGGTTCAGAGTAGACTCACGAGAATGATTCCAGGAATGAAAGGGTTACCCTATGAGGAATATCTGGCAATTGTTGGGCTGTATTCCCTGGAGTTCAGGAGAATGAGGGGGAATCTCATAGAAACATACCGAATGTTAAAAGGCCTGTGAACAGATTAGATAGGGCAAAGTTATTTCCCATGGCAGGGGAGACCAGGACAAGAGGGCACGACTTCAGTATTGAAGGACATCCATTTAGAACAGAGATGCGGAGAAATTACTTTAGTCAGAGGGTAGTAAATCTGTGGAATTTGTTGCCACGAGTGGCTGTGGAGGCCAAGTCATTGGGTGCACTTAAGGCAGAGACAGATAGATTCTTGATTAGCCAGGGCATCGAAGGGTATGGGGAGAAGGCAGGGGAGTGGGGATGACTCGAAGAATTGGATCAGCCCATGTTTGGTGGAGCAGATTCAATGGGCTGAATGGCCTACTTCTGCTCCCATATCTTATGCTTATGTTTTTGTGCATGATGGATTCAATTTCAGTGTATAGGAAAATTGAGAGCCTATTGCTCGTCCTTACTTATGGATCCTTTAGTCTCTGCTGTAACAATTCACCAAAGAACCATTACATGACACTTCCAGAATTTCCTGCTTTCTTAAGCCACAACCTCCTGCTTCGCAACTATCAAATCTGCGCCCTGCTTCCACAGTTTAGATGTTCACTTTCATGCCAACAGCTCCAATAGCTTTATTTTCCCCTCTACCCTTCCAAACCTCACTAGCAACCAAACTTTCAATCCACCAAACATCTACCTCTCTCCCCCAGCAAACAGCCTTCCTGGAATTTACAGATCGTCCACTGTATTTTACACAGCCTGGGATTGGCCACATTATTTATACATTCTGAATTGCAGAAAGGTATAAATAGAAGACTTTATCAGAATGCCCTGCTGAATTTCCCACTGGTGAGACAGCAGTTACTTTTCAGGCTACTCACTTCATTTAGCCAGATCGAACATACAGAGCGGCTTTGAGGAAAGAGAAGCAGAATAAACAGTGTAAAGACAGTAAGGAAGAAGGGCTGAAGTGTGTGTACCTCAATGTAAGAAGCATCAGGAACAAAGGTGATGAACGGAGAGTTTGGATACATACATGGAATTATGATGTAGTGGCCATTACAGAGACGTGGCTGGCACCAGGGCAGGAATGGATTCTCAATATTCCTGGATTTCAGTGCTTTAAAAGGGATAGAGAGGGCGGAAAAAGGGGAGGAGGGGTGGCATTACTGGTCAAGGATACTATTACAGCTACAGAAAGGGTGGGTAATGGAGCAGGATCCTCCTTTGAGTCATTATGGGTGGAAGTCAGGAACAGGAAGGGAGCAGTTACTCTATTGGGGGTATCCTGTAGGCCCCCTGGTAGCAGCAGAGATACAGAGGAGCAGACTGGGAGGAAGATTTTGGAAAGGTGCAAAGATAACAGGGTTGTTATCATGGGTGACTTTAACTTCCCTAATATTGATTGGCACCTGATTAGTTCCAAGGGTTTAGATGGGGCAGAGTTTGTTAAGTGTGTCCAGGATGGATACCTGTCACAGTATGTGGACAGGCCGACTAGGGGGAATGCCGTACTAGATCTAGTACTAGGTAATGAACGGGGTCAGGTCACAGATCTCTCAGTGGTTGAGCATCTGGGGGACAGTGACCACTGCTCCCTGGCCTTTAGCATTATCATGGAAAAGGATAGAATCAGAGAGGCCAGGAACATTTTTAATTGGGGACAGGCAAATTATGAAGCTATAAGGTGTGAATTGGGATGATGATTTTGCAGAGAAATGTACTATGGACATGTGATCGATGTTTAGAGATCTCTTGCGGAATGTTAGGGATAAATTTGTTCCGGTGAGGAAGATAAAGAATGGTAGGGTGAAGGAACCATGGGTGACAAGTGAGGTGGAAAATCTAGTCAGGTGGAAGAAGGCAGCATACATGAGGTTTAGGAAGCAAGGATCAGATGGGTCTTTTGAGGAATATAGGGAAGCAAGAAAGGAGCTTAAGAAAGGGCTGAGAAGAGCAAGAAGGGGGCATGAGAAGGCCTTGGTGAGGAGGGTAAAGGAAAACCCCAAGGCATTCTTCAATTATATGAAGAAAAAAAGGATGATAGGAGTGAAGGTAGGACCAATTAGAGATAAAGGTGGGAAGATGTGCCTGGAGGCTGTGGAAGTGAGCAAGGTCCTCAATGAATACTTCTCTTCGGTATTCACCAATGAGAGGGAATTTGATGATGATGAGGACAATATGAGTGAGGTTGATGTTCTAGAGCATGTTGATATTAAGGGAGAGGAGGTGTTGGAGTTGTTAAAATACATTAGGACGGGTAAGTCCCCGAGGCCTGACGGAATATTCCCCAGGCTGCTCCACGAGGCAAGGGAAGAGATTGCTGAGCCTCTGGCTAGGATCTTTATGTCCTCGTTGTCCACGGGAATGGTACCGGAGGATTGGAGGGAGACGAATGTTGTCCCCTTGTTCAAAAAAGGTAGTAGGGATAGTCCGAGTAATTATCGACCAGTGAGCCTTACGTCTGTGGTGGGAAAGCTGTTGGAAAAGATTCTTAGAGATAGGATCTATGGGCATTTACAGAATCATGGTCTGATAAGGGACAGTCAGCATGGCTTTGTGAAGGGCAGGTCGTGTCTAACAAGCCTGATAGAGTTCTTTGAGGAGGTGACCAGGCATATAGATGAGGGTAGTGCAGTGGATGTGATCTGTATGGATTTTAGTAAGGCATTTGACAAGGTTCCACACGGTAGGCTTATTCAGAAAGTCGGAAGGCATGGGATCCAGGGAAGTTTGGCCAGGTGGATTCAGAATTGGCTTGCCTGCAGAAGGCAGAGGGTCGTGGTGGAGGGAGTACATTCAGATTGGAGGATTGTGACTAGTGGTGTCCCACAATGACTGTTCTGGGACCTCTACTTTTCGTGATTTTTATTAACGACCTGGATGTGGGGGTAGAGGGGTTGGTTGGCAAGTTTGCAGACGACACAAAGGTTGGTGGTGTTGTGGATAGTGTAGAGGATTGTCAAAGATTGCAGAGAGACATTGATAGGATGCAGAAGTGGACTGAGAAGTGGTAGATGGAGTTCAACCCGGAGAAGTGTGAGGTGGTACTCTTTGGAAGGACAAACTCCAAGGCAGAGTATAAAGTAAGTGGCAGGATACTTGGTAGTGTGGAGAAGCAGAGGGATCTCGGGGTACATGACCACAGATCCCTGAAAGTTGCCTCACAGGTGGATAGGGTAGTTAAGAAAGCTTATGGGGTGTTAAGTTTCATAAGTCAAAGGACAGAGTTTAAGAGTCGCGATGTAATGATGCAGCTCTATAAAACTCTGGTTAGGCCATATTTGGAGTACTATGTCCAGTTCTGGTCACCTCACTATAGGAAGGATGTGGAAGCATTGGAAAGGGTACAGAGGAGATTTACCAGGATGCCGCCTGGTTTAGTGAGTATGGATTATGATCAGAGATTAAGGGAGCTAGGGCTTTACTCTTTGGAGAGAAGGAGGATGAGAGGAGACATGATAGAGGTGTACAAGATAATAAGAGGAATAGGTAGAGTGGATAGCCAGGGTACCACTGCTCAATACAAGAGGACATGGCTTTAAGGTAAGGGGTGGGAAGTTCAAGGGGGATATTAGAGGAAGGTTTTTTACTCAGAGAGTGGTTGGTGCGTGGAATGCACTGTCTGAGTCAGTGGTGGAGGCAGATACACTAGTGAAGTTTAAGAGACTACTAGACAGGTATATGGAGGAATTTAAGGTGGCGGCTTATATGGGAGGCAGGGTTTGAGGGTTGGCACAACATTGTGGGCTGAAGGGTCTGTACTGTGCTGTACTATTCTATGTTCACTTAACAGTTTTTTAGGAAATAATTTTTAAAAAGACAAAGGAAAAGGAAGTTTTGTATCAGATAACTGTTGGAGCTGAGAAAAGGAGATAGGCTGGAGTAATGGTGTCAGACCAGGCTTGCAAATCCCATTTGCCATCTACAGCTGCCTTCTTTCACATGACCTGTCAGCCTAACTGTCAATGGGTCTTTTCGCAAGTTACCAAGATTCACTGGCAGCCAGTCAGCCATAGTTGGCAGGAACTGAGACTCTTCCCACAGACAGCTCCGATAGATAATCTGACAGCTTAGAATATAAAAACAAGGATCGAATGTGGAGGCTTTACAAAGCACTGGTGAGGCCTCACTTGGAGTATTGTGAGCAGTTTTGGGCCCCTTATCTAAGTAAGAATGTGCTGTCTTTGGAGAGGTTCAAAGAAGGTTCACAAAAATAATTCTGGGATTGAAAAAATCGAGTCAAAATTTTTTAAAAAAATGTTTCATTGTTTGTTCTGAACCCAATAAGGTTGAGCAGCGACCTTACTGTTTATTATATGATTATGAGTGGCGTAGACTGGGTACACAGTTCATCCTTTTCCTAAGGTAGAAGAATCTAAAATGGTAAACTTGTGAATTGGTTTATTATTGTCACATGCACTAAGGTACAATGAAAAACTTGTCTTATGTACCCTCCATACAAATTAACTCATTGCAAAGGTGCATTGAGGTAGTACAACATAAAACAGTAAGAGTGCAGAATAAAGTGTTACAGTAACAGAGAATGTGCACAGCAGGTAGACAATAAGGTGCAAAGTCCTAATAAGGTAGATGGTGACATCAAGAGGCCATCTTATCATTCCAGGAACCATTCAATAGTCTTATAACAGTGGAGCAAAAGCTGTACTTGCACCTGGTTGTCTGCGCTTTTAGGCTTTTGTAACGTTTGCCCAGTGGAAAGGGGGTGAGATATTTGAATATGTTGGCTGCTTTACCAATGTAGCAAGAAGTATATAGTCAAAAGCCCATGGAGGGGAGGCTGGTTTGTGTGATGGATTGAGCTGTTATCACAACTCTCTGCAGTTTATTGCAGTCAAATGTATAATGTATAGGTGTAAACTGAGAGGGGAAAGATTTAAAGGGGATCTGAGAAGCAGGTTTTTCACTCAGAGGTAATGGGTATACACTCTGTGGTCAATTTATTATGTTCTTCCTATACCTAATCATGTGGCCATTGAGTGAATGCTCGTGCCCCTCCACTTCAAAGCTCAACGCACAACACATTGAAAAGCTCTTCTCCACACCACTGCTGCAATGCATGGTTATTTGAGTTACTGTTGCCTTCTGTCAGCTTGAACCAGTCTGACCATTCTCCTCTGACCTCTCTCATTTAAAAGCATTTTCGCCCACAGAACAGCTACTCACTGGATGTGTTTTTTGGTTTTTTTGCACCATTCTCTGTAAACTCTAGACATTATTGTGCATGAAATTCCCAGGAGATCAGCAGTTTCTGAGATACTCAAACCACCCTGCCTGGCAACAACAGTCATTCCACGGTCACTTCCATCACATTTCTTTCCCGTTCTAATGTTTGGTCTGAACAGATCTATGGACCATAACTCCATGCTTTACGCACTGAGATGCTGCCACATGATTGGCTGATTAGATATTTGCAGAGCAGGTGTATCAGTGGACATGGTGTATGAAACGAGCTGCTAGAGGAGGTATGGAGGCAGACTCAATTAAAAGTCATTTGGATAGTGAACGGTTTGGAATGATATGGGACAAATGCAGCAAAATGAGATTAGTCTGGGCATGGATTAATTGGGTCAAAAGGCTCGTTTCTATGGTGTAGAAATCTATGAATCTATGAAGTTGAGAAAGAAATGAACCTCTTATATGAGGAAGCTTTTATAAAAAGCAACTAGTTGAACATCCAGTGGGTAACTTCAAAATCGGATGTATGTAGCACTTGAAAAGAACATTCAAGAATAAGCAAACAACAGGAATACTGCAGATGCTGGAAATTCAAGCAACACACATCAAAGTTGCTGGTGAACGCAGCAGGCCAGGCAGCATCTCTAGGAAGAGGTGCAGTCGACGTTTCAGGCCGAGACTCTTCAGTCCTGACGAAGGGTCTCGGCCTGAAACGTCGACTGCACCTCTTCCTAGAGATGCTGCCTGGTCTGTTGCGTTCACCAGCAACTTTGATGTGTGTTGATTCAAGAATAAGTACAGTTTAGTATTACTTAGTGTTCCAGGAAAATTTGAGGGATCCTTCATTGGTTATAACACCCTTCTCTTACAGAAATACTGATTCAAATCCATCCTTGCAACAAATGATAGTCTTAATACCAGTCCACAACTGGGGTGCCAATCTATATGCGTATTTGTTTTATTCGATATTCATGCCAGAACGTGCACATCTGGTTTTGTTTTTGGTGTTAAACTTGTATTTTACCAATGGCACATTCTAAATGTTGTGCAGTGGCATAAGAAATTACCTGTTACAGGCATTATACTATAAGCAGTTAGAAGAAACTGATCATACAGCATTGCCAGATTCCTGTAATTTGTTTTATTTTGCAATGGGAGGTCTCACATTCACTGCCTTTACAAGCTTCACTCAGGAACTTATCTCCTACTAATTTCCACCACAACCATTGCAACCTGAGCGTCTGTCTGATTTTCCAGATAAAGAATATCTGAACAAAATTACAACCATAGATATTTGGATTTTATCAAACAGCAGCATCAGTCACATTTACTTCCTAGGCTGGTATGAAATAGTACTGATATTCTTTCTTTCTTTAAAAATAAATGTACTGCAGGTTTTCACCATAGAACTAAAAATAACTCTCTCTCTCTCTCTCTAAACGAAATGCACCGATGCTTCAATGCTGCATCAGTTTTCCTTTGCTGTTCACTAAATATGGTACAGCAGTACCTATGCTGGACACTAATATTTAATTATAGTAGTGGGCAACTAGTCCATCTCAGCACCTGAGTGGGGGGAGAAAAACAGTTGTCTTCTATATCCTCACCTGTGCATTTTTAAAAATACGATCATTACACATACCAGGACATCCAGGCTACAGCATTCACAGGACTCACAACTGAATTTGTCCCATTGCCCTGTGCATTCACTCAACCAACGATAATAATACAATGAAGAACTGCATCTGAACCATCACCTACCAGTCTTATCCTTACAGAATCGAAAGCAGCACAGTTGGCCCATGGCACCCTGTAGTTTTCACGATGTTCCCTCAGCACTCCAAGCCACTGAACAAAGATCTGCACAGCTTTGGAGAAAAGCTTTTCTCTGTTTTCACAGGGTGGGGGGGAACTCAAGGCAGTGGCTTGCAAAGAGCTCCACCACCCTGTCAAGCTCACTCATGGAATGGTTTTACGATTGACAGGAGACTGGCCATCCTCCTCTCTCTCTCTCTCTCTCTCTTCCCTCCCTCTCCCACTTGCTCTCTGTCTCTCCCTAGTCCCACCTTCATGCCAAATATGGTCTCCTTATTAATGATGCAATCTCTCAGTAATTAATTCAAAACTGTGGCACACAGTAAGTAAATGCATAGTAAGTTTCTCTTTAACACAGTGAAAATTAAACAGTTTGCTGCCAGGATTAGTATTTCAACTGAAATTGAAAGAAGGTTAACTCCTCACTTGCCAGGAATAACTCTTCCCTTTCAACATTCAATGTAACAGTTCTGCAAAATAGCAAGTAAGCAAATATCTAATGCACTATAAATAACTGAGGGAATAATGGATGTATTTTGCTGGGCTTTCTCACCTTAACACTCTTTCCTTGAAGGTAGCAGGTTCCTAAATTCTAGCTCTAAGAAATTCTGCTTTGTTGTTTGCACGGACTGGAGTAGCACTGCAATCTTGTTTGTTCTAAGCAATGACAATAATGTTCTATTCTATTTTATTCTACAGTGCTTTGCTCTGCATAGGTATCTCTATGGTTTCTCACCAGGTATACTGGTACCAGGAGAGCCATTCTATACAAATATTGTGAGAAGGATCTACTCAGATGACATTGGTGGGTTTGCATTCAGAATGACAACAAAGGCAGATATAGAGGGACCAACTAGAGGGGATGCAATATTGGATCTCCTGTTAGGAAACGAATTAGGGCAAGTGACAGAAGTCTGTGTAGGGGAGCACTTTGGTTCCAGTGATCATAACACCATTAGTTTCAATTTGATCATGGACAAGGATAGATCTGGTCCTAGGGTTGAGGTTCTGAACTGGAAGAAGGCCAAATTTGAAGAAATGAGAAAGGATCTAAAAGGCGTGGATTGGGACAGGTTGTTCTCTGGCATGGATGTGATTGGTAGGTGGGAAGCCTACAAAGGAGAAATTTTGAGAGTGCAGAGTTTGTATGTTCCTGTCAGGATTAAAGGCAAATTGAATAGGAATAAGGAACCTTGGTTCTCAAGGGATATTGCAACTCTGGTAAAGAAGAAGAGGGAGTTGTATGAAATGTATAGGAAACGGGGTAAATCAGGTGCTTGAGGAGTATAAGAAGTGCAAGAAAATACTTAAGAAAGAAATCAGGAGGGCTAAAAGAAGACATGAGGTTGCCTTGGCAGTCAAAGTGAAGGATAATCCAAAGAGCTTTTACAAGTATATTAAGAGCAAAAGGATTGTAAGGGATAAAATTGGTCCTCTTGAAGATCAGATGTGGTCGGCTTTGTGCGGAACCAAAGGAAATGGAGGAGATCTTAAATAGGTTTTTTGCGTCTGTATTTACTAAGGAAGCTGGCATGAAATCTATGGAATTGAGGGAATCAAGTAGTGAGACAATGGAAACTGTACAGATTGAAAAGGAGGAGGTGCTTGCTGTCTTGAGGAAAATTAAAGTGGATAAATCCCCAGGACCTGACAGAGTGTTCCCTCGGACCTTGAAGGAGACTAGGGTTGAAATTGCGGGGGCCCTGGCAGAAATATTTAAAATGTCGCTGTCTACGGGTGAAGTGCCGGAGGATTGGAGAGTGGCTCATGCTGTTCCGTTGTTTAAAAAAGGATCGAAAAGTAATCCAGGAAATTATAGGCCGGTGAGTTTAACATCAGTAGTAGGTAAGTTATTGGAGGGAGTACTAAGAGACAGAATCTACAAGCATTTGGATAGACAGGGGCTTATTAGGGAGAGTCAACATGGCTTTGTGAGTGGTAGATCATGTTTGACCAATCTGTTGGAGTTTTTCGAGGAGGTTACCAGGAAAGTGGATGAAGGGAAGGCAGTGGATATTGTCTACGTGGACTTCAGTAAGGCCTTTGACAAGGTCCCGCATGGGAGGTTAGTTAGGAAAATTCAGTCGCTAGGTATACATGGAGAGGTGGTAAATTGGATTAGACATTGGCTCGATGGAAGAAGCCAGAGAGTGGTGGTAGAGAATTGCTTCTCTGAGTGGAGGCCTGTGACTAGTGGTGTGCCACAGGGATCAGTGCTGGGTCCATTGTTATTTGTCATCTATATCAATGATCTGGATGATAATGGGGTAAATTGGATCAGCAAGTTTGCTGATGATACAAAGATTGGAGGTGTAGTAGACAGTGAGGAAGGTTTTCAGAGCCTGCAGAGGGACTTGGACCAGCTGGAAAAATGGGCTGAAAAATGGCAGATGGAGTTTAATACTGACAAGTGTGAGGTACTGCATGTTGGAAGGACAAACCAACGTAGAACATA
This sequence comes from Mobula birostris, assembly GCF_030028105.1. NCBI lineage: Eukaryota > Metazoa > Chordata > Chondrichthyes > Myliobatiformes > Myliobatidae > Mobula > Mobula birostris. Next base: position 222,533,477 of record NC_092371.1, read on the forward strand.
CAGGGTTAATGGTAAGGCATTGAAGAGTGCAGTGGAACAGAGGGATCTGGGAATACAGATACAAAATTCCCTAAAAGTGTCGTCACAGGTAGATAGGGTCGTAAAGAGAGCTTTTGGTACATTGGCCTTTATCAATCGAAGTATTGAGTATAAGAGCTGGAATGTTATGATGAGGTTGTATAAGGCATTGGTGAGGCCGAATCTGGAGTATTGTGTTCAGTTTTGGTCACCAAATTACAGGAAGGATATAAATAAGGTTGAAAGAGTGTAGAGAAGGTTTACAAGGATGTTGCCGGGACTTGAGAAACTCAGTTACAGAGAAAGGTTGAATAGGTTAGGACTTTATTCCCTGGAGCGTAGAAGAATGAGGGGAGATTTGATGGAGGTATATAAAATTATGATGGGTATAGATAGAGTGAATGCAAGCAGGCTTTTTCCACTGAGGCAAGGGGAGAAAAAAACCAGAGGACATGGGTTAAGGGTGAGGGGGGAAAAGTTTAAAGGGAACATTAGGGGGGGATTCTTCACGCAGAGAGTGGTGGGAGTATGGACTGAGCTGCCAGACGAGGTGGTAAATGTGGGTTGTTTTTTAACATTTAAGAATAAATTAGACAGATACATGGATGGGAGGTGTATGGAGGGATATGGTCCATGTGCAGGTCAGTGGGACTAGGCAGAAAATGGTTCGGCACAGCCAAGAAGGGCCAAAGGGCCTGTTTCTGTGCTGTAGTTTCTATGGTTCTATGGTTCTAGATAGATTCTATGTGTAGGAGAAACATGGAGCAAAATAAAACGGAGTAGAGCAGATCTGAAGACCTTCTGACATTTTACAGTAACAACTGCCCTGGCTACAGGCGTATACTAATTGTAAAATTTGTCGACCAATGCACTGCCAATTCCTTGTTTTACAAAACGTTGGCTTTTATCTCTTCTCTTGAGAGAAATGGTGCAGAACTATCTTTGAGACATCATCTACCAGACTTACCTCCACACAGGCAGAATGGACTGATTGGCTTCTTTCTGAGCAGTGGGATTCTATTTAAAGAAATGAAAACAGCAAGGCTGCTACTTGGTACTTGGCACTTACAATCATTTGCTGACATTTCTTCCCTACTCCCAATGTTGGCAGGCTGAAGAGACCTCGAACCAGGAAAACATTTAGTCCATCAGATCATATCAGAAGGGTTGTACGTTAGCAGAAGGGTGCCTAGGTTATGCTTAACATGGTTTAAAGTTAATGCTGGATTACATCATCAATAAGGAGACCATATTTGGCGGGGAGGTGGGAAAGAGGATGTCAGACATAAGGACAGCAAGAGAGAAGGAGGATGGGTGCTTTACTTGAAGAGTTCTAAAATGATAACTGGATTAAACATATCCCATTGTTAAGTGGAAGCTGATATGGTTAAAATCTTGCTTCCCAGATTCAGCAAAATTGAAAATTACTTTTTCTCAGAGGTGTTTCATAGTTCCAGTATCCTTAAAGAATCAAAACACCTAGATTTCCCCCAACTGTTTACCAAAAACAATAATGTATCACTAGGTAGTGTAGTTCCAGTGTTGCAGACTTCTAGAGCTCCGCGTGTGAAACTGGCTATGGGCACTGGCACAACGTTAGTTTAAAGTTCATGTAAATGTATTATCAAAGTACATACATGTCATCATATACGGTCCTGAGACTTTATTTTCTAGTGGGCATACATAGTAAATCCAAGCAGCACAACAGAATGAAAAAAGATCACCCCCAACAGGGTGGACGAACAACCATTGTGCAAAAGACAACAATCTGTGCAAATACAAAGAAATAATAATAATAAATAAATAAGCAATAAATATCGAGAACATGAAACGTAGAATCCTTGAAAGTGAATCCATAGGTTGTGGGAATAGTTCAGTGATGGGACGAATGAAGTTGAGTGAAGTTATTCCACTAGTTCAAGAGCCTGATGGTTGAGGGATAATAATTGTTCCTCACCTTGGTGCTGTGCATCCTGAGGATGCTGTACCTGCCTTCTGATTGTAGCAGTGAGAAGCAAGGGTGGCCTGGATGATGGATTGTTGTTGTAGCACCACTTAGCCAGATGTTCAATCTCCCTATACAGTGGCATGCAAAAGTTTGGGCACCCCGGTCAAAATTTCTGTTACTGTGAATAGTTAAGTGAGTAGAAGATGAACTGATCTCCAAAAGTCATAAAGTTAAAGATGAAACATTCTTTTCAACATTTTAAGCAAGATTAGTGTATTATTTTTGTTTTGTACATTTTAGAGTGAAAAAAAGGAAAAGAGCACCATGCAAAAGTTTGGGCACCCCAAGAGATTTGAGCTCTCAGGTAACTTTTACCAAGGTCTCTGACCTTAATTAGCTTGTTAGGGCTATGACTTGTTCACAGTCATCGTTAGGAAAGGCCAAGTGATGCACATTTCGAAGCTTTATAAATACCCTGACTCCTCAAACCTTGTCCCAACAATCAGCGGCCATGGGCTCCTCTAAGCAGCTGCCTAGCACTCTGAAAATTAAAATAAATGATGCCCACAAAGCAGGAGAAGGCTATAAGAAGATAGCAAAGCGTTTTCAGCTAGCAGTTTTCTCAGTTCGTAATCTAATTAAGAAACGGCAGTTAACAGGAACGGTGGAGGTCAAGTTGAGGTCTGGAAGACCAAGAAAACTTTCCGAAAGAACTGCTCGTAGGATTGCTAGAAAGGCAAATCAAAACCCCTGTTTGACTGCAAAAGACTTTCAGGAAGATTTAGCAGATTCTGGAGTGGTGGTGCACTGTTCTACTGTGCAGCAACACCAGCACAAATATGATCTTCATGGAACAGTCATCAGAAGAAAACCTTTTCTGCGTCCCCACCACATAATTCAGCGTCAGAAGTTTGCAAAGGAACATCTAAACAAGCCTGATGCATTCTGGAAACAAGTCCTGTGGACTGATGAAGTTAAAATAGAACTTTTTGGCTGCAATGAGCAACGGTATGTTTGGAGAAAAAAGGGCGCAGAATTTCATGAAAAGAACACCTCTACAACTGTAAAGCACGGGGGTGGATCGATCATGCTTTGGGCTTGTGTTGCAGCCAGTGGCACGGGGGACTTTTCACTGGTAGAGGGAAGAATGAATTCAAATAAATACCAGCAAATTCTGGAAGCAAACTTCACACCGTCTGTAAAAAAACTGAAAAGAGGATGGCTTCTACAACAGGATAATGATCCTAAACACACCTCAAAATCCACAATGGACTACCTCAAGAGGCGCAAGCTGAAGGTTTTGCCCTGGCCCTCACAGTCCCCTGACCTAAACATCATCAAAAATCTGTGGATAGACCTCAAAAGAGCAGTGCATGTAAGACGGCCCAAGAATCTCACAGAACTAGAAGCCTTTTGCAAGGAAGAATGGGCGAAAATCCCCCAAACAAGAATTGAGAGACTCCTAGCTGGCTACAGAAAGCATTTACAAACTGTGATACTTGCCAAAGGGGGTGTTACTAAGTATTGACCATGCAGGGTGCCCACACCTTTGCTTCGGGCCCTTTTCCTTTTTTGTTATTTTGAAACTGTGAAAGATGGAAATAATCTTGCTTAAGATATTAAAGAAATGTGTCATCTTTAACTTCATGCCTTTTGGAAATCAAGTCATCTTTTACTCGCTTAACTATTCACAGTAACAGAAATTTTGACCGGGGTGCCCAAACTTTTGCATGCCACTTTATGCTGATTTATCACCACCTTTGATTTGACCAATGACAATGGTGTCATCAGCAAACTTAAATATGGCATTGCAGCTGTGCTTAGCCTCATAGTCACAAGTATAAAGTGAGTAGAGCCTGCAGTCTTGTGGTGCAGCTGTGCTGATGGAGATTGCGGAGACGTTTTTGCCAATCCAAACTGACTGAGGTCTTCAAATGAGGAAACCAAAGATCCAATTGCACAAGGAGGTATTGAGGACAAGGCCTTGAAGCTTACCCATTAGTTTTGAGGGAATGATAGTATTGAATGCTGAGCGGTAGTTGATGAAGAGCATCCTGATGTGTGCATCTTCGCTGTCCAGATGTTCCAAGGTCGAATGATGAGCCAAAGAAATGTCATTTGCTATGGACCTATTGGAGTGGATCCAAGTCACTTCTCAGGCAGAGGTTGATATGTTTCATTACTGACCTCTCAAAGCATTTCATCACAATGGGTGCAGGCGCTACTGGACGATAGTCATTGAGGGAGATTGGTACATTATTAGGCACCGGTTCAGAAATTAAAATCACAGTGGGAGTTTGTGAAAGTTCCTCCATGGTTTGATGGTTAAAGTGAGCACAGAAGGCATTGAGCTCATTTGTGAGTGAAGCCTTTGTCACGTATGTCACTTGACTTCACTTTGTATGAGGAGATAGCATTCAAGCCCTGACACAACTGTCGAGCATCCTTCAGTGATTCAAGTTTAGTCGGGAATTGCCACTTCACCCATGAAATGGCTTTTCAGCTATAATACCTGGACCACCTGTATCTTAGCTAGACCTGACTGCCATTGATCAGGCTCTCAGCAAGTTGCAGATGTCATGGTTCATCCAGGGCTCCTGTTGAGGGAAGACCATGAACGATTTTGTGGGGACACGGTTGTCTACAATTAAGTTTATAATGTTCATGACAAGTGTGGTGTATTCATTCAAATCCTCTGATGAGTCCTAGAACAAGGCCCAGTCCACCAACTCAAAGCAATCTCGTAGGCACTCCTTAACCACCTCTTTGTTAGAACCATAGAACACTACAGCACAGAAAACATGTCATTCGGCCCTTCTAGTCTGTGCCGAAACATTATTCCGCTAATCCCATTGACCTGCATCCAGTCCATAACCCTCCAGACTTCTCCCATCCATGCACCTATCCAATTTATTCTTAAAACTTAAGAGTGAGCCCGCATTTACCACGTCAGATGGCAGCTCGTTCCACACTCACACCACTCTCTGAGTGAAGAAGTTCCCCCTAATGTGCCCCCTAGACCTTTCCCCTTTCCCCCTAAAGCCATGTCCTCTCGTATTTATCTCTGGAAACTGCCCATATACAGGTAAGAGAACAGCCAAATGATCAGATTTCCCAAAATGTGGTCTCGGGATGAACGGCTGGCATTCCTAATTGTAGTATAGCAGTTATCAAGTGTACTGGGACCCCTGGTGCTGCAAATTATACGTTGATGATAATTGGACAGAAAATGCTTCAAAGAGGCCTGTTTAAAGTCCCCAGCAATGATCTGAAAGGTGTCGAGGTATGCATTTTCTTGTTTGCCAGTGGCAGCATTCAATTCTTTGCGTGTCTGTTTAACATCTGCCTTTGGCAGTATGTAAACTGTAGTCACGATCACAGAGGAGAATTCTCTTGGTAACTAGAATGGTTAGATGCTCCAGGTCGGGGAAACAAGATTGTGACAAGACAGCTGTATCCAAGCACCACAAAGAGTTATCATGAATCACAGATCCCCACATTTTGCCTTCTCCGAATCAGCAGTCTGATCCATCCTGTGTACTGAGAAGCCCTCAATGTTACTGACATATCTAGTGTGTCCAGGGTGACCCATGTCTCCATGAAACACAAAACACGGCAATTTCTCATTTCTCTCCGATATACCCTTCTTGACCTTGGGTCCTCAATCTTGCTCTTCAGTGACTACATTCATTAACAAGATGTTGGGTAGAGGAACTTTCATTCCCCTGCATTTCAGTGTAGCTTGGAGCCCTCCCTTCCTCCCTCTCTTATATTGATGATAAAGTACCTTTGTCCGCTTAAAGCTGCTGTACTTACATGCTGGAGAGTTAAGTCTGCCAAGTCCTTCAGAAGACTGTGAAATCACTAGTTCATTAAGATGGTTCAAAAGTATGTTACTTAAGCAGAAATTACAGGCTGCAGATTGTAGTGAGAGCAGTTTAGAAGAAGTATATTTCGAAGTTTTGTAAGCTGCCTGCAACACGTCGCCATGGTTCACCAGTGCCATCTTGCCAGTGCATCCTGGGAAAAGAAAATTCAGCAAGGTATAAAACAGCCAATCTTGCTACGTGTTACAGCAAGGATCCAAGGTCATCCCCATTGCACTTAAATTATTCCTAGGATCAGAGATAGAGAAAATAGGAGCAGAAGTAGGCCATTCGATCTTCAAGACTGCTCCATGATTCAATACGATCACAGCTGACCTTCTAAATTCAGTACCCTGGTTCGGCATGCTCCCCATATCCCTTGACATCCTAGTCCTTAGAACAACTTCTGATATCATCTTGATCTTGCTTAAGGATTTCAACTGCAATTACTTTCATTTCTCTCCATGAGAATAATGTTCTCCTTGAATGGGTTGCCAGCAACAGTGGTGGAGGTAGATACGATAGGGTCTTTTAAGAGACTTCTGGATAGGTACATGCAGCTTAGAAAAATAGAGGGCTATAGGTAAGCCTAGTAATTTCTAAGGTAGGGACATGTTCGGCACAACTTTGTGAGCCGAAGGGCCTGTATTGTGCTGTAGGCTTTCTATGTTCCTATGTTTCTAAATAAGTCCTAACTGGTTTCCTCCTTATCCTTGTCTTCCCATGATCCTGGATTCTCCTGCCACAGGGGAACATGCCGAACATGTATCTAATCATTTTAGACCTGTGAGAATTCTGTAGATGTATATGGGATCCCCTCTCATTCATCTAAACTCTAATGAATATAAGCCTAATTAAACCAATTTTTATTTACGTATCACTCCTGCCATCCCAGGATTCAGTGTTCATTACATCATCAAAAGTTCCAGTATACTTGTGAAGCATGATCTCTCTTTCACAGATCCACATTGACTTTGTCTGATCCTATCAATCTCCAAGCACTCGACTTATTTTATAACAAACTCCAACATTTAGTCATAGAAACGTACAGCACAGAAATGGGCCTTCCAGTTCACGCCAAAGCACATAAACTGCCTACTCACATTGACCTTTACTGGGACCATAGCGCTCCATATCCCTACCTATCCAAACTTCCCATAAACGCTGAAATCAAGCTTGCATACACCACTTGCGCTGACAGCTCATTCCACACTTTTACCACCCTCTGAGTGAAGAAGTTTCCCTACATGGTCCCCTTAAACTTTTCAGCTTTCATCCTTAACCCATGACCTCTGGCTGTAGACCCACCTGACCTCAGTGGAAAAAGCCTGCTTGCATTTACCCTATTAATACCGTTCATAATTTTGTATCCCTCTATCAAAGTTCCCCTCAATCTTCTACATTCGAAGGAATAAAGTCCAAACTGACTCAATTTTTCCTTATAACTCAGGTCCTCTAGACCCAGCGACATCCTTGTAAATTTTACTCAACTCACCCATGTTTTAATACCTTTTGTCTTTATTAAATCAGTTCGCCTTCATATTCATTTTATTATCACACGTAATCAAAATATACAATGAAATGCATTGTTTGCATGAACAACTAACACAACCTAAGGATGACACGCACAACACGCTGGAGGAACTCAGCAGGTGGGGCAGCATCCGTGGAAACGAACAGTCAACGTTTTGGGCTGAGACCCTTCATCAGGACTGAAGAAGGTCAGGGGGAGGGTGGGAAGGAGAAGGCTGGTAGATTCCAGGTGAAAAACCAGTAAGGAGAAAGATCAAGGGGTGGGGGAGGGGAAGTAGGGAGGGGATAGGCAGGAAAGGTGAAGATGGAATAGGGGAAAGCACAATGGGTAGCAGAAGGAGGTGGAACCATGAGGGAGGTGATAGGCAGCTGGAGGAGGGGGCAGAGTGAAACTGGGATGGGGGAAAGGAGGGGGTTTCTCTTCTGCCGTCATCAATGATGCCCTCACCCGCATCTCCTCCATTTCCCGCACTTCGGCCCTCACCACAACAGGGTCAGAGTTCCCCTTGTCCTCACCTACCACCCCACCAGCCTCTGGATCCAGCACATTATCCTCCGCAACTTCTGCCACCTTCAACAGGACCCCACCACTAAGCACATCTTTCCCTCTCTGCCCCTCTCCGCTTTCCGCAGGGATCACACACTTAGATCAACTGCCCTAGCACTCCGCTATGCACCTGCAGAATACTGCGTACCTGTGTGGGGCAGATCAGCCCATGCGAAGAAAATAGACCCGTTGCTTAATGAAGCCTGCCGAATAATCACGAGCACACTGCGCCCCACACCTACTAACATCACTTACAGACTTGCAGGCATTGCTCCCCTAGAGATCTGAAGACACACTACAACAAAAATTGAAAAAGGTAAACAGAACTCGGATCCACGGCACCCACTGCACCATCATGTGCCAGTTTCCAATCGCCTAAGATCAAGGAAAAGCTTTGCTACAGTGGAGGAACTACCGTACGGAATATCTCCCAAACAGCAACAAACAGAAGCCAGAAACCCACCAAACAATACAGTGCAAGACCCACAGAAATGTTACCAGACGGGCCACTGCTTGACGGACGGAAGTGGTGCACTTTCAACAGAGCGAGAGCGGGAGTTTGTAGGACGGGAGACAATATGGTGAAGTAGGGTTTAAAGACCAGCGAATTCTGAGAGTGTGGCGAAAGGGTGCAGAACATTGACCACGTTCTGCGCAACTGCCCACTCTCACCTGATTTAGCTGACACTGACCTGCTCAGCATCAAACAAACAACACTAGAGTGGCTGGCTGTCTGGTGCGACAAGCTATGATGATGATTTCTGCCAATAAAGCAATACTACCTGATCAGGTGGTATTATATGCCCTGCATAGTTGATGCAAGAATTGATGTAGATTCTTTCTGCTAATTGTTTGGTCAAAGAGAGTCCTTGGATGTCATAAGCCTCGTCCTAGAACAATATGCACCTTAATGAGGTCTTTGTGCCCTAATTTATTCACTCATGGGATGTTGATGCCACTAACATTGGTATTTATAGTCCATCTCTGAGTTGTCAAGGGAAGAGTCAAGAACATTAGTCAATCTGGAGTCAAATATAAGTCAGCGCAGATAAGGAAGGCAGATTTACTCCCCTGAAGGACACTAATAAACCAAGTGTATTTTTTATAATTCTGTAGTTTCAGTGTCACCAGTATCAATGCTAATTTTTACCATTAATTCCAGATCTTTTATTTGATGAATTAAAATGTTTCTGTTACCCAGCATTTATTGAATTCCTGCTCATCAAGACATCTGAAATTAAAAATATAAGCTAACCTTGGAATGGATGACAAGATAAATTACTGGCCTACTCAGTATTAGAACATAGAATAGTACAGCACAGTACAGGCCCTTCAGCCCATGATATTGTGCCTGCATTTTAATTTAGTCCAAGATCAATCTAATCCTACCCTCCCACAGAGCCCTCCATTGTTTTTTCATCCATGTGTCTTTTTAAGAGTGTCTTAAATGTCCCTAATGTACCTACTTTGGCCACAGCCCCAGCAGTGTGTTCCATGCACTCACTGCTCTGTGTTAAAAACCTGCCTCTAACATCCCCCTAAATTTTCCTTCAATCACTTTAAATGTATGTCCTCTTGCTCTGGGGAAAAAAATTATCTGTACTCTATCAATGCCTGTCATCCTCTACCAAGTCACGTTTCATCTTCCTTCGATCGAAAGAGGAAAATCCTAACTCACTCAACCTATCCTCATATGACATGCTCTCTAGTTCAGTCAGAGTTCTGGTAAATCTCTGCTGCACCCTCTCTAAAGCTTCCACAAGGCAATCAGAACTGAATACAATACTCCAAGTAAGTTCAAAGTTCAAAGTAAATTTATTATCAAAGTACATATATGTAACCAAATACAACCCTGAGATTCATTTTCTTGTAGACATACTCAGTAAATTATAGAATAATAACCATAATGGAATCAATGAAAGACCACCCAACGTGGGTGTTCAACCAGTATGCAAAAGACAACAATCTGTGCAAACTATGTGTGTGGTCTAAACACAATTTTATAGAGCAGCAACATAACTTCGTAGTCCTTGAACTCAATCCCCTGACTAATGAAGGCCAACACACCATGCGCCTTTTTGACCATCCTATTAATCTGCACAGCAGCTTTATTTAACGTTTAGTTAATTGTTTAATGGTAACCAGTATGGTGATTGTATTTGTCCGTTTCTAACTGTGTTTCTAACCTAGGCTCACTTTGTTGGAAGTTCTTTAATGAAAGCTTATCTGTGTGAAAGGGGTATAAACAGAGAGAGAACAGAAGAAAAAGGGAAAAAATGATAAGACATGAGATACAGAACACCATGGTTATGGAGATCTGAAATAAAAGAAACATCTGGAAGTTGTAGGGAAACACTGACTTCACATGACTTTACACTGGAACTAATATAAGCTAGAAAGGTTACTTGCTGGATTCAGTGTTGAGTCTTGAAGACTACAGTGTGTGTGTGTATGTATAACAGAGACCCACATCAGACACACACACACACACACACACACACACACACACACACACACACACACACACAGATAGACAGATAAATAGTTAGGGTGCCTAAGACTCTTGCACAGTACTGTATTTTTCAATGTGGAGCGGAGAGCAAGTTTGTAAATTTGGCAGGAGCAATGGATGTTGGGAATGGCAAGGGTGGAGTGCTGTGGGAGGGGTGTGGGACAGTTGGCAGAGAAGGAGTTTTGGGATGGGGAGGAGGGTGACATGGGTGCAGACACACCCAACTCTGAAACACCAGGCAAGGTCATTTGATTCCAATCAATTGGCTTATTGATCATTAGAGAATGTCTCTCTCATGCTTCCCGCTTCCTCCTCTCTCCCATTCTGTTTTCTCAACCATGCTCTCTCCATGCCCCCTTTACACTCTCAGGCCACAACAGAGATCCACATCAGAATCAGGTTTATCATCACCCACATATGTCATGAAATTTGTTTTGTTTTGCAGCAGTAGCACAGTGCAATACATAAAATTACTACAGTACTGTGCAAATGTCTTTTATATATATATACACACACACGCATGCCTAAGATGTCTGCATACTACTGCATATTTGGTGTTAGTAAGTTACACAACTTTCTAGTTTAACAAAAAACTGGAAATAATCACTATTCAAATAAGAAAGATTTCTTGTTTTGGATATTATTTGGACAGATAAATCTTTGTTGGTCAGTATAAAGGAACAAATCAATTATCAGATGTTATTGGAAGGTGCTGACTAGTCAGCATTGTTAGTTATTTTGCTTCTTCTTTGTGGCATTTTGCATATTAAAGCCCTTTGCATTTACTCTTAATTACTCACTGTTAGCTTGAACTCTGAGCACAATTAACCATGTACAGTTCATGTTGGCTAGTCTGTGACTTTAGCACCTGATTTCAATATATTAAGAAAAGTAGCAGAAATCTTTTCTAATTGAAAGGCATTTTGTACTGGGTAAAATTTTGGAAGTAACAAATTATTTCGTATATGGCAAGTAGAGTAGGGTGTAGTGGAGGGGGATCAATAGAAAATTATAAAATGTTTTTAAAAAATGCTTTGTTAGCTTGTGGGTGGTTGATACCAGCTTTTGTATGTTTTTGGCCAAACCCAATTTTATTCTTCTTCATGGTGTTACAAATCCTAAGTCAAAGTAGGATAGAGGCCAGACTAACAGTGGTCCACTGGTCCTCCAGGGTCAGGGGTTCAGCTCATGGCCAACAACCTGACTGGTCAAAATAAATGTTATGGAAAAAGCAATGAAGAATCCTTCTGTATCTGTATGTGACCAAAGAGAGACAGAGATGGAGGACCTTCACTGCTGCCCTAGATGCCAGCGGTGTTACAAGTCATGGAGTTCCAACACTAACTGGCAGAAACTGGTAAGCAAACATTATTGAAAGTAGAACTAATAAAAGTGAGACTATCTTTCCAAAACTGCAGACATTCATTCCGAGTCTGTTACCCCTTCTGTTATCTACTCACATTGAACTGGACAATTTTCAACAGTACTAGGATATTTGTACCTGGCTATCATTGGCTCATACTCAACAACACATCTCTAGTTTTAACTCAAAGCAACTAAGCTTCTGAAGTTATCACGGTGTGCGCTGATAAATGACTGAATGCAGGTGCTGAGGAGCGACACCCTCCCATGTTGAGATAGAAACAAGATTTTATTCAACTGAACTTCGATGGCTTGACCGAGCGCTACAATGAGACGAGTCATTCTTGAAACACACATAAGGACCAGCACTAATTGGGAGGCCGCTTAAATAATCACAGTACACTGACAATCCGTGCCAGTCAAAATAAACTTGACAAGTTTAAACAGAAAGTGCAAGGGCTTAATGACTCTGGATAAGACAACAATTAACAAATATAGATGCAAGGATGACAGAAGTGATGCTTAACACATAACCTTCAAGCTCAGAGGTCCAAAGGGAAAATCTCATAACTGAATCAAGACTTTTACATTATTTACAGTTAGGGTGGCAAAACTATGAAGCTTAAATAACTGATTTGTTATGTTTTATGCTGTTTTATTCTTATAATATTCACAAGGCACCACATTGAACCTGATTTTTTAGTAGATGAGCTGAGGTGTTCTTGAGAATTCAAATAAAATAAATCGAAAGAAAATCATTTCAGTTATACTGTTGTTTCCATGGAGATGGATTTTATCTGAAGTGATTCGTACAGCAATTTTTCTCTGTGGACTATCTGAACAACAAGATAGTCTTGTTAAGATAAGGAGTTTGGTAATACAGTGGATTCCAGTTACATTGGGATAAATCAGGACCTCTACATTCTGGCCCAATTAGGGACTGGACCAATTAAGTGGCTGCCCCAATTTGCCAATGATTCATGGAAACAGTTAAAAAGGCACATAAAAAAGACAAACTACTGCTTAACTGAGTAAAAAATTAAGTACTTAAATGAAACACAGAACAAATTAGAACACTACCAAATTAGAACATATCCAACAATGACAGGAATCTGTGCAGGAGAGTTGTTAAAGTGGCTCAGTTATTGCACTGGGGCAGTTCCACTCTCTTGACCTCAGAAGTCAAGGTCCAGTGGTACAAGCAGTCATCACATCTGGGGTCTTCCTTGGTTGCAGTGGATGACCATGACTTCTGTTGAGCCTTGTCAATGCCCTTCACTCTCCACAGGGTGTTGCAGAGTTGTTTTCCTGGCTGTTGGATCTCAACGTAGATCTCATCCGCCCAGCCCGCCGGAGCTGACTTCACATACGAGTACAGGCATGTCCCAATCTCACCGAGGTATGAGACCTGCCAGCTACTCTCACCTGGATTTAGTCCGCCTGTTGAAGGGATAAGGGGTGTACCAGGGTGTGGCCACTGTTGCATGCATACAGTTTCTTGGAGCCACAGGTGACAGCTGAATGTCCAGTGGGGATCAAAGGTAACATTCAAGATGACTGTTAATACCGTCAAATCTTCATAGTTCCCAACTTGTTGAAGTAACAAAATTGTTTTATTTTTAATCACAGTCGTTTCTGGCATTTTCAACCATGAATGCTTGAAAGGTGGAGTGAGCAAGACAATTCTCAAAGGTTCAAAGGTTTATTTTATTGTCAAAGTATAAATGTAGAATACAACTCTGATATTTGTCTTCTCCAGACAGCCACGAAATACAGAAAGACCATGGGTGTTGTTCAAAGAGAAGTAATCAACTCCCCCCCCCACCCATCACGAATAAGAAAAAGAAACAAAACTCACAAACCCCAAAATCTGACAGCCCCTCCCCTGCAGAAAAAAACCAGCCACAATAGCAACAAATCCCCAACAACTGCCCCGCAGAAAAGAAACAGAGACAATAACAATCCCCAACTCCCTCACCCGCAAAAAAAGACAGCAACAATAACATCAAAACCCCCTCTCGCACACAAAAATCTAACAGTTCACCCACCTGCCAATCAGCCACATGAAAAAGGCAAAAAAATTAAAGGAGACCACTATAAAGTACAGTCCAATAATCATATAAATCCCAGAATATTGAAAACATCTTTCCATCAGCATACAAGGAGCACGACTACAGCGCCAGATCTGAACACCGCCCACCAGGCTGCTGACCATTGTTACCCAGGTTGCCTCCGTTCAGAGCAATCGCTGACTGGGTCTGAATGCCACCAAGCTGCCCGCTGACCGTCGTTACCCCGGAGGCCTCCATTGGGAGCGATCACCGACCAGGCTGCTGACTGTCGTTCCCCGGTGGCCTCCATTGGCAGTGATCGCTGACCGGGTCCGAACATCACTGACCAGGCTGCTGACTGTCATTCTCCAGTGGCCTCTGTTGGGAGCGATCGTTGACCGGGTCCAAACGTCACCGACCTGGCTGCTGACCGTTGTTGCCCCAGTAGCCTCCATTGGGAGCGATCGCTGACTGGGTCTGAAGGTCACCGACCTGGCTGCTGACTGTCGTTCCCCGCTGGCCTCCATTGGCAGCGATCGCCGACCGGGTCCGAAGGTCACCAACCCGGCTGCTGACCGTTGTTGCCCCAGTGGCCTCCATTGGGAGTGATCGCTGACCGGGTCTGAAGGTCACCAACCCGGCTGCTGACTGTTGTTACGCCGGAGGCCTCCATTGGGAGCGATTGCTGACCGGGTCTGAACATCACCGACCCGGCTGCTGACTGTCGCTCCCCGGCGGCCTCCATTGGGAGCAATTGCTGACCGGGTCTGAAGGTCACCAACCCGGCTGCTGACCGTTATTGCCCCAGTGGCCTCCATTGGGAGTGATCGCCGACCGGGTCCAAAGGTCACCGACCCGGCTGCTGACTGTCATTCTCCAGTGGCCTCCATTGGGAGCGATCGCTGACCGGGTCCGAAGGTCACCGACCCAGCTGCTGACTGTCGTTCCCCGGTGGCCTCCATTGGGAGCGATCACTGACCGGGTCCGAACGCCACTGACCTGGGTACAACCTCCGCCAAATTCTGAATTGTCTTACTGCTTATTTCTTGCCAACTATCAGTGACAAAAGCACTTCTTTTTGAACACAGACACACAATTGATGCTATTTAAAAACGGTTCACTCTAAGCATGGTGTAGCGTCTAATGGCCACACAAGCGAACGTGACAATAGTGCAAACACCCATGAGCAAACCACAATTAGCAGAGCGACCACATGCGCAAACGTCAATAATCAAGCTTAAATAAGTATAATCATATGAATATACTAGGTAATTATCAACAAGGCAAGGACAGCAGGAAAGACCAGGGACAGGGACAGTTAGGGTATTACACCTGAGTGAGTTTTGTCGAGAAGCTGGATAGCTACTGAAAAGCTTCAGAGGTAATGTGTAGTCCAAGTGGTGATGGACTTGTTCTGTCTCCCTGATGGTAATCTATTGAATAGGTGACTGCTAGGATGGATGATAAGTGACACCATCCTTAATAAGAAGATCATTCAATTCCCTGAAGTGCCTGAGTGATGGATAACACCTCAGTCCAGTCTGGACTTTTCATCAGCTGGAAAATATTCTATTGCATTAACACATAGATGGAAGATACCTAAACCATAGCTACGATTCCTTCTTCCTGTGGACCACTACTCTTTTCTTGTGCTTTCAGAAGTCCAAGCAGATGCTAGAAGGGAAATAGTTTCTCGCTGAAAGGCCTGGAGGATGCTGTCCAGGAAAAATACAACTCAAAGCTTCAGACCATCAAGATGCTATGGAGGAACCTACTGGAATGCCTGAAATATATGTTGGACGCCTTGATTGCCCTGGAGGAGTGCTTCAATACACACCTAATCTTAGAGTGTCAAGAAGGGGGCTGATCTTTTACATCACCATGCAAGATCTGTGCGACTAGCATTTAAACGCAATCTGGGGATTGGAGCTTTAACTTCCTGATACACTTGAAATGGAAGATGAGAAGTGGGGATACACAGCTGATCAACAACCAGGAGCACAGTTTTAGTTTGCAATGTGTTTGACTCAGCAGACACATTGCTTCATCTGTGTCAAGCATTTTACCATGTATTCAAAAGGTAAATCTGCGAGGAGGTTCAGAACATTTTCCTGATCTGATGATAAACATAAGCCAGAGGACCCCTATCCCAAGAAGCTCTCAATCTAAAACAATAAGGTCATAAGACCATAAAATATAGGAACAGAATTAGGCCATTTGGCCCATCAAGTCTACTCTATCACTTCATCATGGCTGATCCATTTTTTCTCTCAGCTCCAATCTCCCGCCTTCTCTCCATATCCCTTCATGCCCTGGCCAATTATGAACCTACCAACCTGTGCCTTAAATATACATACAGACCGGGCCTCCCCAGCTGCCTGTGGCAATGAATTCCACAGATTCACCACTCTCTGGCTAAAGAAATACCTCCTCATCTCTGTTCCTAAAAGACACCCCTCTATTCTGAAGCAAACAGTCCTCCATATGTCAGCTAACCATTGCCATGCACAGCAGGAAAGAATTTCTGCAGCACGCGGAGGAGTGGAAGGAGTTCTGCAAAATCCTCAATCACTTTGTACAAGTGATTCACTTTAATTAGTAAGGATATAAAATTATATTTCCATACATCATATCTGATTTGCATACTTCCATTTCCCCAAAAAAGTAATTAAGTGAAATATAAGGTAATTTATTATCTCAAAAATTTTATTGCACTCAAATTCTTGTCAGATGGATCAAACTCTTGCTAACTTAGTTGAACTTGCTACTTATATTCAAGTACTTTATCAAATATAAAATCCTATTGTTTCCACAAATATTCTTTTGATAACTATCTGAAAGAAAACCACAAAGAGCCTGAAAACGGCAGAAAGAGATACTGAAAAGAATAAATACATTAAGGTTAAAAGCATAAGAAATATAAGCATAATCAATCCTCGCTGATTTGATTTGATGCAAACAGTGAACTTTAATGCATGCTTTGATATTTCAATGTATATGTGACAAATAAAGCTAATCTTTGAAAATAAGAGTGAAGTGGACCAAATTGCCCTGAAGTCTGTTTCACCATTTAATTAGATCAAGGTTGATCACATCTTGTCCTCATCCCAACTTACCTGCCTGTTCCACATAAACAGACAGTTCAGAAATCTCAGCTTTAAATATATGCTTTAAATAAATGATGTTGCCTGTACTGATCTGAGGTAGAAAATACCAAAGATTCGTGACCATTAAAAGAAGAAACTCCCAATTATTCCTTTCTGAAACGGGCAACTCCTTATTGTGAAACTATGTCCTACTGGTGAGGGATTCCCACATAGAGAAGTTCTCTCAATGTTGTACCGTTAATACTGATATACTGTCATGGCAATGGTTAGTTAATGTCAAACAGCATAAACTTCTAACAGTTCTGATTCAGGTTTTATTCCTTATGCCATTTACCTGAGGCTGATGCAAGAACTAAATCTATAATTCTTTACTAAGCAAAAATTAAATGCAACAACATGACCCCAAATTCATGAACATTTGCGCACATTACTGAAGGTAAGATATTGTGTATGTGCCAGCCTGTTCAAGTTGCACAGGGAGCAAATGAGACCACAAAGGAATGCTATTCAGTGCACACTTGTTTAGCACATTAAAGGCTACCCAAAAACCCTACCCTGTCAAGGAACGTCCTTGTTCTCCACCTCTTTCAAACAAATTGAGATTCCCCCCATCCTTATAGATTTAGCTTTCACATAATTTATCTCACCCACGCTTGTTCTTTTATTAATGGAACACTAATAATTCAATTTAAGAATATCAGCTATAATTAAATGATTTCTCTTTGTCTAACTTGCGAGAAGTCAATCAAGCAGGAATTATGCCAATCAAAAAGAAATATCTAAGCTGCAGGGTTGGTAACTACAGGAGACAAAGCTCCAAAGCGAACCACATTGCACCACAGTAATGCATTTTATCTTTTACACAAAAGCTGTTAATTGGCCTAAGGATTTACAAACTAAATTAAATATCAATTCCAAGATATACTCATACTAAGCCAGCTGACCTGTTCTATCCTTTAGAGTTTAAGATTATGTGCTGCTATGTGCATAAAAACTTCAAAGTGAGCATGAACATCTATTATCGTTATGGTTGTCGCTTCACATGACAGAAGTGAAGGATAAGAAAGTTTACTTTGATTATCAAAAGCCTTCTTGTGGTGTGAAGGATTCCTTAAACAGTAGCTTGTATCTTTTTAATGAAATGTCTGTAAGGAAAACTCGATACGTTAAATTATGTACTTCTCGGCTATTGAGAATTGCACTCCATCAAGAAAATAGAAGGCCACTGAGTATGGGAAATGATTCACTGTTGCTATTATCAGTATGCGGCTCACAATCAAGACAGCTGGCTAATTTATATTTAGCTCAGAGTTAACTTGCTGGCAAAATTTGCTGGTGCCATAATGAATTATTCTTTACTGAACGCTGCTTTTAAATGTGCTTTTAAACATCTCACCTAGACTCCCAAAGCAGTAAAAATACAGCCAATATTAAATCTTCGATAAAACATGCAAATTATCTTCTAGTGGAATTCTTTAATTATAAATATTAATATAATGTAAAACTACAGTTAAATTATGTATTGCAAAAATGTCCTCGACAGATATATCACTTTACATTCAAAATATGTGGAGGAAGTTGAACAAAAATGTGAAAATGTAAATCTGCTCCTTGTGTTTCTTTGGCTCTAATCCAGAACATCGCCCCAGAAACTGCTAAGGAGTTTCTGCTGGTTGAGCTGAAAACTACATCAGATAAGATGTTGTGAGGCACCATATGCTTTACATAAACATATCCCGCAAGGTATCAACATGTACACATTGCATTTTCCCCTGAGTTCTGCAGTGATCTTTCTCTCCCTCCCTCACTCAAATTTCTACAGATGTACCCTGAAGAGCATTGAAACTGTTTGCAATGCCCTCTCGTATGGACAGGCCACGGCAGAGGATTTGGAAAAAGCTGCAGAAAGTTGTAAAATTAGCCAGTTCGTCACAGGTTTTGAGAATATCTTCAAAGGCAATGCATCAAAAAGGCATCATTAAGGACCACCTTCACCCCGGATATTTGACAATAGACATAGACAATAGGTGCAGGAGTAGGCCATTCAGCCCTTCGAGCCAGCACCACCATTCACTGTGATCATGGCTGATCATCCACAATCAGTGCCCTTTTCCTGCCTTCTCCCCATATCCCTTCACTCCGCTATCTTTACGAGCTCTATCTAACTCTTTCTTGAAAGAATCCACAGAATTGGCCTCTACTGCCTTCTGAGGCAGAGCATTCCACAGAACCACAACCCTCTGTGTGAAAAAGTTTTTCCTCAACTCTGTTCTAAATTGTCTACCCCTTATTCTTAAACTGTGGCCTCTGGTTCTGGACTCCCCCAACATCGGGAACATGTTTCCTGCCTCTAGCGTGTCCAATCCCTTAATAATCTTATCTGTTTCAATTCATTTGCTCATGAGAAAAAGACATGCTTTCTTCTCTTTGCTACCATCAAGGAGAAGGTACAGAGCCTGAAGCCACACACTCAACCTTTCAGGAACAAAGTCAAAGTAAAAATTTATTATCAGAGTACATACATGTCACCACATACAACCCTGAGATTCTTTTCCTGCAGGCATACTCAGCAAATATATAGAATAGTAACTGTAAACAGGATCAATGGACAATAAACTGAGCAAATGCAGATATAAATAAATAGCAATAAATAATGAGCATGAACTAACAAGATAAAAGTGTCCTTAAATAGGTGTAGTTATCCTCTTTTGTTCAAGAGCTTGATGGTTGAGGGGTAGTAACTGCTCTTGAACCTGATGGTATGAGTCATGAGGCTCTTGTACCTTCTACCTGATGGCAGCAGCAAGCAAAGATCATGGCCTGGTGGTGAGGATCTTTTATGACGGATGCTGCTTTCCTATGGCAACGTTTCATGTAGATGTGCTCAATGGTTGAGAGGGCTTTACCGGTGATGTACTGGGCTGAATCCACTACCTTTTGTAGGATTTTCCACTCGAAGGCCTTGGTGTTCCCATTCCAGGTGGTAATGCAGCATCTTCCCCTCTGCCATCAGATTTCTGAATGGACAATGAACTCAACAATACTTCCTCACTATTTTTCCCTCTATTTTCGAACTACTTATTTATTTTTTAAATATATACATCCTATTTTAATTTATAGTTTTTATTTCTACATACTGCAATGTACTACTGCTGCAACAGGACAAATTTCATGACATATGCTGCTGGAGATATTAAGCTTTTCCCTCTCCCTCTCTCCGTACTTTTCAATATGGCAACGGTCCACCCTCATTGTTGCTGAGTTGCTGCGATGCTGCATTGTTTGTTGGTGTGCATTTAATATTCCAGTAATATTGTAAATATATTGTTGGATTAAGAATTCTTGTTCAATTAAATGATTCACTATGAGTTATATGCAAAACACATGAATTGCATACATCACGATGCTCCTAAGTGATAAGTGTGCGCCTCACTTAAAGTAAAGAATAAACTAAGACTTGCATCTCTCAGCTCTCTTGTATTTGTTTGAATTAGTTTAATGTTTCCGGGTTACAAAACATAATATTTGTGAGCATGACCTTTTCATATATGTAACTTAAAAGAACTGATTTTTTTTTCAGACAGCATTAGTTGCCTTCTATCAGTGGCCCAGTTCAATAGCCCTAATTCAACAACCAACCCATTTAATCTTCTGAGCCCATTTGGGAAAAACAAGTTCCTAGCATAATATCCTATATGCCAAAGAGTAATGGAACAGGATAATTTGCACTTCTATTATGCCTATTTCAAAATGAGAAATGTATAATTCAGAATAAAAGAGCAAAATCATTAACTGACAAACGGTTTATTATTAATGTATTTTTTGATATACTGTATTAAAGTAAAAAGAATGTTGTGCGTCTAGTGCCCTCTCATGGTAGAACAACATTTGTGAGCATTTCTGGTCACAGGTTGTTGCTAAGATGGAGGTCAACTATATTGCCAACTTGTCAGCAGCAAAGAAATACTCTCGTAATATTACTCACCACAAAACAAAAAATGTGACAGGAAGGACTCCATTTAAAGAAACAATAGCAACCAGAGGCAGTATAATATGTCAAAAGATACTCTATAAATGGAGACTAGGAGTTACAATAGACTTTTATTTAGGGGAAAAGGTAATAAAATTGATTGATAATTACAAATTCAACCTTATAATTGAAGTCAAAACCCCTGAAACTCGATCTCTATCAGAAACGCTGGGCAGCTTCCGTTCACAGCAAACAATTGTGGCAGGTTAGTTGGCCAGTGTAAATAGCCAAATCCTGTGGGTGAATGCGAGAATCTAGGGGGAGTTGAGGAGAAAGTTGGGACAATAAAAATGGAACTAATGTAAGGTGGTCAATGGTTTGCGTGTACTTGGACCTTTTTCTGTGCTGTACCTCTATGACTCTGAGATCTGGACTTCTGTCTGGCTAATGGTCTCAGTGCTTACCCTACAATAAATCACTTGTATTGATTGTTTTAGTTTTACAGTGCACGCCAGAGACACAAGCCCAGACAACAAATAGTGAGTCATGCCAATGAAGGTTGAACTTTATATAAGTGTAGGGTGATGGTGGAATAAATCCTCATGAAGACAGTATTTGCAACTGCACTTCTCAGAAAAAAGTAATATAATCAAATGCTCCCAGCAGGAACAAGAAGATTTTCTTTTTTTTAACAAAGCACTGTATAAATAATACTCTTGCTAAAAATGAGGAACAGAAGCCAAACAACCATAAAAACAATAAAGAACACAAGATCAAAGATCATATGGTAGGAGGCAGCAAAGGCTGTAAATCACAAATTCCCTGGCTCCTTTTGGGGTAAAAAATGAGCTCTTTAGTAACGAGGGCCTAGTCTTAGTACTCGCTCTGCTGCGGTAAGTGAGATAGCTGCAGACTGGTATTAATAATACATTATATACCTAAACATAAGAAAGTCTGCAGATGCCGAAAATCCAAAGAAACACACACAAAATGCTGAAAGAACTGAGGTAGCATTTATGGAAATGAATAGACAGACACAATTTCAGGCGGAGACCCTTCTTCAGGACTGAGAAGTAAGGGCAAAGATGCCAGAATGAAAAATGGTGGGGGGGGGGGGGGGAGAGGCCAGCTGGAAGGTGATAGGTGAAGCCAGATGGGTGGGAAAGGTCATCTAGATACCCTCTTCTCTCCAAAGACCTGCCTGTTCCTGTCTTGAGCAGGGTGCCAATTTTGCAGATTAAATCTTAAAAACCTTGCAGGTTCCATGGCAATATTTCTGAATGTTTAATGTTTTTCCTTCTGAATGCTATTTTCAGACAGAGTAGCAAGATAAGGCTTGATAGAGACAAGGTCCATCGAAGCACTGGTTACATCATTGTCAGCCTGTGATTGTAAGGACTTGTACATTATAAGGGCTGTGAAAGGAGCTGTTGACTACTGGATAGGTACATATTCTTAAATTTGTTATGAATATCCAGTCATCTCTGGTACATCATTCTAACAAAATGAAAGTCACATCACTACTGGCTAACTCACAGAGCAGATCAATGAATACACAAACAACTCTTCCTGCTATCTGATACCGTCTAGAAGTGTCTTGCACCACAAACCAGAATGGGTCTCTAAATCTGCAAAAGTCTGTTGTTTTTTACTTAACCTGTCAATCATGCGAGCTTATTTCTTGTCAGCAGATGCAGTAGGGAGAGGAGGAAGAAGAATGTAAAGGAGGAATTGAGGGAGCATTTGAGGAGGACAACCACAAGTCAAATAATTAGTCAACACACATCAAAGTCGCTGGTGAACGCAGCAGGCCAGGCAGCATCTCCAGGAAGAGGTACAGTCGGTGTTTCAGGCGAGACCCTTCATCAGGACTAACTGAAGGAAGAGCTAGTAAGAGATTTGAAAGTGGGAGGGGGAGGGGGAGATCCAAAATGATAGGAGAAGACAGGAGGGGGAGGGATGGAGCCAAGAGCCGGACAGGTTATTGGGGACATGAGAGGATCATGGGACAGGAGGCCCAGGAAGAAGGAAAAGGGGGGGGGGGGAACCCAGAGGATGGGCAAGGGGTATAGTCAGAGGGACAGAGGGAGAAAAAGGAGAGGGAGAGAAAGAATGTGTGTATAAAAATAAATAACGGATGGGGTACGAGGGGGAGGTGGGGCATTAGCGGAAGTTAGAGAAGTCAATGTTCACGCCATCAGGTTGGAGGCTACCCAGACAGAATATAAGGTGTTGTTCCTCCAACCTGAGTGTGGCTTCATCTTTACAGTAGAAGAGGCCGTGGATACACATGTCAAAATGGAATGGGATGTGGAATTAAAATGTGTGCATTCTCTACTCTATTCCCTACTCTGGCCTTTCACCTCCTCTTACCTGGGTCCCTTCCTCCTTTCTCCTATTGTCTGCTATCCTATCAGATTCCTTCTTTCCCACCCACCTGGCTTCACCTATCACCCTCAAGCCAGCCTTCCTCCTCTTTCCTCCCCCCCACCAACCTTTTCATTCTGGTGGCTTCTCCCTTCCTTTCCAATCCTGAAAAAGGGTCTTGGCCTGAAACGTCGACTGTTTGTTCATTTCCACAAATGCTGCCTGACCTGCTGAGTTCATCCAGCATTTTGAGTGTGTTACTTGCGAAGTTGAAACTGCCAGTTTAGATAGATCTGTCCACAAGGTGTAAATTGGAGATGCTAATGCTTTTTGACATTTCACCACAATTTTCATTGTGTTCATTTTCATTAGGTTGGCTGCACCATCTGTCTCTTCTGTGTCAGAACTCACATATGATTTTATCCTCTTGGTAGCTGGCATTTGGCTGGCCATTGCCCTGCTATATTTGTGGCCACTCCTACCCATCTCTCCCCATGTATATATCAACCTGTAGATTAATCCCCACAGGTTATGAAAAGTCTGTACTTGTGTTGTTGGATCAGAATGAGTGACAAAATGGGTGACAAAACCTTTGTTCGCTTCCTGCTGAGCTGTCACCCAGCCAGTGGAACTTCAAGGGAAGAATCTAAATGAGGCATAAGATTACTGAACTCCCTCATCTCTCCAATTTATGACACTTATCAAGATGCATCTGCTGCCTTCACATTTAACTAGTTTACCTGTTGGCAAAAACTATGACATTTCCAACTTGGTTCCTGTACTCACATTACTCATTTGCACAACCAGACTTAAACCAGTGATCCAAACCCAGAGCAACAGAGCCTCACATCACAGCAAAATTAAACATTCCACAATTTGAGAGTCAAAAATTGTTAGTCTTTTAGTTTCCCTTATGTTTTTAACATGACATCGTTCATTTCCTTATTGGTTTCTTTATTTATTTAACGAGAAGAAAAGGGCATTTCCTCTCAGTTTCACAGAAACACAGAAAATAGGGGCAGGAGTAGGCCATTTGGCCCTTCAAGCCTGCACCGCCATTCAGTATGATCATGGCTGATCATCCAACTCAGAGCCCTGTACCTGCCTTACCTCCATACCCCGATCTCTTTAGCCACAAGGGCCATATCTAACTCCCCCTTAAATATAGCCAATGAACTGGCCTCAACTGTTCCCTGTGGCAGAGAATTCCACAGATTCACCACTCTCTGTGTAAAGAAGTTCTTCCTAATCTCGGTCCTAACAGGTTGTCCCTTTATCCTCAAACTGTGACCCCTCGTTCTGGACTTCCCCAACATTGGGAACAATCTTCCTACCTCTAGCCTGTCCAATCCCTTTAGGATTTTATATGTTTCAATAAGATCCCCCCTCAATCTTCTAAATTCCAACGAGTATGAGCCTAGTCGATCCAGTCTTTCATCATATTAAAGTCCTGCCATCCCAGGAATCAATCTCGTGAACCTTCTTTGTACTCCCTCTATGGCAAGAATGTCTTTCCTCAGATTAGGGGACCAAAACTGCACACAATACTCCAGGTGTGGTCTCAACAAGGCCCTGTACAACTGCAGTAGTACCTCCCTGCTCCTGTACTCGAATCCTCTTGCTATGAATGCCAGCATACCATTTGCCTTTTTCACCGCCTGCTGTACCTGCATGCCCACTTTCAATGACTGGTGTATAATGACACCCAGGTCTTGTTGCACCTCCCCTTTTCCTAATTGGCCACCGTTCAGATAATAATCTGTTTTCCTGTTTATGTCACCAAAGTGGATAACCACACATTTATCCACATTAAATTGCATCTGCCATGAATTTGCCCACTCAGCTAACCTATCCAAGTCACTCTGCATCCTCCTCACAGCTAACACTGCCGCCCAGCTTCGTGTCATCTGCAAACTTAGAGATGCTGCATTTAATTCCCTCATCTAAGTCATTAATATATATTGTAAACAACTGGGGCCCCAGCACTAAGCCTTGCGGTACCACACTAGTCACTGCCTGCCATTCTGAAAAGGTCCCATTTATTCCCACTCTTTTGCTTTCTGTCTGCCAACCAATTCTCTATCCACATCAATACCTTACCCCCAATACCGTGTGCTTTAAGTTTGCACACTAATCTCCTGTGTGGGACCTTGTCAAAAGCCTTTTGAGAATCCAAATATACCACATCCACTGGTTCTCCCCTATCCACTCTACTAGTTACATCCTCAAAAAATTCTATGAGATTCGTCAGACATGATTTTCCTTTCACAAATCCATGCTGACTTTGTCCGATGATTTCACCACTTTCCAAACGTGCTGTTATCACATCCTTGATAACTGACTCTAGCATTTTCCCCACCACCGATGTTAGGCTAACCGGTCTATAATTCCCCGGTGTCTCTCTCCCACCTTTTTTAAAAAGCGGGGTTACATTAGCCACCCTCCAATCCTCAGGAAGTAGTCCAGAATCTAAAGAGTTTTGAAAAATTATCACTAATGCATCCACTATTTCTTGGGCTACTTCCTTAAGCACTCTGGGATGCAGACCATCTGGCCCTGGGGATTTATCTGTCTTTAATCCCTTCAATTTACCTAACACCACTTCCCTACTAACATGTATTTCCCTCAGTTCCTCCATCTCGCTAGACCCTCTGTCCCCTACTATTTCTGGAAGATTATTTATGTCCTCCTTAGTGAAGACAAAACAAAGTAGTTATTCAATTGGTCTGCCATGTCCTTGCTCCCCATAATCAATTCACCTGTTTCTGTCTGTAGGGGACCTACATTTGTCTTAACCAATCTTTTTCTTTTCACATATCTATAAAAGCTTTTACAGTCAGTTTTTATGTTCCCTGCCAGTTTTCTCTCATAATCTTTTTTCCCTTTCCTAATTAAGCCCTTTGTCCTCCTCTACTGGACTCTGAATTTCTCCCAGTTTTCAGGTGAGCCACTTTTTCTGGCTAATTTGTATGTTTCTTCTTTGGAATTGATACTATCCCTAATTTCCCTTGTCAGCCACGGGTGCACTACCTTTCCTGATTTATTCTTTTGCCAAACTGGGATGAACAATTGTTGTAGTTCATCCATGCAATCTTTAAATGCTTGCCATTGCATATCCACCGTCAACCCTTTAAGTATCATTTGCCAGTCTATCTTAGCTAATTCACGTCTCATACCTTCAAAGTTACCCTTCTTTAAGTTCAGAACCTTTGTTTCTGAATTAACTATGTCACTCTCCATCTTAATGAAGAATTCCACCATATGATGGTCACTCTTACCCAAGGGGCCTCTCACGACAAGATTGCTAATTAACCCTTCTTCATTGCTCAATACCCAGTCCAGAATAGCCTGCTGTCTAGTTGGTTCCTCGACATGTTGGTTCAAAAAACCATCCCACATACATTCCAAGAAATCCTCTTCCTCAGCACCGTTACCAATTTGGTTCACCCAATCTACATGTAGATTGAAATCACCCATTATAACTACTATTCCTTTATTGCACGCATTTCTAATTTCCTGTTTAATGCCATCCCCAACCTCACTACTACTGTTAGGTGGCCTGTACACAACTCCCACCAGCGTTTTCTGCCCCTTAGTGTTACGCAGCTCTACCCATATCGATTCCACATCCTCCCGGCTAATGTCCTACCTTTCTATTGCATTAATCTCCTCTCTAACCAGCAATGCTACCCCACCTCCTTTTCTTTCATATCTATCCCTTCTGAATATTGAATATCCCTGAATGTTGAGTTCCCATCCTTGGTCACCCTGGAGCCATGTCTCTGCTCCCAACTATATCATATTCATTAATAACAATCTGCACTTTTAATTCATCCACCTTATTACGAATGCTCCTTGCATTGACACCCAAAGCCTTCAGGCTCGCTTTTACAACACTCTTATACAATTATGTTGAAAAGTGGCCCTGTTTGATTTTTGCCCTGGATTTGCCGGCCTGCCATTTTTACTTTTCACCTTACTACTTTTTGCTTCTACCCTCACTTTACACCCCTCTGTCTCTCTGCAATTGTTCCCATCCCCCTGTTGTGAACTAACCTCCTCTCTCCTAGTCTCTTTAATTTGACTCCCACCCCCCAACCACTCTAGTATAAAGTCACCTCAGTAGCCCTCGCAAATCTCCCCGCCAAGATATTGGTCCCCCTAGGATTCAAGTGTAACCCATCCTTTTTGTACAGGTCACACCTGCGCCAAAGGAGGTCCCAATGATCCAAAAACTTGAATCCCTGCCCTCTGCTCCAATCCCTCAGCCACGCATTTATCCTCCACCTCATTGCATTCCTACTCTCACTGTCGCGTAGCACAGGCAGTGATCCCGAGATTTCTACCTTTGCGGTCCTTTTTCTCAACTTCCTTCCTAACTCCCTATATTCTCCTTTCAGGACCTCTTCCCTTTTCCTACCTATGTTATTGGTACCTATATGTACCACGACCTCTGGCTCCTCACCCTCCCACTTCAGGATATCTTGGACGCGATCAGAAATATCCCGGACCCTGGCACCAGGGAGGCAAACTACCATCCGGGTCTCTGGACTGCATCCACAGAATCGCCTATCTGACCCCCTTACTATCAAGTCCCCTATTACAACTGCCCTCCTCTTCCTTTCCCTACCCTTCTGAGCTACAGGGCCTGACTCTGTGCTGGAGGCGTGGCCATTGTCGCTTCCCCCAGGTAAGCTGTCCCCCCCCAACAGTACTCAAACAGGAGTACCTATTGTCAAGGGGCACAGCCACCGGGGTACTCTCTGTTACCTGACTCTTCCCCTTCTCCCTCCTAACCGTGACCCACTGGTCTGCCTCCCGTGGCCCCGGTGTGACCACCTGCCTGTAACTCCTCTCTATCAACTCCTCACTCTCCCTGACCAGACAAAGGTCATCAAGCTGCAGCTCCAGTTCCCTAACGCGGTCCCTTAGGAGCTACATCTCGGCGCACCTGGCGCAGAAGTGGACATCCGGGAGGCTGTGAGACTCCAGGACCTCCCACACCCGGCACCGAGAACAGCAAACTGCCCTTACACTCATACTGCCCCTCTCCTCAAATAACAACAAAAAATGAATACCAAACTCTCTTCGCCTCGCTCGTTTCCGCCTAAGCTCGTTGAGCTGAAGCCCCTAAGCCTTCACTCTGCTCCCGGCTCACTCCGCCGCCCGCAAACTCCGCTGCTCGCTGTATGAGGTTGTGTTCCTTTTAAATCTTCCGCGCTTCACTGCCCAACGTCACATGCCTGCGCAGTCCCGCCTCTCTGAACACCAATGGAAAAAAACCGAAAAAATCAAAAATGGCTTCCTCCGCACTCCCGCTCCGATTCTCAGACTTCCTTCTCCGAATTTCAAGTGCTTTAAATACAGATGATTTTTAATCAATTCATTACAGGCTTCCACTACTTTCCTTAATTTTCTCCATTGATTGTTAGAAGCCGACTTACCATTGGAATTTTATTCCTTGGCTTGACAGAAGCAAAAAAAACTAGGCAAAACTAAAAGCACATAAATAAATATTCCCTCTGAAAGCGTTGTTTCTGATCAGTAGGCTGTTGCTGACAAGAGTGAACAGATGCCAATATTTCTACACTGCACTGGGCCAGGTTGTGATGGAACAATCTAATGTTTGGACTCTCTGCTTGAGGTACCTGCCTGTATTTATCTTTTCCAGATTTCAAAGCCTGCAAGCAGGTGCCTTCTCCTGCAGTCTCAGCCCCAAGACAATCTGAAAACCTTTGACAGCTTTCCGCTGCCAAAGGCTTCTGAACTACTTATATGACCAGTGGTGTGCCTCAGGGATCTGTTTCAGGACCTTACTCTTCGTGATTTTTATAAATGACCTGGATGAGGAAGTGGAGGGATGGGTTAGTAAGTTTGCTGATGACACAAAGGTTGGGGGTGTTGTGGGTAGTGTGGAGGGCTGTCAGAGGTTACAGCTGGACATTGATAGAATGCAAAACTGGGCTGAGAAGTGGCAGATGGAGTTCAACCCAGATAAGTGTGAAGTAGTTCATTTTGGTAGGTCAAATATGATGGCAGAATATAGCATTAATGGTAAGGCTCTTGGCAGTGTGAAGGATCAGAGGGATCTTGGGGTCTGAGTCCCTAGGACGCTCAAAGCAGCTGCGCAGGTTGACTCTGTGGTTAAGAAGGCATATGGTGTATTGGCCTTCATCAATCGTGGGATTAAATTTAGGAGCCGAGAGGTAATGTTGCAGCTATTTAGGACCCTGGGCAGACCCCACTTGGAGTACGGTGCTCAGTTCTGGTCGCCTCACTACAGGAAGGATATGGAAACCATAGAAAGGGTGCCGAGGAGATTTACGTTACCTGGATTGGGGAGCATGCATTATGAAAACAGGTTGAGTGAACTTGGCCTTTTCTCCTTGGAGCGACGGAGGATGAGAGGTGACCTGATAGAGGTGTATAAGATGATGAGAGGCATTGATCGTGTGGATAGTCAGAGGCTTTTTCCCAGGGCTGAAATGGTTGCCACAAGAGGACACAGGTTTAAGGTGCTGGGGAGTAGGTACAGAGGAGATGTCAGGGGTAAGTTTTTTACTCAGAGAGTGGTGAGTGCGTGGAATGGGCTGCCGGCAATGGTGGTGCAGGCGGATATGATAGGGACTTTTAAGAGACTTTTGGATAGGTACATGGAGCTTAAAAAATAGAGGGCTATGGGTAAGTCTAGTAATTTCTAAGGAAGGAACATGTTCGGCACAACTTTGTGGGCCGAAGGGCCTGTATTGTGCTGTAGGTTTTCTATGTTTCTATGTCTCTCGTGGTCACGGGAACCATGAGGACAGCTCACCTGACATATCACGATAGGGCTTAACTGCAAAATAGCTCAGACTAAACTTGCACCAATTGTATCTGCAATAGTCATAGATGCAATGATAGATCTTGATATAAGCTCCCTGCTGTTTCCATGTACCTATGGTAAAGTAAATTCATTTTACCATTTAATAGTGTACTCTAATAACCACTTCTTTAGTCCAGCCTTTCTCAACTTTTTCGCCCTGGAGGAACCCTTGAAATAATTTTCAGGTCTCAGGGAACCCCTGCATAAAAATTATTATATCTACAGCTCATGGTGCATTAGCGTGATCAGCAAAGTTGTAGATATAATAATCCAAAAATAGTTGTCAATGCTCTTTTGAGTGGAGAGTGTATGCTTAGCCAACCATTTTTGCAAAAAAAAGGTAGTTAAGCTTTGTTTACCCTTTTGAAATTAATCCCTTTGTTTCTCTTCCATAAATTAAAAAAAAACATAATAAATTTCTGTTAAATAACTGGCTTAAGCCAAAATGGGAATTAATTTTTCAAAAGGTAGGCTTGGTAGATTTAATTTAAATAAAGGTTGTAAATTGATTTTAATCAATGCTATTTACAACATGAAAATTTATTGACGATGTTGAATAGTAAAGTTACTAAAAACCACAAGCCAAAGCAATATGAATAAAAATATAGCCTAAAGCACAATTTTGTACAAGACTTTGAAAAATTATTTTCTAAGTGACACGACCAGGCTCAAATATAGGCCTACCATGTGAAACCTGTGCTTGTTTTTTGCTGCACAAATACTCAATTCTGGGTCAAACTTGAGATAAGCACACACAGATTTCATCTTCAACTAAATGAGACAATTTCTATCCTTGCTCTTGATGCTTGTTAAACTAGAAAAAGCTTGCTCACACCTGTAAGAAGTTGAAAACTGCAGCAAAGTGTTTGTTGCTTTCCTGTGAATTGCATGATACTCTGCTTTCACAGAAATCCAGAACTTGCCCAGGGGCAGGTCAGTAAATCTCATCTTGAGTGCACGATCAGACTGCAGTTCACTAAGTTCTTCCTTTTCTCTCAAAGTCAAGTTCTCAGGCTGAGCAGAAGGTTCAGAGAAGGGGTCTCTCACCCAGTCATGCACTTGTTTTGAAAGGGAGGTAAATACTGTTTGCTTTTGTTCTACAGTTCTTCCAGGTGGCTTTCAGTAAGACTCATGACTTTCTGATATCATTCATCACTCTCAAGCCCAAGCAGCAGTGGAAACATTAGATTTCCTTTTGCAACATGATTTTTCCAAAGATTCAGTTTCCTTTTAAATCCAAGAATCTTGTCACTTGAAATCAAAACATTTTCTCCAGGGCCTTGCTCGTTCAACTGGTTCATATGATGAAAAATGCCTGCCAAGTAGGCTAGTTTCAGCAGCCATTCATCATCTTCAAAGCACTCAGCAAAATCTGGCCTACCATTTTCTTGAAAGTACTCCTGCAATTCATCTTTCAGCTCAAACACCCTGTTGAGAACTCTTCCTCTGCTAAGCCACCGGATTTCTGCATGTCGCAGAAGATTGGTGTGTTTTTTGTACAGGTTTTCACACAGTTTTTTAAACATTCTCGAGTGAACAGGTCTTTGTTTAATAAAGTTCCCCTTTCAGCTCAAACACCCTGCTGAGAACTCTTCCTCTGCTAAGCCACCAGATTGGTGTATGTCGCAAGAGATTGGTCTGCTCTTTGTCCAGGTTTTCACACAGTTTCTAAACATTCTCAAGTGAACTGGTCTTTGTTTAATAAAGTTAACCATTTTCGTAGCATCATCCAGAACTTTTTGCATTTCATCTGCAAGAGTTTTTGAC
This sequence comes from Mobula birostris, assembly GCF_030028105.1. NCBI lineage: Eukaryota > Metazoa > Chordata > Chondrichthyes > Myliobatiformes > Myliobatidae > Mobula > Mobula birostris. The sequence goes on from NC_092371.1 coordinate 222,565,387, forward strand.
ATCAGCACCTCTCTGTGAGGAAAGCAGTGTGTTGTGACAATGCAAACACGAGGAATTCTGCAGATGCTGGAAATTCAAGCAACACTCAAAGTTGCTGGTGAACACAATAGGCCAGGCAGCACTTCTAGGAAGAGGTACAGTCAACATTTCAGGCCGAGACCCTTTGTCCTGACGAAGGCTTTTGGCCTGAAACGTTGACTGTACCTCTTCCTAGAGATGCTGCCTGGCCTGCTGAGTTCACCAGCAACTTTGATGTGTGTTGTGACAATGTCAGGACTTTCTTTTTTAACAAGAGAAACAAAACCTCTCATGGAGCCAACCATTGATGGGGCACCATCAGTGCAGAAGTCAACACAGTTCCTCCAAGACGGTCCTTTTGCTTCCAGATATGAAAACAAAACATTAACTACATCTTGGCCTTTGCTTATTTCAGGCAGCTCTTTGCAACAGAAAAAGTTTTCTTGAATTTCTCCATCATTTACAAATCTTACAAATGCTACAACCTGAACATTTATTGGTGAAATGTGTTCACTCATCAACTAGGATAGAGAAGCTGTTGTTTTTCAGTTTAACACACAAAACCTCTTCAGCATCATGTGACATGTCATCAATACGTCAACTTATCATACTGCTTGAGAGTGAAACAATTTCAATTTCTCATACTGCATCTTGTCCTAGCAATTTACCCACTATAATTTTACATGCTGGCATTATTAGGTTCTCACCAACTGTGCGACTTTTCTCTTTTGTGGGTTATAAGTTATCTGCTGCTACATAATTTGCTTCTTGAACTCTTTTACTGACTGTGACTTTATTAACAAAAGCTTTGCTGTTTGTTTTGAGATTCTAACAGCCAACTAAAATAATAAGCACTTTTACATGTCACATGGCTGTGATTTGTATTTAGTTTTCAATTTTGCTGGAACCATTGCTGCGTTTAAGTTGTTTGCTACAGACTAGGCACCATGGAATAGGACAACACGGATAACCAGTCCATGTAAAACCCATCGATAAGTAGTTTTCATTGTAATGATGGACTTTTTTTGTGTCTGTTGTTGCACTAGTGCAGTGAAATGACTCAGAAGATTGTAATTCTTCATCAATAACCTTATCAGAATTGTCTGTAGGCATAGGCTGAGAATCCTCCTCTTCCATCTCACAACTCCTCTTCAAAAATCACCACATTGGACCATCTTTAAAATGAAAATTTCCATCCAATTTTCAACTTCACTAGTGGAGTTAACAGGCACAGCAATTGTGAGTTGGAGAGCTACAACACAGCAGGCAGCGCACAGGTCTGGAGGTAAAGTTTAAAAGGGCGAACTTCACGGGAACTCAGCTATAACAGGCGCACAAGTTGTGTGCTGGAGAGCAGGGAAGGTTCCAGCATAAAAAGGAGACATTGCCTAGTGGAGCGGTCATCGTTGGAGTGGTCTGAGTCAGAGTGGTAGGGTCATTCGGGCTTCGGCAAGTGGGTAAGTGGATTTAATTTTTCCTTGCATTTTTTGAAGAATAGAGAGCATGCTTGTAGGGTTAGTACTTTGCTCTGGGTGTCAGATGTGGGAATCCTGGGAATCTCCCAGATGGCCACATCTGCACCAGGTGCACTGAGATGCAGCTCCTGAGAGACCGTGTTAGGGATCTGGAGCTGTGGCTTGTTGACCTACAGCTTATTAGGGAAAGTGATCAGGAGATAAATAGGAGCTACAGGGAGTTAGTCACCCTGAGGCTGCAGCTGTTAGATAAGCGGGTGACGGTCAGGGAAGGGAAAGGAAGAGCTCAGATAGTAGAGAGAACCCTTGTGGCCATCCCCTTCAGTAATTGTTATCTTATTTTGGATGCTATTGAGGGGGTGACCTGACAGAGGGCGACCACAGTGATCGGGTCTCTGGCACTGAGCCTGGTTCCGTGGTGCAGAAGGTAAAGAGGAAGATGAGGAATGCGGTAGTCACAGGGGATTCCATAGCAAGGGGAACAGACAGGAGGTTCTGTCAGTCTGATAGAGGTACCCGCATTGTGTGTTGCCTCCCAGGTGCTAGGGTACGGGATGTCTCGGATCGGATGCAGAGTATTCTGAAGGGAGAGGGTGAACAGCCAGAAGTCTTGGTATGCGTTGGTAGCAATTGGCAGAAAAAGGGAAGAGGTCCTGAAGAGAGAATTCAGAGAGTTGGGTAGGAAGCTGAAAAGCAGGACCTCCAGGGTAGCAATCTCAAGATTGCTGCCTGTGCCACATGCTAGCAAGTGCAAGAACAGCATGATCAGGCATATTAAAGTGTGGCTGAAAGATTGGTGTACAGGGCAGGGCTTCAGATTACTGGATCATTGAGGCCTCTTCTGGGGGAGGTACAACCTGTACAAAAAGGACAGGTTAACACCTGAACCCAAAGGGGTCCAATATCCCAGCAGGCAGGTTTAATAGAGCTGTTAGGGAGGGTTTAAATTAATTTTGCAGGGTGATGGGAACTGGAGTGATAGGGCTGAGGAAGGGGAAAACAGAAGTAAATCAAAGACGGCGTGCAACAGAGATGATAGAAAGGACAGGCAGGAGATGAGGCATAATCACAGACAGCGGGATGTGTTACAGGGCAATAGAGGCATGGTGCAGTTAAACCAGAAAGCAACAAATACTGGACTGAAGGTGTTATATTTGAATACATGCAACATAAGAAATAAAATGGACGATCCTGAAATTCAGCGACAGATTGGCAAGTATGACGTTGTGGCCATCTCTGAAACTTGGCTAAAGGGTGGCTGCCACTGGGAACTGAATATATTAGAAAAATAGGTTAGTAGGCAGAAGGGGTAGTGTGGCCCTGTGTATAAGAAGTAATATTAAATCATTAGAAAGGGATGACATAGGATCGGAAAGTGGAGAGTCTCTATGGGTTGAGTTAAGAAATGGCAAGGGTAAAAGGACCCTAGTGACAGTTGTATACAGGCCTCCAAACAGCAGCCAGGATGTGGATTACAAATTGCAGCAGGAGATAGAAAAGGCATGTCAGAAAGGCAATATCATGATAATCGTTGGGGACTTTAACATGAAAGTGGATTGAGAAACCAGACCAGTACTGGACTTCAAGAGAGAGAATCTATAGAATGTCTAAGGGATGGCTTTTTAGAACAGCTTGTTGTGGAGCCCACTAGGGAATCGGCTGTGCTGGATCGGGTGTTGTGCAATGATCCGGAGGTGATAAGAGAGCTGAAGGTTAAGGAACATTTAGATCAATGGGGTCTCTTCTGGAGAAGGTGGAACCTGTACAGATTGGATGGGTTGCACCTGAACTCGAGGGGGAGCAATATCCTTGCAGGTAGGTTTGCTAGCATGGTTCGGGAGGGTTTAAACTAATTTGCGAGGGGGATGGGACCCAGAGCGATAGAGCAGTGAAAGAAGTACACGGAGTAAAGCCAGATCTAACACACAGAGAGGCTTTGCAAGAAGCATCAGGAACAAAGGTGATGAACTGAGAGCTTGGATACATACATGGAATTATGATGTAGTGGCCATTACAGAGACGTGGCTGGCACCAGGGCAGGAATGGATTCTCAATATTCCTGGATTTCAGCACTTTAAAAGGGATAGAGAGGGCAGAAAAAGGGGAGGAGGGGTGGCATTACTGGTCAGGGATACTATTACAGCTACAGAAAGGGTGGGTAATGTAGCAGGTCCTCTTTTGAGTCAATATGGGTGGAAGTCAGGAACAGGAAGGGAGCAGTTACTCTACTAGGGGTATTCTATAGGCCCCCTGGTAGCAGCAGAGATACAGAGGAGCAGATTGGGAGGCAGATTTTGGAAAGGTGCAAAAATAACAGGGTTGTTATCATGGGTGACTTTAACTTCCCTAATATTGATTGGCACCTGATTAGTTCCAAGGGTTTAGATGGAGCAGAGTTTGTTAAGTGTGTCCAAGATGGATTCCTGTCACAGTATGTGGACAGGCCGACCAGAGGGAATGCCATACTAGATCTAGTACTAGGTAATGAACCGGGTCAGGTCACAGATCTCTCAGTGGGTGAGCATCTGGAGGACAGTGACCACCGCTCCCTGGCCTTTAGCATTATCATGGAAAAGGATAGAATCAAAGAGGACAGGAAAATTTTTAATGGGGGAAAGGCAAATTATGAGGCTATAAGGCTAGAACGTGCGGGTATGAACTGGGATGATGTTTTCACAGGGAAATGTACTATGGACATGTGGTTGATGTTTAGAGATCTCTTGTGGGATGTTAGGGATAAATTTGTCCCGGTGAGGGAGATAAAGAATGGTAGGGTGAAGGAACCATGGGTGACAAGTGAGGTGGAAAATCTAGTCAGGTGGAAGAAGGCAGCATACATGAGGTTTAGGAAGCAAGGATCAGATGGGTCTATTGAGGAATATAGGGAAGCAAGAAAGGAGCTTAAGAAGGGGCTGAGAAGAGCAAGAAGGGGGCATGAGAAGGCCTTGGCAGGTAGGGTAAAGGAAAACCCCAAGGCATTCTTCAATTATGTGAAGAAAAAAAGGATGACAGGAGTGAAGGTAGGACCGATTAGAGATAAAGGTGGGAAGATTTGCCTGGAGGCTGTGGAAGTGAGCGAGGTCCTCAATGAATACTTCTCTTCGGTATTCACCAATGAGAGGGAACTTGATGATGGTGAGGACAATATGAGTGAGGTTGATGTTCTGGAGCATGTTGATATTAAGGGAGAGGAGGTGTTGGAGTTGTTAAAATACATTAGGACAGATAAGTCCCTGGGGCCTGACAGAATATTCCCCAGGCTGCTCCACGAGGTGAGAGAAGAGATTGCTGAGCCTCTGGCTAGGATCTTTATGTCCTCGTTGTCCACGGGAATGGTACAGGAGGATTGGAGGAAGGTGAGTGTTGTTCCCTTGTTCAAAAAAGGTAGTAGGGATAGTCCGGGTAATTATAGACCAGTGAGTCTTACGTCTGTGGTGGGAAAGCTGTTGGAAAAGATTCTTAGAGATAGGATCTATAGGCATTTACAGAATCATGGTCTGATCAGGGACAGTCAGCATGGCTTTGTGAAGAGCAGATCGTGTCTAACAAGCCTGATAGAGTTCTTTGAGGAGGTGACCAGGCATATAGATGAGGGTAGTGCAGTGGATGTGATCTATATGGATTTTAGTAAGGCATTTGACACGGTTCCACACGGTAGGCTTATTCAGAAAGTTAGAAGGCATGGGATCCAGGGAAGTTTGGCCAGGTGGATTCAGAATTGGCTTGCCTGCAGAAGGCAGAGGGTGGTGGTGGAGGGAGTACATTCAGATTGGAGGATTGTGACTAGTGGTGTCCCACAAGAATCTGTTCTGGGACCTCTACTTTTCGTAATTTTTATTAACGACCTGGATGTGGGGGTAGAAGGGTGGGTTGGCAAGTTTGCAGACGACACAAAGGTTGGTGGTGTTGTAGATAGTGTAGAGGATTGTCAAGGATTGCAGAGAGACATTGATAGGATGCAGAAGTGGGCTGAGAAGTGGCAGATGGAGTTCAACCCGGAGAAGTGTGAGGTGGTACACTTTGGAAGGACAAACTCCAAGGCAGAGTACAAAGTAAATGGCAGGATACTTGGTAGTGTGGAGGAGCAGAGGGATCTCGGAGTACATGTCCACAGATCCCTGAAAGTTGCCTCACGGGTGGATAGGGTAGTTAAGAAAGCTTATGGGATGTTAGCTTTCATAAGTCGAGGGATAGAGTTTAAGAGTCGCGATGTAATGATGCAGCTCTATAAAACTCTGGTTAGCCCACACTTAGAGTACTGTGTCCAGTTCTGGTCACCTCACTATAGGAAGGATGTGGAAGCATTGGAAAGGGTACAGAGGAGATTTAGCAGGATGCTGCCTGGTTTAGAAATTATGCATTATGATCAGAGATTAAGGGAGCTAGGGCTTTACTCTTTGGAGAGAAGGAGGATGACAGGAGACATGATAGAGGTGTACAAGATATTAAGAGGAATAGATAGAGTGGATAGCCAGCGCCTCTTCCCCAGGGCACCACTGCTCAATACAAGAGAACGTGGATTTAAGGTAAGGGGTGGGAAGTTCAAGGGGGATATTAGAGGAAGGTTTTTTACTCAGAGAGTGGTTGGTACGTGGAATGCACTGCCTGAGTCAGTGGTGGAGGCAGATACACTAGTGAAGTTTAAGAGACAACTAGACAGGTATATGGAGGAATCTAAGGTGGGGGCTTATATGGGAAGCAGGGTTTGAGGGTCGGCACAACATTGTGGGCCGAAGGGCCTGTACTGTGCTGTACTATTCTATGTTCTATGTCTATCCCAGAATGTGAAGACAGACTCCAGCGGATTGAGCGGACAAGACCAATGGAAGGTCCAACGGTCAAGGTCCAACGGTCTCTGCAAGCATCGTGGAACGTGTAGAGCAGGACAAGACACAGAAGATGTCCTGGTCATCCACTGCGCCTAGTCCCATCTCCAACCGTCTAGACTCTGTCTTGCCACTGGATCCAGATGGGAATTGGGAAGAGAGAGTGAGGCTGACGCTGCGCAACTCTCCCTCACTTAAATCCAAATCACGCGCTAGTCTGTCGAGGTCCTCATCGACATCAACGATGGACGAACAACAACTGATGTTCTATGTTCTATAACCCTCAGGGAACAGTGATCACAATATGATCAAGTTCACTTTGAAGTTTGAGAAGGAGAAACTAAAATGCAATGTGTCAGTATTCGGTGGAATAAAGGAAATTACAATGGCATGAAAGGGGAACTGGCCAAGGTTGACTGGAAAGGGACACTAGCAGGAAGGACAGCAGAGCAGCAACGGCTGGAATTTCTGAGAAAAATGAGGGAAGTGCAAGACACATTTATTCTAAATAAGAAGAAACTTTTGAATGAAAGAAGGACAATAATGTGGCTGACAAGTGAAGTCAGAGCCAAGTAAAAGAGCAGGCATACAAGGAAGCCAAAACTAGTACGAAGATCGAAGACTGGGAAGCTTTTAAAAACTTGCAGAAGGAAACTACGAAGGTCATTAGGAAGGAAAAGATGAATTATGACAGGAAACTGGCGACTAATATCAAAGAAGATACTAAAAGTTTTTTGAAGTATATAAAGGGTAAAAGAGAGTTGAGGGCAGATATAGGACCAATAGAAAATGACGCTGGAGATATTGTAATAAGAGCCGCAGAGATGGCAGAGGAACTGAATGTATATTTGCATCAGCCTTCACAGTGAAAGACACCTGCAGTATACCGGACATTCAAGAGTGCCAGGGAAGTGAAGTATGTGCCGTGAAAATTACGACTGAGAAGGTGCTCAGGAAGATTAATGGACTGAGGATGGATAAATCTCCTGGACCTGATGGAACGCACTATCGGGTTCTGAAGGAAGTAGCTGGAGAGATTGTGGAGGCATTAACAATAATCTTTCAAGAATTGATAGATTCTGGCATTGTACCGGATAACTGGAAAATTGCAAATGTTACTCCGCTATTTAAGAAGGGTGGGAGGCAGCAGAAAGGAAACTATAGACCTGTTAGCTTGACATCAGTGGTTGGGAAGTTGTCAGAATTGATTGTTAGGGATGAGATTACGGAGTACCAGGAGGCACATGACAAGATAAGCCAAAGCCAGCATAATTTCCTGAAAGGAAAATCCTGCCTGACTAACCTACTGCGATCTTTTGAGGAAATTACAAGCAGGGTAGACAAAGGAGGTGCAGTAGCTGTGGTGTACTTGGATCTTCAGAAGGCCTTTGACAAGGTGCTGCATATAAGGCTGCTTAGCAAGATAAGACCCCATGGGATTACAGGGAAGTTACTAGCATGGGTGGAGCATTGGCTGATCGGCAGAAACAGAGAGTGGAAATAAAGGGATCCTATTCTGGCTGATCCTATTCTGTGGAGTTCCACAAGGGTCAGTGTTGGGACCACTGAATTTTATGATGTATGTCAATGACTTGGACCATGCGATTAATGGATTTGTGGCTAAATTTGCCAATGATACAAAGATAGGCGGAGGAATGAGTAGTGTTGAGAAAATAGAGAGCCTGCAGAGAGACTTAGATAGTTTCGGGGAATGAGCAAAGAAGTGGCAAATGAAATAATGTTGGAAAGTGTATGGTCATGCACTTTGATGGAAGAAATAAATGGACGGACTATTATTTAGATGGGGAGAGAACTCAAAATGCAGAGGTGCAACGGGACTTGGGAGTCCTTGTGCAAGATACTCCAGGTTGAGTTGGTTGTGAAGAAGGTGAATGCAATGTTGGCATTCATTTCTAAAGGTATAGAATATAACAGCAGCTATGTGATGTTGAGGCCCTATAAGGCACTTGTGAGACCACACTTGGAGTATTGTGTGCAGTTTTGGGCTCCTTATTTTAGAAAGAATATACTGATATTCGAGAAGGTTCAGAGAAGATTCCCGAGAATGATTCCAGAACTGAAAAGGTTACCGTATGAGGAACGTCTGGCAGCTCTTGAGCAGTATTCCCTGGAATTCAGCAGAATGAGGGGGGATCTCATCGAGAGACTTCAAATGTTAAAAGGCCTGAACAGATCAGACATGGCAAAGATATTTCCCATGGTAGGGGAGTCTCGGACAAGAGGGCACGACTTCAGGATTGAAGGACGTCCATTTAGAACAGAGATGCGGAGAAATTACTTTAGTCAGAGGGTAGTAGATCTGTCCTGGTGCCTTAAAACCAGTGTTTCGGGTAGATGGAGCTCATCAGCCTGGGAAGGCAGTCCATCTAAGAGAGGGAAAACTCTGATTTCAAACCTCCGCTGCCTTGTGGCCATACCCACTCATGGGAAAGGCTTCAGGAGTAAACCCTGAGGATAAATCCAGAGCTGGAGTCCCTAAGGCAGTCCGACGTTGCCTTCAACCTTGTTCTGGCAACTCCTGTGACGACACTGGCGTCAGGCTGTATCGGCCCTTGCCCTTCCCTTGGACAACATCGGTGTCGTGGAGAGTGGAGACCTGCTGCATGGCCAACTGCTGGTCTTCCATACAACCTTGCCCAGGCCTGCACCCTAGAGAATCCAGGCGCAGATCCATGGTCTCGCGAGACTAACGGTTGCAGCCACCACCAGTAAACCTGTGGAATTTGTTGACATGAGGGGCTGTGGAGGACAAGTCATTGGGTGTATTTAAGGCAGAGATAGATAGGTTCTTGATTAGCCAGGGCATCAAAGGTTATGGGGAGAAGGCAGGGGAGTGGGGATGACTGGAGGAATTGGATCAGCCCATGATTGAATGGTGGAGCAGACTCGATGGGCTGAATGGCCTACTTCTGCTCCTATATCTTATGGTCTGGAGTTTGTTCACTCCCATAAGTCTGTCGGCAGCCCACAAGGGGAAGTTGGGGGAGAAGTAATTTGGAAGGGAAAGGACTCAACCAAATAAACATAATCCTACAGCACACTGCCATGCTTGACTGGGAGACCTCTGATGAGATTGATAACGGGCTGCTCAGTCACTGCCCACGCCTGCGAGTTCTAGCATCGCGCATTGCACCAACTTCAAAACATGATGTTTATTTTTTTTAATCACGATCTCTTGCAGAACACTTAGCGACCTCTCATGGAACCCCAGTTGAGAAACCTTGCTTTAGACAGTCATATAACTGTGTAGATCTATTAAGTAATTTCTAATTAGTTTACATCAGCTCCATCATGGGCACTAGCCTCAGTAGTATCCAGGACAACTTCAAGGAGATGTATATATTTACCGTAACTCAGTTTTTTTTCCCCTCTCTATTATCATATATTGCATTGTAATGCTGCTGCAAAGTTAACAAATTTCACAGCATATGCCGGTGGTATTAAACCTGATGCTCAATTCTTAATCCTTCATTTTAAATTGATGACATGTTGTATTCCACGCCATAATGACACATCATTTGTGATTTATGTTTTTTCTCTGAAGCAAAAAATTGGATTATGTTGACTAGAAGATGCCTGGCAGACCACAGTAAACATCAAGGTGCCTGTCAATTAGGTTTTGAACAGCATTTGCTTAAAAAAAAACATGCACAACATTGTTTCAATTTTGGCAGTTTTTACAGTGATCTGCTCCAGTTAAAGCTGCAATGCAGTTTGCCCAATACAACATGGAACAGTCCCGTGTACAGACAGGCCTTCCAGCCCACAATGTCTGTGCAGAGAACAATGCCAATTTAAACTGCATCCCTACCTTCAAATACTCCTTATCCCTCCATCCCCTGCCTCTTCATGTGTCCAAATGCTTTTTAAATAATGCAATCGTATCTATTTCCACCTCTTCCCCCGGCAGCAAGTTTCAGGCTATGTACTCTTATGTAAAAAAAAACTTACCCCCTCGACTTCCTTTAAACTTTCCCCCTCACATCTTAAAGTTATGCATTCTACTATTTAACATTTCCAGTCTTGGAAAAAGACAATCAAACCTATCTATACCTTTGATTTTATACATTTTGATCAAAATGATCCTTAGCCTCCAACACTAGGTGCACCTTCCCAACTGGATCAAAAAATATTTTGATTACCAAACTTCTATGTATTTGAGGGAGGACACCTACTATCCAGCTGAGGGGTGGTATCTCCTCAAACTCTTCTCAACAATATTCTCTTTATGTAATGATGTATTTACAGAAAAAAAACATTTCTACACACACACCCATAATTTTGTATAGCGTTCATACCTCATCTATGTTCTGAGGTGAAACCATGTCTTATTGAAGCCTCTGTTGCTTTATTCACCGGTACCTTGCATTTATATTTGTGATCTTAGTTTGTTGTTTTACTTTTTTCTCAATACTACGTTGCTAAGGCTTGTACTGTGCCACTCCTCACTTCCTTGTCTAATATTTTCCTTCATGCTCATTTCCTCAGAGTTTTTATATCGTGTTGAACTCTTAACCCAGTTCTAGTTTATTTCATTTTTATTGACGTCTACTTATTCTTGAAGCCTTTCTGTATCTCAGCTTCATTTCACTTTCCATTGACTTTTCTCTTCTTTCTCAATCTTTGTGCATCAGTCAGCAGCTCATGATCTCTATTCTATTCCTTGTTCCTTTCTTCGATGGTGGTAGATCTTGTACCATTACTCCCACAGCCTTCAAGCACCACTGTTATTCCATTATATCGAGCATTCTCCAGATACTCCTTTGGCATCTTGATCACCCTTCCATTATTCTAAATATCAAATATAAATTGCTATTTCCATTTTTATTATGCTCCAAATATTGACCATTGCAACCTATGGTGTGAGAACAGTCAATTCTCCACTCTGGTACATTTCCAGATATACAATCAGTGGCCACTTTATTAGGTATCCACTTGTTAATGCAAATACCCAATCAACCAATCGTGGCAGCAACTCAATGCATAAAGGCATGCAGACATGGTCAAGAGGCTCATTTGTTGTTCAGACCAAACATCAGAATGGGGAAGAAATGTGATCTCAGTGACTTTGTCTGTGGAATGATTGTTGATGCCAGCTGGAGTGGTTTGAGTATCACAGAAACTGCTGATCTCCTGGGATTTTCATACACAACAGGCTCTATACTTAAAGAGTATAGTGTAAAAACCAAAAAAACACCCAGTGAGTGGCAAAAACACCTTGTTAATGACAGAAGTCAGAGGAGAATCACCAGCCTAGTTCATGCTGATAAGAAGACAAATATAATTCAAACAACAGTTGGTTGCTGAAGAGCATCTCTAAATGCACAACACATCAAACCTTGAAGTGGATGGGCTACAGCAGAAGACCACGAACATAGACTCCGTGCCCACTTTATTAGGTACAGGAGGCACAGAATGAAATGGACACTGAGTGTATGTGTTTCCTTTACCATCAATATATCCATTAGGAGATCTGTGCCACTCAGTAAAATGATAAAGTTAAAATGTGCCAGTGATCAGAGAGTTCCTTTGTGATTTCGACATTCAGTTCAGTGGTTCCCCAAAGGAAACTAAAATCACAAATAAAGCCTTGTAAGATTGAGAAATCTGAAAACTATTCAATTATTGAGCAATTCCAAATAGACCACTTCTCAACAGGCCAGCTCATAGCCTGGGTATATCTCATTTATGTGGGTGCATTAAACCATAGCAGCAATGCCTCATAAGTAGACAAATTACAGGAATTCAGGTGCTATTTACTACAAACAATTGCAATATATTATATGATTTGCATATTTACATTGGCTAAGGATATTCAAATGAAAAATCTAGACCAGAAAGAAATGTGTAACACAAGCAAGCTTAACAAGTTTTACCTGATCACCCTTAACCTGTTTGGCCTTATCAGAACAATGTCACTTAAAACTTTGCTGTGCCAACATTTTCCCCTTACTTTGTAAGACCTGATTGTATATTTGGTCTTAGTTTTATGTCATTGTATGAACTAGTTGATATCAAAACCTAAACACCTAAACAACACACACAAAATGCTGGAGGAATACAACAGACCAGGCAGCATCAGGTCCTGATGAAGGGTCTCTGCCTGAAACGTTGACTGTTTACTCTTTTCCGTGTATGCTGCCTGACCTGCTGAGATCCTCCAGTATTTTGTGTGTATTACTTTGTATTATCTGCAGATTTTCTCATGTTTGTAATATCAAAACCTAGTTATATAACTTGATGCTCATATTAATCAGAAATATACAATCATAGATCTTTCAGCCATTCTGTAAATCAATAAGCTACAACGTAAATAACTAAAAATTAAGCAGGGAGAAAAAAACAAAAAAAACCAACAAATACAGAAGCATTTTGTACTTCATTGGAGAGTGTACTGCTCCTTTCTTTACTACAAATGACCACCAATCCAGCCATATATTTCAGTAGTTTTGAAAGGTTTGTTGGATTTTACAGTGCCTGGGGGATGACAGGGGATGGACAATTCTGTTATTTTAACAGACATCTTAATTCAAGCCAGTAGCTGGCTGGAGAGTGCAAAAAAAAGAATCAGAGACTTCAGAATCAAGGCTTACAGGACATGAGAAGTTATTGATCTTTTCAAAGGAACACATGGAAAAGAATTGGTAGCAGTGGCTTCTGTGCCTTGTAAAATTTCTGCTTTCTACAGTATTAATTAAAGACATTGACGATGTATTGAGGAGGTCATTAGTAACTTACTGTAGAAAATTACAGGACAACAGCCTGACTTTCCACACGACCTTTCAAGGAAAGATTAAAACATTTATACTTGTACCAGGGCCCAGTTAACAACTCATCATCCTCTCATTCAAACAGTGTTTTTTCTGGAAAAACTTTAATATTTAATATAAACAAAATAAGTACAAATGTTCAAATATCTTGGTTATGAGATAATATTTAATTAAAATATTGCTTTACTACAATTTGGATAAGCATCTTGGTCCATTGCAATTATTTCCATAAAAGACAGCTTGACTGCAGATACAAATGAAGAGAAAGAACTATGTAAGTGCCATGGGATCACAGAATAAAAGAACAAAGAAAGCAGCCATTCAATTCTTTATACTGGGTCAAATGTTTTATGTTAAGGCCCCAGCTGCCACTCTAGTTTCCAATTCAACAGAACAATTGCTCCAAGACGAGTTCAAACTTAATTAATGAAACTGAATTAATAAAAGCAATGCAAAAGGATTTCCTCAACCTTTTCCAGTGCAGTTCATCACTTTTCCCAGTGGTGAACTGAAGCCCCATTCTCTTAACATTAAGACCACCAAGGAGTCTTTGTCAAATGGCTTTGTGAAAAGCAGGTCGTGCCTTACAAGGCTGATTGAATTTTTTGAGGATGTACTGAACATGCTGATGGAGGTAGAGCAGTAGACGTAGTGTATATAGATTTCGGCAAGACATTTGATAAGGTACCCCATGCAAGGCTTATTGAGAAAGTAAGGAGGCATGGGATCCAAAGGGACATTGCTTTGTGGATCCAGAACTGGCTTGCCCACAGAAGGCAAAGAGTGGTTGTAGATGGGTCATATCCTGCATGGAGGTCGGTGACCAGTGGTGTGCCTCAGGGATCTGTTCTGGGACCGCTTCTCTTCATAACTTTTATAAATGACCTGGACAAGGAAGTGGAGGGATGGGTTAGTAAATTTGCTGATGACACAAAGGTTGGGGGTGTTGTGGACAGTGTGGAGGGCTACAGCGGGACATTGATAGGATGCAAAACTGGGCTGAGAAGTGGTAGATAGAGTTCAACACAGATAAGTGTGAGGTGGTTCATTTTGGTAGGTCAAATATGATGGCAGAATATAGTATTAATGGTAAGACTCTTGGCAGTGTGGAGGTTTACAGGGATCTTGGGGTTCAAGTCCATAGGACACTCAAAGCTGCTACGCAGGTTGACTCTGTGCTTAAGAAGGCATACGGTGTATTGGGCTTCATCAATTGTGGGATTGAGTTTAAGAGCCAAGAGGTAATTTTACAGCTATAGAGGACCCTGCTCAGACCCCACGGAGTACTCTGCTCAGTTCTGGTCACCTCACCACAGGAAGGATGTAGAAACCATAGAAAGGGTGCAGAGGAGATCTACAAGGATGTTGCCTGGATTGGGGAACATACCTTATGAGAATAGGTTGAGTGAACTTGGCCTTTTCTCCTTGGAGCGACGGAGGATGAGAGGTGACCTGATAGAGGTGTATAAGATGATGAGAGGCATTGATCATGTGGATAGTCAGAGGCTTTTTTCCAGAGCTGAAGTGGATAACATGAGAGGGCACAGTTTTAAGGCGCTTGGAAGTTGGTACAGAGGAGATGTCAGGGATAGGTTTCTTTTATGTAGAGAGTGGTGAGTGCATGGAATGGGCTGCCAGCGATGGGGGTGGAGGCAGATATGACAGGGTCTTTTAAGAGACTTCTGGATAGGTACATGAAGCTTAGAAAAATAAAGGGCTATGGTTAACCCTAGGTGATTTCTAAACTAAGTACGTATTCAGCACAGCATTGTGGGCCGAAGGGCCTGTACTGTGTATAGGTTTTCTATGAGTTATGGTAAAACTTAGCTAAAAATAAATCAAGGGTAACTCTGCAGATTCACAACTACCACAAAGAAAGATGATTATAATTGCTGACAACTAATTATCTGAACTCCAGCACACAACAGCAGCATGTACTCAGTGTCCTAGTACCAATTATTTTCAGTTTCTCCAAAAGAGACATACAGATATATAGCATAAACATGTGATAATGAACTTAGAGCATGGATCAGTACACGGAATTATGATGGTGTGGCCATTACAAAGACTTGGTTGAGAGACGGGCAGGAATTGGTCCATAATGCCTCAGGGCTTTGATGTGTTAGAAAAGATAGAGAGGGAGGTAAAAGAGGTGATGCAGTTTCAGTGTGATCAGGGACAAATCACAGCTGCACTTAAAGGGGACATAATGGAGGGGTCAGACACCGATACAAAAGATGTGGGTGAGGTCTTTAATGAGTACTTTACATAACTGTTTACCAAGGAGAAGGGCATGGAGGATAAGGAGACCAGTGGCAAGAGCATTAATATGCCAGGGCATTTCGAGGTAAAGGAGGAGGAAGTGTTGGGTCTCTTAAAAAGAATTAAGATAAGTTCCCAGGGCCTGACGGGCTAACACCCCAGGTTATTGAGAGAAGCAAGTGGAGAGATTGCTGGTGGCTTGGCCAATATCTTCATGTCCTCTCTACCCATAGGCAAGGTCCCAGAAATTAGCGAGTAGCTAATATTATTCCATTATTCAAAAAGAGAACCAAGGATAATCCTGGAAACTATAGATTGCTGAGTTTCAATTCGGTGTTAAGAGTCATCACTGAACTCTTAGAGACAGGATTTATCAGCATCTGGAAAATTATGGCCTAATTAGGGAGAGCCAACATGGCTTGTACAGGGCAGGTTGAGTCTTACTAATTTGAGCTTTTTGATTGATGAAAGTATCGCTGTGGATGTTGTTTACATGGAGTTTAGTAAGACATCTGAAACAAAGTCCCTCATGGGGGACTCATTCAGAAGATTAAGATACATGGGATTCCTGGTAAATTGGTTGCTTGGATTCAGAACTAGCTTGCCCAAATAAGACAGAGGGTAGTTGTTGAAGGGACTTATTCTAGATGGGGGTCTCTGATTAGTGATGTTCCACAGGGATCTGTACTGGAACTTCCGCTGTTTGTGATGTACATAAATGACCTGGATGAAAATGTGCAGTACTGTGCAAAGGTCTTAGGGGGCCTATTGGTATGTACAGTACCTAGGACTTTTGCACAGTACTGTATTTGTCAATGTGGCGTGGAGAGCAAGTTTGTAAATCTGGCAGGAGCAAAAGACGTTGGGAATGGTAAGGTGGGTACACTGGTTAAAATAGGAAGGTGGTTGAGAAACAGCAATAAAGGTGCTTAGTTTTGTATTAGCTCAGTAGTATTAAGTGTTAATTGGTAACTGGAAAGCCATAATATACAGTGCTGTGCTAGAGTCATAGGCACCCTAGATATATACAGTACATGTGTCTAAGACTTTTGCATGATGGGTGGGTTCGTAAGTTTGCAGATGATACGAAGATTGGTGGTATTGTGGATAGCGTAGAAGACTGGAATAGAATATAAATATAAATAGGATATAAATCAGTTGCAGATATGGCAGAGGAATAGTAGATAGAGTTTAACCGGCTGAATGTGAAGTGTTGCACCTTGGTCATACCAGACAGTGATACAACCATTTAGAATGCTGTCCACGGTAGATTTGTAGAAATTTGCAAGAGACTTTGGTGACATGCCTAGTCCCCTCAAACTTATAATGAAATATAGTGACTGTCATGTCCTCTTTGTAATTGCATCAATATGTTGGGTGCAGGATAGGACTTCAAAGATGCTGACACCCAGGAGTTTGAAACTGCTCACCCTTTCCACTGCTGATCTCTCGATGAGGACTGGTGTGTGTTCCCTCGACTTCTCCTTCTGGAAGTCCACAATCAGTTCCTTGGCCTCACTGACACTGAGTACAAGAATGTTGTTTCAACACCAGTCAACCAACTCTTCTATCACCTTCTCATGTGAGAGTTGAGGTAAGGCAAGAGTTAAAGACAACATTCAGGTAAGGATGACTATGGCGACTCACACAGGAAAGACCTTTGAGGTGAGACTGCTGGAGCCACCCCTGCTTATTACAGATGAGATGGGCAAGGATGACTGCTGCAATGTGTTTTCAACCAAATGAGAGGGAACTCTGAAGAGAGACCTTTTCTAGAAAGATCTTTGAAGAACATAGCTTCCCTTTACGTAGCTGTGGGTGCCAGAGGCAGATAAGATAGGAATAATATTAGTATAGAAAACACACCCAACAACTTATGCACAATTGATTTACTAACTTCAAAGTAGCATCGGTTGTCAGCTTCTTGTTTCTATTGACTTTTAACACTTCCATTGTGAATGGTGATTGATCTTGCAGGTAAGGAATTCAAAAATACACAATTTACTACATAGTCAATATCTATAACTAGTAAGCCAATTCTGCATAAAAATAGTCATTTTCTGTCATGGCTTCAGAACAGTGTGGTGACAGGGGCCATGCTGTTCTCGTTGGGCACAAGTAAAATAAAGTGTGGTTAAGCTGTAAGAGTATGTGTGTTCTGAGTCCAATTACAGTACTGTGCAGAAGTCCAAGGCACATATATATAACTTGGCCTTTTGCAGGTACTGCATTTGTCAACGCGGAGCAGGGAGCGAGTTTGTAAATCTGGTGGAAGCAAAGGATGCTGGAAATGACACGGGTGCAGCACCATGGGAGGGCTGTGGGGCAGGTAGCAGAGAAGGAGTGCTGGGGTGGGAGGTGGCAAAGGTGCATACACACCCAGCCCTGAGACACCAGACAAGGTCATACGATTCCAAACAATTGGTTTATTGATCATTACAGAATGTCTCTCTGGTGTTTTTTGCTCCCTCTCTCCCTTCCCCTTTTCCCACCCATGATTCCCCTCTCCGTGCTCCCTTTCCACTCTCAGTCCACAATAGAGACCCATATCAGAATCAGGTTTATCATCACTCACATATGTCAAAAATATTAAAATACAAAGAGCTATTAGAATTTATTGAGAAACAAAGGGTAACTGATAAGGGTTACAATCCCCGTTGAACCATCTTAGACTAGACTAGGGCTTTCGTATGATTACAATGAATAATTTTAATTCTAATTCAGATTCAGGGAAGCAAAACAGCTCAAGTATTAAAGTCAATGAACATCTAGGAATATTTACTGAATCAATATTTTAACATTGTTAAGATAGTAGAGCCATGCTGGATTTAATAATGCTTAAGAAATCTGAATCAATTCACTTTCTCACTTTAACACACACCTTGCAAATTAAGACTAAGTAATCTTGAAGAAAGAAAATTACATACCAGAACTTAAATACAGTAAACTAGTTTAAGTGTTAAAGAGAAAACTAATAGACAGAGCAAGTATTCAAACAAGGAACATTCCACCACACAAAGCCAATACTTAGCTCTAACAGATAAAGATTTTCCTTGTGTAATTAAGCAACTTGCAAGGAATATAAAAGCTAACAGCAGAGTGTATTGGAAGAAATACACTGATAAGATATTAATGGCCAGCAAAGAAACAGCAAGCTTGTTAAATGAGTAATGTTTATTTTCACAGTGGAGGATGTATATCACTAGTAGGAGACCCAAAAGTAGATTCAGTACAAAATAGGAGCTGGGGTAAACATTTTTCAGAATCTGATGGTTCCCACTTCCGAATTTTAAAGGAAATTGGTGAGGAAGTACAGGATATGTTATTAATTACTCATCAGCTAAAGCTGGGTGCTCTAGCGAGGAAAAGGCAAGGAAGATCTTTAAGGAGTAATACAACATTAGTGAAGTTCATAAATACATACATTATGGGGGCCTGCAATGTAAAGAACTTGCTAATGCTCACTCTGCTCGCTCCCAATGACCAAAGGAAAAGTCGGTGATCTCTTCTAACTCAAATGTATCATTTTCAATTCTTTCTTTGGAGAATTTTCAATTAAAATGGAAAAATAAGAACTGCTTCAAGAGGTGACCTGCTCCACTTCCCCCCCCTCCCCCACCAATTTCCTTGCTGAAGTTTTCCATCTATTTAAGTGCACACATGGTTCACATTCTGTGAATGCAGACCAATCATGGTGGGAAATGCTAAAATTAATCACATTCCTAATGAATTTCACTACAAAACCACTCATCCTTGTCATCGTGTCTTAGGAGTGCCTTGAGGCAACCTCGCAGGATCGAGGATGACATGCTTCCACTCTGGCTTTCTGGGTCCCAAGATGACTGATGAAGCCAATGTCGGAACAGCAGACTCTTCCACAGATGGGGCAGAAGGTAGCTGAAAAGGCTGGTCGTTGGGTAGTTCAACTTGCTTCTCTTCCACTTCTCCTCTCTAGAAGGTGTACCCATTGCTTGCTCTGTAAACTGGCCATGTTGTGCCTCACTAGGTGCAGCAATATCAGTGCCATAAGCTGTGATTTAGACCTGTCAAGCTGGGACTGTCCATCATCCTTGTCCAGGTTTCAAACTTCATAATATTGAGCAGAAATTGTTGGTCACATCATCTACCACATGGCTTTCCCAAGCCAAGGTCTTCATTCAAAAATTCTGGAGATCGTACTCCACTATATGTGTATTAATACTCACACATAAAGGTAGGCATGCACGCTGGTGTCACTGGCATACACACAAATGGTCTCCCACTGAGGAGGTAGGAATAATACCAGGCAACAGGTGTGCATGTTGAGTTGCTGGAAGGGTCAGCTGTAGACGTTCAGTATACCGAGTTGTAGTCTGAGTAATGCATATGATGAAGCTGAAGGCATTTCAAACTGTTGGAGCTCTGACCTTCATATAGCTACTCAGCTTATGGAAGGTACTTTGCAGCTCCTGCCAACTCCTCTTCACTGTGGTCTTACATCCACTGATCCCTTGGTGCAAAGGTCCACTTCTCCAATTCATCCTCAACGTCTGTGAAACAGGAGGAATGCTTTCTGCTCTCCACAGCTTCCATCCACCATGGCCATGATTAACTCAGCAGCACACAATACTTCCACCACTGCTGTGACAAAGTGGACCATCCTTTAAGGGACTAGAGAACTGAGATGATTTAGTTTTGCAAGGTTCTGGCAGGTGTATTAAAAACAACAGAAAACAAATGAACGTGCAGATGCTGTTATCCAGAACAAAAACAGAAGTACTGGAAATAGTAAGCTGACCTGAAATACGAATTGGGTTCTCTTTCCAAAGTGGACTCGCTCATTTTTTCCACTAAATACAACATTTTGTTCCACTAAATACAACATCTAATGGTTAGGATATTAGATGTTTTATATATAAGGAAGCTTAAGAAATGTTGGTAATACAAATAAAACTGCATTATAATTCAATACCAGGTTGCAACAGTATGAAGGTTTATCTTGCAGAACTGGGAGACTGAATTTCTTGCTATTGATGTACTATAGCTTTGTGCCAGTAGGTGGCGCACACAACCTATTTATAACTTCCCAATAAAGTAGCAACATGCGATTTTAATTTTCATTTCGATGAATAAAGCAAAAGTGAAGAAGTGGAGGTGAAGCAATTCAAAAGTGATGTAACTAGCTAACATTAAGTTCAAGTTTTAAAAACTCGTAAACTCAGGTTCTCCACCTGAATCATAGTCTGGAATACATTGCAATGGGGATCTCCGGCTGTCAGTCACACCTTCTCACCAATCCACTAATGGTTGTAGAACATTCCAATTCTAATTTTACCCTGACTATTCTGAACTTCATGGTTTTATTAAGACCACACTGCATAATCTGAGCGCTTTGGTATGAGTATGGCCAGAGCAAAATGGGAGAAGTAAATAACCTCAGATTTTCCCCTAAATTATTCACAGGAGGGTCCAGAGCAATACATATATCATTAAAAGAGAATCGTGTTGCAATGGAGTGCATTAATGAGATCCTTCAACCCATTTTGAATACTAAATTAGGCTGCAATTTCAAATCTGAATTTAATTCAATGCAATAAATCTAAACTGTGACGGAAAACACCAGAAAATGAACACAGGATTTACCTCAAGGGAACACTTGATCCACATTTGACTTCAAACCCACAGTGTTAAAATTCTGAAGGCAAATAAAGTCAGGCACTGAATAAGAGATTCTGCAGATGCTGGAAATCCAGCCTAACACACACACAGAAAATGCTGGAGGCACTTAGCAGTCAAACAGTATGTATGGAGGGGAATAAACAGTTCAGGCCAAGACTCTTTATCGAAGAAACCAATTTAAGTCAGTTCACCATTCAACAAAATCAGCTAATTTGTGGGCTTGACTGCATACCACAATCTCTACACTATATACCTTAATATCTTTGAATAACCAAAATCTATCAATTACAAATCTCAAATTAGCTACTCCATCAATTGCTGTTTGTAAATGAGAATTCCAAATTTCTACTGATGTCAAACTATAGTTTTTAAACTACTGCCCCTCATTGTAAACTCCAAATCAGCAGAAATATTTCCTCCCAATGATCTTTATCAGTCCCATTACATAAATTTTAATTAAACATTTTTAGTGCCAACTGTCATTAGTTTTTAGTCATAGATTCACAGAATCGTAAAGCATAGAAATAGGCCCTTTGGCCCACTTTGTGTCTATGGCAACTATTGCGCCTATCTATACTAATTGTGCTTGCTTGCATCAGTTCCATATCCCTCTATGCCCTGCTCATTCAAATACTGTGCAATGCCTTTTAAATGTTTCCGGCAGGAAATACTTGAAAAAATATGCAGTGGCTTTCAATTCTGAGTAATGATAGCAGGTACACAGTGAGTTTGTGACTGAATCTTAATTTTTACTTCACATAACTGCCGTCATAAAGGGCAATTAATTCTATCACAATGACAGTCCCAGCCTACTTGCTGTATAAATCCTCATCCATTTCTAATTCTAATTAAGCAAATGCTTTTGTAATATCCCTCATTCTCCACCAAATCTCTGTCCCTCTTCATTTAGGCTAAGCTATCAACTTTTGCAGACATCTATTCTCTCTGGCTTTCTAATACCTCAGATTTAAAGTGTTCACGCCTGAATCTCTAATACATCTTAACCCTCCCTTTCATTATGACACCTTCTTCAGCAGTACGTTTAATTACATCACCCAGAATTAATTCAAAGATCCTAGCTCCATCATTCTGTTCTCTGACCCTACCAACAGCAGCTGTAACTTAGGCTATAGAGACTCCATAATCTTCACAACGCTCTTCAGACTTACCTTTGGCTTAAGATAATTCTTAGATTTTAGGCCATAAGACCACCATGCACAGGAGCAGAATCAGGCCATTTGACCAATCAAGTCTGCTCTGTCATTCCATCATGGCTGATTTATTATTCCACTCAACCCCATTCTCCTGCCTTCTCCTCGTAACCTATGACGCCCTGACTAATCAAGGACCTATCAATCTCCACCCTAAATATACCCAATGATTTGGCCTGCACAGCCATCCATGCCAATGAATTCCACAGATTCACCACCCTCTGGCTGAAGAAAAGTTTCCTCATCTCTGTTCTAAATGGACGTCCCTCAATTGAGGCTGTGCCTTCTGGTCGTAAGTTTCTCCACTATAAGAATCAACCTCTCCACATCCACTCTGTCTAGGCCTTTCATTTTCGATTGGTTTCAATGACATCCTGCCTTATTCTTCTAAACTCTAGTGAGTTCAGGCCCAGAGCCATCAAACACTTCATATATGTTAACCCTTTCATTCCTGAAATCATTCTTGTGAACCTTCTCTGGACCCTCTCCAATGTCAGCACATCTTTTCATAGATAATTTTAAGCTACCTTTGTGTTAATCTTTGGTTAGTCCACGAATTGGACTACTAAGAATGCTTTAGTCAGACAGTAACGAGTCCTGTCTGCTCACTTCCCCTCTGCAACACCACTGTCATGAATTTATCACAGCAGCTTGCCAAATTTTGCTCACCATCTTTCCACAAGGGGACTACTGTGTAGCACAAAGAAACCACAGCAGTGGTACGAAGCAGTGTGCTGCCAAGTGAACTCATTGCCAGCAACAGTGCAACTTCCTGCTTGATTCATAAGATAGTTGAACTTGCATAAGATTATTTTGTGAGTCAAATGCCACCCTTTCAGCCCAGATTCTTAAGAATGTGTACATATATTATTAATTGTATTATGTATGCATAATACTTTATTTCCAATACATTTTATCTGCCTATGATTAAAAAAAAAGATTTTTTTGTTTGCGAAGCATGCACATTGGAAACTATTACTCCTTTGTTACACTTGCGTGATGAACTACCAGCACGACAAGGAGATATTTAATCAGAATTCTCAGACACCTTAACAGACTGCTAATTAATTTGAACAACTGGCCTTGAAGTAAAGATTTTTCCCCCTGGCTGAATTAATACATTTGGATCAGGAAATAATCTGGGGATGTCCCAAAGGCACACAATTTTAAGTGAAGTCCACTTAAGTTGTAATTTCAATATAGAAAAAGGTGATAGTCACCATTCACGCAACAAAGCTCCATTAATAGCAATCAAATCAAGAGACCAGGTAACCTGCTTTAAGCAATAGTTAAGAAATCAATGTTGATTAGCATTTTTTGCATTACGGTCTTTTGACTCTGGCTTGTAAGAAGACATAAGACATAAGACATAGGAGCAGAATTAGGCCATTCAGCCCATCAAGTCTGCTCTGCTATTCCATCATGGCTGATCCCAGATCCCACTCAACCCCATACACCTGCCTTTTCACCATATCCTTTGATGCCCTGACTGATCAGGAAACTATTAACTTCCGCCTTAAATAAACCCACGGATTTGGCTTCCACCGCAGTCTGTGGCAGAGCATTCCACAGATTTACTACTCTCTGGCTAAAAAAATTCCTCCTTACCTCTGTTCTGAAGTGTCGCCCTTCAATTTTGAGGCTGTGCCCTCTAATTCTGGATACCTCCACCACAGGACACATCCTCTCCACATCCACCCTACAACTATCTTCCTATCGTTTGCAAACTTTGCAACAAAGCTATCTATTCCATCATCTAAACCAGTGAGATATAACATAAGAAGAATCAGTCCCAACACAAAACCCTGTTAACACCACTAGTCGCCAGCAGCCAATCAGAAAAGGCTCCCTTTATTCCCACTCATTGTCTCCTGCCAATCAGCCACTGCTTTATCCATGCTAGAATCTTTCCTGTAATAGCATGGGCTCATAGCTTGCTAAGCAGCCTCATGTGTGGCACCTTATCAAAGGCCTTCTGAAAATCTAAGTGCACAACATCAAGTGATTCTCCCTTGTCTATCCTGTGTGCTATTTCTTCAAAGAATTCCAACAGATTTGTCAGGCAAGATTTTTCCTTGAGGAAACCATGCTGACTAAGGCCTATTGTATCGTGTACCACCAAGTACCCCGAAATCACATCCTTAACAATTGACTCCAACATCTTTCCAACACTGAGGTCAGACTAACTGGCCTGTAATTTCCTTTCTTCTGCCTCTCTCCCTTCTTGAAGAGTGGAATGACATTTGTAATTTTTCCAGTCTTCTGGAACCATTGCAGAATCTAGTGATTCTTGAAAGATCATTACTCATGTCTCCACAATCTCCTTAGCAACCTTTTTCAGAACCCTGGGGTGTAGTCCATCTGGTCCAGGTGACTTATGTAACTTCAGACCTTTCAGTTTCCCAAGAACCTCTGCTCCAGTAATGGTAATTTCACACACTTCATGAACCCTGACACCTGGAACTTCCACCGTGCTGCTAACGTCTTCCACAGTGAAGACTGATGTAAAATACTTATTCAGCTCATCTGCCATTTCCTTGTCCCCTATTACTACCTTTCCAGCATTGTTTTCCAGCGGTCCGATATCCACTGTCACCTCTCTTTTACACTTTATGTACCTGTTGTGGACAGAGAGCGGGAAGGAGGCAGGGTGAGGGGAATTATGGTTGGGAAAAGGGACAGGGAGCTGGAAGCACCAGAGAGACATTCTGTAATGATCAATAAACTAATTGCTTGGAATCAAATTATCTTGCCTTGTTCCTCAGGGCTGGCCGCACACATGGCACCCATGCCACCCCACTCCCCCCACCCCTGGCACGCCTTCTCTGCCACCTGCCCCACAACACTCCCACGGTGCTCCACCCTTGCCATTCCCAACATCCTTTGCTCCTGCCAGATTTACAAACTCGCTCTCCACTCCACGTTGACAACGACAGTATAGTGCAAAAGTCTTGAGCACTCTGGCTATATATACATGCGCGACATTCGCACAGTACTGTATACCCTCACCCTTTTCAACATCGCTGGCTCCTGCCAGATTTACAAACTCCACTCCATTTTGACAAATACAGTACCGTGAATTTGGGCTCACAACCCTTCAGCTTTTAAGCATGGTTCACCTTAAGATTAGATTTTATAATTTGTATAATAGCACAGGAGATTCCGGATTAAAGAATAAATACTGTCATAACTTCACATTAAGTAAATGCAATCAAATGTACTTACCCACAGCAAGTGTGGTCTCGCAGTGATAGTATCCATTTGGTTGCTTCTTCTTTAGCATGGAGCAAAGTTGTAGGCAAGTCACAATCTCATCACCAAAATAATGATTTTTAAAATTTTTATACAGTTCTGGAGAAATTTTCTTAATTCCCTGCGGGTAGTAAACAAAGAAACTATTGTTATTATATTTCTGATCATTTTGGGTAACAGCATTACTTTCAATATTCTATTATCTGAAAGTTAATAAAATTGAATTGATATAATTCCAAATAAAAATGCAATATTTTGTTAACATGAATAGATTGTAATCCACTACTGTTAATTCAAGATCGAAGGTATATAATATACAGTATATTGACTGTGGGAGTTTACAACCAAACTTCAGACCAGATAATACTGTATCTGTAAGGCGTTTGTACGTTCTCCCCGTGTCTGCGCAGGTCTTCTCTAACGTACAGGTTGTTGTAGCGTGGATGAAATCACCAGAGAGACACAAGTTACAGTTAATAAGTTGTGAGCTTGCTGTGTTGGTGCTGGAAGCACGGCTACACTTCGAAATATAGAAAATCTACAGCACAATACAGGCCCTTCGGCCCACAAAGCTGTGCCGAACATGTCCTTATCTTAGAAATTACCTAGGGTTACCCATAGTGGTCTATTTTCTGAGCTCCATCTACCTGTCCAGGAGTCTCTTAAAAGACCCAATCGTATCCGCCTCCACCACCGGCAGCCCATTCCACGCACTCACCACTCTCTGCGTAAAAACCTTACCCCAACATCTCCTCTGTACCTACTTCCAAACACCTGAAAACTCTGCCCTCTTGTGCGAGCCACTTCAGCCCCGGGAAAAAGCCTCTGACTATCCACATGATCAATGCCTCTCATCATCTTATTCACCTCTATCAGGTCACCTCTCATCCTCCGTCGCTCCAAGGAGAAAAGGCAGAGTTCACTCAACCTATTCTCATAAGGCATGCTCCCCAATCCGCAACATCCTTGCAAATCTCCTCTGCACCTTTTCTATGGTTTCTACATCCTTCCTGTAGTGAGGCAACCAGAACTGAGCACAATACTCCAAGTGGGGTCTGACCAGGGTCCTATATAGCTGCAGCATTACCTCTCAGCTCCTAAACTCCATCCCACGAATGATGAAGGCCAATGCACTGTATGCTTTCTTAACCACAGAGTCAACCTGCGCAGCAGCTTTGAGTGTCCTATGAACTCAGACCCCAAGATCCCTCTGATCCTCCACTTGCGGGCTGCCGCCAGCATGTCCTTGGACTGTATTGATCATTGATGTAAGCAGAGCATTTCACTGTGCATTTTGGTGTACACGTCACAAACAAAGCTAATCTTTATCATTATCATTGACATTCTATTAAACATGCAGAAAAACTCACAGCCAGCTTCATTTGCTATGATCAAAAGGTGACCCTCTGTAAGAAATAGTTTATAATTGTTCTTCTTTTGTCCCTCCGATTTGGTTTGCTAATTTATTTCTAGCTACTAGATCTCATTGCTTACTAGTAAGTTCACAGCTGTCATTGATTACTTATTATCAAGTTGTTAAGCAATTAACCATCATCAGGTTAGCTGTTATAATCACTTGTATGTTTATCCATTCATCAAAAGCATTTTTATGAGTCGAAGGAATTTTAACAAATATTTGAATCTATCTTTCATGAGGACGACAAGAAGCATTGTCATTTTACTCAGCTCCTTGCGTACCGTATTGTGATCAATAAAACCGCCTTCAAGCTAAAACTACAGCAGGACTGGAGTCTACCGATCTGCCTAGCCTAAGGAAACATGGAAGGTTTTCAGCAAGGGCAGAATAGTTCTACTGCAGACAAATAAGAAGCATCTTTTTTTTGTTACCAGATAATATACAAGCCTGAATTCTGCTGCCAGTCACAAAGCAACAGCATTTAATATTCACCTTGCTTACAACTGCCCACAAGTGAATTTTGTGTTTTTTCAGCAAGGGTTGAAAATTGCATGCTAGAATGGGAGAAACATCTGTAAACAGGGAAAGCAATAGCTCTTCAATTAGTCAGAAAAAAATCACAATGACACAGATTCCAACCAGGTAGAATAAACCAGGAAATACAAATTACATCTAAATACTGTGAAATAAATAAGAATTGCCTATGGAATTGGGTGAGAGAGATAACACAATCAAATATTGCATCCTAAAAAAGGTTTTACTTTTTTAAAATTCTGCAGTATTACTGCAGCAATATCAGGAATATGGACTTTAACATGTATTTTTCAGTGGTCATTACCTCTATACCATGAAAAAAAATCAGGCTGGAACTCATAAACCTAACCATGAGTTATCTTTAGACTTAGATTTGAGAGATATGGCACGGGAATGGGAACCGGTCCTTCCAGTGCAACAAGCCCACACAGCCCAATACACCGATGTGACCAATTAACCTATCAACCCATACATCTTTGGAAGTGGGATGAACTGCAACCAGAGGAAACTCATGGCATCACAAGTACAAACTCCTTACAGACAGCAATAGAATAGAACACCTGGTCCAGGCGCTATAACAGCATCACACTAACTGCTATTACATAGCCTCAAGATTCCGGGGAGTGGATTTAGGACGGAAATGAGGAGGAACTGCTTTTCCCAGAGAGTGGTGAATCTATGGAATTCTCTGCCCAATGAAGCAGTGCAGGCTACCTCAGTAAATATTTTTAAGACAAGATTTTTGCATAGTAGGGGAATTAAGGGTTAAGGGAGATGAGTCCATGGCCAGATCAGCCATGATCTTATTGAATGGCAGAGCAGGCTCAATGGGTCAGATGGCCGACTCCTGCTCCTATTTCTTATGTTCTTATGCTACACTACTGTGCAGCCCAATCTTTAGCGAACATCTAACGGCTTGGTGGCTAACTTCATATCCTGCAATTGTCTCCCAAGCTGCTTCCATGTATGTAATGGACACAGTTGATGCTGAGTTGTCTCACAGAGGTTGCATCACCTGGACTCTCGAGGGCAGCTCCTGAGGCTTCTTCACCCCTGCATCAATTTCCTGCTGCAAAGACATTGGACGTGCTTTTTAAATGTATTTGATTATCAAGCATGTTCTAAAGCAGTTCAAAACATAAATAATGTTAAAAAATAAAAATTAAAAAGACCTGTTGCAAATTATTTTCAACATTTGTTAGTCGGGGTCAAGCATGGATGTTGTGTCCCAGTTGGCTGCATTGTTGGTGCATGCTATCAGTCGATACATAAGCCAGGGCAGTATGATATGGAGGGCAAGCTGTTGCCCATGCAACAGGCATTCCCCCCTTCAAACAACTGATGAATTCAAAGGAACGGCAGAGACTAATACAGTTTGGCACCCGCAGCATCACATGAGTTGCCAGTCAGTGTTGAACTCATCCAGATATTTCCTCAGGATTTACCCCCAAAGCCTTCCCCATGAGTAGGTAGAGCCACAAGGCAGTGAAGGTTTGAAATCAGAGTTTTCCTTCTCATAGATGAGCTGCTAACCACAGCTCATGAGCCCCATCTGCCCAGAGCTAAAAACATTACGATTTTAAAAATGATGCATACAGGTTATCTGCACCTAAATATACCAACATATGGGGCCCTGCAAAGTGCATCTGGCATCTCAGAAGCCATTTTCTCTCATCGCCTGAGCCTATTGCTGAGTACACTGACAGAAGAGCAGATCAGTTACACAGGAGTGTGGCATCCAGACCATCTCCAACTTCTGTGCCGCATCGCGCAGTCAGAGCAGCTGGCCCATGAACAGCACCTGACCGGCAGTTTTCTATCAAACCAATAGGAAAAATTACATTCATATTGCACCAATGGTTTGAGTGTGCAGTCTAACAGTGAGAAACACTGGCAGCAGCTTCAGTAAATCCGTGACATCAATATCTGCAACTCCACTATTGATTCGGCAAGTGTAACAGACATTGTTGTAAGATTTATTTTTTAGTAACTTTACTCTCCATGGGCTGCATTATGCTGGACCCAACCTACAGCCTAGACTCCTTGCTCAGGGTGACTACTA
This sequence comes from Mobula birostris, assembly GCF_030028105.1. NCBI lineage: Eukaryota > Metazoa > Chordata > Chondrichthyes > Myliobatiformes > Myliobatidae > Mobula > Mobula birostris. The sequence goes on from NC_092371.1 coordinate 222,594,893, forward strand.
ACGAGGACTTTCCTTGTCCTTCTGCAAACAGCTGACCAATGGGCAAAACTCGGATTACTGAAGTTTAGCAACAATCTGTTAATTTGACCACTTTGTACTACAGTCGACTCCTTTCGTCCTAATTGTATTTTCTTGGAAAAATTGTTTATAATTTATGTTTAATGAATGTTTTTCTTGTGAATGCCACCCATATGATGCTACATTATGTGGTTCGATGCACATAGCATCGTATAAGATTCAGATGGTACAGTAGTATAGTGGTTAGCACAGCACTTTACAGTACAGGCGACCCAGATTCATTTCCCGATGCTGTCTGTAAGGAGTTTGTACGTTCTCCCTGTGACCATGTGGGTTCCCTCTGGGAGCTCCAGTTTCTTCCCACGGTCTAAAGACCGTTAGTAGGCTAACTGGCTATTGTAAGTTGTCCTGTGATTAGGCTAGTGTTAAATCAGGAACTGCTATGCAGCGTGGCTCGATGGGCTGGATGAAGCTGTTCTGTGCTGTATCAATCAATCAATGCTGCTGCAAGTGCACTTTTCATTTCACCTGTGCATACATACATTTATTTGTGCATATGACAATAAATTCTACTTTGACTTTGCCACGCTGGCTCTCTGCATTAACTGTCAAACCTTGAGGAAGACTGGGCAACGATCAACAAGAAAGTCTCAGACACCTTGCTGAGACCACACTTCTGAATGCCCTGGTAGATCACCAGTCTTTAGGATGCTTAGAAAAACAATTCAAATACATCGAAATATTATTTGAAAAAATAGAAACAGCAAATGAAAAGTGCTCTAAAATAGTAAGTAATATTCAAAACTTTATAATAAATTACACAGAAATAAAGTAATTCCTCCGGAACATCTGTTGTGCTATAGTTCCCAAGCAGAATTTGGATTGTAAAGAGGGAGACAGAGTTTAAAAGAAGCGAGCGGGGGCAGTCGGAACATTTTGCATGCCAAATTCGCACGGAGAATTGGATTGTGCATAATTAGGCACTTGACATGAGCCAATAAAAAGAAGTTAGGTCTATGTATGAGTGTTGGGATGGGGAGCTGAGGCTTTGGCTCATCAAGGATTCAGCAAGGAGAGTTGTAGGCCATAGGTAGATACTTTTCATTATTCTTTTCTTCCTAATCACACACTTAGAGTAAATGAGATTCCTTACTATAGTACAGCTGTGGTTGAGTGTGTTGGGGCCCCTGCTGCTGCAGGTTATATGCTGATGATAATTAGGCAGAGATTTCTTCAAACAAGCCTGATTGAAGTTTCTTGTTTGGTGATGGCAGCATTCAATATCTCGACTGCCTGATTAACATCGGCTTTTGACGGTATGTAAACTACGGTCAGGATCACGGAAGAGAACTCTCTTGATAAGTACAAAGGTCCGCACTTAATCATTAGATGTTCCAAACTGGGGGTAACAAGTGTATGACAAAACACCATGTCCAAGTACCCCAAAGGCTCAGCAAATTTGTGGACAACACCAAGATGGGTGGTGTAGTGGACAGCAAGGAAGACTATCAAAGCTTGCAGCAGGATCAGGACCAGCTGGAAAACTGGGCTGAAAAGTGGCAGATAGGATTTAGTGCAGACAAGTGCAAGGTGTTGCACTCTGGGAGGATCAACCAGGGTAGGCCTTACACAGTGAGCGGTAGGGCATTAAGGAGTACAGTTGAACAATGGGATCTGCGAATACAGATCCATAATTCCTTGAACGTGGCATCACAAGTAGATAGGGTCGTAAAGAAAGCTTTTGGCACATTGGCCTTCATAAATCAATGTAATGAGTACAGGAGTTGGGATGTTATGTTGAAGTTGTAAACGAGACCTAATTTGGAGTATAGTGTGCAGTTTGGTCACCTGTGTTCCTACAGGAAAGATGTAAATATGATCGAAAGAGTGCAGAGAAAATTTACAAGGATGTTGCTGGGACTTGAGGACCTTAGTTATGGGGAAAGTTTGTGTGGGTTAGGATCTTATTGCCTAGGCGTGCAGAAGATTGAGGGGAGATTTGATAGATGTATACAAAATAATGAGGAGTATAGATAGGGGGAAATGCAAGCAGGCTTTTTCCACTGAGATTGGGTGAGACTGCAACTAGAGGTCATGGGTTAAGGGTGAAAGGTGTAATGTTTAAGGGGAACACCTTCACTCAGAGGGAGGTGACAATGTGGAATGAGTTGCCAGGGCAAGTGGTGGATGCGGGTTTGATTTCAACATCTAAGAGTAATATGGATAGGCACTTGGATGGGAGAGGTATGGAGGGGTTATGGTCCAGGAGCAGGGTGACGGAACTAGGCAGATTAATGGTTCGGCATGGACTAGATGGACCAAAGAGTCCACTTCTATGACTCTATGACTGCAGATCCCGCTTGGCATAAACTGAAAGATGGGATATAGTGCATGTGTGCAGCCATCTCATTTGCAGCTTATTTCAGATTTTAAGCTTGGCCAACTATGCGTGGATTCAAGACAAGCCGTGTTCCAAATGGCTAATAATTGACCTACTATTACTGCATTCCAGGTTATCTTAGAAAATAAGTAATCTTATTTCCACCAAAAATCATTAAGGCATAATAAAGTAACAAAGAACATTATTACATAAATAAACATGTCACCTGAAGCAAAACTAGCAAGGTATAAAATACTTTTAGAATGAGTTCACATAAATAAAATAAGTAATTAGGAAGATAAATGGCATGTTGATTCTTATTACAAGAGGATTTTTAAGTGCAAGAATAAATTTGTCCTGCTGCAATTAAGTACAGTCTTAGAATAAGTGGTAGGACATAAAAATCTAAAGCAAAATTTCTTCACAGACAGGAGTAAACCCTGGGGAATTTTCTACTCATGTGCAGCACAATCATTAAGTTCATTCAAAACAGAGATCAATAGATACAGGAAATTCTGCAGATACTGGGAACCTTGAACAATTCTGACCATTGTAAATAGTGAAGACCCTGCTGCAGGGAGAGTGACTGCCCGGGCTTGTTTAAAGTGCCTCCTCTCGGTAGCTGTATGGATTCCGTCAATCTTGGGATCTAGGGATCTTCTCCGCAAAGCAACTCCAACAAAAGTGTAGGGAAAAAGCACCCACCAACGATAGATGGACATTTGATGATGATTATGAGGACACGCAGTCCCTTTTTATTGTCATTTAGTAATGCACGCATTATGATAAAAATGTTTTTCCAGAATGACATCACAAAAAACACATGACAAACCAACTTAAAAACTAACAAAAACCACATAATTATAACATATAGTTACAACAGTGCAAAGCAATACCGTAATTTGATAAGAATAGACCATGGCACAGTAAAGGTCTCAGAGTCTCTCAAAAGTCCCATCATCTCACGCAGACGGTGAACCTCCAGCGCCACTAACTTGCCGATGCAGCATCCTGGAAGCATCCGACCACAGTCCGACTCCGTCCGAAAACTCTGAGCCTCCAACTAGCTCTCCGATACCAAGCACTGAGCACCATCTCTGCCGAGCGCTTTGACCCTGGCCCTGGCAACAGGCGATACGCAAAGTCGAGGATTTAGGGCCTTCGTCTCCAGAGATTCTTGATCGCACAGTAGCAGTGGCAGCGAAGCAGGCATTTCAGAAGTTTCTCCAGATGTTCCTCTGCGCTTCACGGCTGTCCCCATCAAATCCAGATTGTGCACGGCACCCCTAGTTACACATATTGATATTCAATCGGAACGTCCACGCGCGCTGCGTCGCGCCATCTTCTCCTCCCTCCCATCCATTTTTAACTTTACTAAAGCTTTTGATTTCATCGCTAGGAAAACCAGTAAGGTTGCAGCGCATGTGAACACAGCAGCCTCTCACGGGCCAAACAAAGGTGCACTTCTCTTTGTAAAATCTGTTTTTTACGATCCAAAGACAATTTCACTCCAAGAACATCGAGTACTGCGGGCTACTCCATCAGTGATCGGAGTAGCTGGAATGGTGTCGGCGGCAAAGTGTCAAAGAGGAGAGGAGAGGAGAAGATGGCAGCGCGACACAGCTCGCAGCAGCCACTCCGGTGGTGATGTCTGTTATTTGTCGAGTAGGGTGCCATGCACAATCCTGGTTTGATGGAGACGGACGTGAGAGCACGGAGTAGCATCTGGTGAAACTTCTGAAATGCCTGCTTCGCTGTTGCTGCTACTGTGTGGTCCAAAATCTCCGGAGGGGAAGGCCCCGAGTCCTCGTCTTTGCTTGATGCTCGACGGCCGGGGCAGGGTCGAAGCGCTCGGCAGAGGATGGTGCTCGGTGTCGAAGAGCTGGTCGGAGGCTCGAAGTTTTCGGACGGACTCAGAGTCCGCTGAGGTTAGGTGCTTCCAATGGTGCTGCATCGGCAAGTTTGCGGCGCTTGGAGGTTCATGGCACGGAGAGTTTCTTCCTTCTACCGTCTGCGTGAGATGATGAGGCTATCGGGACCTTGAGACTTTTTTTTACCATGCCCATGGTCTGCTCTTTATCAAATTACAGTATTGCTTGCACTGTTGTAACTATATGTTATAATTATGTGATTTTGTCAACTTCAGTCTTGGTTTGTCCTGTGCTTCTTGTGATGCATGCATGCATTTCTAAATGACAATAAATGAGGACTGAGTGTCCTCATAATCTAAAAAAAAGTTATCAGCCGAAATGTCAAAAGGGGTCGGCTAAGTGTCAACAGAGCTGGTCGAGATATCAGAGGAGCTGGTCGGGATACTGGAGGAGCCCGCCGATGTGTCAGAGGATCCTGCTTGGGTTCAGAGGAGCTGACCTGGCTGCAGACCATGTTGCCACCCGCTACTTGGAAGCATCGGAGTTGGTGCAGTATAACCATGGGAGATTGTCTCGGACACTTCACTTGCGATCGCAAGAGTCTGTTGGACAGTGATCACGCAAGTTGCTGCAGGCCTGCTACCCTTGTCTGGTGGAGGAACAGTCAACATGCAAGCTGTGTAGCCTCAGTTGTAGCGAGAACTAGGCCTCAAGTGTCGGGCTTGCCTGCTGCTGCAGATTAGATTCAACTTTATTGTCATTGTGCCGAGTACAGATACAAAGCCAATGAAATGCAGTTAGCATCTGACCAGAAATGCAAAGGATAGTGTTATTTACAAAATAACTGTGAATAAAAAGTAAGTGCTACAGCACACAAATATAGTACTGAGACAGTACAATATGGGTGCAATACTGCTTAGCGCTGTGATGTGAGGTTCAGCAGGGTCACAGCCTCAGGGAAGAAGCTCTTCCCGTGCCTGCTGGTGCGGGAGCGGAGGCTCCTGTAGCGCCTACCGGATGGGAGGAGAGTAAAAAGTCCATGGTTAGGGTGAGATGCCTCCTTGATAATGTCTTTCGCCCTGCCCAGGCAGCGTTTATGGTAGGTGTTCTCAATGGTGGGCAATTGGGTGCCGATAATCCGCTGGGCAGTTTTCACCACACACTGGAGTGCTTTGTGGTCTGATACGGGACAATTGCCATACCACACTGAGATGCAGTTGGTGAGTATGCTCTCAATGGTACAGATCAGGTTGATAGGTGTGGAAGCACTACAGCGTGGCTGAGCTTGGCTAGGGCCTGGCATCACCCATTGGTGCTGCCCTCCTATGTTGGAGCAGTGGACTGGCAGGTTAGAATGACAGTCTGTACACTGCTGGGAGACTGCATCATCGATTGCTAGACATTGTTGCTCAAGGTCTTGGACTATATATGTTTTTTTTTGAGTGAATATGCTTCTTTGCTCGATATTTTTCACTACGTTACTCGCTATTTTTGAATGTTTTGCACCTTGGCATCAGAGGAACACTGTCTCGTTCAGCTGTATCTACGTATGGTTCGAATGATAATTAAACTTGATTTGGTTTGATTTGATTGATCTGATTTGACCCTCCTCAAATTCAACAGACCACAGAAATTCATCTCCACTGTGTTTGCTCCACAACAGCATGTAAGGTATGGCACAAACCAACACATTTACAAAACACCAATCCCAGTGAAGATTGATGTCAAGTAAGGCTGCACTATTGTTCCAGTAGTTTTTTCCATCTTTTTTGCCACAGCACCTTACCTGCAGTAAACACCTCATGGGAAAGGAGCTAAATCTTCAAATTTTTTGAGATTATTCAATGTATGACAACTATACTCCAGTACGGATTTCAGCCGATCTTCAGTCACTGAGATGCAGTAAGCAGGCGATGCTTACAATCGCTCAAACTTACAGGATGAGCTGCAAAACACTTGTTCAGAAAAGCATACAGAAGGATGAGCTTTATACTCACCATCTGCAAGATAAAGGACTTGTGTCAACTGCAGCACACTGTTCTCTGACAATAAAGATTCATAGCAAAGCCCTGGAATACAGAAGATAGAAAACCAGAGCACACTGTGCAGACCCTTCAGCACGATGTTGTACAAACTTTTAACTGACTGCAAGATTAATCTAACCCTTCTCTTCGATGTAGCCCTCCAGTTTTCCTTCATTCCTGTGCCCAAGTAAGAGTCTCTTAAACATCTCAGATGTATCTACCTCTACCACCACACTCTACTCTCTATGTAAAAAAAACCTACACCCTCCCCCCTCTAATACTTTCCTCCAATCACCAACCTCTTGGAAATGGTGGACCACTTCTGAAAGGTGATTATTGACGAAATTCATCACTGCCTTCATTGCATCTGCATGGCCTTTGAGGGAAACATACTTTCCTGCGTACTCTCTATCAAAAACCTTCAGCACCCTCCCGTCACCCCACTTGGGCCAGGTTTCTTCTTGTCCCAACCCACCACCCCACCAGCCTCTGCATCTAGCACATAATTTTATGTAACTTCAGCCATCTCCAACGGGATCCCACCAAACACATCTTTCCCTCCCCCCCCCGCTTTCTGCTTTCCGCAGGGATCCCTCCCTAAGCAACTCCCTTGTCCATTCCTTCCCCCCTCCCCACCCCCATTGATCTCCCTCCTGGCACTTATCCTTGCAAGCGGAACAAGTGCTACACCTGCCCCTACACCTCCTCCATCACTACCATTCAGGACCCCAAACAGTCCTTCCAGGTGAGGCAACATTTCACTTGTGAGTCTGTTGGGGTCATATATTGTATCTGTTGCTCCTGTTGCGGCCTCCTGTATATCGGGGACAGCCAACGCAGGCTGGGTGACTGCTTCTTCAAGCACCTACACTCTGTCCACCAGAAAAAGAGGGATCCCCCAGTGGCCACCCATTTTAATTCCACTTCCCATTCTCATTCTGACACATGGTCTGGGTCTCCTCTACTACCATGATGAGGCCACACTCAGACTGGAGGAGCAACACCTTATATTCGGTCTGGTTAGCCTCCAACCCGATGGCATAAACATTAATTTCTTGAACTTCTGGTAATGCCCTCCTCCCACTTTACCATTACCATTCCCCATTCCCTCTCACCTCCTCTCCTTACCTGCCCATCACCTCCCTCTGGTGTTCCTCCCCCCCTTTTTTTCCTTCCATGGATTTCCGTCCTCTCCTATTAGATTCCCCCATCTCCAGCCCTGTATCTCTCTCACCAATCAACTTTCCAGGTCTTTACTTCACCCCTCCCTGCTTCCAGATTTCACCTACCATCTAGTGTTTCTTTCTCCCCTTCCACCCCCCCCCCACCTTCTAACTCTGACTCCTCATTTTTTTTTCCTCCTGTCCTGATGAAGGGTCTCGGCCCAAAACGTCAACTGTACTCTTTTACATGAATAGTACCTTATGACCTGCTGAGTTCCTCCAGCATTTTGTATGTGTTGCTTGGATTTCCAGTGTATGTAGGTTTTCTCTTAATTATCATTTTAAAGATCTCAATTAAGTCACGGTTCAAACTTCTTTACTCAAGAAATGAAACATAGTCTTTTCATTTTCTTTGTTAATACAGAAACCCTCACATTTCTAGTATAATATTCATAAATTCTCTGTATCCTCTCCAGTGTCTCCTTTTTTTCATATAAAAAGTGGTTGCATACAATAGTGTCCTAACCAAGGTTCAATGATGCTCGACATTTGCACAAGTATATGTATGCACGGATGGTATCAGAAAGGATCTGTCATGTGTGGATTGCAACAAGTTGTTTTCTGGCAAAGGTGTCCTCGATAAGTGGGAAGCCTACAAAAGTGAAATTTTGAGAGTAGCGCTTGTATGTTCCCGTCAAAATTTTAGACAAGGATAACAGGTTTAGGTAACCTTGGTTTTCAAGATATTGAGGCCCTGTTTAAAAAAAAGAAGGAGGTGCATAGCAAGTTTAGGAAGGACGGAGCATATCAGGTATTTGAGGAGTAAAAGATATGCAAGAAAACACTTAAGTAGGAAATCAGGAGGGCTTAAAGAAGACACAAGGTTACTCTAACAGACAAGGTGAAGGAGAATCTCCAGGGCTTCTACAGATAATATTAAGAGCAAAGGGATAGCAAGAAACAAAATTAGACTGGGCATTCATGGATGGAGCCAAAAAAAATGGGAGAGATCTTAAATGGATTTTTTTTGCACCTGTATCTACTCAGGAGGTGAACACAGAGTCGATAGAAGTAAGGCAAAGCAGCAGTGAGGTCATGGACCGTATACAGATTACAGAGTTGCTCTCACCAGCTGAGTTCTCCAGTCTGTCCTGATGGAGCACTGCCATGATATTTTCCATGAATATTTATTTATTTATATTTATTGACATTCTGCATGGAGTAGGCCCTTCTGGCCTTTCGAGTCACGCTGTCCCAGCAACCCGATTTAACCCTAGCCTAATCACAGAACAATTTACAAAGACAAATTAACCTACCAACCCGTATGTCTTTGGACTGTGGGAGGAAATTGGCTCACCTGGAGGAAACACATGCGGTTACAAGGAGAAAATACAAACTCCTTACAGACAGCGTCAGGAATTGAACCCGGGGTGCTGTTACTGTAAAGCATTGTGCTACCCCTCCTCCATTAATCCCTCATGCTCTGTCACATCTGAAACAATGGAACCCAGAATACTGAGCTGCCAGTCCTGCCCCCTCCTGTAACCAAGTCTCACTAATGGCAACAGCATCATAATTCCAGGTGTTGATCCACGCCCTGAGCTCATCCACCTTTCCTACGATACTTCTTGCATTGAAATATACACAGCTTGGGATAGTAGTCACACCGTGCTCAACCTTTTGATTCCTGACTTTGTCTGAGGTCTTACCAATATCTGCCTCCACTACCCCTCCACTAGCTGGTCTGGTACTCTGGATTCCATCCACCTGCAACTCTAGTTTAAACCCCACCATGCAACATTAACAAACCTTCCTGCTACAATATTAGTCTCCCTCCAGTTCAGGTGCAAACCATCCCTTCTGTACAGGTCCCACCTTCTCTGGAAGAGAGTCCAACGATCCAAAAATCTTAGGCCGTCCCTCTTACACCAACTCCTTAGCCACATACTAAACTGTATAACCTTCCTAGTTCCGGCCTCACTAGCACGTGGTATGGGTAGCAATCCTGAGATCACAACCCTGGCGGTCCTGCCCTTTAACTTAGCACCCAACTCCCTGAACTCCCTATGCAGAACCTTGTCATTCGCCCGACCTGTGTTATTGGTACCTACATGGACCATGACCCCTGGCTGTTCACAATCCCTTTTAAGAACGTTGAGGACTCAATTCGAGATATCCCAGGCCCTGGCAGCCAGGAGGCAATATACCATCCGGGAATCTCGTCCTCACCTATAGAACCTCCTGTCTGTTCCCCAACTAACGAATCCCCTATCACCACCGCATGCCTCCTTTCCCCCTTCCCTTCTGAGTTACAGAGCTAGATTCAGTACCAGAGATCCACCACTGTAACTTTCCTCTTTCAGGTCAACCCCTCCTCCCCCAACAGTATCCAAGATAATATACCTGTTGTGGAGTTGTTGAGGGGGATAGCCCCAGGGATTCTCTGCCCTGGTTCCTTAACCCTATTCCCCTTCCTGACTGTCTCCTAGTTTCCTGTGTCCTGCACCTTGGGTGTATCTATCTCTCTATATATCCTATCTATCACCCACTCAGCCTCCCAAATTATCCGGAGTTCATCCAGTTCCAGCTCCAGCTCCTTAATATGGATTGTTAGAAGCTGCAGCTGGATACACTTCTCGCAGATGTAGTCATCAGGGACACTGGAGGTCTCCTTGCCTTCCCGCATCCCACTAGAAATATTTCACTATCCTACCTGGCATCTCTACTGTCCCAGCTGAACAGATATAAAGAAGGGAAGGGAAAAAAATTTTAACCTAGAGCTTTTCTTTTCTTTGCTTTCTCTGGCTAAAGCCTCGAAGAGCTAAAGTCTCCAGATCACCAGTCTGACTCTGTCCACTCAGACAGCGTCGGCTGCACTTGCCCCTACATTCCTTTAATTTGCCCTTGCTAATCAATCCCAAACATGTATTGGTCGCTGGTCAAAGCTCTTTAAGGTGCAGTGACACGTTGCTCCCTTTTTCTACTCAGGCAGTGAACCTGAGTGAAATTCCCTCCTCTGAACCTTCTGATGTCCATATGGTCACTGGTCAAAGCTCTATTACGCTGCCACAACCCGCTGCTGCCTTTTTCTCCTCAGGCAGTGGACCTGAGCGAAATTCCCTCCTCCTAAACTTCCAATGTTTGGATTGGTTGCTGGTCAAAGCTTTATTACGCTGCCATAATCCGTTGCTCCCTTTTTCGACTCAGGCAGTGGACCTGAGAGAAATCCCCTCCTCACAAACTTCATTTCAATCTTGGGCATGTTACGGATGTGGGTTTCATTCTTTCGACCTAACAACAAGCGGGCAAGCCTCAAACTGATTTATTTACTTACAGCAAAGTGAGAGAAAGTCAGTAGTACAATAAAATCAAACAAACACTCAGTAGACAATTTATTAGGTACCTCCTAAAGGTATGTTCATGATATTCTGTTGTTGTAGTCCATCCACTTCAAGATTGGAAGTGCTGTGCATTCAGAGATTCTCTTTTGCACACCATTGTTGTAACGCATAGTTACATGAGCTACTGTCACATTCCTATTAGCTTGAACCAATCTGGCCATTCTCCTCTGACCTCTCTCATTAACAAGGTACTGCCGTTCACTGGATGTCTTTTTGTTTCTCGCACTGTTCTCCGTGAACTCTAGAGACTTTTGTGCACGAAAATCCCAGGAGATCAAAGTCACTTAGATCACATTTGTTCCCTATTTTGATACATGGCCTGATTAGATATTTGCATTAACAAGCAAATGCCAGTTGTACCTAATAGAGTGGCCACAGAGTGTATATTGTTGTGAAACTGAAGAGAAGACCAGCAGGTTTCCAACAGAAAAATGGTGGTATTACCTAGGAAAATGAGGCCATTATTAATAAAAATAGACCGAGTTTTTTTAAGCATGTCAGATGTTGGTACCTCTAATAAGCAGCACAATTCTTCTCCATTACCAAGAGCATTCAAAGGATTTATAAATACCATTCATATTAACACCATGTCAAACTCAATAAAATGCGATGATTTGTTTTCAACACAGTCACACTAGAAAAAAATGTGACATGCTACTTCTTGCAATTTTAGAATTTATCTTTGATGTATTCATCATACGGCCAGACATGTCATGCTAAATTACTTGTACCCAGGAGCAATACCTAAACTTAGATGACAGACTGAGAGCTGTTGAATGCTTACAATTTTTTTTCCAATATATTCCACGTACTTTTAATATATACCATATATATTCCATACATTTTTCCCAATAAGAGCAGAATTTTTGTTTTAAATGTAGTGGAATATTATAAGTTGGGAGTGCCTAAACTGCCAGAGTGGTGAAAGCAGATTCAAAGGAAAGTTAGAAAAGAAAAATGAATAAAAAGGAAACATTTGCATGGTGAGAGGACAAGAGTAAGGGAGCATGATTAACTGGGCTGTTCTTCCACAAAACCAACACAGGTTAAACTAACGTCGGGTTAAATGGTGACACATCATGAAGGGACTAAAACTTTTTGATCTGTGTGCACAGGGATATGAAGGGTTAAATGGTGGCCCCACCTACTAAATGATTCTGTGAGTCACAAATTTACCAATAACAAATGAATTAACTTCAATTTCAAGTTCCGCGTGTCAATATCTCTGAGGACCTAAGCTGGACCCAACATATCGATGCAGCTCTAAAGAAGGCAAGACAGCAGCTACATTTTATTAAGAGTTTGAGGAGATTTGGCACGTCACCTACAACATTTGCAATTTTCTACAGATGTACTGTGGAGAGCATTCTAACAAGATACATCACTATCTGGTATGGGGTTGGCGGAGGGGAGGGGGCTACTGCACAGGAAAAGGGTAAGCTGCAGGGAGTTGTAAAATTAATCAGCTCTAGCCTCCATGGTACCCAAGACATCTTCAAGGAGCGGTGCCTCAAAAGGTTGGCGTCCATCATTAAGCACCCCCATCACCCAGGACATGCCCTCTTCTCATTGTTACCATCAGGAGGAAGGTACAGAAACCCAAAGACAAACACTCAGCGATTCAGAAACAGCAACTTTCCCTCTGCCATCCAATTTGTGAATGGACATTGAACTGATGAACACTCCTCATTCCTTTTTACTTCCGTTTTTGCACAACTTATTTAACTATTTAATATAAATTTCTATCCCTAACATCCTTGGCATATTGCATTAAAGGGGTGGAGCATGGCTTGCTAGAATGGTAAGGAGAGGTTAAACAGTTCTTCAGCACATTCTGGTTAAGTCCATGACCAACCTAAAAGGTGTAAGGGGAAATATTCGCTTTGCTGGAATTCCATTCAGATTAGTACTAATAGACCCAAGAAAAAACTGTTTGCTGATAGAAGACAAAAAACTCACTGAAGTTTCCAAGAGCAAAAGTAATCAATATTGGGATCACTGTCTCATTAGCTCCAGGATCAATACTGAAAATTTTTCTGGAATTTTTCTTTTCTTCTTTCTGAGCAATAGGACCCCATCAAAGGGGTGAGATGATTCTCTGATTTCAGCTTCCTCAGTTGGACAGAAGATGCTAATGTAACAGTTCAGGCCTAATCAACTGTCATAATTATTTAAAATGACTGCGATTTGGACAGCATCAACAACAGCCCAAAGCAACTTCAAACAGATATATTTAACATTTCATGGGCACCAGAATCCCATTCTCTCTTGAGGATATATGCTAAAACAATGTATTCTGGTGCTCTTGGCAAAAGCCTGGTACAGCACACAGCTGACGTTACCACTGCATATGTCAAGCCTGCTTTGTGCAGAGATGTGCTCCCAGCATGGAAGACATGACAGCCAAACTTGCAATACGAACTACATTTAGCGATCAATTTTATGCCATAGTTCAATCCTCCCATGCATAAGAAGCAGACCCCTTGGCAAAATGTTTAACAAGTTCTGTTCTTTGTTCATCACCACACATTTCAATACCACACAGTGCTATTCATATAAAATTAATACATCAGTGTTCCAGCTGACAATATTAACTCAGCTACTCATGGATAGGCAACTACTGAGATTTGATATCATACATTTATTTCTCACCATTTCACTTCAAATGTATACAGAGCAAGGTATGTGTCTCTATTTCTTGATTTACAATGGCTTGATACATGAATTTTCACTATAACGGCATTGATCTTCTCAAGGACCATAATTTTAATATACAGAGCTCTTTTTTACTGTAAGGAACAGCTTACCAGTCCCATAGGCATATACTGCACAAAACTGCCCTGAGTGTATTCAATTGATGAAATATTTTTCAGGGATTCATTTTTCTATCAGTCATGGAGTAGTTGTTTATCTTTCTCAGTGTTGAGGATGACTTCCACTCAGGTTCTGTGCTTCCAGAGTCCTTTATCAGCAATGGGTCATTGGCCTTTGTGTTTTTCCCCCATTGGGCACATTTATCTTTACAATTCTGTGATATCAATGGACTGCGAGACCTGGCTGCTATAGTCAACCCTGTAGCCCCTACTCTGCTGCACCCAAAGCTGCCAAACTGGCATTAGGACTATTTTTAAAACTGTCTGATAATCTGATATTATCTGTGGTTGACGGGTCTTACTCTGGCTGTGGAGGTCTGTGACCAGTGGTGTTCTGCAGGGATCTATTTTGGGAACTTTGCTGTTTGTGACATATAAAAATGATTTAGTTGAAAATTTGAATGAGTGGATTGGTTCGTTTGGAGATGGCATGAAGATTGGTGGTATTATGGCAAGTGTAGAAGACTGCCAAAAGGATACATCAGAATAGAGATCAGTTGCAGATATGGGTGGGGGGTGCCAGTGAGAGAAATGGTAGATGTTGTTTACTCTAGGCAAGTGTAAGCCGCTGCTCTTAAGGAAGATCAAATGTAAAAAGGGTGAAGACAAAGCTAATGACAGAATCCTTAGTGCGTTGGTGTACAGTGCAGAGGCATTTTGGGATCCAAGTCCATAGCTGGCTGAGATTAACCGCACAAACTGATAAAGCGATACAGGCAGCATATAGCATGGCAACACACATCAAAGTTGCTGGTGAACGCAGCAGGCCAGGCAGCATCTCTAGGAAGAGGTACAGTCGACGTTTCTGGCCGAGCCCCTTCGTCAGGACTAACTGAAAGAAGAGATAGCATGATGGCATGAACATTGACTTCTCTAACTTCCGTTAATATCCCACCTCCCCTTCATACCCCATCCGTTATTTATTTATTTAGTATTACTATATATATTATTTTTTCCCTCTCTCTCTCCTTTTTTCTCCCTCTGTCCCTCTCACTATACTCCTTGCCCATCTTCTGGGCTTCCCCTCTCCCTCTTTGTTCCTCCCCAGGCTTCCCGTCCCATGATCCTCTCATATCCCTTTTGCCAATCAGCTTTCCAGCTCTTAGCTCCATCCCTCCCCCTCCTATCTTCTCCTATCATTTCGGATCTCCCCCTCCCTTTCCCACTTCCAAATCTCTTACTATCGCTTCTTTCAGTTAGTCCTGACGAAGGGTCTTGGCCCGAAACGTCGACTGTACCTCTTCCTATAGATGCTGCCTGGCCTGCTGCATTCACCAGCAATTTTTTATGTGTGTTGCTTGAAATTCCAGCATCTGCAGATTTCCTCGTGTTTGCAGGCATATAGCACACTTGCCCTTAGTAGGAATTTACATTTCAGCTTTATAAAACTAGTTGGACGTATCAGGGTACTGCATTCAATTCTGGCTGCCCCAATATTGGAATGATGTGGTGGCTATACAAAGGACGCTGAAGAGATTTACCAGAATTCTGCCTGCATTAGAGGGCATCAAGTTAAAAGTATTTTATTATCAAAGTAAGTATAAAGTCTACACCCTCACCTTGGAAAGTCTGATCACCAGGCTGTACTTCTACTCCCTGAGTATAGGCAGAGACTGAATACTGCAGCACCTGTAGTGAGGACCAGGAAGGTATGGATAAGGGAAGCACAGGAGTGCTTACAGGACTGCTTTGAATCAGTGGACTGGCCTAAATTCAGGAAGTCATTTTCAAATCTGGATGAGTATGCCATAATTATAATCAACTTCATTAAAACCTGTGTGGATGAGTGTGTGTCTACGAAAACTTGCTGTACATTCCCAAACCAAAAGTCGTCATGTACTGAGAGATAGATCTGTGGCATTTAAGCCTAGTGACCCAGGTCTGTACAAGAAAACCAGGTATGACTTACAGAGGGCTATTTCAAGAGCAAAGAAACAATTTTTAGTGAGGTTGGAGGTGACATTGGCTGCACATCATCTCTGGCAAGGTTTGCAAGGACATTACTTCGTACAAAACGAAACCCAATAGCATGAATGCAACACACATCAAAGTTGCTGGTGAACACAGCAGGCCAGGCAGCATCTGTAGGAAGAGGTGCAGTCGACGTTTGAGGCCGAGACCCTTCGTCAGGACTAACTGAAGGAAGAGTTAGTAAGAGATATGAAAGTGGGAGGGGGAGGGGGAGATCCAAAATGATAGGAGAAGACAGGAGGGGGAGGGATGGAGCCAAGAGCTGGACAGGTGATTGGCAAAGGGGATATGATAGGATCATGGGACAGGAGGTCCGGGGAGAAACCTAGAGTATGGGCAAGGGGTATAGTCAGAGGGACAGAGGGAGAAAAAGGAGAGTGACAGAAAGAATGTGTGCGTAAAAATAAATAATGGATGGGGTACGAGGGGGAGGTGGGGCATTAGCGGAAGTTAGAGAAGTCAATGTTCATGCCATCAGGTTAGAGGCTACCCAGACGGAATATAAGGTGTTGTTCTTCCAACCTGAGTGTGGCTTCATCTTTACAGTAGAGGAGGCCGTGGATAGACATGTCAGAATGGGAATGGGATGTGGAATTAAAATGTGTGGCCACTGGGAGATCCTGCTTTCTCTGGCAGACAGAGCGTAAGTGTTTAGCAAAGCGGTCTCCCAGTCTGCGTCGGGTCTCGCCAATATATAAAAGGCCACATCGGGAGCACCGGACACAGTATATCACCCCAGCCGACTCACAGGTGAAGTGTCGCCTCACCTGGATAAGCTGTCTCCAGAGATAGAGACAGAAAGATCTAGAAAGGGGAGGGAGGTGTCGGAAATGGACCAGGTAAACTTGCGGGCAGGGTGAAAGTTGGAGGCAAAGTTAGTAAAGTCAACGAGCTCAGCATGCGTGCAGGAAGCAGCGCCAATGCAGTTGTCGATGTAACGAAGACTATTCCTCTTCTCACCCTGTCTCTTGCAAAAATGCCATCCCCTTCTCGCAATTCCTCCGTCTCCGCTGCATCTGCTCTCAGGATGAGGCTTTTCATTCCAGGACGAGGGAGATGTCCTCCTTTTTTAAAGAAAGGGGCTTCCCTTCCTCCACCATCAACTCTGCTCTCAAACGCATCTCCCCCATTTTACGCACATCTGCTCTCACTCCATCCTCCCGCCACCCCACTAGGAATAGGGTTCCCCTGGTCCTCACCTACCACCTCACCAGCCTCCGGGTCCAACATATTATTCTCCGTAACTTCCGCCACCTCCAATGGGATCCCACCACTAAGCACATCTTTCCCACCCCCTCCCCCCGCTTTCCGCAGGGATCGCTCCATACGCGACTCCCTTGTCCATTCATCCCCCCCATCCCTCCCCACTGATCTCCCTCCTGGCACTTATCCGTGTAAGCGGAACAAGTGCTACACATGCCCTTACACTTCCTCCCTTACCACCATTCAGGGCCCCAGACAGTCCTTCCAGGTGAGGCGACACTTCACCTGTGAGACTGGGGTGATATACTGCGTCCGGTGCTCCCGATGTGGCCTTTTATATATTGGCGAGACCCGACGCAGACTGGGAGACCGCTTTGCTGAACACCTACGCTCCCCCTCGTACCCCATCCATTATTTATTTTTACACACACATTCTTGCCCATCCTCTAGGTTCCACCCCCCCCCCCGTCTTTCTCCCAGGGCCTCCTGTCCCATGAGCCTCTCATATCCCCTTTGCCTATCACCTGTCCAGCTCTTGGCTCCATCCCTCCCCCTCCTGTCTTCTCCTATCATTTTGGATCTCCCCCTCCCCCTCCCACTTTCAAACCCCTTACTCACTCTTCCTTCAGTTAGTTCTGACGAAGGGTCTCGGCCTGAAATGTCGACTGCACCTCTTCCTAGAGATGCTGCCTGGCCTGCTGCGTTCATCAGCAACTTTGGTGTGTGTTGCTTGAATTTCCAGCATCTGCAGAATTCCTGTAGTTTGCCCAATAGCATGAATGCCAGCTATGCTTAACGATTAGATAAGCTCAATGCCTTCTATGCCCATTTAAAAATGGAGGATATAACTACAGCTGTGAAGATCCCTGCTGCACCTGGTGAGCCTGTGATCTCTGTTTTAGAGGCCGATGTTAGTCTGTCCTTAAGGAGGGTGAATCCTCGCAAGGCAGCAGGCCACAATGGAGTACCTGGTAAGGCTGTGAAAACTTGTGCTACCAACTGGCGGGAGTATTCAAGGGCATTTTCAACCTCTCACTGCTGCAGGTGGAAGTTACCACCTGCTTCAAAAAGGCAACAATTAGCCCAGTGCCTAAGAAGAGTAGTGTGAGCTGCCTTAATTGCTATCGCCCAGTAGCACTCATATCTACCGTGATGAATTATTTTGAGAGGTTGGTCGTAGCTAGAATGAACTCCTACCTCAGCAAGGACCTGGACCCACTGCAATTTGCCAATCGCCACAATAGGTCTACAGTATGGCAGACGCAATCTCAGTGGCTCTTCACACGGCCTTAGATCACCTGGACAATACAACCTTGTACTTAATGTGCTTGCCCCTGCTGCATTTCATGGCAAATCCAGTAGCAGGGATCTCACTCACTGCCATCAGATCTCCAGCTGGTCTCTTATCTATGCCTTTCAACACATCAGTGTGGAAGTCAGAGATGAACCAACTTGGGCAACACAATAGTGCAGCTAGTTGGAATGCTGCTGCTCAGCATCAGAAACCAGATGTTGTTTGTGTGGCGTTTGTACATTCTTCCTTGTAGGTCTCCTCCAATCAACTCCCAGATTCCAAAGACATACAGGTCAGTAGGTTAACCCACCAGTGTATATCACCCTTTGTCCATTGATGAGTATGTGGGAATTATAGCAAAAAGCAGGATTAAGAGCTGTCGTTATTGGAGACTCTATAGTCAGGGGAGCAGGCAGGAGATTTTGTGGACGTGAGAAGGACACCTGCATGGTTTGTTGCCTCCTGGGTGCCAGACTCCGGGATGTCTCTGACCGGGTGCACGACATCCTGGTATGAGAGGGAAAGCAACCAGAGGTCGTGATACATGTTGGTACCAACGACATAGGCAGGAAGAGGGATGAAGTCCTTAAGTGTGAGTTTTGGGAACTAGG
Organism: Mobula birostris; assembly: GCF_030028105.1. Classification (NCBI taxonomy): domain Eukaryota; kingdom Metazoa; phylum Chordata; class Chondrichthyes; order Myliobatiformes; family Myliobatidae; genus Mobula; species Mobula birostris. The sequence goes on from NC_092371.1 coordinate 222,613,702, forward strand.
CAGAAGTCTGAAGAAGAGGACCTCAAGGGTGGCGTTCTCAGGATTGCTGCCAGCGCTACGTGACAGTGATGGTTAAGAATTGGAGGAGATGGCAGTTGAATGCGTGGCTGAGGAGTTGGTGCAGGGAGCAGGGTTTTAGATTTTTGGATTATTGGGATCTCTTCTGGGGAAGGTGGGACCTGTACAGATTGGATGCGTTGCACCTGAACCCGAGGGAGAGCAATATCCTTGCAGGTAGGTATGCTAGCATGGTTCGGTAGGTTTGATAGCATGGTTCGGGAGGGTTTAAACTAATTTGCAAGGGGAATGGGACCCGGAATGATAGAGCAGTGAAAGAAGTGCATGGAGTAAAGCCAGACCTAACATATAGAGAGGCGTTGAGGAAAGAGAAGCAGAATGAACGGTGTAAAGGTAGTAAGGTAGAAGGGTTAAAGTGTGTGTACTTCAATGCAAGAAGCATCAGGAACAAAGGTGATGAACTGAGAGCTTGGATACATACATGGAATTATGATGTAGTGGCCATTACAGAGACTTGGCTGGCACCAGGGCAGGCATGGATTCTCAATATTCCTGGATTTCATTGCTTTAAAAGGGATAGAGAGGGTGGAAAAAGGGGAGGAGGGGTGGCATTACTGGTCATGGATACTATTACAGCTACAGAAAGGGTGGGTAGTGTAGCAGGATCCTCTTTTGAGTCAGTATGGGTGGAAGTCAGAACAGGAAGGGAGCAGTAACTCTGTTGGGGTTATTCTGTAGGCCCCCTGGCAGCAGCAGAGATACAGAAGAGCAAATTGGGGGGCAGATTTTGGAAAGGTGCAAAAATAACAGGGTTGTTATCATGGGTGACTTCAACTTCCCTAATATTGATTGGCACCTGATTAGTTCCAAGGGTTTAGATGGGGCAGAGTTTGTTAAGTGTGACTAGGACGGATTCCTGTCACAGTATGTGGACAGAACAACTAGGGGGAATGCCATACTAGATCTAGTACTAGGTAATGAACTGGGTCAGGTCACAGATCTCTCAGTGGGTGAACATCTGGGGGACAGTGACCACCGCTCCCTGGCCTTTAGCATTATCATGGAAAAGGACAGAATCAGAGAGGACAGGAAAATTTTTAATTGGGGAAGGGCAAATTATGAGGCTATAAGGCTAGAAATTGCAGGCGTGAATTGCGATGACTTTTTGCAGGGAAATGTACTATAGGCATGTGGTCGATGATTAGGGATCTCTTGTAGGATGTTAGGGATAAATTTGTCCCGGTGAGGAAGATAAAGAATGGTAGGGTGAAGGAACCATGGGTGACAAGTGAGGTGGAAAATCTAGTCAGGTGGAAGAAGGCAGCATACATGAGGTTTAGGAAGCCAGGATCAGATGGGTCTATTGAGGATTATAAGGAAGCAAGAAAGGAGCTTAAGAAGGGGCTGAGAAGAGCAAGAAGGGGGCATGAGAAGGCCTTGGCGAGTAGGGTAAAGGAAAACCCCAAGGCATTCTTCAATTATGTGAAGAACAAAAGGATGACAGGAGTGAAGGTAGGACCGATTAGAGATAAAGGTGGGAAGATGTGCCTAGAGGCTGTGGAAGTGAGCGAGGTCCTCAATGAGTATTTCTCTTTGGAATTCACCAATGAGAGGGAACTTAATGATGGTGAGGACAATATGAGTGAGGTTGATGTTCTGGAGCATATTGATATTAAGGGAGAGGAGGTGTTGGAGTTGTTAAAATACATTAGGACGGATAAGTCCCTGGGGCCTGCTGGAATATTCCCCAGGCTGCTCCATGAAGCGAGGGAAGAGATTGCTGAGCCTCTGGCTAGGATTTTTATGTCCTCGTTGTCCACGGGAATGGTACAGGAGGATTGGAAGGAGGCGAATGTTGTCCCCTTGTTCAAGAAAGGTAGTAGGGATAGTCTGAGTAATTATAGACCAGTGAGCCTTATGTCTGTGGTGGGAAAGCTGTTGGAAAAGATTCTTAGAGATAGGACCTATGGGCATTTAGAGAATCATGGCCTGCTCAGGGACAGTCAGCATGGCTTTGTGAAGGGCATATCGTGTCTAACGAGCCTGATAAGAGTTCTTTGAGGAGGTGACCAGGCATATAGATGAGGATAGGGCAGTGGATGTGGTCTATATGGATTTTAGTAAGGCACTTGACAAGGTTCCACACGGTAGGCTTATTCAGAAAGTCAGAAGGCATTGGATACAGGTAAGTTTGGCCAGGTGGATTCAGAATTGGCTTGCCTGCAGAAGGCAGAGGGTCGTGGTGGAGGGAGTACATTCGGATTGGAGGATTGTGACTAGTGGTGTCCCACAAGGATCTGTTCTGGGACCTCTACTTTTCGTGATTTTTATTAATGACCTGGATGTTGGGGTAGAAGGGTGCACTGGCAAGTTTGCAGACGACACAAAGGTTGGTGGTGTTGTAGATAGTGTAGAGGATTGTCAAAGATTGCAGGGAGACATTGATAGGATGCAGAAGTGGGCTGAGAAGTGGCAGATGGAGTTCAACCCGGAGAAATGTGAGGTGGTACACTTTCGAAAGACAAACTCCAAGGCAGAGTACAAAGTAAATGGCAGGATACTTGGTAGTGTGGAGGAGCAGAGGGATCTGGGGGTACATGCCCACAGATCCCTGAAAGTTGCCTTACAGGTTGATAGGGTAGTTAAGAAAGCTTATGGGGTGTTAGCTTTCATAAGTCGAGGGATAGAGTTTAAGAGTCGCAATATAATGATGCAGCTCTATAAAACTCTAGTTAGGCCACACTTGGAGTACTGTGTCCAGTTCTGGTGGCCTCACTATAGGAAGGAGGTGGAAGCATTAGAAAGGGTACAGAGGAGATTTACCAGGATGCTGCCTGGTTTAGAGAGTATGCATTATGATCAGAGATTAACGGAGCTAGGGCTTTACTCTTTGGAGAGAAGGAGGATGAGAGGAGACATGATAGAGGTATACAAGATATTAAGAGGAATAGATAGAGTGGACAGCCAGCGCCTCTTCCCCAGGGCACACTGCTCAATACAAGAGGACATGGCTTTAAGGTAGGGGGTGGAAAGTTCAAGGGGGATATTAGAGGAAGGTTTTTTACTCAGAGAGTGGTTGGTGCGTGGAATACACTGCCTGAGTCAGTGGTGGAGGTAGATACGCTCGTGAAGTTTAAGAGACTACTAGACAGGTATATGGAAGAATTTAAGTTGGGGGGTTATATGGTAGGCAGGGTTTGAGGGTCGGCACAACTTTGTGGGCTGAACGGCCTGTAATGTGCTGTACTATTCTATGTTCTATGTTCTTAATACAGGATTAGTGTAAATGAGTCAGTGGGCCGAAAGGACCTTATCACTGCATAAGTCAATGAAGGGACTGAGGTTTCTCACAGCTGAAACAAAAATTGTCACTTCTTTAGTTATTTTCGATACAGTAATTGTTTCTGGCAGAAAAGTTTATGGACTGAATAAATAAATATTAAGTTCTACATGTTAAAACTGGCATTGCAGTAATTTTCTGAATTTTTCAGTCACATAAATTTACTAAATACAAAGAAAGTTGTGACCTTAACCTTCTCTAATTACATCTCTTGGAAGCTTCCTGAGACATTCGTTAATGTTAAAGGCATAATTTTCTTGTATGCTTTAACTTGCCCTTAAATGATGATGGTATCACAGCACAGAGATTGTGAATTACTAGTATTATTAAATGGATGAGAACATATACAAAATCTTTAACAATGCTCACCACTGGGATTTGTATTTTATTTATGAACTCTGAAGGTATGTTGAAAGGAATCCAGTAACTGCAGCCAATTCTATTCAATAAAAGGGCGAATGTTGTTCCAAATACAGAAAGCGTTGATGCAGCATAGTCTTCACTATGAATTTAATGATATTTAACAAGAATGTCCCAGCACACTTCAATGGCTTAATTGCATTAATGAGAAAAAGACAACATAGTAAAAATTAAATACAACATATTAATTACCAGAACAATGACGCTTCTAGGTGTAAAATACCGCAGATCGGTGGTGCATCTGACTCAGACTTGAGCTCAGCCTTCACAACATTCACTTCTTCCCTTACTAATGACACTATAATTATAGGATCATTTACCAGGGTACGTCAATATACTTCCATTAAACTGCTTTTCAAAGGGTCACTCATTGCTGAAAGAACAAACTTATACTTTGACAATTAATAGAAAAAATGGGTTTACATGCCTAATGTTCACTCATTAGACAATGGAGAGGACATGCGTATCAGTGACGCTGCCTCCACCCAAGTACTTCAGGTCCTTCTCATTTACATTATTTATTAAAATATTTCATGGGCTGTACTTTATGACATGATGCAATTTAACTAGGTCCTAGCTACAACATCACGTTTTATTAAATTTGATTCAATGATTTTACACTGTTGAAATGAATGTATCAGATTGCATTGTTTCTGCAATTTCTTACCCTAGCTGTGGTAATGAAACTTGACAGGGATAAGGTAATACTGAATATCAGTCAAATATTTCCGTCCTAACTTCATTTATGAATATTAATTGGTATAATAATATATATTTGTAATGCACAGTCAGGCATATCATCCAGCATGCAATGTTTCTGCTCAACGGCATTCTATAAATCTTGGAAGCCAGAAAATTAACTAGTTAAGGTTGAATAAGCACTGCATTACACAGTAAGAGACAGGAGCAGAATTAGGCCATTTGACCCATCAAGTCTGCTCTGCCATTTCATCACGTGTAATCTATTTTACCTCTCAGCCCCAATTTCCTGCACTCTCCCCGTATCCCATCATGACCTGGCTAATCAAGAATCTATCAACTTCTGCCTTAAATATTTCCAATGATTTGGCTTCCACAGCCAGCTGTGGGAATGAATTCCACAGATTCACCACTCACTGGCTGAAGAAGGTCTTCCTCATCTCCGTTCTAAAAGGACGCCCATCTATTCTGGGGCTTTGTCCCTTGGTCCTAGATTCCTCCACCATAGGAAACATCTTCTCCACATTCATTCTATCGAGGCCTTTCAACATTCAATAGGTTTCAATGAGGTCACCCTTCATTCTTAAAAATTCCAGTGAGAACAGTCCACAGCAGTCTGATCTGAATAGGTTCTTTCACTGAAAAGATGAAACTATTATTTCTTCTACAACCAACAGCAAAAGTTAAGCTTGTCTAAGTTTTAGCCTTACCTTCTTTTTTTCCAATCTAGCATATCCATGTTCGTGGAAAAATGTAAAATCAAAATTCCAAAATCAAGGGTGAAATGGCTATGTCCACGTACAGGTACTTAAGCTTAATAATTAAGATCACAATTAATTCACAATGTGCCTACGAGTTATTAAGATACAATTCTAGGAATGGCTCTACAAAACTGGATATTGAATATAAAGAGAATTACATGATGCTATTTACATTTTACATGACACTATCCTGGCCGACGTTCAGGAAGCCATAGTGCAGATTAAGAAGTAGTATTTTATTATCACAGTACCAACAAGAGCAAGACACACCCAAGTTAAACTTGGGACATTGACCATACACTACTCACATGAATATTAATAAAGTCAGTTTACTACTCAAAATGCATCTTAGCACTGATGTGTATTACCAAATAGGAGGCTTTATGCGTTTTTTAATAACATTATAATCAACATTTAATTGCATACAAACTATATACGTGTTTACTCTCTGTTGCCTCATTAACAGCAGTAACATTCAGATTCCCACATTAAAAAAAATCACATTTGGTTCCTAGTGGTATGGCTTGGATAGAGCATGAGAATTGAGATGTCACCACTTTTTCCAATGGTAGTACCAAAATTACTTTGTTTCTCATTTAGATAATACTTTCCCAACATTTCCAGCTCAGACATTTTCTGGATTTGTATCCTGAGTGAGAAATGTTACATTCATGTTCCAGCATTCATTCAAATGTATGTTAAAATTACTACTCCAAAATAATGCACCAATGTTGCAGGTTAGATGTCGGTTTACCTTTTGCTCTATGATAGGATATGATGAAAATCTTTCTTAATTATATATTACGTAGGTGTCACAAAAAGATGTGCAGGTATCCAGAACCCAGTATGTGCATTAGTACGAATTCTCATTTACTTAGATTTTCCTCTCACATCAAGAAGAAACGTTGCTCCTAATTCAACTTACTAGATTGCTTATTCTTGATACAATTGCGATTGTTATAAAGCAATATACATATTACTAACCTCTATTACAATGATACACGAAAAAGAAATAATTCCTGCACTGTTAAAGTCATTTTCTATATATCCAGCAACATAAGACTCATCTTCAGCAAAGACCACTATCTTACCTGTCTCTTCGTACTTCCTATTTCACACAACACAAAAGACAAGGGTAAAAGAACAAGCCTTCTAACATGACAAAGAAAAATATTACTACGAACCAATACACCTCTTAAATGCAGCACTCATGAAATTTCTGTGCAGCAACATCAGCATTAACATCACAGCAACTCCAAATAATTTTTCATGATATTGGCTTACTTATATACTTGCTTATGATTCAATGGAAACGCGATCTGACCTGATGATGCAGCTTCGGTGCCCTTGATAGTTTCATAAAGGTTAAGTGAGGTTTAAAAGCTCTGCTGTCTGCAATCAAAATGCCATTTGCCTGGAATCTTTGCCTTATAGTCTCTGTGGAGTAAACGGATAAGATTTAGTTCATTCTGGAAAAAATAGATAATTGATATATATCCAAACGTGGCATATAGCTGGAGCATTACAGAATGAAGAAACAGTCAATAGTTTCAGGGAGAATCATATCCATTACACAGAAGAATGTCATTCAGTTGAAATGTATATTATCCTCTATATGTTCAATTATTGGAATTCTTTTTAGAAAGTCATTCAGTACAAAATCTAATTTGTAATCCACATAAGTATTTTGATAAGAAAATGGCTGATTTTTACCACAAAACTTTTTAATCACCAGAAAATTTAAAATAACACACACAAAATAACAGAGGAACTCAGCAGGCCAGGCAGCATCAATGGAAAAGAGTACAACCGATGTTTTGGGCTGAGACCCTTCATCAGGACTGGAGAAAAAAAGATGAGGGATCAGAGTAAGAAGGTGGGGGAGGAGGGGAGGAAGAAAGAAAAGGTGATAGGTGAAATCGGGAGGGGTGTTAAGTAAAGAGCTGGGAAGTTGATAGGTGGAAGAGATAGCTGGAGAAGCGGGAATCTGACAGGAGAGGAGAGAAGGCCATGGAAGAAAGAAAAAGGGGGAGGAGCACCAGAGGGAGGTGATGGGCAGGTAAGGAGTTAAGGTGAGAAATGAAAAAATGGGAATGGGGAATGGTGACGGAGAAGTGGGGGCATTACCAGAAGATCAGGAAATCGATGTTATTTAAATTTAAATTTAAAATTAATATTAAATGAATATTTGACTTAATGGATGTTCCGTTTATATAAAAGATTTTCTTAAACAGAGCTCATTTTTGAGAAACTGTAACCATCTTAACCAAGTTAGACATCTTAACATTTTTCAGGTTCACAAGCTCTGCTTGATTTAAAAATAAATCAATGCATTAAGCAGCTACATCAAGTAAACACGAAATGGAGTAGTTCATTAGCAGGCTAACCATTTCATCTTTCAGACAATGATTAAATATTCCCCTTGTTAATGAGATGAAAATCAAATGAGATTCATCATAGTGGGAATATGTGTACAGCACACTGTATAATACAGGTTTGACATTTGACAGAAGTTGATGAGAAAGCAAAATATCACAATAGAAGCTCTTTGGAGCTGGAAACTCGGGAGCATTATTGGAATTAAATTATTATTTTTACTTTACAATCAGATAATTTAATCTGCTTAATGTATTGTACAAAAATGACAGGGAGAAATATACATAGACTGATAAAAAATTTTCAAGTTTTGGTATCTACTGTCTGTTGATCAAAGGTTTTGTCTGTTTATGAACGTTTACTCCAAATGACCAAGTGAATTTAAATGCAATATCTGCAAAGGACTACTGTGTATAGTGTGCTAGAAACACAAGAGGACAATAGATAATGTTCTCAGCTCTTGGTTTACACCCAAGAAATGCAAAAATAATGCAAAACAGATTGAACTTCTTTACAGAATTTTACAATTTATGTCTTTCCTTGAAACCACGATTTATCTCTCTCAGCCTGAAATTTATTTCCCTCCGCTGATGTTACCTAATGTGCTGGGTTCCTCCAATAGATCATTTTTTGCATTTATATTTCAGTTGTGCATTTAGAGTAAATGCAACCTGGGATTGATGGATCCCTCGGCTAATAGCATAAAAACAGTTGAAACCCGTGGTTTAAAGTCAAACTATTACTTGAAAACTGACAGTTAGTGTAATTTTTAATCTGTATGAATATTACTTTATTTTATATATTACCACAAGATTTTCTATAGCCAGTCGTATTCAGACAAACTAGTAACAGCATTGATATGGGTCATCTTACAATTATATCAGAACTAAATTTAGACAACGGCAAGAGATCATGTTAAATTGCGTCACAACCAGCTTTACAAGGAGAATTGAAAAAGAAATGCCAACTACTAAAATTAGACAACTTCATGTGGTAATAAGTCAATGCTAAAATATCAATATCAAACTAATAAATATCAGTTACATTCCATAATTATTAATAAAAAATATATATTTCTGTCTGGAAAAGAGATACAGTAAATGGCTTTCCTTTCTTGCCATCATACTAAATGATGACATCTGCCAGTCACTGGCTTAGGATCTGTAAGAGTAATATTGTTAATATTTTGTTATAAGACCATAAGACAGAGGAGCAGAATTAGACCATTTGGCCCATTGAATAGGCTCCACCTTTCCATTATGGCTGATCCTTTTTAACTCTCCTCAGCCCCACTTCCCAGCATCCACCCAATAACCTTTGATGCCATGTCCAGTCAGGAACCTATGAAGCTCTGCCTTAAATATACCTAACGACCCAGCCTCCACAGCTGCCTGCGATAATTAATTTCTCAAGTTCACCACCACCTGGCCGAAGAAACATCTCCACATTTGTTTTAAAAGGATGCCCTTCTATCCATAGGGCTGTGCCCTCTTGTCATGGACTCCCCCACCATGGGAAACATCCTACTCTGTCTAGGCCTTTCAATATTTGATAGGTTTCAATGAGATCCCCCTTCATAATTCTAAATTCCAGCGGGTACAGACCCAGAGCTATCAAACATTCCTCATATGATAACTCTTTCATTCTCCAAATCATCCTTGTGAACCTCCTCTGAACTCTCTCCAATGCCAGCACATCTTTTCTTAGATGAGGTATCCAAAACTGTTCACAATACTCAAGGTGAGGCCTCACCAGTGCCTTATAAAACCTCAGCATCACATCCTTGCTCTTGTATTCTAGACCTCTTGAAATGAATGCTAACATTGAATTTGCCTTCCTCACCACTGACTCTATCTGCAAGTTAACATTTAAGGCACTCTCAAGTTTGCATCTCAGATTTTTGGATTTTCTCCCTGTTTAGAAAATAGTCTGCACATTTATTTCTACTACCAAAATGCATGGCTATGCATTTTCTAACATTATCTTTCATTTGTCACTCTCTTGCCCAATCTCCTAATCTGTCAAAGTCCTTCTACAGCCTACTTGTTTCCTCAACACTACCTGCCCCTCCACCAAATCTTTGTGTCATCTGCAAACTTAGCAACAAAGCCATCTATTCCATCATCTGAATCATTGATACACAGCATAAAACGAAGCAGTCCCAACACTGACCCCTGTGGAATGCAAGTCACTGCCAGCCAACCAGAAAAGGATCCTTTTATTCCCATTCGCTGCCTCCTACCAATCAGCCAATGTTCTAACCATGCCAGTAACTTTCCTGTAATGCCATGGGCTCTTAACTTGGTAAACAGCCTCATGTGTGGCACCTTGAGAGGGCAGACTGCCTTTTGATTGCTTGGGGATCGCTTTGCTACGGAGAGGGAAAGGGCTGCCACTGTGCCCAGAAAGTGTTACCCAGGCTTTGTGCTTTTTTCAGACCTAAGTTTTTTATATTCTGCACTTTTCACCCGACCTTTCTCATATTTTTGTGTATGGGGGAGGGGGATTTGGGGGTCGATGTGCCTGTTCCATTTTTGTTCATTATTTTGTGAGGGGAGGAGGGATTTGGGGGTTGACAATCGCGCTGCTGTTCTCTTCTTTCTTGGTTTCGTGGTTATATGGAGAAGAAGAATTTCAGAGTTGTATACTTTGATAATAAATGAACCTTTGAACCTTTGAATTAATTCAGCAAATCAGCATTCTATGAACGACATAGGAACCCTTTCCACTTTAGATCAGTATTGGGTGGACATGCACCTTTCTACCATGTTATTTTGATAGCCCAGAGCCTGCCTGCTTCTATTAGTAATACCAGTAATGTCTGACCCACAATGTTTGTTAAAGTCATGTTTAAAGTGTACTAAACACTTAGCTATAGCTGAGCAGTTAAGGTTGGAGTGACCTCGAAGTCTTGTGGAAGAACTAAATACCCAAAAGGCATGGCCCAGATTCTAAACTAGTGAATACGTCCATCACTTTGACTTGCATTTCCTTGCATCACAAATTGTTCTCTAACAAACTTAAAATTATATAATAAATATCAATCAATTCATCATAAGGATTAACAAGAGGAAACATAAATGAATTGAAAAATGTTAAAAGCATCTTAAAAATTTAATAAGAAGCATTTAAATTTAATTAAGAGTTGTAAGATGCTTTAGGATTTCTAAATTCATTTTATGTTTCCTCTAAACATGCATCATGTTTTGAGTGTCTCTGAAAGATTTTTCATGTTTTGACAGTCAACAAAGCCAGGTACTATGGAACTAACCCAGCTGCTGAAGTGTTTTGGTGACCAGGGTTTGTTCTGTCACTTCCACCCTCAGCGACACCACTCATATGGACCAAAGCAGCATATATCAAAATGATCCACAATCTTTCAGAGTAAATTTATTATCAAATAGATAACAAACACGAAAAAGTCTGCAGATGCTGTAAATCTAAAGCAACACACACAAAATGCTGGAGGAACTCAGCAGAAAATGAATAAACAGTTGACATTTCAGGCTGAGACCCTTCCTCAGGACCTGGAGAAGGGTCTCGGCTCGAACATCAACTGTTAACTGTTTTCTACAAATGCTACCTAACCTGCTGAGTTCCTCCAGCATTTTGTGTGCGCTGCGATAAGTAGATAGGATCTAAAAGTTTGTAGAGAAATAGGATCACCGTTTCTTGTTTCTTACTCAGCAAACCACAATCGCTTACATTCTGGAGAATCATAGCAATTAATCATGAATTACCTTACCCTACCTAGTTGGCCAAGAAAGAACTGTGCAGCCAAATCCCTCTTCTCAGCTCTTAAATCATCTCCTTGTTTACAACATATCAAGTTGCTCATCCAGATATTGAAATAAATAGATTCAATCTCTAAATCTCTTTCAGGCAAACATTTTAATCATGGCCCCTACATTTTAATCAAACTCTCAATATACATCACAAAAAGCACAGGACTCGGTATTGAGACTTCAAGTCGTTGAAATATCTGTCAACTCTAATCATTATTTTCCAGACATTAAGTAGTAATTCAAATCTACTTTGGCTAAATTACATTTTGGTCTGGTAAAAAAAAAAACAATCTTTCTGAAACTGAACCCTGGTCTTTCTTCGCCCTTTTCAATAAATACGTTAAATCTGATTGAAACATTATCACTGTTAACGAAAATGCACTAAACTAGTTTCAGTTTCCCTTCAGCTTCTCAGTTCCTTCCCCCAAACTAAGCATCTTCCTTGATAGGGCTGCTATGTACTCACCAAAGAATTCTGCACCTCCTTTACCACTCACACTGATACTACATCAGTTAACTTCACCAGTTAGTGTTAAGTGATGGAATCCCGTTATTAATTATTTATTGTTCTAGCATTCATTAGAAATGTTCCACACCGTTTTATACTTTGAGGGTCTACAATATATCATCCAAAATTACACTTCATTTTATCATCACCTTCAGTGTTTTGATACATGTAACCAAGATCCAAGATATATTTTAGTTATCTGCTCCATGCGTATAGCCTAAACTACTCACTCTCTCAATCTCCAACATCAATATTCCTGGGAGGTCTATAAAGGCATTCTGGAATTTTCAAAAATGATTATTTTAGTTTTTTCAGTATCAGCAAAATAAGTCATTTGTTTAAAATATTCAGCTGGCAGTCAGGAAATATCAGCATGTGTGTGTCAGCTTCTATTAAGATCCATCTTCACTGGGCAATGGTTACATATCTGACCTCTGGCTCTGTCTGGCCTCAGTAAGTACTCCATGTCTAGTTTAATCCTGAGTTAACTTTTACAAAACTGCAATAAACTGTTTGAGAATTCATCCACTTCACTGAAACATAGAAACATAGAAAACTTACAGCACAACACAGGCCCTTCGGCCCACAAAGTTGTGCCGAACATGTCCCTACCTTAGAAATTACTAAACTTCCCCATAGCCCTCTATTTTTCTAAGCTCCATGTACCTATCCAAAAGTCTCTTAAAAGAGCCTATCGTATCTGCCTCCACCACAGTTGCCGGCAGCCCATTCCACGCACTCACCACTCTCTGAGTAAAAAACTTAACCATAGAAACCATACCATAGAAACTACAGCACAGAAACAGGCCTTTTGGCCCTTCTTGGCTGTGCCGAACCATTTTCTGCCTAGTCCCACTGACCTGCACACGGACCATATCCCTCCATACACCTCCCATCCATGTATCTGTCCAATTTATTCTTAAATGTTAAAAAACAACCCGCATTTACCACCTCGTTTGGCAGCTCATTCCATACTCCCACCACTCTCTGTGTGAAGAAGCCCCCCCCTTAATGTTCCCTTTAAACTTTTCCTCCCTCACCCTAAACCCATGTCCTCTGGTTTTTTTCTCCCCTTGCCTCAGTGGAAAAAGCCTGCTTGCATTCACTCTATCTATACCCATCGTAATTGTATATACCTCTATCAAATCTCCCCTCATTCTTCTACGCTCCAGGGAATAAAGTCCTAACCTATTCAACCTTTCTCTGTAACTGAGTTTCTCAAGTCCCGGCAACATCCTTGTAAACCTTCTCTGCATTCTTTCAACCTTATTTATATCCTTCCTGTAATTTGGTGACCAAAACTGAACACAATACTCCAGATTCGGCCTCACCAATGCCTTATACAACCTCATCATAACATTCCAGCTCTTATACTCAATACTTTGATTAATAAAGGCCAATGTACCAAAAGCTCTCTTTACGACCCTATCTACCTGTGACGTCACTTTTAGGGAATTTTGTATCTGTATTCCCAGATCCCTCTGTTCCACTGCACTCCTCAGTGCCTTACCATTAACCCTGTATGTTCTACGTTGGTTTGTCCTTCCAACGTGCAATACCTCACACTTGTCAGTATTAAACTCCATCTGCCATTTTTTAGCCCATTTTTCCAGCTGGTCCAAGTCCCTCTGCAGGCTCTGAAAACCTTCCTCACTGTCTACTACACTTCCAATCTTTGTATCATCAGCAAACTTGCTGATCCAATCTACCACATTATCATCCAGATCATTAATATAGATGACAAATAACAATGGACCCAGCACTGATCCCTGTGGCATACCACTAGTCACAGGCCTCCACTCAGAGAAGCAATTCTCAACCACCACTCTCTGGCTTCTTCCATCGAGCCAATGTCTAATCCAATTTACCACCTCTCCATGTATACCTAGCGACTGAATTTTCCTAACTAACCTCCCATGCGGGACCTTGTCAAAGGCCTTACTGAAGTCCTTGTAGACAATATCCACTGCCTTCCCTTCATCCATTTTCCTGGTAACCTCCTCGAAAAACTCCAATAGATTGGTCAAACATGACCTACCACGCACAAAGCCATGTTGACTCTCCCTAATAAGTCCCAGTCTATCCAAATGCTTGTAGATTCTGTCTCTTAGTACTCCCTCCAATAACTTACCTACTGCCAACGTTAAACTTACTGGCCTATAATTTCCCGGATTACTTTTCGATCCTTTTTTAAACAACGGAACAACATGAGCCACTCTCCAATCCTCCGGCACCTCACCTGTAGACAGCGACATTTTAAATATTTCAGCCAGGGCCCCTGCAATTTCAACACTAGTCTCCTTCAAGGTCCGAGGGAACACCCTGTCAGGTCCCGGGGATTTATCCACTTTAATTTTCCTCAAGGCAGCAAGGACCTCCTCCTTTTCGATCTGTACAGTTTCCATGATCTCACTACTTGTTTCCCTTAATTCCATAGACTTCATGCCAGTTTCCTTAGTAAACACAGACGCAAAAAACCTATTTAAGATCTCCCCCATTTCCTTTGGTTCCGCACATAGCCGACCACTCTGATCTTCAAGAGGACCAATTTTATCCCTTACAATCCTTTTGCTCTTAATATACCTGTAAAAGTTCTTTGGATTATCCTTCACTTTGACTGCCAAGGCAACCTCATGTCTTCTTTTAGCCCTCCTGATTTCTTTCTTAAGTATTTTCTTGCACTTCTTATACTCCTCAAGCACCTTATTTACTCCCTGCTTCCTATACACGTCATACAACTCCCTCTTCTTCTTTATCAGAGTTGCAATATCCCTTGAGAACCAAGGTTCCTTATTCCTATTCAATTTGCCTTTAATCCTGACAGGAACATACAAATTCTGCACTCTCAAAATTTCTGCTTTGAAGGCTTCCCACCTACCGATCACATCCATGCCAGAGAACAACCTGTCCCAATCCACGATTTTTAGATCCTTTCTCATTTCTTCAAATTTGGCCTTCTTCCAGTTAAGAACCTCAACCCTAGGACCAGATCTATCCTTGTCCATGATCAAGTTGAAACTAATGGTGTTATGATCACTGGAACCAAAGTGCTCCCCTACACAGACTTCCATCACTTGTCCTAACTCGTTTCCTAACAGGAGATCCAATATTGCATCCCCTCTAGTTGGTCCCTCTATATATTGATTTAGAAAACTTTCCTGAACACATTTTACAAACTCTAAACCATCTAGACCCCTAACAGTATGGGAGACCCAATCAATATATGGAAAATTAAAATCCCCTACCACCACAACTTTATGTTTCCTGCAGTTGCCTGCTATCTCTCTGCAGATTTGCTCTTCCAATTCTCTTTGACTATTGGGTGGTCTGTAATACAATCCCACTAATGTGGCCATACCTTTCCTGTTTCTCAGCTCCACCCAAAAGGACTCAGTAGACAAACCCTCTAATCTGTCCTGCCTGAGCACTGCTGTAATATTTTCCCTAACAAGCAATGCCACTCCCCCACCTTTCATTCCTCTGCCTCGATCACATCTGAAACATCAGAACCCTGGAATATTAAGCTGCCAGTCCTGCCCCTCCTGTAGCCAAGTTTCACTAATTGCTACAACGTCATAATTCCACGTGTCAATCCATGCCCTCAACTCATCCGCCTTTCCCGCAATACTCCTAGCATTGAAATATATACACCTCAGAAGATTTTTACCACCACTCACAACCTTTCTATTAGTGGATTTGCTTGAACTTTCAACATCATTTATTTTCACCCCAGCCACACTGTCAGCTGTGGTACTGTGGTTCCCATCCCCCTGCAAATCTAGTTTAAAGCCCCCCAACAGCATTAACAAACCTCCTGAAAGGATATTGGTCCCCCTGTAGTTCAAGTGTAACCCGTCTCTCCTGTACAGGTCCCACCTGCCCCAGAAGAGGTCCCAATTATCCTGAAATCTGAAATCCTGCTCCCTACACCAGTTCGTCAGCCACTTGTTCATCCTCCAGAGCATCCTATTCCTACCCTCACTGGCACGTAGCACAGGTAGCAATCCTGAGATTACCACCCTCGAGGTCCTGCTTTTCAACTTCCTACAAGCTCTCTATACTCACTCTCCAGGACCTCCTCACTCTTCCTTGCTATGTCATTGGTACCGATGTGCACCACGACATCTGGCTGATCACCCTCCCACTTCAGAATGTCATGCAAGTGATCAGAGACATCCTTGACCCTGGCACCTGGGAGGCAACAAACCATCCTGGATTCTCTGTCACAACCACAGAACCTCCTGTCTGCACCTCTAACTATCGAGTTCCCTATCATTACCGCTCTCCTCTTTTCCCCCCTCCCTTCTGCACTGCGGAGCCAGACCCAGTGCCAGAGATCCAGTTATTGCAGCTAGTCCCAGGTAAGTCATCCCCCCCAACAGTATCCAATGCGGTATACTTGTTGTTGAGGGGAATGGCCACAGGGGAACCCTGCTCTGCCTGCCCTTTCCCCTTCCCTCGCCTGACAGTGACCCAATTTCCTGTCCTCTGCTCCTTTGGCGTAACTACCTCCCTGTAGCTACTATCTATAATCTCCTCATTCTCCCGAATGATCCACAGGTCATCCAGCTCCTGCTCCAGTTCCCTAACGTGGTTTGTCAGGAGCTGCAGCTGGATGTACTTCCAGCAGGTGCCGTTGTCAGGGACACCAGAGGGCTCCCTGACTTCCCACATCCTGCAAGAGGAGCATTCCAACATCCTGCCTGACATCTCCTCTGTACCTTCTCCCCAGCACCTTAAACCTGTGTCCTCTTGTGGCAACCATTTCAGCCCTGGGAAATAGCCTCTGACATCAATGCCTCTCATCATCTTATACACCTCTATCAGGTCACCTCTCATCCCCTGTCGCTCCAAGGAGAAAAGGCCAAGTTCACTCAACCTGTTTTCATAAGGCATGCTCCCCAATCCAGGCAACATCCTTGTAAATCTCCTCTGCACCCTTTCTATGCTTTCCATATCCTTCCTGTAGTGAGGCGACCAGAACTGAGCACAGTACTCCAAGTGGGGTCTGACCAGGGTCCTATATAGCTGCAACATTACCTCTCAGCTCCTAAATTCAATTCCACAATTGATGAAGGCCAATACACCGTATGCCTTCTTAACCAGAGTCAACCTGCACAGCTGCCTTGGGCGTCCTATGGACTCGGACCGCAAGATCCCTCTGATCCTCTGCACCGCCAAGAGTCTTACCATTAATACCATATTCTGCCATCATATTTGACCTACCGAAATAAACCACTTCACACTTATCTGGGTTGAACTCCATCTGCCACTTCTCGGCCCAGTTTTGCATCCTATCAATGTCCCACTGTAACCTCTGATAGCCCTCCACACTATCCACACCACCTCCAACCTTTGTGTCATCAGCAAACTTACTAACCCATCCCTCCTCTTCCTCACCCAAGTCATTTATAAAAATCACAAAGAGTAAGGGTCAGTTTCACAAGAAATGGCATTGAGCAAATAAAAGCAACACTTAAAAAATCGTAATGAACCCCCCCCCATTCTGTGGGAAAATATTAAAATCTCATCGTTTCTCAACCTTAATATGGGGAATATATTCCTAAACATCTGGTGATAGGTACAAAATGCTGAGTGGAAAGAAATGTCTGTCTTGAAAAACTACATAAAAAGTCATATAAATGTGGGAATAACATTCAGAAATTAATTCATTTGGAAAACAGTTATTAAAAACATCCCAAGTTCTAAGGACATTTGGCAAGATGTATTCCCAAATACTTGCAGAATTCTGATATTTTTATATGGTATAACGATCTAAAATACTTGTGGATACAAATCCCAATCAAGCCACTTACCAGTAATTTGGACTAGTGTACTCAGATGTTCATTTTGAATTAACTGTGCAAATACTACTTCTCCTCTGAAATCTGCAATCCCATCAAATCCTAAGGCCAGCTGTGTTCCAAGTAGAATTTCCTGCACTGGCTCCTTGCATTCTTCAATTGTACTCACTGCTCTGCCAGAAAGAAAATCAAACAACTCCCATAAATAAAGGAACAGATTTGAGCTCTAACTTCTCTGCTCAATCAAAGTAAAAGCTCACATTTTGGCAAAATATATTTTATGCATTAAAAATGCCTGTTACTTTAAATGCTTACAAAATATATTGGACAATTCTGAATGTTGGCAAAGAAAATCCTCCTGGGAGGGGGGGAGAAGATGGCAGCGCAACGGCAGCACGCACGGCCAGTTCGGTGATGATGTCTATTATCTGTCAAGTAGGGGACCGTGCACAATTCTGATTCAATGGAGACAGATGTGAGAGCACAGCGGAACATCTGGAAAACTTCTGAAACGCCCGCTTCGCTGCCGCTGCTACTGTGTGGAAACCGGAATCTCTAGAGCTGAAGGCCCCGAAATCCTCGGCTTTGCGTGTTTCAGCAGCCGGGGAGAGATCGAAGGTGCTCGGCAGAGGATGGCGCTCGGGAGGCTGTATCGGAGAGGCTGGTCAGAAGCTCGAAGTTTTTGGATGGATGGACTCAGTCAGCTAGGGTCAGGTGCTTCCAAGGTATCGGCAAGTTGACGGCGCCTGCAGGTTTATGGCAGGGAGTTTCTCCCGTTTGCCGCCTGCTATCAGGGACTCAGGAGTCGATCAACTCGGGACTTTGAGAGCTTTTTTTTACTGAGCCCATGGTCTGCTCTTTATCAAATTATGGTATTGCTTTGCACTGCTGTAACTATATGTTATAATTACGTGGTTCTGTCGGTGTTAGTCTTTGGTCTGTACTGTTTTCTGTGATATCACTCCGGAGAAACATTGTATCATTTCTTAATGCATGTATGCATTTCTAAATGACAATAAAAGAGGACTGAGTGTTCTCGTAATCTAAATAGTGTCTGAAATATTGAACATTACTGAAGAACAATTTGCAACTTCAAAGAAAAGGGTTAAGTACCGCCTATTAGATGTTAAATCTTTTTGATCTAATAGGTCAGGAAGGATATAACTGCATGCCAAACTATGCTTAAGTTTCCAAGAGGCAACCATCATAAAAATTAAAGTAGGAAAAGGAAATAAGAAATAGAAAATCAGCAATCAATTTGCAACTTCAAAGAGAAGGAAAGGGTTAAGTACCACCTAGTAGATGTTAATTTTTTTTGATTTAATAGGTCAGGAAGGATATAACTGCATGCTAAACTATGCTTAAGTTTGCAAGAGGCAACCATCATAAACATTAAAGTAGGAAAAGGAAATAAGAAATGGAAAATCAGCAATCAATTTTTTTAAATATTAGAAATATCAAAAGATATGGGGTAAGACAGGAAAAGGATCTTCAAGTGGAAGATGGACCATGATTTGTTGAACTGTGGAGTAAACTTGCGGGGCCAAATTGGTCTATTCCTGCTGATAATTCATACATTCTAATGTAACATACATTCCAAAGAAAAAAATAGATAAAATGTATATTGAGAAGTCTGGAGCTATGAATAATTCAGGGCAAAGAATGCAGGTTAATGACTCAATCACAATTTAAAAACAACTATAGTTGCCAGTTTGGTATTCATTGCAAGGAACTTTTTTTTTAAAGAAACACTCACTTGTTCACCTCGACATCACTTGCCAAATATGTCACAAGAATGGTGATATGAAGACAGGAAATTGGTATCACGGCCTTGGAAAGTCTTTCATCTGCTTGTACTACAAGGTCTTGCACTGCCTTGATGCCACCTACAATCTTAAATGATTAGAAAAATTAGAAAAGCATTCCGGATACATTTCAAATACAATTTTCCAACAACAATCTAAGATAGAAAATCTAGCACCTAGTTACCCACTCAGAAACTTTAGTTTCAATGCAGGTTTCATCAGTTATAGGAGGCATGGTATCATAGCTGTTGATCTTGATGTAGACAGCTGCCTGTGCAGAGTTTGCCTATTCCTTCTATGGCATTGTAGAGCCTGCTTCCATCTGCAGTTCACATACCCTCAGTGGCCACTTTACTAAGTACACCTACTCGTTAATGCAAGTATCTACTCAGCAAATCATGTGGCACTGCAACCTAATGCATAAAGGCACGCAGACATGGTCAAAAGGTTCAGTTGTTGTTCAGACCAAACATCAGAATGGGGAAGAAATGTGATCTAAGTAACTTTGACCTTGGAATGGTTGTCGACGCCAGACAGGGTGGTTTGAGTATCTCAGAAACTGCTGATCTCCTGGGCTTTTCACACACAACAGTCTCTTAGAGTTTACAGAGAATGGCACAAAAAACAAAAAACAAAATCTAGTGGGTGGCAGTTCTGTGGGTGAAAATGCTTTGTTAATACAAGAAGCCAGAGGACATAAGCCAGACTGGTTCAAACTGAATGGAAGGCAACAGTAACTCAAATAATCACGCATTACTACAGCGGTGTGCAGAAGAGCATCTCTGAACACACAACACGTTGAACCTTGAAGTGGATGTGCTACAGCAGAAGACCATGAACATACACTCAGTGGCCACTGAATGTACAGGTGTCCCCCGCTTTTCGAACGTTCGCTTTACGAAACCTTACTGTTACAAAAGACCTACATTAGTACTCTGTTTTCGCTTTCAGAAGGTGTTTTCACTGTTACGAAAACAAAAGCAGCATGCGATAAAAGGCAGCGCGCACCCCGAGCAGCGGCTCTCCCCCGGATTTGGAACGGCATTGCTTCAACACGAGCCTGTGAGCAGCCGTTTGCAAGATGAGTTCTATGGTATCAGAAAAGCCTGAAAGAGCTCGTAAGGGTGTTACACTTACAGTAAAACTAGACATAATTAAGCGTTTCGATCGTGGTGAACAAAGTAAGGAAAAAGTGAGTTTGGCTTCTTCACTTTACGGCATTTCGGCTTACGAACCATTTCATAGGAATGCTCTACGGCGGGGGAAACCTGTATGTGCCGGTAGACTAATTACCCAAGTGTAGGTAAGTGGCAATAGAACCAGAGGGGAAAGAAAGAAGCTTATGAGATAGAATAAGCTGTGAGGCTACAGGAGAAATGTTGTAGGGGATCAGGACTGATGGGTTTGCTCTGGTGAGAGCTGATGTGGATCTGATAGGCTTTTAACAGCCTCTTCTGAGCTTCAATATACAAGTAAGTACTGCAGAGAAAACTGCAAGGAAACTCAAGCTGAAGCAAGAACAAAAGGTTTCTTCACATCAGTGTTAAAAGACATCTTAGCCATTCCAAAAATTGAAATAATAGTCTGTAATTATTCACTTTCAACTTCCACAATGCCAACGTCCACAGTCAGTAATTATTCACTTACTAATGCCTTCCTACTCCTTTGAAAAGCTATGTTTCCTTTCCCATTCCAAATCAGAATCCACTTATTTATCTGACGATAATGCAACATCTTAGCCAAAGTTACATAAACAGCTTATAAAAACATTGAAAAATAACCTTGGTTCAAACGTAGCTAAAATTTATAACTGAAGTTACAATATGCAGCTACTACTATGTATATTGCAATGTTTGTACATATTTGGAGCAAATTTTATATGAGAAGTTCACCAGATTGATTCCTGGGAAGAGAGGACTGCACTTCGAGTAGAATAGCCTTGAAAATCCTAACAGTAGCTATTGAGGGGCTGCTTCCGCTAGATCAGGGGCTCCCAACCTTTTTTATGTCATGAACCCTTACCATTTACCAAGGGGTCCATGGACCCCAGGTTGGGAACCTCTGCTCTAAGTGAAAAGACTAAAGATGTTGATCATTATTTATCCAGTCAGGACATGAAAGAAACAGATCCTGATATCAGGAGAAAGACAAAGTATGACATGAAAGAACACAGGCTAACCTGAAATTACTGATCAACAAAAGGAGAAGGGTCCAATGATTTGAAATATTCAATACTACTTGCCCAAAGGAAGCTACCCGAGTTGATGGAGACCAATTATCTCAGCCAAGGACAGAGCTGCAATAATTGCTCAAGGTTGATTAAACAATCCTATATATGGTTTCCCCATGTCAGCTTTTGTGTTTCACCTCACACATCCCCCCACCCCCCCAGCTCTGCTTTGAAAAATGTAAACCATCCAGTTTCGAGGAAGAATCACTGCCCCGAAATGTTAATTGTTTTCTTTCTCCACAGGTGCTGCTTGACTGGTTGATTTTATAGAGTCACAGAAAACTACAGCACAGAAGCAAGCCCTGCAGTCCATCTAGCCCATGCAGTATCATTTAAACAGCTTAATCCCACTGACCTACACTTGGACCATAGCCCTCCATAGCCCAAACAAGGGAAAATCTTCAGATGCCAGAAATCCAAGCAACACACACAAAATGCTGGAGGAACTCGGCCTGGAACATCGACTGTACTCTTTTCCATAGATGCTGCCTGGCCTGCTGAGTTCCTCCAGCATTTTGTGCATGTTGCCCCCCAATAGCCCTCCCATCCATGTACCGATTCAAACTTCTCTTAAACGTTGAAATCAAAATCGTATCCACTACTTGCACTGGCAACTCGTTCCACCCTCTGTGAAGAAGTTTTCCCCTCACATTCCCCTTGAATGTTTTGCCTTTTATTCTCACCCAGCTTTGGTGGAAAAAGTCCGCTTGCCTATCTATACCTTGCATAATTTTGTATACCTCTATTAAATCTCCCCTCAACTTCTAAGTTCTAGTGAATAAAGTTCTAGACTGTTCAATCATTCCTTATAGCTCAGGACCTCCAGTCCTGGCAACATCCTTATAAATTTTCTCTGTACTCTTTCTCCCAGCTTTTCTGATTTTGTTTCAGGATAGAATCCTCGGGTTGACCATTTCAGCTGTGTCATCTGTGCCATTCTTTCCATCACAGAATGGGGAAATGAATTGCTGATTGTATAATGTTCAACTCTATTCTCAACACCACAGCAAATAAAGCAGTCCACACCTACAGCTGTTAAGTGAGAAATAAAATGCCTATCGCATGTGCCAGTGTGACAGAGTATCTGGCCACCCAATGTTGACATTCAGCTACATGACATAACCAACATCCTAACATCACCACTTACCAGAAACTTGGCTGGATCAGACACGTAAAAAAAACTCCAGCTTGCTTCATTATTCTAGTGGATCATAGCTTACCATCAAGTCTGTTCCCACTAGTTTCTGACTGCCCTGTAATCCAGACATCAGCCTACCTCACTCTTAATATATTCAGTGACTCTGCCAAGCTGAGGGCAAGTAACTAATCTTTTAAACCTACTGAGCTTTTCAATAGTCTGTCAGTATGAAGGAATTCTTTCTATTTGCCCGGAAGAGGAAATCAAGGGATATTACAATGTCCCCTGGCCAGGGTGTGTTGGGAATGAGTAGGGAATATAGCAGTTTAGCCTTGTTGTTGAATGGTGGAACAGGAGTGAGAGGCCATGTAGCCTTCCATGGTATTTCTCATCTTTTTGTGTTCATGATAAGAACAAAACTATGTTTGATATCTACACAATCTGGCCTCTAGAAGATGCTAGCTAATAATCACTTGCTATGTGATCAGAATGAGGACTCTTAAGTACAATAAGCATCTTTCAACTGGAACAAATGTAAAGCATTCAGACATGCAATTTCACACTGTGATTTCATTGGATTAATTATTGCACTTTAAAAATTAAATAAATAATTGCAAAATATTGGATGTAGCTCTATCTCCCATTGAGCATGTCTGAGGGCAATTAGAAAAAATAAATGTATTATGTTTCCAGTTGAAAAGTTTGCTAAATTAACACAGCATACAATTAAAATTTTGGACTTTGCTGTAGGTTCTATCAGATGGCTTAAGGCTCAATTGGCTTGAGAAATAACTTCCTGCAAGACCAACATTCTGTTTCTCAGTTTTTCATAGCATTACATGGATTATTACAGGATGTAAGGACCTGAATACGATGGCAAATTTCTTCTAAAACAACTCAAATGTATTTATTGTGTAAATGGCAATTATTCAAATCAAACTTGGACTGCTGGCTTTTGCTTATATTAAGGCAGTTTATTTCAATTGAGGCTGTTACTGAGTGTGGTTTAGCAGAGCAAACAGCATGTTACATAATTCCCCTTTAACATTCAATTATTATTCAACAACCCTTGCTGAAACTGTACTCTGTTAGTAACAAGTACTTTAGTTAGGTCTACTCATGACAAATGAGCCCTTAAGTAATTCAATGGGGACTTCACCACCAGCATAATGCCTTTGGCAGGGGAGTAAGATAAAATGGAAACTAAAGAAAAACAAAAGAAACAACCAAATTAATGAAAAGTCGTCAGTTTAAAAAAAAATAAATTATCACCCATGCACACCTTTTTCAAAATAAAGTGCTTTTCTCCCGTAATCTACTATTCTTTACACCCCCGTTCTAACTTGGAGATCAGCCAATCTGTTCCTAGACCTCCTATCACTTTGCAAACTGCAAGAGAAGATAAATGAGCAAAGGCTGTTTATCACACAGGATCTCCCTCAGTAACATTACATTCAGGGAATCATAAATAGAAACCTATATCCTAGAACCGTAAGACGCAAATGGAATACCTAAAGAATGCCCAAATTCTAGTTCCGTAGTTATTCCCCTAAAATCAAGTCCCAATGCTGTTCCAGATGTTCATTTTTAAGAATATCCAAAGTTCCCTTAATTTCAGTCTGGCTATGGGCTTGATAGTGCTTATCAACATAAAACTCCATCTCCTTGGTCTTTTCGTGCCATTGCCTACTTTTCAGGACATAGCTTCCTTTAAGTTTCAACCCTTAGTTGCTATATAATTCTTTCCTCGACTGAATGAGATGTTGTTCTGCCAAATTCAATGGGACATTATTTGCCAATTGAGCAAGCACTGAAACTCAGAATCAGAATTAGATTTATTGTCACCGGCATGTGTTGTGAAATTTGTTAACTTAGCAGCAGCAGTACAATGCATAATATGAAAATATAGAAAAAATAAGTAAATCTAATACAGTATAAATAAGTAAATCTAATACAGTATAAATAGATTAAAAATAGTGCAAAAACAGAAATAATATACAGTATATATTTTTAAGAGGTGGTGTTCACGGGCTCAATGTCCATTTAGGAATTGTTTGGCAGAGGGGAAGAAGCTGTTCCTGAATCGTTGAGTGTGTGCCTTCAAGCTTCTGTACCTCCATCCTGATGGTAACTATGAGAAGGGGACACGTCCTGAGTGATGGAAATCTTTCATGATGGACGCTGCCTTTTTGAGGCACCGCTCCTAGAGACTAGTACCCATGATTAAGCTAATTTTGCAACTCTCTGCAGCTTACTTCGATCCTGTGCAGTCGCCCACCCATACTAGACGGTGATGCAGCTAGTCAGAATGCTGCAGGAATTTTCAAGTGTTTTAGGTGACATACAAAACCTCTCAAACTCCGAATGAATTATAGCTGCTGTCTTGCCTTCTTTATAGCTGCATCAATATGTTAGGACCAGGTTAGGTCCTCGGAGATATCAATGCTGCAATTAAAAGGCACACAGTAACCTGCAAGGCAATAATGACAGAATAGTATTTTATTTTATGGTTCTATTACTATTTATTATTTATGGTGCAACTGTAACGAAAACCAATTTCCCCCGGGATCAATAAAGTATGACTATGACTATTTATGTTTTTAGAGGAGTAGATAATGATCTAAACGTTAGAGATACATTTAGATGATTTTTTTTCAAAGGGGTGATAGGGAACATTTTGTATCTACTTGACAGGTGTGGCAGACTCTGCTTATCATCTCAAAGACAGAACTTTCAACCTCCCTTGGCACTAAATTTGTAAAGTCAGCTTGGAATTTTTTATACACATCTTTAGAGTGGGACTACTGAATATGAAACAAGAATACTGCAGTGGAGTTAAGGTAGACAATAGGCTTTCGAGACTGAGTAACATTAACTTAGCAGAGACTAAATTGGTAAACAGGCCTTTTGTTCCACCATGTCTCTATTAACTACAATGCCAATCCAATCAGATCTACTTGCACTTGGTTTGTATTTCTTTATCGCCTGCATATTCATGTGTCTGTCTAATGACCTACAAGTACATATCTGCTTCTGTCACATCACCTAACAGCAGAAAGAGGTAGAAGCACTTTCTGCTCCTAGGCACCTTCTACTCTCAGTAAAAAAGCTTGTCTGACAACTCTGCTTTAAACTTTCACACTCCCACCATAAACCCATGACCCTAATACCTGAGCAACAGACACAAAACACTGGAGGAACTCAGCAGGCCAAGCAGCATCTATGGAAAAAAGTACAGTCAACGTTTCCGGCCGAGACCCTTCGGGAGGACTGGAGAAAAAATGCCGAGGAGATTTGAAAGGTGGGGGGAGGGGAGAGAGTAACGCCAGGTGATAGGTGAAGTTTGGAGGGAGAGGGATGAAGCAATGAGCTAGGAAGTTGATTGATGAAAGAGATAGAAGGCCATGGAAAAAAGAAGAAGGGGGGATGCGGGGGGAAGGAGCACCAGAGGGAAGCAATGGGCAGGCAAGGAGATAAAAAGAGAGGGAAAGTGGGTGGGAAATGGTGAAGGGGGGGGGTGGAGGCATTACTAGAAGTTTGAGAAGTCGATGTTCATGCCATCAGGTTGGAGGCTACCCAAACAGAATATAAGGTGTTGTTCTTCTCCAACCTAAGTGTGTCCTTATCATGACAGTGGATGGACATATCGGAATGGGAATGGGAATGGGAAGTGGAATTAAAATGGGTGGCCACTTGGAGATCCCACTTGTTCTGGCGGACGAAGTGTAGATGCTAGGCAAAGTAGTCTCCCAATCTACGTCGGGTCTCACCAATATACAATGCCTCCACCCCACCTCCCCCCCCCCACTTACCATTTCCCATTCCCTTTCCCTCTCTCATGTTATCTCCTTGCCAGCCCATCGCCTCCCTCTGGTGCTCCTCCCACCCCCCCCCTTCTTCTTTCTTCTATGGCCTGCTGTCTCTTTCACCAATCAACTTCCTAGCTCTTTGCTTCATCTCTCTCCCTCCGTTTCACCTATTACCTGGTATTTCTCTCTCCCCTCCACCCACCCTTCAAATCTACATATCAGCTTTTTTCTCCAGTCCTGCTGAAGGGTTTTGGCCCAAAACATCAACTGTACTTTTTTTCATTGATGCTGCCTGACCTGCTGAGTTCCTCCAGCACTTAGTGCATGTTGCTCGGATTTCCAGCATCTTCAGAATCTCTTGTGTTTATCATTCGACAGGCATATGAATATGCAGGGATAAGGAAATATAAACCAACTGCAAATAGATCTGATTGGATTGGCATCATAGTTGTACAGACATGTTGGAACAAAGGGCCTGTTTACTAATTTAGTCACAGTGCTAAATTAATCTCTTGTGTGGACTATTATCTAAATGAGGAGAAAGTTCAAACATTAGAGGTGCAGAGGGGCTTAGGAGCCCTCGTGCAAGACTCACAGAAGGTTAATTTACAGATTGAGTCTGTGGTAAAGAAGGAAAATGCAATGTTGGCATTTATTTCATGGGGAATAGAATATAAAAGCAAGGAGATAATGCTGAAACAAACAAGAGAAAATCTGCAGATGCTGGAAATCCAAGCAACACACACAAAATGCTGGAGAAACTCAGCAGGCATCTATGGAAAAAAGTACAGTCAATGTTTCAGTCCTGTCGAAGGGTCTCGTCCCGTAACGTCGACTGTACTTTTTTCCCATAGATGCTGCCTGGTCTGCTGAGTTCCTCCAGCATTTTGTATGTGTTGCTGAGAGAATGCTGAGCCTTTATACTACACTAGTCAGGCCGTACTTAAGAGTACTGTCAACAGTTTTAGGCCCCATATCTCACAAAGGATGTGTCATCATTGGACAGTCCAGAGGAGGTTCAAGAGGATGATTCCGGGAATTAAGGGGTTAACATATGAGAAGCGTTTGGTGCCTTTGGGGCTGTACTCACTGGGATTTAGAAGAACGCGGGGGGATCTCATCGAAACCTACTGAATGGTGAAAGGATAAGATAGGGTGGATGTGGAGAGGGTGCTTCCTATGGTGGGGGTATCCAGAACTAGAGGGCACTGCCTCAAAGTTGAAGGGCGACCCTTTGCAACAGGGGTAAGGAGGAACTTTTTAAGCCAGTGGTAAATCTGTGGAATGCTCTGCCACAGACTGCGGTGGAGGCCAAGTCCGTGGGCATATTTAAGGCCAAAGTTGATTGTTTCCTGATCAGTCAGGGCATCAAAGGATATGGCGAGAAGGCAGTGGGGTCTGGAATCAGTCATGATGGAATGGCACAGCAGACTCAATAGGCTGAATGGCATAATTCTGCTCCTATGTTTTATGGTCTTAATATTGAAAGGATAATTTTAGCGTTACATATCATCTCCAACATTTTTGTGATTACCATATTTATGTGCAATACATTGATTTTTCTGAAATTCAAAAGGAAATTGAGGGCGACCTTTCATTTTTGTGGGGCTACTTCAAAATACATTGAGATACGTCATTACTCTCAACTTACAGTTTATGAATTTCTTGGCACAGATTGCTTTTGTTCTTTTGCATATTAATAACAGCAGGAATTTTAAGCCATTGTAATATCCCTGGAAAACTTTGATTTGGCATTGCACCTTGTGACAAAGTGATTAAATATATAGGTGACCCAGTATTTACATGGTTAGTAAATCTTGACTGCATTTTTGTAAACTGTTTCAATAGCTTCAGCGGCCTTCCTGTCTTTTCTATTGCAATCAAATCTTGTCAGGTCTAATGATTCCTCAATTACAATTTCTTTTGGTCCAGGAATAGCTGAAAATTCCGATTGTAGAACCACAAACATGCTGTTCAAGAAAGCCATCACGGATGCATTCTATGAAAACCTTCCTCAAGACTGCCCTGACCAACTTGATTCACCCAATCTATGTGCAAGTTAAAGTCCCCCACAATAACTTCTGTTCCATTCTTACATGCCTCAGATATTTCTCTGTTTATTGCCTGTGCCACTGTAACGTTATTATTCAGTGACTGAGAGATAACTCCCACCAGTGATTTCTTCCCTTTACTATTCCTAATCTCTACCCAGATGGATTCAACAGTCTGCTCCTTCGATCTTATATCGTCTCTCACTATCGCCCTGATCTCATCTTTAATTAAGAATACTAACCAACCTCCCTCACCTTCCTACCTATCATTCCCATATTTCCTGATAACCTTGGATATTTAATTCCCAGTCCTCTCCACCCTGCAACCACGTTTCTGTAATGGCCAATAAATCATACCCCTTTGTACTGACTTGTGCCACAAGTTCACTGTTCACTGTTTCAAATACTACAGGTATTCAGATACAGTGCCCTTATACTCATTGTACTTTTAAAATCTAGTAATCTTTGTCTCTTTTGTACTTGACTTTTCTGCACTCCATCTTTACTTTTCTCTTTTTTCGCTTTTTCTTTGTCATTACTGTCACTTTATTTTTTTGCTTTATTCATACTTGTCCAATCTGTTGAACCATCCCCCTACTATTTAGTTTAAAGCCCTTGTTATGCAATTTGCTAGGGTCCAGGTCCCATCACAATTCAGGTGGAGCCCATCCCACTGGTACAGCTCCCACCTTCCCCAATAATGGTGCCAATTTCCCATGAATTCAAACCCACTTGTCCCACACCAATCCTTGAGCCCACACTTTACTCTCGAATCTTCTTGACCCTATGCCAATTTACACGCGGCTCAGGTAGTAATCCAGAGATAATCACCTTTTTGATTCTGTTTTTTAATTTAGTCCATAGCTGCTCAAATTCCCTCAGTAGACTCTTTCCTCATTCTACCTATATTTTATGTACCCACATGGACCACGACAACTGGATGTTTCCCCTCCCACTTCAAATTCCTCTGCTGGTCAGACAAGATGTCCTGAACCCAGGCACCAGGCAGGCAACACAGCCTTTGGGATGCTTTATCCCCACGACAGAGAACTCTATTCATTCCCCTGATTATACTATCCCCAATTACCATGACATTTTTCTTCTTTCCCCCCTGTTGAATGGATCCCTGAACTACAGTGCCACAGTTAGGTTGCTCATCCTTCCTACAGCCCCCACTCTCATTCACACAGGGAACAAGAATCTCAGACCTGTTGGACAAGCTCAAGGACTGAGGCTCATCCAGCACTAGCTGCCTCACATGCAGTCACACCCTCTGGTCACCTCACTACAGGAAGGATGTGAAAACCATAGATAGGGTGCAGAGGAGATTTACAAGGATGTTGACTGGATTGGGGAGTGTGCCTTATGAGAATAGGTTGAGTGAACTCGGCCTTTTTTCCTTGGAGCGACGGAGGATGAGAGGTGACCTGACAGAGGTGTATAAGATGATGAGAGGCATTGATCGTGTGAATAGCGAGAGGCTTTTTCCCAGGGCTGAAATGGCTAACATGAGAGGGCACAGTTTTAAGGTGCTTGGAAGTAGGCACAGAGGAGATGTCAGAGGTAAGTGTGTTTTTTTTTCACACAGATAGTGCTGAGTACGTGGAATGGGCTGCCAGCGACGGTGGTGGAGGTGGATACAATAAGGTCTCTTAAGGGGCTCCTGGACGGGTACATGGAGCTCAGAAAAATAGAAGGCTATGGTGTAACCCTAGGAAAGTTCTAAGGTAAGGACATGTTCAGCACAGCTTTGTGGGCTGAAGGGCCTGTATTGTGCTGTAGGTTTTCTAGACCATCTCTGCATCTTTTTCCCTCAGACCAATTGTTTGCTAACAAAGACTTTCCTTCCTTCTTTCTTCATTTCAGCTTCAAGAGCAAAACACTTCTCAAAGCAGTCAACTTTTTGTTGGAGTGTGTGGCATCATTAAGGCATTAAGACACACTTCTCTCAACAATTGATTGTTTTACCTGTTTTTTCTTTGAGATATACTTGCACCTCAACTTTTCTCCCTTCATAATGATTGTTGGTATTTCTCTGGAATCTTCTCATTGTACCAGATTGGTAAAGGTTTATGCAACACTCACAACGTGTTGGAGGAACTCAGCAGGACGGGCAGCATCCGTGGAAAAGATCAGTCAACGCTTCGGGCCAGAACCCTTCGTCAGGACCGAAACGTTGACTGATCTTTTCCACGGATGCTGCCCGACCTGCTGAGTTCCTCCAGCGTGTTGTGAGTGTTGCTTTGACCCCAGCATCTGCAGATTATTTTGTGTTTGGTAAAGGTTTATGAGCTTCAGTCCCCATTACCTATTGATATGCTGTCTTGTTCTCATCTCCTGTTCTTAGTTTTCTGTGATGGTGTGCTTACATCTTCAAGGATAGACTATGACAGCGATGATTAGCTAGGCTTTCACTCATAGTCATAGTCATACTTTATTGATCCCTGGGGAAATTGGTTTTTGTTACAGTTGCACCATAAATAATTAAATAGTAATATGTAAATTATGCCAGGAAATAAGTCCAGGATCAGCCTATTGGCTCAGGGCATCTGACCCTCCAAGGGAGGAGTTGTAAAGTTTGATGGCCACAGGCAGGAATGACTTCCTATGACGTTCTCTCTTTATTTGTCCGTGCATATTAAATTTGATTATACTTCACTCTATTTCCTTTTCCTTGTTCCTGTTTCTATTTCTGTCTTTAAACCACATCGATTGCCAAGACAAGCTGCTCATCCCACCTTTCATCAAGATGCCAAACACTCAATTATCAGATTTTTTTCAGGAATACATAATACAAATACTTTCATAGTCCTGGGTATGACTCTGAACTGCAACCAGTGATGAGGCTCTGATTGCGGACTTTCAGAGCTTTGGGGAAAGGGGAGTTACCCCTTAGTCATTCATTGCTCCCAGGGCCACTCTGACCCAGAACAGTAGCACCTGTGAGGGTTCCTGCTCAGGATTCGAGCGAAGGCCAACGGCAGATGTAAGCATATAACCATTACAGCATGGAAACAGGCCATCTCCGCCCTTCTAGTCCGTGCCGAACGCTACTCTCACCTAGTCCCACCGACCTGCACTCAGCCCATAACCCTCCATTCCTTTCCGGTCCATATATCTATCCAATTTAACTTTAAACGATAACATTGAACCTGCCATATATGTCAGTTATAATAAAGCAGATTCTGATTCTGATTCTAAGACGGTCAGCTTGTGTTTTGGTGTGTTGATTGGAACAGGGAAGTGCAGATGGAGTGGATGCGAGTTACTGGTGGGAAGAGGAAGCAGACAGCTTATCAGGGAGGCCTCACAGTGAGTCTCACTTCATTAGAACACGGGACATAGACCAGTACAGCACAGGAACAGCCCCTACTGACTCACAATGTTGTGCAACACCAATTAAATTAGGAAGCAAATGGCTAACTAATCTCTACTGCCTGCACTCCAGCACCACTTTCCCATATTTGCTTTGGGCATTTCTCTGAATTACAATCATTGTTACTGGAAACTTACTTCAGTCTTTGTTTGATGAGACTTCCTTACAAAGGATTAAAATATTGAATAGATCAATATGACAGAAAGAAGCCATTGAAATTTAAAATAAATACTTTTTTTGCATAGGGAGGTTCTGGAAGGGAGTTCAGGGAGTTAGGTGCTAAGTTAACGGGCAGGACCTCCAAGGTTGTGATCTCAGGATTACTACAGATCCGGCAGGTTCAGTAACTGAACTTATGTCGGAGAAGGTGGATGAGCTAGGACCCCAAATGTCAATGGTTATAGTACAGGTGGATGAACATTTGGGAAGAGAAATGGCGATTTCTTTAGTTCGCCCAATGGAAGGCAATAGCAAACCACCGTTAAAAGCTTATGTCAAAAAGCCAAAGAAGAATAGTTAAACCAGGAATGTGAGCAAATAGAAAGAATCCCTATTACTGATCCAAAAAGGGTACATCAACAAATCAAGAATATCACTGGTAAAAAGCTCCTCTGTTCTTCAGGTGGATGTTTGAAAGCAAAGCACGGTACTATGTTTGCATTATGGAAAAAGATGAGATTATGAACAGATGGACTGAATATATTCAGGAATTGTTTGAAGACAATCGAGGCAAAAAAACAGAAATTAAGAAAAACATTGAAGGTCCCAGTATTTTAAAATCTGAAGTTCGTAATGCAATAAATAAGATGCAGAAAAGAAAGGCAGCAGGTACTGATGAATTAGCAACAGAACCAATTATCGCCCTTGAAGATTATGGAATTGAAAAACTTACTGATTTAATCAATGACATTTATGAAATTGGAATAATACCATAAGAGATGAAAAAAATCAGTATTTATCATTCTTCCTAAGAAACCTGGAGCAATAGAATGTGAATTACATAAGACCATAAGTTTAATGAGTCATATCACCAAGATACTTATAAGAACTTTGATGACAAGAGCTAAAAGTAATATACAAGCTAAAATAGGTAAAGAACAATGTGGTTTTATGAAAGACAAAGGTACAAGAAACGCAATATTATAGAACATAGAATAGTACAGCACAGTACAGGCCCTTCGGCCCACAATGTTGTGCTGACCCTCAAACCCTGCTTCCCATATAAACCCCCACCTTAAATTCCTCCATATACCTGTCTAGTAGTCTCTTAAACTTCACTAGTGTATTTGCCTCCACAACTGACTCAGGCAGTGCATTCCACGCACCAACCACTCTCTGAGTAAAAAACCTTCCTCTAATATCCCCTTTGAACTTCCCACCCCTTACCTTAAAGACACGTCCTCTTGTATTGAGCAGTGGTGCCCTGGGGAAGAGGCGCTGGCTATCCACTCTATCTATTACTCTTAATATCTTGTATACCTCTATCATGTCTCCTCTCATCTTCCTTCTCTCCAAAGAGTAAAGCCCTAGCTCCCTTAATCTCTGATCATAATGCATACTCTCTAAACCAGGCAGCATCCTGGTAAATCTCCTCTGTACCCTTTCCAATGCTTCCACATCCTTCCTATAGTGAGGCGACCAGAACTGGACACAGTACTCCAAGTGTGGCCTAACCAGAGTTTCATAGAGCTGTATCATTACCTCGCGACTCTTAAACTCTATGCCTTGACTTATCAAAGCTAACACCCCATAAGCTTTCTTAACTACCCTATCTACCTGTAAAGCAACTTTCAGGGATCTGTGTACATGTACCCCCAGATCCCTCTGCTCCTCCACACTACCAAGTATCCTGCCATTTATTTTGTACTCTGCCTTGGAGTTTGTCCTTCCAAAGTGTACCACCTCACACTTCTCTGGGTTGAACTCCATCTGCCACTTCTCAGCCCACTTCTGCATCCTATCAATGTCTCTCTGCAATCTTCCACAATCCTCTACACTATCTACAACACCACCAACCCTTGTGTCATCTGCCAACTTGCCAACCCACCCTTCTACTCCCCATATCCAGGTCGTTAATAAAAATCACGAAAAGTTGAGGTCCCAGAACCGTTCCTTGTGGGACACCACTAGTCACAACCCTCCAATCTGCATGTACTCCCTCCACCACGACCCTCTGCCTTCTGCAGGCAAGCCATTCCTGAATCCACCTGGCCAAATTTCCCTGGATCCCATGCCTTCTGACTTTCTGAATAAGCCTACCGTGTGGAACCTTGTCAAATGCCTTGCTAAAATCCATGTAGATCACATCCACTGCACTACATAGTCATAGTCATAGTCATACTTTATTGATCCCGGGGGAAATTGGTTTCGTTACAGTTGCATCATATATAATAAACAGTAATAAAACCATAAATAGTTTAATAGTAATATGTAAATTATGCCAGTAAATTATGAAATAAGTCCAGGACCAGCCTATTGGCTCAGGGTGTCTGACCCTCCAAGGGAGGAGTTGTAAAGTTTGATGGCCACAGGCAGGAATGATTTCCTATGACGCTCTGTGTTGCAGCTCGGTGGAATGAGTCTCTGGCTGAATGTACTCCTGTGC
Organism: Mobula birostris; assembly: GCF_030028105.1. Classification (NCBI taxonomy): domain Eukaryota; kingdom Metazoa; phylum Chordata; class Chondrichthyes; order Myliobatiformes; family Myliobatidae; genus Mobula; species Mobula birostris. Next base: position 222,648,427 of record NC_092371.1, read on the forward strand.
CCACCCAGTACATTATGTAGTGGATGGGAGACATTGTCCAAGATGGCATGCAACCTAGACAGCACCCTCTTTTCAGACACCACCGTGAGAGAGTCCAGTTCCATCCCCACAACATCACTGGCCTACCCACATCTATATGCCTGGTCATTCACTCAAAGAACTCTATCAGGCTTGTTAGATACGATCTGCCCTTCACAAAGACTGTCCCTGATCAGACCATGACTCTCTAAATGCCGATAGATCCTATCTCTAAGAATCTTTTCCAACAGCTTTCCCACCACAGACGTAAGGCTCACTGGTCTATAATTACCCGGACTATCCTTACTACCTTTTTTGAACAAGGGGACAACATTCGCCTCCCTCCAATCCTCCTGTACCATTCCCGTAGACAATGAGGACATAAGGATCCTAGCCAGAGGCATAGCAATCTCTTCCCTCGCCTCGTGGAGCAGCCTGGGGAATATTCTGTCAGGCTTCGGGGACTTATCCATCCTAATGTATTTTAACAACTCCAACACCTCCTTTCCCTTAATATCAACATGCTCCAGAACATCAACCTTACTCATATTGTCCTCACCATCATCAAATTCCCTCTCATTGGTGAATACCGAAGAGAAGTATTCATTGAGGACCTCGCTCACTTCCACAGCCTCCAGGCACATCTTCCCACCTTTATCTCTAATCGGTCCTAGCTTCACTCCTGTCATCTTTTTCTTCACATAATTGAAGAATGCCTTGGGGTTTTCCTTTACCCTACTCGCCAAGGCCTTCCCATGCCCCCTTCTTGCTCTTCTCAGCCCCGTCTTAAGCTCCTTTCTTGCTTCCCTATATTCCTCAATAGACCCATCTGATCCTTGCTTCCTAAACCTCATGTATGCTGCCTTCTTCCACCTGACTAGATTTTCCGCCTCACTTGTCACCCATGGTTCCTTCACCCTACCATTCTTTATCTTCCTCACCGGGACAAATTTATCCCTAACATCCTGCAAGAGATCCCTCAACATCGACCACATGCCTATAGTACATTTCCCTGCAAAAACACCATCCCAATTCACACCCGCAAGTTCCAGCCTTATAGCCTCATAATTTGCCCTTCCCCAATTAAAAATTTTCCTGTCCTCTCTGATTCTATCCTTTTCCATGATAATGCTAAAGGCCAGGGAGTGGTGGTCACTGTCCCCCAGATGCTCACCCACTGAGAGATCTGTGACCTGACCCGGTTCATTACCTAATACTGGATCTAGTATGGGATTCCCCCTAGTCGGCCTGTCAACAAACCGTGACAGGAATCCGTCCTGGACACACTTAACAAACTCTGCCCCGTCCAAACCCATAAGCTTTGAGCTTCGATGCCTCCAGAGGACACGATACATCATTAAAGACCCCTCACATCCTCTCCATGAACTGTTTGTTCTTCTGCCATCAGGCAAACATTACAGGAGCATCAAAGCTAAAACCACAAGACTACTAAACAGCTTCCTCCCACAGGCCGTCAGACTGCTAAATAGCTGCTCTACCTGACTCTGCTTTGGACACTTTTAACTTGCACAGGACACTTATAACTTGATTTTAACTGACATGTGGCTGTTGCGTTTTACTATCCATTGTTAAGTTTATTATTTAGTGTTGCGTTTGTTATGTTATGATTGCACTGCTCCTGAGAAACACTGTCTCATTCTGCCCTGCAGAGCTGATGTACGGTTAGAATGTCAATAGTTTGAATCTTGAATGATAAGCTTTCTTACTGATGTTAAGGATACTATCAGAACGAGCTATTCAAGTGCAGAAAGATTTGTTTGTTTGTTTTATCGACTACATAAAAGCATTTGATAAAGTGAAACACAGTAAGTTATTTGAACTATTACAGGAAACTCTAGATCTGGATTCGAAAGACCTCCGCTAATCAGAAATCTGTACGGGGAACAAACTGCCGCTGTAAGAATAGATGGAGAAGTGAGGCAGTTTACGAAAATCAAGAGAGGCGTTAGACAAGGGTGTGTTTTCTCCCTTGTTTTATTTAATGTGTACAGTGAAACAATATTACAAAAAATAAGAGACATCTTAGGAATCAAAGTTGGCAGTAAGAACATCAATAATTTCAGATATGCAGATGACAACGTGTTAATTGCAAGTACGGAGGAAGAACTACAAAACTTAATTGATATAATTGTTGAAGAAAGTGCAAAAATGGGTCTATCTATCAATTGCAAAAAGACAGAATGTATGATGATATACAAAAAGAAGAAGAATCCTATCTGCAGGCTGAGGATAAATGGGGAAGACAAAATAATTACAGAACTTTTGCTTCTGGTCATAGCATATCTGTAGAATCCCTCAGAATTCTCCTTCACCTTGTCTGCTAGAGCAACTTCATGCCTTCTTCTAGCCTTCCTGATTTCTTAAGGACATCTGTGTATCTTTGAAATGGGAAGAGAGGTACAGGTAGAAATCTATGCTTTGCCAGGAATCCAATATTTTTAATAGCATGAATCATTATCTTGTCTGTATTGATTTTAAAACATGCTTTTAATTACTGCAATATGCAAAACATGATTGAAAACAGAATTTGTCCATTTGATTTTGATTTGTCCATTTGATTTTGATGCCCAACATTACACCAAAATGAGTTTAACAAGCTGGGAAAACTTTTTTTTAAATTGGTACACGTTTATGATATTAAAACAGCTTTGAAATTGGTCAAAAAGATCTCCCATTAGAGTTTGATATTAAAAGCACTAAAATTAGTAACTTCTGAAACCCTGAAATTAGCAGTACATTTACCGTGATTATTAAAATTCTTATCCCGGATGTTAGAGTGGATTTCTTTTTGGGTAGATGATTTGTTTACACTTAAATGACTTTGGCCACCAGACTTGGATTTTAACTATTTGACAAAGGACTGTGGATTGAGTCCACCACAATGGGCTTCCTAAAAGGTGTAAATACCAGATGCTCCTGGTGCCTGATGCTGTAGTTTCGAAGACCGTCTTGACTATACATTATAAATATTAATTGTCTTCTATGTTAGCACGTAAAATGCCAAATAAATGTATTGTGGATTGAACTAAAGCCTGTGGATACCAACACAGACATGCTGGCATCAGAAGGAAAGGATGAAATCTGAAGGTGTGATGTTTGTATGTAACTTCAAAAGGAAGCATTGTCTGTAACTTTTTAAGTAGCGATTGCCTTTGTGTTTAGCATATAAATATCGAGCCCACATTTTAGCTAGCAGACCTTTCTGCGGAAAGCGTCTCGGTATGTAGATACCTGCTGTACCTTGCTGTGTCGAATAAAGAAGCTGCTTTGTATCTACCAGTGACTCTGTCTCTCCGGTAATTTCATCCACGCTACAACACCAGAGAACAAAATATATCCTAACAGAACTAATTAAAGAGGATGTAATAAGTAAAAATGTGCATGTCAGAAGTAGTTGTACACAAATCCCTAAAATAACAGGATTACATGGAACCAAAACAGACTATTCTTGATCATTTGACCAATCCCAAAATTTGAAAATGTCATGTCTTGTTCTGTGCCTCACTTTTATCATTCACATGATGTGGTTACTGTGTATTGTTCTCTTTGAAGTGAATATAAGTGTATTTGTGAATTTTATAATCCTTTTGATAAGGATTTGCTTTAAAATTAAACCCTCTGGTGGAAAACAAATAAACATCCATTCTCAACTCTATACAACGAAACATGCGGAAAGTCGAGACTACTGACTTTGTGATCTTAAATGTCCTGCGTATCTTTTGTAAAACAAATCAGTTATGATATAAAATTATTACCTTTGGGTTGGTTATTGGAATAGATACAAAGTAATTTGGATGAACTTTTTTTTTCTTTATTTGACCCGCGTCTTCATCGGTCTCACCACCTAAAGTACGCTTTCTCTTTTTCTTTGAATTCTTTACAGGGGCTTTAGTGACTGAAAACAAAAATCAAAAGGGAAACACAAAGTCATTTTCAAAGTGTATTTGCTTCAACATCAATTGTAAGGATTTAAGCCATAATTTACCACAACAGGGGTTTCCAACCTGGTATCCACAGACTCCTTGGTTAACGACAGGGGTCCATGGCATAAGAAAGTTAGGAACCCCTGTATTACAATTTATTCCATAGAAAATATGTAACAGAATCCTCTGATGTATAATTAAACTTGAGTATCACCGGTTAATTGAAAACTACACACAGATCCCGCTTAGTACTGAGAAAGGGTTCCTTGGAGGTGGGGCGCTATGTAAATCAGCACTATGCGGGGTCATTATAACACTACAATATATGATCTATTATTTTGTGTATACTCAGTAATTTGTGTAGTAACAAACACATACATCAGTGGAGCAGCAATATATCGCAACAGCAGTGGTTACAGCTTAGAGGGGGAACAAGGCTGTGGGTCCTCCTCTAACTTTCGCTTCTTCTTCAAGTAGGCGTCAAGATTTGGCTGCCTTTCCTAGTTTCCTCTCATGAAGCAGCTCTTGGTAGCAGAACTCATGTCAAAAACACGTCTCTTTGCCTTACTGCTTCCTCCTGAGCTTGTCTTCAACGTCAATGTCAGTCAGGGTCGAACTGGCCCATGATTTGTGTGATTGTGGTGACGGTGGTGCAGAGGAAATTTGTGGTGAGGTTTCTTGCTGGTGTTTCCTCTTCTCCATCCATGTCCTCAGATTCACCCAGGATGTGCTGCCGTGCTATTTCTCAAAGCTCTTCATTATTTAGGCTCTCACCATGTGAATGCAATAACTCTTCAACATCACCATCATTAACATCCTCTAATCCCACTTCAATGGCCAGTTCATCCATGATTTGGATGACTGGTTCTGCCTGAAATCCTCAGATGTCATTGCATGCTTCTGACTATAGCTTTTTCCACACTCCATTCATGCAGTTTGAAGTTACTTCATCCCAGGCTGCTCTAATATTGTCTACAGCTTTCATGACATTGTAGTTTTTTCCAAAATTGCCTGATGGATTGTTTGTCTTGACCTATCATTTTCTCTACAAGTTGCTTGAGTATGCAATGAAGGCAGTAGACTTCAAAATGTGATAATACTCCGTGATCCATTGGATGAAGTAATGAAGTGGTATTGGGTGCAAGGTAAACCACTTCTACAGGAATGCAGGTCCAAAGCATGTCAGGATTCTCAGGGTGGCTTGGGGCATTATCCAGCACCAACAATGCTTTAGGTTCAAGGTCATGCTCCTCACAATACTGCTACTGCTTCACTACTGGACAAAAATGTGAAACAAACCAAATTTGGAAAACATCAATCGTCACCCAGGCTTTCTTGTTTGATTTCCAAATCACTAATAGACTTGACTTTAAAATGCCTTTCACTGCTCGTAGCATTTCAGAGTGATACACAATCATCAGCTTTAACTTAAAGTCGCCTTTAGCATTGCCCTCTGCCAAGAGAGTTAACCAGTCCTTTGCAGCATTGAACCCAGATGCACGTTTCCCTTCTCAGGAGATGAAAGTACGAGAAGGCATTCTTTTCCAAAATAGGCCCGTTTCATCCACATTGAAGACAAGCTCAGGAGGATAATCATCCTTTTCGATTATGGCCTTCAGTGTTGTAGGAAAATACAGGACTGCCTTGCTGTCTGCAGTAGGCGCTTCACCTGAGATATGTATGCTATGGAGTTTACTGGGCTATTTAAATCTATCAAACCAACCTCTGCTGCCTGGGAATGTTACTGACGTATCTTCTTCTTCTTGAACTTGATTGAAGATGCTTCTTGTCTTTTCCATTATTACCAGCTGGCTTAGAGGCATGTTTCTTTGTGTTTGCTCATCCGATTTTCAATTTTTTCAAACAAATGGTTCCTTGAACGAGTCAACTTCGTAGGTGATAATTTTGAGGTTATCATTGCAGAAGTCTTTATCTTGTCTGCATTTTTTATAATTGCTTTGATTGTTGATGTAGCCAATTTCAAAGGGGCACCAACATCAACTTGACGCTCACCAGCTTCCAAACGCCATATCACTTAATTTCACATCCATGCTAAAGCTTTTTCTAGACATCTTAGATGTACCACCCCCACTGGAAGTTGCAGGCTGTTTTCCAGACATTATGGGTGAAAGAAATGGAATAAATTGGTGAGAGAGCAAGAAAATTTACACACGTGGGGGAGAAAGAGTGTGAGCTAATACGTTTCTGACTATGAGTTGCTCAGGGCGCACGTAAAGCACTCTCATTGGCTGATTAAATGTGTACTGTAATGGCAGCTGCTCTGGAGAAGCTTTAAGTGTTGTTTGGAATGAATTTTTGTCATTTGGAAAAATTTCAATAAAGAATTGAATAACCGCATTGCAATAAATCGGTGCTATGCAGGGTAACATCAATACGAGGTCTGAGTGTATCTAAGAATGTACAGTAATAGAAACATCTCTTTTACACAATTTTAGATGAATGAGTCAAACAGCGAAGCAAGATTGGGTAGAAGGGGAATGAGAGGAATGGAGTACTTTATTTGCAGCTGCTGTTTGACTTTCTGGGTACTACCAGCATTTTTGGGGTTTTTTTGGACTATTTACTTAACGCTCTGATCATTCATTTCATTTCTGCTTATGTGGTCACAAGATGCAGAGGAGCGGCTAAAGGATTGCTTCGAGTCGGTGGACTGGGCCATACTCAAGGACACATCTGCAGATCTGAATGATCACACAATGGTTGTCACGGATTTTATAAATAAAGTCATAGAGGAGTGTGTCCCCACAAAATCATTCTGAGTCTTCCCCAACCAGAAGCCATGGATGAACTATGAGATCTGCAATCTTCTGGGGGCCAGATCAGAGGCATGGAAGTCTGGTGACCAAGAAAGTTACAAGAAATCCAGATACAATGAGGATGATTCCGAGAATGAAGGGGTTAACATACGAGTAGCTTTTGGCAGCAGTGGGCCTGTACTTACTTGAATTTAAAAGAATGTGTGGGGATTTCATTGAAAGCTACCGAATGTTGAAAGGACTAGATAGGGCGAATGTGGAGAGGATGTTTCCTATGGTGGGGATATCCAGAACTAGAGGGCACAGCCTCAAAATTGAGAGGTGATCCTTTAGAACAGAGGTAAGAGGAGGAACTTTTGTTAGCCAGAGAGTAGTGAATCTGCGGAATGCTCTGCCACAGACTGCAGTGGAGGCCAAGTCCGTGGGTATATCTAAGGCGGAAGTTAATCATTTCCTGATCGGTCAGGGCAACAAAGGATATGGTGGGAAGGCAGCTGTATGGGGTTGAGTGGGATCCGGGATCAGTCATGATGGAATAGCAGAGCAGAATCGATGGGCTGAATAGCCTAATTCTGCTCCTATGTCTTTGTGGTCTTATGCCATATTGATGTTTGCTGATAACACCACAGTCACAAGCCCAATTAAAGATAGTGACGAATCAGCGTATAGAAGGGAGATTGCAAATCTGGCTAAGTGGTCAGAGCAACAATCTCTCACTCAACGCCAGCAAGACCAAGGATCTGATTATTGACTTCAGGTGGTGGGACCAGACGGTCAGCAACCTTAAATTCCTTGGTGTTATCATTTCAGAGGACCTGTCCTGGGCCCAGCACTTAAGTGCAATTATGAAGAAAGCACAACAGCACCTCTACTTCCTTAGGAGTTTGCAAAGATACGGCATGACGTCTCAAACACGAATGTCCTTGAACAGAAAATCCTACAAAAAGTAGTGGATATGGCCCACAATAGATGACCCCAACAGACTCACAAGTGAAGGACTGGAAGGACTGTTTGGGGCCCTGAATGGTGGCAAGAGAGGAGGTGTAGGGACAGGTGTAGCACTTACGCTTACAGGGATAAGTGCCGGGTGGGAGATCTGTGGGGAGGGGCGTGTGAACCAGGGAGTCGCGGAGGGACTGATCCCTGCGGAAAGCGGAGAGGGGTGGAGAGGGCAAGATGTGTTTAGTGGTGGGGTCCTGTTGAAGGTGGCGGAAGTTGCAGAGGATAATGTGCTGGATCCAGAGGCTGGTGGGGTGGTAGGTAAGGACAAGGGGAACTCTGACTCTGTTGTGGTGGTGGGAGGATGGGGTGAGGGCCGAAGTGTGGGAAATGGAGGAGATGCGGGTGAGGGCATCATTGATGACAGCAGAAGGGAAACCACAATCCTTAAAGAAAGAGGACATTTGAGATGTTCTGGAATGGAAAACCTCATCCTCGGAGCAGATGCGGCAGAGACGGAGGAGCTGGGAATATGGAATGGCATTTTGGCATGTGGTGGGGTGGGAAGAGGTATAGTCGAGGTAGTTATGAAGAGTCAGTGGGCTTGTAGAAGATGTCAGTGGACAGTCTGTCTCCAGAGATGGAGACCGAGAGATCGAGAAAGGGGAGAGAAGTGTCCGAGATAGACCAAGTGAATTTGAGGGCTGGGTGGAAGTTTGAAGTAAAGTCAATGAAATTGACGAGCTCAGCATGGGTGCAGGAAGCAGCACCAATGTAGTCATCAATGTACCGAAGGAAAAGTTGGGGAGCAGTACCAGAATAGGTTTGGAGTACAGACTGTTCCACATAACCAACGAAGAGGCAGGCATAGCTGGGGCCCATGCGAGTGCCCATAGCTACACCCTTAGTCTGAAGAAAGTGGGAAGAGCCAAAGGAGAAGTTATTAAGTGTGAGTACCAGTTCCGCCAACCGGAGGAGGGTAGTGGTGGTGGGGAACTGGTGAGGTCTATTATCCAGAAAGTAGCAGAGGGCTTTGAGACCTTCTTGATGGGGAATGGAGGTGTATAAGGATTGGACATCCATAGTGAAAATGAAGCGGTCGGGACCGGGGAGCTGGAAGTTATTGAAGTGTAAACGTAACTTTGCTGGATCAAATAACGACAGCACAAAAAGATCGTTACTTATCTTTTCACCCATTTATTTCTTCGAGCTCAGCCGGCGAGTGAACTTGGACCCGACATCAGGGAGAGACCCTTTCTCATCTCCCCAGCGGTTCTACAAGTTCACTGCCCAATGTCAGAATTGTCAGAAGTTATGTGGCCACCGATACAAAAGAATAATCAGTTTGATAACCATTCCGGTCAAATCAATGGACTATTGACACAGAGAACAATCAGTTTGATAACTATTCCGGCCGAGTCAATGGACTATTGATGCAAAAGTACAATCAATTTGTTAGACACTCCAGCCACCTTAATTAAAGAAAGGAATGTCCTACCTGGTTTGCTGGAGCCACAACTTAATGACAAAGATAAGAACATCTGTCGAATTTGTGCTTTAATTCAGAAAGGAATGTTCTGTCTAATTTCCATCAGGTACTGCTTTTTGTCAAAATCAAAAGGTATGAAATGCCCAGAGACATCTAATGTGGATCTGGGCGAACTTTAATCCTTATCTTGCTCCAAAGAAAGCAGGAGTAAGACATTATTCAAACACACTGCAGTCACAGGCATAGTCAGTACTGAATCCATTGTTTACAGGAATCTTGAGAATTCCCCCATTCTCTTAAACTTTATCAGAAGAGGTGGAGGGCATGCGATGTATCCCAGATGTAGGTGGGGAGGGACTGAACTATGGGTGACAAAATGGAGTCCAAGTAGGCAGATACAAGTTCGGTGGGACAGGAGCAGGCAGAAACTATGGGTCTACCGGGACAGTCAGGCTTGTGGCTCTTGGGGAGGAGGTAAAACCGAGCGGTACGGGGTGTGGGAATTATGAGTTCAGCGGCTGAGGATGGAAGGTCTCCGGAGTTGATAAGGGTGGTGATGGTACAGGAGACAATGGTTTGATGTTTTTTGGTGGGGTCCTGTTCCAGGGGTAAGTAAGAGGAGGTGTCAGAGAGCTGTCGTTTGGCCTCAGTGAGGTAGAGGTCCATCCGCCAGACTACTACGGCACCACCTTTGTCAGCGGGTTTGATGGTGAGGTTGGGTTTAGTGCGGAGAGAGTGGAGGGCAGTGCGTTCAGAGGGTGTGAGGTTGGAACAGGAGAGAGGAGTGGTGAAGTTGAGATGGTTGATGTCTTGGCGACAGTTGGAGATGAAAAGATTGACTGCAGGTAGAAGGTCCAGGCGGGGTGTCCAGGAGGAGGAGGAGGGTTGAAGACAGGAGAAGGGGTCATCAGTAGGAGGAGGGGAATCCTTGCCAAAGAATTAGGCTCGGCGACGTAGGCAACAGAAGAAGAGTTCAGCATCATGGCGGGCACGGAACTCACTGAGGTGTGGACGGAGGGGGACAAAAGAGAGGCCCTTGCTAAAGACAGAACGTTCTACCTCAGAGAGGGGAAAGTCAGAGGGGATGGTGAAGACACGGCAAGGGTTAGGGCTTGGGTCAGAGGAGGGTGAAGAGTGGGAGGTCTCAGGAGGGACAGGGGTGTTGGGATATTCAGAGAGAGTGGGGTTAGGGGAGGACAAGGGATCAGAGAAATGGCAATGAGGGGTAGAGGGAAGGTTGGGAGTCGCAGGAAGGAAAGAGGGTAGTGGGAGAATCAGACGGGCGGTAGGACCCAGCGGCAGTAAGAGCGGTCCTGGTCTGGAGAGGGTCGGGACCTCAGTCCGAGCTGGATCCAGAGCTGGGGGTGGCGGAGCCTGTAGCCTGCAGGGCCCCAGAACTGAGGTCGGAGTCGGAGGCGAGTGAGTCCATGGCCCGCCGGGGGCTGCTGCCCATGCCCGGGAGGCGGTGGTTCCAGTCGGGGTCAGAGTCAGAGGCGGATGGGTCTTCAGCCTGCCGAAGGCCTGAGAAGTCGAGGTCCGAGGGGTTCGGGGTCCGGGCTGGAGCCGGTCGCCGTCATGGGTTCCAGGTGGGCGAGTTTGTGGTTCTTCTTGGACGCGAGGAAGGAGAAGAAACGGCAGTTGGAGGCGTGAATCTGGCGGAGAATGAAGTGTAGGAGAGGTCCATGGCAGACGGTGGAGAGCATGGCCCAGAGTGGTGGCAGAGAGAGAGACAGGGCCCGTAGGTATCTCCGCATGGCAGCGAGCGTGGTGCGGAGAATCTGGCAGGAGCAGCGGTCAATGAAGCGGAGGTACCTGGGATCCTCGCTGGGCCTGAACTGGGAGGCCTGGAACCGGAGCAGGAATCTCTGCGGTAACAGATGGCGGTGGAGACACGTTCCCAGGAAGGAGACGTGGCTGTGGTAGCGGGTCACATCTTATGAGTAATAAATGCAGAAAATCAGATAATTGCAAAGGGTTCACAAACTTTTTCTTGCAACTGTAAACCACATTTTTCCTGCCTTCTTAAGTTTGGTCATAATAAAACTGAATCTCTTGACCATGTCTGCATGCTCTTATGCATTGAGCTGCTGCCATGTGATTAGCTGATAAGATATATGCATGAAAGAACAGATTAATAGGTGTACCTAATAAAGTGTCCACTGAGAGTATACACACCTTGTATGTCAACAGAGGAACATGTTTTGAACACTAGAGAACTAAATGGGTATTATTAGCAAATCTATTTTTTCAAAACAGACATTAGTTTCCCACAGGTTGACATGAACGTTGATAAGTAGAGCAACACTCCTGTTTTCCAAACCAACATTCCTCACTCAGCTAACAGTACCAAAACAGATTAATGTGACTAAAAGTGAAAGAAGTAATTGAAGAATTCCGCCTGAGAGTTTGATTCACATTTGCATTCTATCCCATTTTATTCAGCACATTGACAAAATATGACTAGAAGTTAGTGTAAACAATGGCATAAGTGATTCAGAGTGCTTGTTTACTTGTCTAAGATCGCATAATTTACAAAAGCTTGAGGTTAATCCTTCCAAGTGAGCAATCCCATAAGTCACAATTATTCTCCTCTTATTTCTCTACAGCCCTACATTTTATTCCCCACTCATCGACCCCCTCCTCCCTTTTGATTATTTTGCAGTTGTCACTAAGGGACAATTTATGATGGTCAATTAATTGGTTTCGGAATGTGGGAGAAAACCAGAGCAGTCAGTAGGAATGAACACATTGAAAGGGATAATGTGCAAAATCCACTTTGACTGCACCTGAAGTTAGGATTGAACTTGAGACCCTAGAACTAAATGCTACACCTCTATGCTATCTGTCCTCTGGGCTAATAAAAATATAACTTGCATTTGTTTAACGCTATTCATGATCTTCCACTAACAAAAAGCAACATATTCAGTAGAGATCTGTACAAAACAAAAGGATTCCATTCCTTCATTACAATTATTGGATGGAGCTTCCAGAGACGGATTAATGAAGTTTTATTTCTGTGGCCAGTCTAGATTTCTTCTGCAGTCAAAATGTCCACAACTAGAAATCATAGGTTGTGCATGTGACTCTGAACAATCACATATGTACAAATTAATTTTGGCACATTGCTCACCAGTGAGCTGAATCCACCCCAAATGGAAAAGGTCCAGATTCAGAATAATGGAAGCTTCAAAGGCTGGCTTAATGTGCAATTACTTGAAGCAGCTCTGGAATATAAAACAAGCATTTGTGTAACTAATTAACTGGAGCGGCATGCAGTAATGAGATCAGATCCAAAGTACTGAATGCGTAAGAATTTACTTTAATTGATGATGTACTTAAAGTCTATTTCCAGAACTTCTATCTGTTTTTTTTAATATATGTAACCTCATTTTGGATTAGATAATGACTTCTAAATAATATTTCATGTCTATGCACATCAATTTCTTCAAGAATGCATAAATGCATTTTAGAGGCAGCTCTACAAACATGAGGAAGAAGCTGAATGATATGTGCTCCAGCCATATGTCCTACTTAATGCAAATTCAGATCAACTTGCGTGTTTGCCTCAAAGCAACCAATTATAAATTAATAACACATAAAAAAGACATAAATGACATACTGTTGCTGAAAAACTATAATTTTTCTCCAAGCTATTTGTGAAAATATAGACAGACAAAGGCGGGGATTTTGTGAGAAGTGCATTGATGCACTGAATTTTAAACGTAGAGTATCCACCTATTTGTGAAAATATAGACAGACATTGATGCACTGAATTTCAAATGTAGAGTATCCACCATATTATGCAAGCAACTGAGTTCAACTGTCTACCCTAATGTGTCCCTTCAATGCAGAATACAGATAAATACTAAGCTCAAAACTTACAACCATATTCTTCCCGTATCTCTGCATTTGGAAATGGGAGTTCAGCCAGAAGACTGTTGACTTCTTTCTCTTCAGCCGATTTATTTTTCTTCCTCTTTTTTACCTTTGGCCTCTTCCTTTTATCATCTGCTGTTTGTGTCCCATCAGGGACATCTGTACAAAAAAAAGAACAATAAAAATAATTTGAGATAGATATTATTTAGTGAGATTATTTCAGTAATCAGTCTGATTGAATGAGTAGCTGGAAAAGAGTGAAAAGATATTGTCACCCAGAAAGCTAATCGATTATAATGAATAAGAGAAAATTTGCAGACGCTGGAAATCCAAGCAACACACAGAAAATGCTGGAGGAACTTGACAGACCAGGCAGTATTGATGGTAAAGAGTACAGATGACGTTTCGGGCCGAGACCCTTCAGCAGGACTGGAGAACAAAAGATGAGGAGTAGAGTTAAAAGGTGGGGGGGAGGAGAAGGAGAAGGAGAGGGAGAAACACACGGTGATAGGTGAAACCAGGTGGGGGAATGGTGAAGTGAAGAGCTGGGATGTTGATTGGTGAAAGAGATATAGGGCTGGAGAAGGGGGAATCTAATAGGAGAGGACAGAACACCATGGAAGAAAGAGAAGGAGGGAGGTGCACCAGAGGGAGACAATGGGCAGGCAAAGAGAGATAAGGTGAGGGAGGAAAAAGGGGATGGGGAATGGTGAGGGAGGGGGGTAGCCATTACTAGAGGTTCAAGAAATTGAAGTCCATGCCATCAATTTGGAGGCTACTCAGCCGGAATATAAGTTGTTGTCCCTCCAACCTGAGTGAGGCCTCGACAATAGAGGAGGACATGGATACACATATCCCAATGGGAATGGAAATGGGAAGAGAAATTAAAATAGGTGGCCACTGGAAGATCCCACTTCTTCTGGCGGACAGAGCGTAGGTGCTCAGCAAAGCAGTCTCCCAATCTATGTCAGGTCTCACCGATATACAGGCGGCCACACTGGGAGCACCAGACACAATATATGACCCCAACAGACTCACAGGTGGAAGGTCTGTTTGGGGCCCTGAATGGTAGTGAGGGAAGAGGTGTAGGGGCAGGTGTAGCACTTGTTCCGCTTGCAAGGAGGGAGATTAGTGGGGAGGGACAAATGTATAAGGGAGTCGTGTAGGGAGCGATCCCTGCAGAAAGCAAAAGTGGGGAGGAGGGAAAGATGCGCTTGGTGGCAGGATCCTATGGGAGATGGCAGAAGTTGTGGAGAATTATGCGTTGGACGTGGAGGCTGCTGGGATGGTAGGTGAGGACAAGAGGAACCCTATCCCTGGTAGGGTGGTGGGAGGATGGGGTGACAGCACACATGTATGAAATGGAAGAAATGTGGTTGAGGGCAGCGTTGATGGTGGAGGAAGGGAAGCCCCTTTCTTTGAAGGAGGAGGACAACTCCTTCGTTCTGAAATGAAAAGCCTCATCCTGAGAGCAGATGAAGTGCAGACGGAGAAATTGAGAGAAGGGATAGCATTTTTACAAGTAACAGGGTGGGAAGAGGTATAATCCAAGTAGCTGTGAGAGTCCGTGGGTTTATATAGTCCAGGTAGCTGTGCGAGTCCTTGGGTTCATATATAAACCAGGTAGTTGTGAAGTGATATGATGAGGTGATTCATCCAGAAACAGGCCCTTCTGCCTACCATGCTAACCTTTATGACTATCTGTTCTAATTCCATTTGTCTGTAACCTTCTGTATTTACCTACTTAAGTGTCTCAGAAATGTATTCAATCTCTGTAAAAAAAAAATTTCCTCAAATCCTGTTCAATGATCCTTTTTATCACCTTAAACCTATGCCCTCTGTTTATAAGCCCCTATCATGGTATTGAGGTACCCTTTGTACAAAGGTGTCCTCAAGAAGCCTACAACCTTATCATGGTTTGGAACCTTGTGTACCTCATGACCCAGAGAGCTATGTTGGATGGAGTTGGGGCTTGTAAGGTCACCCATGCCAAACAGGTCAAAGGGTAGAGGCCAGACTAGGAGTGGCCCACCTCTTTATACACCATTCTCAGATTATCCCTCAGTTTCCTTTGCTCTAGGGGGGAAAAAAAACACACATACAATCTTTCCTACAGATTTATCAATCTTTATGAATTCCATAATATCCAACACCTATTCCATATTATAGTGACATGCACCAGGTCATCGACATACCCCTCCCTGAGCTCAATATCTTCCAAGTTATTATCCCTGGTGAATACAAATGAGAACCATTCATGTAGGACCTCGCCCACATCATCTATCTCCATACCTAAATAGATAGATATACTTTATTGATCCCGAGGGAAATTGGGTTTCGTTACAGCTGCACCAACCAAGAATAGAGCATAAATATAGCAATACAAAAACCACAAACAATCAAACAACAATATGCAAACTATGCCGAATGGAAATAAGTCCAGGACCAGCCTATTGACTCAGGGTGTCTGACCCTCCATGGGAGGAGCTGCAAAGTTCGATGGCCACAGGCAGGAACAACCTCCCATGACACCCAGTGTTGTATTTTGGTGGAATATGGCCGGAGTCCAACAGCAAAAAGTTCAATATCTGGACTACAACCACGTTCCTCGATCGTAATATGACCAGGATTGCACCATCCGTTGTTAACCAGAACAGCAAGCCCCCCTCTCTTTTACGCTTAGCGCTCTCAGTCCATACCTTTAGTCCATAAGGGAACCTGCTCTATCCTTGATTACCTTTTTGTTTCTGATCTATTTCAAGATTCAAGACTGCTTATTGATATTCTTCAGTATACAAGTGTAAAGGAGAGCAAAATGATTGTTACTCCAGATCTGAAGGAGCATAAGAAAAGCCACGTAAGCAGAAAGAGCACAATAAGTATACATAAATACATAAGTTAGCTTATGTATTGTATATACATAAAGTGACAGTATAAAAGGTGACTCTGACAGGACATGGCAAAGTTGTGCTGTTTAGGGGTGTGATGGGGTAGATTAACGGGTGGAGGTGTTGATCAGCCTGACAGTTTGGGATTTACAGAAATGTTCTGGAATTCTAATTCTTACTTGTCAAGGATATTTCATGGCCCCTTTTTGCCCTCCTAATTCATTTCTTTCCGACACCTTCTATGAGATTCATTCAATTCAGTTGCCTATACATGTATTAAATTTCCTTTTTGTTTCTTCAATATCTTTTGTCATCAAAGGTTCTGTAATCATAACATCTTTGCCTTTTATCCTTATTGGAACATACTGACCCCAAACTCCTACAAACTCTCTCTTTTAAAAGTCTCCCACATCAGATATTGTTTTATTTACAAACATCTCCTCTCAGTCAATTTTCACCAGGCCCTCTCTTAAGCTATTGAAGTCAACCTTTACACAATTTAGGACTTTGACTTCAGGATTAAACCTACCCCTTTTCATAACTAGCTTAAAACTATCACCGTAGTGTTCCCCCACTTCCACCAGCTGTTCAGTTTCAGTTCTTAAGAAAAGGCTGAACATTGCACTAAATCTAGTAGGACGCTATATTTTGTCTCATAAAACTCCCTTGTACTTAACAAATTCGACATCCAAGTTTCTTACATTAAAGCAATCCCAGTCTATATTGGGAAAGTTAAAATTCCTCTCGACATTAACTTACTGCTATTATACTTTTCTGTGATTTACTTACATATCTATTCCTCTAATTCTTACTAACTATTGGGAGATCCATACTGTAACCCCAGCAAAGTTATCACTTCTTCCTGATTCCTAAGTTATCACCTCATCAGACTATCCCCTCCAAGAAGTTCAAGTACCTGAAATTCTAGTCGGGTTATTCTATCCTAAGAACTAAACTGCAGAAGGCTGGTAAATAAAGCACTCTGTGGAGGATCAGCGAATTACTGAAAGCATTTTCTTCAGTCAGTTTAAATGTGGATCATCTTGCTGTCATTCTAACATCAATATTTATGTCATAATTGTTGTAAATTCAATGAGGACAGTAAAATGGTGGAACTGCTCTATATTGTGTATTTACTTAGTCACGCTGAAGTGAATTCAAAAGTACCAATTCTGAAAAGAGTATTTTTTACAGATCACACATCACAGATAACATCTGCTTATTTTGTAAAGAGTATTTCAATGATTCATGCTTTACATTGCTTACATTCCTGTTTTCAGTACAATTGTCATAGGCAATAAGACCATAAAAGATATTTCTGGCATGGATAAAGCAGTGGCTGACTGGCAGGAGGCAAAGAGTGGGAATAACAGGAGCCTTTTCTGTTTGGCTGCCAGTGACTAGTGGTGTTCCACAGGGGTCTGTGTTGGAACCAATTCTTCTTACATTATACGTCAATGATTTGGATGATGGAATTGATGGCATGTTTGCAAAGTTTGCAGATGATAAGAAGACAGGTGGAGGGGTAGGTAGTTTTAAGGAAGTAGAAAGGCTACAGAAGGACTTTAGACAGATTAGGAGAACGGGCAGCTGGTATACAGCATGAATCATTGAAGTGTCGGGAAGTGTATGGTCATGCACTTCGGTAGGAAAAAGGATAGGGTTGACTATTTTCTAAATGGAGAGAAAATAGAAATACCTGTGGACTAGAATATAAAAGCAAGGATGCAATGTTGAGACTTTATAAAGCATTGGTGAGGCCTTACTTGGTGTATTGGGAGCAGTTTTGGGCCCCTTATCTTAGAAAAGATGTGCTGAAACTGGAGAGGGTTCAAAGGAGGTTTATGAAAATTAAATGGCCTGTCATATGAACAGCGTATGATGGCTCTGGGCCTGTTTTCGCTGTAATGTAGAGGAATGAGTGGTGATCTTAGTAAAATGTATCAAATGGTGAAAGGCCTTTATAGAAGAAGGTGTTTCCTGTGGTGGGAGAGTCTAACACCAGAAGCCACAGCTTCAGAATAGAGAGGCGTCCTTTTAGAATAGAGATGGAGGAATTTCTTTAGTCAGAAAGCGGTGAATCTGGGGAATTTGTTGCCACAGACAGCTGTAGAGGCCAAGTCTTTATGCATATTTAAAGCAGAGGTTGATAGATTCTTGATTGGTCAAAGCATAAGGGATACAGGGGGAGGCAGGAGATTGAGGCAGAGAGGAAAAATGGATCAGCCATGATGAAATGGCGAAGCAGACTCAATGGGCCAAATGGCCTAATTCTGCTCCCATATCTTATGGTCTTATGTAGAATTAGGCCATTTGGCACATCGAGTCTGCTCTACCATTTCATCATGGCTGATCCATTTCCCTCTCAGCACCTTTGAATCCTCTCCAATATCGGCACATCCTTTCTAAGATAAGGGACCCAAAACTGCTTACAATACTCCAAGTGAGGCTTTACCAGTGCCTTATAAAAGCCTCAACATTACATCCTTGCTTTTATATTCTAGTCCACTAACATTGCATTTGCCTTCCTCACCACCAATTCAACCTGCAAATTAACCTTCAGGAAATTCTGCACAAGGACTCCCAAATCCTTTTAGAAACATAGAAACATAGAAAATAGGTGCAGGAGTAGGCCATTCGGCCCTTCGAGCCTGCACCGCCATTTATTATGATCATGGCTGATCATCCAACTCAGAACCCTGCATCAGTCTTCCCTCCATACCCTCTGATCCCCCTAGCCACAAGGGCCATATCTAACTCCCTCTTAAATATAGCCAATGAACTGGCCTCAACTGTTTCCTGTGGCAGAGAATTCCACAGATTCACCACTCTCTGTGTAAAGAAGTTTTTCCTAATCTCAGTCCTAAAAGGCTTCGCCTTTATCCTCAAACCGTGACCCCTTGTTCTGGACTTCCCCAACATTGGGAACAATCTTCCTGCATCTAGCCTGTCCAATCCCTTTAGGATTTTATACGTTTCAATCAGATCCCCCTTCAATCTTCTAAATTCCAACGAGTACAAGCCTAGTTCATCCAGTCTTTCTTCATATGAAAGTCCTGCCATCCCAGGAATCAATCTGGTGAACCTTCTTTGTACTCCCTCTATGGCAAGGATGTCTTTCGTCAGATTAGGGGACCAAAACTGCACACAATACTCCAGGTGTGGTCTCAACAAGGCCTTGTACAACTGCAGTAGTACCTCCCTGCTCCTGTACTCGAATCCTCTCGCTATAAATGCCAGCATACCATTCGCCTTTTTCACCGCCTGCTGTACTTGCATGCCCACTTTCAATGACTGGTGTATAATGACACCCAGGTCTCGTTGCACCTCCCCTTTTCCTAATCGGCCACCATTCAGATAATAATCTGTTTTCCTATTTTTGCCACCAAAGTGGATAACTTCACATTTATCCACATTAAATTGCATCTGCCATGAATTTGCCCACTCACCCAACCTATCCAAGTCACCCTGCATCCTCTTAGCATCCTCCTCACAGCTAACACTGCCGCTCAGCTTCGTGTCATCCGCAAACTTGGAGATGCTGCATTTAATTCCCTCATCCAAGTCATTAATATATATTGTAAACAACTGGGGTCCCAGCACTGAGCCTTGCGGTACCCCACTAGTCACTGCCTGCCATTCTGAAAAGGTCCCGTTTATTCCCACTCTTTGCTTCCTGTCTGCTAACCAATTCTCTATCCACATCAATACCTTACTCCCAATACCGTGTGCTTTAAGTTTGCACACTAATCTCCTGTGTGGGACCTTGTCAAAAGCCTTTTGAAAATCCAAATATACCACATCCACTGGTTCTCCCCTATCCACTCTACTAGTTTTACACTTCAGACTTTTGAGATTTCTCTCCATTTAGGAAATAGTCAATTGCAAAATGTCTCTGTTTTGAAGCCCAACTCCCACTGTTGTCATGACATTATTGAAATAAGAGAACCAGAATCAGATTTATTATCACTAACATATGCCATGAAATTTGTTGTTTTCCATTAATCTCAGAGATAAAAGCAGATATGCATAGATGGAATCTTATCCCCTTTTTAAGTTTAAATTCAAGGATAAATACTATAAAAATGAATATTCTTCCTCGGTTATTGTATCTTTTCCATACTTTACCGGTGGAGGTGGATGATAATCAATTCAGGGAATGGGACAAATGGATTTCCCGCTTCATTTGGCAAGGAAAGAAACCTAGAATTCGATATAACACCTTACAGTTAGGGAAGGAAGGAGGAGGTATGGTTCTTCCTTGCCTGAGAAATTATTTTTATGCCTCACAGATAACCCCTCTGTTATATTGGTGTAATAGGGAATATAAGGCTAGATGGAAGGAAATAGAATTTGGATTAGTTGACAGTTTTCTTCTACAGGCCTCAATAGCTGACAAAGGATTGATGGCCCAGTTGGAAAAATTTAAAAACAGTTGGATAAATCTTACATTAAAAGTATGGCAGAAGGTGGTTAATTCATGTGGAATTAATAACATGTTAAAACTCTTCAGATGGTGTGCATATGATACCGAATTCCTTCCCAACAGAGGAGATAAAAGATTTGAGCTATGGATAAAGAAAGGTCTTACAACCTACCTCTCATTTATAGATAAAAGAGTATTACAAAGTTTCCAAATCCTGCAGGACAAACATGGCCTAGAACACAATGACTTTTTTTAGGTACCTTCAAGTACGAAACTATGTTAACCAGAGTTGTAAATATACAGACCTATCAACAGTAGAATTAGAATTTTCCAAGATTCTGAATTCAGCTTGCAGTTCAATACCTAGTAAATCAGTTTCTCGATTAAATAATGCACTCTCCCATGCTAAAAATGTAAACACACTGTATATTAAAGAGAAGTGGGAGAAAGAAGCGGGGTTGGTACTTCCAGAGGAGGCTTGGGGGAAAATCTGCAGCTTTCAATGGTCCTCGACTAATTCTTTGACTTGGAGAGAACATTGTTGGAAAAACATTATAAGATACTTCAAGACCCCATATCAGGAAAAATATAAAGATACAAACATGACATGTTGGAGAAGGTGCGGCTCCAAGGAGGCAAATCATTTTCATATTTTCTGGGATTGCCCTAAATTAAGTCTATATTGGGAAGGTATTCATAGAACATTAGTTAAGGTACTTAGGTCCCAGATACCTCTGAACTTTGAGACGCTCTATTTGGGGCATGTATTGTTTCTTGAACAGAAGGAAGATATAAAGTTGCTGCAGGCCCTCTTAGCGGCAAGTAAGAAATCAATCACTAGAAAGTGGCTAAATCCAATACCACCTACATTAGAAGATTGGCACAAAATTATCTTGGAAATATTTAAAATGGAAAAGTTGACTTACTCCCTGAGAATTCAAAAAGAAAAATTTTATCAAATCTGGAATAAATGGATTGAATATATAACCCCAATGCGAGCAGACTTTAGATGACTCTCCTAATGATTTATACTGCTCTTCTCATCAACACAGTAATATTGCTAACGTAAGCACCCCTAGTCTAAATGTCTTTTTTTTTGTTTTCTTTTGGAAAATAGAGAATTAACACAAGTAAAGGGAAAGATTTGGAAAAGGGATAAAAAATGATAAAATTAAGTAAATAAGTATATAGGGATTGGATAATTATGTCTGGGGGCAGGAGCAAGCATGAACAAATTAAGATATAAATACCTACAATGGTTGTTACATAGGCTTACATACAACATTTTGGACCAGTAGAAACTATTATTACTATTTTTCTTAACAACTAATACCATTACTTAGCCTAATAGATTAGAATTACCACTGTACATAATTATCTATTTAAGTGTCTAATGTCCTTTTATATCATCTCAATGTGTACTGAAGAATGTATAAATAATTATAGTTTTATACATATAAAAAGATGGAAAAGGTTATATGTGTGAAAAAAGTACATGATATTTGTGAATTCCTTATCCAAATAAAAATAAAATTTAAAAAAAAAGAAATTTGTTGTTTTATGGCAACAATACAGTGCAAGTCAAAAAAAATTAGTATAACGTGCACTAAACAAATAAATAGTGCAAAAGAGGAATATTGTTCATGGACCGTTCAGAAATTTGATGGCCGAGGGGAAGGAGCTCTTCCTAGAACATGGAGTGTCAGTGCTCGGGCTACCATACCTCCTCCCTGATGGCAGTAATGAGAAGATGGCATGTCCTGGTTGTGAGTGTCCTTAATGAGGGATGCCCCTGTTTTGAGGCACCATCTTAGAAAGATTTCCTCAAAATCCTCAAAATCTGAGATGTCCTTGAATACCTATGCCCATGACGAAGCTGGCTGAGTTTACAACCTCTGCCGCCTATTGCAATCTTACCCATTGGAGCCTCCAAACCAGACAGTGCTATAAACAGTCAGAAAGCTCTCCACTGTACGTCTGTAGAAAGTTGTTATTCATACCAAATCTCCTTAAACTCCTAATGAATTTTAGCCACAGGCATGCCTTCTTCATGATTGCATCAATATGGTGGGCCCAGGATAGATTCTCTGAGATGTTAGTGCCCAGGAACTTGAAAATGCACACCTTGTCCAATGCTAAACCCTCAGTGAGGATTGGTGTATGTTTTCCTGACTTCCTCTTCCTGCAGTCCATCATCAATTCCTTTAATGTCTTGCTGATGTTGAGTGCAAGGTTGTAGTTGAAATGCCATTCAAACACCTGAACCACTGATCTGTCTTGCAATCTGCAGGTGCTGAAAATCCAAAGCAACACACACAAAGTGCTGGAGGAACTCAGCAGGTCAGGCAGCATCAATGGGACAGAGTAAACAGTTGATGTTTTGGGCCGAGACCCTGTCCTAATGAAGGGTCTCTTCTCGAAACCTCAACTATTTACTCTTTTCTAAAGATACTGCCTAACCTGCTGAGTTCTCCTAGCGTTTTGTGTGATCTCTCTTGCTCCAGTACACCTCCTCATTGCCATCCAAGATTCTGCCAATGACAGCGGTGTCACTGCTGAATTTACATGATGACATTTGAACTGTGCCTAGCCACACTGTCGTGAGTGTAGAGGCGGTAGAGCTGTGGGCTAAGCACACATCACTGAGGTACGATTGTCAGTGACGTGATGTTATTACCAATCTTCACCGATTATCTTCTCCTGATGAGGAAGTCCAAGAATCCAGTTGCGGAGAGAGGTACAGAGGCACAGATTTTGAAGCTTGTTGATAAATACTGAAGGTAAGATGGTGTTGAATGATGAGTAGAATCAATAAACAGCTGCTGTTTTGTAGATGTTGCTTATGTCCAGGTGCTCCAAAGCTACCTGGAGAAATAGTGAGACTGTCCACTGTAGATTTGTTGTGGCGGTAGACATATTGCAGCGGGTCCAGGTCCTCGCTCAGGCAAGAGTTGATTTTAATCATGATCAATCTCTCAGAACCTTCATCACAGTAGATGTGAGTGCTACCAGGTCATAGTCATTGAAGCAGATCACCCTGCTCTTCCTGGGCACCTATTTGATGCTCTTTTGAAGCAGGTGGGAACCTCTGACATCAGCAGGTTGAAGATGTCCTTGAGCACTCTCGCTAGTTGGTCAGTACAGGTTTTCAGTGCCCTGCCAGGTACACCATCAGTGACCGAAGCCTTGTGAAATAGAAGATAACTGTATGTTTTCCCAATGTCAAAACCAGCACTTATCCCTGAATCTAAATCACTGAAAAAAAGTTATCTGCCTTATTCCTGTTTTATCAGTAACTATAAACTGGTAGCCAAGTTTGCCTGTAGTAAAGTATTATATCACTGTTGAATGCTTTGAGACTTGCCAAATTTGAGGAGGCACAATAAAAATACAGTTCATTGCTTATTGGAAATGGACACATTTTATCTACGTTCCTATTGGTTACAGAATTACACACTCCAAACCATAAATATAATAGATTTGCTTCCTCCAATGCTGGCACAAAACTAAACTAAACCAGAAAAACAACTAAATCTTGTGAATGTGTTAAAAATCCATCTGGACTGATTTGCAGCATATACGTTTGTATATTCTACTGACAAAACTATGACAAAAATCATTTTCCAGAAATGATCTCCAGCTCAGCATAATTTAAGTTTTATGTTTTGATCATTTTTGCAGCTAAAATCAATCTGTTTAGTTTAGGCATCTAAATATTTAATAATTTAAGTTTTCAATTTTGTAAAAAAAAATTAAAGCTTTGCATGAAGATTAAAGCAAATTTGCATAAATCTATAGGCTTAAATCATTATGCTCATTTTGCAGCAGCATTACTATCATAAACACCAAAATGTTAAAGTACAGATACAACATCCTCAGCCATATGCTTTGTTTAAAAGTGTTAATTTTATCATTGATTAATTATGAATTCTGTTCACCAAGACTGGAAGTAGTTTCTCACCGCAAGTTGTGTTTGAAGTGAAATTGAAATTAGTGTTTATATGATAAAATTGCATCCTGCCAACCCAAACCATTACGTATAATAAACTCAATGGTTGCTACTAATTGAACATAGAACATAGAATACTACAGCACAGTACAGACCCTTCGGCCCACAATGTTGTGCCGACCCTCAAACCCTGCCTCCCATATAAGCCCCCACCTTAGATTCCTCCATATACCTGTCTAGTAGTCTCTTAAACTAGTGTATCTGCCTCCACCACTGACTCAGGCAGTGCATTCCACGCACCAACCACTCTCTGAATGAAAAACCTTCCTCTAATATTCCCCTTGAACTTCCCACCCCTTACCTTAAAGCCATGTCCTCTTGTATTGAGCAGTGGTTCCCTGGGGAAGAGGCACTGGCTATCCACTCTATCTATTCCTCTTATTATCTTGTATACCTCTGTCATGTCTCCACTCATTCTCCTTCTCTCCAAAGAGTAAAGCCCTAGCTCCCTTAATTTCTGATCATAACGCATACTTTCTAAACCAGGCAGCATCCTGGTAAATCTCCTCTGTACCCTTTCCAATGCTTCCACATCCTTCCTATAGTGATGTGACCAGAACTGGACACAGTACTCCAAGTGTGGCCTAACCAGAGTTTTATAGAGCTGCATCATTACATCGCGACTCTTAAACTCTATCCCTCGACTTATGAAAGCTAACACCCCATAAGCTTTCTTAACTACCCTATCCACCTGTGAGGCAATTTTCAGGGATTTGTGGACATGTACCCCGAGATCCCTCTGCTCCTCCACACTATCAAGTATCCTGCCATTTATTTTGTACTCTGCCTTGGAGTTCGTCCTTCCAAAGTGTACCACCTCACACTTCTCCAGGTTGAACTCCATCTGCCACTTCTCAGCCCACTTCTGCATCCTATCAATATCTCTCTGCAATCTTTGACAATCCTCTATACTATCTACAACACCACCAACCTTTGTGTCGTCTGCAAACTTGCCAACCCACCCTTCTACCCCCACATCCAGGTCGTTAATAAAAATCACGAAAAGTAGAGGTCCCAGAACAGATCCTTGTGGGAAACCACTAGTCACAATCCTCCAATTTGAATGTACTCCCTCCACCACCACCCTCTGCCTTCTGCAGGCAAGCCAATTCTGAATCCACCTGGCCAAACTTCCCTGGATCTCATGCCTTCTAACTTTCTGAATAAGCCTACCATGTGGAACCTTGTCAAATGCCTTACTAAAATCCATATAGATCATATCCACTCCACTACCCTCATCTATATGCCTGGTCACCTCCTCAAAGAACTCTATCAGGCTTGTTAGACAGGATCTGCCCTTCACAAAGCCATGCTGACTGTCCCTGATCAGACCATGATTCTCTAAATGCCTATAGATCTTATCTCTAAGAATCTTTTCCAACAGCTTTCCCACCACAGATGTAAGGCTCACTGGTCTATAATTACCCGGACTATCCCTACTACCCCTACTACCTTTTTTGAACAAGGGAACAACATTCGCCTCCCTCCAATCCTCCAGTACCATTCCCGTGGACAACGAGGACATAAAGATCCTAGCCAGAGGCTCAGCAATCTCTTCTCTCACCTCGTGGAGCAGCCTGGGGAATATTCCGTCATGCCCTGGGGACTTATCTGTCCTAATGTATTTTAACGACTCCAACACCTCCTCTCCCTTAATATCAACATGCTCCAGAACATCAACCTCACTCATATTGTCCTCACCATCATCAAGTTCCCTCTCATTGGTGAATACCGAAGAGAAGTATTCATTGAGGACCTCGCTCACTTCCACAGCCTCCAGGCACATCTTTCCACCTTTATCTCTAATCGGTCCTACCTTCACTCTTGTCATCCTTTTTTCCTTCACATAACTGAAGAATGCCTTGGAGTTTTCCTTTACTCTACTCACCAAGGCCTTCTCATGCCCCTTCTTGCTCTTCTCAGCCCCCTCTTAAGCTCCTTTCTTGCTTCCCTACATTCCTCAATAGACCCATCTGATCCTTGCTTCCTAAACCTCATGTATGCTGCCTTCTTCCACCTGACTAGATTTTCCACCTCACTTGTCACCCATGGTTCCTTCACCCTACCATTCTTTATCTTCCTCACCAGGACAAATTTATCCCTTACATCCTGCAAGAGATCTCTAAACATCGACCACATGTCCATAGTACATTTCCCTGCAAAAACACCATCCCAATTCACACCCGCAAGTTCTAGCCTTACAGCCTCATAATTTGCCCTTCCCGAATTAAAAATTTTCCTGTCCTCTCCGATTCTATCCTTTTCCATGATAATGCTAAAGGCCAGGGAACGGTGGTCACTGTCCCCCAGATGCTCACCCACTGAGAGATCTGTGATCTGACCCGGTTCATTACCTAGTACTAGATCTAGTATGGCATTCCCCCTGGTCGGCCTGTCCACATTCTGTGACAGGAGTCCATCCTGGACACACTTAACAAATTCTGCCCCATCTAAACCCTTGAAACTAATCAGGTGCCAATCAATATTAGGGAAGTTGAAGTCACCCATGATAACAACCCTGTTATTTTTGCACCTTTCCAAAATCTGCCTCCCAAATTGGGTTTCTGGAATGCAATTTGAGTGTTCTTCTTAGAGAAGAAGTGATTTTTTTTCTCTACGAGTCAAAACTTTTAAATATTGTGCTTGAATAATGCATGGAGTTTACACAAATCTGCACTGCAGTGCTTCTTTCTTTGAAATTTAGCGAAATGTACTGGAGCAAAGGTAAAAACAAAGTTATTATGCATGTATTTGAACTGTGGAAAATCATTGCAATATGATAGTATTTAAAGAGCATATTTTTAACTTTACAGTACAGAACCAGGCCCTTCCACCCATTAGTATGTGCTGAACCAAGACGAGTCCTTTCATTACTAACCAAGGTATTTTGACCTGTGCCAAATGCCTCTTACTCAAGGGACTATTTTAAACTCTCTATCGGTCATTTCGAAAAGCATAGAGCATACTGATTGAAATTTCCCTTTGTCTTGAATGGATGAACCTTTTTAACAATGATTCATATAGTCATCTCTTTGTTTTGGTATAAAACCCTGACTGATAAAATGTGACAGATGTACAGATGGGACTGCTTACTAATAATCATTTAACCAGATTATATTTACATGAGCATTTGTTTGGATCCCCTCGGTGTTTTTATTTGCTAGGTCATGTACAGCTATTAAACATTGTGTGAACACCAGTAGTTTGTGTTTGCTACAATTTAATGGAAATATAGGATTAAAGAAAAAACCTTCATACAGAGAAGCATATTTCTTCCAGGAAACGAACGATTACTCGCCTCCTGTGTGCAATGCATGACTAGCAGCTATACCTGACTGGAGGCCAAAATGTGACATAGAAGATTGTATACTTCAGAGTGATTCTACCACAAACTGGCTAATCCTCTCAGCCTAATAGAAAAAAAGAAATGAAGAACTTACATGTATGATTTCAATTCCAAAGTGTCTTACATTCAATAAAATAATTTAGCACTTTTTCAGTCACTTTTGTGATGCAGAAACTCCACAAACAGCAATATTATTAATAGCAGATATTCTGTTTGATTCCCTACTTATTGTGATCCGAAGACACAGCCTCAGAATAGAGGGGTGTCCTCTTAGAACGGCAATGAGGAGAAATTTCTTTACCCAGAGACTGGTCAATCTGTGGAACTCTTTGCCACAGGCAGCTGTGGAAGCCAAGTCTTTATATATATTTAAGGTAGAGGTTGATAGATTCTTGATTGGTTAGTGCATGAAGCAATATGAGGAGAAGGCAGGAGATTGGGACTGAGAGGGAAAATGGGTCAGCCATAATGAAATGATGGAGCAGACTCGATGGGCCAAAAGGCCAAATTCTGCTCCTATATCATACGATGCTCCAGCTGAATTGTGTATGTGTAATATCTTTATTTCAGCTCAGAATCTTTCTTACAAAACAACACAATAGCTGCAGTACTCAAAACTTCGGGCAATTTTCGTTTGCACATACTCTTTCCTAACACCATTCAGCTCAGTAAACCTCTATTGTGGTCAACATGCTAATCAGCAGAAGACCAAATTCACACTCTTTGGGTTTGAGCATTCCATGCAACACACTGAAGCCCTCCAGGAAGAAAAATATTCCCGGCACATCCCGTGTCTTGCTTTTGCCATATGGCAGAGTAGGAGCCTTCCAGTGAGAAAAAAAATCTCACTGAGCTAATTCCTTCTAGCAGCTTTTCTTGTATTTATCAAGCTCCCTTGATTACTGGCTAGCTGTAGCAAATGCATCTGCAGAGTTTAAATCAATTCCTAATTAATGTACCAACAATGTAATCCTTTGTTTTTCACTTGTTAATGAGAATTGTAAACGCTTTCTCTGGTAGGGTACTGAGCTACTGGATGAGCAGGATAAGACACAATCAGCAGAACTTTGGACGAGCTAATATTAATCAAGGCAAGCCAAGAAAATATTGGTATAATAATTCAATTTCTCAGACACCAGTGATGGAAATGTTCCAATAACAATGGAATAGGTTAGATAGAAACACTCTGAACAATCAGAAATACTCAGAATCAAAATCAGGTTTAATATCACTGGCGTATGTCATGAAATTTGTTGTCTTTGTGGCAGCAGTACAATGCAATACATAATAATAGAGAAGAAAAACTTTTCTATTGTATATGTATATTAAGTAGTTAAGCTACTAGTGCAAAATTTTAAACTTAAAGGAAGTAGTGAGGTAGCATTCATTGGTTCAGTCTCCACTCAGAAAACTGATGGCAGGGGGGAAGGAGCTATTCCAGGATCATTGACGGTCTGCCCTCAGGCTCCTATACCTCCTCCCTGATAGGTAGCAATGAGAACAAGGCATGTCCTGGGTGATGTTGCATGCCGCTTTTTTGAGGCATCTCTCCTTGAAAACGTCCTGGGTAATAGGGAGGCTGGAGCCCATGATGGAGCTGACTAAGATTACAAGTCTCTGCAGCTTAAGTTGATCTTGTCCAGTCGTCGTGCCCCTCCCCACCACCACCACCACCAGACGGTGATGCAGCCAGTTAGAATGTTCTCATGGTACATCTGTAGAAATTTGAGAGTCTCTTTGGTGATATACCAAATGTCCTCAAATTCCTAACGGAATATAGCCGCTGTCTTTGGTGAAATGCATAAAAAATGAGCCAGGCGTACACCTCAGTCATACAGAGCACCAGTGGTAACTTTCATGCGGATGGTTTAATTCATTAGGATAATGCAACACAGTGGTTAACTTATAGGACTGATATCCAAAGGCTTAAATGTTAACTGTTTCTCTCTCCACAGATACTGCCAGGTCTGCTGAATGCTTCTGGCATCTTCTGTTTTGGATTCACCACTTCATACTTCCCTCTCTACATAACCTGCTCCAGCCCTATAGCCAAGTTCAAAAAAACACAACTAATGTGTCTACAGTAAACTCTCACAGACACAAATATAATAGTCAACACTATCCAGTATTCCCCAGCTGTGGTATTTTGAGGATTGTCACTCCATTCCTTAAGCTACCTGGGCCCTATCCTCTGGAACTCTCTCCCAAAACCCCTTGATCAATTTTTTTTTCAGGACATAACTTCTAACATATTTTTATTAGCTTCCCCTGAAATCATACATAGTATCATGTCACCTTTTTGATAATAATCCTCTGAAGCACCTTGGAAAAAAATTGGTATGTCAAAGTTTGGACATAAATAGAAATAACTATTGATGCATTTGTCTATATCGTTCTCTTGTAAATAACTGGCCAGCTTTGCAATGTAATTTGGCTCTCTGAAAATACAACACTTTTTTCCCAATTTAGATTAAAGAGACATTGCCCCTGTCCATTCACACTCCCTTTCCTTAATTCAGATAGCATGCTACTATCCTCACCATTGAAAACCAATGACTGATGCAATGGATGTCCAGGCTTAATATACACCCATGTTTTTCTCTCTCCAACAAACTGCATCAGGTGCAGCACAGTGGTGCAGAGGGAGAACTGTTGTTGCACAGTCCCAGTGACCCAGGTTTGATCCTCATCCTGCCCTCAAGTGTTGTCCTTGTAGAGACTCCCAGTGAATGCATAAGTTTCCTTCCACACCTCAATGTCATGCAGACTGATAGGTTCGTTGGCTATTAATTGAGCCTGGAGGTGGTGGATAGTACACGAGTCTGGAGATAACTGATTGACACAGTCAGGCCAATCATGGCACTAACATGGTTAGATCCCAGGATCGACCCTCATCTCTTCAAGACTTGCACCTCCATGTACCGATCCAAGTGCTTCTTAAATGGTACTATTGTACCTGCCTCCACCAATTACTCTGGCAGCCCGTTTATATACTCACCGCCCTCTGTGTGAAAAAATTACCCCTCAATTCCTGCAACGATGTCCAGTGACTAAGATGATTTGTCTCCAACAGTGACAATCACTTTCTTTCGCACGAGCTATCATCAACTTAACAAAATAACTTCTTCCCCATTCCGTTTGGTAGAACCCAAAATGAGCTCTGGGAAAGTGGGGTACTGATGAGCAAGGTAGGATATGTGTTGCTTTTAATGGAGAGCACATTCCGCTTTGCTGGGCTGCTCGAATTACTTGTCAGAGGAGCAGCTGGTTGTGGCACGTGTCAGGATGCTGTTAGGCCCTCTTTCATTCACTGTCCATCATGCAAGCAGATACTAAGAAAGTGTGTGCTAAACACTTCCAAGTATCCTACCATTTACTTTGTACTCTGCCTTGGCGTTTGTCCTTCCAAAGTGTACCACCTCACACTTCTCCGGGTTGAACTCCATCTGTCACTTCTCAGCCCACTTCTGCACCTTACCAATGTCTCTTTGCAATCTTCGACAATCCTCTACACTATCCACAACACCACCAACCTTTGTGTCGTTTGCAGACTTGCCAACCCACCCTTCTGCCCCCACATCCAGGTCGTTAATAAAAATCACGAAAAGTAGAGGTCCCAGAACAGATCTTTGTGGGACACCACTGGTCACAACCCTCCAATCCAAATGTACTCCCTACACCACGACCCTTTGCTTTCTGCAGGCAAGCCAATTCTGAATCCACCTGGCCAAACTTCCCTGGATCCCATGCCTTCTGACCTTCTGAATAAGCCTACCATGTGGAACCTTGTCAAATGCCTTATTAAAATCCATGTAGATCACATCCACTGCACTACCCACATCTATATGCCTGGTCACCCCCTCAAAGAACTCTATCAGGCTTGTTAAGACACGATCTGCCCTTCACAAAGCCATGCTGAAGGTCCCTGATCAGACCATGATTCTCGAAATGCCCATTGATCCTGTCACTAAGAATCTTGTCCAACAGCTTTCCCACCACAGTCGTAAGGCTCACTGGTCTATAATTACCCGGGCTATCCTTACTACCTTTTTTGAACAAGGGGACAACATTCGCCTCCCTCCAATCCTCTGGTACCATTCCCGTGGACAATGAAGACAATAAGATCCTAGCCAGAGGCTCAGCAATCTCATCCCGCTCACCTCGTGGAGCAGCCTGGGGAATATTCCGTCAGGCCCTGGGGACTTATCCGTCCTAATGTATTTTAACAACTCCAACACCTACTCTCCCTTAATATCAACATGCTCCAGAACATCAACCTCATTCATATTGTCCTCAACGTCATCAAGTTCCCTCTCATTGGTGAATACCGAAGAGAAGAATTCATTGAGGGCCTCGCTCACTTCCACAGCCTCCAGGCACATCTTTCCACCTTTATCTCTACTCAGTCCTACCTTCACTCCTGTCATCCTTTTGTTCTTCACATAATTAAAGAATGCCTTGGGGTTTCCCCTTTCCCTACTCGCCAAGGCCTTCTCATGCCCCCTTCTTGCTCTCCTCAGCCCCTTCTTAAGCTCCTTTCTTGCTTCCCTATATTCCTCAATAGACCCATCTGATCCTTGCTTCCTAAACCTCATGTATGCTGCCTTCTTCCACCTGACTAGATTTTCCACCTCACTTGTCACCCATGGTTCCTTCACCCTACCATTCTTTATCTTCCTCACTGGGACAAATTTATCCCTAACACCCTGCAAGAGATTCCTAAACATCGACCGCATGTTCATAGTACATTTCCCTGCAAAAACATCATCCTAATTCACACTCGCAATTTCTAGCCTTATAGCCTCATAATTTGCCCTTCCCCAATTAAAAATTTTCCTGTCCTATCCTATTCCATGATAATGCTAAAGGCCAAGGAGTAGTGGTCAATGTTCCCCAGATGCTCACCCACTGAGGGATCTCTGACCTGACCCGGTTCATTGCCTAGTACTAGATCTAGTATGGCATTCCCCCTAGTCAGCCTGTCAACAAACCGTGACAGGAATCCGTCCTGGACACACTTAACAAACTCTGCCCCGTCTAAACCGTTGGAACTAATCAGGTGCCCATCAATATTAGGGAAGTTAAAGTCACCCATGATAACAACCCTGTTATTTTTGCACCTTTCCAAAATCTGCCTCCCAATCTGCTCCTCGGTATCTCTGTTGCTACCAGGTGGCCTATAGAATACTCCCAATAGAGTGACTGCTCCCTTCCTGTTCCTAACTTCCACCCATACTGACTCAAAAGAGGATCCTGCTACATTACCCACCCTTTCTGTAGCTGTAATAGTATCCCTGACCTATAATGCCACCCCTCCTCCCCTTTTCCCCCCTCTCTATCCCTTTTAAAGCACTAAAATCCAGGAATATTGAGAAACCATTCCTGCCCTGGTGCCAGCCAAGTCTCTGTAATGGCCACTACATCATAATTCCATGTATGTATCCAAGCTCTCAGATCCCGATGCTTCTTGTATTGAAGTACACGCACTTTAGCCCTTCCACCTTACTACCTTTACACTCTTTATTCTGCTTCTCTTTCCTCAAAGCCTCTCTATATGTTAGATCTGGCTTTACTCCATGCACTTCTTCCACTGCTCTATCACTCCGAGTCCCATCCCCCTTGCAAATTAGTTTAAACCCTCCCGAACAATGCTAGCAAACCTACCTGCAAGGATATTGCTCCCCCTTGAGTTCAGGTGCAATCTATCCAATCTGTACAGGTCCCATCTTTCCCAGAAGAGATCCCAATGATCCAAAAATCTGAAACCCTGCCCCCTGCGCCACCTCCTCAGCCACGCATTCAATTGCCATCTCCTCCAATTCTTACCATCACTATCACATAGCACTGGTAGCAATCCTGAGAACGCCACCCTTGAGGTCCTGTTCTTCAGCCTTCTGCCTAGTTCCCGAAACTCACACTTCAGGGCCTCATCCCTCTTCCTGCCTATGTTGTTGGTGCCAACATGTATCA
The DNA here is from genome assembly GCF_030028105.1 of Mobula birostris. Classification (NCBI taxonomy): domain Eukaryota; kingdom Metazoa; phylum Chordata; class Chondrichthyes; order Myliobatiformes; family Myliobatidae; genus Mobula; species Mobula birostris. The sequence continues at coordinate 222,682,109 of NC_092371.1, forward strand.
CGACTTCTGGTTGCTTTCCCTCTCGTACCAGGATGTCATGCACCTGGTCAGAGACATCCCAGACCCTGACACCTGGGAGGCAACAAACCATGTGGGTGTCCTTCTCACGTCCACAAAATCTCCTGTCTGCTCTTAAACGAGAAGCCCTCCATGCCAACGGTCTGACTCTACAACAGTGAGTCTGACCTTCAGCTAATTGTCAACAAATTTGCCGAAGTCCTATTTCAACCTGCTCCTGGGCCAGCTGCTACCAGCCCCTCTATCACTATCGAGGGATCAAGACTGAGAACAATGTAAGAATTTAAGTACCTCAGCGGTGTCATTTGTAGTGATGGCTCACTAGACGGAGAAATCAGTGCCAGGATTTGCAAGGCCGGCCAGAGATTTGGTCGAATGTGATCGTGTGTGTTGAACCAGCACAAAATCTGTCTGTCCACAAAACTAAAGGTGTACGAAGCTGTTGTCCTCAGCAGTCTCCTGAATGGCTGCGAAACCTGGACTGTACATATAAGGCACCTCAAAATGCTAGAGCGGAGTGCACAAGACCGATCCTTGGTTCGAACCACTCACAACAACCCAGTGGACTGACGCCAAGCAGTACGAATTACTGCCGGAAAAAGAAGGAAAGCAATAATAGCGGCTCCATTTCCATATCCAGCAGTTTTCACGTCCCTATTGCGGACGTCTTTGTTGGACTCATCAGCCACCTACCAACACTCAACAGAACTGCACAAATCTAACCGTCATCATCGCATACAAGAGACAACCAATCAAGTCTTCACTATCAATAACACCTCCTAATTACATGCTATCTGCAAACGTGAGAGAGGTTAGATTGCAAGAAGATAAACGGGGAATGTGTGTGCTCTGAGAGCAGGTATAGGCCAAATGGTCTCCTACCCTGCCATAAGAAGATATGAGAGAGAAGCTTCATATATGAACACAGTTTTAATGTTGTACCAAAGGAAGCATCACTGGCAATACCAGCATTTATTGCCTATTCCTAATTCCCCCTGTGAAAATGCTGATAAACGAGCCAAGATGGTGCTGGCTAGTCACAGCAACATTTTGCAGATAGTTAACAAAACTGCTAATAATTCTACTAAACATACTTTTCCTCCATTACCATCACTGCAATCCACAGCCTGTAATTTCCCTTTGGGAGGTGTGTCTTTGAACCATTTGTATAACCTGGTGTTTCAAATCATCAGTACGAAACTGGACTCTCAAAAATGCAGGTATGGCCACAGCGGGCATTGCTGGAGCGGACTCTGGGGCAAATTCAAACTTCGGGCTGGATCAACACGGTGGGGCGTGGGCTCAAAAGCAAAAAGCAAACCAACATTTAGCCAGTTTAAGCACCTAGCCCAATTAAAAAGATTAAGGCATCGAGGCCAAACGTGAAGGATGAACTGATGTCCAGCTCACCACTCTGTGACACATTACTCACCTCAGCACTGAGTCTGCAGCCATTGGCATTCACTTCAGCTCAGAACTGACTCTGTGGTTGAGGGGTGCTGGCAGCCATTGGGTTCCTGGATCAGCTACAGCATTGAACAGGCTCCGTGGCTGTGAATTCATGTTCAGGGACTCTACCGTTCATGTTCAGTGTATTATTTGTTTACTTTTTTATCGTTTGCACAATTTGTTCTCTTTTCTTACACTGGATGTTTGATGTCTTTGTGGTGTGGAGTTTTTCATGAAGTTTGTTTTGTGGCTGCCTGCAAGATGAATCTCAAGGCATGCATACTTTGAACTTACTTGCAGCTCTGTATGTACAGTGGCATGCAAAAGTTTGGGCACCCTGGTCAAAATTTCTGTTACTGTGAATAGTTAAGTGAGTAGAAGATGAACTGATCTCCAAAAGTCATAAAGTTAAAGATTAAACATTCTTTTCAACATTTTAAGCAAGATTAGTGTATTATTCCTGTTTTGTAAAATTTTAGAGTGGAAAAAAAGGAAAGGAGCACCATGCAAAAGTTTAGGCACCCCAAGAGATTTGAGCTCTCAGTTAACTTTTACCAAGGTCTCCGACCTTAATTAGCTTGTTAGGGCTATGGCTTGTTCACAGACATCGTTAGGAAAGGCCAGGTGATGCAAATTTCAAAGCTTTATAAATACCCTGACTCCTCAAACCTTGTCCCAACAATCAGCAGCCATGGGCTCCTCTAAGCAGCTGCCTAGCACTCTGAAAATTAAAATAAATGATGCCCACAAAGCAGGACAAGGCTATAAGAAGATAGCAAAGCGTTTTCAGGTAGCTGTTTCCTCAGTTCGTAATGTGATTAAGAAATGGCATTAACAGGAACGGTGGAGGTGAAGTTCAGGTCTGGAAGACCAAGAAAACTTTCCAAGAGAACTGCTTGTAGGATTGCTAAAAAGGCAAATCAAAACCCCCGTTTGACTGCAAAAGACCTTCAGGAAGATTTAGCAGACATTGGAGTGGTGGTGCATTGTTCTATTGTGCAGCGACACCTGCACAAATATGACCTCCATGGAAGAGTCATCAAAAGGAAACCTTTCCTGCGTCCTCACCACAAAATTCAGCGTCAGAAGTTTGCAAAGGAATGTCTAAACAAGCCTGATGCATTTTGGAAACAAGTCCTGTGGACTGTTGAAGTTAAAATAGAACTTTTTGGTTGCAATGAGCAAAGGTATGTTTGGAGAAAAAAGCGTGCAGAACTTCATGAAAAGAACACCTCTCCAACTGTTAAGCATAGGGGTGGATCGATCATGCTTTGGGCTTGTGTTGCAGCCAGTAGCACAGGGAACACTTCACTGGTAGAGGGAATAATGAATTCAATTAAATACCAGCAAATTCTGGAAGCAAACATCACACCATCTGTAAAAAAGCTGAAGATGAAAAGAGGATGGCTTCTACAACAGGATAATGATCCTAAACACACCTCAAAATCCACAATGGACTACCTCAAGAGGCGCAAGCTGAAGGTTTTGCCATGGCCCTCACAGTCCCCCGACCTAAACATCATCAAAAATCTGTGGATAGACCTCAAAAGAGCAGTGCATGCAAGAATGCCCAAGAATCTCACAGAATTAGAAGCCTTTTGCAAGGAAGAATGGGCGAAAATTCCCCAAACAAGAATTGAAAGACTCTTAGCTGGCTACAGAAAGCATTCGCAAACTGTGATACCTGCCAAAGGGGGTGTTACTAAGTACTGACCATGCAGGGTGCCCAAACTTTTGCTTTGGGCCCTTTTCCTTTTTTGTTATTTTGAAACTGTAAAACATGGAAATAAAAAAGTAATCTTGCTTAAAATATTAAAGAAATGTGTCATCTTTAACTTTATGTCTTTTGGAAATCAGGTCAACTTTTACTCGCTTAGCTACTCACAGTAACAGAAATTTTGACCAGGGGTGCCCAAACTTTTGCATTCCACTGTAGATCCACCACTATATATTTTAGGTAGCAAGGTACAAGGTTTTGACCCAAAATCAGAATAATTTCTGATATGGCACAGTGAAATAGCAGTTAGCATAGCACTTTGCACTGCCAACAACCCAGGTTCAATTCCCGCTGCTGTCCCGTGACCCCATGAGTTTCCTCAGGGTGCTCTGGTTTCCTCCCACGTTCCAAGGACCTATTGGTTGGTAAATTGTGGGTATGCTACGTTGGTGTCAGAAGCATAGCGACACTTGCAGGCTGTCCCCAGCACATGCCTGGACTGTGTTGGCTGTTGACGCAAACATTGTATGTTTCAAAGTACAGGTGACACATAAAGCTAACCTTTATAAAGCTAATTTTCCAAGCCAGGGAAACCTGGAAGTGGTAAAATTCACATATGCTTACTAATGAGATGAGGCAATGTCCTTTTCTAATTCCTACTGGTGGACAGCATTCTAACTAGTTGCATCACTGTCTGGTATGGGACGGCTACTGCATAAGATCGAAATCAGCTGCAGAGAGTTGTAAACTTAGTCAGCTCTATCGTGGGCACTAGCCTCTGTAGTATCCAGGACATCTTCAAGGAGCGATGCTTCAAAAAGGTGGCATCCATCATTAAGGAGCCCTATCACCCAGGACATGCCCTCTTCTCATTGTTACTATCAAGAAGGAGGTACAGAAGCCTGAAGGCACACACTCAATGATACAGAAACAGTTTTTTCTTCTCTACGATCAGATTTCTGAATGGACAATGAACCTATGAACACTACCTCATTATTCCTTTTTTTTGCACTATTTATTTAGTAACTTATAGTAATTTTATGTCTTTGCACTATACTACTGTGCAAGAATCTTCCAATGAGGATGACTATCCAATCACGCGTGAAGAAGTTGAAGCCGCAATACAATCACTGAAGTGCGGGAAGTCAGCAGGAGTTGACATCATCCCTGCTGAAGCATGGAGGAGAGGCCACGATAGACATGCTTACCACCATCTGCAATAAGATCTGGCAGACAGGTGAATGGCCGACACCTTGGCCTCAGTCGCTGATCACTGTGCTTCCCAAGAAAGGCAATCTCCAACTTTGCCAGAATTACCGTACCATCAGTTTCATCAGCCATGTAAGCAAGGTAATGTTCAGAATCATCTTGAACAGACTGAGGCCTCAGGCAGAAGACGTCATTGCCAAGGAACAAGCAGGCTTCCATAAGGGCAGAAGCACCACTGAGCAGATTTTCAGCCTCTGAGAAACACCTTCAGCACCAGAGAGAGTTCTACCACATCTTCATAGACTTCAAGAAGGCATTTTACAGAGTCTGGCATGAAAAAATTCAACATAGGGCAGAAGCTGATTCATACAATCCATCAGCTTTACGCCAAGGCAACCAGTACAGTACTCGCTCAAGGCCCCATCGGGGAGTGGTTCCATACCTCTGTAGGAGTCCGTCAGGGCTGCCTCCTCTCCCCCACTCTCTTCAACGTCTTTCTGGAACGAATCATGAGTGTTGCCCTTGAAGATCATGTGGGCAGAGTCAGCATCGGAGGGAGGAACATCACAAACCTAAGATGTGCTGATGACATTGATGGACTTGCAGGAAAAGAGAACAAACTGGCTAACCCGGTCAGCCATCTTGACAGAGCCTCCACAAAGTTTGGAATGGAAATAAGTGCCAAGTAAACCAAGCTCACGGCAAATGCCAACGGTACCATCACAACAGACATCTCAGTCCATGGTCAGAAACTTAAGACAGTGCAGCAGTTCAAATACCTGGGGGTAATCATCAATGATGAAGGATCAAGACCAGAAGTCCTGGCAAGAACCGCACAGATAATGACTGCACCATCCAAGCTCAAGACAATATGGAGGGACAGCAACATCACCATGAAGTACAAGATCAGACTCCTGCGTGCATTGGTAGTCTCCATCTTCCTGTACGCATGTGAGACATGGACCCTCACAGCAGAGCTACAGAGGAAGATACAGGCTTTTGAAATGAGGTGCTATTGCAACATCTTGGGAGAGGTAGACAGAGGAAAAGATGGACGGACAACATTAAAGAATGGACAGGGAAAACATTTGCGGTGACCCAGGCTCTGGCACACAACCGCAACAGATGGAAGAGACTGGTGCAAAGCTTGTCATGACGGTGCCCCAACGACTCCACCAGGAGTTAAGGGAGCAAGGAAGGAAGGAAGGAAGGACTATACTGCTGCCACAAATCAACAAAGTTCATGTTGTATAAGACAGTTATAATAAACATATTCTCATAATGAAAAGGTAACTTGTGTGAAATGAACTCTATTCTCTATTTATCAACACCTTCCTTAAAGTTGTTTTGCTGTTACACTCCAATTATTAGAGAACTCCCCCAATCTGAGTTAATGCTGGCAAGGGTATTAACAAAACAACTAAAATACTTTGAAGAATTCCTGCATCGATGTCCAATGACTAAGATGATTTGTCTCCAACAGTGACAATCACTTTCTTTCGCACGAGCTATCATCAACTTAACAGAATAACTTCTTCCCCATTCCGTTTGGTAGAACCCAAAATGAGCTCTGGGAAAGTGGGTACTGATGAGCAAGGTAGGATATGTGTTGCTTTTAATGGAGAGCAGATTCCGCTTTGCTGGGCTGCTCGAATTACTTGTCAGAGGAGCAGCTGGTTGTGGCACGTGTCAGGATGCTGTTAGGCCCTCTCTCCTTCACTGTCCATCATGCAAGCAAATACTAAGAAAGTGTGTGCTAAACTGAATCAAGAGGATGGCAGCCACTGTGATGTTAACAATGACAGGAACCCTAAAGAGTTAGTCTACTTTCCAGTCATCAGTTCCACCCCTACTGTGTATATTTTATTTTCCCCTAACTGCACATGGCAGCTGGGTTTCCTCCGGTCACAGTTCAAGGACGTGCCAGTTGGTAGTCACTGTAAATGGCCCTGTGATTAGGCCAGGGTTAAATCGGGGATTGCTGGGTGGCATGGCTCAAAGGGCTGGAAGGGGCTATTCCATGCAGTATTTCTAATTTCTAAAATTTGATCTCGGTTGCCCTGTTTATAGTGCACTGATTCTGTTGTTTAATAAGCATTACCTCAGTCTCTTTAACTCAGTATTACTTAATTAATGAAATTGTAGCAATGCTTATCTATCTCTAAACTCCAACCCTCTTCCAATAAAGGCCAAGAGGCTTTTTACCTTCCTAGCCATTTGCTACATTTCACTACTAAATATTTCCAATTTATGCCCAAGGAACTGTGTATTTCTGCAACTTTTCTCTTTAGTCTACATTAGAATACTCCTAGTGAGATGCAAATCTCACAACTTTCTACATTTGCTGCATTTTCACCTGTTTCACACTCAACCTCAGAAACAAAAATAATATGATGGAAATACTCAGGCACCATATGTTGATGGAGATGGAGTTACCATTTCAGGTTGATGAAAGCTGAACTGTTTCTTTCTGCTGATATTAACTCATCCCCTTTCTTTATTTTACAGTTATTTTTAAATTATTGCATACTTCTGCAGAGACTAAGTCAGAATCAGATGTTAACACTGACTGAACTTCTTCAATACTTCACTGGCAGCACTCCATACTCATGCAGCAATTGTTTACAGGTACTTGGCATCATTGTTCTGGACAAAAACAATGAGCCTGAGATCTTTAAGCAAAAATTTAATGCACACATTAAAATGGTACAATCAACAGATTTTATCTTATTGTAACTGATGTTATAAATATTAATTCCATAATTTTAAAAGTTATTGAAGTCACAGACATTTTTCAGAAGGCAGGTTGGATTATAGACTGGTTTCAACTGTGGAAGAGTGAAATGTTTCACACTGGAGACAGTTATCAAAATATTTACATGGGAATTTTCAATAGTAAACATTTGCAGATAAAGTAACTGAAATAAAATTGTAGGGAGGAAATTACGTCATTATATACGACTTTTAATATAAAAATAATTACAAAATAATTTAAAACGAACAATACCACTATTTCAGTCAGAAATTGCAGATTCAAATCTAGAGTCATTTGTTCTTGACATACATTAGATCTATTTTACCTTGTACAACCTCTGACTCATATGCAACAAGCTCAGAAAATAATCTGATACTTAGTATATTAAATGTTGGCTAACATACAGTCTGTGCTTTAAAGTGCAGAAAATCTCACCAGTTATTTTACAATCCTATTTTAGTGCCTTTATGCACGTGATTATAAAAGATTAAGATTAGAAAACTTCCAAATCAGTAACAGCCAAGGATAGGTATTTCAAGAAATATACTTCGTGCTATTCTCACCATTTCCCAGAAGTTCAGCGGTATTTATATCCGAAAATAACCGGTGTATGTTCGCTGACGAATCTTCTGCAGAGACTAAGTCAGAGTCAGGTGTAAACACTGACTGAACTTCTTCAATACTTTGCTGGTCGCACTCCATGCTCATGCTGCAATGATCTTCATCCAGAGTCTTTCCTTTCGATGTCTCCATGCTCCCAGCGGATTCTGCTGCAATACTCCTGTTTGTTTCGCGCGGTTTTAACACAGTTGCTACAAACTCTTCTTGAAGTAAAACAGAATGGCGTTTTAAAAAGTTTAAATGATTAGAAATATAGATATTTTGCAAATGATTCCGGGATTTGCATTTACTGAGTGAGTCTCTTCTTGTGACAGGTTGCGATAATGCAACACGAGAATCTGAGCTTTCACCAAAACATTTGAAACCCCGTTGCCCCACAAATAGACTGCAAGGTATCCAGGCTGAGGGTTTCAAGTGCGCTGACCTTTCACCTTGTAAATCTGCCAAATTTATTGCGGAACGCTCGCGCCCTAAAGTCAGGTGCAAACTCCTGCGGCTGTGAGTTACGAAGGCAACGCAGCATGTATAACTCGGCCACCTCCTCCCGGTCTCCCGTAGCGACAACAGATCGGAAAGGCGCCTCAATGTTCTGCTGGTGTCCAGGTCCTCCCTCTGGCATTTTGCAAACAGCCGGGTTAAGTGGAACCGTGCGGGCATTGAGGGGTAGGGACGTTCTGCGGCCTCGTTTACCCCTCCGGGGTTGCGCGGCTCGATCCCGGTTAAGTTCTCCGGGCCTGGCACCTCCAACTCAAGCAGTGGGCCTGCATTCGGGGTCCCGCTGGCACAGCCGGCGGGAGGGTACGGTGGCTCGCAGGGATTGGCGCATGCTCCAATCTGACGTGAGAAGACTGTCGTGGGGGGCAACGTTTTGTGCTCGAGTACCGCTGTCCTCCTCCACTTTCCAGTTTCCAGTTTCAGTGGGCCAGAGCCAGTGGTGTCGCCCCGAGCGATCGTGCTGCAAAGTAAGGAAAGGGGCAAATGACTCGTCCTCATGTTTCAGGGCTTGCTTTCAGTCCATTGCCGCGATACCTGCTGAGGTGACGGACTGTACCTCCGCTGGACAAGAGGTGCTTCGGGGAGGACAAGAGGGAAGTTTGGAGATGGTTCATTGCATTTGCATTGGGCACCCCACGGAGGGACACCATGCTATCCTTAATGCTGGTTCCTCATCACGAGGAGTAATTGCATACAGTATTAAGATGTAGGAGACCCTGCTTTATCTACTGTATGATAGCAGCAGTGGACGACCTGTATTTTCCCCACACTTTATTTTTTTCTATCCACTCACCTAGCTCGTCAACAATTTTATTAGGTTAACAGGTTTATTATCACTGAATTATACAGTGTGAAAATTTTTGTTTAGCAGTGACGGTACAGTGCAAAGAGATTTTTTTTAAATGCTATAAATTTCAAAATAAATACAAAAAGAAGGAATAATAAGGTCGTGTTCATGGACCATTTAGAAATTGAACAGCAGAGAAGAGGCTGGTCTTCAGGCTCCTGTACCTCCTCCCTGATGGCAGTGACAGGAGGGCACGTCTCCGATGGTGAGAGCCCTTCCTGATGGATGCTCTCAAAGATGTTCTCATTGGTTGTGCTTGTGATGGAATTGGCTGAGTCGACAACCTTCTGCGGCCTCTTGTGACCCTGTACATTGGAGCCTCCACGCCAGGCAGTGATGCAACTAGCCAGAAAACTCTCACGTACATCTATAGAAATTTGCTAGAGTCTTTGGAAACATACCAAATCTCTTGAAACTCCTAATAAAGTATAGCTGCTGATCTGCCTTCCTCATGATTGTATGAATGTGCTGGACCCAGGAACTTGATAGCGCCTCTGTGATGTTGATGCCCAGCAACTTGAAACTGTTCTCACTTTTCAGAATCAGGTTTATTATCAACAGCATGTGTTGTGAAATTTGTTAATTTAGCAGCAGCAGTTCAATGCAATACATGATAATATAGAAAGAAAATAAGTAAATAAATTACTGTAATTGTATATTGGATAGATGTGAGTTAGTGTTCTTGGGTTCAATGTCCATTTAGGGATTGTATGGCAGAGGGGAAGAGCTGCTCCTGAATCGCTGAGTGTGTGCCTTCAGGCTCCTGTACCTCCTTCCTGACGGTAACAATGAGAAGAGGGCATGCCTGGGTGATGAGGGTCCTTAATAATGGGAGTCACCTTTCTGAGGCACTGCTCCTTGAAGATGTCATGGGTACTATGGAGGCTACTTCCCAAGATACAGCTGACTAATTTTATGACTTTCTATAGCTTCTTTCAGTCCATAAGATATTGGAGCACCTCAGTTCTAAATGGACGTCCTTCAATCCTGAAGTCATGCCCTGTGCAGTAGTCCCCCCCACCCCCCTGCCCATACCAAACAGTGATGCAGCCTGTCAGAATGCTCTCCACGCTACTTCTATAAAAGTCTTCTAGTGTTTTAGTTGACAAACTAAATCTCTTTAAACTCCTAATGAAATATAACTGCTCTCTTGCCTTGATATAGCTACTTCGATATGTTGGGACCAGGTTAGGTCCTCAAAGATCTTGACACCCAGGAACTTGAAATTGCTTACTCTCTCCATTTCTAATCCCTCTACGAGGATCGGTTTGTGTTTCCTTGTCTTACCCTTTGTTAAGTCCGCAGTCAGTTCTTTCATCTCACTGACATTGGGTGCAAGGTCACCACCCAACCAGCTGGTATATCTTTTCATGACTGACCTCAATGAGGAGGAGAAGGATTGTTGTTTTGTGGTAGACGAATTGCAGTGGGTCGAGTTGTCTGCGAGGCTGAAGTTGATGTGTGCCATAGCCAGCCTCTCGAAGCACATCACCATGACAGTCTCAGTTTACTGGGGATGAGGTTGAGGGAACAGAAGGAAATTCGAATTGTATGCAAATACTAATTTAATTTTGCAATTAATGTTATTAAATACTGTTATTTGTAATTATCATGCAGTGGATGAATGGCTGATTCATTTGCAGTTAAGTGGAATAATTTAATTAAAGCTTTAAGTTTCATCTGTCTCACACAAAGACTCAGTGAGCTTTTGATGTATTTAATGAGCTCTATCAGCATGATAACATCTGTTATCCAATATCTCTTATAATTTTAAATTCTGACGGCTGATAAATATTCTCCCTACTTCCCCTTCCTGAAGTTCACAATTAGTTCCTTGATTGTGGTAAATAAACTCTTGAAGCCCCTTTGCATTCTGTTCCTTGCACAAAGATACTAATTTTGAATTTCTCTATCCCAGTAGGCCACAGAGTTGCTTATGTCACTTGATTTCATTAAAAATGGCTACCGATAGATTTCTGAATATCAAGTAAATCAAGGTATATGGGATAGAGCAGGGAAAAGTTATTGAGGTGGTCGTCCATCCATGTTGCAATGTGCTGAAGAAAGTTTATAGGTTTTCTAGACCACTACCTCGAATGTGCTGGTTGTCTCATAAGGAGAGGTTGGAAATACTAAGTTTGTGTCTGTGGAGATTGTTGGAAAAGAATTTACAAGAAAGTTCTGGAAAAAGCTGCAGGAGTTGTAGACTAAGTCAACCCCATCATGGGGCACTAGACTCCCCACCGTCAAGGAAATCTTCAAAAGATAGCATCCATCACGAAGGAGCCGCTCCGTCCACAACAGGCCCTCTTCTCATTACTTCCATCAGGGAGGAGGTACAGAAGCCTGAAGGTACACACTCAATGTTTTAGGAATAGCTTCTTCTCCTCTGCCATCATATTTCAGAGTGGTCCATGAAACCATGAGCACTACCTCACTATTTTGCTCCTTTTTTTTTTGCACTGTTTGTTTGTTTGTTTGTTTATTTATTTATTTATTTTCCTGTTACATATTTTGTATATTGCGTTGCATTGCTGCCACAGAACAACACAGTTACCAACATAATGTCAGTGATAGTAAACTCCATTCTGATTCTGAAAGATGGAGGGAGGATTTGATTTGAAATACAAAAAGTCCTGAGTATTCTTTAGAGTGGACGTAGAGAGGATGCTTCAGAAATTGGAGTCATTGCTGAAAATTATTGAATTATCCTTTAAAACATAAGATATAGGTGCAGAAGTAGGCCATTCAGCCTATCGATGAAAACAGATGAAGCATTTTTTTTCAGTTATGTGTCTTTAGATTTCTCTTCCACAAAAGCCAGTTAAAATAGTCTATTTAAATATTTGTAAGGCATGGGTAGGGGTACAGTAGCTCACTGTTAATGCCAAGGATTTTAAAGCTCTTAACCACTGTTCCCTAGTGAGTATTGGCTCATGGATCCAATTTCCCATAAGTTACAATGGCCAGATAACTTTTTTTTGTAGAGTGAAAAGCTCGTTCTGTCTAATCCAGGCAGCATCTTGGTAAACCTTTCCTGTAAGCTTTCTCCACAGCCTTTCTATGATGGGGTGACCAGAACTGCACACACTGCTTCAAGTGCAGCCTAACTGCATCATGGCTTTCTTAGTCATACTCATTGCCTGATCAATGAAGGCAAGCACACTGCACACTGCCTTTACCACCTTACCTAGTTGTGGAGCCACTTTTAGGGAGCTATGTTCTTTCACCCCAGGATCAATGCTGTTAATAGCCTTGCCATTAAATGCATCTTTTTCCTTTACATTTGACATTTACACTTGCTCAGATTAAAATTCTGTATGTCATTTTTCTGCCTATATCTGTAAATTGTACAGTATATTCTGTTGCATTGTTTAATAACTTTCCTTACTGTCTACAATTCTACCAATATTTGTGTCATCTGTATCTTGAGTGGCAGAGGACTGAGTAACATTGGGTTTCACAATGTGAAAACTAACAATAGACAAGGAGTATGGCTTACACCTGAATAAATGGCAAATTAATTAAAATGGAATTGGATGTTGGCTCAGCTGTTTCAGTCACTCCACAAAACGAGTTTGAATGGCATTTCAAAGATACTGAGCTGAAGCCTGTCGCTATCGAGCTAAGGACTTACACTAGAAAAAAGATAACTTCTGGAAATGACATTCATAACCGTGAAATATAGCAACCAACAAGCCACTTTGGGATTGCAAGTGGTAAAACAGGAGGGCCAGCATTGTGGCAATATGATTGGTTGAGATATCTACAACTTGATTGGAGATCCATCATGTCACATCCCCTGCAAGAGAGTCAACTGAAGGCGAACAAAGGAAGGTACTAGGTGATGCCACAGCTGTGTTCGAGGATGGCTTTGGAAAACTCAAACATATCAAGGGTAATAAAGTGTTAAATGAAAATACCACACCAAAGTTTTACAAAGCCTGTCCAGTTCCTTATACCATCCGTGGTAAAGTAGCCATTGAACTAGATCACATGGAGGCTGAAGGATCTATTTCTGCCTTAAATACACCCAATGACTTGGCCTCCACAGCCGGCTGTGGCAACAAATTCCACAGATTTATCACCCACTGACTAAAGTAATTTCTCCGTATCTCTGTTCTAAATGGACATCCTTCAATCCTGAAGTCATGCCAGCTTGTCCTAGTTTAAACCCTCCCTAATAGCTCTATTAAATCTGCCTGCTAGGATATTAGATGCCTTTGGGTTCAGGTGTAACCCGTCCTTTTTGTACAGGTTGTACCTCCCCCAGAAGATGCCCTAATGATCCAGGGACCCAAAACCCTGGCCCCTACACCAGTCTCTCATCCACGCATTAATATGCCTGATCATGCTATTCTTGCGCTCATTAGTACTTGGCCCAGACAGCATTCCAGAGATTACTACCCTGGAGGTCCTGCTTTTCAGCTTCCTGCCCAATTCTCTGAATTCTCTCTTCAGGACCTCCTCCCTTTTTCTGCCTATATCATTGGTACCAACATGTACCAAGACTTCTGACTGTCCATCCTCTCCCTTCAGAATACTCTGCACCCGATCTGAGACATCCCGTAGTCTGGCACTTGGGAGGCAACACACCATGCGGGTATCTATATCAGGCGGACAGAACCTCCTGTGTGTTCCCCTCCCTATGGAATCCCCTATGCCTACCAAATTCCTCATCTTCTTCTCTTCCTTCTGCACCATGGAACCAGGCTCAGTGCCAGTGACCTGATCACTGTGGTCGTCCTCTGTCAGGTCACCCCCCTCAACAGCATTCAAAATGAGATGACAATTACTGAGGGGGGTGGCCACAGGAGTTCTCTCTACTATCTGAGCTCTTTCCTTCCCTTCCCGGACAGCAGCAGTATAATGAAATATATGATAAATATAGAGGGAAAAAACTGAATTACAGTAAATATAAAATCTATTAAATAGTTAAGTTAAAATAAGAAGTGCAAGAAAAAAAGTAGTGAGGTAGTGTTCATGGGTTCAATGTCCATTTAGAAATTGGTTGACAGACGGGAAGAATCTGTTCCTGAATCACTGAGTGTGTGCCTTCAGGCTTCAGTACCTCCTTCCTAATGGTAACAATGAGAACAAGGCATGTAGGCATGTCCTGAGTGGTGAAGTCCTTAATGATGATACCACCTTCCTAAAGCACCACTCCTTGAAGATGTCTTGGATATCCACAAGAGTAAAAAATCCTCCACAGTGATAAAGACATTAGGCCTGAATGGGGCAATTTAAAATTTACTATGCTGTGGGTATCTAGATAGTTGTTGTATACTATGTATGTAGCTGAGATGCATTCTATATTGACTTGAAGTTTATAGCTAAGCAGGCAGGAGTATTGTGTATTTAATATTTCAGTAATATTTGAGTAATATTGTAGATATATTTGATTAAGCATTCTTTGCTGTTCACATAATTCATTGCAGGTTATATGTAAAATTACATGAATGGTATATGTCATTATGTGCCTCGCTTAAAGTAAAAACAAAGCTTACACGTTCTCCCAACTCCCCCATGTTTTTCTTTCAATTAGTTTTATGTTGGAGTTACAAAACATAGCAAGTTCCTTGAAAGTGGTGACAGGGTTAGACAGAGTGGTGAAAACAGCATTTAGCAAGCTTGCCGTCATTGGCCAGGGTTTTGACTGCAGGAGTGGGATGTTATAATTACAGCTGGACAAGTCATCAGTAAGTCCACATTTGTGGTTCTGATCACCCTACTTTACAAAGGGTGTCATTCATTTCAAAACGATACGAAAAAGATTTACGAAGATTTTACTGGAATGGTGGTAGGAGGGGTGGGTTGAAACATAGAGTAGCTGCATAGGCTAGGATTATTTTGTCTGGAACATAGAAGGCTGAGGAATGAACTTATGGAGGTTTATAAAATCATGGTGAGCGGAAGTGTGTTAAATAGCCACAGTCTTTCCCCAGGTTGTGGAGTTCAAAACTAAAGGGCATAAATTTAAAGTGAAAGAGGCAAAGCTTAAAAGGGACCTGAGGAACAACTTTTCCACACACAGGTTGAAGGGGCATACACTCAATAACCACTTTATTAGGTACACCTGTAGACCTGCTCATTAATATAGATATTTAATCGGCCAATCATGTGGCACCAACTCAATGCATAAAAACATGCAGTCATGGTCAAGAGGTTCAGTTGTTCAGACCAAACATCAGAATGGGGAAGAAATGTGATCTAAGTGACTTTGAGCGCGGGATGATTTTTTTGGTGCTCGACAGGGCCGTTTGAGTATCTCAGAAACTGCTGATCTCTGGGGAATTTAACACTCAACAATCTTTAGAATTTACAGAAAATGGTGCAAAAAAACAAAGGCACACCCAATGAAAGGCAATTCTGTGAATTAGCTGCCTTATTAGTGAGAGAGGTCAGAGGAGAAAGGCCAGACTGGTTCAAGCTGACAGGAAGGTGATAATAAATCAAATTACCAAGCATTATAACTTCCTTGTGTAAAAGAGTATCTCTGAATGCACCACACATCAAACTTTGAAATGCAAATGATACAGTAGCAGAGTACCACACCAGGTTCCAGTCCTGTACCTAATAAAGTAGCCACTGAGTGTAGAACAAATTGCCAAAGTTTAACACCCCATCTGAAAGTCAGTACTTGTGGTAGTATGATATTCCCCCAAAATTGTAATGTTGGCTTACATTATATGCTTATACTTCCCTAGCTTGATACAAAACTTTAGTTCACCTCTTTTACTTTATTACAAAAAAATCTCCACAGAAATAGAAAAGTACTTGCTATAAATAATGGAGCTCTACAAGTAAAAGTAAAATTATTGGAAACACTTTGTGAGTCAAACAGCATCTACAGAGAGTAATTGGATTAAAATTTCAGATCACACGACTAACATCAGAACCATTTTTTGATTCTGATGTTGGTTACATGATCTGAAATGGTAATCCAACTAGGAAAGATGGTGCAAGGAGAAAACAAGAAGTAATCTATAGTTAGGTGTGGAACCAGGCATGATTAAATGAATGAGAAAAGTGTAAGACTAAAGTCTTGGAGATAAATATTGCACCAGGATAGGTAAGAATTTTAAATTAACTTACTAAATCATCGGGAGTTTAAAATTTGCTAGTCTTAGGAATGGTGATTATCTAACTACCAACTTATAAAATCAATCTTGTTAATATAAGGAAAGGAAATTGACTGCAGTTCCTTGTTTTGCCTTTGTATGATTCCCATGTGTTTTGCAGTCATATCTCCAAATGCTGTCATATGTAGATGTGGTTGCAGCAGGTAAGTCGATGATGGCAAGGTTAAATAGGTTTACCCCTCACCTTTATGCTATAGTGCCCACCACAGATCAGTCCAGGAGTTACGACATCAGGAATCAGCCAACCTGCTCAGTGGTAGTGCAACTGGAACTCTTAGCGATGGACAATAAATTCCCCTGCCTGGATTCATCCTGTGCTCCTAATGCTCTTCCCAGAAATGAATTGAATTGACTTTATCACTTACATCCTTCATATACACGAGGAGTAAAAATCTTTACATTACGTCTCCGTCTAAATGTGCAATGTGCAATTTATAGTCATTTATAATAAATAGTATGTACAACAGGGCAGTCAATATAACATAGAAATACAACTGTATCAACATGAATTCATCAGTCTGATGGCCTGGTGGAAGAAGCTGTCCCGGAGCCTGTTGGTCCTGGCCTTTATGCTGTGGTACCATTTCCCAGATGGTAGCAGCTGGAACAGTTTGTGGTTGGAGTAACTCGGGTCCCCAATGATCCTTCGGGCCCTTTTTGCACACCTGTCTGTAAATGTCCTGAATAGTGGGAAGTTCACATCTGTAGATATGCTGGGCTGTCTGCACCACTCTCTGCAGAGTCCTGCTGTTGAGGGAAGTACAGTTCCCATACCAGGCAGTGATGCAGCTGAGGGCAGACAGCAGGTGGTGCTAGGGATTATTCTGGAGTTAAGAAATCACGGACAGCAGATATTTAATAAAAATGAGAAACAGTCTTAAGGAAATAAAACCTGTTCACAATTTAACTTCAACTGATACATGAAGGCTATTATCATTGGGTGTTGGACATTCTGATTCTGTACCATTGAAGCTACGCAGAGAAAGATAATAGATGAATGTTCATGTTGATTGGTGGCTGTTGAAAACCTGAAGATGAGATCATGGAAGGCATTCAGTAGTCATCTCCTGTATTGTTGAAAGCGTATCCCTGTCACTTAATATGCAGTTCAGGACAGGTCCGTTTGGTCACAATATTCTGGCTACTTGTATGTATTTCCCTCAGCACTGTAACCAAAGAGGGATATCTTTTGGTGCCTGGAGTCCATGCTGAGAAGCTCTTGAAGGGGTTGAAGGGGTTTCATTAGTTGGGATGTGCCACCATTCTAAATATGTATAGTACTGTGCAAAAAAGTCTTAGGTACATATGTATAGCTAGGGTGCCTAAGACTTTTGCACAGTACTGTATTTGTCAGCATGGAGCGGAGAATGAGTTTGTAAATCTGGCAGGAGCAATGTCCAGACTGGTTCAAGATGACAGGAAGATAACCATAACTCAAATTACCATGTATTACAACAGTGGTATAAAAAAAAAGAACATTTCTGAACACACAGTACATCAATCCTTGAAGTGGATGGACTACAGCAGCATAAAATCACACTGAGTTGGTCTTAAGCACTTATACATATAGCTAGGATGCCTGAGACTTTTGCACAGTACTGTATTTGTCATCATAGAACAGAGAGTGAGTTTGTCAATCGGGCAGGATCAGAAGATGTTGGGAACGGCGAGGGTGGAGCACTGTGTGGGGGGGGTAGCACAGGAGTGCCAGCGGGGGTGGTGGAGGTGCAGACTCACCCAGCCCCGAGACACCAGGCAAGGTCATGATTCCAAGCAATTGGTTTATTGGCTATTACAGAATATCCCTACATCTCTCTGGTGCTTTCCACTCCCTTCCCCTTTTCCTAACAACGATTCCCCTCTCCCTGCCCACTTCCCACTCTCGGTCCACAATAGAGACCCATATCAGAATCAGGTTTATCTTCATTCACATATGTCATAAAATTTGTTTCTTTTTGCAGAAACAGTTCAACGCAATTCATAAAATTAGTACAGTACTGTGCAAAAATCTTAAGCATCCTAGGTCTATATATGTGCCTAAGACATTTTGCACAGTACTGTAATTCTGCAAAGTTACCTGTCTGTCATGAGCCCCGTGGGCTCTGCGGCTTGCCGTAGAATGTTGATCTTCCAGGTTTCTTGAACACTTGTATTTACTAACTGTTATCTTAACTAGAGCCGTTAAGCCCTTGTGCTTTTGATTTAATCTTGTCAAGTTAATTATGACTGGCATGTGTTTCCCGCATTCTTTCCACCCCTAGATTATTTGAAGGTTAGCTCTTTAGAGGAGGACTACAGTGTTATGGAGAATGATTTGTCTTGCTCAGTTGTATCTCTAAGGCTCTGTCGGTATTCCAATGCCTAGCCTCTTGCTTCCCTCTCTTTATGAGGACTTGCCTGTTCCTGGATTGAGTCATTAGCCTGCTGTCTGCCGCTCCTGGGTTGAGCTATGCCAGTGACCACCATGTCAGAGAGAGTTTGCCATTCTTCTGCACTTCAGTCCAGTCCTGCAAGTGTACACCATGACACCTGTCTATATTCAAATGTTCAAAGCCTGTAATTATAACCATTGTTTATTGTCGTCTTTGTGTTCAAAAAGTATAAGAACTTGTATAAGTCTGGAAGAGGTGAATGAGATTTTCCTCAGAAGACCTACTGTGAGAATGAAATAATTTCTAACTCCCGATTACAGCTTCCATATAGCTCAGTGTAGTCAGATACAACGGATAGAAAACAGTGTAAAATGTTCTAGTCTACCTGATGACACAAGACTTTGAGATGTAGTGTCAATGTTAACAACTTACACAAAATCAGTCCTTTGCTTATTAACTGGACCATCACTTCTGTTAGATTTTTCCTGTTGGTGAAGCAGACCTTTTAACTGCGCAATATTTGCTGACAGGTATAATTTTTTGAGTCATGATGTATGATGAACCTCTAGGACAGCTTTCCCATTTTAGACATTGCCGCTTTATACTTAATGGCTTTTGTGTCTGAATCCATAATGGTAGTCACTAATGGCTACTTGTCCTGATGTGTCTGTTTATGTATTTGTTTATTTAGAGATACAGCACAGTAACAGGCTGTTCTGGCCCAAAAAGCTTGCACCGCCCAGTTACGCCTATGTGACCAATTAACCTACTAAGCTGTATATTCTTTGGACTGTGGGAGGAAACCAGGACACCTGGACACCTGGTCACAGGGAGAATGTACAAACTCCTTCCAGACAGCAGCAGAACTGAACTCAGGTCACTGGTGCTGTAATAGTGGTACAGTAATTGCTATATCCATTATTCGTACTGCACTTTAATGTTGGAGTGCAATGGTAGACTACTTCAGAAGGCAGTTAAACTTAAAGTACAGTGATGTGGACTTGGGAGCTAGATATAGACAAGATCATGTGAAAATCATCTGAGCAATGTAAGTGAACAGTCCCGTGGTTTAAAATTAGGAAGACTATATTTGGATTGAGAGATGAAAAGCTGCTTTTGGTGATAGAAGTGATAATCAGAGGGCATAGGTTTCAAGCGATTGGCAGAGGAAACATAGACAACATGATGGAAATATTAACATGAGAATTTGCAAAGCTGTGTATGCAGAATCAGTAATAGTCTTCAAACCGAATGGGATAAATATGTAAAGGAAAAATATCATTGTTGGAATATGGCTAAAATGTGGAGCTGAATTAGGATCACTGTAATTGTTCTCTCAGGCTTGCAGTGCTTATTCTGTGCTGTACTATTCTGCATTTTTATGAAACAAAAGTAGTGTGTTAAAGAAAGAAAGATTAGCTTTATTTGTCACTTTATTGATCCCGGGGGAAATTGGTTTTCGTGCAACTGTAACAAAAACGAATTTCCCCCGGGATCAATAAAGTATGACTATGAAACATAATGTACAATGAAATGTGATACAGAGAGAGATGATGAGAAATAAATTAAGGGAGTTGGGGATGCAGGAATTCACATTAAAAAGGTTGCTGGGCATGGGTGAGAGAGCACGTCCGGGTATTTTTAGCGTTTTTAAGGGGTACAGGGGTTTTTTATAGAATAGGATACTAGGATGGTCAAAGATGGGAGGGTGAAGTGTAGGTTTGTATATATGTGTGTGTGTGTGTGTGTGTGTGTGTGTGTGTGTGTGTGTGTGTGTGTGTGTGCGCGCGCACGCGCACACGATTGGGTGAAGGAATTTAGAATGTATGTCTAGTGCACATTCCGGAGCAGAGGGTGGCGGTAATGCACCATTAAGCTGGATGCCAACCGCCGTAAAACAAGATACGGACAGACAGACAGACAATGAAATGTGTTATTTCAGTCAAGTCAAATCAAATCAGCAAGGATTGAGCTGGGCAGCCCACAAGTGCATGCTTCCGGCACCAACTCACCAACCCTAACTGTATGACTTTGGAATGTGAGGAAGTGAATACAGGTCGACAAGAGTCTTATTATGTCCTTAAGCACATTGGAAGTAGAAGTAGGAGTGAGCTCTTCAGCACCTCAATGTAATTTCACCATTCAACAAGACCAGGGTTCATCTTTAACCCAGCAACACTTTCTTGCATAAACCACCATAAATCTTGATTCACTTAATGCTTGAATAGCTGTTGATTTCTGTGCTGAATGTATTCAGCAGCTCAGCCCTTTTGAGTGGAAATTGTCAAAGATTAACCGCCCTCTGAGAATAGAAATTTCTTCTCATTGGCATCATTAATAACCTACTTTAAGACCGTGATCCCTAGATCTAGACATCCTACAAAAATCAACATTAAGTAGAGAAAAAGAATGCCATTTAATATAGGGAATACAGAATTCAATCAGTGGACAGCAAACTCTCACAGTCACCAATGTTATGATGATATGTGAAGTTGACCAAACAACTAAATATTGATTTTTCTATTATCAATACCCTTCCCAATCTTCAAAAAGAGTACCCTGAGACCTGTTACTTCTGCCTGAATGTTGTACAGACACACTGTCTCAAAAAACTGTGGGTCAATTGTTTAAGAAAAATAACCAGATGGTTTGAGTCGCAAAAATAAATTGAAGTGCTTTTATTTACCTCAAAACAAGACAAAAACTGGGGAAAAAAACTATATATATATATGTATATATATATATAGCCACCCTCAGACTAAACACAAAAGAAAACTAACCCCAAAGCCTTCGTAACCCGAGGCTTATGCTAAGCCCCTCCCCCTAGACCAACCAAAAGCTAATTACCTCAATTATCCAATTAAAGATGGTACCCTCCACCATCAGCACACCTATGCAGGTTGCTGCTGCCTCTGTATGAGACAGCTCCAGCAGCAGCTCCGGTTCAGACCCAGTCACCATTACTGCTGGGGATGAGTGTTTTACCGAGTGCGCCATGTGCTGTCCATGGTTGGTGACGGGCCTTCATCACACACACACACACATACACGCAGCCTTATCCCTTTTGAAGCATAAAATAAAAGTCCATAATTGCAGTTAAAATAAATTTTTCAAGATGATTAATTTATAAACTAGAAAATATAATAATTTCTGCTCTTTAAATATGTAGTCTTTTACTGCATCACTCTGGTTATTCATTTTAATCAATGAATTAGGAAAGTCAAGAATGTCGTATGCCTTCTGGCGTTTCTAAGTTCATTACTCCTGACTCTGTAGAGGAGAAATAAAATCAAGAATCTGGAATAGTAGAGAAAAGTTTTATTGTGCAATACTGATCAATCAGGAGAACAACAAGAAAGTCTCTTGACTCTGTTCTGCTCAAGCACAGTTTCCCCCATTTATATGTTTCTGATGTACATACAGGATCAAGCAAAACAGATATATTTTGTTTATTCAATCATTTCCCTAAGTCTTTGCACCAGAGGTGTTAATTTAATGAATGTCTCTGCTCATCTTCCTTGACCATAGCAATTAGTCCTATCCTCATCTCGTCCTTCCTTTAGTATTGCAAGATTTGCCTCAATCAAATTAATTTTACAGTACTTCATCAAATGTTCCACAATGGTTTTCAGAGACATTTCAGATTTAATTAACAGAGGGAACATACACAAAATGCTGGAGGAACTCAGCAGGTCAAGCAGCATCTATCGAAAAGAGTAAACAGTTGACATTTTGGGCCAAGACTTTTCTTAGGTCCAGTGTGTTGCTTTGGATTTACAGCATCTGCAGATTTTCTTGTGTTTGTTAATTAACAGAGGTTCTTACAAGCCCCCTTTCTTTTTTCAGCAGAATATACTCCAAAGTGCAGCTAAACCCAAGGACAAACAGAAATTACTTCAATTTCCACTCCTTAATCCTTGGATTTAACTATGAATTTTGCTAATTCCTACTTCTTATTTCCTTCTATATTGGCCGTGTACCGCCGCTTTTTCAATACATTTAGCTTAGATGTATCCACAATTCATCTGGCAGATAATTCTATATACCGATCGGCCTGTTAGAAAGGAAATCTGTTTGAATTTTGGCTTCAAATTCAAAAGCTGCACATATGAGATTAATTTTATTTTTAATAATCAAAGCATTTGTATTCTATTTTGAACAGAAAAAATAATAGGTTAGGGATACTGTGAAAAGTTTTGGGAAAAAAATCCCATATTTAAGCAGGAGGGCTGCTTTCTGTTGAGAAACATGGTAATCAGTGACATAGAGGATGAACAGACTAATTTAACAAGTATCACAGGTAACTGCCATTTTAATGCTACCAGCCCACCAGGAGAGAAAGCTGTTAAATTTTATATCCGAGTTGCTTTGTTTCATGGATATAAACTTTTAATTAGAAAAAACCTGTTACCTGATATCTGTGCTTTTAAAAACATTTTGATCTTGTGTGTGTTGTGAGAGTTTACAGAGAATGGTGCGAAAAACAAACATTTGCAATGTTATTTAATTGGAAAGGATAAATTCAGATACAAATTCAAAACAAAGAGCATCTACAGTGGGCACCAAAAAACAATTTCCTTTTCTCTGTGGCACTCTGGTGTTCAGCTTTCTTAGGGTTTTTGAAACAATCTGTGAATATTTAATTGCATATTTTTCCAGAGGGAAAATGTAACTTGCAGAGAACCGTGCTTTAAACGAGTTAAAAAAGAACATTGTGTATTTAAATGAAAATTCTTAATTACAAGTGAGATGGTCAACAAGTCAGACAAATTTTGCAAAGAGAAACAGGGGTAATGTTTTAGGCTGATGACCCTTCATCAGAGCTAGGAAAAATCAGAGATTAAAATGTTTATGTTACAGTAAAAGGAACTGAAATAACAGAAGTTAATAGGGTGGACAGGAGAATCTCAAGTGAAATGGAGCCAGCTGAAAGATGATGCTGAATAAAAAGCAAAAGTTATGTCTCGGGAGGTATATATTGGAGGAAATGAACGAAAATTGAAATAGCCTGAAACTGGGAGAGAAAGCAAAGACTGGAAATTTGAGGCACAAGGCTGGAATAGCTGATTATCTGAAATCATTGAACTGATTGTTTCATCAAAAAGGCTTGGTATAACCTATTTGGAAGATAAGATGCTGTACTTTGAACTTTGAGCTATCTGGTAAGAGTGTAAGAGGCCAAAGTTAGAGAGTTTGGTGTTGAATCAATTAAAGTGGTAGATAACTGGAAGCTGAGAATCACCTTCGGGAATCAAACAGAGATACTCTGCAACCAATCTGCATTTAGTTTTCCTGATATGAAAGTGGCTACTTCGTGAACTATTCCAAAATGGATAAAGTACAAGTAAATTTCTGCCGGGGTATAACCTTGGGGCCAAAGGTATGGTAAGGGAGGAGGAAAATGGTAACCATTAAATCTACAGTAGTACAGGAAGATTCCATGAGGGGAGTCAAAGTTTAGGGAGGGAAAATTAAACAAGAGAATCACAGAGTCAACAGTTTCTTCAGAATGCTGAAGAAGGTGAAGATATGTTTGGTAGTGGCTTGGCATTCTTTTGAATGTAGAGACTGAACAGGAGGGCAATTGTCAAACTTATTGAAGAATTGGTTTAACTCATTAGCTATTTACGGCTGCATTCCGAGGCTCTACAGCTAGACTGATTGAAGCCAGTGATGTTCTTCATGCCTCTCCACACCTCCTGTGTACTACTCTCCCCAAGCTTGTTCTCCGGCTCTCTCCTGCGTTTCTCTTTAGCCACCTTGATCTTTTCCTTTAGTTCCTCTGCACATGATTCAAATCCTCCCTGTCTCCTGATCAAAAGGCTCTCTTTTTGTGTTTAGAAGAGCCTTCATGTCACTGGTGACCCATAGTTTGTGGTTAGGGAAGCACCAAACAGTCCTTGATGGAATTACAGTGTCCACACAGAAGTTGATGTAGCCACTGATGCAATCAGTATGTCTGTTAATGTCTTTCCCATATGGTTCACAAAACACATTC
Organism: Mobula birostris; assembly: GCF_030028105.1. Classification (NCBI taxonomy): domain Eukaryota; kingdom Metazoa; phylum Chordata; class Chondrichthyes; order Myliobatiformes; family Myliobatidae; genus Mobula; species Mobula birostris. The sequence continues at coordinate 222,706,732 of NC_092371.1, forward strand.
CAGTCAGTAACCTCAAAGCAGCTCTGCAAGGCCTCGATGGTCGCTGGAGACCATTTCTTTACTATCTTAGTGGTAGCTCGCACTTGCTGTACTTTGGGCATGGTTTGAAATGTGATCTTTCTGTAAATGCCATGGAATTAGTAAGGTAAAATGGACTAAGTTATGCAACAATTACACATCCGAAGACCAGCAGCAACGGACATTAGTGCATCACAGTAAATACCCTACCATTCTCCTACCATCCGGCAAGAGATACGGAAACTTCTCTGCCCAGACATTCAGTCTGAAAAACAGCTTTTTTCCGCAAGGCTGTCATGCTACTGAGCAAAGCCCTATTTTAGAGCTGTTTGTTTTTAATTCAGTTGTAACTTAGATGTCACTCTAAATAACTCAGATGTTATTTTAAATTTAGTCATTGTGATTTAGTAATTGTATTGCCGGTAGGCTGTTTTGCTCTGATTTGAGTGGCACTGCAATCTTGTCCTCAGCAATGACAATAAAGTTCTAACTACTGTTTACAACATACTTGTCAATAATATGTAGCGTTCCTCCTTACCCTGAGCACATAATTTCCAGATTACTTAGCAGTAACAATGGTGAAATTTTGTTTTGTGCTGAGCACATAAAATTTAACTTCTGAATCGTCGCACATATACACAATGATCACTTTATTAGGTACCTTCAGTAACTGATAAAGTGGCCACGGAATATATGTTCAAGGTCTTCTGCTGTTGTAGCCCATCCACTTTAAAGTTCAATGTGTTGTGCATTCAGAGGTGCTCTTTTGCACACTACTGTTGTAATACATGGTAATTTGAGTTAATGTGTCACCTTCCTGTCAGTTTGAACCAGGCTGGTCATTCTCCTCTGACCTCACTCATTAATACTGCATTTTCACCCACAGAGCTGCTGCTCACTGGATGTTTTTTTGTTTGTTTTTCGCACCATTCTTTGTAAACTCTCACAACGCACACAAAATGCTGGAGGAACTCAGCAGGTCAGACAGCATTGTTTATTTACTCTTTTCCATAGTTGTTGCCTGACCTGCTGCGTTCCTCCAGCATTTTATGTGTGTTGCTTGGATTTCCAGCATCTACAGATTTTCCCTATTCTGTAAACTCTCGATACTGTTGTATGCGAAAATCCTAGGAGATCAGCAGTTTCGGAGATTCTCAGACCACTGCAGCTGGCACCAACAATCATTCCACAGTCAAAATCACTTAGATCACATTTCCTCCCAATTCTGATGTTCGGTCTGACCAACAACCGAACTTCTTGATCATGTCTGCATGCTTTTGTGCATTGAATTGCTGCCACATAATTAGCTGATCACATATTTGCATTAACGAGCATGTGTATAGGTATACCTAATAAAGTGTGCACTGAGTGTATATTATTCCTCAGATAGATATGCCTATTTATAAATTAATGATTGTGATACTAGGATTGATATCAGACAATTTCACAACTGTCATTAGGCCACCCCTTTGTAGTCAGTCAGTGGCCCATATCATCTTCACAAAATGCTGCTGAACCTGCTTGTGCAAACAACAGGAATACTGCAGATGCTGGAAATTCAAGCAACACACATCAAGGTTGCTGGTGAACGCAGCAGGCCAGGCAGCATCTCTAGGAAGAGGTACAGTCGATGTTTCAGGCTGAGACCCTTTGTCCTGACAAAGGGTCTCGGCCTGAAACGTCGACTGTACCTCTTCCTAGAGATGCTGCCTGGCCTGCTGCGTTCACCAGCAACTTTGATGTGTGCTGCTTGTGCAAAGTATTGTTTCAGTGTGATATCGCAAAAGGACATTGAATACAGCTGTGGTGTTCACAGTTCATCAACTTCAGGCCATGAGCATACCTATTTTAGTGCATTTGATTAAAGCAAATCAACTTTTTTAAATACATCAATACGCCATAAAGTGAGAGATAAAAGTGAAGATGATTTACTGTGGCCAGTTAACTTACGAGTGTGACGCGTGGCCAAGTGGTTAGGGCGTTGGGCTTACAATCTGAAGGTCGTGGGTTCGAGTCTCAGCCAAGGCAGCGTGTTGCGTCTTTGAACAAGGCACTTAACCACACACTGCTCCAGTCCACCCAGAGCACTGAAAATGGGTACTGGCAAATGCTGGGGGTTAACCTCGCGATAGACTGGCGTCCTATCTGGGGGGGGGGGGGGGCGGTGGGGAGTCTCGTACTCTCAGTCGCTTCACGCCACAGAAACCGGCATAAGCACCGGCCTGATGGGCCACAAAGGCTCGGGACAGACTTTGACTTTGAATTAACTTACAAATTCTACATGCCATTGCAATATAGGAGAAAACCCACAAAATCACACGAAGAACTCTGTACAGGCAGCACTAGGATTGAACCCAGGTTGCTACGGGCAAGTTGGACTTACTGCCTTGTAGGAAAGAGTATCCTGGGTGCAGATTAGAAGATTATTTTTACAAATTGAAAATCTATGAGGTACATGGGATGAGCTGTGCAGGGATAGAGACCAGGTCCGATTCTAAGTACCTTTTGAAACCGATGGCCGCATTACCAAATGAGGACACTTATGTGGAAGTAGTGTTCATTAGATTTACCTACGCCAAGATTTTGATGCAAAAGCAGCTAGGAGAGCAAAATATCCTGGAAATATTCAGCAGGCCAGGCAGCCACTGAAAGAAAAGCGGAGTTAAAATTGCAAGTCACTGAGTTTTACCAGCATTCTTCATTTTTGTTTTAAATTTCCAGCATCTGTAGTTTTTTACTTTTCATTCAGAAATTTTCCATCTTAAATAGAAGTATCTATGGTGTCCTCCCAAAGCAAGCCATCAGTCGCCAGATTTATTCAATCAATGAGGTGCCATCAGTGAACAATATCAAAACATACAAAATGCTGGAGGAATTCAGCAGGTCAAGCAGCCTCCGTGGGATGCTACCTGGCCTGCTGAGTTTCTCCAGCATTTGTATGTGTTGCTTTGGAATTCCAGCATCTGCAGAATCTCTTGTCTTAATGAAAAATATCACACTGGTTGAGAGATGGTCCCTGAGAATGGTAAATTCAGAGAAGCAAGAAAGAAATTATGTAGATTCCAACAAAGATGGCACACCTCTCTGTTAGAGTATTACAGCACAGCAGATGGAACTGATAATGGTGCACAGTAACATGACCATGAAAGTTACTTCATCCCAAGCATTGCACAACTCTAAACTGAATATACAGATGTTCTTTACAAAACAGGGAAATTAGAATGCAAATACTGTCTGGTTCCATTTGAGTGGAAGGAGCTGGTAATACTACAAGCAATGTGTATTCTATTGACTTTGAAGGAAAAACTTGAAACTGGAGACAGTAGTTATAATCTCAGTAGATATTCATTCCCCAGGATACAGTTTATGTGTATTGAGAGTCTGTCCAGACCCGAGAGATCTTTATGAAGCTCTGGAAATAAGCCACTATCCCATGAAAACAGTAGGGGATGTTGCCCAAGACCTGAGTGGAACAAACATTTTCAGTGATGGCTTATTGCTCTCTGGAAAAGATGGAGCAGTGGAAACAACAGAGTTAGACTATGACTGAAAACCACACTCTCTGATGAGAAGACATAAGGAGAAGCAGCTAAAGATGAATGGGCAAAAGCTTAAAATGCAGAAACTGTTCTTCATAGATCATCTGATCATCAGAGGTGCTCTGAAGAAGATCGAGCCAAAGTCATGAGGTGAAAAATGCAAAGCCTGAGGGATGTTGCAGATCTACAGCATTTTTTTGAGGTTGGTAAGCTATCAAGAAGGTAAAGGGATTGGCTGGATACTCATGATCAGATAATCAATCAAATCATGGAGGTGATACAGCAGAACCTGTGTTCAAATGCTTAGTGACAAGAAAGAGCTGAAAATACAGGTAAACATTTCAGAAATTAGTTCAGACAAAGCTTGCAGGAGAGATAATTAATAGCATTTACAGAGTTACGATAGGATATAGATCAGTTGGAAATTTGGGTGAAGAAATAGCAGATGGATATCAGTCCAGGCAGGTATGAGGTGTTACATTTTGGGAAGACAAATGTAAGAGGAAAGTATACAGAAAATGGCAGGACATTTAGGAATATCAATAACCGGAGCGATAACTGGCAACACGTTTAGAGGGTGGATAGGTGTACAGTGTACTTGAACATCATTGAACACAAAAACACAAAAGATTTTGCAGTTGCTGGAAATCCAGAGAAACACATACAATGCGCTGGAGGAAATCAGGCAGCATCTATGGAAATCAGCGTTTCTGGCCGAGGCCCATCACCAAGACTGGAAAGGAAGGGGGAAGATGCCAGAATAAAAATGTGGGCGTGGGGGGGGGGGGGCCGGGGAATGGGAAGGAGGATGTTTCTCATAGACAACAATCGAATGAAATACCAACAATCCCCAAGAAAGGCAAACCAAATAAAGACCAATTAGCTTGTTAATTTGTTAAGGAGCAGGTTTTCAATTCTCAAAAATACTGTTGTATAATTGTAAGCTTAAAATTTTCTGATAAAGCTGGCATCTAGTGTAATGCACAGGGTAATATTTCAATTTGGTGGGATGGGATCAATCTGAACTGCTGTAGTATAAATAATAAAAATGTGAGAATTCATTAATTTTTGTTTAACTTAAGAGTTAAACTACCTCTCCTCTCTTCTATTCCCCACTCTGGCCTCTTACCTCTTCCTAGCTGCCTATCACCTCCCTCTGGGTCCCCTCCTCCTTCCCTTTCTCCTATGGCCCACTCTCTCTCCCATCAGATTCCTTCCTTTACCTCTCCTACCCATCTGTCTTCACCTCTAACATTCTAGCTATTCTCCTTCCCTCGCATCACCTTTTTATTTTGGTGTCTTCCCCCTTCCTTTCCAGTCCTGAAGAAAGGCCTTGGCCTGATACATTGGCTGTTTATTCATTTCCAAAGATGCTGCCTGACCTGCTGAGTTCCTCTGGCATTTTGTGTGTGTTACTTTGGATTATGCTGGCTGTTTTATTAAGGCAGCTAGCAATATAGACAGAATCCATAGTGGGGAAGCTGTTTCCAAGTGTGTTGAGCTGTGTCCACAACTCTCTGTAGATTTTTATGGTCTCAGAAAGCAATTGCCATACCAAACTGTGGGGTGTCCAGAGAGGATGCTTTCTATGATTCAACAATAAAAACTGTTCAGTGTCAAAGAAAACAGGCCAACTTTCTTTAGCCTCCTGAGGAAGTAGATGTGCTGGTGTGCTTTTTTAGCTATGTTGTCTACATGGTTGAACCATGAAGAGCTGTTGGTAATGTGCACTCCCAGGAACTTGAAACTCTCAACTCTCACCACCATAGCACCATGACAACCTTATTTGTTGTTGGAAAGGTTGTTGTTATGACACCATAACACTAAGCCCTCAATATCTTTCCTGTACTCCAATTCATCATGATCTGTGATTTAGCCTACTACTGTGATGTTATCTGCAAAGTTGCAGATGGGAGTTAGAGCAGAATTTGGCCATGCAGTCATGATTGTACGGTGCAGAGGAGGCGAACCTATGGCACGTTTTTGTTGGCATGCAGCATGCAGTGCTGCTCCTTGATTCCTTAAATCCCCACCCATAAAAAAAAATGAAGCAACAAATGAATTTTTTGAAACTAAGAGTAGTGAGCTATTTACACAGGAAATGTCTCATGCTGGATTGATGCCAGCTAGATGGTTGCAAGAGCATGTGATGTTGGATGATATGTTTTGAAATCCTTTCAGTCCTCAAAATATTTAGATAGTAAAATGTTTACAATAATAATACCATTTAGAAATATTGTTATTTCATTTATTTCAATTTGTCTCTGTTATACTTTATTCGTTATAAAATAATGAATACAGTTAAGCAAGGGGACCCACCTTTTTTCTATAAGAAGTTCCATAATTATTGTAACTAATTTACTTTTCAATGATAATTACTGCTTAAAATTACTATTGCATGCGAGAGAATTTTTGAGAAGGTTATTGCCAATGAAGAGAGATAACATGGGCCAGAAACTAACCCAAACCATCAAGCAACTCTACATCAAAGCGAGCAGTGCGGTACTTGTTCAAGGCACAGTTAGAGAGTGGTTCCACACATCAGTTGGAGTCTGACAAGGCTGCCCCCTTTCACCCATACTGTTCAATATTTTCCTGGAGCAAATAATAACAGATGCCCTGGAAGACCATATCGGCACAGTCGGCATCGGAGGTCAGATCATAACCAATCTCAAGTTTCACTGATGACATTGATGGGCTGGCAGGAAATGAGAATAAACTGGCCTACCTTGTGAACTGTCTGGACAATACATCTACCAGATATGGCATGGAGATCAGCAGAGAGAAAATGAAGCAGATGAGAAACAGTGAGGAGCCGGTCACAATAAAGATCACAGTCAGTAGACAAAAACTAGAGACTGTCAAAGAGTTCGAGTATCTTGGCGCCATCATCAACCAAGAAGGATCAAACCCTGAAATCCTTGCAAGGACAGCCCAAACATCAGCAATGCTTGCTAAACTAAAACCAATCTGGAGAGACAGTCACATCGCTCTCAGATCCAAGTTGAAACTCCTGCATGTACTTGTACTCTTTCTTTTCTTATATGCATCGAATCATGGACTTTGCCAGCTGAACTGCAAAAGAATATCCAGGCAGTAGAAATGAGATGCTTCAGAAGGCTCCTTGGCATATCTTATGCAGACCTTATCTCAAACAATGAAGTACAGAGAACAATCACCCAGCACTTGAGACATTACAAAGATCTACTGTCTACATTAAAGAAGGGGCAACTGAGATGGTATGGCCATATAACAAGATCAAGTGGACTCTCAGAGGCTATTCACAAGGAATTCTGCAGATGCTGGAAATTCAAGCAACTTTGATGTGTGTTTCTCAAAGGCTATTCTTTAGGGAACGGTGCAAGGGAAAAGAAGAAGGGGCAGACAGCGGAAGAAATGGATAGACAACATTGCACAGTGGACCAGAGAAAGCTTTGCTGTAACCCATCAACCATGAGAGATGGAGGTGCAGTGCTCATCGGTATAGCATCCCTATGATCCCAGCATGTTGTGGTAATCGTAATCATAATTGCCAACTTGAGCAAAAACTCTCAAAAAGGTTCGCCACTCCGATATAATGTATAGGGAAGGGAGCTGAGGATACAACCTTGTGGGGCACCGGTGTCGAGGATAATCCTGGTGGAGGCATTGCTGCCTATCCTTATTGATAATGGTCTGTTAGTCAGGAAGTCAAGGGTCTTGATGCAAATAGAGGTTTTGAGTTCATGGTCTAAGAAATTGTAAGTGAGTTTTATTGGAATTACAGTATTGAAGGCAGAGCTGTAGTAAATATACAATACTCTAACATTTGCTGCTTACTGTCCAGATGCTCCAGAGATTGGTGTAGAGCCAGAGAGATGGTGGACCTCAGAATGAGAATCGGGCATGTACCATGAAATATGTTGTTTTGTTGCAACAGTACAGAGCAATACATAAAATTTGCAAAATAACTAGGGGTAAATAGTGCAAATGATGAATAACAAGGTAGTGTTCATGGTTCATGGACTGTTCAGAAAGCTGATGGTAGAGGATAAGAAGCCATTTTTAAAACATGCAGTGTGGGTCTTTGGGCTCCTGTATCTCCTTCTCGAAGGTAATAGTAAATAATAAAAACTAAGGAGCTGGTTGTGGACTAGAGGAGGAATGGAGACAGGCTAGCCCCTATTGACATAAATGGATCTGGGTTTGAGAAGGTGAACAGCTTTAAATTCCTTGACATAAACATCACCAATGATGGTGGTCTGTACATACTGGCTGTGTGGTGAAAAAGGCACAGCAGTGCCTCTTTCACTTCAGACAGTTGAAGAAGTTTGGTATGGGCCCCCAAATTCTAAGAATTTACTATAGGGGCAAAATTGAGAGCATCCTGACTGGCTGCATCACGCCTGGTATGGGAACTGTACTTCCCTCAATCGCAGGACTTTGCAGAGAGTGGTGCATTCAGCCAAGTGCATCTGTAGATGTGAACTTCCCACTATTCAGGACATTTACAAAGACAGGTATGTTAAAAGGGCCCGAAGAATTATTGGGGACCCAATTCACCCCAACCACAAACTGTTCCAGCTGCTACCACCCGGGAAACGGTATCGCAGCATGCATGCCTAGCACCCAGAGCTCAGTCTGAAGTGTTAGTAATGATGGTTATGGGTGTGTTGGGGAGTGGGTACATCAGTAGGGTCACGTTGGAAAGAGCTTGTTTATTATCATCAAATGCCCTGGTCATGTCAGCTGACCAGTCAAGCCCGTGTTTATGGGTATTGCCTTTAAGCACACAATACAGGGGGAGAAGCAGCTTGCAGAATGAAGCTGTGATAGAAGTTTACCATACCTAAAAACTCCTGTAGTTTTTTTGTAGTGCAGGGCAGTGGGAAATCCATAATAGCAGCTCCTTGTGATGGGAGGGGTTTCGCAGCTTCTGTGGCGATGCAATGGCCAAGAAAGTCAATGGTTGCCAACCCAAACAGGCGTTTAGCAGTGTTAATAATCAACCTGTATTGGCTTAAGTGCTCAAAAAGTGTGTGGAGATGAGATATGTGTGCAGATTTGAATGCACTGGTGACAAGTATGTCATCCAGGTAAACAAAAAGAAAATCTAAGTCTTTTACTACAAGAGTTCATCAGCCATTGGAAATCCTGTGCTGCATTTTCAGACCAAGTGGCATGTGCAGAACTCAAAGAGGCCAAGTGGGGTTATCACAGCCGTTTTGGGAATGTCCTTCAAGCACAAAGGCCCCTAACTAGATTGACTTTGGAAAAAATTAACTTTCTGACTGAACGTGCCGCAAAGTCTTGGCTGTGTGGGACGGGGTAACGATTGGGGATGGTGGTTTCATCAAGATGTCAGTCATCACCACATGGGCGGCAACCACCATCGGACTGAGGGACAGTATGGAAGGGCAAAGCCCAGGGGCTATTTGACCGGTATACAATGCTAAGTCTTTGCATGTTGTCAAACTCAGCCTTTGCAGTTGCCAGCTTTTCAGGGTCCAGTCTACACTGTGGAAATGTGGTGCTCAACCCCACGTTTTGTGACTATAGTGGAGAGTGTGGGCTTGGTGAGGTTTGGGAATTCACTCAGCAGTCAAGTGAACACAGATGCGTTGGTACATGTGCTTGATGGAGTCATTGTGGGGAACTTACTGGGGGATCAGGGTAACAACCCAAAGTCTTTGACATCCACAAGCCGGCAGTTTTTGAGGTTGAATAGTAGTGCTTGGGCCCACAAGAAATCTGCACCAAGCAGAGGTCTAGCCACTTAAGCCAGGATGAAATCCCATGTGCAGCATTGCCCACTAAAGCAGAGTGTCACTCAGGGTCCCCTTAAGTCTGGACCCTGCTGCCACTGGCAGATTCCAGCGAGGTTTTGTCGCTCTTTACCTTCTCATCAATGGGTGATGCTGTCTACTCCCATGTCACACAGGAAGCATCACCCTGAAAAGGTGTCCGTAATGAATAGTAGATGTCCCTGGCAGCTGCAATCCATGGTGTTCACAGACCTCTGAGGTCCCGAGGCGCTGGCACTGTCGAAGCTGCAAGGTGGTCGGCACTTCCTAGAGTTTGTACCAAAGTGAGCATGGTAAAAGCACAGGCCAGGTGTCATCTGCTTCGCAGGAGTGGGCATCATTATGTTGGAGGCCTTGCTGACCTGGCTTATTGAGGTAGAGAAAGGAGCAGGAATGATGCATCACTGCCTGGCTGAGTGCAGACTATCAGCCATTTTAGCAAGCTCTCTATAGTCCTTCATGGGTGCATTAGCGAGGGCTATGCAAACTTGATCAGGTATTTGCTGCATGAAGACTTCTTTAAAAATAAAACAAGGATGGTGATTTCCCAGGAAAAACAGCATGTGGTCCATTAGCTCTGAAGGCTTAGCATCGCCGAGGCTGAGCAAGGAGAGCAACTCTTTGGCGTGCTCAGGCTCCGATAGTCCAAAATTCTGTAAAAGGTGAGTTTTCAGCAATCAGTATTTATCATGTTCAGGTGGCTGTTCTAGTAGACTAGCAACTTTGATGTGTGTTGCTTGAATTTCCAGCATCTGCAGAATTCCTCGTGTTTATGTTCTAGTAGACTCACCACTCTCACAGCCATGGAGTTTCCAAGTTTCGCTACCACATAATAAAATTAGGCATAGTCTATGGTGATTTCTCACAGCCCAAATTGGGCCTCAGCTTGTACAATCTGAGAGACGGCATTATGTTCCCAAAACTCTGGCAGTTTCAAAGTGACTGCGTGGACTGACATGTTCAATAACTCTGGAATCGTTCTAGAGCCTTGGGGTCACCAATGTAGGTTTTCACAATTAAAACAATGTGAGGCATTTTATGTTGAAGAAAAAACTATGACAACTCATTTATTGAACTCCATAAAACTGAACACAAAGCATGGGCAGAGTATTTTATGTTATTACATCTTCAAATCAGACCAGCCTCTTAAAGTGAATCCCAATTCAATGTCAGTGGTTGTGAATTATATTACACAATAACCAGCCTCTCTGAGATCATGTAGATCTCAGTTTAGTGAGAATAAGGAAGGGGGAACAGGAAGAAAAGTGAATGAAATGCAAATATTAATTGCAAAATGAAATATGTATTATTAAATTATGTTCTTTGTAATTATCATGCATAGATGAATGGGCTAATTCATATGGAGTTAAGTGGCATCATTTCATAAGTTAAGCATTAAGTTTCATCTATTTCACATGATGACTGAGATTTTCACGTACTTAATATCTATCAACTTGATAACATCAGTTATCAAATACCTATCAATTTTAAATTCTGTTCAAAATAAATTCTGTAGGACTAATGTGAATAATATTACAAATGACTATGGTATCTATATGATATCTCTTATTCCAGTCATTAATCAGAATATTCCTGTCAATAGAAATGTTTTTGTTAATGTATTTTGCAGAACCAATTGCATTTTGTCAGAATGGCTAAGATAATGCAAGATTCAAGATTCAAAATCGCTTTGTCATTTCCTGTAAACAAGTATAAGGAGAATGAAATAATTATTACTCCGAATATGATGCAGCACAAGAAAAATGCAACTGATAAAGAACACAAGAATAATACTGAAAAATGCACAATAAATGTAAATACATAAGATAACTTATATCCATGGATTGATTGTATGGCTATAAAGTGACACTATGCTGTATATAAGATGACTGAAGGGAAACAATAAAGTAGTGGTGGAGTTAGCGGGTGGAGGTGTAAATGCAAGAAGCATTTTCCAGGAATGAAAGGGTTACCGTATGAGGAATGTCTGGCAGCTCTTGGGTCTGTATTCCCTGGAATTCAGGAGAATGAGGGGGGACCTCATAGAAACATTCCAAATGTTAAAAGGCCTAAACAGATTAGAAATGGCAAAGTTATTTCCCATGGGAGGGGATTCTAGGACAAGAGGGCATGACTTCAGGACTGAAGGACATCCTTTTAGAATTGAGATGGAGAGAAATTACTTTAGTCAGAGGGTGGTAAATCTGTGGAATTTGTTGCCATGAGCGGCTGTGGAGGCCAAGTCATTGGGTGTATTTAAGGCAGAGATAGATAGGTTCTTGATCAGCCAGGGCATCAAAGGGTATGGGGTGAAAGCAGGGGAGTGGGGATGACTGGAAGAATTGGATCAGCCCATGATTGAATGGCGGAGCAGACTCAATGGGCCGAATGGCCTACTTCTGCTCCTCTATCTTATGGTTTTATGGTCTTATATTGTGTAATATTATTTGACTTCAGTCCAGCTCCTCTTGCTAATTTTTCCTCACCCCACACATACACAAATAGATCCATATTGTTCTCCTGTTGCAATCCTTGTATTAGCTTCAGCTTTATATTACTTGAATGAACTCTTGAAACTAAGTTGAAAGGCTGACATTTTGAATTGCACACCAGTGACTTAAGCACAAAACTCCTGATTGAAACTCCAGTGCAGTAGTGAGAGAATGCTCATCTGTCAGACATTCTGTTTTCCAGGATGGAAATGTAAACTTAAGGCTCTGTCTGTTTTACAACAGAAATTGTATTTTGAAGAATACTTCCATGACTGTAAAATACTTTGGTGATTTCTAAGGAAATGAAGGATGATACATGTCTAATGTTCTTTCCTGAAAACACTGGCACCTGTTGGGATCCTCTAACATAGAGGCTGGCAGCCATTTTGTGTCTTTCAAAATGTGAGCCTTTGTCACAACCATGGATTCAGCAGCACAATAGATATGGCAATTGTGCTTGTGAATATGCACGTCAGCTAATTATTATTTCATAGTGATAGTATTTAACTCCATACTTGTCATCGTAGTGCTTGCCAAGACTTGAATACAGCACAGCAACGCTTCGCTTCCTGTTTGCATTCGGCCTTGTCTGGGAAAGTAGACTATTGAGACAACTGACTCTGAAGACTAGCGGTATTCGTTTAATATTTAGTTGTTATTTTCAGCCACAGTGTAGGCTTCATTTTCCATTTGAGAATCTTAGTTAACAGCCCTGTTTGGCCTAGCGTTTACTGTTTTCTTTTCCCTTTAACACAGTTTGCATTAAAGTCTGTGAACTATCGACTCACTTCAGTCTCTCTCACTCTGCACTTGGGCCATATACGAACCTTAGAAGCATTTGAGCATACAGTAATCTTATCCTCAGCTACCAACCATACTTAAAGACATATCATATGTCTGTGGGCAGTACTCATGATATGAATCAACCAATGGGAAGTTTGCTGAATGCAAATGTTATAGATTTGGGCCAACTTAGCTAAGATTAGTTATCCCAGCACAGAATCTCGAAGAATTTCAACTATGTCCCTCTGTTAGCTTCACATCGGGATCTTCTATGGTATATACAATACAGTATTAAGGCCTTGGTTCACTTCAATGATTCTAATAGATATAAAATACCAATAGTAATCTTGTCTTTGTCTCACTTTAAGTGCTTGAAGTAGAGAAAACTAGAGTAATCCCATTTGCCTATGTTAGACCTCTAATCCTCAATGCTTTTCCTATGTAAGTACCTGTCTAAATTACTTTTTAGTGTCATTATTATTTTTGTGTTCACTATTTTCTATGGCAGCTTGGCCTAGATATTTGCTCTCTGTGTGAGAATCTTACCCCTCAGAAGGTGTCTCCTACTTCCAGACTCCCCTGCCCTGGGAAAAAGAATTCTGACTACTTATAATCTCATACACCTCTACAAAGGTCACCCCATGATCTCCTACATTGCAGTGGGAATAAACCTAATCTACCCAATATCTTGTTATGATTACAGCCAACTTCCTGGTGCATCTCTCCATCCTTGTTCAAACCTTGTGGTAATGTGGCCAGTCCTGTTGGTGTTAGGGTTTTGATAATATAATGATGAAGGAATATCGGATCTTGAGATTTCGAAGTGAAAATTCTATGCGCTCTTTCAATATCGGGAGGCTGAGGTAAAATATCCAGAAACAGAGATTGAAACAAATTAGCAAAATAGTCCAATAAATCCTCACTCTCATATCCTTCCTTCAGTCCAACAATTGGAATATTATTCCAACAAGATCTTGCTTCCAGATCAATAATCTTGCGTTGAGACTGTTCCAAGCGGGCTGAAATATCCGCCATCTGACGCTTCGACTGTTTAAGTTCAGAATTCAAGGAAATAATACTTTGCTCTACAAATTGAAAACTCTGTCGAAACAACTTCATCTCAGAAGTGTTGTTATCTATTTTCTTGTCGAGAGCCATCAATGCATGTTCTAAACGCTCAGCCCAAACAGGCATATCCTCTGATTTTTCTTTCGAGGTTTTTTCCCTTTCCATTGCTGGATTCAGAGAGCTGCTTTCCACTTCTTAAAGATTGTGACATAATAACAACTATTCCCCTCTAAGGTCCGACAAATAAAAGTTAAAAATTCAGAGTTTAAACTGGGGGAAAGGAAGAATTAAACGCAGCCACACAAAATGTGTGTCACTGCATTAGGCAGCAGGCGGAGTTCCCCATGATGAAGGAATATCACTTTTGAAAAGGAATGATAAGTTCCTCAACAAATTTATATCTGAAAATTTTTGCAGGGCCAAACTGCCTTATCTATAAGTACATCAGCAAGGAATCATTCTGTTAATCAGAGATATTGGAACCAGTTCAACAGTGATATATGGAACAAATTGAGTTGTGGAGGAATCTAAGGTGGGTTTTACTTACTTCAAATGGGCCTCATCATGGAACAAGAGGTGCACATTTGGTCCACCTTTTTAATAGGGACACGTTGTAATTAAAACGTGGCAGCTATTGCAAAAGGCTGAACAGTCTGAGTAAAGCCAAACCAGTAAAAGAATTTAAAATTATGAACAATTTAATAGGTTAATATGTAAACATCACAACCTGAAAGCATAAAGATAATCAATTCTGTAAGTATTTCAGGTAAACTTCTCCAGAGAATGATTAAAATGCGGAACATGCAACGACATGGAATACTTGGGAAGTGATACTTTTAAGAGATCCTTGATAATTATATGTTCAGAGGCCTGCATTGGTCAGGGTTGACCATGGATGTTGCATCCTAGCTGTCTAGATACGCAAACCTTACAGTCACAAGGACACAAGAAAATAGAAGTAGAATTAGGCCACTCTGCCCCACCATTCAATATGATCATGGTTGATCTATACTGCCCTCAACTCCTCTTCTGTGCCTGTTCCTCATAACCCATAATTCCTTGATCTTTTAAATAATTATCTATGTCCACCTTAATATATCTGAGCAAGTGTATCTAAGGTGGTAAAACTCCAGGGCCTGACCACATGCACCGCCCGACCTCATGGAAGATTAGGGAAGAAATCATGGAGCCCCTTTTAGAGATATTTGTTTTGTCATTAGCCACAGGTGAAGTTCCAGAAAACTGAAAGGTGGCTAATGTTCCGTTGTTCATGAAGGGTGGCAAGGACAGGTCCGTGAGCTACAGGCCAATGAGCCTGACTTAACTTGTAGGGAAGTTACTCGAGGGAATTCTGAGGGACAAGATCTACTATGACTTGGATAGGCATGGCTTAATCAGTAATAGCATAATTTTGTGCATGGGAGGTAATTTCTGATGAATCTTTTGGAGTTTTTCAAAGAGGTAACTGAAGGGATAGATGAAGGTAAGACAGTGGATGGTTTCTGAATGGCCATTGTCCTTCATAGCAGGTTGATCAGGAAAGTTGGGTTACATGGAATCCAGCTGGAACTAGCATGGTGCATTCACAATTGGATCAATGGTAGAAAGCAGAGAGTGATGGTTGACGGTTGATTCTCCAACAGGAGGTCTGTAACGAGTGGGATGCCCCAGGGGTCACTATTGGTATGTCTGTTATTCATTACTTATGTAATTGATTTGGATGTCAATATCAATGGCACGATTAGTAAGTTTCTTGATGAGATTAAATCAGGGGTCCTCTCAGTAGTGAAGTAGGTTATAATGAATTGCAAAGAGATCTCCATCAGGTAGGGAGATGGGGTGAAAAATACTAAATGGATTTCAACTTAGACTGAAGTGATGCAATTTGGACATTCAAACCATGGTAGGACCTTTACAGTGAATGGCAGAACACTGATGAATGAGGAAGAACTAAGGGATATGCGAGTAAAGTGCACAGTTCACTGAAAGTGGCCTCGCATGTAGATGGTGGTGAAGAAGGTATTTAGTGTGCTGGCCATCAGTCAGTGCATCAAGTTTAGGAGCAAGGACATTAGGTTGTAGTTTTATAAGTTGTTGGTGATTCTGCACCAGGAGTATTGTGTACAGATCTGCTCACCATTTTATAGGAAAGACATTGCCAAGCTGGAGAGGATGCAGAAGAGATTTGTGAGGAAACTGCCTAGACTAGAGAGCCTGAGTTACAGGGAGAGGCTGGCCACATCAGATCTTTTTCCTTAGAGCTTTTGAGGAGAGTGACCTTATAGAACGTTATAAAATCATGAGGGTTTTTTTTTAGATTATGAGGACACTCAGTCCTCGTTTATTGTCATTTAGAAATGCATGCATTAAGAAATGATACAATGTTCCTCCAGTATGATATCACAGAAACACAGGGTTATGGATAGGATGAAGTGTCATTGCCTTTTTTCTTGGTTTGGAAAGTCCAAAAGGCACAGCTACAAAACAAGAGAGGGGAAGTTTAAAAGATACCTAAGAGATAACGTTTTTACACAGAGGGTAATGATTATCTGGAATGAGCTGCTAAAGAAAGTGGTCAAGGCAGGTGTAATTGAAACATTTAAGAGGAAGTTCATTGATATCTTTAACCTCTCATTTTGGCAGTCTGAGCCACCCACCTGCTTCAAGCATGCCTCAGTCGTACCAGTGCCTAAGAAGAATATGGTAACCTGCCACAATGACTGTCATCCAGTACCACTTACTTCCACTGTGATGAAGTGTTTTGAGAGATTGGTAATGAAACACATCAACTCCTTCTTGAGAAGTCACTTGGATCCACTCCAATTTGCCTACCGGCACAACAGGTCCACTACTGGTGCCATTTCATTGGCTTTTCACTCAACCCCCTGGAACATCTGGAGAGCAAGAATGCATACATCAGGGTGCTCTTTATTGACTACAGCTTGACAGTCAATAAAATCTGTTGTGCTTTGTAACTCTGAAACATAAAACTAATGGAAATAAAAACACAGAGCCAGGAGATAACTTGTGTACGTTCATTTTCACTTTAAGCTAGGCACACACATATGACATGGTAGCATCATGACATATTTCATACATATACCTATAATGAATTCTTTAAACAAGCAAAGAATACTTACTCCAACAATATAGTTACGATATTACTCAAATATTACTGATATATTAAATACACAGCACCATCATTCCATCAAAACTTATCAACAAGCTTCAGGATTTTGGCCTCAACACCTCCTTGTGCAATTGGATCCTTGATTCCCTCACTTGCAGACCCCAGTCAGTATGGATTGGCCACAACATCTTCTCCAAAATCTCCATCAGCACTGGTGCACTACAAGGGGCTTATCCCCTTGCTCTAATTGCTTTATACTTGTGACTTTATAAATTACTTTATACTTTATAAATTACTTTATACTTTATACTTTATACTAAGCACAGCTGCAATGCCATATTTAAGTTTGCTGATGACTCCACTGTCATTAGCTGAATCAAATGTTGTGACAAATCAGCATATAAGAAAGAATTTGAAAATCTGACTGAGTGTTGCCACAACAACAGCCTCTCACTCAATGTCAGCAAGATCATGAAGCTGATTATTGACTTCAGGAGGAGGAAACCGGAGGACCATGAGCCAGTCCTCATTGGGGGAAATCAAAGTTGGCGAGGGTGATCAACTTTAAGTTCCTCAGTGTATCATTTCAGTGAATCTGTCCTAAGTCCAGCATGTAAGTGCAATTACAATGAAAGCACGGCACTGCCACTATTTCCTTAGAAGTTTGTGAAGAGTCAGCATTACATCTACTTTGACAAACTGTTATAGTACTGTACATTGACTGGTTGCTCACAGCCTGGTATGGAAATATCAATGCCCTTGAACTAAAAATCCTACAGAAAGTAGGATAAGGCCCAGACTATCAGGGATAAAGCCCTCCCTCTATTTAGCACTTCTACACAGAGTGCTGTCACAGGAAAGCAGCATCCATCATCAGGGACCCCTATCACCCAGGTCATGCTCTCTTTTCATTGCTGCCATCAGGAAGAAGGTACAGGAGCCTCAGGACTCACACTACCAGGTTCAGGAGCAGTTATTATACATCAGCTATCAGGCTATTGAACCGCTGGGGATAGCTTCACCTCATTTCACTTCACTTGCCAGTTACTGAACTGTTTCTAAAAAGCTATGGACTCACTTTCAAGGACTTTTCATCTCATGTTCTTGATATTTATTGCTTGCTTGCTTATTTATTTATTTATTTATTACTTATTTTCCCTTTTTATGCATGTTTGCTATCTTTTGCACATTGGCTGTTTGTCCACCCTGTTGGCTGCGGTCTTTTATTGATTCTATCATGGATCTTAGATTTACTGAGTATGCCCGTAAAAAATTGAATCTCAGAATTATATATGATGACGTATATTCTTTAATCATAAATTTACCTTGAACTTTGGATTGGTACATGGAGAGGAAGTGCTCAGAGAGTTCTGGGCTGAAGCAGGTAACTGGGATTAGCAGGGAGGATGCTGCGGGCGATATGGACTAATTGGTTTGAAGGGCCTGTTTCCATGCTCTAAGACCCTATGACTAATGATCTGGCCTCCACCATCCTCAGGAGCAGGGAATACCAGAGACTACCTTCTACAAGACATTTCTACTTCCCTCAGTTTTAGTCATAGTCATAGTCATAGTCATACTTTATTGATCCGGGGGGGTGGCAGGGGGAAATTGGTTTTCATTACAGTTGCACCATAAATAATTAAATATTAATAGGACCATAAATATTTAAATATTAATATGTAAATTATGCCAGGAAATAATTCCAAGACCAACCTATTGGCTCAGGGTGTCTGACCCTCCAAGGGAGGAGTTGTAAAGTTTGATGGCCACAGGCAGGAATGACTTCCTATGACGCTCTGTGCTGCATCTCGGTGGAATGAGTCTCTGGCTGAATGTACTCCTGTGCCCACCCAGTACATTATGTAGTGGATGGGAGACATTGTCCAAGATGGCATGCAACTTGGACAGCATCCTCTTTTCAGACACCGCCGTCAAAGAGTCCAGTTCCATCCCCACAACATCACTGGCCTTACGAATGAGTTTGTTGATCCTGTTGGTGTCTGCTACCCTCAGCCTGCTGCCCCAGCACACAACAGCAAACATGATAGCACTGGCCACCACAGACTTGTAGAACATCCTCAGCATCGTCCGGCAGATGTTAAAGGACCTCAGTCTCCTCAGGAAATAGAGACGGCTCTGACCCTTCTTGTAGACAGCCTCAGTGTTTTTTGACCGGTCCAGTTTATTGTCAATTCGTATCCCCAGGTATTTGTAATCCTCCACCATGTCCACACTGACCCCCTGGATGGAAACAGGGGTCACCGGTACCTTAGCTCTCCTCAGGTCTACCACCAGCTCCTTAGTCTTTTTCACATTAAGCTGCAGATAATTCTGCTCACACAATGTGACAAAGTTTCCTACCGTGGCCCTGTACTCAGCCTCATCTCCCTTGCTGATGCATCCAACTATGGCAGAGTCATCAGAAAACTTCTGAAGGTGACAAGACTCTGTGCAGTAGTTGAAGTCCGAGGTGTAAATGGTGAAGAGAAAGGGAGACAAGACAGTCCCATGTGGAGCCCCAGTGCTGCTGATCACTCTGCAGCACTTAAATGACAGGTTCTTATTTTGCAACTATAGATCATAAGACCTTGAGATATAGGAGCAGAATTAGGCCCTTTGGCCCATCAAGTCTGCTCTGCCATTTCATCACGGCTGATTCATTTCCCCCCTCAGCCCAAATCTCCTTTTTTCTCCCCATATCCACTCATGCCTTAACTAATCAAGAATCTATCAACCTCTGCCTTAAGTATACCCAGTGACTTGGCCTCCACAACATATTCCGCAGATCCACCACCTCTGGCTAAAGAAATTCCTCCTCAACTCTGTTCTAAGTGGAGGGCCCTCTATTCTGAGGCTGGGTTCTCTGGTCTCCCCCACCACAGGAAACATCCTCTCCACAACCACTCGATTGAGGCCTTTCAATATTCGATAGTTTTCAATGATCTCCACCTCCCCCCTGCATTATTCTGAATTGGTTATGACTCTCCCATGACTGGAAGCAGTTTAACATCTATCTTGTCAAGACTCCTTAGGATCTTATTTCTTTGAATAAGGTCACCCCTCATTCTTCTAGGCTACTCAGTTATATGGCTTATCTTAATAATACAACTCTCTTATCCCAGGAATTACACCAGGGAATCTCCTTTGGACAGCTTCCATTGCTCCTATATCCCATTTTAGATGAGGGGAATAAACAAAACAGTGAAATATATAACTGTAACAAAAGCTCTCTATTCTGAAACTCCAGTCCCTCTGCAGTAAAAGCCAACATGCCATTTGCCTTCTTAACTGCTTGCTGGACTTGTTGCGGTTCATACACAACACCTAAATCCCCCTGAACTTCACTCACTTGCGGCCTGTCTCTGCTTTGATAATAATCCATCTTCTGATTCCTCTTACTGAAGTAACTTCCCAGCTCTCTACTTCACTGCTCCCTCCCCTGTTTCACCTATCACCTTGTGTTTCTTCCTTTCCTCCCCCACCTTCGAAATCTCACTCCTCATCATTTTTTCTCCAATCCTGATGAAGGGTCTTGGTCCGAAATGTCAACTGTACTCTTCCACAGATGCTGCCTGGCCTGCTGAGTTCCTCCAGCACTTTCTGTATGTTGACCTTAGGAAGAGGTCATTTTCTTCAGTAAGATCAATCAGAAGGTGGATTATACTTTTCCATATCAAAACTCCGTTTTCCAAGTTTTCACCCGGCCAATCACTCTATCTATATCCTGTCTAGGAATATAAAATCACAATGTCCTCATCACAACACACACTTCCACTAATTTTTGTATCAACAGCAAACTTGGAAACCTTACATTTTGTTCCCTCTTCAGGGTCATTAATGTAAATTGTAAACAACTGAGGGCTAAGAACTGATCTCTGGGATATTCCACTAATTAGGCCCCTCCAGCTTAAAGAAGATGCAGTTATTCCATGTTTTCTATGTTTTTATTCAATGCCAACACGTCCTCCAGTACCTTGGGCTCTTAATTGATGCTCCACCTTGTATCTGACACCTTGTCAAATCCCTTTTGGAAATCTAAATACTCCATACAGTATCATGAAGTTCCCCTCTATTAGCTCTTTCTTTTGTAAATTTTAATAATATAATCTCCCTTAAAATCACCCTATCAAATTCCCTTTCATGAAATTATACTGACTAATTCTGATTATATTAAGCATTTCTAAATGCTTAGTTAATTCCTCTTTGATGATCAATTCGAGCATCTTGTCAACAACAGATGTTAAACTAACTCGCCTATAGCTCCCTGCCTTCTGTCTTTTTTTTTCTGAACAAGGGAGTCACAGTGGCTGTTTTGCAATCTTCTGTTACCATTCCTGAATTTAGAGAGTTCTGAAAATTTTCTAAAAATGTGTCCACTATCTCTGCAGCCATGTTGTTTAAAACCACATGGTGCAAGTCATTGGGGCTCTGTGATTTGTCCACTTTTTGCCTCATGATCTTTTGCCTTTGATACTTTACCCCTTGTGATTGGAATTTTTACAATTTCATCCATGTCATTTACTTTTAACATTTTATCAGAGATAGTGATACCCCGTTACTAAATATGGATTTCAACACGATTCAGAGCAGTTAAACAGGGTTAGAAGGTTATGAATAATGTTTAAGTAGATCATATTTTTGAGGAAATTACCAGTAGGCTAGACAAGGGAGATGCAGTGGATGTTGTATATTTAGATTTTCAGAAGGCCTTTGACAAGGTGCCACACATGAGGCTACTTAACAAGATAAGAGCCCATGGAATTACGGGAAAGTTACATACGTGGATAGAGCATTGGCTGATTGGCAGGAAACAGAGAGTGGGAATAAAGGGATCCTATTCTGGTTGGCTGCCGCGGTTACCAGTGGTGTTCCACAGGGGTCCGTATTGGGGCCGCTTCTTTTTACATTGTACATCAACGATTTGGATTATGGAATAGATGGCTTTGTGACTAAGTTTGCTGACGATACAAAGATAGGTGGAGGGGCCGGTAGTGCTGAGGAAACGGAGAGTCTGCAGAGAGACTTAGATAGATTGGAAGAATGGGCAGAGAAGTGGCAAATGAAGTACAATGTTGGAAAGTGTATGGTTATGCACTTTGGCAGAAAAAATAAATGGGCAAACTATTATTTAAATGAGGAAAGAATTCAAAGTTCAGAGATGCAATGGGACTTGGGAGTCCTCGTACAGGATACCCTTAAAGTTAACCTCCAGGTTGAGTCAGTAGTGAAGAAGGCGAATGCAATGTTGGCATTCATTTCTAGAGGAATAGAGTATAGGAGCAGGGATGTGATGTTGAGGCTCTATAAGGCACTGGTGAGACCTCACTTGGAGTACTGTGAGCAGTTTTGGTCTCCTTATTTAAGAAAGGACATGCTGACGTTGGAGAGGGTACAGAGAAGATTCACTAGAATGATTCCGGGAATGAGAGGGTTAACATGTGAGGAACATTTGTCTGCTCTTGGACTGTATTCCTTGGAGTTTAGAAGAACGAGGGGAGACCTCATAGAAACATTTCGAATGTTGAAAGGCATGGACAGAGTGGTTGTGGCAAAGTTGTTTCCCATGACGGGGGAGTCTAGTACGAGAGGGCATGACTTAAGGATTGAAGGGCGCCCATTCAGAACAGAAATGCAAAGAAATTTTTTTAGTCAGAGAGTGGTGAATCTATGGAATTTGTTGCCACGGGCACCAGTGGAGGCCAAGTCACTGGGTGTATTTAAGGCAGAGATTGACAGGTACCTGAGTAGCCAGGGCATCAAAGGTTATGGTGAGAAGGCAGGGGAATGGGACTAAGTGGGAAAATGGATCAGCTCATGATAAAATGGCAGAGCAGACTTGATGGGCCGAATGGCCGACTTCTGCTCCTTGGTCTTATGGTCTTATATTACTGAAAATACTGTTAACTAAGTAAAAGTTTAAAACAGTTTCTGTCCCTTACCTAAGTGATTTTTCTTACTTCTATAGGGCCAGGAATTGTATTGCAATTTGCTTGCCTGATTAATTTTCTGAAAAAGCTTTTAAAATTGGCCTACTGCCAGTTGTTTTGTGTTTGAAAGGGTCTGAGCCATTTGCTGGATAATTTCTGGAGAACATTTCAGGTCAGAAGAACAAAGGATTTTTTGACTATTAGTTCCAAAGTGACATACAAATTGGTTGGGAAGTTCCAAAAAAAACCTCCAACTTATTCATCTCATCTTTACAGTTTCTGGATAAATCTCTTTGATCTTATCCATTAAGGACAATCTGAATGGCTGTCACATGACTCCAAAACACAAAATTACAATAATAAAACACACACGATGTTCCAGCACAGAGTGAGAGAAAGAAGCAGGCCATTTACCCCAACAACTGTGTGCTGTTATTTTTCTCCATATGAACCACTCAGAATAACTCATTCTTCATCATAATTCCCTTTGAAACACTGAAGTTGCTTTAGGAAGTAAACTGTGTTTACTTTTGCAGCTAAGAAGGCAAATTTTGACCACCGTCTTTGTAAGGAATTTGCCCCCAAAATTCCTCAGCAAATATGTCAGAGATATCTCAGAAATGCAAAAATAAGATGAACACACTGGAGTTTTTTAGAACTTTCCAAACAACTTATAGGGACTAGAATCAGCTGTGATAATAAGTGGAAGTTTTCATGGGTTGAAGACTGCACTTGAAAAAACAAGTATATGTAAATCATGGAGCTGGGTGAGATGATAGATTCATAGAACAATAGAACACAGAATAGTACAGCACAAATACGTATGTGCAGGGGTGGGTCTTGAAGGGATATGGGCTGATCTGAGCAAATTGGGATTAACTGGGTGTGCACTTGGTTGGCATTGATTTGATTGGCAGAAATGCCTATATCCAAGCTGCATTGGCTCTACATGTGACAATAATAATCCATCACCAATAGCAATATGCCACTAGTATACCAATATAGTATTGAAATGTCCTAGGACAGCGGTGGCAGACTTCTTTGAGAGCATGTCCCCATATTGGTGATAATCTTCTAAAAATACTCTCATGTGCCATGCTAGTTTTGAGCAGAGTTTATCACTGATCATTAAATTATTTACAATAATTATGGACCTTTGCTTATTTGCGTGTATTCATTGTTCTACTATTAATAAAAGAGACAGACTGAAATGAATGAAGCATTTTAGAAAACCTGTTTAAAAATATTAATATTCATTTTTTAAAAAGATAATTCAAAAATAACTTTGTGGTGATATCATGTGTCACGTGTAAGAACATGGTTGAACAGAGCTCGGAGCATGTGCAGAACGGACGGAATGATCGAGAAGCTTGTATGTTAGACGTGGTTGCTGTTTGCTGTTGTAAATAAAAATTCTAGTTGTGTTCTTCCAGAATATGGTTTGTTCTTAGTAATCCACAGTACATATAAAGAACATGACATGGTGTCAGAAGTCGGTCTGGAAGAATAATTCGTTTTGCTAACACGGGAGAAGCGAAGATAATCGGAAAAAAAAGAGTGCGAACTTTTTCATTGTTTACTAAATGCTTTAAGAATGGAAGTTTGCAACTCCCATCGTCGCTTCAGCTGACTGGAAATGTAGCTGAAAACTGGAAAAAATTCAAACAGGGATTTGAAATTTATTTATCGGCGATCGGAGCAGACGATAAAACGGAAAAAAACAAAAGCGGCAATTCTACTCCACGTGATTGAGGATGACGCAATTGAGGTAGATAAGCATTTTACTTTTGAGAATGGAGATAATTTGAATCTAAAAGTGATAATCGACAAGTTAGAAGTAGTTTGTATACCGAAGCGCAATGTGATGTATGAATGGTATAAATTCTTTACATGCAAGCAGAAAGCTGATCAAACAATTGATCAATTTGTTACGGAATTGAGAAACCACAGTAAAATGTGCAAGTTTGCAGAGCTGACGGACTCTCTCGTTAAAGACAGAATTGTTTGTGGCATTCTGGATAATGCTCTGAGAGAAAGACTCTTAAGAGAACCAGATGTAAATTTGGAAAAAAGCTTTGATTCTCTGCAAAGCTTCGGAAACCGTAAAGTCGCAGGCTAAAGAGCTTTTTATTGAGAACTGCAGTGTGCACACTGTGCTCAAAGCCTGTGCCCGTCAGCTATGTGGAATACTTCGCCATGTCTTCAACCTGAGCCTGAGGCTCTGGAGGGTTCCTGTGCTGCGGAAAACATCCTGCCTCATCCTTGTGCCGAAGACGCCACACCTCCCACATCATTAAGACCCTGGAGAGACTTGATCTGGAGCTGCTCCGGCCTATGGTTAGGCCACACTTAGATCCCCTCCAGTTCGCCTACCAGCCCCGACTAGGAGTTGAGGATGCCATCATCTTCCTGCTGAACCGTGTCTACGCCCACCTGGACAAGCCAGTGAGCACTGTGAGGGTCATGTTTTTTGATTTCTCCAGTGCGTTCAACACCATCCGCCCTACTCTGCTGGGGGAGAAGCTGACAGCGATGCAGGTTGATGCTTTCCTGGTGTCATGGATTCTTGATTACCTGACTGGCAGACCACAGTACGTGTGCTTGCAACACTGTGTGTCTGACAGAGTGATCAGCAGCACTGGGGCTCCACAGGGGACTGTCTTGTCTCCCTTTCTCTTCAACATTTACACCTCGGACTTCAACTACTGCACAGAGTCTTGTCATCTTCAGAAGTTTTCTGATGACTCTGCCATAGTTGGATGCATCAGCAAGGGAGATGAGGTGGAGTACTGGGCTACGGTAGGAAACTTTGTCACATGGTGTGAGCAGAATTATCTGCAGCTTAATGTGAAAAAGACTAAGGAGATGGTGGTAGACCTGAGGAGAGCTAAGGCACTGGTGACCCCTGTTTCCATCCAGGGGGTCAGTGTGGACATGGTGGAGGATTACAAATACCTGGGGATACAAATTGACAATAAACTGGACCGGTCAAAGAACACTGAGGCTGTCTACAAGAAGGGTCAGAGCCATCTCTATTTCCTGAGGAGACTGAGGTCCTTTAACATCTGTTGGATGATGCTGAGGATGTTTTACGAGTCTGTGGTGGCCAGTGCAATCATGTTTGTTGTTGTGTGCTGGGGCAGCAGGCTGAGGGTAGCAGACACCAACAGAATCAACAAACTCATTCGTAAGGCCAGTGATGTTGTGGGGATGGAACTGGACTTTCTGACGGTGGTGTCTGAAAAGAGGATGCTGTCCAAGTTGCGTGCCATCTTGGACAATGTCTCCCATCCACTACATAATGTACTGGTTGGGTACAGGAGTACATTCAGCCAGAGACTCATTCCACCAAGATGCAACACAGAGTGTCATAAGAAGTCATTCCCGCCTGTGGCCATCAAACTTTACAACTCCTCCCTTGGAGGGTCAGACACCCTGAGCCAATAGGCTGGTCCTGGACTTATTTCCTGGCATAATTTACATATTACTATTTAATTATTTATGGTTTTATTACTATTTAATTATTAATTGTGCAACTGCAACGAAAACTAATTTCCGCTGGGATCAATAAAGTATGACTATGACTATGAATAACTGCAAACATGTTAGAAAAAATAATGAAGTGACTACGAAACTGACAGAGAGCAAGACGTCATTCGAAAGAAAAAAACTTGGTGATCACTGTGGGCGGCAGCACCGACCTAAAATGTGTGCAGCGTATCGGAAACTATGCAACAACTGTGGTAAGAGTAATCATTTTTCACGCTGTTGCAGAAGTAGAAAGAAAGTAAAATGAGTAAATGCAGTGCTTGAAAATGAACGTGAGGAATTTTATGTAGATGTGCTTTGTGAAAATAAACAAAGTAAGAATGAAGAGACTATGCCATTGCAAGTGAACCAAAACAATATTCTGTTTAAATTGGATACTGGAGCACAAGTGAATGTTCTTGCAGAATCTGACTTTAATGCATTAAAACCAAGATCAAAGTTACATCAAACAAATATAAAAGTGACTGGGTATTCAGGTGCAGACATTCCAGTTAAAGGAACATGCGTGGCAAGGGTATCACACAAAAATATGGTGCACACGATTTCATTTGTGGTGGTGTCAAAAAATGTACAGTCAATACTTGGTTCATCTGCCTGTGAGAGACTGAATTTGGGGAAAAGAGTATTAGTCCTGGATAGTGACACAGACTCAGAATACAGTGACTTGATGTAAGAGCAAGAGAGAACAGAATTTGATTCCAATGCTGCAAAAGTAAAAGAAGTCATAAAGAAAGCTCCCAGACCCATCCCTTTGTTACCAGCATCTGACAAAGCATTGCCACCAAAACCAAACTTGCCGGTACAGTACAATACTGATCTGAAGCCAAAGAGTGACAAGAATCAGGATCCAATTGAAGAAGTTAAAGCACAAGTGAAGGAATTGAGAAGTTTTATTGAAATGATGAAATCTCAGCATAAAAAAGAGATTACACAGTTAATGGATGAATTAGATGAAGAAACGAAGATTCGTATTTCGTTACAAATGGAAGTGGAAGGAATTAGGAAAGCTACAGTACTTGAAGAGGTACAACCCAGATCATACATGCTCCAAACAGAAGGAGCAGTGTTAAGAAGAAATCGCAAAGACCTTAAGAAAGAGCCAACTTCAGGGTTTTGGTTATCTGATGCAGATTTGTTTTGATTAATGTTGCTAATTGTTTTTCTTTTTAAGGAAAGGAAGATGTGATATCACGTGTCACGTGTAAGAATGTGATTGGACAGAGCTCGGAGCATGCGCAGAACAGACGGAATGATGGAGAAGCTTGTATGTTAGACGTGGTTGCTGTTTGCTATTGTAAATAAAAGTTCTAGTTATGTTCTTCTAGAATATGGTTTGTTCTTAGTACCCACGGTACATATAAAGAACACAACAAACTTAATTTCTATTAGTATTATTATTGTAACTGTTGACCATCTAAATACTGATGCGTACACTAGCTATGTGTGGATTTCAAAATGTATCGTCTTGCAACCGTCTGGTTAATACCAAGCTGCCACAAGATGTTTCCTGTGAAGACATCTCACTGCTCTTAGTTTGTAAAAATCATTTGCCACTTCATTTGCAGTAAAGATAATCATTATGTATCTCTTATTTTGGGTGGCAGCACTGCATGCCGTGTGTTGGCAATTTTTTTGCGTGAGCTATCTTGGGCACGCGTGCCATAAGTCTGCCACCCCTGTCCTGGAATCTCAACTTCTCTCTCTCTATTCTTTCCATTTCCATGTGCTACTCCTTGGTGAATACTTCATTAACAACCTCACTCATTACTCTGGCTCCAGCTATGTTCTTGATTGTCCTTGCTACCCTCATACTCCTAAAATATTTATAAAACGACTTGGGATTCTCCATAATCCTACTTCCCAAGGACATCTCATGATCCCTTTTAACGTTTTTAATTCCTTAATTATTACCTGATTCCTTTATTTTGCTCAGGAGCCTAGTCTAGCTTCAGCTCTTAAGCCTTTATGATTTTGACTAAATTTACAATAATTTTGTTATCCAAGGTTCCCAAATTTTGCCATCCTTATCTTTCATTCTCTCAGGAACATATTGGTCATAGAGAATGGAAAAAGACAGCCATATATACAGAATCATACAGCATAAAACAGACTCCATTTCAAAGCTGTAGCAATCCCCAGTATATGGAGAAGTGCTACCTGTTATGTGCATGTACACCGTTAAAGGCTGATGCAGATATTTCAGCTGCATAGGAGGATACTAGAAATTTTGTGATAATTGAATTCTGTAAACGGACACAACTCAGAGTTGCACAGAGATATACAACATTTTTCTGGGAATTTTGTCATTGAAGATTGCAATTTTTATTGAACTTCCAGAAATTGTGTATTGGTTACTCACAACATTGTTTTGACATCACTAGAACACATTAACACAATTGCTAGACATCAGTATCATAACTGGAGTCACATCTTACGACCATCTGTGCTGCAGAGGAACGCCATGATGAAGCACACAAAACAAGGCTGAGAATTTTGCAAGCCTTTGGGATAGTTAAATCAAATTCAAGGTTGTAATTTGTCTGCACTTGTCAGTGCTAATACCATGCCTTATCGCACTCACCGGTACTGGCAGGGTTCTTCTCTGCATTCTGGAGCGATAGTGCTATGTATTGAAAACCTCGGGGGTATTTGTATTTAGCTTGCTTGAAATCTGACATGATTGTGCTGTGTGTTCTCTGATCTCAGTAGTGCTTGTGCTGAATGTCATATGAACTCATGTTGTGTTAGCGCAGTGCTGTATCTGAACTCAGCAGTGTAGCAGAGCATATTTTTAATCTCGAGAGTTTAAGCACTATGTAAGTAAGCAGAGACATGCAAATGGCTTTTGATTGCTCCTCAGGTGATATCTTGTCTTGGTGTATTCAAACAAATTATATGGTTTAATTATTGTTATAGTTTTTTAAGCCTTTAAATTTAAGTTGTTTTTAAGGAAAAAAAATCACCTTACTTTCCCTTTCACACTGTTCCATACTATTCAATGTTGCATAAAACATTATAAACTGTATATTTTAATTGATGATAAAACTCTAGTTTTGATACACCTAAGGGCTTACAAGAAATTGTATAAAGGTCATTTGTAGTACAGAATTGTTTCATACAGAAACAAAAACATTGCCCACGCAGGTCAACTGCTAATCTGACAGACATGCATGAGCACAAAGACATGAATGTACAATAATTAAGTAAATATCAAATATTACAATGAAAAGGATAAGATTTAATTCTTCATTAAAATCACAAAGGCTACTTGTAGATAGTAATTTATTTATTTATTTTCATTTATTTATTGAGATACAGTGTGGTATAGGCCCTTCCAGGCCAGCAATCCCCGATTTAACTCTAGCCTAATCACAGGACAATTTACAACGACAAATTAACCTACCAACCGGTACATCTTTGGAATGTGGGAGGAAACCAGGGAACCCAGAGGAAACCCACGTGGTCACGGGGAGAATGTACAAACTCCTTACAGACAGCAGAGAGAAATTAATCCTGATCACTGATACTGTAAAGCGTTATGCTAAGCATCATGCTACCGTGATGTAAATGCCTTTGTAAGACCATGCAACCTTAACATATAGGAGCAGAATTTGGATATTCAGTCAACCAGGGCTGCTACAATATTCAATCATGGCTGATTTTTTTCCTCTCATCCCCATTCTCTCACCCTCTCCACATAGCCCTTGACCCAGTTACCAGTCGAGAACCTGTCAATCCCTGCCTTAAATACCATACATCCAATCACCTGGCCTCTACAGTCCTCCATAGCAATGAATTCCTCAGACTTACCACCCTCTATCTGAAAATACTCCTCTTCATCTCAGTCCTAAAGGGACACCTCCTTTATTCTGATGCTGTACCCTTGGATCCTAAACCCTTCTATTAATGGAAGCATCTTCTCCACATGCAAACCTTTCAGTATTTGGTATTTTCAGTGAGATTCCCCTATCATCCTTCTGAACTCCACTAGGTATAGCCCCAGAGCCACCAAA
This sequence comes from Mobula birostris, assembly GCF_030028105.1. Lineage (NCBI taxonomy): Eukaryota > Metazoa > Chordata > Chondrichthyes > Myliobatiformes > Myliobatidae > Mobula > Mobula birostris. The sequence goes on from NC_092371.1 coordinate 222,737,037, forward strand.
CACTCCTCATTTGTTAAGTCTTTCATTCCTAGGATCATTTGTGGAATTCTTCCCTGGATCCTCTCCAGGACCAGCACATCTTTCGTTAGATACAGGACCCAAACTTGCTTACAGTATTCAATATACAGCCTGACCAATGTCTTATAAGACTCAGCAGTACATCTTTTCTTTCACATTTTACTTCTCTTGAAATGCATGTAATATTACTTTTGGCCTCCTTATGCCAACTCAACCCGCAAGTGAACCCAAAGAGAATTCTGAATGAGCGCTTCTAAATTCCTTTGCACCTTCAATTTATGAATTATCTTCCCATATAGCAAAGAGTCTATACCTTAGATTGGGAGTTTGCTGGGCGGCATAAGGGCCTATTCTGTGCTGTGTCGCAGTAAAAAATATTACATTAAAAGAACAAATTAATTGATGATTGTAAGGCTACCGAATTGAAACAAAATATAAACTAAGTTCCTCTTAAAAACTATTTCAGTTTGATTTAAGAGCTTCTTATTACCACAAATGTTTCAAAGTTCAATGTAAGTTTATTATAGAAGTACATATACATTATCGTGGAATTCATTCTTTGCAGGGATTCACAGAAAAAAAAGAAATACAATAGAATTTAATGAAAACCTATACATAGACAAAAACTGACAAACAACCAATGGGCAAAAGAAGACAAACTGCAAATAAGAATAAAATTGAGAGCGTGAGTTGGTAATGAGTCTTTTGACAGTGAGTCTGGAGATGGTACAATCAGTTCAGAGAAGTGGTGAATGAAATTATCCATGGTTGTCAAGTGGCTGTAGGGTAATAACTGTTTCTGAACCTGGTGGTATGGGAGCTAAGGCTTCAGTACCTCCTGTCAGATGGCAGCAGAGAGAAGAGGGCATGGCTGGATGGTGGGGGTCTGCGATGATGAATTCTGCTTTCTTGTGGCTAGGGCTTTGCCTTTGATGAACTGGACAGTAAATGTAGACAAATACTCTGGTCCTGATGGGATGCACCCCAGGATGCTGAAAAAAATATACTTATGATCATTTACCAGAATTACCTAAAATGCCACTGTTTCCCAGGAACAGAAAAGGCTACAAAACAGAAAAACATAAGAATATGTTCTTATGTTTCCACACTAGGCTGTGATTTAACCAGTTGGGGTATTCTCCACTGTGCATCTGTGGACGTTTCTCAAAGATTTTGGTGACATGCCGAATCTACACAAATTTCTAAGAAAGTAGATGCACTGTGCTGTCTTTTTTATGATGATACTTATGTGCTGGTCCAGAGATTTTGGCTAGCCTTATTTTTTTGTTAATTTTTAAATGCTTCACAGTATTACCAGTTAATAACTTACACACACATCTGAATTTCAGAAAGATTTACTTCATCACCCCCTCTCCCATCTACACCTTCCACCTCACCTGGTTTCACCTATCACCTGTCCGATTGTACTTCTTCCCCTCTCCTGTTGTGATGAAAGGTCTTGGGCCGAAATGCCGACAGTAATTCCTCTCCAATAATGTTGCCTCACCTGCTGAGTTCTCCAGTACTATGTGTGTTCCTCAAGGCCGTCTGCACCTGCAGAGTCTATTAAATTTATGATTTTCAGAAACATCTAAAATCTAGGCTGGGGTATGGATTTGACAAGGCTTTCATTTGGGGGTGTTGGAGGTTGGTGGGTGGGGAGGGGGGTAAGTTCAGTAAGGGTGTCCTCAGTGTAGCAGGCCCTGCCATTGCTCAGGCTACATCAGTTTCTGAGCTGTTTCAGGTCAGAAACATAGATTTTCCACATCTGTATTTGGTAAGAATTGGCCTGGGCTAACTGTGGGTTGTGATTCTGTATGGTGAGCCATAACCGTAGCAGGTGGCCCATAGTTATTTTTGGTACTACACCAAACTGCACATAGAATTCAAGGTAGCATATTCCATTCCTCTCCACCCAAGGGTTCATACTTTCTTAAGTTTTAAAAAACTTCATTATCACACAGTAAGTTGAATTCACAATTTTCAAAGACAATGTCATATCCTTCTGTGTCAGCTTCCTGTCTAAGTCATATTGATTCCCTCTGATAATTTATCCTGAAGCTCCCTTATGTTACCAGTTGGCTCTGCCACTGTTAAATGGATCTGCTGCATTAACTTGTATGTCCTTAGATTTAATGGCTCCTGACAATTCTCTCTCCCCTTTTGTGTTCTTCGTCTCCTCTCAAAGTCTTCTTCACAATTTCTTGTGACTCTGACTAAAATTCCAGAATTCATACTGAAACAAATTTGATAATTAAACTATTGTAGATATTTAAAATGAACTCAGATATGTCCATCATCATTCCCAGGATCAACCTACTTTTATAATATCACAGTGTGGTATTTTCAGAATTTATCAGGGAAGATAGAAATTCTGATGAGACCCAGTTGTTGAACCGTCAAATCTGATGTTTCTGCATTGTCTTGTATTAACAGCTATCTATGACATTTCTATATAATCTGCAGTAAAGTGGTTAATGATGAATGGTCTTGGCCCGAAACATCGACTGTTTATTCCTTTCCATAGATGCTGCTTGACCTGCTGAGTTCCCTCAGCATTTTGTGTGTGTTGCTCTGGATTTCCAGCATTTTATGCTTGTAAAATAGTTTTACTAAATTATAGATCTTTAACTGATTTTGATCTTTTATACTGATATTGTTCCAGAGAAGCATATTCAGGATACTGATTACAACTCTAGGTGGGAAATCTGGAAAACTCATTACTGAATTGGTTTGTGTCATTTAACACAATCATCTAATCATAGTCCTACGCCTGGGTTTGACTTCCAGTCTGCAGCAGCAATTATGTTGGAATTCCAGGTGGCAAAATCTCAGAGTAATTAAAGGACCAATCAAAGGATAGAACCCGGAGGAAATTGATCAAAGAAAGGTGAGGTTTTATTGTGTAGTCAGAATGCTCAAGGCCAGTTGTGCTTCACTTTAGTGAAACATTGCCTGATAAACTGCTGGAGAATGAATAAGCCTCTCCAGCTTTAGGAGGAAGAAATCTACTGATGTCTAATGTGGCAAAGGAGGCTCATAGCCAGAACATTGTGGTATGCCACTGGATTCAATGCAAAATAAGCAGTCTAAGATCCAAGCAAGAGAAAATCTGCAGATGCTGGAGATCCAAGCAACACACACAAAATGCTGGAGGAACTCAACGGGCCAGGCAGCATCTGTGGAAAGAAGTACAGTCGAAGTTTTGGGCCAGCGGTTGTACTTTTTCCCATAGATGCTGCCTGGCCTGCTGAGTTCCTCCAGCACTTTGTGTGTGTTGACTAGTGAACCAGCCAAGATAGAAAATCACTCACATCATTCACACACCTTCTCTCTATCTGGCATTAAGACCTAATCCAACACATATACATAGATTCTTGTGTAATTCAATTGCAGACAAAATTTTAACATAATTTTAAACCACACGGTTGCATTGTTCTCACACTACTTGCAAATGTGGATGAGTCACCTGGTGTGGAAATTTGTTTTCCTTGGACTATTTAATTTCCTATTCCTTTCCTTTTTTCCTTGCTTTTTTTCTATTTTTGATTTATTAAATAAACAGCTGAAACTGTGTCATGTTAGCTATTTAGCATAAAGACATAGAGGTGCACCAATGTTAGTGTAAACAGTATCTTTAATATTCCAGGCTTCTGATGACTCTGATTAAACTGATAGTATGAAATGCAATAAATTCAGCTGTACTGCTTGTTGTTCATGCTTGTATTTGTTCATGCGTAAATCTTGTAATTGCTTTACTTGGCAGACTTCTGTGACATTCTGGTGGTTTGCTCTTGGACACGTGAGTCTCTGCTGTCGACATAACTTTACAGGTATGTCGACTGTCACATTAAGCAATATATTCAGGGGTTAAATTGTGATTGATTTAATGTGGTTATGATACTGAACATATAAACATTGATTTAAATTAAATCATAAGGTAGCAAATTAAGGAATAAATTATTTTTTCCAGTTCAGTTCCAGTGATAAGGTTCACAGCATCATTTTAATTACTAGATATCTTTTTATTGCTTGCTACTAAACAATACTTTTTTTTGTTTTATACACAAGTTATACCAAAGTTAATATTCTCCCTGGCATTAAACAACAGTGTCAAGGAATTAACCACTTTAAAGACAATGTTTTTTGGAAAAATTCCAAGGTAGAATGCTCCGTTAGAAAAGAAGCAATGAGTTAACTAAACAATTGAAAATAAATCAAGTATAGAGGTAATAAAAAATTAACAGCTGTAAGTGGGGGAAATGCAATGGGTTTAAAGAGCCAGGTCATTGTAGCAACTCTGTCTGGCATTATTGTCTTTAAATAGGTTGCTTTAATTCTTAGATTTTACAGTTTTGGATCACTAACTACAATAACTTGGGTGGTACGGAAGCGTAGTGGTTAGCACAACACTTTACAATACAAGCAATACAAGTTCAATCCCTGCTGCTGACTGTAAGGAGTTTGTATGTTCTCTCCATGATTGCGTGGGTTTCCTCTGGGTGCTCTGAATTCCTCCCACAGTTCAAAGTTGGTAGGTTAATTGACCATTGTAAGTTGCTCTGCGATCAGGCTAGGAATAAATTGAGGGATTGCTGGATGGCACAGCTCGAAGGGCCGGAAGGCACTATTCTATGCTTTGTCTAAATAAATAAATAAATAAATTGTAATCTTTCCTGTGACCATCTCCCAGCAAACTGCTTTTATAAAGTACTATCCAGGTGTGTTAATAAACATTTTTCCCTCTCTAGTCAAATGCCTGGTTTAATAATATACACCATCATCAACACAAAATACTCTGCAGATGCTGGGGTCAAAGCAACACTCACAACATGCTGGAGGAACTCAGCAGGTCGGACAGCATCCGTGAAAATGATCAGTCGACGTTTTGGGCTGGAACCCTTCGTCAGGAGTGTAGAGGGAAGGGGCAGAGGCCCTGTAAAGAAGGTGGGGGGAGGGTGGGAAAGAGAAGGCGGGTAGGTGTCAGGTGAAAAACCAGTAAGGGGAAAGATAAAGGGGTGGGGGAGGGGAGGCAGGGAGGTGATAGGCAGGAAAAGTGAAGAAAGAATAGGGGAAAACACAATGTGTAGTAGAAGGAGGCGGAACCATGAGGGAGGCAGCTGGGGGAGGGGGCAGAGTGAAACTTAGATGGGGGAAGGGAGGGGGAGGGGACTACTGGAAGTTGGAGGATTCAATGTTCATACCAAGGGGCTGGAGACTACCCAGACGGTATATGAGGTGTTGATCAACCCTGTCGATCCATTACTAAAGCACAATATGCTCATGTGTATCAAAAATGATTTTTAGTCAATTGATTGGGACACTGACCAATGAGAAGGCAGCAAAAGCACTGCCACGAGACAGCATCATCAAGGACCCCCACGATCCTGGCCATGCTCTCTTCTCGCTGCTACCATTGGGAAAAAGGTATGAGAGCCTTAGGTCCCACACCATCAGGTTCAGGGACAGTTATTAACTTTTAACCATCAGGCTCCTGAATTGGCATGGATAACTTCACTCACCACAACACTGAACTCAACCTATGGACTCACTTTCAAGGACTCTACAACTCACCTTCTCAGTTTTATTTATTTATTTGTTTGTTTATATTTGCACAGTTTGTCTTCCTTTGCACATGAGTCTTTGTGTGTAGATTTTCATTGATTCTATTGTACTTCTTTGTTCCACTGTGAATGCCTGCAAGAAATCCTCCCCGGAGGGGGGAGAAGATGGCGGCGCGACGACAGCACACGTGGTCACTTCGGTGATGAATATCTGTTATTTGTCAAGTAGGGGAGCGTGCACAATCCTGATTTTATGGAGACAGACGTGAGAGCACAGCGGAACATCTGGAAAACTTCTGAAATGTTTGCTTTGCTACCGCTGCTACTGTGTGGTAACCGGAATCTCTAGAGCTGAAGGCCTCGAAATCCTCGGCTTTGCATGTTTCAGCAGCAGGGGAGAGGTCGAAGGTGCTCGGCAGCGGATGGCGCTCGAGAGGCTGTATCGGAGAGGCTGCTCGGAAGCTCGGAGTTTTTGGACGGATGGACTTAGGGTTGGCTGGGTTCGGCTGCTTCCAAGGTATCAGCAAGTTGACGGTGCCTGAAGGTTTAGGGCAGGGAGTTTCTCCCTTTGGCCGCCTGCTATCGGGGACTCGGGAGTCGATCGACTCAGGACTTTGAGATTTTTTTTTACTGTGCCTATGGTCTGTTCTTTATCAAATTATGGTATTGCTTTGCACTGCTGTAACTATATGTTATAATTATGTGGTTCTGCCAGTGTTAGTCTTTGGTCTGTCTTGTTTTCTGTGATTTCACTCCGGAGAAACATTGTATCATTTCTTAATGCATGTATGCATTTCTAAATGAAGTAAAGGAGGACTGAGTGTTTTCATAATCTAATCTAAATCTAAAATATTAGTATTTGGTGACATATACGTAGTTTGATTAAAAAGTTCAAAGAAAATTTATAATTTTATGATAAAATTACTTTGAACCTTGAATTTTACAATATGACAACTGATTGAAATGGTACTTGGGGCTATCAATGTAGATTTTGGCTAATATGGGGCAGGTCTGCATATGCTGATATAGAGCAAGGGGCGGGGCTAGATATGCTGATAAAGTGAGGGGGCAGAGCTGAATATGGTAATCGAGTGAGGGGTGGGGCTGAATATGGTAATAGAGAGGGGCGGGTCTGCATGTGGCAATGGAGTGAGGGGCGGGGCCGAATAGGGTAATAGCGTGAGGGGGCGGGGCTGAATATGGTAATAGAGTGAGATGCGGGTCTGCAAGTGGCGATGGAGTGAGGGGGCGGGGCTGAATATAGTAATGAGTGAGGGGGCGGAGCTCGAGTGAGGCTCTGAATTCTGCCCCCAGCAGCTTGTGGAAACTGCATCAGTTCAGCGCGCGTTCGAGGGGGAATTTCAAGCGCGGCGACGCGGGCGGTGTTTACCGGCGGCCGCTGCATCTCCTTCCTTTTCTCCATCGTAGCACGCAGCGCAGCTCAGCTCAGAACAGAAGAGCGCTGCGATAGGGTGTCCGAGGCGCGCTGGCAGGCAGCGGCAAGCGGCGGAGGAGCGGAACCCCGAACCAGGGTGCAGGGGGGCTCGCCTCCCGCTGGAGATCTCTCCCGACAGCAGCGGCGCCATTTTGCGTGGTGATCACATATTTTCTTCTTAAAGATTTTGCTTCCATGTGAGTTTTATTATGTATATTTTGTCTTTCTTGAATTTTCCCCTCCTGAGTTGAAAGATCTGTGATTCCCGGTATCGAATTACCAAACGGTGAAGAGTGGAAGTCAATTATCTTCAGTGCAACCCCTAACCCCTGAGCAAGGATTGAGTATCTCGTCTCACATGCTGAGGGGAGGAGGGGGTAGCCTTCTAAATAGTAATTTTTGCTTGTTTTGCATGTTGTTTCCCTTCTTGCAGTGTAGCGGTGTGCGTTATGAAGGGGTCTAGTAGCTGTATGTCAGCCTGCTCGGTTTCAAAGTGCCGCCTCCAATGTTGCCTCGCCCACTTGTAGGCTAGAATGAAGTGCAGGAACACTTTACAAAGTTTTATCTTGTGATCGTTTTGGGTGAAGTGTTGGCACTTCAGAATCCAATGTTGTACCGTTCTTGTGTTGTGCAATAGTTTGCGCATATTCTCAACATTCATACATGCAAAAGCCCCCTTCTTCCCGGGTGGGCAAGGATTGATTACTGTGATAACTACAAGAAGTACAGTGGGTTTCATGTGTTTGTCTTCGGTATGGTCTTGAAGCGTGTGTACATCTGCGTAGTATTCGCGGAGTCTCCAGTGCGCGTCTCTGTTCCGTGACTACTGGATTGTGCTTTTTTGATGATAGCGTCGTTATTACTTGTTGCTTGCACGCACTGTTCTCTTATTTTGTTAATTTGCATTGAGGAAAATCTGTATTGTTTAATTTCCCTTTTCCTTTTGAAAACAATCTGTATTCAGGAGGAATTTGAGTAATAAGGGTTATATTCTGCACAATGTTACACTACGTTGAGGATGAGACGACATAATTTTGACGTTTTTGTGGTTGGGGAGTCCAGACCGGGGGTTCCCAACCTTTCTTAGATGGGCCCCTACCATTAATTAAGGGCTCTGTAGACCTCAGGTTGAGAACCCCTGATTTACACCGTACGTCTATCATGCACAACTTGACCTTGCTGTACTTCTCTTCAAAGGCAGAATGTTAGCTGGAGTACGGGTTTGCAAGTGTGGTCGACGAGCTTTTGAAGGCGTTGCAGCGGTGAAAAAATGTGTTGTCTGAATGTACAGAATTCTTTTAAAGTGGATTAATTTACCAGTACAAATAGATATGTGCATTATATGATTGCCTTTATGGTGACTTCGCTGCAGACCGGTTAAAACTGGAACTGATTATCCCAGGAATCTAAACCAAGGACGCTGGCAAGGTATGAGGATTGGGTTAGGGCGATTCATTAATAGATTTGAGGTGGATAGACAATGATCTACTTTTAAGAAATGAATGTAGATACAGCTATACATTCCTTTCATAAGTAAAAACATAGAATATTGCAAGCCAAACAAAAGTTAAGGATAATATTACATTAAATGTGGAGACGTTTAAAACAAAAACAAGTAGCGGGCTTGCTGATTGACCGTGGTTTCATAACGGCAAGAAGAACCAAGAGTTAGAATAAAAGTAAGTTGGAATAACTTCTAAGAAACAAAAATGTGGACTGTTTTCAAACTTCCATGAGCGTGTAAAAAGATAATCAAGGGCAAATGTACTCAGGAATATGGGAATTAAAAAAAGAGACATGAATGTAGCAGTAGCCCTTAATGTACGGGTTTGACTGGAAGATCCTCATCCTGTTGCGGTGGCGAGTTCCTGAGATCCAGAAAACTATACTCTTTGGAGTTTAGCCATCTGGAACTTGGCTCCTGCCTGGGTCACCCATGGTGTTAAGGTCAAGGTGGGAGGTCCCAGAACCAGGGGTTTCTAACCTGGGGTCTGCGGACTCTTTGGTTAAGGGTAGGGTTCCATGGCTTAAAAAAAGTTTAAGAACTTCTGTTCCAGACAGTGATCCAACCAAGATCTCAATGGCGGAGCTGGCAGAAAACGATGACACATCATAACAGCAGTGAAGGCTGAGAAAGGCTGCATAGTGAAGGGTCCCCAGTTATCTTGCATTAAATGCCACTGGACACTAGTCTGTCAAGCACCTGTGCATCACCCTTCACACGATGTGGATCCCGGGATCTATTTATTTAGTGATACAGTGTGGAACAAACACTTGCAGTACAAACGTCTTGCAGATGGTGTTGGAATTAAACTCCAAACTCTACCCTGAGCTATAATAGCATCACACAGCTAGGCTATCGTGGTGCCCCAAGAAGATCAGTCTATGCAGTCACCTCATGACCCACCGATAGATAACCCCTTAAGAAAATATCATACTCAACTTGAGCAATTACAGTATTACTACTGTGAGCAATCCAAAAATGATGGGCAAGGGCAAGTTGTAAGATTGACATACAATATGTCTAGGGTTGAATTGGAATTTTACGAAGTTCATGCAGGAGATGATGCACATGGCTGGTATCAGGGTGGAGTTGGAAGCTCAGCACTGATCTTTCAAACTAAAACAGGTTGCATATTTACTTTTCAGCCTAGAAGGTAGTTACTGAGAACTAGAATTGGAGCTTGATATGGCAGCCCAAAATAGAACAAGGTGGCCCTTTGTGTGAAGGTGAGGTGGGTCTTTGGCCCTTTGTGTGACAGCTAGACAAGGTGGTAAAGGAAGAGTGTGGAGTCCTTTTTGCAGTAAGGGATATCACTGAGTAAATTGTTGCAATTGGCGTTTGAGCTGAAGTATGAACAATGTATCAATTTTTTCTATCAATGCTGATGTGCTTCAACTTTTTTTTATGCCTGTTGGTCTTTACAAAACTGTAGCAGGTGTCTTCAGACATGTTTCCCAGTCAACTGCATTAAGTATGTCACCTGAGTATATTTTTCCTCTGAGTACAGAGACAAACCTAAGCTCTACTCCTACAATGGTCTCATCACAGCTGTGCACCAATCCTAATCAGCAAGACATCAGCTTTCCTTTACACATTTCTTGAGCAAACAAATGGTTCCAGCTGTGTGAAGAGATGGCAAGAAAGAGGCGTGCAGAAGTGAAACATAGAACAGAAACATAGAAAACCTACAGCACAATACAGGCCCTCCGGCCCAAAAAGCTGTGCCGAACATGTCCTTACCTGAGAAATTGTCTAGGGTTACCCATAGCCCTCTATTTTTCTGAGCTCCATACACCTGTCCAGGAGTCTCTTAAAAGACCCTATCGTATCCGCTTCCTCCACCATTGCTGGCAGCCCATTCCACGCAATCACCACTGTCTGCATATAAAAACTTACCCCTGACATCTCCCCCGTACCTACTTCCAAGCACCGTAAAACTGTGCCTCTCGTGCTAGCCATTCCAGCCCTGGGAAAAAGCCTCTGACTATCCACACGGTCAATGCCTCTCATCATCCTGTACACCTCTATCAGGTCACCTCTCATCCTCCATCGCTCCAAGGAAAAAAGGCTGAGTTCACTCAACCTATTCTCATAAGGCATGCTCCCCAATCCAGGCAACATCCTTATAAATCTCCTCTGCACCCTTTCTATGGTTTCCACATCCTTCCTACAGTGAGGAGACTGGAACTGAGCACAGTACTCCAAGTGGGGTCTGACCAAGGTCCTATATAGCTGCAACAATATCTCTCGGCTCCTAAACTCAATCCCACGATTGATGAAGGCCAATGCACCGTATGCTTTCATAACCACAGAGTCAACCTGCGCAGCAACCTTGAGTGTCCTATGGACTCGGACCCCAAGATCCCTCTGATCCTCATCACTGCCAAGAGTCTTACTATTAATACTATATTCTGTCATCATATTTGACCTATCAAAATGAACCACCTCACACTTATCTGGGTTGAACTCCATCTGCCACTTCTCAGCCCAGTTTTGCACCCTATCGATGTCCTGCTGTAACCTCTGAAAGCCCTTCACACAATCCGCAACACCCCCAACCTTTGTGTCATCAGCAAATTTACAAACCCATCCCTCCACTTCTTCAACCAGGTCACTTATAAAAATCACAAAGAGTAGGGGTCCCAGAACAGATCACTGAGGCACAGCACTGGTCACTGACCTCCATGCAGAATATGACCCGTCTACAACCACTCTTTGCCTTTGTGCAAACCAGTTCTGGATCCACATAGCAATTTCCCCTTGGATCCCATGCCTCCTCACTTTCTCAATAAGCTTTGCATGGGGTACCTTATTAAATGCCTTGCTGAAATCCATATACACTACATCTACTGCTCTACCATCATCAATGTGTTTAGTCACATCCTCAAAAAATTCAATCAGGCTTGTAAGGCATGACCTGTCTTTCACAAAGCCATGCTGATGATTCCTATTCATATTATGCCTCTCCAAATGTTCATAAATCCTGCCTCTCAGGATCTTCTCCATCAACTTACCAACCACTGAAGTAAGACTCACTGGTCTATAATTTCCTGGGCTATCTCTGCTCCCTTTCTTGGATGTTCTTGAACAACATCTGCAACCCTCCAATCCTCTGGAACCTCTCCCCTCCCCATTGATGATGCAAAGATCATTGCCAGAGACTCAGCAATCTCCTCCCTTGCCTCCCACAATAGCCTGTGGGACACCTGATCTTGAGGTACATCTCATCAGGTCCTGGTGACTTATCCAACTTGATGCTTTCCAAAAGCTCTTGCACATCCTCTTTCTTAATATCTACATTCTCAAGCATACTCAAGGTTAAGTGGTATCACAAGAACAACTTCCACTCAAAGTTAGCAGGACCAAAGAATTGATTGTGGTCTTCAGGAATTTGGGAGAATATTCATCAGTTTTCATTAAAGGGTCAGTGAAATAAAAGAAAAGTAGCCTCAAGTGTCTGGGTGTCAACATCTTGGTGAATGGCTTAACACATTGTTGCAATGCTGAAGATAAATCAGTGATTTTTTTTTAAAGAGTTGGTAGATTTGGGACATCACTAAAAACAACTCAGGTTTCTATAGGTGTATGGTGGAGGGCATTGTGACTGGTTGCATCACCGCACTGCAAGAGGCTGCAGAGGGTTGTAAACTCAGCCAACCGGTTAGCATGACGCTATTATAGCTTGGGGTGTCAGAACTCAGTGGATCCTGTAGGATTGTTCCTAACTGGAGCATTATTGAGACCTTGCTTAGATTGTGAAAAGAGCATAGATTGTTTGTGGATAGCTGGACTGTTATTGCCACTCTACATAGCTCTAATGTAAGTTAATTTACTTCTGGAATATGCATCTACCAGTCAGCCTTAACCGTACCTTGCTGTTATGGTGTATACAGTTCATTTATGTTGCAATCTTCACCACATTTTAATCACAACATTACCAAAAGAGATTTTGGAATAATTATTGATTACAGGGAAATTGATTGAACCTGCTTGTGACTTATTAACCAATATTTCAAATTGTTATTTTTAAATTTTGCACAGAAACAGCAACAAAATTAGCAAAAGTTTTCTATATTTGAATACAATGGATTCCAGTTAATTGGGGAACATCAGGACTAGTACATTTTGCTCCAGGTAAGCAGTTGCCCAATTAGCCAAATTTTCATGGAAATTGTTAAAAACGCAAACAACAGGAATACTGCAGATGCTGGAAATTCAAGCAACACACATCAAAGTTGCTGGTGAACGCAGCAGGCCAGGCAGCATCTCTAGGAAGAGGTACAGTCGACGTTTCAGGCCGAGACCCTTTGTCAGGGCTAACTGAAGGAAGAGTTAGTAAGAGATTTGAAAGTGGGAGGGGGAGATCCAAAATGATAGGAGAAGACAGGAGGGGGAGGGATGGAACCAAGAGCTGGACAGGTGATTGGCAAAAGGGATATGAGAGGATCATGGGACAGAAGGTCTGGGGAGAAAGACAAGGCGGGGGGGGCGGGGAAACAGAGGATGGGCTAGGGGTATAGTCAGATGGACAGACGGACTATTACTCAGTTTTTATGTATTATATAATTAAATAAAATAGAACAAATGAGAACACTACCAATACTAATGGATGGTTGTCCATTGTATCCAATGATGACAGAAACCTGTGGAAAAGCCAATGGACTGGGATGGTTCCATTGTCTTCACCTCAGAAGACTTGGTCCAGTGGTGCGAGTAGTCGTCACAGCTGGGGCCTGTCTTGGTTGCAGTGGATGACTACGTTGTCTTCTGTGCCTGTCATGCGTTTGCTCTCTATAAAGTGTTGCAGAGCTTCTTTGGATCTTGGATGTCACTATTGATCTCATCTGTCCAGTCTGTTGTAGCCTACTTTGCATGCTAGGACAGGCATATCCCTATCTCACTGGGGTATGAGGCCTGCCTGCTACCCTCACTTGGTTTAGCCTGCCTGTTGCAGTGGTGTACTGGAGTGTGACTGCTGTCTTGTGCAAACAGCTACTTGAAGCCACAGGTGAGAGCTGAGTGTCTGGACGGGACCAAAGGTGAGTGAGCTGCCCTGGAATGGACACGACAAGCCTCTTCACCAGAGGTGCTACATGTCATTCGGCACCCCGTGCATCCACTAACAGCTTGCAACTAATGGGCTTCTGGACCAGCTGCACTGATGACTGGCATCATGGCTGTGAACTCACTTTCATGAGCTTTAGTTTAGAATGTTATTTGCTTACTTTCTTATTGCTGGCACACTTTGCTCTTTTTTGCACAATGGGTGTTTGATATTTGTTATGGATTCTATTGAGTGTTTTGTTTTATGGCTAATTGTAAGGAGACGAGTCTCATAGTATACATGATACTGTACTTTGAGCTACCACTACTACAACAGTACTATATAACTGGATGAATTCCTCTATCAATAACTATTAAGAGCTAATACAGAGTATGCTGGTGTGTTCTTTTGACTGTAAATGAACAGAATCAGTGCAGATGCCTAGTGCAGATAATGGACTGCCTTCAGACAATGCTTTAGATGATTTCATCCTCCAAATTTTCATTTTCATCATAGCATTCAAAATGATTGTCAATGCCTTCAAATTCTGCGTAGTCTTAAGTTGTTGAAGTAGAAAAATCGAATCATTTTCACTTCTGGTTGTTTCTGGCATCTCCAAGCCTGAATGCTTGAAACCTCACAGTGAGCAAATCAGTTCTGAATTGTTTTATTGCTTATTTCTCACCAGCTATCAGTGACAAAAAAATGGTTTTTGAACACAAACATATGCAACTATCGCTATTTTAAAATTATTTGCTCTAAGCACGGTGTACTGTCTAATGACCACACAAGTGCATGTGACATGCAAATTAGAAACTGTTTGACAACAGTCTCCTGTCCCAATTAAGCAGCATAGTGTCCCAAATTAATGAAGGAAATCTGTGAGCTTTTTCTCAATTAGGTTTTGTCCTTCATCCAAAGTAAGTGACCGTCCTGATTAACCGATGACCAGTTAAATAGAGTCCACTGTTTGAAGGATAATCAAGTTGTGGAAGCTGCTGTTTTGTGTAGCACCGTTTTAAAAGCTAAAAAGATGCATAATAGTAAATGCCAAAAAAAATGCATGGTATTTTCTAATCTTTCCTTGCATTGGAATTTTTATTTCAAAAATATATTTTATCATAAAAATTTTAAATGTAAATATTAGACAAGATTCTAGTCAACATTTTCATTATGTCATGTTATTCCAGTTACTTAGCTGATATCTGGTTTCATTATATCAACTTAATGTCAGTTATAAAACAGTTGAGTAAATAACTTTTGGGGTTTTTATTGAGACTCCATGAGGTACTTTTAAGTGGCCCATCTCCAGAGAGAGTTCTCAGTAACTGCATCTAACTTAATTGCATTCCTTGGCAAGTTGACCTAGGTATTGAGTTTATCTAATGGGTCACACCTTGGAGTCGATGACAGTGAGCTTCAGCATGACTGGATGGCATCTTTCACCATATCAATAGTTGTTCAGAAAGTGCATTAGGAAGTATGACTATCTCATTTCTGGAGCAGTCCCATATTCGAGTGGTAGAGCAGGCTCAGTGGGCCGACTGGCCTAATTCTGCTCCTATGTCTTATGATCTAGTCATCATAAAAGCAGTATGTAATGTGGCAGAAACCACAAGCATTCATGAACGATTGGACGTGGCATGTCCTTCTCAGCATCAACCAAGCAAAGACTTGATGTTTGTTTGAATGGTGTGGTGGTGAGGCATTCTGTCAAATAACTTTGATATTCCTCTTGGGTAGCCACCTTTTCACGATCTCCTGTGTCCTTTTCCTGCAGGATATTTGACTTATGTTCTTCTGAATCAAACATCGAAACAGTGACATGGTATGGCATAGTGTAACTAAAAAGAACATGACCCAGAAGCATGGCTAAGCCATCCTTCTGTGCACTTCTGCATAGTAGGTGTTTGTGTACTGGGTCTGAGCATGACGATGTGGCCATCTGATTGTGGAATACTCATTACATAATTTCTGTTTTTTAAAGTTCCTTGAGCCCAGTTCACTTTTGAGCTCCGGATAAACTGTTTGGACCTGATACAGGGTTTTGGCCCAAAATGTCACCTCCTTATTCCTCTCTGTAGATGCTGCCTGACCTGCTGATTTCCTCCAGCGTTTTGTGTGTGTTATCAAAGATTCTGGGCGATTATTACAATTTTGGTATAGGGTGGCAAATAAGAGAACCTTTTTATTTAGAGCCAGTTTCATTCCTGTGAATAAGAAGGAAGGAGGTAACAATACTATTTCTTCACCATTGTACACTAACTCACTTGTTTTTCAGGCTTGTTTCTCCAACAAGCCTTATTCCCAGCACTTTCAAGTAATCATATTTAACAGTGAAATGAACAAAAGTATCAATTGAACCAGGCAAACAAGAACATGGGAACTGCAGCGATGGTTGTAGATGCATATCGATCTTTGAATAAGCTGCAAGTTCTGGTAGAAGATGATGCTATTATCTATGCAGGCCAAAGATTTCCTGTGGAGTTTGCTGCGCCTTGAATTGTCGCCTTGAATTGTCACCTTGATGTTTGTGTCCCACTTGAAGGACGTGGCAGAAGTTCCTATGTAACTCAGTACAAATATGCCAAGCAATATATTGTTAAAACTGAATTATCAAGATTTTGTAAAACTTAACTGTTCTTGGATCCCTTTTTCTAGTAAATCTGAGGATTTTTTCAATGCTTTCTTTAGCAGAAGAGAGGTACTCATGTTTTTTTGTATGTGTCGGATAGAGAGTTGGCTGGTCCATGTGTTTTAAGGCTCCTTTGAAACAGTTTTTGAAATAATTATTGAAATCTAGTGTTCTCTTTGGTCTTTTGAAGCTCTTTAGTTCAACATTTTGTTGTCTGATTGGGTTTTTGAATTTTACTGAAAAAACTTTACTCGAACGCGTAAATGTTACTAAACCCAAGACCAGACATCCTGGAGAAGCTGCTTGCATTGTTGAATTCTAATTTAACAAATTAAGGAATTATTTATGTTTATAACTCTAGATATAGATTTGATACTGTGCAGAGTAATGAGAAGGAATCTTCTGTGATGCTGATGATAGCATTTACTGCCTTGACGCGTGCTTGTAGTAAGTTGATGTGTTCTTTTGAAGTTGTTTGATTTCTAAAAAGGCATCAGCAGCATTTCTGGTGAAAACTATCTTATTTCCTTTTTGTTTTATTTATTTTGTGGTGTACCACTCAATACAGAAGTTTCTTGTGTAAAAATAACTGACCAAATTTTAACCCAAAAACATCTGAAATGCACGGAGTAGTCCATCTGGCCCTTTCAATCTGCTCTCATTCATCAAGGTTGTAACTGATCTCTGAGCTTGGCATTATTTTCCTGCACTATCCCGGTATACTATGATTTCCTTTAATAGCCAGTGAAATTGAGGGCTGAGGAGCCGTGGAATCTATGATAGAGACATACCATTCTTGTGATAGGCTGATGTTGTTTCTCTTTAACTTGGTCCTAAACTTGTAAAACGCTGTGAGAATTTTGCAAACTTTAATGAATATAGAACATTTAAAGGACGATACACACCCTTCGACTCATGATGTTGTGCCATCTAATTAACTTTAAGATCAATCTAATCCTTAGTCCTGTTTTTCTATTATCGTATCTAAGAATTTCATAAATGCCCCAAGTGTATCTGCCTCTAGCTCACCCAATTTATCCTCAAAACATACTCTCTAGTATAGGCAGCAACCTGGTAAATCTCCACTGCATCCCCTCTAAAGCTTCCACATCCTTCCTATAACCAGAATAATTTCAAGTGTGATCTAATCAGGATTTTATAGAGCTGCAGCATTACCTCATAGCTCTTGAAAACAGAACTTGATTAATGAAGGAAAACACTCGTACATCTTAACAATCCGACCATCTTGTTTAACAGCTTTTGAGAGATGTATGGACGTGGACCTCAAGATCCTTCTGTTCCTCCACACTGCTAAGAACCTTGTTACTAACGCTCTATTCTGCTTCAAAGTTGATCTTCCAATGTTAATCGCTTCATATTTTTCCGGATTGAACTCCATCTGTCACTTCTCATTCCAGCAATGTCCTGTTGCAACTCACAGCAACCCTCCACAGGTTGTCACCACCAACTTTTGTGTCATCTGCATACTTAGTAAACCACTCTTCCACTTCCTCAAAGTAATTTATAAAATTTATTTATTGAGATACAGCATGGAATAGGCCCTTCTGTGCCTTTGAGCCATGTTGGCTAGCAACTCCTGATTTAACCCTAGCCTAATCATGGGACAATTTACAATCGGTACATGTTTGGACCGTGGGAGGAAAGCTGAGCACACGGGAAACCCGCAGGGAGAATGTACAGGCAGCGGCAGGAATTGAACCCTGGTGACATGTACTGTAGAGCATTGTGCTAACCATTATGCTGCTGTGCCACTCCCAAATCACTAAAAGCAGGGGTCCCAGAATACATCCCTGCAGAACACCACTGTTCACTGCCCTCCAGGCAGAATACAATCTTATCTACAAACAGACATTGCCTTCTTTGGGCAGCCAATTATATCTACACTACCATGTTTCTCTGGATCTAATGCCTCTGACTTTCTGAATGGACCATCAATTGAAGACCTTGTCCAACCCCTTACTAAAACCCATATGCACCACATCTACTGCTCTACCTTCTACCTTCTAATGTGCTTTACCACATCCTCAGCATCGTAAGGCATGACCCCTCATAACACCATGTTGACAATCTCTAGTTAGTGTTTCTCCAGTAAATCTTGTAAATTTGTAAATCTAGTCTCAAGAATCTTCAAAAATATGTCCATCACTGAAGTAAGACTTCAAGGATTCCAAGGGTTATCCTTACTCACTTCCTTAAAGGAATAACATTTGCCACCATCCAGTCATCTGGTTCTACTCCTGTGGCCAGCAAGGATGCAAAAATCCTGATCAAAGGCACAGTACTTTCTTGTGCTTGCTTCCCATAATAACCTGGAATATATACCATCTGGCCCTGGGGGCTTATCTATCATATTTTTCAAAAGTTCCAACACATCCTTTTGCTTAACATCAATATGTTCTAACAAATCAGACTGTTTTACACTGTCTTTACAAATGTCTCTATCATTGGTAATACTGAAGCAATGTATTCATTAAGAATCCCTCCTCTGACTCCAGGAACATTTCGTCTATTATCGCTGATGGGTCTTACTATTAGTTTAACCATTCTTTTCTTTACATGGGTGAAGAACACCTTGGGAGTTTACCTTACTCCTACTCACCAATACTTTCTGACCCCTTCTACCTCTTCTAAGTCCACTTTTCAGTTCCTTCCTGACTACTTTGTAACTCTGTAAAGTTCTATCTGATCCTTGCTTCCTAAACCTCAAGTAAGATTGTTTCTTTCTCATCTCTTGTCAACCATGATTCCTTCACCCTACCATCTTTCCCATGCCTCAGTGGGGCAAATTTATCCAGAACCCCATGCAAGTGCTCCCTAAGTAACCTCTACGTTTCTGCTATGCTTTTCCCTGAGAACGCTCCCCTCCCCTAATTTAATATTTACCTATACTGTTTGCTCCTACCCCTCTCCAAAGCTTATAGTAAACTTCAGAGAGTTGTGGTCACAGTCTCCAATTGATCTGACACCTGACCTGTTTCATTGCCTCACACCAGATGCAACATGGCCTCTCCTGTAGTTGGTCCTGGATACCTAACAAATGCCACCCCATCCAAACCTTCTGCACAAAGGAGGTGCCAATCACTCTGCTTCCCATCTCCTACCAAACTAGTTTAAAACCTCCTCAACAGCTCTAGCAATGAGTTCTACTCATTCTTGTAAGTTCCACATAATATGGGGTTCCTTTATCTAAATGATATATTAAAGAAAAACTGACGTCATGTCTATCGACAGAAAGTATGCCCTAGATTACAATTGAGTTGGGTTTGTGGCATTGCCAACAGGAAGTGAGTTTCAGTATTTTCGTTAATATTAGGGTTATGGTTATATGCCTTGTTATTTTAATCTGAACATTTTTTGCTCTCTCTCTCTCCAATTTTATAGTTCTATATTTTAGTGATAAGGTCATGGATCACCAATATTTCTTTCAGTAACTTTTAAAATGCTTTATTCAGATGCTTTCCACATGGATACTGATGCTGCCAAGAACAAATTAAATAGAACCCAGCAAAAAGGCATTTGATTCATGTCTACTCTGTTATTTGATTAGGTCATGGTGGTTCTTTTAACTCTGCTCCACTGTCCTGCGCTAACCCCATATCATTTTCATCCCTCAGTCCCTTTTTTTGAATATACTCTGTAATGATTTCCTGAACTCTGGTTTAAGGATATCTTTTTTCCTCATCTGGTCTGAATGGCAAACCCCTTACTTTGAATCTGTAAACTAGATATTCCAGCCAAATAAAGCATCATCTCTGCACTTAACCTGACAGGAGCTATTTATAGAAATTATATTTGAATTGTCTCACCTCACAAATTGAAGAGAATGAGTACCCAGTTTGTGTAATCTCTCCTTGAAGAATAAACTGCAGGTGAAAGTGGTAGATGTGGCTTCATTTGTAAGGTTTAAGAGAAGCTTGGGTAGGTACATGTGTGAGATATGAATGTCTATGTCTAGGTCCAGGTAGATGGGATCACACAAGACCAGGTTAGCATGTACTAGATGGGCCAAAGGACCTGCTTCTGTGCTGTGGTACTTTTACTTTATGAATATACACATGCTGTTCAACGAATCTGTAGGAAGTAAATCCATCTTTGGGTCAGGAGAGAGGACGTGTATATATTTCAGATAGTCTCATCTGAGCTGTTGTGTAATTGGAGAAATATATCTCTACTCTTCACTTAAATCTGCTTACAGAAATGGCCAAGGTAATATTTGTCCTCTTGACTGTACACTGCCACTTAATTTTCCATGACCATTGGAACAACGGCAGTGTTATTTGAACACAAACAGATTTTCTTCATTAAAATCAAGTTGGAAAAGTCGAGTCATCCAGAAATATTTCATTTCCATTCACTTAATACCCAAATCTTCATAAAGCTTCTGTTTGCTCTTTGTAGTCTATGCTACTGCCTTGTTCTGTATCATCTGCAAACATGGGTGTATTCCACTTGATCTTTTTTAAATTATTGATTTTAGGTTGTGACCACCAATACTGATACTTGTGGCGCCTCATTGGTTAGGGCCTCCTGACTGGGGAAAACAAGTTTGTTCCTGCTTTGTTTCATGTCTAAGCTTCAGCTTATTCCACTATATTATCCTCCTGTACTTTAATTTTGTTTAATAAACTTGGTTGAAGGCTTTCTGAAAATCCAGATACATCTCAACTGATTTGCTCGTCTATTTCGCTAATCACAGCTATTTTAAAGAAACAGATTTATTAATAATATAAATCCATGTTAACCCTGTCCTGTCATACTGCTGTTTTTTTCAAATGCTTAATTGTGTTAGTAATTGATCCCAGCTGCTTCCCTTCTAATATTGGGCCAACTGGTTTGTATTTCTAGTTGCATCTCTCCCTCCAATGGTGAGGTTATCTTTCGAACTTCAGTCTGCTGGAATCATTGTAGAATATGTGGGCCAGCAATGCATCCGCTGTCTGTGTGACCACCCCTTTGAAAACTCGGATGGTACTAGAGCTTCAATGAATGTTGAATGGGAACTCGCACCACTCTTTTATTTGGGAATTATGTAAATAGTATTTTGTTGTTGTCATCATATTCAGAAAGCTAGGTAGCAAGCTAGGTAGTCCTGCGTAGTACTTTGTGGATTGCTGCCTGTGCCATGTGCCAGCAAGGGTAGAAACAATCTACCAAATCATCCTAATGTGTGGCTGAGAAGCTGGTGCAGGGGGCTGGGCTTCAGGTTCTTGGATCATTGGGATCTCTTCTGGGGAAGGTATGACTGGTTCAAAAGTGACAGGTTGCACCTGAAACTGAGGGGGGACCGATATTCTTGCGGGCAGTTTTGATAGAGCTGTTGGGGAGGGTTTAAACTAATATGGCGGGGGGTGGAAAACAGAGTGAAAGGATTTGGGATAGGACAGATGGTAAAAGAGCAAAGATAGCGTGCAGTCAGACTGTCAGGAAGGGAGACAGATGCTAGGACAAAATTGCAGTCAGCAGGGTGAGTATCAGTGTACTGGGGATGCCGAATCAGAAAGGGCAGGAAATACAGTAAATGCAGTACAGTGTTATATCTCATTCACGGAGTATAAGAATAAGGTGGATGATCTTCTTGCACTATTACAAGTTGTCACTTGTGATGTTGTGGCCATCACTGAATCATGGCTGAAGGATGGTTGTAATTGCGAGCTAAATGTCCAAGGTTACATGTTGTATTAGAGGGATAGTAAGGTAGGCAGGGAGGTGACATGGCTCTGCTGGTAAAGAATGGCATCAAATCAGTAGAAATATGTGACATAGGATCGGAAGATGTTGAATCCTTGTGGGTTGAGTTAAGGAACTGCAAGGGTAAAAGGACCCTGATGACTGTTGTATACAGGCCTTCCAAAAGTAGCTGAGATGTGGACCACAGATTATAAAGGGAAGTAACAAAGGCCTATCAAAAGGACATGGGAGATTTCATTATGCAGGTCAATTGAGGAAATCAGGTTGAAATGGATCTCAGGAGTGAATTTGTTGAATACCTGCGAGATGGCTTTTTAGAGAGTTTATCATTGAGCCTACTAGGGGATCAGTTATACGAAGGGTGTTATGTAATGAACTGGAAGTGATTAGAAGCTTAAGGTAAAAGAACCCTTAGGAGACAGTGATCAGAGTATGATTGAGTTCAACTTGAAATTTGATAGGAGAAAGTAGTCTGACATAGCAGTATTTCAATGGAGTAAAGGAAATTAAAGTGGTATGAGAGAGGAGTTGGCCAAAGTAAATTGGAAGGAGACGCTGGCAGGGATGACAGGAGAGCACCAATGGTTTTGAGTTTCTGAAGGATCCTTTCTTGGTTGGCAGCCAGAGACTAGTGATATTCCACAGGGGTTGATGTTGGGACCGCTTCTTTTTATGCTGTACATATCAATGATTTAGGTGATGGAATAGGTGGCTTTGTTGCCAGGTTTGCAGTTGGTATGACGATTGGTGGAGGAGCAGGTAGTGTTGAGGAAACGAAATACATTGTAGGAAAATGCATGGTCATGCACTTTAGTAGAAGAAATAAATGTCTGGACTATTTTCTAAACAGGGAGGAAATTCAAAAATCTGAGATGCAAAGGGACTAGTGCAGAACAACCTAAAGGTTAACTTCCAGGTACAGTACATGGAGAGGAAGGCAAAGACAATGTTAGCATTCATTTCAAGAGGTCTAGAATACAACAGCCATGATGTGATGCTGAGGCTTTATAAGGCACTGGTGAGGCCTCACCTTGAGTATTGTGAACAGTTTTTGGCCCCTCATCTTAGAAAAGATGTGCTGGCATTGGAAAGGGTCCAGACGAGGTTCCCAAGGATGATTCAGGGAACGAAAGGGATATCATACGAGGAACATTTGATAGCTCTAGGCCTGTACTCACTGGAATTCAGAAGAATGAGGGGGGGATCTCATTGAAACCTTTTAAATATTGAAAGGCCTAGACAGAGTAGATGTGGAAAGGATGTTTCCCATGGTGGGGGAGTCTAGGACAAGAGGACACAGCCTCAGGATAAAGGGGGGTCCATTTAAAACAGATGCAGAGAAATTTTTGGCCAGAGGATGGTGAATTTCTGGAATTTATTACCAGAGGCAGCTGTGGACGCCAGGTTGTTGGGTGTATTTAAGGCAGAGTTTGATAAGTTCTTGATTGGACATGGCTTCAAAGGTTACAGGGAGGATGCTGGGGAGTGGGACTGAGGAGGGGAATAAAACGATTTGTCATGATTGAACGGTGGAGTAAACTTGATGAGCCAAATGGCCTAATTCTACTCCTACGTCTTCTGGCCTTGCATTGGAGGAGCCTAACAAACTCTGGGTACAAAGATGCAGCCAATATTCAGTACATCTTTAGTTAAAGACTGTCAACTAACCCCACCATGGATGGGCCAAGCCTGGCTGCACACTAAGGTTGGGCACGGGGCTTGCGACCCTGTGTGGGTTAGGGGTGGGGGGAACCAATGATACAGAAACGCAAACAGAATCTCTAAAGACTTGGGCGAGGAAGGATCTTTGGGCTGCTCCTGGGGACAATTTGAAAGGCTTGCCCGGTACAGGGGGCTCTTGGAAGCTGCTGTTGGCGGCCTATGCCCCAGTAAGGGTGATGAGCTGAAGAAGACTGTGTCTTTAATATATTGATATGACTTTGAATATTTTTGATTGTCAGTAGTTTAAAAAGTCTCAGCAAGAAATCTACCTCTTGAAATTGAGGATTTGAAGATTGGTAAAACTAATTTTGGCAGTAATGTTAGCAGTCTTCATTTAAAAATGTAATTAATATTACAATTTACTGAATATCTCTAGTGCTATAACTACACCTTGTGTGAATGAAGTTTGTATGGTACTTCATTGAAGAGAAATAGCTGCATTTTGAAGCTCTAAGTGTTTTTCAAACATTGTATTTGGAGCATTGATAAACTAGTGTTCTATGGATGGCGGCAGTGTTGACTGAAGCAGTTTCAAACATGAAACCTAAGGTATTTACACTAGTGTGGTTTAACTGGTTAGGCAAACTGCTTTTATATTGGGCTGATTTTTCACATCACTAAAAGGGACGATGGTTGTGGTATACTTCTGCTTATTAGGATTTCCTATTTCATGCAGCTTTATCATCAACTGCAATTAACGTATTTATTTATAAAACTGTGATTAAATAAGCCACATCTTTGCAAGCCACTTGTTTTCACTGTTGCGTATACATTGTGGCTTTTTGTGTTTTTAAATTTGACTTAAGGGCGGAGGTTCACACTTGCTGTTGAATGGCACAAGTGGATTCTACTGTTTTTTATGTAGCTGGTGTGTGGTTATTCTGAAATGGTTGAAAGTATTTCTGAAGATATTGTACATATCTGCCAACTTTGTACACTTACTTTTTAATATAGGAATTGCTTACTTGAGTTTCAGGTTTAATAATATAAAGTGTTCATTTTGACATTTCTTTAACTGATATAAAAATAAATGGGTTAAATCTGGAGTGAAGATGTGCATTGAGTTATTTATTATTAACATAAGTGATGTGGCATTGTAGTCTCAGCTCTCGTTCCCTGCAGTGGAAAAACAGCAATTATTTTCCATTTAATTACCCCCGGGATATACTCTTTTCATCAATGCATTGCATGTATGCTTTAAGTTTTGTGTTGTACATTCAAACATGGAATTATTCTTTTAATCCTGTCTAGTTGCACTGAAAAAAGATTTACTGAAGTGGTCAGATTTGAATGGCTAGATGCTCATCTTCTCATCTTAGTTGGGCCAGATGCCCAGTTTTAAGTTTGATGCATAAAGATCCTCCTACTTTTATCCCCCTGCCCTTTATCTTGCATGTTGTTATTTTTGACTGTAGGCTGAATGTTTGGATGTCTTTAACCTCTTGAGGGAATGGTCTAATGGCTTGCCCTGTTAACCAGCTACCATTGTGGAAGTAAAGGAATCCAGTGGATAAAAGGAGGGAAATTGATGTCTCTTCGAGAAAGAGAACTGGGGTGAAAATAGATTGAGATGAGAAAGCTTTTCTTTGATTTCCTCGCTTCTCAATCTTTTTTTTTCTATTGGCATATGAACTACGCAACAAGATCTCAATCTTTAGAAATCTAGGTTGTCTGTATTGTAGAATTGCTTGGCAATGTGAGTTTGAAATTAATGCTACCAAATCCCACACGAAGCTTCACTTGACCCTGCTTATTAAAAGAGAATGCAGTTGTAGGGAAATCTGTGCATGCATTATAATTATTCTGAATATGAGAGAATTCTTAAGAAACTGGTTATTAACTTAATCCTTGCATGGCCACCTGCACCAGGTGGCAACAATAGTTCCAATTTCCACTCTGTCCTTCTGTCTGAAGAGCCAGGGATTAATGATCAGGAGAAGTGATGTAGTTGCAACAGATTGGCTCTGAAAATCTGCTGATATAATGATTCAAGTATTACAGTAATAGACATCCCTGTACATGTAACAGGATAATTGAAATAATTATGGCAACCAGTTAGCTACAACCATTCTGCTCTTCTGCCAACCTTACCATGATATAGTCCAAAAATACTCCTGTGGCATTGGGGATATTAGTGATTGTTGCCACTTCTGTTCCTCGGCAAAAGAAAACCTTTTGTCCTACTTTATTTCACTTTGGATTTTTTTTTCTTCTAGCACAATTTGAGGATTTATAGTCTTGTTTATGTGGAGTCTCCTAACAAATATCTATACTTGTATATCAACAGCAATACTAAACTCTAACACAATCGGTAATCTCATGGCTGACGTATCCCCCTTACAATGAATTTGGTGGGAACTGCACTAAACATACTTATAATGATGAGGTGCTAGCCCAGTGAATTACATACATGGCTAAATCCATGTAGTAGTGAGAACCAGGCAATCTCATCACGAGCAGATTAGAACAAAGCTCTACAATACTACTACAGCCACTTGTGAATAATGATGGACAATTGCAAAAAAGGATGAAGCTTCAAAAACATCTGTTCTCAATGATGGACGGGGGTGGAGGGTGTTGCTCAGCAAGTGAGGGCTAAAAAGGCTTGAAGTATCTGCAACTTGGTTCAGCAAGAAAAAAAATGAAGGATGGTCTACTTTGGCTTCCTGCTATGATCTCCCATCACAGATTCCAGTCTTAAGCCAACTTATTTCACTCCATGAGATATAAAGAAACAGTTGAGATCAAAATCAGGTATATTATCACTGTCTTGTATGGCACGAAATTTGTTTTATGGCAGTGCAATGTAAAGACATTAAAATTTTACTGTAACTTATGAAAGAGTGTTAAAAAAAGGAATAATGAGTTGTTCATGGGCCATTCAGAAATCTGCCGGAGGGAAGGGGAGGAAGCTGGTAGGCTATGGGACTTAACTATATCTCAGTTGCAGTACGAAGACCTGCATTCCAGAGCTAGGTGTGCTGCTAGCCAAGTTGTTTCAGTACTGGAAATGGCTTTGAGAAAGTCTTGTTCTAGCATGATCCAGTCTTGCTGATATCCCAGTGATTAATCTATGTCCTCAAAGTAATGGATACTATAAGATACTATAATTAAGAGCTGTTGACAGAAACCATCCACCTTTAACCTATTTGCCTATGCCTGGTGGGTTTCATCAGACCCATTCAGTTCCAAACCTCATGGGCTAGGTTGGAATGCAGTACAAAGAGCTGAATTCCAGAGACGAATTGAGACTGTTGTTGACTTCAAGGTTGAATTTGATTGACATTAAGCTGTCCTGGTGGAACTAAACACAAGAGGGAAGATACTCTAATGGTCAGAGTCATAACCTGCATAATGGAAGATGAAATAATAGAACAGTCCAGTGAAAGATTAAAATTTGAGTGCCTAGCAGAAGAGTGAAATTTGAGCTCTCAATAAATTGTACAATGTGAAGCAGTCATGTCTGATTTCTCGTTCGCGTAATAACACATTTGTTCACAAAATATGTAGCTCAAATCTTTAATACCTCCTAATTAAGTTGCCAGTATCCTTTGTAATTACAAGGACGGATTAGATCCTGTAGCCAAGAGAAATTGGCTTTGGTACTCTAGTCTGCAAGCTGAATCATTAACTTGGCCCTAATCTTCATTCTCACTCGTCCCAGCAGTTGCTACTTCCTGTACAGCACTGACAGTTTCCATATTGGTTGGTAATATGTCATAATTTCCTTTCCAGCACAATAGATTCAAACCTTCAGCTTGCCAACAGGTGCAAAAGAGGACCAATGGGTTCAGAATGTACACAAGTGCACATGAAGTAGCTATATGCAGCTGCTTCCTTTGTGAACGGTGCTTGACATTGCCAAAACCGTTGCTTGTGCATTCTGAAATTGTACTCAGGCAATTCATGTGAGGTCCATAGTTGCTACTTGTGAGATGGTGTCATTCTAAAATATACAGAGCATTAGAAAAGCTCAGCAGGTCAGGCAATGTCTGTGAAGGGAAATGGACAGTTGATGTTTTGAGTCAAATCCTTTCACTTGGACAGTTCTAGATGAAGAGTCTTGACCCAAAAGATTGACTACCTGTTTCCATCCGTGGATGCTACAACCTGCTGAGTTCTTGGGTGTATTGCCTCAAATGCCAGCATCTGTAGTCTCTTGTGTCGTTGTGCATTAGTCATTGTTAGGCTGTATAATAAACATCTGAAGTGTTTTAAAGAGATATCTAGATTTTGGGGATGTCAGAAGGAGGATTGATTGTGAAAAGTGAAGTTGGATGTGAAGCATATCTTCATAGAAGGTTGAAAAGAAGCCTGAAAGGTCTTTGGCTTTAAAGGATATTGATAGGGCATTGGAAGTGATTATCTCAAAGAATGCAGCATGAAAGAAATTGAATTCAAGAGTTATGGGATTGGATTTGTGAAACTAAAACTAAACTATAAGTAGAGAAAGGTACAAAAAAGAATGAACATTAATTTGACATGGTTGTGAGTTATTTAAGGAGGTAGATGGGTTTGGCTTCTCAGCCTATTACTTAGAACAAACACTGGCCAATGTTGTATATTAACATAGAACAGTACAGCATAGTACAGGCCCTTCAACCTACAATGTTGTGCCGACCTTAAATCCTGCCTCTCGTATAACCCCCCCCCACCTTAAATTCCTCCATATACCTGTCCAGTAGTCTCTTAAATTTCACTAGTGTATCTGCCTCCACCACTGACTCAGGCAGTGCATTCCACGCACCAACCACTCTCTGAGTAAAAAACCTTCCTCTAATATCCCCCTTGAACTTCCCACCCCTTATCTTAAAGCCATGTCCTCTTGTATTGAGCAGTGGTGCCCTGGGGAAGAGGCACTGGCTATCCACTCTATCTATTCCTCTTATTATCTTGTATACCTCTATCATGTCTCCTCTCATCCTCCTCCTCTCCAAAGAGTAAAGCCCTAGCTCCCTTAATCTCTGATCATAATGCATAATTTCTAAACCAGGCAGCATCCTGGTAAATCTCCTCTGTACCCTTTCCAATGCTTCCACATCCTTCCTATAGTGAGGCGACCAGAACTGGACACAGTACTCCAAGTGTGGCCTAACCAGAGTTTTATAGAGCTGCATCATATTACGCCGTGACTTTTAAACACTATCCCTCGACTTATAAAAGCTAACACTCCATAAGCTTTCTTAACTACCCTGTCCACCTGTGAGGCAACTTTCAGGGATCTGTGGACATGTACCCCCAGATCCCTCTGCTCCTCCATACTACCAAGTATTCTGCCATTTACTTTGTACTCTGCCTTGGAGTTTGTCCTTCCAAAGTGTACCACCTCACACTTCTCCAGGTTGAACTCCATCTGCCACTTTTCAGCCCACTTCTGCATCTTATCAATGTCTCTCTGCAATCTTCGACAATCCTCTACACTATCTACAACACCACCAACCTTTGTGTCATCTGCAAACTTGCCAAGCCACCCTTCTACCCCCACATCCAGGTCGTTAATAAAAATCATGAAAAGTAGAGTTCCCAGAACCAATCCTTGTGGGACACCACTAGTCACAACCCTCCAATCCGAATGTACTCTCTCCACCACGACCCCCTGCTTTCTGCAGGCAAGTCAATTCTGAATCCACCTGGCCAAACTTCCCTGGATCCCATGCCTTCTGACTTTCTGAATAAGCCTACCGTGTGGAACCTTGTTAAATGCCTTACTAATATCCATGTAGATCACATCCACTGCACTACCCTCATCTATATACCTGGTCACCTCCTCAAAGAACTCTATCAGGCTTGTTAGACACGATCAGTCCTTCACAAAGCCATGCTGACGGTCCCTGATCAGGCCATGATTCTTTAAATGCCCATAAATCCTATCTTGAAGAATCTTTTCCAACAGCTTTCCCACCACAGACGTAAGGCTCACTGGTCTATAATTACCCGGACTATCCCTACTACTTTTTTTGAACAAAGGGACAACATTCGCCTCCCTCCAATCCTCCGGTACCATTCCTGTGGACAACGAGGACTTAAAGATCCTAGCCAGAGACTCAGCAATGTCTTCCCTCGCCTCGTGGAGCAGCCTGGGGAATATTCTGTCAGACCCCAGGGACTTATCAGTCCTAATGTATGTTAACAACTCCATCACCTCCTCTCTCTTAATATCAACCTGTTCCAGAAATCAACCTCACTCGTATTGTCCTCATCGTCATCAAGTTCCCTCTCATTGGTGAATACCGAAGAGAAGTATTCATTGAGGACCTCGCTCACTTCCACAGTCTCCAGGCACATCTTCCCACTTTTATCTCTAATTGGTCCTTTCTTCACTCCTGTCATCCTTTTGTTCTTCACATAATTGAAGAATGCCTTGGGGTTTTCCTTTACCCTACTCGCCAAGGCTTTCTTATGCCCCCTTCTTGCTCTTCTCATGCCCTCTTCTTGCTCTTCTCAGCCCCTTCTTAAGCTCCTTTCTTGCTTCCCTATATTCCTCAATAGACCCATCTGATCCTTGCTTCCTAAACCTCATGTATGCTGCCTTCTTCCACCTGACTAGATTTTCCACCTCACTTATCACCCATGGTTCCTTCACGCTACCGTTCTTTATCTTCCTCACCGGGACAAATTTATCCTTAACATCCTGCAAGAGATCCCTAAGCATCGACCACATGTCCATAGTATATTTCCCTGCAAAAACATCATCCCAATTCACACCCGCAAGTTCTAGCCTTATAGCCTCATAATTTGCATTTCCCCAATTAAAAATGTTCCTCTCCTCTCTGATTCTATCCTTTTTCATGATAATGGTAAAGGCCAGGGAGCAGTGGTCGCTGTCCCCCAGATGTTCACCCACTGAGAGATCTGTGATCTGCCCCAGATTGTTACCTAATCCTAGATCTAGTATGGCATTCCCCTATTCGGCCTGTCAACATACTGTGACAGGAATCCGTCCTGGACACACTTAAACTCTGCCTCATCTAAACCATTGGAACTAATCAGGTGTCATTCAATATTAGGGAAGTTAAAGTTAAAGTCACCCATGATAACAACCCTGTTATTTTTGCACCTTTCCAAAATCTGCCTTCCAATCTGCTCCTCAGTATCTCTGCTGCTACCAGGGGGCCTATAGAATACTCCCAATAGAGTAACTGCTCCCTTCCTGTTCCTGACTTCTACCCATACTGACTCAAAAGAAGATCCTGCTACATTACCCACCCTATCTGTAGCTATAATAGTATCCCTGACCAGTATGCCACCCCTCCTCCC
This sequence comes from Mobula birostris, assembly GCF_030028105.1. Classification (NCBI taxonomy): domain Eukaryota; kingdom Metazoa; phylum Chordata; class Chondrichthyes; order Myliobatiformes; family Myliobatidae; genus Mobula; species Mobula birostris. Next base: position 222,767,925 of record NC_092371.1, read on the forward strand.
CTCCCTCCCCCCATCCCTTTTAAAGCACTGATATCCAGGAATATTGAGAATCCATTCCAGTCAAGTCTCTGTAATGGCCACTTCGTCATAATTCCATGTATGTATCCAAGCTCTCAGTTCATCACCTTTGTTGCTGATGCTTCTTGCATTGAAGTACACACACTTTAGCCCTTCTACCTTACTACCTTTGCACCCTTTATTCTGTTTCCCTTTCCTCAAAGCCTCTTTATATATTAGATCTGGCTTTACTCCATGTACTATACTTGCAGTTCTCTCCTGACCTTTATCCTCCTCCACCTCACTGTCTTCTCTAACATTCTGGTTCCCCTCCCCCTGCAGATCTAGTTGAAGCTCCCCAGGGCAGCACTAGCAAACTTTCCTGCAAGGATGTTATTCCCCCTCCTGTTCAGGTGCAACCCGTCCCGTTGGAACAGGTCCCACTTTCCCTGGAACAAGGTCTAACTGTCCAGAAATTAGCTGCATTATCCTCCTATTTCTAACCTCACATGTGACAGGAGTAGCAATACTGAGATTGCAACCCTGGAGGTCCTGTCCTTCAACTTTGCACCTAACTCCCTAAATTCTCTTTGCAGGACCTCCTCCTTCCTATCCACGTCATTGGTCCCTACATCGATCACGACATCTGGCTGCTCACCCTCCCTCTTGAGAATAACGAAAACTTGATCTGAGATATCGTGGACCCTGGCAGCAGGGAGGCAACAGACCATCCAGGATTCTCGATCTCTTCCACAGCACCTCTTATCTGTCCCCCTAACTATCGAATCCCCTGTCACTACTGCTGTCCTCTTTTCCCTCCTTCCCTTCTGAGCGGAGGGTCCAGTCTCGGTGCCAGAGACACAACCACTGCAACTTGTCCCTAGTAGGTCGTTCTCACCAACAGTATCCAAAACGGTATACTTATTATTGATGGAAACGGCCACAGGGGTGCTCTGCTCATTCTGTCTATTCCCCTTCCCTCTCCTGACTGTCACCCAGCTACCTGCCTCCTGACCTTTAGGGGTGACTATCTCCCTGTAACTCCTGTTTATTTCTGCTTCTGCCTCACGAATGATCCGAAGTTCATCCAGCTCCAGCTCCCTAACTCGGTTTGTCAGGAGCTGCAGCTGGATGCACTTTTTACAGGTGTAGTCATCAGGGACATTACAGTAATTAAAGGAACTTGCCCGGCCTTACCTCACTGGGAGCAGGCTCGTCCTCAGCCTCTGCTCGCTGAAGCCTCTCGAGCCAAAGCCTTCCTACTGTCTCCCACTATTCTGTTGCCTGTATATTGATTCATCCAGCTATGGATAGTGACTCTGGGTAAAAATTCTTGGTGAGAGATGGGATTTCTGTGGTGGAACTGAAGATGATTGCTTGCCTCCATCATTTAAATGGAGGAAATTGCTATTTTCTTTTACATCGTTCAAATGTTAAGTTGAGTGATGCAAAGGATAATAAAAATAGATATTTTGAGATTATTTCATATTAAAAGGCAAAAGAAGAATGAAAGTTGGCTAAATGCTTTAACCTCTGGTTTCGGATGGTGTTGGTGAACCTCTGCGACTTCTGGCTGGTGGCTATCGAAACAAGGATAGCAAGTAAATACTTCATTAACTGTACTTTTTCTGGCAAACTGTCATTGCAAGTAGCAGTCTTGGAGGCAATTTGACGTGACAGAACCGAGGTGAGGTGGCAGGCCTGTTGCCAAGGGTGTGAAAGGTTGGGCACAGGCCAAATCGAAGCCGTGGGGTCCAGGTCCCAGAATTGAGTTTATTTCTTACGTCCTTCATATACATGAGTAAAAATCTTTATGTTAAGTCTCCATCTAAATGTGCAATTTATAGTAATAATAAATGGTAAGTATAACGGGACAGTCAATATAACATAGAAATACAATTGTATCAGCATGAATTAATCAGGCTGATGGCCTGGTGGAAGCAGCTGTCCCGGAGCCTGCTGGTCCTGGCTTTTATTCTGCGGTACTGTTTCCCGGAAGGTAACAGCTGGAACAGTTTGTGATTGAGGTGACTCGGGTCCCCACTGATCCTTCGGGTCCTTTTTTACACACCTGTCTTTACAAATGTCTGAAATAGTGGGAAATTCACACCTACATATCGATACGATGGAGATTTGCAGACTGAATCAAGGCAGCAAAGTCTGTTGTATCTGCAGCAGAACCCATTGTTCGGATGGAGATTGTAAAGATCAGGGTGTTGTGGCCTGAGGTGAGGTATGGGTTCATTCAGATCATTGCTCCAAAACTTACACGGTTCTGCGCTGAAGTACAGGACTCTATTTATGGACTTAGTTCATAAATGCTATTTGCTTTGTGGTTACTGTTGGCATGATTTTTTTTCACGGGTGTTCGGTCTTTTTTATGGGTTATTTTATTTTTCTGAGGTTGAGAATAAAAACCACATCTACACATAGGGTATTAGACAGCCTTTTTAATATACATATGGGGTTTGCTTTTGGGTTTCTTTGTTTCTTGGCTGCCTATTAGGAAATGAATCCAAGGTTGTATAATGGATACATTGATAATGTAATTTGAAAAGAATCCCTAGCAGGGCAATACTAATCATAATCTGACCACTTGCTCTCAGTTCTATCTGCTTTAACTTCATTCATTTCTTTTAGAAGTTTGTTTGATAAAACCGATGTAAATAACACCTGACATTGCACATTTGAATCAATTTTCACTTTACATTGTCAGTTATATAGCTGTCTATGACAGGTAAAGTTTTTACCCCTTTTTAGCATGTTGCACTAACTTGATTATTCTTTGAAAGATCAGTTCAATTGATCCATACCATTGGCCTGCTTCCCTAACATTTTTTTCTCATGTTTATACTTTTGAAAACTGTTTTGAATCGTTTCTACCATTTTTAAGCATTCAGATCATGCTTTATATTTTATTCAAAATAAATTTCCTTGTCTCCAGTGTTCTTACAATTGTACCTGCCAGTAATTGACTTTCTACTGGTAAAAATTTTCTCGTTAAGTTTTTCCTCATTGAATTTGTATTCCATACTGTGATATACTGTAAATAATAATATTTTATTCTTTATTCGTAGTTTCAGTTCTCAGTCATGCTTTTGGAATTTCATAATGTGTAGTTATACATTGGCCTATTTTGAGTTATACTTTGGCAAATAATAAACTGGAATATTTAACCTTTACACCAGAAAATTAACTGACCACTGCCTTGCCTTTCATTCCACTGCACCACATCGTGGGAAAGGCACTGGGCTAATTTGATACCTTTTAAATGTACATTGGGTATTCTATGTAATGAGAAGTCATTTTCCAACTTTTTGGTGAAAAAAATATAGATTTGAAAGATTTTAATCATACTTAAGTCTCAACTCTGCCACAGGAAAATTGAGTGTGAATCTTTGTTAGAGTAAGTTTGAACCCTCCATTAAGTTATAAATTTGACCAGTTTTCAAAATACATTATCTAATTAGTAGATCTAAAACACAGCAAGTATAAGTAGTAGTAATTGGAAGGACTGAAGGTGCTGTAGTGTAAAATAATACATTACAAAACACATCCTAGCTTCTCCCAAATTTTACCCTCAATCTAGAAGCACAAAGATCAAACTGCTGTGCAGATACAGCATACTGTGGCAGTCAATTCTGCTATCTATACGTGACAGTCATTATCTACTGCTCTAGATGGCACTGCACTTCGCCATGACTTTAGTGTGGCAGCTACATAGCTGGAATATTTGACAAATTATCATTGCCTTCTGATTGTACAAAGGAATGGAACAATGTTAATCAGTATTGTCATTTCTATTTAATATCGCACATTATTTTCCCTTTCCTGCTTCCTCATCTGAACTTTCCACAGTCATAAGTTTCCATTGCATATATTTGTGTTTGACTTTGTGACTTATGTCATTCAAGTCAACATATCTTCTCGAGATTTTTACTGAGTTATAATGGTTGAACAAAATGTACATATCATTTGACAGTTGATCCTGATTTTTAGCTTATTTCTAAGATTTGAACTTGGTGCAAATAGTATGCTTCTCAATATCAGTAACATTTTAAGTAACAGCAAAGCACTATAGATTTATACTCTTCTCTTGGGTTGAAAACTGACACATAATTTATTTTTGTTTAATATTGTCAAATGGGATTTGGTACTCAGAAGTTGTCAGGCATTCTCATCTTGTATTTGTCAAGAACATATGCTGGTAATTCTAAGCTCCTTTTGAATAAATTGTTCAGTAGCACAGAGCAGAAAAGAATCTATGGGGGTGTGGGTGGGCTTGTTGATCATTTTGCAGTAGTTAAGATCCAAGTTGTCGAAATACAGGCTCCTGTGGTTCAATGGGGAGGCCCACTTTATGTTCTCAAAGCATCTGTGGATAGGCAATAAATACTGGACACCCACACACTACGAATGAATAAAAGTTATGCAGGCAAAATTTTGATGTCACTTACAGCAAAAGAAATCAGTACTTGTCAAGTATGATCTATGTAACCTTTCAAAAGCATTCAAAGCAAGCTATTTGTTCAAGAATTAAAGTGCATTATGTGTGGTATTTCTGTTGATTTATATAGTCAGTGTTTACATTGAAACAGATGAAATGCTATTTAATCTGTAGGTGTAATATAATTCCTTATTACTCCCAACTCTTAATGAATGTGGGCTTTGAGCAGGATGTTCTCTCTGTTCTTAAGTTGAATTTCAACTAGAAAGAAATTAATTTCCTTTTTCACAAGAAGTTCAAGAAGCTAAGTTTTGAAATTCTAACTGCAGTTTGGAAAATAGTTTTCTGGTTATTTGTCCTATTAATCTTTGGTTTGCTTCATTCTTGTGTAGTGGAGAGACTGGTCAATCCTATCGCTATTCAATACATTGCTTATTGAAATTAAGGCAGATATTTGTGCTAATTAATATTATAGGTGGGGTTGGTGTCAACGGTTAGAAAAGGCTTTTATTTCATAATTTTCTTGATAACTTCGCACTACTGAAATCTTGGTTTTTGTGCTTTTAAGGATTTGGAATCTTCACTCTCCCTTTTATTGAAGTGCAGAATTGTACAGCATGGAAAAGGACCCTTTTGGCTTCCATTGTCCTGCCAAAACTGTGATAATCCCCCTATGCCTTACCCAAGTAAATATTCAGATGTCCTTTAGACATTGTAATTGTGCCTCCATTACCTCCGGCAGCTTGTTACATACTGTATAACCACTGTCCTCTGTAAAAACATACTTTCAGATCTCCTTTAAACTTCACCTCTTACTTTAGAACTGTGCACAGTTCATACTCCCCACCCCCCAACACTAGGAAAAAGACTATTTACGACCCTCACAAAATTGCTAGTCTCTATAAGGTCCCTTGTCAGCCTCTGATGTTCCAGTGGGAATAAACCCCAGCCTGTCCAGTCTCCCTGGAAATATAGCATTCCATTACAGCCAACATTCTGGTGAATTATCTCTGTTGCTAGTACACCCTTCCTGTAGTGTGGTGACCAGAATTGTTCATAATACTCCCATGTGTAGTCTAACCAATATTTTGTGCAGGTGCAACGTGATGCCTCAGCTCTTCAGCTCAATGCCTCAGCTTATGAAGGCAAGCGTATTTCATTGTGTTACCACTTTAAAAAGAATGGTTGCCTGTTAATTGAGGCAGTCACTTATTTGGGACAGATCTTACCAGAAAAGAATCAAGAAATTAGGCAGGATTCCCTTCATTTATTTGGGATGCTATGCCATTTAATTGGGGCAGAAGACTGTTGCCAAACCTTTTTTTAAATAGTGTCAGTCATGAGCACATCTTGTGTGTGTTGTTGGATGCTACACTGTGCTTAGAGCGAATAGTTTTTAAATACTGCCACTTCTGTGTTTGTGCGCAAAAAGCAGTGATTTTTCTCATTAATAGTTGGCAAGTAATAAACAGTAAGACAATTCAGACCTGTTTTGCTCACTGCGGTTTCAAGCATTCAGGCTAGGAGATGCCAAAAATGTCCGGGAGTGAAAATAAAATGAGATCACTACTTCAAGTTAGGAACTAAGAATTTGAAAGTATCAACACTCACCTTAATTAAAATGAAGACTTGGAGAATGCAATCGTCAAAGCAACGTTTGACAGCAGTCCACTGTCTGCACTGATTTTGTTCACTGGCAGTTTATCAAGAGTACATATTAGCAAACAGTGAATGAATTCCTTCGTTGATAACTATTAGGAACAATACAGTTTTATAATACTGTAGTAGTTTTGGTCGTGTTCTAATTTGTACTATTTCATTGTCTTTTTTTATACCTTTTTACTATTTTCATGAAACTTTGGCTAATTGGGGCAGCTGCTCAATTGGACCAAATGTACTGGTCCTGATGTGTCCCAATTAACTGGAATGCACTGTATTTTATATCACTTCAGTGCACTTCTGGCAATTAATAGAGAAAATAAAATGACTTGATCAACTTCATACTGGGTAATCCTGGCAGTTTGAAGTTGAAACAGGGAACATACTTCAGATCATTTTGTTGCAAAATGGCATCATCCTTGGAGAGCTGAATTAGGTTCAGAAAATTGACCTGCATGGTATTGTAACAGATGATGGGAAAGGAGCATTTCCTCTCAGTGCATTGGTAAAAACAAACTAAAGCATCTTGCTTTAATTACTCAGTATTGTAAAACATAAATTTAAAACTTGGCAGTAGAAATTGTTTGTTATGTTTTTGCTCTTCATACTGCTTGGCGATTGACAAAAGGATTTGTTGATTGGCTTGGCACAATTTTTTGCTCAGTTTTTTTGTTACAAAATCAAGAAACTGCAGAAAATAATTGTTGGAATGTAGTCTTCTCTCTCAACAGGCAGAGAACAATCATTACTACATTCTTATTTTATTTCTTCAAAATTCAAATGCATGTTTTCTCTTCAACTAGCTAAAATTTAGTTTAGTTTGCAAAAAAGAATAAATGTGCAGCATTCTTTTTGTGGTGATCATCAAGGTGCTTTCAGTTGTGTTGTACTTAACTGATGAGGAAACTTGTAATAGCACTAACCACATCCCTCAGAATGAGCCGTCAGGACAGAAGTATGAAATTCTCTGGTAAACTGCCCCAGGATACTTTTTATTTTGGATATTTTGTGTGGATATTTTTCAGTTCTCCACTCCAGTGTAAGGGGAAAGGACCTCCACTGGAGACTGCTGTCACGTATAGATAGCAGAATTGACTGCCACAGTATGCTGTATCTGCACAGCAGTTTGATCTTTGTGCTTCTAGATTGAGGGTAAAATTTGGGAGAAGCTAGGATGTGTTTTGTAATGTATTATTTTACACTACAGCACCTTCAGTCCTTCCAATTACTACTACTTATACTTGCTGTGTTTTAGATCTACTAAGATCAATATTTTTCTTCAATGTAAGAGTCTTGATTCTCGATACTAATCTTTTTAAACTCAAATACGAAGTTCATTTCTTATGAACTATTAATGTCATTAGAGAAAAGAGAGAAGATGAAAACATGTCTCCCCTCCAACTTCCAGAATACAGGATGTTAACAGAAAAAAAGTTCTTTCTAGACATGGGCAATATCTTAAATAGTACTAAATACCATTACATATCCCACTTTATGTAGTAATAGAGATGGGTTATTCAGCCATCAGGCTATAATAGTCATAGTCATACTTTATTGATCCCGGGGGAAATTGGTTTTCGTTACAGTTGCACCATAAATAATAAATAGTAATAGAACCATAAATAGGTAAATAGTAATATGTAAATTATGCCAGTAAATTACGAAGTAAGTCCCAGACCAGCCTATTGGCTCAGGGTGTCTGACCTTCCAAGGGAGGAGTTGTAAAGTTTGATAGCCACAGGCAGGAATGACTTCCTATGACGCTGTGTGTTACATCTCGGTGGAATGAGTCTCTGGCTGAATGTACTCCTGTGCCCAACCAGTACATTATGTAGTGGATGGGAGACATTGTCCAAGATGGCATGCAACTTGGACAGCATCCTCTTTTCAGACACCACCGTCAGAGAGTTCAGTTCCATCCCCACAACATCACTGGCCTTACGAATGAATTTGTTGATCCTGTTGGTGTCTGTTACCCTCAGCCTGCTGCCCCAGCACACAACAGCAAACATGATAGCACTGGCCACCACAGACTCGTAGAACATCCTCAGCATCGTCCGGCAGATGTTAAAGGACTTCAGTCTCCTCAGGAAATAGAGATGGCTCTGACCCTCCTTGTAGACAGCCTCAGTGTTCTTTGACCAGTCCAGTTTGTTGTCAATTCGTATCCCCAGGTATTTGTAATCCTCCACCATGTCCACACTGACCCTCTGGATGGAAACGGGGATCACCGGTACCTTAGCTCTCCTCAGGTCTACCACCAGCTCCTTAGTCTTTTTCACATTGAGCTGCAGATAATTCTGCTCACACCATGTGACAAAGTTTCCTACCATAGCCCTGTATAAGACATAGGAGCAGGATTAGGCCATTCAATCCATTGAGTCTGCTCTGGTATTTAATCATGGCTGATTAATTATTGCTTTCAACCACATTTTCCTACCTTCTCTCCATAATCTTTGATGCTGTTATGAATCAAGAACCTATCATCCTCCACTTTAAGTGTACCAAATGACTTGGCTACCACAGTCATCTCCTTGGAGTCTAACCTGCCAAATCATGCATGAAGTCTACTTCAACTCAATTTTATCAGCTTTGTTCCATGTTTGGCATGGATATCTCAGTTAAACAGATACCAGCCAGAAGTGTATTTGTAAGAATTAGCTCAGAAACTTGCGCTTCCACTTAATGACAATTCATCAGTTGAAATGTATTTTTAATGTTTCAGCCAGTAAGTTATGAAAATATCACATGATCAGAGTTCTAAATGAACAATCATAATTCAAATTGATCAAATATTTTGATCAAAGATAAGGATCAAAAAAACTGCTGGTTTTATTAATTTGTCTATGGAAAGACATGCATCCAAATGTTTTTATTTTTTCTGTGCATTATGGGTAGTCGTAACTAAATCCTTCTTCTGTTAAAACAGCAATGAGAAATTTAGGCTGTTGCCTGTCTTTGAAATGCCATGAATTACAATATAGATATCTGGCTACTTGTGAATAGTATTCTTTGATATTTATTAGTATTTCAGGTTAGTATAAAATGATTGAGAAAGCACAGATTCATTCAAACCATTTTTGAGTTTATGATATTGTCATACTGGCTGAATCACTGCTTAAAAACAATCACTTGAATTGATGAGTTGTCATTCAATGGAAGCATTGCTCTGAAAGCATCTTGTTTGTGAGCTAACATTTACAAATGCACTTCTGGCTGGCATCCCCCGTGGCTCTCCAAACTTTGTAATTACCTGTGATAAGTTATTGAAAAACACACTGAAATGCTTTAGTAAACAGAATATTTTCCACCTGAGTTAGATGATATTACTGTACACGTAAAATGTGTGGTCCTTATTACCAGAATGGAAAGGCGGTCTGCAATAGATTTTAAGGTTGCATCAGGACTGCTGGACCACTGATCTCATTGTAGCCTTGTTTCAGATATGGTTGAAAATGTGTTTCAGAACTAAGGTGACAGTGAATTCCTGATGATCAAACTTGACTCTGGCATTGTGGAAACAGAGAAGTTGGACGGGGTGAATGCAAAAAGAAATCTTGGCATGTGTTAAAAATACATGGGTGGCTACGGCTGACCAACCAAAATCTAAATGGTTGTAAAATCAGCTTCTTTCAGGCATTTAATCAAATATTACATTCCCAGTTAAGGCTTATCCATCAATGTGCACTTGCTGTTATTTCAAGCAGTTATGAGCTTTTCATAATGGAAATATTTGAGTATAAAATACTTGGAAATGCAAAGTAAAATAAAGTAATACCAGTTGAAATTGAGTATTTGTATTTTCTGTCCAGTTGTCCTTTTGCTTCAAGTTGAGAAAATGACTCAAAGAAAACTTGAAGCTTTGACAGCTATTGTTAATTGAGATTTTGTTGCTTGAGCAATTGCATATCTGTGGTTAACAGTTAGCTGAACAGCAAAGTTCTCTTTTCCTTAGGTTTTGTCAATGAGTTGTAAATTCATCTTGTTGAACCATGGTTTTCCTTATCATGATATTCTGATCTCGATGACTTTGCAACTTCAAGCTTCCATTGATTTTGGAGCTTGTGATGGTGATGAGTTTCTAGGTAATGGCAGTATATGTCTTGGAGGAAACTCACAGGTAGCAGTTTTACCATATATCTAGGGTCCTTGAAGTGGGATACTTGTGTTAATAAAGTTGCAAAACACTATTAAAGAATTATTCCTTCCAAGCTGAAGAAAGTCTTCAGGGCAATGAAGGTAGATGTTCAATATTAAATTTCCAGGCCCTTTCTTTTCCCCTCTCTTAAGGTAGTCGGCTTTCTTTGGCATACTCTTTTACGTAGGACAAGTCCAATCATGATGTATGAGGCTTTGTGGTTGATAAATTGCCTAGTCTTTCTTGCATGATAGTTATTCATTTGAACATCAAATTGAAAAATAATACCAGTTATTGCAACGTTGGAGTGCAAACATTTTTAATTCATGCTATATTTTAAGAGGATGTATTCTGCTTAATATTTATGCTGCCTATGATCAAATAACGTTACTGGAGCGTCAGTATTTCCTTCATTGAGGATGGCTCTGAAGTTGCGATTTTGTTTCCCTTGAAACCTGATGTTCAGTTGAATGACTGCAAATGGCAAAATTTAAAGAAACATTGTACTATCCCAATACTTAATGTCACAAACAAGAGAATCTGCAGATGCTGGAAATCCGAGCAACACACACAAAATGCTGGAGGAACTCAGCAGGCCAGGCAACATCTATGGAAAAAGCGTATAGTCGACATTTTGGGCTGAAACCCTTCGGCAGGACTGGAGGAAAAAAAAGCTGAGTAGAAGATTTAAAAGGTGGGGGGAGGGGGGAGGGAGTGTCCAGGTGGTAGGTGAAACCTGGAGTGGGAGAGATTAAGTAAAGAGCTGGGAAATTGACAGATGAGATGAAAGAGGGAAAAGGGGATAGGAAATGGGGGGGGGAAGAGTGGGGGGCATTACTGGAAGTTTGAGAAATCTATGTTCATGCCATCAGGTTGGAGGCTACCTAAATGGAATATAAGGTGTTGTTCCTCCAACCTAAACGTGGTGTCATCATGACAGTGGAGGAGGCTATGGATGGACATATTGGAATGGAAAGTGGAATTAAAATGGGGGGCTAGTGGGAGATTCTGCTTGTTCTGGCAGATGGAGCGTAGATGCTCAGTGAAGCGGTCTCCCATCTACGCTGGGTCTCACCAATATACAGGAGGCCACATGGAGAGCACCTAACGCAATAAATAGCCCCAACAGACTCACAGGTGAAGTGTTGCCTCACCTGCAAGGACTGTATAGGGCTCTGAATGGCAGTGAGGGAGGTGGTGTAGGGGGCAGGTGTAGCACTTGTTCTTCCCCCACCCAATCAACATTAGCAAAAGAGTAAAAGTAATGTTTTGACTGCACCTTGTGATCTTCCTGTTTGCAAATTAATCTCCATATTAAATCTGTGACTGTATTTCACTAGTTTTGGAATGTGAATGCTATGATACAAGCGTAAGATGTGCAGAAGGTCTTGGGAGGAAGGATACGCTGGCTTTGGAGGCGGTGCAGAGGAGGTTCACCAGGTTGATTCCAGAGATGAGGGGGTTAGACGATAAGGAGAATGAATCACTTGGGACTGTACTTGCTGGAATTCAGAAGGATGAGAGGAGATCTTACAGAGACGTATAAAATTATGAAAGGGATAGATAAGATAGAGACAGGAAAGTTGTTTCCACTGGTAGGTGAGACTAGAACCAGGGGACATAGCCTCAAGATTGGGGGGAGTACATTTAGAATGGAGATGGACAGGAACTGCTTTTCCCAAAGAGTGGTGAATCTCTGGAATTCTCTACCAAATGAAGCAGTGGAGGCTACCTCAATAAATGCATTTAAGACAAGGTTGGATATATTTTAGGGGAATTGAGGGTTTCGGGGGAAAGGCAGGTAGGTGGACATGAGTCCATGGTCAGATCAGCCATGATCTTATTGAATGGCGGATCAGGCTCGACGGGCCAGATGGCTGTCTACTGCTCCTATTTCTTATGTTATGTATGGTTTGTTCATACCAGACAAAATTACCAACTTGTGTTTCTGCTTGATTTTGTGACTTTCATGTTCCATCTGAGGAGAGCAAACTAAGGCTTATATAAATTTTTAAATGGTTTATTGTCAGCTTGCTGATTGTTAAAGATATGGAAGTGTTCAGCTTTGCCTGAATAAAGAAAATTTATTTGTAAAATGCATGTCTTTAAGAACTACTGGTTTAAGATTATGCTACTGAACACATGCGACCACGTGCTGGTAGTTCAACAGACAAATTCGACTAAAAGCATTGCAGGTGTCCCTCGCTTTAGGAAAATTTGGTTTACGCTACTTCGCTTTTATGAAAGACCTATATTAGCACCTGTTTTGGCTAACCAAAAGAAAATTGAAGAGGATTTTCGCTTTTACGAGAAAAGGTGCCCGCTTTAAGCTTGTGTTTACTGCGAGAAAGACTATCATGACCGTGAAGCCTTGCGCGGGCAGGTGTGTGCGCATGCGTGTACGTGCTGTTTTTTTTAGGTTTTCTGTGCTATTTGGTAGCTATTTTTCGGGTCTGGGAACGCTCAAAAAATCTTTCCCATATAAATTAATGGTAATTGCTTCTTCGCTTTACGCCATTTCGGCTGACGAAAGGTTTCATAGGAACGCTGTACTTTTGGATAGCAGGGGAAACCTTTACTACTAATACCTTTTCTGAAGTAAATTGTGGTAAACTATCACTTCAAACAAAGAAGAAGCAATTTTAGGTGAAGGATGGCCATGCAGATGCATCGCAAAGCCAACGTGCAACGTGCTAAAGATGGGGTCACTTTTGGAGTTGGCATCGCTTTTGGAGTTGGCGTGAACAAATTGAAGAGGAGTTGATGTGAAACACTTTCAGTGCCCGTCTACCTAACCCGGGTATGAGGATGGATTTCTCCAAGCACTGAGCTAATTTGGTGAGATCGAGAATAGCTTTGGACTGTGTGGCCCAAGAGTGTTGCTGTGTTGGGATCCGGATCCTAGAGGAATGCACTACCTGGTGATTGGACAGTTTAAACGCAGGTCCAGACAGACTGGAAATCCCAAGGGTCAGGCTGATTTCGCTGGCTCTCCCACGGTGTTCAGTCTTCTTGCTGCAGTGCTGGGGCTGTGAACTGCTCTTGTGGCTGTTGTCTCTGCAGGTTTTATGGTGTTTTTTCCCTACTATTATGATGAACTGTGATCAAGGCTTGGGCCTACTCTGGCTGCTCCAGGGAACGGATCTAAGGACTCAATCTGGTTCGGAATGCTGTCGTTTGAACATAGAAATTTATAGCACATTACAGGCCCTTCAGCCCACAATGTTGTGCCAACCATGTAACCTACTCTAAAGTACTTAAAGTACTCTACTTTGCTTCTATTTGCAAGGTGTATGTGTTTTTTTTCCCTCAGCGGAGTCGCTGTGGTGTTCCTTTAAAATTTAGGTTCTTTGGGTTTCTTGCTTTGTGGCTGCCTGTAAGCAAACAAATTTAATTTATACATTCTTTGATAATAAATGTACTTTGAACCTTTGACATGGGATAGAATTATGTCATAAAACACAAATGTCGGAAAACCTCAGCTAGTCAGTCAGACTCTGTAAAAGCACAATTAACACAACAGGTTAATTAGCAATATCCTTTATAAACCTACTGACTCCCACAGATATCTTGACTATATAAAAAAAAATGCCATGCCTTCCCCTCAATTTTACCTTCTCCACCGCATTTGTTCCCAATTTCCTTTCCAGGACATTAGAAATGTCATCCTTCAAAGAACAAGGTTTCCCTTCCTTCACCATTGCTGCCCTCACCTGCAACCTCCATCTCCTTCATGTCCTGAACATCCACCCTCACAGCTTCCTGACACTTTTACAGGGATAGAGTTCCTCTTGTTCTCACCTACCACCACACAAGTCTTCACATCCAGCATGTCATTCTCTGCAGTCTCTGCCTTCTTTGATGGGATGCTCCCACCAAAATGCATCTTAGAAATATAGAAACATAGAAAACCTATGTTTCTATATAGGTTCTATATAGTGGTGCCCTTCGGCCCACAATGCTGTGCTGAACAGGTACATACTTTAGAAATTACCTAGGGTTACCCATAGCCCTCTATTTTTAAGCTCATGTACCTATCCAGGAGTCTCTTGAAAGACACTATTGTATCCGTCCGCCTCCACCACTGTCGCTGGCAGCCCATTCCATGCACTCACCTCTCTGCATTTAAAAAAAAAACTTAGCCCGACATTTCCTCTGTACCTACTTCCAAGCACCTTAAAGCTGTGCCTCCTTATGTTAGCCATTTCAACCCTGGGAAAAAGTGTCTGACTATCCACACAATCAATGCCTCTCATCATCTTACACACCTCCATTGGGTCACCTCTCATCTTCCGTCGCTCCAAGGAAAAAAGGCCAAGTTCACTCAACCTATCTCATAAGGCGTGCTCCACAATCCAGGCAACGTCCCTTGTAGATCTCGTCTGCACCCTTTCTATAGTTTCCACATCTTCCCTGTAGTGAGGTGACCAGAACTGGGCGTAGTATTCTAAGTGGGTTCTGACCGTGGTCCGATATAGCTGTAACATTACCTCTCAGCTCTTGAAATCAATCCCACGGTTGATGAAGGCCAATACACCATATGCCACCTTAACCACACAGTCAACCTGCACAGCAGCTTTGATTGTCCTATGGACTCAGACCCCAAGATCACCTCTGATCCTCCACACTGCCAAGAGTCTTTCTATTAATACTATATTCTGCCACCATATTTGACCTATCAAGATGAACCACCTCACACTTACCTGGGTTGAACTCCATCTGCAACTTCTCAGCCCAGTTTTGCACCCTATCGATGTCCTGCTGTAACCTCTGAAAGCCCTTCACACAATCCGCAACACCCCCAACCTTTGTGTCATCAGCAAATTTACAAACCCATCCCTCCACTTCTTCATCCAGGTCACTTATAAAAATCACAGAGTAGGGGTCCCAGAACAGATCCCTGAGGCACACTACTGGTCACCGACCGCCATGCAGAATGTGACCCATCTACAACCACTCTTTGCCTTCTGTGGGCAAGCCAATTCTGGATCCACAAAGCAATGTCCCCTTGGATACCATGTCTCCTTACTTTCTCAATAAGCCTTGCATGGGGTACCTTATTAAATACCTTGCTTAAATCCATATACACTACATCTACTGCTCTATCTTCATCAATGTGTTTACACCCTCAAAAAATTCAGTCAGGCTCGTAAGGCATGACCTGCCTTTGACAAAGCCATGCTGACTATCCCTAATCATATTATTGCTCTCCAAATGTTCATAACTCCTGCCTCTCAGGATCTTCTCAGTTTACCAACCACTCAATTAAGACTCTCCAGTCTATAATTTCCTGGGCTATCTCTACTCCCTTTCTTCAATAAGGGAACAACATCTGCAACCCTCCAATCCTCTGGAACCTCTCTTGTCCTCATTGATGATGCAAAGATTATTACCAGAGACTCAGCAATCTCCTCCCTCACCTCCCACAGTAGCCTGGGGTACATCTCATCTAGTTCAGGTGACTTATCCAACTTGATGCTTTCCCAAAGCTCCAGCACATCCTCTTTCTTAATATCTATATGCTCAAGCTTTTCAGTCTGCTACAAGTCATCCGAATAATAGCCAAGGCTCTTTTCCATAGTGAATACTGAAGCAAAATATTCATTAAGTACCTCCACTACCATCTCTGGTTCCATACAGTTTTCCACTGTCACACTTGATTGGTCCTATTCTCTTAGGTTTTAACCTCTTGCTCTTCACATACTTGTAGATTGCCTTGGGGTTTTCCTTAATCCTGCTCTCCAAGGCCTTCTCATGGCTCCTTCTGGCTTTCCTAATTTCTTTCTTAAACTCCTTCTTGCTAGCCTTATAATCTTCTAGATCTCTATCACTACCTGGGTTTTTGAACCTTTCATAAGCTTTTCTTTTCTTCTTGACTAGATTTTCAATAGCCTTTGTACACCACGGTTCTTGTACCGTACCATCCTTTCCCTGTCTCATTGGAAAGTACCTATGCAGAACACCACACAAATATCCCCTGAACATCTGCCACATTTCTGCAGTACATTTCCCTGAGAACATCTGTTCCTAATTTATACTTCCAAGCTCCTGTCCAATAGCTTCATATTTCCCCTTACTCCATTTAAACCTTTTCCTAACTTGTCTGCTCCTATCCCTCTCCAGTGCTATGGTAAAGAAGATAGAATTGTGATCACTATCTCCAAAATGCTCTCCCCCTGAGACCTGACACCTGACCAGGTTCATATCCCAATACCAGGTCAAGTACAGCCTCTTCTCTTATAGGCTTATCTACATATTGTGTCAGGAATCCTTCCTGAACACACCTAACAAACTCTACCCCTTGCTGTAGGGAGATGCCAATCAATATTGGGGAAATTAAAATCTCCCATCATAACAACCGTTATTATTGCACCGTTCCAGAATCTGTCTCCCTATCTCCTCCATGATGTCCCTGTTAAAACACCCAGTTATGTTATTGACCCTTTCCTGTTTCTAACTTCCACCACAGAGACTCAGTAGACAATCCCTCCACGGCTTCCTCCTTTTCTGCAGCTGTGACGTTATCTCTGATCAGCAGTGCCACACCCCCACCTCTTTTGCCTCTCTCCCTGTCCTTTCTGAAATATCTAAAACCTGGCACTCTTAAGTAGCCATTCCTGCCCCTGAACCATCCAAGTCTCTGTAATGGTCGCAACATCATAGCTCCAAGTACTGATCCATGCTCTAAGCTCATCCACTTTGTTCATGATACTCCTTGCATTAAAATAGACACAACTCAAACCATCGGTCTGAGTGTGTCCCTTCTCTATCACTTGCCTATCCTCCCTCTTGCACTGTCTCCAAGTGTTCTCTATTTGTGAGCCAACTGTGTCTTCCTCCATCTCTTCAGTTCAGTTCCCAGCCCCCAGCAATTCTAGTTTAAACTCTCCCCAGTAGCCTTTGCAAACCTCCCTGCCAGCATATTAGTCCCCCTGGGATTCAAGTGCAACCCGTCCTTTTTGTATAGGTCACGCCTGCCCCAAAAGGAGTCCCAGTGATCCAGAAATTTGAATCCCTGCCCCCTGCTCCAATCCCTCAGCCACACACTTATTCTCCACCTCATTCTATTCCTCTACTCACTATAATGTGGCACAGGCAGTAATCCCAAGATTACTACCTTTGTGGTCTGTTACGTACCCCGTAACTGGGTTGCCAAACCAGCAGAAATGGACCACTTAGTTGGAGTCTGGATTACTGGAACTAAGAAAGTTTTATTAAAGAAATAAGCAACACAGTACTCTAATCATAAAGATATAAATGCAACAGGTTAGCAATGATAAAACACACACGTACACAGAACTAGGATAATAGGATCAATCAAGCTCTATCGCAGTCTAGGGGTAAAATGATCAGTCTCAAGTGACGCAGAGTTCAGTTCGCAGTAATCGCTGCTGTGCCATTGGGGGGAGAGAGAGAGAGCACGAATGATGACATTCAAATGGGATTCAAACAGACCTTTGATATTCCTCACAGTTAGCTTTCGGGCGAGCCCTTTGTAATGTCTTCTGAGGTCACCGACTGTGACCCCTCCATTCCGGATAGGATCGTTCTTCTGCGGTGAACCCGGCACCCAGGCAAGGGCGGACACACACACCAGGTTCCCGCCGATTGTACCTTTCCACCCTGTGCGTCTATGGTCAGTCCCGCGACCAGACCTTCAAACTCCCACCAAATTGTGGGGGCACACCGCACTTCCAGGGTCTCGTTATCTCGTGGTGTCGTGGTGTGTGTCCTTGCCTTAGCAAATCTGTTCCTTTTATCCCCCTGCTGGGGTATCGCCTGTCCATCAAACTTCAAACAGTTCAGGTTCAAAGCAACTGGTCTGACAATATTCAGAACTGTGTCCCTTTTCGTTAATCTCTTTCCTCTCTCTCTCTTATTAGCATTTTGAATGTTTCCCCATTGTCTCTCTCTTATCTCTCTTAATTGGCATCAATCTTCTGATATCTTGGTCTTTTGTCACAGGTCCTACTTCTCAATTTCTTTCCTAACTCCCTGTAGTCTGTTTTCAGGACCTCTTCCCTTTTCCTACGTATGTTGTTGGTACCAATATGTACCACAACCTCTGGCTGTTCTCCTTCCCACTTCAGGATATCGTGGACACAATCAGAAACATCCCAAGCTCTGGCACCTGGGAGGCAAACTACCATTCGTGTTTCTTTCCTTCATCCACAGAATCATCTGTCTGACCTTCTAACTATAGAGTCCTCTATTACTGCTGCCATCCTCTTCCTTTCCCTACCCTTCTGAGCCACTGTTGCTTCCCCAAGGTAAGTCTCTTCTCTGTCTCCTCTCCCACAAAAAAACCCAGTACTCAAACAGGAGTACTTAGTATACCTGTGGCTTCCCCCCTTAACAATAAGTACTCCTGTTTGAGTACTGGTTTTTTTTGTGGGGGAGGAGACAGAGAAGAGACTTACCCGTGGTTTCGACTCTTGCCCTTCCCTCTCCTGACTGCTACCCACTTTATCTGTCTCCTGATGTCCCAGGAAATTTTACTACTCTTTACTTCTCTTTCTGTAGGGATCACTTCCTCCATGATTCTTTTGTCTATTCATCCTTCCCCACTAACCCCTCTCCTCGTGTCTTATCCCTGCAAGTGGGAAAAGGGATATATCTGCCCATTCATTTTCTCTTTGACCTCCATTCAGGGCCCCCAAACAGTCTTTCCAGCTGGGGCAACACTTCACCTGCAAATCTGTTGGGGTTGCTTCTGATATCTGTTGCTCCCAATGTGACCTCTACATTGGTGAGACCTGATGTAGATTTGGGGACTGCTTTGTTGAGTACCTTTGCTGTATCCGCAGAAAGCAGAATTTCCTGGTGGCCAACCATTTTAATTTCTATCCCCTTTTCCGTTCCGATATGTTGGTCCACAGCGTCTTCTGCCACAATGAGACCACTCTCAGGTTGGACGAGCCACACCTTAAATTCTATCGAGGTAGCCTCAAACCTGAGGGCATAAACATTGATTTTTTCCAACTTCCAGTATTTCCTGCTCCCCCTTCCCTCTTCAATTCCCCACTGCGACTCTCATTCTTTTCACCTGCCTATCGTTTCCCCCGGTATCCCTCCTCCTTCCCTTTCTTCCATTGTCCTCTTTCTTATCCTATCAGATTCCTTCTCCATCCCTTTACCTTTTCCATCCAGTGTCTGTCTTCTACCGTCCCCGACCCATCTGACTTCACCTTCTAGATTGTACTCCTCCCCTCCCCCATCTTATTATGGCTTCTTCCTCCTGCTTTTCCAGTCCAAATGGAAGGGTCTTGGCCCAAAACTTCAACTGTTTATTCATTTCCATAGCGCTGCCTGATTTGCTGAGTTGTTCCAGTATTTTGTGTGTTGCATAGTTTGCTTCACCATTTTCTCTTTCCAGAGGGGCTGCTTGACTAAGACAGAGAATTTTTGTTTATTTCAGATTTTCATTACAGCAGTTTTAAAAAAAAATGTTTGCTGTAGAATTCATTATATAAAAGCATGACCCTTGCTATCATCTGGCTGATTCAGTTCGGTTTTGAGTTAAAATTTTTTTGCAACGATTCAGTTCCAGGAGGGGAAAATCCAGCTGTTGCTCAATGGAACAGATGTTTGTTGTGAAGAAATAACAAGGGCTTTGTAGCAAGCAGAGTTGCTTGTACACCAGGCAGAAATCATTTTTGATGGATGTTAAGAGTAAACTTCTAGCATTTGAGTTATTGATGTCCTCTTAAACAGCTTTGTTTTGCTACAAAATATCTCAAGTAAAATTTTAGTTGTTTAAATTAATTATTTATAGAAAGCCGTCAAATATCTTAAATTTGGAAAGCTGTCATCTAGGGAGTGAATTATAATTGTCTTAACAGTTTTTAATTGTAAATTATTTCAGATGAGAAAATCTGGCTACAGTTTTCTTATGAATGTCATAGAAGTGCACGAATTGATTTGTCATTTTTTCCACTTCAGGCTAATCATTTGTCATTACAAGCCGAATAGCTCCAATCCCCATAAGTGTGATTTTTTAAAAATATTAACTTAAACAGTTTACACAAACTGTTGGTGTCTGCTGCACACCATGAAGGTGGTAAACTGGTTTTGAAGTTTGTTCCCTTTTTTGCCACAATGACTTCCTGGCAGATGATTTAGTAACAGGCTTGATGCCACATTTTGTTCATAGGTTCAAAGTAAAAGAGCAAACATAATCCTAATGAAAACATCTGAAGTAATTGTTCAGACAACACTTGGGGGATCAAAAATGTAGTTTCTATTCTTCACACCTGGCCCCCACCTTTAGGTTTTGTAATTCCACAGAAACTAATTGGAAGAATAACACAGGAACACAGGGTAATTTGTGTAATTAGCTGCTCGGCATCCACATCACTGACCTCACGTAGTATTTACACACCAACTGTGTGGTGAAAAGGGCACAACGATGTCTCTTTCACCTCAGATAGTTGAGGAAGTTTGGTATGGGCCCCCATATCCTAAGAACGTTCTACAGGAACACAATTGAGAGTATCCTGACTGGCTGTATCACTGCCTGGTATGGGAACTGTACCTCCCTTAATCACAGGATTCTGCAGAGAGTGGTGCAGATAGCCCAGCTCATCTGCAGTTGTGAACTTCTGGTGGCTCAGGACACTTACAAAGACAGGTGCGAGGGAAAGGGCCCGAAGGATCATTGGCAACCCGAGTCACCCCAACCATAAACTGTTCCAGCTGCTACCATCCGGGAAACGGTACCACAGCATAAAAGCCAGGACCAGCAGGCTCCAGGACAGCTTCTTCCACCAGGCCATCTAACTGTTTAACTCAAGTTGATTTGAGTGTATTTCTATGTTGCATTGATTGTTCTATTTGTTATAAATTATTAATTACTATGATTGCACATTGAGATGGCAACATAATGTAAAGATTTTAATTATTCATGTATGTGAAGGATGTAAGAAATGAAGTCAATAAAGTATGATAAAATAATAAATAAAAAATACATCTCAATTCAAATATGTAACATTGCTGTCTAGATAATCATATGTATGACTGGAGAGCTATATATATTTTGTATCTTTGTGTGTGGAATGGGTTGGTGGTGGTGGAGGTGAAAACGATAGGGTCTTTTAAGAGACTCCTGGATGAATACATAGAGCTTAGAAAAATAGAGGGCTGTGGGTAAGCCTAGGTAGTTCTAAGGTAAGGACATGTTCGGCACAGCTTTGTGGGCAGAACGGCCTGTATTGTGCAGTAGGTTTTCTATGTTTTCTATATTTGTATACACAAAAGCGCGCATGCACAGATATTTAGCAACGTGCTTAGTATCAAAGCAATTTTTCACTTTGATCTCAGTTTGTCACCTATTAAATGGCATGATAACATTACTTGTCAACTAAATGCTACTTGTAGGAAGCTGGAAAATGTAGCTTTTGGTTTTTTATTAATTTTTTGCAGCACTTTTCCATCATAGTTGCGCAAATTGAATATTTTCAGATTAATTCAAATAAAAAAAATTCTTATCTGCAAGTCATTGTTCAGAGAAAACTGCCTAAATTAAGCACTAATTGCTTTTTCTTGGTTAAAAAAATCTTTTAAAAATGCTATTGTGAAGTATGTACAGGTATACTCAGTATCTGATTTGTTTTACTATTCCTCAAACTATCTCAAAAGTCTGGGCATAGTAGCTGTAATTTCACCTACTGTAGAGATTTTGATAGGGTATCTCTCATTTGTAATTTTTTGTATTAATCAGTAATGTTTTACTATTTAACCTGAGGCAGAATAATTGGTGTTTATTATTGTTGCGAGTACCAAGAAACATTACAAAACTTTGGTTTGCATGCTATCCAGGCTTATCATGACATGCGCAAATACATTGAAGTAGTAAAAATAAAACAAAATACAGAATATAGCATAGCAGTAACAGTGAGGGCATACTAGAGGTAGCCAAATAAGGTGCAAGGGCTGTGGCAAGTTAGATTGGGGGATCTAGTTGTATGGTAGGTCAGTTCAAGGCCTAAAAGGATAGATGTTCTTGTGTGGTCATAACTGCTTTCAACTATTTTGTATCTTCTGCGTGACAGAGTTTATAACAGGGTTGGGAGGGGTCTTTGATTATGTTGTTGCTTTCCCAAGGCAGTGGGTAGAGCTGACAGTATAAGTGATTTTGTGATGTTCTGGATTACTGTATATTCACTGTCATTTCTTGCAAAGCAGTGGCAATACCAAACGGTGATGCATTCAGATAAGATGTTTTCTGTGTTGCATCTTAAAATTTGGTAAGAGACATTGTGGACATGCTAAATTATTTTAGGCTTCTAAGGAAATGGACATCGGTCTACTTTCTTGGTTTGTAGTATCAGTGTTTGAGCCAGGGTAATTTGTTATGTACATCAAACAAATTGGAACTTTTAGCTATTTCCACTTCACCATTGATACACATAAGGACATGTACTCCACCATGGTTCCTGAAGTGAATGACCAGCTCCATTTTGCTGGCATTGAGGGTGAGGATATTGGCTTGATACCATGCCACTAGACTCTCTGCCTCTCCCTTCCTTCTTCCTGAACACTAATTTGTCACTGTTTGAGATTTGGCCCATTTTGGTGTCACATTTCCCATTTTTCCAACTCAGAATAAAGCAGCGTTTACTTCTTATCTGTGTGCAAGTGCAACAAATTGTTGTGAAAAACTATATACTCCTTGTACCTTGAAATGAATTGCAATTCTTCATTGCAGTATATAGGTGTTTATTTGCATTCAAACTTCAAAAAACTGTATTCAGCTGCAACAATGACTTCTACATGTTACCTGAATAGCAGTCATTGAGAAAACAAAGGAAAGGTGTTAGAAACCAAATAAAACTGCATCTGATGGCAAGTATTTAAATAAAAGGGAGGAAGGAGTAAATACTAAAAGCAAAATCTGAAAAGTTTTCTGTGGTGCATGAGGCTACAATGGGGGCTGGGGGTTGTGAAATTTCTTTTATCCCTGAATATAACTACATAAAATTCATATTGAAGAAAATAATTGTGTGCAGTTCTTTTAATGTGTTTGTGTGACATTTGTACTTCACTGACAATTGGTTTCCCAAGGAATATTACGGAGGATAGAAAGTGATATTGTTTCTAACTATTTCTTATAATCCTCGTGCCTGCTTCTCCATTTAATCGTTAATAACTGATCTTTTATCTCCTTCAGTTTCCTGCATCACCCTTGTCCCTTAATTTTTGATTTTGATGAATGTCTAACAGCCCTCATGGGTAAAAAATTTCACCCTCTTTGGCAGGGATTGTAAAAGCCAATATAGCTGAAATACAAATAAAATATCTAATACATAGAAGGTTTCGTTTGTTTCTGACCTCATCTTCATTTCCTTTTTCCTACTATGTGCATTTTTTTCAACAGAAAGAAAAATAAATTGGATTGTGCATCTGGGGAAGAAAATGTTCAAGTTATCATTTCCATACCACCTATAAAGAAAAATGTTTTTCTTTTCCAGACTTGAACAGAGGAAGGTCAAGGCAGGATTTAATTGAAATATATTCAGGCTTAGATATAAAGACTGGAAGAAAACTATTTACATTTGCAGAGTTTATGTGTAGAAGGCATCAAATAAGGGGATTTATAGAAAGAAGTTGGTTGTATTCTTTTGCTTTGTATGCATAGGGTGTCAGGAAAAACTGTTTTATTTGTCACATGTACTGAACAACAGAATATTGAAACATAGTGAAATGTCTCATTTGCTTCGACAATGCACAGTTTGAAGATGTGCTTGGGGCCACCTGCAAGTGTTGCCATGCTGCTGGCACCAACATAGCATGCCCACAAGTTGATAGCCCTAACCCAAACGACTTTAGCATGTAGGATGAAATTGGAGCACCTGGAGGAAACCCATGCAGTAATGAGGCGAACATACAAACTCCCTCAAGACAGCAGTGTATTTGAACCATTCACTGGCACTATAACTGCTAGCTACTGTGCTGCGCACAGTTGCTGGTTGAGAATGGTAGTCAGAAAACCTTACTGCATTTTTAAAAAAGTACTTAGGAAATCAAATGCTCACTCATTTCCTACAAGACTACAGACCATGAATTGTGAACCTTAACAAGACCAAGGAGCTGTATTTCTTTTTAGATTATATTAGCTTTTATAATGCT
Source organism: Mobula birostris (assembly GCF_030028105.1). Classification (NCBI taxonomy): domain Eukaryota; kingdom Metazoa; phylum Chordata; class Chondrichthyes; order Myliobatiformes; family Myliobatidae; genus Mobula; species Mobula birostris. Next base: position 222,792,293 of record NC_092371.1, read on the forward strand.
GAGCATTTGTTTTCTTCAACTTGAAGGTCAGGAATGATGGATCCAATGTTCATAACTTCACTACCATCTCCGTTTATTTTTCAGAGCTGATGGCTTTGAGCTGCATCATACAACTTGGGTACCTTAGTATCCTGCTGTTTCCAGAGGTTTCTAAACTCAAATCGAAACTGTTTGCTGACTCCTTGATCCTGACCTCAAGCAATTCTGGCAGTGAAGACTGTAATTCCTCTGTCACTGACATTATAATTGGATGATCAGTTTCTTCCCTTCCATAATCAACAATTATTCTCATGTAAAACTCTGCCTTGTCTGTTCAATCCTATGCCAGTTCATTGATCACCTATTGAACAAATTGTTTTGATTTACGTTGGCTGTTAGTCTCTCTCTGGTTTAAATACAAACAAGATTTTGTTTTGAAAGAAGGATCAACTACTTTCACCAGAGTAAAGTGAGAGGGAGAACTTTATTCTTCCTCTTGCCAGCTGTTATCAGAGGAAGATCCCTTGGGTTCCATGCAGCAAGGATTGATCGGTGAGGCTGTGGACATGTTTCGGGGGAATTTGAGGTTCATGATTGCATGGTTTTTCATTGGGCTCTCTTCCAGAGAAGGTGGGACCTGTACAGAAGAGGCAGTTCACTTGAACAGGAGGGGCACTAATATCCTAGTGGGAAAGTTTGTTAATGCTGCACAGTGGGGTTTGAACTAGAGTTGCAGGGGGATGGGAACCAGAGTGACAGAACAGTTAGTGGAGAGGTTGTGGAGGCAGATTTTGTTAAGACCCCAGACAAAGTTGGGAATCAAAAGGTTGATCATTGTGTAGCTAGTGTCCTGAGCTACTTATATTTCAATGCAAGAAGTATTGTAGGAAAGGCAGATAATAGTGCTGGAGATAAGTTACCTGGGCGTTTAATGTCCAAGGATACACATTATATCAAAAGGACAGGCAGGAAAGCAGAAGGGGGTGCTGTTGCTTTGTTGGTTAAAAAAATGTAATCAAATCACTAGAAAGAGGTGACATAGGATTGGAAGGTGTTGAATCATCGTGAATAGAGATGAGGAACTGCAAAGGTAAAAAGACCCTGATGGGAGTTGTATACAGACAAATACCCCCCCGCCACCCCAAACAGTAGTAATGATGTGGCCTACAAATTGCAATGGGAGATTGAAAATGCATGCCAAAAGGGCAATGTTACAATAGTCACGGGGGACTTCAATATGTAAGTAGGTTGGGGGAAAATCAGGTTGGAACTAGATTCCAGGAGGGGGGTTTTTTAAGGGTTCATATGAGATGCCTTTTGAGAGCAACTCGTGGTTGAGTGCACTAGAAGATCAGCTATTCTCGATTAGATATTGTAACATGAACCAGAAATGATTAGAGAACTAAAGGGAAAAGCACCTTTACGGGCAATTGATCATAATGTAATCGAATTCATCCTGAAATCTGAGAAGTAGAAGCCAAAGTCAGATGTATCAGTATTATAGTAGAGTAAAGTGAAATACAGCGGCATGAGAGAGGAGTTGCCAGAATTGATTGGAAAAGAACAGTGTCAGGGATGATGCTAGAGCAACAATGGTTGGAATTTCTGGAAGCAATTCAGAAGGCACAGGATATATCCATCCTAAAGTATTCTAATGGAAAGATGACACAACTGTGGCTAACAAGAGAAGTCAAAGCTAATATAAAAGCTAAAGAGCATATAATCGAGCAAAAATGAGTAGGAAGTTGAGGATTGGGAAGCTTGCAAAAACCAACAGAATGCAACTAAAAATGTCATTAGGAAGGTAAAGATAGAATACATAAGTAAGCGAGTCGCTGGTAGATACAAAGCAGCTTCTTTATTCGACACAACAAGGTACAGCAGGCATCTTACGGACGGAGACGCTTTCCGCAGAAAGGTCTGCTAGCTCAACATGGGCTCAATATTTATATGCTAAACACAAAGGCAATCGCTACTTAAAAAGTTACAGACAATGCATAGACAATGCTTCCTCTTGAAGCTACATACAAAATATCACACCATCCTTTCCTTCTGACGCCAACATGTCTGGTTTGGTATCCACAGCCTTTAGGATTTACTTGGCATTTTACGTGCTAACATAGAAGACAATTAATATTTATAATGTATAGATAATACTGTCTTCGAAACTACAGCATTAGGTCAAACTACCAGAAGCATCTGGTATTCACACCCTTTTAGGAAGTGCATTGTCAAACAGGTAAAATAGAAGTCTGGTGGCCAAAGTCATTTAAGTGTAAACAAATCATCTACCCAAAAAAACTCACTCTAACACCAATAATATTAAAAAGGATACCAAAAGTTTCTTCAGATACATAGTGTAAAAGAGTGGTGAGAGTTGGATACTGGACTGCTGGAAAATGATGCTGGAGAGGTAGTACTGGGGTGCAATGAAATGGTGGACGAACTGAATAAGTATTTTGCGTCACTCTTCACTGTGGAAGATGCTAGCCTTGTGCTGGAAGCTCCAGGTGTCGGGGTCATGAAATGTATGAAGTTACTACAACTAGAGAGAAGGTTCCTGGGAAACTAAAAGGTCAAAGTAGATAAATCAACTAGGCCAGATGGTGTACACCCCAGGGTTCTGAAAGAGTTGGCTGAAGAGATCATGGGGCATTAGTAGTAATCTTTCACAAATAACTAGATTCTGGAATGGTTCCAGAGGACAGGAAAATTGCAAATGTCACTCCACTCTTCAAAAATGAAGAAAGGCAGAAGAAAGGAAATCATAAGCCAGTTAGTCTAACCTCAGTGGCTGGGAAGATGTTGGATTTCCTTATTAAGGACCAGGTATTGAATGCCTGGGAAAATCTTGCCTGACAAATATGTTGGAATTATTTGAAGAAATAACAAGCAGGATAGACAAAGCAGAATCAGTTGACATTGTGTACTTGGATTTTCAGAAAGCCTTTGACAAGCTGCCACACATGAGGCTCCTTAACCAGCTACGAGCCCATGGTATTACAGGAAAGATTCTAGCATGGATAAAACAATGGCTGATTGGCAGGATGCAGAGTGGGAATAAAGGGAGCCTTTTCTGGTTGGTTGCTGGTGACTAGTGGTGTTCAACAGGGTACTGTGTTGGGACCGATTCTTTTTGCATTGTATGTCAATGATATGGATAATGGAATTGATGGCTTTGTCGAAAAGTTTGTGGATGATATGAGGATAAGTGGAGGGGTAGGTAGTTTTGAGAAAGTAGAGGTTCTACAGAAATACTTAGATTAGGAGAACGGGCAAAGAAAAGGCAGATGGGATGCAGTGTCGGGAAGTGTATGGTCATGCACTTTGGAAGAAGAAATCAAAAGGGTAACTATTTTCTAAATGGAGAGAAAATACAAAAACTGAGGCGCAAAGGGACTTGGAAGTCCTTGTGCAGGATTCCCTAAAGATTAATTTGCTGGTTGAGGCTGTGGTGAGGAAGCTAAATGGATGTTGGCATGTATTTCAAGAGGACTAGAATATAAAAGCAAGGATGTAATGTTGAGACTTTATAAAGCACTAGTGAGGCCTCACTTGGAGTATTGTGAGCAGTTTTGGGCCCCTTATCTTAGAAAGGATGTGCTAATGCTGGAGAGGGTTCAAAGGAGGTTTACAAAAATGATTCCAGGTTTGAATGGCTTGTCATATGAAGAACGTTTGATGGCTCTGGGCCTGTTTACACTGGAATTCAGAAGAATGAGGGGTGACTTCATTGAAACCTATCGAATAATGAACGGCCTTGATAGAGTGGATGTGGAGAGGATGTTTTCTGTGGTGGGAGAGTCTGAAGACCAGAGGAATAGAGGGCTGTCATTTTAGAACGAAGATGAGGAATTTCTTTAGCCAGAGAATGGTGAATCTGGAATTCTTTGGAAAGACAGCTGTGGAGGCCAAGTCTTTATGTATATTTAAGGCTGAGGTTGATAGATTCTTGATTGATCAGCACATGAAGGGATATGTGGAGAAAGAAGGAGATTGGGACTGAGAGGAAAATTGGATCAGCCATGATGAAATGGCAGATCAAATGGTCTAATTCTGCTCCTGCATCATACGGTCTTGTGGTGTATTTCTAAATTCTGGTTACTTTGCTGTCTTTTAGCAGTTTGATCAGGGTGGTCTGTATGGACTTGGGCGCTTAAGCGAAGAATGGCTCTGCGTGCAGCCTACAGTGGGTTAGTGGTGCGGCGCGGCACTGAACTAACCTGAACACTACTGGATGCCTGGTTTGATGTTTGATATTTTGTTTTGTTCACTTGCTTTTTTGCTGCTTGTGCAATTTTTTTTTGTGTATTGGGTTTTTGATGTTTTCTTGAATGTATTCCATGGTTTTTCTGTTTTGTAGCTGCTTGGGAGAGAACAAATCTTAGTTGTATTCTGTGCACATACTTTGATAGTAAATGTACTTTGCATCTGTGAATCATCTACATTTACACGTATAAGGGATTTGCTGTGCTGTTGCCATGATGTGCAACAAAAAACAATTCAACAATTATAATAAAGAATTATATAAAAATAAGTTGGAGGTTAAAGTACAGATACGGAGTAAAATGGGCATGAATGCATATTTGCAATATAAAACAACATTATAAAAAGTGGTTTAGTGTTTACAGTGCTTTTTTAACCATGATCTTGCTTTTAATTATCAACCACCTTCATCTTTACAACTTAGAGACCTTTAGTGATTCCCTTGTCAGTGTGCCCAGCGCAACTTAACACAAATGAATAGTTTGAGTTTTGTTTATTGAAAGATGCCCCCTGTACAGTCTCGCGCAAGATATAAACTGTTTCATTTCCTAAAGAAGGTAATCATCCGATCCTGCTGGAATATATTAGATCTGTTATTCCAGTAAACAGAACTACAAAGCTTTTATTATATTGACAGTGAAATGACAAACAAGAGTGCCATTCGACCAATGCATATGCCACTTGTTCTTGGATAGGGCTTACACTATTCAGCAAGTTGTTGAAGGAAACACTGGCTTTTTGAGCTCTCATGTGAACATTGTTTAATTTTGTTGTGCCAGCAAGCTTCATCAGATTCTTCTCTCATCAGGAACAAAGTAAGCAGTTTGATGTTTTGTCACACAAAATTTGCAAACTTCAATGTTCTTAAGCAAAATTTGTTTTTTTGGCAGTTCTGGTGCAGCATTGATGGATTGTTGCATGTGATGTTTTTCCTGACATTCTTGCATTGTTTTTATTGCAATAGATGACTTGGCATGAGAATATTTTAATTATTTTGCTTCATGAGCTTTTCAGTAATGGCACAGTTTTTGGAATTAACATAAATTAATTTTTTCATTTTATAAAAAACAGTTCAGCATTACCATGCCCACTAGCCACTGACTGCTGACTGTTGGCAGTTGTGTATCTGGAGTGGGGTGGTGTTAAAATAGTTTGTTTTAACATTACACAAATTATAGATGGTGTGTACTATTGCCTTTCATTGCAGGCATTATAACTGACTGTAGGTGCAGCCTTAAAAGCCTGAAGTCTAATTTTTGTCAGTTTTTTTTCCATAACTTGACCTAAAGGAGAAAGGAATGACTTCTGAAGTATTTTGTATATTCTTTTCTGTATTTCATAAATGCATGAATCTAGAAGTTATTTGCAAGTGCACTCAGTGTCATATTGCCCTAAAATGAAAATAACTGTCTTCCCCAATCAAGGTTAATAGAGGTATTTATGTTGTACTTAAAAAAAAAAAAGTACACTTACTTCCTTTTGGTAGATGGAGCCTTGCCTGAAATCATTTTGGATAGGCAGAAGGAAGCTCATCAAGTTATTTTTAATTTGGTTCCAATAGTACTTGGTCTCATTATGTGCCTGAAAGGACTTAAGACTATTTATAAGTTGGCACAGTAGTGTTGCAGTTAGCACAAACTCTTCACAGCACCAGCAATTGCCAGTCGAGATTTGATTCCCGCTGCTGTCTGTAAGAAGTTTGTACATTTTCCCTGTGACTGGGTTTCATGCCGCATCTATAAATTCAGAATCAGGTTTATTATTACTGGCATGTGATGTGAAATGTGTTAACTTAGCAACAGCGGTTCAATGCAATACATAATCTAGCAGAGAAAAAAATAATAAATAAAATAAAACAATAAATAAACAAGTGAATCAATTACATATATTGCATAGATTTTTAAAAAATGTGCAAAAACAAAAATACTGTATATTAAAAAAAAGTGAGGTAGTGTCCAAAGCTTCAATGTCCATTTAGGAATCGGATGGCAGAGGGGAAGAAGCTGTTCCTGAATCGCTTGAGTGTGTGCCTTCAGGCTTCAGTATCTCCTACCTGATGGTAATAGTGAGAAAGGGGCATGCCCTGGGTGCTGGAGGTCCTTAATAATGGACACTGCCTTTCTGAGACACCACTCCCTGAAGATGGCCTTGGTACTTTGTAGGCTAGTGCCTAAGATGGAGCTGACTAGATTTACAACCTTCTGCAGCTTCTTTCAATCCTGTACAGCAGCCCAGCAGTCCCTCCATACCAGACAGTGATGCAGCCTGCCAGAATGCTGTCCACGGTACAACTATAGAAGTTTTTGAGTGTATTTATTGACATGCCAAATCACTTCAAGCTCCTAATAAAGTATAGCCGCTGTCTTGCCTTCCTTATAACTACATCGATATGTTGGGACCAGGTTAGATCTTCAGAGATCTTGACACCCAGGAACTTCAAACTGCTCACTCTCTCCACTTCTGATCCCTCTATGAAGATTGGTGTGTGCTTCTTTGTCTTACCCTTCCTGAAGTCCACAATCAGCTCTTCCGTCTTACTGACGTTGAGTGCTAGGTTGTTGCTGCAGCACCATTCCACTAGTTGGCATATCTTGCTCCTGTATGCCTCCTTGTCATCATCTGAGGTTCTACCAACAATGGTTGTATTGTCAGCAAATTTATAGATAGTATTTGAGCTCTGCCTAGACACACGGTCATGTGTATACAGAGAGTAGAGCAGTGGGCTAAGCACACAGCCCTGAGGTGCGCCAGTGTTGATCGTCAGCGAGGAGGATATGTTATCACCAATCTGCACAGACTATGGTCTTCCGGTTAGGAAGTCAAGGATCCATTTGCAGAGGGAGGTACAGAGGCCCAGGTTCTGCAACTTTTCAATCAAGATTGTAGGAATGATGGTATTAAATGCTGAGCTATAGTCGATGAACAGCATCCTGAGATAGGTGTTTGTGTTGTCTAGGTGGTCTAAAGCCGTGTGGAGAGCTATTGCGACTGCGACTGCCGTTGACCTATTGTGGTGATAAGCAAATTGTGATGGGTCCAGGTCCTTGCTGAGGCAGCAGTTCAGTCTAGTCATAACCAACCTCACAAAGCATTTCATCACCGTTGATGGGAGTGCTACCAGGCGATGGTCATTAAGGCACTGGTATCACACAGATGAGCAGTGGCAGGGTGCCCGACAAGGATGGAATACCTGCTGAGCTGTACAAGGCACTCAGCAAGGAATCACTTGAGGCTTTCCACAGCACCCTGACAAGCATTTGGGAAGAAGAAGAGATGCCCCCTGACCTCAGAGACGCAACGATATTTGTCCTCTACAAAAATAAAGGTTCAAGAACTACAGAGGCATCTCTCTACTTTCCATTGTCGGAAAAATCCTCGCCCGCATCATCCTCAACAGATTGATTCCAACAGTGTCAGAAGAGAACCTTCCCGAGTCACAATGCGGCTTTCATCCCGAACGCAACACTACCGACATGATCTTCGCTGTGAGACAGATACAAGAGAAGTGCCTGGAACAGAACATAATGTTATACTGTGTCTTACTTGATCTGACGAAGGCGTTTGACATGGTCAACAGAAATGCGCTGTGCATCATCCTTAGAAAGCTTGGCTGCCTGCAGAAATTCACTACACTCATCCGCCTGCTCCAATGGCATGAAAGGAGAAGTGTTCTCAGACGGTTCCCTGTCTGAGACTTCCAACATCTCAAAAGGTGTGAAGCAAGGGTGCGTTCTAGCACCAGTGCTCTTCAACCTCCTCTTCACCCAAGTGCTGAAGCATGCTGTTAAGGACCTAGACCTGGGCATTTACATAAGATACTGCCTAGACGGATCGATGTTTGACCTGAGACACCTTGCTGCAAAGACCAAAACGTTGAGGAAGCTCATCACTGAAGCCCTGTTTGCTGATGACTGTGCCCTCATGGCCCACCAGGGGAACCACCTGCAGACGATTGTCAACAAGTTCTCCGCAGCCTCAAAGCTGTTCGGCCTGACAATCAGCCTCGGTAAGACAGAAGTTCTCCTACAACCTGCACCAAACAGTCACCCTCCTCAGCCATGCATCACCATCGACGGCACTGTCCTGAAGAATGTGGAGAGCGTCAAGTATCTAGGAAGCACCATCTCCAGTGACAGATCCCTTGACAGAGATCATAGCAAGGATCCAGAAAGCCAGCCAGGCACTCGGCAGACTCCGTGTCAAAGTTCTGAAGCACAAGGCCATTCAGCTTTCAACCAAGCTCAAGGTGTACAAGGCTGTGGTCCTCACCTCTCTCCTGTACGGCTGCGAAACCTGGACCCTGTACCGCAGGCACATCAAACAGCTGGAGCAGTTTCACGTGCGCTCTCTGCGGTCGATCATGAGGATTCGATGGCAGGACCGAATCACCAACCAGGAAGTCCTTGACAGAGCCAACAGCACAAGCATTGAGGCAAGGATCCTCCAGGCCCAGCTATGCTGGACTGGCCATGTAATCCACATGGGTGAAACAAGAATCCCCAGGCGGCTGCTCTACGGTGAGCTTAAGCATGGCAGTTGCAATCAGGGCCGCCCCAAAAAAGGATTCAAAGGCAATCTGAAATCGTACATCAAATGGGCAGACCTCCAGCCTCGACAACTTGAGGTGTCTGTAGCGGACAGGGCTGTGTGGCGCGCCCTGACCAGAAAAGCTGCATCTGACATTGAGGATGACCGAAATCAGCGCCTTGCAACAGCACGAGACCGACACCACAAAGCCGTGTGTGCACCTGTTCCAACAACTGCCATTCCATGTCCAACCTGCAGCTACATGTGTGCTTCGACCTTCGGCCTCCGAAGCCACATGCGTATCCACAGATGACTGCACAATGTTTAGTCTTCCTCGGACCCTGGGAGACAACCACCAACCATAGTTGCTGTCAAGGACGTCCAGCACCCAGGGCATGCCCTTTTCTCACTGTTAATATCAGGTGGGAGGTACAGAAGGCTGAAGGCACACACTCAGCAATTCAGGAACAGCTTCTTCCCTTCTCATCCGATTCCTAAATGGAAATTGAATCTTTGGACACTACCTCACTTTTTAAATAGATATTATTTGTTTTTGCACAAATTTTAATCTATTCAATATATGTATACTGTAATTGATTTACTTATAATTTTTTTCTTCTGTGTTATTAGATTAGATTATGAAGACACTCAGTCCTCGTTTATTGTCATTTGGAAATGCATGCATTAAGAAATGATACAACGTTCCTCCAGAGTGATATCTCAAAAAAACAGGACAAACCAAAGACTAACACTGACAAGACCACATAATTATAACATATAGATACAGCAGTGAAAAGCAATACCATAATTTGATAAAGAGCAGACCATGGGCATGGTAAAAAAAAAAAAGTCTCAAAGTTCTGATTGACTCCCGATAGCAGGCGGCAAAAGGGAGAAACTCTCCCTGCCATAAACCTCCAGGCACCGACAACTGCTGACTCTGAGTCCGTCCGAAAACTTTGAGCCTCCGACCAACCCCTCCGATACAGCCTCCCGAGCACCATCCTCTGCCGAGCACTTCGACCCCCCCCCCTCCCCCGCCACCCCTGGCCGCCGAGCAACAAGCAAAGCCCAGGACTTGGGGTCTTCTCCGGAGATTCTGGATCACACAGTAGCAGTGGTAGTGATTAAGGCATTTCAGAAGTTTCTCCAGATGTTCCTGCGTGCTCTCACGTCTGCCTCCATCAAAGCAGGATTGTGTACGACACCCTACTTGACAGATAACAGATATAATTCACCGGAGTGGCCACTGCACACTGCGTCGCGCCGCCATCTTCTTCCATTGAACTGCTGCTGCTAAGTCAACAGGTTTCACGACATCTGATTCTGACATTCCAATGATGTATGAGTTGCATGTTCTGTTGACACTGGAGATGTCAAGCACAACCCTTCCTGATTTGATTTGATGCACACAACACAATATTTTGATGTACATATGACAAGTAAGGCGGGAGGAGAGAAAGCAGCCCTCCGGTGAAAATGATATCGTATCCGTTAAATAGGGGCCGTGGACAATTCTGATTTGATGGAGACAGAGGTGAAAGCACAGATGAACATCTGGAGAAATTTCTGAAACACAGGTTCGCTGCTGTTGTTACTGCGCGATCGAGAATCTTCCGGAGGGAAGGCCTCAAAATCCCCGGCTTTGCCTGCTGTTGGCGACCGAGATTGAGGTCGAATCACTCGGATAGAGATGGTGCTCGGTACTCGGTGTCGTAGAGCTGATCTGAGGCTCGAAGTTTTCGGACGACTCAGAGTCGGACTGTGGTCGGGCATGGCAGGGAGAGTTTTTCTTCCTTCTCCCGTCTGCGTGAGATGTGGGACATTTGAGAGACTTTCAACTTTTTACTGTGCTCATGGACTGTTCTTCATCAAGTTATGGTATTGTTGCACTCTTGTAACTATATGTTATAATTATGTGGTTTTGTTAGTTTTTTCAGTCTTGGTCTGTCCTGTGTTTTGTGATATCCCTCTGGAGGAAATATTGTATCATTTCTTAATGCATGCATTACTAAATGACAATAAAAGAGGACTGCGTGTCTTCATAATCTAATCTGTATCTTTAGATGTGTTTAACGACACAACTGAGGAAAACAGGATACATAAAATCAAAGTCTGTATATAAATAATTCAGCAATGTCTGAGCTACACGGCAATAATTCAGTAAAACTAGAAATAACTATCTTATTGTTAGTTTGGATAAAGCTTGATCCCTAGGTCTAAATTTTTTATGATGGGTAAAGTAACTAATGAAATCTCAAAGTTCTCGTCGCCTACATTGTGAACCTGGGAGTATTGCTGCTAGAAAGAAAGGAAATATAATACTAATCATTTTTAACAGACGATTTCTGTCCAGCACCCATTGAACAGAAGATGCAGGAGGAGTTTTGAAGGGATAAATCTTCATACTGAAGATGGCTATTCAATCAATTGTACTTGTACTGGATCCCGAAGCTGCAATTTTCTTACTTCATGCACATGAACCTTTTTTATTCTGAGCTCAGCTTTGTTTGAAAAGCTTTGAAACTTATATCTCCAATATAGATGTCCAGATACAGCTTTTGCCAGCTCCAAATGTGACAGCCTTGGTCAAAATAAGCCCAAGAGATGAATTCCAGAGGTGAAGTGATGGTGACCATCCTGGACATGAAGGCAGGATTTAACCAATTGTGGAATAGGGCCTCCTTGGTAAAACTGGAATTAATGGGCATTAAAGGGAAAGCATTAGTGCCATGTATGAAAATGGTTGTTATGAGGTTATTCAGCCTCAGTTACTTGCCAGTTGTCCTATGTATATCTAACTATCAACATCTTTCCTTCCATGGTAAAGTCATAAGGTCTGTTCATGGGTGGAGTGCACAGTGCCTGCAATTCTGAAGAAACTCAGCACCATCCAGGACCAAGTGATCTGCCTGATGAGTGGCACCCCATTTACCACCCTAAATATTGATTTCTGCACTATGAGTGCAGTGGCTATGGTGCATGTTATTTGTGAAACACATTATGGTTATTTCAATAACCATGCCTGTACCACTGTGAAAGAGGAGGGCAACAACTACAAGGAAATGCCATCACTTGCCAGTTTCCCCCTTCAAGTCACGTATTTTCCTGACTTGGAAATGCGCTCTTACTTTTTATTTTGCTGCAGGATCTGAAGGCTCATTTCCTCCCTCAAGCATATTGAGGATTACTTGATTAATAATTCTTAATTTAATGCCAATCTTGAGACCATGGAGACAGTTACTCTTGATTTTGTTCAAATGGAAATTGAGTTTAGTCCAAAAAAAATCATATTGGTGATGAGGCATGCTAGTGGCTCTACCTATTAGAAGTTTGAGTTGATCTGGTTTGTCACCAAAGACTAGCAAATTTCTATGTTGTCTGGTGGAGAACATTCTGAATAGTTGCAACACAGCCTGGTATGGAAGCCCCTATGCACAGGATTGCAGAGGTTGTTCACTTGGCTAGCTTTGTCATGGGCAATACCCTCCTCACCATCAAGGACATCTTCAAGTAGCGGTGTCTGAAGAAAGCAGAATCCATCAGAAAGGGCCATCACAATCCGAACTATGCCCTGCCCTTGCTACTGTCATGGAGGGGGGTACAGGAGTCAAAAGATGCAGACTCAATTTGGAAACAGCTTCTGCTCCTCAGCCATCAGATTTCTGAATTGTTCATGAAAATATGAACTCTTTTATCCCCTTTGTTTTTGTACTACAGGTGCACATTCCTTTATCCGAAATTCTGAAATCCAAAAAGCTTCGAAAACCGAAGTTTTCTTCGCCAACAGCTGACGTCACTCAGGTGTGACGTGGCAGCACTAGCAGAGGCTGCCAGACATCAGTTGTGGCTCAGCGCTCGTACTGGTTACACGTGCATTTGCTGTTTGCTGATATTTTGTGTTCACTGTTGACTTTGTGTTCACTGTTGACTTTGTGTTTAATTTCACTGTGAAAATGTCAAAAAGAGCTGCAGATACCCTTATGGGTAACAATGAGAAAAAGAGAAGGAATCTTCTCTATCAATAACACAAAAAGTGGAGTTATTGCAGAAGCTTGATCATGGTGTGTCTGTGCGGTGTCTTACTGAAGAAAATAGTATCGGAACTACCACTGTATATGATTTAAATAAACAGAAAGACAAGTTACTGAAGTTTTATTGTGACAGTGACGGTCTACATTTATTCCAATAATTCATTTACCATGTGTTTGATTCGGTTCATTTGAAGCTGTATATTTTTGTTTTATTGAATGTTTTTTGAAATAAAATTTCTTGTCATTATTCCCTAAACAATACAGTATAACAATTATTTACATAGCTTTTACATTGTATTAGGTATTATAACTAATCTAGAGATGATTTAAAGTATACTGGAGGATGTGCATAGGTTTGGTGCGCCGCTGGGTCCTAAAGTCCACCGCCCTGAGACAGGTTAAATAAGGGACTTGAGCATACGTGTTTTTTGGTATTATGGCAGGGGAGGGGGTATCTGAAATTCAAAAAATTCTGAATTCTGAAATGCAACTGGCCCCAAGGATTTCGGATAAGGGATTGTGGACCTGTACTTATTTTGTAGATTGTTAGCAATTTTATCTTTGCACTCTACTGCTGCCACAAAACAACAAATTTCGTGTCTTGTAAGACAGTGGTAATAAACACGATTCTGATTGTGCTGCACTATTTAAATGTATGTTGCTTTGCAGTAGATGACTTTGTCGCAGAGCACCTCACAAATGGTTTTCCTTAACTTGTATGAGCTTGTTGTAAATTTGTGGAGCTATAAGAATGGGTTAGCTGGATTGTCTTTTCATTAAAAACATGTGAATGACATCTTCCTATTTATGACCATCCTGTGATTCTCAAGGGCAGGTGGAGAAAATTGAGCTGAGGTTTCCAAATTGTATCAATTCTGGATTATATTCCATTGTTGGATCTGACTGTTTAATTCTTAGGTTAGACTGTTAAATTGATATATTCTTTGCCACTTAACAATCAATTATCAGCTTGTATTTTACTGAATATAATTATATTCAAGTAACTGCCCAGTCTGCTTCCTAGACTATGCAAGTTCAGTGTGTTCCTCTAATTTTCCTTCTCTGTGGTGTGAAAGAGGTATACCACAAAAAAGTGGCATCTTAATCTTGGATCGCAGCTTTCTCTTCACTTAATAAACCTCTATCACTGTTCATTTCAACTACTTTGTTCTATCAACACTCAGTAAAATGATCGTAAAGCAACAAGTATTGTACTGCTTTCCTGACATCTGAAAGAACCTTGGATTTAAACATCGGAATCCAACATCCTTTAGCATTTTCTAAAGAATTTTTATTTTTATGCATGCCAAGATGTGTATATTTTGTTAATTTTATTGTCATATTTATAGTGTACTGTTCTACTGTTGAAAACAAGGTATTCGTATGTATGCTTAAGACAAGAATAAACTTGAGCAGATGGAAATTCTGAACCTGTTTAGAATTCAGATGCAGCACCCAGAATTTGTCGAGATTTGGAATCGGATTTATTATAATTGATATGAAGTATTATAACTGACATGTTGGGAAGTTTGCTTTTTTTAATGACAGCAGTTACAGGACAAGCCATAAAAAAAATTACTACTATGTTACGGAGGGAAAATGTGTAAAAGCAGAATCGTGAGGTACTGCATAGAGTGTTCAAAAATCTGATAGTGGAGGGGAAGAAGTCATTCCTAAAATAGTCACAGAACACTACAGCACAAAAACAAGCCCTTCAGCCCATCGAGTCCAGGTCCAACCATTAATCTGCCCATTACCATCGACCTGCACCCGAACCATAGCCCTGCGTACCCCATGTACCTATTGAAATTTCTTTTCAGCGTTGAAATCCAAGTCGTATCCATCACTTGCACTGGCAGATTGTTCCACACGCTCTCTGAAAATACTCCCCCTCATGTTCCCCTTAAGCATTTCACCTTTCACCCACCCCAGCCTCAATGGGAAAAGCCAGCTTGCATTTACTCGTCTATGTATGTCATAATTTTGTGTACCTCCATTAAATCTCCCAACAGTCTTTTATGTGCTAAGGAATTTTAACATGCAGGTCGACTGGGGGAAAACTAGGTTGGTAATGGATGTCCAGAGTGAGTTTGTTGAATACCTACGAGATGGCTTTTTAGGATAGTTTGAGCCTACTAGGGGATCAGTTGTACTGGATTGGGTGTTAGGTAATGAACCAGAGGTGATTAGAGAGCTCAAGGTAAAGGACCCCTTAGGAGAAAGTGATCATAATATCATTGAGTTCAACTTGAAAGTTGATAGGGAGAAAGTAAAGTCTGACATAGCAGCATTTCAGTGGAGTAAAGGAAATTACAGTGGTATGAGAGATGAGCTGACCAAAGTAAATTGGAATAAGATGTTGGCAGGGATGACAGCAGAGCAACAGCAGCATGAGTTTCTGGGGAAAAATGAGGAAGGTGCTGGGTAGATGTACTCCAAAAACAAAGAAATACTCAAATGGCAACCATGGCTGACGTGGAAAGTCAAAGCTTAATGTAAAAGCAAAAGAGAAAATACAACAAAGCAAAAATTAGTGGGAAGATGGAGGATTGGGAGGCTTTTAAAATGCTACAGAGAGCAACTAAAAGAATCATTAGGAGGAAAAAGATGAAACATGAAAGGAAGCAAAATCAAAACAGATAGGAAAAAGTTTTTGAAGTATGGAAAAAGAAAAATAAGGGAGATGAGAGTGAATATAGGACCACTAAAAATGAGGCCAGAGTAATAATAATGGGGGCCAAGGAGATGGCAGATGAACTAGATGGGTATTTTGCATCAGTCTTCACTGTGGAAGACACCAGTAGTGCACCAGATGAAGGGTGTGAGGGAAGAGAAGTGTTGCTCAAAAAGTTGAAAGACCTAAAGCTCCTTAACGCTCCCGAACTAGATGAATTGTACCCTACAGTTCTGAAAGATAGCGGTAGAAATAGTGGAGGCATAGTAATGATCTTTCAAAAATTATTAGTCTCTGACATGGTGCCAGAGGGCTGGGAAATTTCAAATGTCACTCCACTCTAAGAATGGGGGAAGGCAGCAGAAAGGAAATTATAGACCAGTTAGCCTGACCTCAGTGGTTGGGAAAATGTAGTCAATTATTAAGGTTGAAGTTATGGAGTACTTGATGACAGAGGACAATGTAAGCATGGTTTCCTTGGGAGAAAATCTTGCCTGACGAACTAGTTGGAATTCTTTGAGATTACAAGTAGGATAAATAAAGGGGATGTAGTGGATGTTGTATATTTGGACTTTCAGAAGACTGCTGATAAGATGCCACTCATGAGACTGCTTACCAAGTTAAGAGCCCATGGTATTACAGGAAAGTTACTGACATGGTTAGAGCATTGGCTGATTGGTAGGAGAAGGCGAGTGGGATAAAAAGATCCTTCTGTGGTTGGCTGCCAGTGACTAGTATTTGACAGGGGTCAGTGTTGGGTCTGCTTTTTATGCTGTGTATAAATGATTTAGATGATGGAATAGATAGCTATGTTGCCGAGTTTGCAGATGATACAAAATGATGGAGGGGCAGGTAGTTTTGATGAAACAGATAGACTGCAGAAAGACATGGACAGATTTCAAGAATGGACAAGAAAGTGGCAAATGAAATACAGTAGTGGAAAATGCATGGTCATGCACTTTGGTGGTAGAAATAAATGACAGACTATTTTCTAAGTGGGTAGAAAATCCAAAAATCTGAGATGCAAAGGGTCTTGTGAGTCCTTGTGCAGACCCTAAAGGTCAACTTGCAGGCAAATTGGTGGTGAGGAAGGCAAATACCATGTTAGCATTCATTTCAAGTGATCTAGAGTACAAGAGGAGGGATGTAATGCTGAGGTTTTATAAGCCACTGGTGAGGCTCACCTTGAGTATTGTGAACAGTTTTGGGCTTCTTGTCTAGGAAAAGCTGTGCAGGCATTGGAGAGGGTTCAGAGGTGGTTCACAGGGATGATTCTGGGCATGAAAGAATTATATGAGGAATGTTTAATGGGTCTGTACTCACTGGAATTTAGAAGGACAAAGTGGTATCATATTGAAATCTTTTGAAAGGCTTAGAGTAAATGTGAAAAGGATGTTTTCCATTCTGGGGGAGTCTAGGACAAGAGGTCACAGCCTCAGGATAGAGGAGCATCCATTTACACAGGTGTGGAGAAATTTCTTTAGCCAGAGTGATTTTGTGGAATTTGTTACCACAGACAGCTGTGGAGGCCAGTTAGTTGGGTGTATTTAAGGGAGAGATTGATAGGTTCTTGATTGGACATCGCATCTAAGGTTACTGGGGAGAAGACCAGGGAGTTCCATCACCAATCGTTGCAGCACAACACTAGTCATGGGCCTCCAATCAGAGAGGCAAATATCTACTACCACTCAACATACACAAAATGCTGGAGGAACTCAGCAGGACTGGCAGCATCTAGGAAAAGAGTACAGTCAATGTTTTGGGCTGAATTCCTCCCAACATTTTGTGTGTTGCTCAGATTTACAGCATCTGCAGATTTTCTCTTGTTTGTGATTAGTCTACTACTACTCTCTGGCTTCTCCTGCAAAGTCAATGTCTAATCTAGTTTTCTACCTCATCTTGAATGCCAAGTAACCAAACCTTCTTGACAAACCTCCTATGCAGGACCTTGTCGGTGGCCTTGGTAACGTCCATGTAAACAACATCCACTGCCTTGTCTTCAACTTTTCTGATAATTTCCCTGAAGAACTCTTAAGATTGGTTAGACAAGAACTGTCACACACAAAGTCACATTGACTATACCTAATCAGTCCCTGTCTATAGTGGGACGACAGACCAAATTATCAGAAGATTGATGCTGATAAGAGGACAATGGGGGAACATTCAGAAATGTTAATGAGAGACGAGAGGGATTAACGAAAAGGAGACACAGTTCCGAGTATTGTCAGAGACCGCTTGCTTTGAACTGTTTGAAGTTCGATGGACAGGTGATACCCCAGCAGGGGGATAAAAAGGGACAGGTTCACTAAGGCAACAGACACACGACTCCACGAGGTAACGAGACCCTGGAAGCGGTGTGCTCCCACAAGTTGGTGGGCGTTTTGGAGGTCTGGTTGCAGGACCAGCCGTAGACGCACAGGGTAGAAAGGTACGGGTCAGCGGGAACCTGGTGTGTGTGTCCGCCCTTGCCTGGGTGCCGGGTTCACCGCAGAAGAACGATCGTATCTGGAACGGAGGGGTCACAGTCAGTGACCTCAGAAGACATTACAAAGGGCTCGCCCGAAAGCTAACTGCGAGGAATATCGAAGGTCTGTTTGGAATCCAATTTGCATATTCATTCGTTCTCTCTCTTCTCCCTGCCCCAACGGCACAACAGCGATTACTGCGAACTGAACTGAACTAAATTGAACTGAACTTTGCGTCCCTTGAAACTGATCATTTACCCCTAGACTGCGATAGAGCTTGATTGATCCTATTATCATAGTTCCGTGTACATGTGTGTTTATTCATTGCTAACCTGTTGCATTTATATCCTTTTGATTAGAGTACTGTGTTGCTTATTTCTTTAATAAAACTTTCATAGTTCCAGTAATCCAGACTCCAACTAAGTGGTCCATTTCTGCTGGTTTGGCAACCCAGTTACAGGGTATGTAACAATAGAAACATAGAAAACCTACAGACAATACAGGCCCTTCAGCCCAAAAAGCTGTGCTGAACATGTCCTTACCTTAGAAATCACATAGGGTTACCCATAGCCCTCTATTTTTCTGAGCTCCATGTACCTGTTTAGGAGTCTCTCAAAAGACCCTATTGTATCTGCCTCCACCACCATTGCTGGCAGCCCATTCCACGCACTCACCACTCTGAGTTTTTTAAAAAATAAACAACTTACTCCTGACATCTCCTCTACCTACTTCCAAACACCTTAAAACTATGCCCTCTCATGCTAGCCATTCCAGCCCTGGGAAAAAGTCTCCAACTATCCACATAATCAACGCCTCTCATCATCTTATACTTGTATATTTGGCCCCTTAGAATCCCTTCCAGTAACTTTCCCAGGCTTGCTGGGTTATAATTTTCTTGCTTATTCTTAAGAGCCTTTCTTAAACAACAGAACAACATTAGCTATCCTTTAATACTGTGCTAGGGCCCCTGCAATTTCTGCACTTGCCTCCCACAGGGTCTAAAGGAACAACTAGTCAGGCCCTGGAGATTTATCCACCCTAATTTGCCTTTGCAGCAAACACTCCCCTGCCTGTTAGCTGTATAGGGTCCATGATGGCATTGCTGCTTTGACTCACTTTTATAGACTCTGTGTCTGTTTCCTAGTCAATTCAGATACAAAAAAATCCATTTATGGTCTTCCCCCATCTCTTTTAGCCTCCTGCATAGATTACCATTTTGGTCTCTCAGAGGACCAATTTTGGCCCTTACTAACTTTTTGTTCTTAATATATTCTGAGGAAGCCCATAGGATTCTCCTTCACCTTATTTGCTAGAGCAACCTCTTGTCATTTTAGCCCTCATGGTTTCTCAAGTTTTCTCCTGCATTTCTTCTATTCCTCAAGTACCTCATTTGTTCCTGCTTGCCTATATGTGCTGTGCACCTCCTTTTTCTTAACCAAGGCCTCTATCTCTCAAATAACAGTTCCCTAAACCTGTTATCCTTGACATGTATTCTGACAAAAACATACAAACTCTGTGCTCTCAAAATTTTACTTTTGAAGGCCTCGCACATACTAAGTACACCTTTGCCGGAAGATAACCTGCCCCAATTCACGCTTGCCAGATCTTTTCTGAACCTATCAAAGTTGGCCTTTCTCACTTTTAGAATTTCAAACCTGGGACCAGACCTATCCTTTTCCATAATTACCTTGAAATTAATGACATTATGATCACTAGATGCAAAATGTTTCCCTGCACAAACTGCTGTTACCCGAACCCGCCTTGTTTTATTCCACGAAATAGGAGATCTGGTATCACACTGTCTCTGGTTGGGACTTCTATGTACTGATTAAGGAAACTTTCCTGAACACATTTGCAAACTTTCCCTTTTAGCCCTTTTATAGTATGGGAGTCTCAGTCAACGTAGTAAATTAAACTCATGTACAATCACAGCCTTGTTTCTTGCAATAGTTTTTGATCTCTCTTCATATTTGTTCCTCTAAATCCTGTGGACCGTTGAGTGCTCTATAATGTGTGACAAGAATACACATAGATTAAGATGTAGCTGTCCTGTGCTGGCACCAGTGGGATCAGCAGTTGGTCTGCCACCTGTCTTCAGGAGAGAGAGAGAGAGATAAGGAAAACAATGGAGCAGCATTTGGAGATGTTAATGAAGGGGAAGGAGAGCTGTCAAGATCGGCTCCCCCCTTGAACCCCGAACTGTTTGAAGTGATGGACAGGCGATACCCCAGCAGGGGGATAAAAAGGGGCAGGTTTGCTAAGGCAACACACACGACACCCGAGGTAATGAGACCCTGGAAGCGGTGCGTCTCTCACAAGGCGGTGGGAAGTTTTGGAAGGCCGGTTGCGGTACCAGGCCATAGACGCACAGGGTGGAAAGGCATGATCGGTGGGAACCTGGTGTGTGTCCACCCTTGCCTGGGTGCTGGGTTCACCGCAGAGAAACGATCGTATCGGGAAACGGAGGGGTCACGGTCGGTGACCTCAGATGACATCACAGAGGACTCGCCCGAAAGCTGACTGCGAAGGTATGTGTGGAAGCCTTGAATATTCATTCGTTTTGCTCTCTCCCTCCTTCCTCCCCGCTGTTCATCGCCACGGCAGCGATTACTGCGAACTGAACTGAACGTTGCGTCATTTTGAAACTGGTCATTTACCCCTAGACAATGATAGAGCTTGATTGATCCTGTTATCTTAATTCTGTGTACATGTATGTTTATCATTGCTGAACTGTTGCATTCATTATCCTTTTGATTAGAGTACTGTGTTGCTTGTTTCTTTAATAAAACTTTCTTAGTTCTAGTAATCCAGACTCCAACTGAGTGATCCATTTCTGTTGGTTTAGCAACCCAGTTACGGGGTACGTAACAAATGTAATCCCAATTCCTTGATTTTACCATTCTTACTCCTCAGTTCTACCCATAAAGCCTCACTACTCGTAAAGCTCTCCAGCCTGTTCTGTCTGAGCACTGCCATGATATTTTCCCTGACTAGTGATGCTGCCAACACCATTTAATCCCTCCCTTTCTGTCACATCTAAAACAATGGAATCCCAGAACACTGAGCTGCCAGTCCTGCACCTTCTCCAACCAAGTATCACTAAGGGCTGCAATGTCATAATTCTGCGTGTTGAGCCATGCCCTAAGCTCATCCGCTTTTTTCTACAATCCTACAATTCTCCTTTCATTGAAATATCTGTGGGTCAGAGCATCAGTCCCTCCATGCTTGACTTTTCAATTCCTGACTTTGTATGTTGGCTTAATTACATCTTTATCCACAACCACTCCATTAGCTGCTCTGGCACTCTGGTTCCCATCCCCCTGCCACTCTACTTTGCACTTGCAATCCTTCCCATGAGGATATTAGTCCCTCTTCAGGTCAGGTGCAATCCACCTCCTCTATACAGGTCCCACATTACGTGGAATAGAGCTTGATGATCCAAAAATCTGAAGCTGTTCTGCCTGCACCATCTCCTTGCGTGTTAAATTGTATGATCTTCCTATTTCTGGCCTCTTTAATATGTGGCACAAAAACAACACTGAAAATTTTGAGTGAGGATCTTCAGGCTGCTTCCTGATGATGGTAATGAGAAGAGGGTATATCCCAGATGTTGAGAGTCTTAAAAGATGGATGCTACTTTCTTGAGGCACCATCTTTTGAAACTGTCCTCGATGGTGAGGATGGTTGTGCCTATGATGGAGCTGGTTGTGTTTACAACCCTCTGCGACCTTTTTCAATTTTGTGCTTCGATGCTAGCTGGTCATGCAACCAGTCAGAATGCTCTCCACTATTTGCTTGTTTTTATGACTTGCCAAAGCTCTTCGAACTCTTAATGAAGTATAGCCTTTGGCGTGACTTCTTTATGATTGCATTAATGTGTTGGGCCCAGGGTAGATCTTCTAAGGTGTTGTCACCCTGGAGTTTGAAGCTACTCGCCTTTTTCACCACTGACCTCATGATGGGGATTGGCGTTTGTTCTCCCATCGGGAGTCCACAATCAGTTCCTTAGCTTTGTTGATGTTGAATGCACTGTCATTGTGATGCCACTTAACCAGTGGATCTATCTTGCCTTTTCACCATCTGAGATTCTGCAATGGTGTCTTTAGTAAATTTATAGATGGTGTTAGAACTGTGCCTAGCTGCAGTCATGTGTAGTGGGATGAGAGCAGTGAACTCAGCATACCGCCTTGAGATGCACCTGTGGTTGATTGTCAGTAAGGAGGAGATGTTATTACTGATCCACACGGCCTATGGCCCCTCAATGAGCTCAACGATCCAGTTGCAGAGGAGATATGAAAACCCAGGTTTTAATCCTTGTTCATTAGCATTGAGGGGATGATTGTGTTGAATGCCAAGCTGTAATTACTAAACAGCCTGA
The DNA here is from genome assembly GCF_030028105.1 of Mobula birostris. Lineage (NCBI taxonomy): Eukaryota > Metazoa > Chordata > Chondrichthyes > Myliobatiformes > Myliobatidae > Mobula > Mobula birostris. Next base: position 222,814,616 of record NC_092371.1, read on the forward strand.
CATGGGTATTGCTGTTGTCCAGATGATCCAAAGCCAAGTGGAGGGCTAGGTGAGATTGTTGATCTGTGGTGACAGTAGGTGCAAGAAACTGGCCGTTCCCCAGTAGACTTCATGAGTATTGCAATCCAACTCTTGAGTACAGTCACAATAACATTTAGCAAGTATCTCTAGAAGATCAGGGCTTCAACTTTTCCCTGAATGGCCCTTGTGTGCAATTTGGGTTGTTGATTAATCTGTCCCAAAAAGGTGCTTTACACGATGCAGTGATGCTGTAGCTTGAGTGCTATCGTCTTACATGTTAGAATATTTTACAAATATTTTGTTGAAGTACTGCTTTTTAATGTAGGATGAAGAAAATTCATACAATTTAATATTCAACCCTGTTTGTTTATGCCACTTGTGATATGCTACTTGTGGTTTCTTCCTCCTTCGTTACAGCTACTAACACTGGCCCCTTATCCTTCTCACTTCTCCCTTCCATTTATTCATTCAACTTTAAAAGAACCACCTTTAAGGGATTTTGGGGATCATGTTACACTGTAGAACTTGTTTTTTAACAACTGCTTAGGTGAAATGATATGCTTTATTTGAAACTGTGCTTGGGTAAACTGACATCCTATCTTGTATGAACCTGGTAGTTACAGTAGATTACACACATTCTATAACCTGACTCCATATTTTACATGAGGAGAATGTGTCCAGTGAAGCATTATAAGACCATGTGGAACAATTGAATTAATGGATGCATTTGTGCAGAACTTTGGAACAGATTGATAACCAGACATGCTTTCCAGAAATATTTGCAGGTTGCACCGTACTTTTATCCCCTGAAACATCATATGATACAAAATGTACAATAAACTTTCTTTCTGGTCACCCCTGCCTAAAATAATATTGCTTTTACAAGAATCACAAGGAAGTGAAAGCTGATTTTCCATTTAAAAGCCAACCCTTGTGCTAATGGCATTCTAGTTTATTTTGAGTATGATGCTGCCCCAGTGGTTTGATTTCTGACATTTACTGAAAGGGAGAAGATAAAGCAAAGTTCAAAGTACATTTATTAAAGTACATATGCTTTATACAACCTTGAGATAATGCTCCTTTCAGACAGCCACAAAACAAAGAAACCATATAGAACCCACTAAAGCAACAGAAGATTGTCAAACACCCAATATGCAGAGAAAGTAAACACAAATCATGCACGCGATTAAAGTAAGCCAATAGCACTCAGAGTGAGTTCACAGCCAGGCAGATTCAGAAGTTAGTTGTGAGCTGAAGTCCAATGCAGAGATGAGTAAACCTTGCGGAGCAGTGAGCTGAATCAGACCGTAACTCGCCTCCAGCCCCGACACCCTGACCTTTTCAATCTAGCCCAGCGCTTATTTGATACAAACCTCAGGTTATTCCTTGTTCTCTGACCTGGACCCCATCACTTTGATGAGCTCTCAGGCCTGGGCCCCGCTGCCTTAATTTGGCCTGTACCCAACTTTTTCAATTCAGCTTGATACTTGAGTCGATCAAATTCTGGATCTTTCCTTGATTTCGGGCCCAGGCCTATGCTCTGCCTCGCCTCTGTTCTGCTGCATCGAATTGCTTCCAAGTCTGCTCCAGCAATGGCCATACATTGGCTTATTCCCTGTTCTCTGGCCCAAACCCTGCCACCTTGATTCGGTCTGTGCATGTTTTGCAGCAAGCATCCTGCACCTTTGAGTCTTCATTTCACACTGCAAAAATGCCAAGTTGTTTATGTGGTTCAAAAACTCAACCCGAAAGGGAAGTTACAGGCTATTGTTTGCAGTGATCATTTACCAGAAAACGTGTGAAGAAAGTATTTAGTCGTTCTTTGTTTTACTTGCCACCAGCATTTAGTCGCTGAGTTTCGCCAGCACCTTCTTAAACTGGAAGAGCATATGGTCAACAGCAATATGTTCTATATTTCTAAATTAAAATTTGTAATAGTGATTGTAGGCTTGTATTAGGTGGGGGGGGTAAGAGTGAAAGGTGAGAAGTAGGAGTTTCAAGGTGTTTCAATTGATTGTAGTAAAAATACACCTGTATCTGGAAGGTGCAACTGGTGGTGAGTCAGTATCCTGGCAAAAACGACACCATGAAGACAAAAGAACACTCTTAACTAACACGGGAATAAGTTAAGCACAAGTCAGGCGATGGATACAAGAAAATTTCCAAGTTACTGAATATCTGGGGGGGGGGTGCTATATTGGCTAACATAATTGGGAGAAATGTACCTAATTCACAAGCACCAACATTGAGTTGGAGTTGTGCTTTAAGAGGCTGGCCTGATGTGGTAACATTATTATGCAAAGATTTTTTGCAAGCTTTTGTGTTTAGGTTTTCGAGTTCAATAAAATATGTTGCAGATTTCATTAAACATAAAATGCCTCACTTTGTTTTATTTGCGAAAACCTACAATATCATTTCATTTTCATTCTTGGCCGCCTCTCACATCTCCAAGCCTGAATGCTTGAAAACGTGCTGAGCAAAACTGTTCTGAGTTGTCTTACTGCTTTTTATTCACCAACTATCAGTGACAAAAATCACTGCTTCTTGAACACAAACACACGCAGCTGATGCTATCTAAAACTGTTCGCTCTAAGCAAGCTGTAGCATCTAATGGCCACGCAAGTGGTTGCGACTGTTGCTAGTTTAAAAACTGGCTAGCAACAGTCTCCTGTCCCAATTAAGTGGCATCATGTTCCAAATAAACAAAAGAAATCCTGGCTATTTTCTTGATTAGTTTTTGTTCTTCAAGAGCTGTCCCAATTAAGCAACTGCCCCAATTAACTTCTGGCCCAATTAATAGTGCAAAAAGAAAGCAAAATGGTGAGCAAGGCACACAATGCAAGAGGATTTCAGCTTCGGAGGAGAATAAACCTTCAGTATTTTGCACCAAGACCCTTCATCAGGATAGTGAGGGAATGTTTATAGAAACATAGAAACATAGAAAATAGGTGCAGGGGTAGGCCATTCGGCCCTTCGAGCCTGCACCGCCATTTATTATGATCATGGCTGATCATCCAACTCAGAACACCGCCCCAGCCTTCCCTCCATACCCCCTGACCCCCGTAGCCACAAGGGCCATATCTAACTCCCTCTTAAATATAGCCAATGAACTGGCCTCAACTGTTTCCTGTGGCAGAGAATTCCACAGATTCACCACTCTCTGTGTGAAGAAGTTTTTCCTAATCTCAGTCCTAAAAGGCTTCCCCTCTATCCTCAAACTGTGACCCCTCGTTCTGGACTTCCCCAACATCGGGAACAATCTTCCTGCATCTAGCCTGTCCAATCCCTTTAGGATCTTATACGTTTCAATCAGATCCCCCCTCAATCTTCTAAATTCCAACGAGTACAAGCCCAGTTCATCCATTCTTTCTTCATATGAAAGTCCTGCCATCCCAGGAATCAATCTGGTGAACCTTCTTTGTACTCCCTCTATGGCAAGGATGTCTTTCGTCAGATTAGGGGACCAAAACTGCACACAATACTCCAGGTGTGGTCTCACCAAGGCCTTGTACAACTGCAGTAGTACCTCCCTGCTCCTGTACTCAAATCCTCTCACTATAAATGCCAGCATACCATTCACCTTTTTCACCGCCTGCTGTACCTGCATGCCCACTTTCAATGACTGGTGTATAATGACACCCAGGTCACGTTGCACCTCCCCTTTTCCTAATCGGCCACCATTCAGATAATAATCTGTTTTTCTATTTTTGCCACCAAAGTGGATAACTTCACATTTATCCACATTAAATTGCATCTGCCATGAATTTGCCCACTCACCCAACCTATCCAAGTCACCCTGCATCCTCTTAGCATCCTCCTCACAGCTAACACTGCCACCCAGCTTTGTGTCATCTGCAAACTTGGAGATGCTGCATTTAATTCCCTCATCCAAGTCATTAATATATATTGTAAACAACTGGGGTCCCAGCACTGAGCCTTACGGTACCCCACTAGTCACCGCCTGCCATTCTGAAAAGGTCCCGTTTATTCCCACTCTTTGCTTCCTGTCTGCTAACCAACTCTCCACCCACACCAATACCTTACCCCCAATACCGTGTGCTTTAAGTTTGCACACTAATCTCCTGTGTGGGACCTTGTCAAAAGCCTTCTGAAAATCCAAATATACCACATCCACTGGTTCTCCCCTATCCACTCTACTAGTTACATCCTCAAAAAATTCTATGAGATTCGTCGGACATGACTTTCCTTTCACAAATCCACGCTGACTTTGTCCGATCATTTCACCACTTTCCAAATGTGCTGTTATCACATCCTTGATAACTGCCTCCAGCAGTTTCCCCACCACCGACGTTAGGCTAACCGGTCTATAATTCCCCGGTTTCTCTTTCCCTCCTTTTTTAAAAAGTGGAGTTACATTAGCCACCCTCCAATCCTCAGGAACTAGTCCAGAATCTAACGAGTTTTGAAAAATTATCACTAATGCATCCACTATTTCTTGGGCTACTTCCTTAAGCACCCTGGGATGCAGACCATCTGGCCCTGGGGATTTATCTGCCTTCAATTTACCTAACACCACTTCCCTACTAACATGTATTTTGCTCAGTTCCTCCATCTCACTGGACCCTCTGTCCCCTACTATTTCTGGAAGATTATTTATGTCCTCCTTAGTGAAGACAGAACCAAAGTAATTATTCAATTGGTCTGCCATGTCCTTGCTCCCCATAATCGACTCACCTGTTTCTGTCTGCAGGGGACCTACATTTGTCTTTACCAGTCTTTTCCTTTTTACATATCTATAAAAGCTTTTACAGTCCGTTTTTATGTTGCCTGCCAGTTTTCTCTCATAATCTTTTTTCCCCTTCCTAATTAAGCCCTTTGTTCTTTTATGGTTCTTGCTCATTCCCTTTTGGTTGCTGTCTTTCCACTCCGCTTTAATGCTGACTGACACTTCCAATTCCCCACAAGTGCTACTTGACCCACTGAGTTTCTCCACAATATTTTTTATTTAAGGTCAAACTGCTTTCATTCAGTTTTCTGCTTTGTGCGGATAGTGATCTACAAAGTATTTAAAGTTGTAATCAGGATATTAATGAACTTAAAGTTTATGTAAAGCTAAATTCTATTCTTTTAGAAGAGTTGTGTGGTCTAGCAGTTAACAGTATGAACCTTAAGTATAAGAATCAAACACACAATTTGAGTTGTTGCGGGAGGTCTGTACATTATGTTGCTATTTTCTTGCCACCTACACTGAAAATGCCAGTTGGAAGTACAATTGTCTAGCATACTGGAAGAATTCAGATGTTCTGAAAAGTATGGAATGATTCACAAGTATTAAATAAGTAAAGCAGAAACTCTTCGAATTTGTTGAAAATCTTCCAGTGCAGTCATGGAATTGTTGAGCCATATTGCATAGCAAGAGGCCATATAGTTAAATTGTTCCCACACTACCATTGTTTCCACATATTACTAATGTGTTTACTCTTCCAGATATTTATTCAAGTTATTTTAATCTACGTAATTCTATCAACTACATTCCAACTGAAGTTTTACATTTTTCCTTGCATTATCTAATTATTTCCCAATTGAATTAAATGTAACTTTGAGTAGGAAGAATCCAGTACTGTATTTTATTTATGATGAAAGGGGTGTATTTAAAAGAAACTTTTAAATCAGTACAAGCTGCCATTTATTTAAATCAATGAATTGATTCATTCAATGGTAAAAGAAACAAAATCTTCCCCTCACCCGACTGGAGTATTATGTTGGTATGCCTTTTGAATATAATTTTCTTTTGGATGAGTAATGCTACCACTCTGAAGGACTGAGATAATTATCAGACAATTAATCCACTTGGCTTTTTCTATCATTGTTCCACCGGTGTGAATGGTGTCACTTTCAGTGTGGTTGTTCTGCAGTCAAATTTCCTATATTGTACTGGGTCTGCAGAAGAAGCAATGATTTGCTTTCTTCGCCTATCTTTTGATTCATTTGTATCTAGAGATCGATTTACTGCCTCAAATATTGTCAGTGATTTTGCCTCCACTGCTTTCAACAATAGAATTTTACAGGTTCACCACTTAGAAATTTCTCAACTCATTCAAAAATGGTTTTGCCCCATAACCTGTGATGCCAATGCAGGAGTTCCCAACCTAGGGTCCACAGGTGCCTCAGTTAATGGTAGGGGCCCATGGCAAAAAAAAAGTTGGGAACCCCTGCTCTTATCCCTTTTGTTCTAAATTCCCTAGACAGGGAGTCTGTCCTCCTATTTAGCCCTGTCAGACTTTCCTGTATTTCAATATAGTTACCTCCTTCATCTAAACTTTAGTGAATGTAGTCTTTGTCTGTTCAGTCCCAGATATTGGTCTGGTGAAGTTTAGTTGCTCTTCCTCTATGCTGAGTATATCCTTGGGTAAAGGGACCAAACCAAAATTATGTATAATTGCCCAGGTGTGGTATATCAAGACTAGTACCTTTGCTTCTCTTATGAAAGGCAACCTACCATTGGCTGCATTAAACCAATGTACGTGCATGCCTGCTTTCAATGACTGGTGTACAAGGCCGTTTGGTTCTAATTTGTGTTTTCATCTGTTCTAATCTTGGTTTTGAATAGCGTTGTACTGTTTCGTACGTGTTCGCTCTGTCCGCCAGAGAAAGCAGGATCTCTCAGTGGCCACACATTGTAATTCCAAGTCCCATTCCCATTCTGATATGTCTATCCAAGGCTTCCTCTACAACACCTTATATTCCGTCTGGGTAGCCTCCAACCTGATGGCATGAATATTGACTTCTCTAACTTCCGTTAATACCCCACCTCCCCCTCATACCCCATCCGTTATTTATTTATTATTTTATATTTATATATTTATATTCTTTTTCCCTCTCTCCTTTTTCTCCCTCTGTCCCTCTCACTATACTCCTTGCCCATCCTCTGGGCTCCCCCCCCTTTCTCTCTCCCTAGGCCTCCCGTCCCATGATCCTCTCATATCCCTTTTACCAATCAACTGTCCAGCTCTTAGCTCCATCCTTCCCCCTCCTGTCTTCTCCTATCATTTTGGATCTCCCCCTCCTCCTCCCACTTTCAAATCTCTTACTAGCTCTTTCAGTTAGTCCTGACGAAGGGTCTCAGCCCGAAACGTTGACTGTACCTCTTCCTGGAGATGCTGCCTGGCCTGCTGTGTTCACCAGCAACTTTTATGTGGATTTTGTGTAAATGTAAGCTTGAAGCTATTTTATTTGGTTCCCAGTAGAAATATATATTCTTTACTGGAGCAACTTCATAACTAGTTAGATTGTATGATTGAACATGTAATTTGAAATAGTTCATGGAATTTGAAAAACCTACTGTGGCATTTTTATCGCAATCATTTAAGCACCTTGGCTACAGAATACATTGCCCTTTGCATTTGACAATTGAATCTGCCTTTTTGTATCACGCATGGTTGAAAATGACCAGATGGAGCTGAATGCACAGACTACAATGGCATAGCAGTTGGGGAAATTAAACAAAATTTGACAAATTTCTAATACATTTATTGAACATCAACATTGTCCTATTATGTTTTGTTTTTTTGTTTCTAAGGAAGTGACTTTCACTCAACTAATATATCAGTGTAAGTACATAATGTAGCATCATTGGAAGAGTCAATTATTTACCTAGTGACTTAATATTTTGAATTTGTTATTTATCCAATGTTCATATTTGAAACTTTTGCTGGAAAAAAACCCGCAAATGTGTTAAGAAAATTATTGTTGAGATTTCGATAATACATTGCCAATCAAATGAGAATTTTAGAAATTCACTTTTTCTAATTAAAAATTTCTAATTTGTTAAAATATTCTTTTTGCAGTTGTAGTTGACCAATTATGACGACCGAAGCTGGGTCTACAGTTCAGGTAAAGGAGGAATCAAAAGAAATGGAACAGGGTGATTTTGAAGCATCAAATCCTGACAAGTCTGCCAGTTTAAATCAGGAACCAGAGAAAGAAATTCTGGAAGATAAGCAGCCTGAATCCACAACACAGCCCCAGAAGGAACAGGAGTCAAGTCCTTCAGTTTCAAGTGCAAGTACGCAGGCCACTCCTTCTGTTAGCAGCGACAAAAAGGATCAATTGGGTAGTAAAGGATTGTCCCGTTTTTTGCCTGGATGGTTAAAAAAGCAAAAACCACTTTCCCAGGTGGAAACTACAGAAGGGAAGGAAGCCGATGAGGGCATTCAAGCTGACGAGAGAAGTTCAGAAAATGAACAACCAGAGTTAATGAAGACTGCATTAGAAAATGAAGTGGTGAAAGGATTGGAAGAAGAGCAGAGCCATACAGGTGAAATAAGGGAGCAGCAGTCTTTGAGTAGTTCAGGACTGCAGGTAAAGTTGATTACGATTACCATTTTAAAATACAATGCTGTGCTGTTATACTGGAGTTCTGTAATACTGAATCTCACACTCTTGAGTTTTTTTTGTCATATCTTATTTACAATTCTATTTCAAGTCTATATTTTGTGGCGTGCAGTTTTAATAAAGATCTGTTGAGTTTTGCAACGTGATCCAAAGAATAACTTGGATTGTGGGAGGGGGGCGCGGGGGGGGGGAGTAATCAAAAGCAAAATACCACAGATTCTAGAAATCTGAAAAGAAGCAGATGATGCTTCAAGTGCATATTAGTCCTGTGTAGCATTTATAGAACATGTATTTGAGTATTTCCAGCTTTGTTAGTTTGTTGCATGACCTGTAATATCTGAAAATAAATATTTTGTGAACATTAGCTTGACCCAAGAAAGAATTTTATTTAAGACACTGAACCTTCTGTTCATTTCCAATCCTGTATTTTCAAGTAGATATTCAGGGCGTCTACTGGCTGATAGAATTAAATTTTTTTTTGCCTTTTTAAATAGTTTTAAGTATGGTGATGTGAAGTTTGCTAGACTAGATAAGTCTAAGGTCCCTCTAGTTCATCTTTCGCAATTTAAAAAAAATACTGCAGTAATTTATACTGCTGTCACGAAAACAAATTTGGTGACAAATATTTGTTTTGATAAACCTGATTCTGATACAAAACCATAAGATGTAGGAGCAGAATTAGGCCATTTGGCCCATTGAGTCTGATCTGCCATTTCATCATGGCTGATCCAATTTTCCCCTCAGCCCCAATCTTCTGCCTTCCCCCTGTATCCCTTCATGCCCTGACTGATCAAGAATCTATCAACCTCTAAATATACCTATGTACTTGACTTCCACAGCTGCCCATGGCAAAGAATTCCACAGATTCACCACTCTTTGGCTAAAGAAATTCCTTGTCTTCGTTCTAAAAGAGTGCTCCTCTATTCTGAGGCTGCGTCCTCTGGTCTAAGACTCCCGCACCATAGAAAACATCCTGTCCATATTCACTCTATTAAAGCCTTTCACCATTCAATAGGTTTCAATGAGGTCACCCCTCATTCTTCTGAATTCCAGTGAATAACAGCCATCAGATGCTCTTCATACGACAAGCCATTCAATCCCAGAATCATTTTCGTGAACCTCCTTTGAACCCTCTCTGGTTTCTAAGATAAGAGGCCCAAGCCTGCTCTTAATATCCCAAGTGAGGCCTCACCAGTGCTTTATAAAGTCTGAACATTACATACTTGCTTTTATATTCTAGTCCTCTTGAAATGAATGCTAACATTGTATTTGCCTTTCTTGCCACAGACTCAACCCACACACTAACCTTTAGTCCCTTTGCACATCAGTTTTTTTTGTATTTTCTCTCTGTTTAGAAAATATTCAACCTTTTCATTTCGTCTACAGTGCATGACTATACGTTTCCTAACACTGTATACATCTGCCATTTCTTTGCCCACTCTCCTTCTCCTCTAGCCTCTCAACTTCCTCAAAACTCTCTGCCCCTCCACCTATCTTCATATTGTCTGCAAATTTTGCAACGAAGCCATCAATTCCATCATCCAAATCATTGATGTATAATGTAAAAAGAATCCGTCCCAACACAGACCTCTGTGGAATACCACTAGTCACTGGCAGTCAACTAGAGAAGGCTCCCTTTATTCCCGCTCTTTGCTTCCTGCCAATCAGACACTGCTTTATGCATGCTGGAATATTTCCTGTAATACCGTGGTCTTGTAGCTTGCTAAGCAGCCTCATGTGTGTCACCTTGTCAAATGCCTTCTGAAAATCCAAGTACACAACATCAACTGATCCTTCTTTGTCTGTCCCGGTTGTCACTGCAAAGAATTCCAACAGATTTGTCAGGCAAGGTTTTCCCTTGAGGAAATCATGTTGACTATGGCCTATTTTATTGTGTGCCTCCAAGTACCCTGAGAGCTCATTTTTAATACAAGTTTCCCCCACCATCCGAAGGTAGAGCGTTCCTATGAAATGGTTCGTAAGCCGGAATGTCGTAAAGCGAAGAAGCAATTACCATTTATTTATATGGGAAAAATTTGTGAGCGTTCGCAGACCCAAAAATAACCTACCAAATCATGCCAAATAACAAATAAAACCTAAAATAACAGTAACATATAGTAAAAGCAGGAATGATATGATAAATACATAGCGTATATAAAGTAGAAATACTTTTCCACAATCATTACAGTACTGTTCTCCATAGCGAAAATCTCACGCAAGCACTCTCGGCAGAAGCACACTCTCCAGTAACCTTTAAGCTATGAAGGTGGCAAATCATACCAAATAACACATAAAAATACACAGCCTATATAAAGTAGAAATAACGTATATACAGTGTAGTATCACTTACCGGAATTGGGAAGACAGCGCCAGGCATACTGTTGATGGTGTGTTAGGCTGAGTCGTCAGAGGTTGGGGTGGTGCAGTGGCCCCCACCCTCCGGGCAGCGAACCGATACCGATCCGCGGAGAATGCAGCGGTAGCCGGGACGCACCCAGCACATCTTTAAGAAAAAAGCTGAAATAATCAAGCTAACTAATTAGGTGCCACCCAGCACGTAAATGATTAGCTTGTTTATTTTGGCTTTTTTCTTAAAGATGTACTGGGTGCATCCTGGCTACCGCTGCATTCTCCGCAACCTGGTGGTTGGGTTGGTGGGACACTGGGGTGTCATCTCATCGTCAGCTGTTTCCATCACGGCAGGCAAGTCATCTTCTTCTATGTCTACCTGCCTCGATGGTGAAGGTCGAGGTTCGTCATCTGCTGTAGCTGATGTGGAAGGCTTGCTTGACTGCTTAGCCTCGTGCATTTTTCTATCATACAGTTCTTTGTAAGTACTCAAACCATCTTGCAAATATGCCCTAAACCGATGTACCCTTTCAAAATTAAAGTCGTACTTTCCTGCAATCATCGCAGCGAAAATCTCACACAGTTGCTTCATGTTCAGTTCCTGGACGACTTCACTTTCGGTCCATTCGCTACTGCATTCGGTTTCGATTGTTATCCTTTCCTCTTCCAATTGCATCAGCTCTTCATCTATCAGTTCTTGGTCATGGGATGCTGAAACCTCTTCAACATCATCTTCGTCAACTTCCACAAGCCAGACTCACTTTGTCCTTGCTTTGTTCACCACGATCAAAATGCTTAATTATGTCTAGTTTTACGCTAAGTGTAACACCCTTATGAGCTCTTCTAGGCTTTTCCGATACCTTAGAACTCATCTTGCTAACGGCTGCTCACAGGCACGTGTTTAAGCAATGCCGGCTAGAATGCAGTTCTGGGGGAGGAGCGGCGCTCGGGGTGCGCGTTGCTTTTTATCGCGCACTGCTTTTTTCGCGCGCTGCCTTTTTTCGTAACAGTGAAAACACCTTCTGTTAGCGAAAACAGGTAATTAATGTAGGTCTTTCATAACAGTGAGGTTTTGTAAAGCGAACGTTCGAAAAGCAGGGGAGACCTGTAATCAATTCCAGCGTCTTCCCGACCACTGAGATTAGACTATCTGGCCTATTGTTTCCTTTCTTCTGCCTTTCTCTTCTTGAAGAGTGGAGTGACATTTGCAATTTTCCAGTCTTCTGGTACCATTCCAGTAAGATTCTTGAAAGATCATTCCTAATGCCTCCATAATCTCTTCAGCCAACACTTTCAGAACTTTGGGGTGTACACCATCTGATCCAGGTGACTTATCTACCTAAGCACCTTTCAGTTTCCCAAGAACTTCTCCCTAGTGATGGTAACTTCATACACTTCATCTAGAACTTCCACCATACCGCTAGTGTCTTCCACAGTGAAGACTGATGCAAAATGCTAATTCAGTTCATCTGCTATTTCCTTGTCCCCCATTACTACTCTCCCATCGTTTTCCTGCATCCAATATCCACTCACGCCCCTCTTTTACACTTGGTTTTTAAAAGCTTAGCAATCTCTAACTTCCCTCTCATCTTTGCTCTATTATATGCTCTCTTTGGCTTCGATGTTGGCTTTGACTTATTCGCCATGGTTGTGTCAACTTTCCTTTGGAATACTTCTTCCTCTTTGGGACGTATATATCATGTACCTTCTGAATTGCTTCCAGAAACTCCAACCATTGCTGCTCTGCCGCCATCCATGCCAGTGTTCTTTTCCAACCAATTTGGCCAATTCCCCTCTCATATCTCTTAACTCCCTTTACTCCACTGTCATACTGAAACATCTGATTTGAGCTTCTCAAATTTTAGGGCGAGTTCTATCATCTTATGATAATTTCCCCCAATGGTTCTTTTACCTTAAGTTCTCTAATCAATTCTGGTTCATTGTGCAACACCCAATCCAGAATAGCTGATCCCTAGTGGGTTCAAGCCATCTTGTAGGCATTCAGGATATTCCTCCTCCTGTAATCTGGCGCCAACCTGATTTTCCCAATCTACCTGCATATTGAAGTCTCCCATGACTATTGTAACATTCTCCTTTGGCATGCTTTTTCTTTCTCCAGTTGTAATTTGTAGGCAACATCCTTACTACTGTTTGGGACTGTGTCCAACTCCCATTAGGATCTTTTTACCCTTGCAGTTCCTTAGCACTATCCACAATGATTCATCATCTTCCGACATAATGTCACCTCTTTTGAATTATCTTATTTCATTTTTTAGCAACAGAGCAACGCCACCCCCTCTGCCTTCTTGCCTATCCTTTCGATACAAATTCCTATCCATGGACGACATTAAGCTCCCAGCTATAATCTTTCAGCCATGATTCCATGATGCTTTCAACATCATACCTGCCAATGTGCAACAGTGCTGCAAGTTCATCTACCTTATTCTGTATACTGCGCGTATTCATAAATAACACCTTCAGTCCTGTATTGACCTTTTTCAATTTCGTCACACCATTCCCAACCTTTTGATTCCTAACTTTTTCCTGAAGTCTTACCAACATCTGCTTCTGCCACTAACTGTTCTGCCACTCTGGTTCCCATCCCCCTGCAACTCTAGTTTAAACCCCACTGTGCAGCATTAACAAACCTTCCCGCTAGGATATTTGTTTACCCCCCCCCCCCCCCCATCCCCTCACTTTCTGTACAGGCCCAATGATCCAAAAATCTTATGCGCCCCCCCCCATCCCCTCACTTTCTGTACAGGCCCAATGATCCAAAAATCTTATGCGCCCCCCCCCCGCCACACCAACTCCTTAGCCACGTGTTAAACTGTATAACGTTTCCAGTTTTAGAGAAGTATTGATTATTTTCTAAATGGAGAAAAAATTGAAAAATCTGAGTTGCAAAAACACGAGTTCTTGTGCACGATTCCTGAAAGAAATTGCAGATTGAGTCCGTGGTGAGGAAGACAAGTGCAAAGTTAGCATTTATTTCAATAAGACTAGAATATCAATAGGACTAGACTAAAAAGGTGTGATGTTTTATGAGATTTTATAAGGCTGGTGAAAACTTGGAGGATTTTGAGCAGTTTTAGGCTCCTTATCTAAAGAAGGATGTACCGACATTTGAGGGGTTCAAAGCAGGTTCACAAAAATGATTCCAGAATTTCTTACCATATGAGGAGCATTTGGCTGGGCACGTACTCACTGGAATTCAGAAGAATTGGCGGGGGGGGGGGGGGTGGTGTCTCATTGAAACCTAACGAATGGTGAAAGGCCTCAATAGAGTGGATGTGCAGAGGCTGTTTCCTGTGATAGGGGAGTTTAAGACCAGAGAACACAGCCTTAGAATAGAGGGATGCCCAATTAGAATGGAGAGGAGGAAGAATTTCTTATATTTGCCTGATTTACAAACTTGCTCTCCACTCCAAATTGAGAAATACAGTACTGTGCAAAAGTCTTAGGCATCCTAGCTATATAAATGGTAGGGCATTGAAGAATGCTGTAGAACAGAGGGATCTAGGAATAATGGTGCATAGTTCCCTGAAGGTGGAATCTCATGTAGATGGGGTGGTGAAGAAAGCTTTTGGTATGCTGGCCTTTATAAATCAGAGCATTGAGTATAGGAGTTGGGATGTAATGTTGAAATTGTATAAGGCATTGGTAAGGCCGAATTTGGAGTATTGTGTACAGTTCTGGTCACCGAATTATAGGAAAGATGTCAATAAAATTGAGAGAGTACAGACGAGGTTTACTAAAATGTTGCCTGGGTTTCAGCACCTAAGTTACAGAGAAAGGTTGAACAAGTTAGGTCTTTATTCTTTGGAGCGTAGAAGGTTGAGAGGGGACTTGATAGAGATCTTTAAAATTATGAGGGAGATTGATAGACTTGATGTGGATAGGCTTTTTCCTTTGAGAGTGGGGGAGATTCAAACAAGAGGACATGAGTTGAGAGTTAAGGGGCAAAAGTTTAGGGGTAACATGAGGGTGAACTTCTGTACTCAGAGAGTGGTGGCTGTGTGGAACAAGCTTCCAGCAGAAGTGGTTGAGGCAGATTCGATGTTGTCATTTAAAGTTAATTTGGATAGATATATGGACAGGAAGGGAATGGACAGTTATGGACCGAGTGCAGGTCGGTGAGAGTAGGAGTTCGGCACGGACTAGAAGGGCCGAGATGGCCTGTTTCTGTGCTGTAATTGTCATATGGTTATATATATGCCTAAGAATTTTGCACACTACAATAAGTGTATTGATGAATGTATGTTCATTACCCTACAGTAGACCCAAGATGGAGGTGAAGAATTTGATAATATGCATAGGCTGAGAGTTTGAATTCTGACAGAACCAAAATTATTCGTTTCTACAAAATAATGTGCAAAATTAGCAGCTTTAAGTGTTTTGAGTAGGGTAACTGAACTTAGATTATATTTGTTCTTGACAGGAATGTTTAATTTTAACATGGCTATAGCAAACACAATCTGATATTTACTGATTATAAAAGCATTGAGGGCAGAATAAAGCTTTTAAAAAGCTTAAATACTTCAGAAAAGTGGGAAGATAAGTACAGAGTAATTTATGTGGATGTTCAGGGATTGGTCTTGAATCTTGGGTGTTTACACTCTGAATTGTGTTGTGGGTTATCAGGCACATAGTTTAAATACATATCAGTTGAAACAGTACAGTAATGTATTTTTAAAAATTGATACTCATTGAAAGCACGTACATTATCACAAGGCTATCTCAGCATTGTACACAATTAACATCAAATCAAATAAGAGAGAGCAGTGGGATGATGAGCCCTGAGGAACTTGTGACCGGGGAAGGGGAGGAAGGATGTTTTTGAGGTTGGGTAGCAAGATGGGGCAAGGATAGATTTGACAAGACACAGTAGTAGAGTGTAGCAATGGACAGGATCTAGTTTCTTTAGATGGGATGAATAAAGTGAGAGGGAAGAATAAAATAGATGGGCACAGGGGTGGTTGTTTACTATGCAGTGGCAGTGAAAGTAGGTGTAGTTACACTTCTAGTGGGAGGTGCAGCTGCATTGAATGGAAGATCAATCCATATGTTTGCTTGTTATTTGTCGTGCCTTTTTTTTAAGAAGTTGCATGTCTTTAACATGACTTGCAACTTGTATATTGGCATGTATGTAGCAATTACAGTGGATTCTGGTTAATTGGGGCAGCCACTTATCTCAATCAACTCTAAAAGAATAAGTAATTGAGAAAATAGCCAAGATTCCCTTTGTTTATTTGGAACATTATGCTGCTTAATTGGGACAAATGGCTGTTCCCAAACAGCTTCTAACTAGCATCAGTCACACATACTTGTGTGGCCGTTAGATTCTAGTGTTTAGTATGAACAGTTTTTAAGTAGCTTCATATACATATGTTTGTTTTCAAAAAGCTGTGATTTCTGTCACTGATAGTTGGCGAAAAGAAAAAGTGAAATGATTGCACTACCTCATTAGGAACTACAAAGAATTAGAAGTTGTTGACAACCATCTTGAATGTTACATTGAAAATGAAGAATTGGAGGATGCAATCATTAAAAGCATTATATGAAGGTAGCCCATCATCTGTAGTAGGTGTACTAGGCATGGATTTTGTTCATTAATAGTCAATTGAAAAGAACATGGCAGTGTACACCGGATGAATTCCTTTGTCAATAACTATCAGGAACTATACAGCTTCGTAGTACTGCAGTGATTTTGGTAGTGTTCTAATTGGTCTGTATTTCATTTAAATGCATAATTTGTTACTCAGTTAAATGATAGTTTATCTTGTGCCTTTTTAACTGTTATATTTTGAGAAACTATGTGATTTACAAATTAGAGCTGAGAATAACCCAACTGTGTGAATAAGGAAAGAAAATTGCAATAAGGAGCAAGAATGCATGAGAAAGTGGTGGAATCACTGAAGTATAGAAGTCAGGTTCATGATAGCAAAGGTGAAAGGTTAGCACCAGAGTAATGGCTAGAGTTTTATGCAAAAGAACCGATTGAAATGACCAAGCCTAATTTAAGGGAGAAGTACATTTGATAAAAAGGAACTCAGTGAAAGATATAAACCTTTCACAGTGAGAAATTTGATTATGTTCTTAAGGCTGTGGATTTGTATTGCATAATTATGACTTTGTTGAATGACCAACATTTGGAATATTGTTTTGGAGAGAGTGCCCATTTTGTTATGATGTATGATCATCAAATATTATTGTGTTCCTCCTTTAAAATGAATACTGGTTTCACATTTTTATCGGCTGATTTGACTGTTGCCTTAACCTTTGTGAAAATGGAGGAGATGGCTTCTGAATCCTTGATTAAAATGCAGTCATAGTGAAAAATATATTTTGATTTTGAAATGCAGTATATTGGCTCTTTTAAATAAACTGGTATTTTTCTATTAAGATTTGGGTGAGGAATGTATGCTTTGCAACCCCTTGAATTACATAAAGCAAATTCTCTTTTGCAGCCAGATGAGGAGAAAAAACTTGAAGCAGCTTTGGATAAGGATACAGATGTGAACAATGAAGAGGTGGTACCAGATGACAAAAAAGATGAGACTAGCAAAGATGAGATTCAGAAAGATGAAGATGTAAGCAAAAAATCCCCCCTGAAAATTCCCAGAAAGATTAAGATGGTGCAGAGCAAGGTCTTTATGCTGGATGGTTCAGAGTTTACATATGAAATTGAGGTAAGCACATCACTTATTTAAAAAAAATGTTTATCATATTAACCGGTTGCATTATATATAACTGTCTTACTTAAAAAGATACTATGTTGTCTTTGTTAATGATTTAGCACTTGGTTTCAGAATGTGGACTGTATAGATTGCAGTTATTTTGTGTGTTCTCCAAAGTTTCCAGAGATTTAAACAGTGACATTACCATTTTTATTAGGACCCATGACAGTGATGCTTTTTTATGTAGTGATGGTGGACATTGAAAACTGGATGTTTAATCCAGTTGAAGATCCAGTGCTTTATTCAACCGATCACTTGTACAATCTCCCTATAACAGATAACCTTTGTAAACAAGCATTGCAGTTACGTGACCCGGTTAACATTTTTTGTCTTCTATATACACTGGTTATTATGTTACATATTTTGTTCAATAAAATAATACCTTTTGGTCTGTGCTGCCTACTTAGTGTAAAATTGTTTGTAAGTAAATGACAGCACTTCTTTCCATGTAGAAACTTGATTCTGAAACAATGAGACCTCTCGCAATATCGATATAGTAATTCTTGTATTGGTTAATTTCCTTTTAGAAAGGAGCTAATAATTCACAAGTTTAGTGATCGTGCAATCTGCACCCTCAGAATTACCCAGCAAAGCAGATGTTTAGATAGAATTCTTATTGTTTTGTCCAGGTGAAGCTCAATTAAGATACAAAGTAAAAAGGCTTTTTCCAGAATTCAGTGCAGCTTTCATTCGTAAATAATGTGTTTACAGAGTTTACCTATTAGCTGGAACAGATTTGTGCCTTTACAGATTGATAACTTTTAAATACTGTAATACAAATACTGCCTGTCAGCTCAGATGCAAGTAACTGTATTTTGTGACCAAAATCATTTACAGAAATGTTCATGATCATCTGAATTAACTACTTCAAAAAGAATCTCTTAAATAATAAAGGATCATAAATTATGTCATAATCATCATCGTCGTGGCTATCCCTCGAGGTCGAGGATGATGGTCTTTGTTCTGAAGAAGTGGCCCACAGAGCAAAGATGCCTGTGCATGTATTTGTTTAACGTGTACTTGATGTTGCACTCCAAGAAGCACACGGTACTTCACAAATCAACCAACTGCTTCCAAAGGCATGGAAACCATGACGATTGGAACTGATGGATTTGTTGCAGCCTTCATCTCCCTTCACAGCCATTGAGTTCGAAGTAACTTCCTCCGCCTTTTCCACCGTTGAGGTCTTGGTTGGATAGTTCTTTGTCAGGGACCTCACCCTTGACCTTACCGCCATGGGTGACCCTACCAGGAGCATAGCTCCAGACAGCATTGCTCTCAGGATCACAGGACCACACAAGCTTCTCCACCACGACAAGGTGACAATCCACGGAGAGGTATGTCATAATAGAATTAGGAACAACGGACCGAACAGCACTCTGATATTCAATCTTCCTCCCAGCTACTCTGCAGTTCTTGCTGGTACTAATGAGAACACAAAGTATATGTCATTAATTGGAGGAATGTTCTTTTTATGCATTGTAACATCAGCATGACATTGGACTTGGGTTTGGTACTACTTGCTGATACTCTTATCAATGGTAGACCACATTGATAAGATTTTGTGCTCGCTGGTGAAATCTTTCTCCTGAGGTGGTTTGAATATCCTTGCAAGGGGGACTTGCAAACCAGTTAAAATCTTTATGGTTATGGGGGGAAAAAAAACCTAACAGTATGGAACACACACAAAAGGACTGTCCTGACGAAAGGTCTTGGCCCGAAACGTCGACTGTACCTCTTCCTATAGATGCTGCCTGGCCTGCTGCATTCACTATCATTTTTTGTGTGTGTTACTTGAATTTCCAGCATCTGCGGGTTTCCTTGCGTTTGCGCTAACGGTATGGAAATGTTTTCATGAAGATTTTTTGTTGCCCCTGCAATAACAAAGATTTCCCCCTGCTAAATGTGTCCCAATAGAGTTTGTGTGGTGGCAGACTCCATTCGAAATAGTATTTTTCTCTTGGTAGTATTAATATGGAAGAATAAGCAATCACAATCACAAAAATATCTCTCACTGCATATCTGGGAGGGCTTTATTATTAAAAGTAACTTTGGGGCTGAAGGAAAAAGTTTCTTAATTTGTAAAAATGCACTTGTATGATTCTAACATTTTAAAAATGCATTTATGAGATCCTGCAAATTTGCAGTTTTTTAAAAACAGGTAACTAAGGCTGGAGAAGTAATTGTTTTAAAGTTGACTTGGCATACATTGTTTTTGACAAATTATGTCAGGTGATCAGTTTTGGTCAATTGTGTTTCAGGCCTTTATTTTCGCTTTGAGATGTATACTTGTCCGGATGCTTTGTAAATATTGTGAATACATCTGGTAATTACACTCAGTGGCCACCTTATTAGTACACCTATCAACCTGCTTAATGCAAATATCTAATCAACTAATCATGTGGCAAAAATCACACCTTAAAACATGCAGACATGATCAAGAGCATCAGTTGTTCAGACCAAACATCAGAATGGGGAAGAAGTGTGATCAAAATAACTTTGACCATGGAATGATTGTTGGTGCCAGACGGTGTGGTTTGACTATCTCAGAAACTGTGGTCTTCTTGGGATTTTCACACACAGCAGTCTCTAGAATTTGTATAGAATGGTATGAAAAACAAAAGAAAAAATCAGATGAGCAGTAGTTCTGTGGGTGAAAACACCTTGCTAATGAAAGGTCAGAGGAGAATTGTCAATCTGGTTCCAAGGTGAGAGTAACTCAACTAACCATGCGTTACAGCAGTGCTGTACAGAAGAGCACAACACATTGAATTTTGAAGTGGATGGGCAGTGGACTACAGCAGCAGAAGACCACGGACATACACTCAGTGGCCACTTCTCTAGGTACAGGAGCTACCTAATAATGTAGCCCTTGAGTGCTTATAAACTTGTTATTGCTGGGATCTCTCACTCAGCTTGTGTCAGTGGAAATTTGTAAAATAAAAATCATTATAAATCAGTTAGAGAATAAACCCAGGTCAAATGATAGCACTTACTTATGCCACTGGAGTTTGGGGCAGCAACGAAGGTCCTCCTTCTCTGGCAGTGTTCAGGGCTTCCTTTGTCACGTCAGCAGCTTCCTTTCGATTTTCACTATTGTCAGTCAAGCGAGTCTCGGGTAGATTCAAGAAGACCGTCGCACACAGATGTAGAAGGATTCTTCATTTTTGTTTCCATAACAGTTTTGTTTTACCAGTCAGGGTTGTTATCCCAGAGCTGAACCCCTGAACCTGGAGAATTGGTAGACCACTCTTAGTCTGGCCCTTACCCTTTGATCTGTTTGGCATGGCTGACCCTACCAAGAGCCAAAGTCAGGTGTTTATAGGTACCACTGGACTAGACCTGCCCAGGCATCATCTCTGATGAAGATGGCAAAGTTTCTCATCGAAACATCAATTATAATCGATACCTGTACCCAGCTGGAAGCCTGAGAAGAGTTTATTCAATCTTGGAGAGTGTTTTGAGGAAGTTAGCAGGAAAGTGGATGAAGACAAGCTAGTGAATGTTGTCTACATGGACTTTAGTAAGGCACCTTGTGAGAAGCTGGATGAGAAGGTTCAGACGTTCGGCATTCAAGATGATGATGAAAACTGGATTAGACATTGGCCTTGTGGGAGGAGCCGTAGAGCGGTAGTAGAGAGTTGCCACTGTAACTGGAGGCCTGTGACTCATGGTGTGCTGCAGTGATCAGTGCTGGGTCTTTGTTTGTCATCTATATTGATGATCTGGATGATAATGTGGACTAGAAGGGCTGAAGGGCCTGTTTCTGTGCTTCAGTTTTCTATAACTCTCATTGCATAACTGCACATTAAGCTTGGCATGGAAAATTGAACTGAAGAAAGAGGTGCAAGAGTTCCTTGCTGTGCCTTTTATCAGATTGGTGCATAGGGTTTGTGTTCCTAGAAAAGAGTCCTAGCAGCAGTGTGTGTAATTGAGCAGAGTCGTAGAAGGAAAGAATTCAAGCAGGAATTAGGAAAACTACAAGGAGCCATGAATTGTCCTTAGCAAGTAGGATTATAGAAAACTGAGGCATTTTATACTTAAAAGGATAACTAGGGAGAGGTAGGACCTGTCAAGGATAAAGGAAGGAAGTTTTGCTTGTAAAACATGGGCAAGATGCTAAACAATACTTTGCAGTGGTATTCACTGAGAAGGAGGATATGGAGAATAGTGGGGCATATTTATGTCCTGGGGATGTTGAAATTAAGATGGTGATGGTGCTGAGACTCTTGAAGAGCACTAACGTGGATAAGACCACAGTGCTTAGTTAAAATATATCCAAGTTATTGAAAGAGGCAAGACAGAAAATTGCTGGGGGCTTGACATAGATCTTCGTATCCTTCTTAACAATAGGCAAGTTCCAGAGGACTGATAAGTAGCTAATATTGTTCCTTTGCTCAAGAAGTAAAATTGTTGGGGGAAGCTATTAGAAATGCTTCTGAGGCACAGGATTTATATGCATTATGGAAAAGAATGGCCTGATTAGGGACAGTTAGCATGGCAGGGCATGTCTTACAAGCCTGACTGAGTTTTTTTTTGAGGTGACAAATATGATTGATGAGATAGGGCAGTAGATGTTATCTATGTGGGAAGGGATTTCGTTCCTCATGGTTTGCTGATCCAAAAAATTAAGCAGCATCGAAGCCACAATGACTTGTTAATTTGGATTCAAATTTGGCTTGCCCACAGGAGGAGGAGGAAGTGGCAGAACATAGAACTTAACTCTGACATCCCCCTTGTACCTATGTCCAAGCACCTTAAAACCATGTCCCCTTGTGTTAACCATTTCATCCCTGGGAAAAAGCCTCTGGCTATCCACATGATCAGTAACCCTCATCATATGCACCTCTATCAAGTCACCTCTCATCCTCTGTTGCTCCAAGGAGAAAAGACCAAGCTCACTCAACCTATTCTCATAAGGCACACGCTCCTGTCCAGGCAACATCCTTGTAAATCTCCTCTATACTCTCCCTATAGTATCCATATCCTTCCTGGTGACCAGGACTGAACATTGTACTCCAAGTGGGGTCTAACTTAAGGTCTCGTATAGCTTTAACATTACCTCCTGGCTCTTGAACTTAATCCCATGGTTGATGAAGGCCCTAACTCCATATGCCTTCTTGACAACACTGTCAACCTGCACAGCAGCTTTGAGTGTCCTGTGGACATGGACCCCAAGATCCTCCACACTGCCAGGAGCCTTGCTATTAATATTTATATTGTCTTCAAATTTGACCTAGCAAAATTAACCACTTCAGACTTATCTAGGTTGAAATCCATCTGCCACTTCTCAGCCCAGTTCTGCATTCCTGCTGTAACCCTCCAGATTATCCACACCACCCCCAAACTTTGTGTAATCAGCAAACTTACTAACCCACCCTTCTACTTCTTCATCCAGGTCATTTATAAAAATCAAAGAGAAGGGGTCCCAGAACAGATCCCTGTGGAACATCACTAGCCACCGACCTGCATGCAGAATACAAACCATCTACAACTACCCTTTGCCTTCTGTGGGCAAGCCAATTCTGGATCCACAAAGCAAGGTCTCCTTGGATCCCATGCCTCCTTACTTTCTGAAGGAGACTTGCATGGAGAACCTTGCTGAAATCCATATACACTAGATCCACTGCTCCACCTTCATCAGTGTGTTTTGTTACATCCTCAGATAATTCAGTCAGGCTGATAAGGCACGATCTGCCCTCGATAAGCTATGCTGACTATCCCTAATCAGATTGTGTGTCTCTCCAAATGCTCATAAATCCTGCCTCTCAGGATCTTCTCGCACAAGTTGCCCACTGCTGAAGTAAGACTCAGTGGTCTATAATTTCCTGGGCTATCTCTACTCCCTTTCTTGAACAAGGGAACAACATTTGCAACCTGCTAATCCTCTGGTATTTCTCCCGTCCCTATTGATGATGCAAAGATCATCGCCAGAGGCTCAGCAATCTCCTCCCTCCCACGGTAGCTTGGGATATATCTCACCGGGTCCTGGTGACTTAATCTAACTTAATACCTTTCAAAAACTCCAGCACATCCTCTTTCTCACTCTATATGCTCAAGCATTTCAGTCAGCTGTAAGTCATCCCCACAATTGCCAAGATCCTTTTCACTGATGAATACTGAAGCAAAGTATCCATTAAGTACCTCCACTACCACCTCCAACTCCATGTACATAATTCCACTATTGCTTCTGATTTGTACTATTCTCACACCACTCATCCTCTTGTTCTTCACATACTCATAGCATGCCTTGGGGTTTTCCTTAATCCTGCTTGCCAAGGCTTTCTCATGGCCCCTTCTAGCTTTCCTAATTTCATTCTTGAGTTCCTTCCTGGCACCCTTGTAATTTTCTAGTGTTCTAACAGTAACTAGTTTCTTGAACCTTTCATAAGCTTTACTTTTTTTCTTAACTAGAGTTCCTACATTCTTTGTACACCATGATTCTTTTACCCTCCCATCCTTTCCCTGCCTCAATGCAACATGCCTACACAGAATATCATGTAAATGTTCCCTGAACATTTGCAACATTTCTGCCTTGCATTTCCCTAAGCACATCTTCCAATTCATGTTCCCAAGTTCCTGCCTAATACCATCATATTTACCCCTACCCCAATTAAATGTTTTCCCAAATTGTCTGCTCCTATCCCTCTCTGGCGCTATGGTAAAGGAGATAGAATTGTGACCACTACCTCCAAGATGCTCTCCCACCGAGATCTGACACCTGACTGGGTTCAATTTCCCAATATCAGGTCAAGTACAGCCTCTCCTCTAGTTGGCTTATCTACATATTATGCCAGGAAACCTTCCTGAACACACCTTACAAACTCCACCCAATCTAAACCCCTTACTCTAAGGAGATGCCAGTGAATATTCGGAAAGTTAAAATCACCCATGGCAGCAACCCTATTATTATTGCACTGTTCCAGAATCTGCCTCCTTATCTGCGCCTTGATGTCTCTGTTACTATTGGGGGGGGGGGGGGTCTATTTAAAAAAAAATTCCCAGTAGAGTTGTTGCCCCCTTCCTGTTTCTGACTTCCACCCACAATGACGCAGTAGACAATCCCTCCATGACTTCCTCCCTTTCTGCAGCCGTGATACTATCCCTGATCAGCAGTGCCACTCCCCCACCTCTTTTCCCTCCCTCCCTGTTGTTTTCGAAACATCTAAAGCCCGGTACACTCAGCAACCATTCCTGCCCCTGAGGAATGCAAGTCTATGTAATGGCCACAACATCATAGTTCCACGTATTGATCCACACTCTTAAGTTCATCCACCTTGTTTATGATACTCCTTGCATTAAAATAGACACAACTCAAACCATCTGGCTGAGTGCATCTTTGCTCTATCATCTGCCTTTCTTTCCTCACAAACTCCCTACATGCTGTCTATACTTGTGTGCCAACCACCCCGACCTCTGCCTCTTCTCTTCTGTTCCCACCTCCCTGCAAATCTAGTTTAAACCCTCAATAGTTTTAGCAAACCTCCCTCCCAGGATATTGGTTCCCCTCCAGTTGAAGTGCAACCCCTTCCACTTGTACAGGCCATTCCTTCCCCAGAAAAGGTTCCAATGATCCATGAACTTGAAACCCTGCCCCCTGCACTATCTCCTCAGCCACTCATTCATCTGCAATATCTTCTTGTTCTGACCTTCACTAGCTCATGGCACTGGGAGTAATCCAGAGATGACCACCTTGGAGGTCCTGCTCTTCAACCTCCTTCCAAACTCCCTAAACTTACTGCACAGGATATCTACCCTTCTCCTGCCTATGTCATTGGTACCAACATGTACCATGAGTTCAGTCTGCGCACCTTCCAGCTTCAAGAATATTCTGCAACTGCTCAGAGACATCCTGGACCGTAGCACCCAGGAGGCAACATATCCTGGTGTCTCTTTTGCTGCTGCAGAATCTCTTATCTGCCCCCTAACTATAGAGTCCCCTATGACTATTGCTCTGCTTGACTTCACTCTACCCCTCTGAGCCTCAGAGCTGACCACGGTGCTGTTGGTCTGGTTGCTGCTGCTTTGCCCAGATGGGTCATCCCCATCAGAAGTATCGAAAGGGGTATACCTGTTGCTAAGGGGAATGACCACTGTTGCTAAGGGGCACTGACTTCTTTCTCCTTTCACCTCTCTTGGTTTCACCCATCTACTTTCCAAATTCTGCATTCTGGGTGTAACCACCTGCTCAAGAGTCTTATTTATCAACTGTTCTGCCTCCTGGGTGGTCATTAGTTTATCCAACTAACTCCAGCTCTGTAATGTGGGCTTTCAGGAGCTGGAGTTGGCTGCACACTGACAACAATAGCTGCCCCGCTTGACCCTTCTGTATTTTTATTTAATTTGCAGTACTCTGTTCCCACTGCTGATTGGGCCTCTGGAATGCCCGAACGCCTGCGAAGCTCTCCTTTTTTAGAAGCTTCATTGACCTGCAAGTAGCCTCATCGCAGTGCTCTGTTCCCGCTGCTGGTTGGGCCTGTGGAACAATATTATTCAGCCTGGAGGACCACATTGGTGGTCCACAGGGATTGTTACTGGCACCTCATGTAGATGTCAACATCTGTAAACTCGCTGTCTGCCCTACTGTATGCAGTCATGCTATAAAGTGTGTGAACCCTGCAGAATTTTCTCTATTTCTGTATAAGACCATTCTTCAGTGTTTTTCTTAGAGGACTTGTGAACAGAGACTTTATCAAGTTCTAGAGATCTCTGCAGGCCTTTGTTGTTACCCTTGGGCACTTCTTGCACTTCCTTCAACATTGCATGGTGTGCTTTTCGTGTGATCTTTGCAGGATGCCCACTGCTAGGGACAGTAACAACATTACTGAGTTTCCTCCATTTGTAGGGAATTTCACTGATTACTGATGAACATTCGGCTCTCTAGAAATGTTCTTGTAGTCTTTTCCAGCTTCATGTATTTCTACAATTCTCTGGCATGCTCTGATACACACACAAAAGTTGCTGGTGAATGCAGCAGGCCAGGCAGCATCTCTAGGAAGAGGTACAGTTGATGTTTTAGGCCGAGACCCGAAAAATTGACTGTACCTCGTCCTAGAGATACTGCCTGGCCTTCTGAGTTCACCAGCAACTTTTATGTGTGTTGCTTGAAATTCCAGCATCTGCTGATTTCCTCATGTTTACATCGTCTGAAAGTTGTTTTGATCGAGGCATGGTGCACATAAACAGATCTTTCTTGAGAAGAGCAGGCTCTGTCAGTAACCTGACTTTGTATGTCTTTTTTTATAGGGCAGGGCATCTCTACAACCCACACCTCCAATCTCATCGCATTGACTGGAACACCTAACTCCAAGTAGCTTTTGTAGGAGACATTGCCTCGGAGGTTCACATACTTTTTCCACAAATACATGTAATAGTGGATTATTTTTCTCAATAAATGAGGAAGTACAGTGTTTTTTTTAATTTTATTTAATTTGGTTATCTTTATCTACTTTTAGGACTTGTATGAAGATCTGATCACACTTTGGGTAATATTTATGCAGAAATGGAGAAATTTTTACAGGGTTCACAAACTTTTCCGCACTATTGTAAATGTCTATTGTTTCAAACAACCCAACAAGCACATTTGCCTCCACGAATTGCTGTTCACTTATTCTACCTACATTCCATTACCAACACTTAGCCATTATCTTAATGGACTCATCATTAATGCAATTTTTTTTTGTTTTCAGTATGCATCTTTAAATTAGAAGGGATAACAATGCATTTTACCCCACTTCTGAAATTCTAAAAGATCTGTAAGTACATCCTCTGTACACAAAAGACAAAATTCAGCCCAATTATTCTGCACCACAAGCAACTACTCCAAAGTATTGAACATATTCTTGTTCAAGCAGACATTTGGTATGTTGTCTCAAATTCACTTAAGTGCTTTAATCAAGCAGATTTAATAGATTTAATTTCATAGTCTCACTATGCTTCCTGGCTCCTTTTAATTCCAGGAATCTATTATCACAGCCTATTATTTATAAACAAAGAACTGCATAAGTAAACACATTATACACTATTCTGCAAAAGAATAGAAGCTTTGTATAAGCCATCCTTTGCAATCTTATTAAGTGAAACCAAAGCAGTCATGATATAATTTGTTCACATTTCTAAGTATGAACTGCATTTGTTGGAATATTTCCAAAGCCTAGTGTCCAGTTGGAAGAAAAAGTGCTAAAACTGCAGGAAACACATTCCATTGCTCAAGATGTCCTACACCATGGTGCTTTGAAGATCCCAAGGCTTAACTATAAATATGCAATAGAGATATTAAATAACAACTCCGTGAACAAATTTATCCATGAAGAAATATTCAAATTTGATTTTTAAGAGAATTTTTTGCACATGGCGTGCTCCTTAATGGCAGAGGAAGTAAACGGTCTGTACATTTCGGCAGAGAAATGATGAGGCCCAAAGAATACTATTTTGAGTATTCTTTTATTCAAGAAGTGAAGCCTTCAAGGGCAATAACTAAGTTAGAACATTACTCCATTCATGTACCAGGTTAAGAATAAAGTCACGAATCGATCAAATTCACCAATTTGAATTGAAGTCAGGAGCACCAATGCTTAACCAACTTAATCTGGTTGATGCTTCTCATTTATATAGAGCCCAAAGATCAGCATCAGAAATCTGTGCACTCCTCTTCTGTAAGTGCAAAGATGAAAGAAAAATGGAGGGCTATTTGGGAGGGAAGGGTAAGATTGATCTTAGTGAGATAAATGGTAAGCACAACAATGTAGACCCAAGGATCTATACAGTGCTGTTTTGCACTCTACGTTCTGCTAACACCAAGCCAGTCTTGGCATTCAGGATCGTCTTCTTTACAAGCAAGAAACTGTTTCATCCTCCATTTCTAGCAATCTTTTTGCCCAGATCACGCTTTAAGTCTTAATAGTTTGAATTCCCATCCCACTCCACTTGTTTTAAAATCTGTTTCATTGGGCTGTCTGAAATCTGAGTGGTGGTGGTAGTCAGTAACTCAAATAATCACACATAACAATAGTGGTGTACAGAAAAGCATCTCTGAACACACAGAATGTTGAATCTTAAAATGATGTGCTACGGCAGCAGATCTTGAACATACAGAAATATACTCAGTGGCCACTTTTTTTTAGATACCTCTTGTACCTAATAAAGTAGCCACTGAGTGTCTGAGACAGCACGTTGAGAGTACCAATCAAAAATGGAGTTTGCTGTACTAGTACAACAAGCCTTACTTCACGTTTCTTCATAGACTGTCTGCCTTTTCAGTGGAACTGAGAGAAAATTTGTTTCAACTTGATACCTGTATAAATATGACGAGCAACAATAGTGAAAATGCAAAAAAAAAACTGCAGAGCTACAAAAGCTGGAAACTTGCAATAAGAAGACTCAGGTTGGGCAGCATTTACAGAGATGGAGAAAAAGCAGCCAGCATTTCAGGCCATTGAATTTTCATTCAAAGTTGATGATAATTCAGCACTTCAATTTTGCAATAAGATTGCAACATTATTGCTGTGATGAATAGTCAGAACAAAGTAATATACTTCAGATAGTTAAATCTTTACTGAACTGAAAGAGGAAAAGGGGATTAAGAGATTAAAAGCAAAGAGAATAAAAATACAGTGGATTCCGATTAATTACTTTACTTCATACTTTAGTGTTGCCAAACAATTGATACTAGAACGTACAATCATCACAGCGATATTTGATTCTGCGCTTTGCGCTCCCTGGAGTACAAATCGACAGTAAATATTAAAAATTTAAATTATAAATCATAAATAGAAAAGGGAAAGTAAGGTAGTGCAAAAAAACCGAGGCAGGTCTGGATATTTGGAGGGTATGGCCCAGATCCGGGTCAGGATCCGTTCAGCAGTCTTACTACAGTTGGAAAGAAACTGTTCCCAAATCTAGCCGTACGAGTCTTCAAGGTCCTGAGCCTTCTCCCGGAGGGAAGAGGGTTCAATTAATCGGGCAGACTCTTATTTGAGACAAGTCTGAAAGAACAAAACCTAATTGAGAAAATAGCTGCGATTTCTTTTGTTTATTTGGGATACTATGCTGATTAATTGGGACAGGAGACTGTTCTCAGTTTCTAACTGGCATCACTCATGTGCACTTGTGTAGCCATTAGACACAACACTGTGCTTAAAGCACAGTTTTTAAATAGCATCAGTTGCATGTGTTTGTGTTCAAGAAGTAGTGATTTTTGTCGCTGGTGAGAAATTCACAGTAAGACCATTCAGAACAGTTTTGCTCACTGCAGTTTCAAGCATTCAGGCATGGAAATACCAGAAATGGCTGAGAGTTAAAATGAAACTATTTCACTACTTAAAAAAGTTAGGAATTACAAAGAATTTCAAGTTATAATCAACTGTCTTGAATGATAGCTTTGGTTCCCATTGGATACTCAGCTCTCACCTGCGGCTCTAAGTAGCTGTTTACATGTGACACCCTGGTATGTCGCTTTGGCGGGCAGACTAAACCAGGTGGTGGTAGCCACTGGCCTCATTCCAGTGAAATGGGGACATGCCTGTCCTAAGCACGTAAAGTCAGCTGCAGCAGACTGGGCAGATGAGATCTACAGTGGCTATGATAATGTGGTTAACTGGATCAGCAAATTTGCAGATGACACCAAAATTGGGGATGTAGTGAACAGTGAGGAAAGCTATCATGGCTTATAGAGGGATCTGCATGAGCTGGAAAAAAAAATGGGCTGAAAATTGGGATGTGGAATTTAATGCAAACAAAGTGCAAGGGATCTGGGAATACAGGTCCATAATTTCGTGAAAGTGGCGTCACAGGTAGATAAGGTTCTTGCCACTTGGCCTTCGTAAATCGAAGTACTGAGTACAGGAGATGGGATGTTATGTTGAAGTTGTATAAAATGTTGGTGAGGCCTAATTTGGAGTATTGTGTGCAGTTTTGGTCACCTACATACAGGAAGGATGTAAACAAGATAAACAAAGAGTACAGAGAAAATTTATAAGGAGACCTAAGTTATGAGGCAAAATTGAATAGGTTAGGACTGTATTCTTCAGCAGATTAAGAGGAGATTTGATGGAGCTATACAAAATTATGAAGAGTACAGATATGGTAAATGCAAGCAGGCTTTTTCCACTGAGGTTGGGTGGGACTGCAACCAGAGGTCATTGGTTAAGAGTGAAAGGTGAGAAATTTAAGGGGCACGAGGGGAAACTTCTTCTCTCAGCAGGTTGTGAGAGTGTGAAACGAGCTGCCAGCACAGGTGGTGTAAACAAGCCAGATTTCAAGCGAAGTTTGGGTAGGTACTAAGATAGTAGAGATATGGAGGGCTATGGCCCCAGTGCAGGTCAATGGGAGTGGGCAGTTTAACTGGTTTCAGCAAACACTAGATGGGCCAAAAGGGCCTGTTTCTGTGTTGTACTTCTCTATGACTCTAAAGATATGTTGACTATCCCTCATCAGTCTTTGTTTATCCAAATACTCAAATACCTGATCTCTTAGAATACCTTCCAATGACTTTCCCACTACTATTGGCAGGCTCACCAGCCTATAATTTCCTGGTTTATTCTTGGAGCATTTGTTAAAAAACAGAACAACATTAGTAATCCTCCAATCCTGTAGTGCCTCACCTGTGGCTAAGGATGATTTAAATATCTATCCTATTGCACTTGCCTCCCATAGGGTCTGAGGGAACATCTCTTTGGACCCTGGGGATTAGTCCACCCTAATTTGCCTCAAGACAGCAAAAGGACCCTCTATTATCTACATAAGGTCCATGACCTCTGCTGCTTTGCTTCAATTTTATAGATTCTGTGTCCATCTCCTGAGTAAATTCAATGCAAAAAGTCCAATTAAGATCTCACCATCTCTTTGGCTCCATCAATAGATTACCATTCTGATCTTCCAGAGGACCAGTTTTGTCCCTGGCCATTAACATATCTGTAGAAACCCTTAGGATTTTTCTTCATCTAGTCTGCATGCCTTCCTTTAGCTCTCCTGATTTCCTTAAGTGTTCTCTCGCATTTCTCATACTTATCTAGTACCTCATTTGTTCCTACTTGTCTATACCTGCTATGCACCTTTTTTTCCCCCCTTAACCAGGCCCTCAATATCTCGAACCAAAGTTCCCTAAATCTGTTATCCTTGCCTTCTATTCTGACAGGAAATACAAGCTTTGTACTAGCAAGAGGAAATCTTATCAAGAAGGATGATTGGGGGGGGGGCGGGGGAGGAATCTCATTGAAGCCTTTCGAATGTTGAAAGGTCTAGACAGTAGATGTGGAAAGAATGTTTCCCATGCTAGGGGAGTCTAGGACAAGAGGACACAGCCTCAGGATAGAGGGGCATCCATCTGAAACAGATCCGGAGGAATTTCTTTAACCAGAGGGTGGTGAATTTGTGGAATTTGTTACCACAGGCAGGTGTGGAGACAAGCTTGTTGGGTGTATTTAAGGCAAAGATTTATAGGTTCTTGATTGGACAAGGAATCAAAGGTTATGGGGAGAAAGCCGGGGAGTGGGCTGAAGAGGGGGAGAAAAGGGTCAGCCATGATTGAATGGCAGAACAGACTCGATGGGCCAAATGGCCTAATCCTGCTCCTATGCCTTTTGGTTTTGGGGTCTTATCAAAATTTACCTTCAGAAGGCCTCCCACATACCATGTACATCTTTGCCGGAAAACGGCCTGTCCCAACCTTCATTTGCTGGATCTTTTATAATACTATCAAAATTGGCCTTTCTCCTATTTAGTATCTCAACCCGAGGACCAGACTTGTCCTTCTCCGTAATTACCTGAAACTAAGGCATTCTGATCACTAGTGTTACCCTACACAAACTTCTGTCACCTGCCGTGTCTCATTCCCGAACAGCAGATCAAGTATCACACACTCTCTCACTGGGACTTTTATGTATTGATTAACGAAACTTTCCTGAACACATTTACAAACTGTATTCCATCTAGTCCTTTCTATAGTATGGGAATTGCAGTTACTATGTGGAAAGTTAAAATCACCTTGTTTCTTGTAATAGTCTGCAATCTCTCTACAATTTTTTTCCTCTAAATTCAGTGGATTGTTGGATGGTCTGTAGCCTCATTAACCTTTTATTCCTCAGTTCCACCCATAAAGTCTCAATAAAAATGTTTTTCAGTCTGTCCTGACTGAGCATTGGTGTGACATTTTCCCTCACTAATAACACTACCCCTCCCCCTTTAATCCCTCCTGCTCTTACCATGTCTAAAACATTGGAACCCCGGAATTTTGAGCTGGCAATCTTGCCCCTCCTGCAACCAAGTCTCACTAATGGCTACAATATCATAATTCTAAGTGTTTCTCCATGCCCTGAGTTCATCTATCTCTCCTACAGTACTTGCATTGAAATATACGCAACTCTGCACATTAGTCCCATCATGCTCAACCTTTTGATTCCTGACCTTGAGGTCTTAATAACATCTGTCTCCACAACCACTCCACTATCTGTTCTGGCAGTCTGGTTCCCATCCCCCTGCAACTCTAGTTTTAAACCCCCCCGTGCAGTTTTACTAAACCTTTCCACTAGGCTATTAATCCTCCACCAGTTTAGGTGCAAACCATTTCTTCTGTAGAGGTTTCACCTTCTCTGGAAGAGAGCCCAACGATTCAAAAATCTGACACTCTCCCTCCTGCAGGAACTCCTTAGCCATGTACTAAGCTGTATAATCTTACTACTTCCGGCATCACCAGCATATGACACAAGTAGCAATCCTGAGATCACAATCCTTTTGGACGTCTTTTCCTCTAAGTTAGCACCTAACTCCCTAACTCACTTTGCAGAACCTCATTCCTCTTCCTATCTATGTCATTGGTACCTATATAGACCATGACCTTTGGTGGCTCATCCTCCAACTTAAGAATGCTGAGGACTCGATCTGAGATGTCCTGGATCCTGACTCTCGAGAGGCAACATAACATCTGAGAATCTCATTCTCATCCATAGAACCCTCTTTCTGTTCCTCTAACTAATGAATCCCCTCTCACCACAGCTTGCTTTTTCTCTCCCTTTTCTTTCTGAGCCATAGAGGCAGACTCAGTGCCAGAGACCTGACTGCTGTGGCTTTCCTCTGCAAGGTCATTCTCTCCCCCCAGCAGTTAGAAACATAGAAATGTAGAAAACCTGCAGCACAGTACAGGCCCTTCAGCCCACAATACTGTGCTGAACATGTACTTAACTTTAGAAATTACCTAGGGTTACCCATAGCCCTCTATTTTTCTAAGCTCCATGTACCTATCCAGGAGTCTCTTAAAAGAGCCTATCGAATCTGCCTCCGCCTCTGTCGACAGCAGCCCATTCCACGCACCCACCACTCTGTGATTTTTTTTTTAAAAAAACACTTACCCCTAACATCTCTGTACCTACTTCCAAGCACCTTAAAAATGTGCCCTCTCGTGTTAGCCATTTCAGCCCTCTGACTATCCACACAATCAATGCCTGTCATCATCTTGTACATCTCTGTCAGATCATCTACATTGTGTAGGCCATGTTGTTAATGTGTCCAACACCAGACTCCTAAAACAAACACTACTGAGCTAGACTTGAAAATGTGTTTCCAAGTGCATAAAGAAAAATGTTCAATGATGTGCTCAATGCCTCTTTAAGAAATGCAACATCATTGCTGACTGTTGGGAATTCCATGTCTACTTGGAGTAGAGAAGTTTGTCAGGTGGTGCAGTACTTAAGTTACTTCCATGTGCTCCTAGTTCACGCATTTGGTTTTCAATAGCACCCCTTTCACTTTAAAATATGTTGTTAAAGGAACATAGGCATAATTTTTTTTTGAACCTTTGATTGAGACAAGGAATTATTTATCCTTAGATGGCCTCAAACTGAGAAAATGTGTAAAAGTTAACCCAGAGTAACATATGGCAACATTGATTGCAAAATGATCCCTGTTTTCTGTATAGAGAAAGAAACTGAATCTACATTTTGTTTAAAGCTCTTTGTCAGAACTACAATGTTAGTCATGTTGTGCATTCCCCAGTGGTGTTTTGCTAATATTGGTCATGAGCCTCATTTAAATTGAAATAAAATGCTGTTTTGTATTATTAATTTTTCATGCAGGATAAGTTATAAATTTACCTTTTATTTTTCAGAAACGTTCCAAAGGGCAAATAATGTTGGACCGGGTGTGTGAACAAATCAATTTATTAGAAAAAGATTACTTCGGTCTCACTTTTCGGGATACTGCTGGTGAGAAGGTACATTATAAATTTAAATGTTCATATCTCTAGGTAAAGTTAACTAAAATGGGAGGATTTTAAAATGGAATAGAAAATCTATCTCCGTCACTGAGGAACAAACTAGTTTAAAATCCATTACTTGTTGAAACACATTTATCTTTACAAATAGAATACTGCAAATTTTTAAACACAAAAAGTAGTAGTTGTTCAGTTGCTGTAGAAAAATTGACAATCTAAAGTAACCAAATACTTGAAAGCCAGGATCTGCCTTGTTTATGGATTAGTTGTGTCACTTTTTTTTTTGCAAAGGAGATGAATGTTTTGCCATCTCAGCATAACTTGGTTGGGAATATTTTATAAAAAGATTAATTGATAGATTCCTGATCAGTAAGGACATCAAAGATTGCGAGAAGATAGAATGTGGTCGAGAGGGATAATAAATCAGCCATAATTGAATGGCAAAGAAGACTTTAATTGAATGGCTTAATTTTGCTCTTTTCTGATGGTCTTATAGTCTTGTTATGGATGCTAGAAATTAAATTAGCTGAACATTGAATATGTCCAGTGGTTCAGGCTGCACTTGTGTGAAGCTGTTAACATCTTGGGTTACTACAGAAAATGTACACCATCCTCTGTTTGCTGTACTGTCCCAATAAAAATAGAGGTAAGAATGGATGTGAGATGAAAATTTAGGTGACAATTGGGCAAAATATGATGTAGTTAAAAAGTAAATGAACTTGTTTATTCAATATATGTTTAATCTGGTCGGTGTGCAAGAGACGGTATCTTAGGCAATGGATAAGATATTCCAATTTGAAAGAAATTCAAAAAATTCTTGTTTCACTTGAACGGATCATTGGACATCTTGGCCATTGGGGAAAAAGAAGGCAGTAAGGAATGAATGGCATTTATTGTGATTGTATGAAAAGCAGTGGGAGAAAATGGTGTGTTCATAAAGTAGTCCAAGGTGTCATGTAGGCAACATTCTCCTTAGAATGCTGGAAAGGAGGATGAAAATGTGATTGGTGTGAATATTGTCCTTACTTTACATCCTTAAAATCTTTTGGAGGTGATTGTAAAAAGTGATTTTTTTTTTGTAACTAGGAAGGAACAATTGGATTAAGTGATTTCAACTAAAGCTCTAAACTGTTTCAAGAACATTTCAATACTAAGTATATTGCAAAAGTGGGTTAAAATGGGAAGCATTTTTGAAGTGAATATTTCAACTTTTTGAAATGTTAATTGAAATAACCATGGCAAGTTTTGCAGACAATGGTTAGTATGTGCAATATTTTCAGTATGTGCACTGTGCAGATGGGGGAAGAGATGCCTGAGAAAGAAGAAATTTTGCTTTGTGTTAACAGTTCAAGATTCAATGATATTTATATCTTGGAAGTGCTTGTTAATAATTATATTAAACATTTGGCACTGAAGGTCAGAAAGAAAAGCATAGGATTTGGAAGTGTCAAATATCTAATGAAGTTCAAGCACTTTCCCAAAATATTACTTAAATATGTTCACTGTTTCCATTTATCACCAAGAATTTCAGTCACTCTGTTGGAAACAAAATGAAGAAAATCCAGTAATAAAAGATCTGCAATAGATCTCTGTCATTAGCTTTCAGTTCCATTTTCCCTCATTCACTTCATGTCGATGGATTTCAAGGAAAATTATTTTTCTTAACTACTGCAAATAAAGCAAATCCTGCAGTTGAACTGCTCCTTGAGTAAAGATGTTGCCCTTCTCCCCCATCCCCCGCACTATCTTGAAAATATTTTTGCTTGTAGTTCTTCCATGTGCTGTGTGGATTGTCTAAGTTTTAAATCAAAAATAAACGATATTCATTTTGCTGTTTTCTATTTATGGTTTTAAGATAGAATTTGAAAAAAATAATAATTGCACAAACTTTGATTTTGAACAGGATGAGTGCAGGCAAATAAATTGTGGTTTTTAAAAAAACTATATATCCCAGCTTAGTTCTTGTAATGTGACTTGGAAAATGTACTATCCTGAGTTGTAGGTGTTAACAAGAATTTGCAATATAGTTCAAAATGATCTGTCTTCCTTGCACTGATTGTTAGACGATAGAAGCTATTGTTACTACTTGGCACAGCTTGGACCTTTTTGCCTCTCCTCCCCTGCAGTGACTGTTTTTGACTCCATGTTAAAATGCTAAAAATCTTTGACTTCCAGTCTGCTTTGCTGAATACTCGATAATCTATTCTTCTCATTCAGTTGCCACAGGCAGCTACTTATTAACCAGCTGTTCTTTTCAGCTGCAGCTCGATAGAATGCAAGCTGCATAGCTGCATACCAAGCACCCTTTAGATGTTACATAAGACTGGCCTCCAGATTAGTAGAGGGGAGTTTATAGTTAACCAAGACATGAGTGTTGTGAAGTACTCCATTTTACTTGATCTGTCTCCTAATTAGTGTTAACGTTGAGTTTTTCAGGATGTACAGTATTAAAATGAATTGAAGAATGTTACAGTTCATTGAAGTGGTAGAGGTCTGGGGAAGAAGTATTTTGTGGAATTTTTGTACCAGAATTAATAAATGCATTTTTAACTTTATTAATAAAGTTCATTTTCATGAGATTATTTTCAATATTTTAAATAACTTAATGGAAAGAGACAATGTGAATATATGGGTCTATTTTGATATCTGAATGCATGAGTACATGGAAAATCTTATGTTGCACTCTTAAGTGGAAAATGTGAATACAATATAAATGTTGAAGAATCAGTTGGATTGTAGTTAGTTTCTAGTCCTGCATTGCCGCAAGCATTTTTAAGCCATTAATATTATGGTAGATACACTATCTTCAATAATGGTTGAAGTAATTTAAAATTTTGAAAAATAGTGTATTTAAAGAAGACACTTGTGTAATTAAGGTCCTTTAGGTACAAATGCATAGCAGGTATAGGAAAGTAGGAACAAATGAGATGCTTATGGAGTACAAGAAATGCAAGAGAACAAGGTGAAGGGAGAATCCTAAAAGTTTCTACAGGTCTGTTGAGAGCAAAAGAACTGCAAGGGACAATATTGATCCTCTGAAAGACCAGAATGGTAATCCATGTGTGGAGCCAAAACAGACAGAGGAGATCTTAAATGAATTCTTTGCGTTTGTATTTACCCAGACGAGGAATACAGAGTCTATAGAAGTGAGGCAAAGTTTCATCAACTTCATGGACCCTGTACAGGTTACAGAGGAAGAGGAGGCATTTGCTACCTTGAGGCAAATCAGGGTAATAAAACCCCAGCACCTGACAAGGTGGTCCCTCGGACCCTATGGGAGACAAGTGCAGAAATGACAGGATCCTAGCAGAGATATTTTTAAAACATCCTTGGTGGCAGGAGGGGTACTGGAGGATAGCCAATGTTAATCCACTGTTTAAAAATGTCTCTAAATAGAAACCAGTAAACTATAGACTGGTGAGTCTGACATCAGTTGTGGGAAAGTTATTGGAATGTATTCTGAGGGATCAGATATAAGTATTTGGATAGACGTGGACTGATTAAGGATAGTCAGCATCGCTTCGTGTGTGGTAGGTCATGTCTGACCAATCTTAGAGTTTTGGAGGAAGCTACTAGGAAAGTGAATGAAGACAAGGCAGTGTATGTTATCTACATGGACTTTAGTAAGGCATTTGACGAGGTACTGCATGGGAGGCTGGTCGAGAAAGTTCAGTCGCTCGGCATTCAGGATGAGGTAGTAAATTGAGTTAGACATTGGCTTTGTGGGAGAAGCCAGAGGGTTGTAGTAGAGGCTTTCCTCTCTGTCTGGAGTCCTGTGACTAGAGGAGTGCCGCAGTGATCAGTGCTGGTCCATTGTTGTTTGTCATCTGTGTCAATGATCTGGATGATAATGTGGTTAATTAGATCAGCAGATTTGCAGATGACACCAGGATTGGGGTGTAGCGGAGTGATAAACGCTATCGTGGTTTGCAGAGAGATCTGCATCAGCTGGAAAAATCGGCTGAAAAATGGCAGATTAATTTAATGCAGACGAGTGCGAAGTTTTGCACTTCGGTAAGACCAACCACGGTAGGTTGCCATGTCTGGAGGACCTGAATTATAAGGAAAGATTGAATTGGTTAGGACTGAATTCTTTAGAATGTAGAAGATTGAGAGGTACAGTATACAAAATTGAGGGTTCTAGATAGGGTAAATGCGAGCAGCTTTTTCCATTGAGTTTGGGTAGGACTACAACCAGAGGTCATGAGTTGAGGGTGAAAGGTGAGAAGTTTAAGGGAACATGGGAAATTTCTTCACTCAGGGTCGTTAGAATATGGAATGAAGTTTAAGAGAAGTTTGGATAAGTACATGGATAGTAGGGATAAGGAGGGGTATGGTTCCGGTACAGGTCAATGGGAGTAGGCAGTTTAATGGTTTTGGCATGGACTAGATGGGCCGAAGGGCCTATTTCTGTACTGTACTCTATTACTGTTACATTTGCAAGAATTTTTCTGAATTAGATTCATTCTAATGTGCTGTTGTTTGTCTCTTTTAGAATTGGTTGGACCCTGTGAAGGAAATAAAGAAACAAATTCGAAGTAAGTATGCTGTTGCATGATCTGCCAAAGTTGACTAGGGGCGTTGAAGATTAATATGGATATGCCTTCACTGTCATCTTGCATGCCATGCAGGTTGTTCTAGAAATGACCACACTAATGGAGTCAGATGTAAAGGGTTCTTTTTAGTAATGTACATAGAGTTTTATGTTACTGATAATGTTGCTGTACTGAGCATGTTGTGCAAATTCCTGCCCTACACATTGCTGTACTGGGAATTCCTCTGCTGGGAAACTGGCATGAATGCAGCAATGATTCATCCAGACGTTTCAGAAGGCTGATGTTGGAATGAGCAATGCAATTGCTTTGCACTGAGATGTGGATTTAGGCTGCACTCTGGCCAGCACTGTGACTGAACATAAGATCTCATATTTGAATGATATCAAGAGGAATTCTACAAGTGTCAAATGTAAGCTAACTGTTCCTTGTGTTGATAGGCCTATTGAATCTAATGGTCTTTGTCACCACCACATGTTGGTTGTAATGGAAGCTTCTGTCTCTCCCTTTCTGTTAGGCTGCGCAGCTGTGCTGAGCCTGGTGGTTTCTCTATCAGTGCCTTAAATGAAAATATGTTAGATCAGGCACAAATCATTGGAAGGAGTCACAGATGAGAGAGTTTTTTTTTTGGAGAGAAAGAGAAAACCCCATTAAATCGAACCTGTCTCTCTCATCTTGTTCCTGTTGTTGATGTATGTGGAGCAAAAAAAGTACTGACTACCAAAGTTTTCAACTTGAAGTTGGTAAACTGAACGCAATAAATTTTTTAGGCATATTGAAGACAATTCTTAAAGAAAATGGCTTAATTATGAACTCTATCTGCACTTTAGCAAATGTCATGTAAGGAATACCATAGGCATTATATAGAAAATAATTGTTCTATATAATCACGTGTTTTAATTATCCTTGTGAAAGCGGTTTACTAACCACCCCAATTTCCATGAGAATAAACTTTTTTTGTAAAAATGTGTTTAAGAGCTTATAATATTTCCTTCTCCCCAGCATGACTGATTAGTGGGGTAGGGGGCCGGGGTGGGTGAAAGTCAGCAGATGAAGATTTGTTTGTGGATTGAGTGTTATCAATTTATCAGTTATCAATTTTCATGCTTGATTTTGCTGCACTACAACTTGCTGAAATTGAGTAGTTATATGTCTTAGGCTGGCACATCGAAGCATTTAAAACCACTTTTTTCTGTTGTCACATGTCATTTAAAATAAGAATTGTATGTAATTACAGGTTGTCCTTGGCACTTTTACTTCAATGTAAAATTCTACCCCCCTGATCCTTCACAGCTAACTGAAGACATCACAAGGTATAAATTTATCAGATTAATTCAATTCTTTTGAATGTTATAAATGTTGAAATCAATGTTTTTAATAAAATTTTTATGGCATATTATAAGTATGTTTTATTTGTATGTTCTAAATATGTTCTAGTGTAAGAGATTTTTGGTGAAATAATTTGAATTTCTTCAAATCTGCTAGTATTGACAGGCTTGATATTCAAGCATTAAAAATATTAAAATGTATTTCAGGTCAGTACAGAGATAAGTTGTCCAAATCTAGCTGCATATGCCCAACTAATCCAATTTGCCAGTATTTGGCCATTCAAACCAATATAAGCCCAGAATGTACATCTGCACATGCTGCGAGTCTTTGACTCACTAAGTGACATGTGGTGCTGCATCTGTCGCAATGTTGTATCCCTGTGGTAGATCTAGGTCTTGTTGCAATTTTTCAGTATAACGCTTGGGGAAATTGGTGTTCTAATCATAGAACAAACCTAGAACCATTGTTGAAATTGATTAAATGTAAAACCTTGGATCTGATAGATTTCAAAGGGGATTCTACTCGTGTTAAATGTGAGGGAAAGGGTTTTTAAAATTATTTTAATTTTGAATGTTTCAAGTTATTTTGAAGTTTCTGGTCTACATTTTAAAGTAATTATTTTAATACAATTTTAGTTATTTTTGAATGATTATGATAGTCACATCCACTTTGAAATGGGGCAAGTTTGAACGCCAGTGTTATCTTCTGCCAAAAGCCTTGGGGATTTCTAAAGGTGCCTTTATGGTCTGTCAACTGAGACTGAATCATTTGCCAGTTATAAGTGGCTAATTCAGAATGGGGTGCAGGGAGAAGAGGTGGTCATCTTGGGGGATATTGCATATGAAAACAATAAAAATAAATCATTCCCAAAAATGAAACTATTCTTACTGTCTTTATCCCCTTCTTGTAGAGCAATTGCATTTGTCCTTCCTCTTTTTCAATAGTTCTGCAAATTTTACTTTTCAATGTTTCAGGTTATTTTGAAGTTTCCAGTCTACATTTTTAAAGTAAATATTTTAATACAATTTTAGTTATCTTTGAATGTTTATAATATTAGTCACATCCAACTTTGAAATGAGGGAAATGAGAGAATGGTGGCATGGACTAAACCTCTTCCCACCCTGCTAGTTGCCATCCCCTTCTCTCAATTCCTCCATCTCTGCCAGTTCTGCTCTCAGGATGAGGCTTTTGATTTGAACTAAGGTTCAAAGAAAAGGTGTTTTCCTTCCTTCATCAACGCTGCCCTCACCCGCATCTCTTCCATTTCGCATATATCTGCTCTCACCCATCCTCCCACCACATCACCAGGGATAAGGTTCCACTTGTCCTCACCTACCACCCCACCAGCCTCCATGTCCAGCACATTGTTTTTCTGTGACTTCTGCCATCTTCAACGGGATCCCACCACCAAACACATCTTTCCCCCTCTTTGCCCCCTCTTCCACCCCCCCGCCCAACGTTCTTCTTTCTACAGGGATTACTCCTTACACAACCCTCTTGTCGGTTCATCCCTCCCCACTGAGCTTCCACCTGGCACTTATACTTGCAAGCAGAATAAGTGCTACACCTGCCTCTTCACCACCTCCTCACTACCATTTAAGACCCCAAACTGAGGTGGATGGTATACTGTATCCAGTGTTCCTGGCGTGGCCTCCTGTATATCTGTGAGACCTGACGTAGATTGGGAGACCGCTTCTTTGAGCATCTATGCTTCATCCGCCAGAAAAAGCGGAATATCCCAGTGGCCACCCATTTTAATTCCACTATCCATTCCCATTCTGATATGTCAGGCATGGCCTCCTTTACTGTCGTGATGA
This sequence comes from Mobula birostris, assembly GCF_030028105.1. Lineage (NCBI taxonomy): Eukaryota > Metazoa > Chordata > Chondrichthyes > Myliobatiformes > Myliobatidae > Mobula > Mobula birostris. The sequence continues at coordinate 222,856,983 of NC_092371.1, forward strand.
GGCCACTCACAGGTTGGAAGAGTAACACCTTGTATCCCATCTGGGTAGCCTCCAACCTGATGGCATAAACATCAATTTCTCAAATTTCTGGTAATGCGCCCTCGCCCCCACCATTCCCCATTCCTATTTCCCCTCTCAACTTCTCACCTTACCTGCCCATCATCTGGTGCTCCTTCCCCTTTTCTTTTTTCCATGGGCTCCTGTTTTCTCCCATCAGACTCCCCCTCTCCAGCCCTGTATCTCTTCCACCAATCAACTTCCCAGCTCTTTATTTCACCCATAAGATATAGGAGCAGAATTAGGCCACCTGGCCCATAGAGTCTGCTATGCATCTCTGTTTTGAAAGGCCGTCCCTCTATCCTGGGGCTATGCACTCTTGCCCTAGACTCTTGTACAATGGGAAACACCCTTTCCACATCTACTCTGCCTAGGCTTTTCAACATTCGAAAGGTTTCAATGAGATCCACCCCCCCCCCCCAATCCTTCTGAATTCCAGCGAGTACAGACCGAGAACCATCAAACGTTCCTCATATGATAACCCTTTCATTCCTGGAATCATCCTTGTGAACCTCCTCTGGACCCTCTCCAATGCTAGCATATCTTTTCTAAGATGAGGGGTCCAATACGCAAAGGTGAGGTGTCACCAGTGCCTTATTAAGCCTCAGCATCACATCCTTGCTCTTGTATTCTAGACCTCTTGAAATGAATGCACTTGCCTTTCTCAACACTGACTCAACCTGCAAGTTAACCTTCAGGGTGTTCTGCACAAGGATTCCTAAGTCCCTCTGCATCTCAGATACCTGGATTTTCTCCTCATTTAGAAAATAGTCTGCACATTTATTTCTACTGCCAAAGTGGTATTTCATTTGCCACTTTCTTGCCCATTCTCCTAATCTGTCTAAGTCCTTCTGCATCCTACCTGTTTCCTCAACACTATCTGCCCCTCCACCAATCATCGTATCATCTGCAAACTTGGCAACAAAGCCATCTGTTCTATAATCTAAATCATTTATACACAGCATAAAAAGAAGTGGTCCCAACACCGACCCCTGTGGAACACCGCTAGTCACTGACAGCCAACCAGAAAAGAATCCTTTTATTCCCACTCGCCAACTCCTACCAGTCAGTCAATACTCTAACCATGTTAGTAACTTTCCTGTAATACCATGGGCTCTTAACTTGATAGCAGCCCCGTGTGGCACCTTGTCAAAGGCCTTCTGAAAGTCCAAATATACAACATCCACTGCATCCCCTTTATCTATCCTACTTGTAATCTCCTCAAAGAATTCCAATAGGTTTGTCAGGCAGGATTTTCCCTGAAGGAAACCATGCTGACTTTGTCCTGTCTTGTTCTGTGTCACCAAGTATTCTATCACCAGGCTCTTAGAGTGGAGTAACATTTGCAGTTTTCCAGTCCTCTGGCACCATGCTAGATTGCAGTGATTTTTGAAAGATCATTTCTAATGCCACCACAATCTCTAATGCTACCTCTTTCAGAACCCTAGGTGCAGTTTCTCTGGTCCGGGTGATTTATGTATCTTTGGGTCTTTTCAGCTTTTTGAGCACCTTCTCTCTTGTAACAGTAACTACACCCACTTCTCTTCCTTCACACAGTACAACATGAGACATACTGCTAGTGTCTTCCACTGTGAAGACTGATGTAAAATACTCATTTAGTTCATCAGCCATCTCCTTGTACCCCGTTATTATTTCTCCTGCCTCATTTTCTAGCAGTGCTATATCCACTCTCATTTCCCTTTTATTATTAACTTATTTGAAAAAAAACTTTTGCTATCCACTTTGATATTATTTGCTAGCTTGCCTTTATATTTCATCTTTTCTCTTCTAATGATTTTTTTCTAATGTAGGTTTTTAAAAACTTCCCAATCATCTATCTTCCCACTAATTTTTGCTTTGTTGTATGCCCTTTCTTTTGCTTTTTCAATAGTGTTGACTTCCTTTGTCAGCCATGGTTGTACTATTTTACCATTTGAGAGCTTCTTCATTTTTGGAATACATGTGTCCTGCATCTTCCTCATTTTTCCCAGAAATGCATGCCATTGCTGCTCTGCTGACATCCCTGCCAGCAGCTCCTTCTTTAATTAACTTTAGCCAGCTACTCTCTCATACCACTGTAATTTCCCTTATCCACTGAAATACTGCTACGTCAGACTTTACTTTCTCCCTATCAAATTTCAAGTTGAACACAATCATATTGTGATCACTGGTTCCTAGGGGTTTGTTTACCTTAAGGTCACTAATCGCCTCTAGTTCATTACATAACATTCAATCCAATATAGCTGATCCCTTAGTAGGCTCAATGACAAACAGCTCTAAAATGCTCTCTAGGTATTCAACAAACTCACTTTCTTGAGATCCATTACCACCCTGATTTTCCCAACCTACCTGCGTGTTAAAATCTCCCATGACAACCATCACATTGCCCTTCTGACTCACCTTCCTGTTGCAACCTGTGGTCTGCCTCCCAGCCACTGTTGGGAGGCCTGTATATAACAGTGAGGACCAAGAAGGTTTGGACAAGGGAATCACAGGAGCGCTTACAGGACTGCTTTAAATCAGTGGACTGGACTGTATTCAGGGATCCATCTTTGAATCTGGATGAGTATGCTGCAGTTGTTACTGACTTCATTAAAACCTGTGTGGATGAGTGTATGCCTACAAAGACTTACTGTAATTCCCAAACCATTCAAGTCTAGTAACCCAGGCCTGTACCAGAAAAACAGTTATGATTTGCAGAGGGCTATTTCAAGGGTGAAGAGACAATTTCGAATGAGGCTGGAGGCGATACCAGATGCACGGCAACTCTGGCAAGGTCTGCAAGACATTACTTCCTACAAAGCGAAACCCAGTAGTATGAATGGCAGCGATGCTTCACTACCAGATGAACTCAACGCCTTCTATGCACACTTTGAAAGGGAGAATACAACTACAGCTGTGAAGATCCCTGCTGCACCTGAGGACTCTGTGATCTCCGTTTCAGAGGCAGATATTAGACTGTCTTTAAAGAGAGTGAACCCTCGCAAGGCAGAATGTCCCGATGGAGTACCTGGTAAGGCTCTGAAAACCTGTGCCAACCAACTAGCGGGAGTTTTCAAGATCATTTTCAACCTCACTACTTCAAAAGGCAGCAATCATACCAGTGCCCAAGAAGAATAATGTGGGCTGCCTTAATGACTGTTGCCCAGTAGCACTCACATTGACAGTGATGAAATGCTTCGAGAGGTTGGTTATGACTAGACTACACTCCTGCCTCAGCAAGGACCTGGACCCATTGCAATTTGCCTATCACCACAATAGGTCAACAGCAGGCGCAATCTCAATGGCTCTCCGCAGGGCGTTAGAACACCTGGATAACATAAACACCTACTTCAGGATGGTAGCATTTAATACCATCATTCCCATAATCCTGATTGAGAAGTTGCAGAACCTGGGCCTCTGACCTCCCTCTGCAATTGGATCCTTGACTTCCTAACTGGGAAACCACTGTCTGTATGGATTGGTGATAACATATCCTCCTTGCTGACGATCAACACTGGCGCACCTCAGGGATGTGTGCTTAGCCCACTGCTCTACTCTCTGTATACACAAGACTGTGTGGCTAGGCATAGCTCAAATACCATCTATAAATTTGCTGATGATACAACCATTGTTGGTAGAATCTCAGATGATGACAAGGAGGCATACAGGAGTGAGATATGCCAACTAGTGGAATGGTGCTGCAGCAACAACCTGGCACTCAACGTCAGTAAGATGAAAGAGCTGATTGTGTACTTCAGGAAGAGTAAGACGAAGGAGCACATACCAATCCTCGTAGAGGGATCAGAAGTAGAGAGAGTGAACAGCTTCAAGTTGCTGGGTGTCAAAATCTCTGAGGATCTAACCTGGTTCCAACATATCGATGTAGTTATAAAGACAGCAAGATAGCAGCTGTACTTTATTAGGAGTTTGAAGCGATTTGGCAAGTCAACAAATACACTCAAAAACTTCTATAGTTGTACTGTGGAGAGCATTCTGACAGGCTGCATCACTGTCTGGTATGGAGGGGCTACTGCACAGAACTGAAAGAAGCTGCAGAAGGTTGTAAATCTAGTCAGCTCCATCTTGGGCACTAGCCTACAAAGTACCCAGGACATCTTTAGAGAACGGTGTCTGAGAAAGGCAACGTCCATTATTAAAGACCTCCAGCTCCCAGGGCATGCCCTTTTCTCACTGTTGCCATCAGGTAGGAGGGACAGAAGCCTTGAAGGCACACACTCAGCGATTCAGGAACAGCTTCTTCCCCTCTGCCATCTGATTCCTAAAAGGACATTGAAGCTTTGGACACTAACTCACTTTTTAAAAAAAAATATGCAGTATTTCTGTTTTTGCACATTCTTTTAAATCTATTCAAAAATGTAATTGATTTAATTACATATGTAATTATTTATTTTTATGTTTTATTATTTTTTTCTCTCTCTGCTCTATTATTTATTGCATTGAACTGCTGCTAAGTTAACAAATTTCACGTCACATGTCGGTGATAATAAACCTGATTTTGATAACTGACATCAATGTCCTTTTACCCTTGCAGTTTCTTAAATCAACCCACAAGGATTCAACATCTTCCGATCCTGTGTCACATATTTCTATTGATTTGATGCCATTCTTTACCAGTAGAGCCACACCACTCCCTCTGCTTACCTTCCTATTTCTTGGATATAATGTGTAACCATGGGCATTTAGCTCCCAACTACAACCATCCTTCAGCCACGATTCAGTGATGTCCACAACATCATACCTGGCAATCTGTAATAGTGCAACAAGATCATCCACCTTATTTCTTGTACTATGCACGTATAGATACAACACTTTGAGTACCATATTTGCTGTCCTTTCTGACTGCATCCCTAATGATTTGATACTCAGTCTGTTGGCTGCAACTAAGTCCTATCAACTGCCCGCCCTTCTGACAATCTGACTGCACACTATCTTTACTTTTTTACTATCCGTCCTTTCCTGAGTCCCTTCACTCCAGTTCCCACTCCTCTGTCAAGTTAGTTTAAACCCTCCCCAAAAGCTCTAACAAACCTGCCTGTGAGAATATTGGTCCCCTTCGGGCTCAGGTGCAACCTGTCACTTTTGAACAGGTCATACCTCTCCCAAAAGAGATCCCAGTTATCCAAGAAGGGGCAGAAGACGCTGGTGGGAGTTGTGTACAGGCCACCTAACAGTAGTAGTGAGGTCGGAGATGGTATTAAACAGGAAATTAGAGATGTGTGCAATAAAGGAACAGCAGTTGTAATGGGTGACTTCAATCTACATGTAGATTGGGTGAACCAAATTGGTGAAGGTGCTGAGGAAGAGGATTTCTTGGAATGTATGTGGGATGGTTTTTTGAACCAACATGTCGAGGAACCAACTAGAGAGCAGGCTATTCTAGACTGGGTTTTGAGCAATGAGGAAGGGTTAATTAGCAATCTTGTCGTGAGAGGCCCCTTGGGTAAGAGCGACCATAATATGATGGAATTCTTCATTAAGATGGAGAGTGACATAGTTAATTCAGAAACAAAGGTTCTGAACTTAAAGAGGGGTAACTTTGAAGGTATGAGATGTGAATTAGCTAAGATAGACTGGCAAATGACACTTAAAGGATTGACAGTGGATATGCAATGGCAAGCATTTAAGGATTGCATGGATGAACTACAACAATTGTTCATCCCAGTTTGGCAAAAGAATAAATCAAGGAAGGTAGTGCACCCGTGGCTGACAAGAGAAATTAGGGATAGTATCAATTCCAAAGAAGCAGCATACAAATTAGCCAGAAAAAGTGGCTCACCTGAGGACTGGGAGAAATTCAGAGTTCAGCAGAGGAGGACAAAGGGCTTAATTAGGAAGGGGAAAAAAGATTATGAGAGAAAACTGGCAGGGAACATAAAAACTGACTGTAAAAGCTTTTATAGATATGTAAAAAGGAAAAGACTGGTAAAGACAAATGTAGGTCCCCTACAGACAGAAACAGGTGAATTGATTATGGGGAGCAAGGACATGGCAGACCAATTGAATAATTACTTTGGTTCTGTCTTCACTAAGGAGGACATAAATAATCTTCCAGAAATAGTAGGGGACAGAGGGTCCAGTGAGATGGAGGAACTGAGCGAAATACATGTTAGTAGGGAAGTGGTGTTGGGTAAATTGAAGGGATTAAAGGCAGATAAATCCCCAGGGCCAGATGGTCTGCATCCCAGGGTGCTTAAGGAAGTAGCCCAAGAAATAGTGGATGCATTAGTGATAATTTTTCAAAACTCGTTAGATTCTGGATTAGTTCCTGAGGATTGGAGGGTGGCTAATGTAACCCCACTTTTTAAAAAAGGGGGGAGAGAGAAACCGGAGAATTATAGACCGGTTAGCCTAACGTCGGTGGTGGGGAAACTGCTGGAGTCAGTTATCAAAGATGTGATAACAGCACATTTGGAAAGTGGTGAAATCAGCGGACAAAGTCAGCATGGATTTGTGAAAAGAAAATCATGTCTGACGAATCTCATATAATTTTTTGAGGATGTAACTAGTAGAGTGGATAAGGGAGAACCAGTGGATGTGGTATATTTGGATTCTCAAAAGGCTTTTGACAAGGTCCCACACAGGAGATTAGTGTGCAAACTTAAGGCACACGGTATTGGGGATAAGGTATTGATGTGGATAGAGAATTGGTTAGCAGACAGGAAGCAAAGAGTGGGAATAAATGGGACCTTTTCAGAATGGCAGGCAGTGACTAATGGGGTACCGGAAGGCTCAGTGCTGGGACCCCAGTTGTTTACAATATATATTAGTTACTTGGATGAGGGAATTAAATGCAGCATCTCCAAGTTTGCGGATGACACGAAGCTGGGCGGCAGTGTTAGCTGTGAGGAGGATGCTAAGAGGATGCAGGATGACTTGGATAGGTTGGGTGAGTGGGCAAATTCATGGCAGATGCAATTTAATGTGGATAAATGTGAAGTTATCCACTTTGGTGGCAAAAATAGGAAAACAGATTATCTGAATGGTGGCCGATTAGGAAAAGGGGAGGTGCAACGAGACCTGGGTGTCATTATACACCAGTCATTGAAAGTGGGCATGCAGGTACAGCAGGCGGTGAAAAAGGCGAATGGTATGCTGGCACTTATAGCGAGAGGATTCGAGTACAGGAGCAGGGAGGTACTACTGCAGTTGTACAAGGCCTTGGTGAGACCACACCTGGAGTATTGTGTGCAGTTTTGGTCCCCTAATCTGAGGAAAGACATCCTTGCCATAGAGGGAGTACAAAGAAGGTTCACCAGATTGATTCTTGGGATGGCAGGACTTTCATCTGAAGAAAGACTGGATGAACTGGGCTTGTACTCGTTGGAATTTAGAAGATTGAGGGGGGATCTGATTGAAACGTATAAAATCCTAAAGGGATTGGACAGGCTAGATGCAGGAAGATTGTTCCCGATGTTGGGGAAGTCCAGAACGAGGAGTCACAGTTTGAGGATAAAGGGGAAGCCTTTTAGGACCGAGATTAGGAAAAACTTCTTCACACAGAGAGTGGTGAATCTGTGGAATTCTCTGCCACGGGAAACAGTTGAGGCCAGTTCATTGGCTATATTTAAGAGGGAGTTAGATATGGCCCTTGTGGCTACGGGGATCAGGAGGTATGAAGGGAAGGCTGGTGAAGGGTTCTGAGTTGGATGATCAGCCATGATCATAATAAATGGCGGTGCAGGCTCGAAGGGCCGAATGGCCTACTCCTGCACCTATTTTCTATGTATGTTTCTATGTAAGAACCTTAACCCTGCCCTCTGCACCAGCTTCTCAGCCACACATTTATTCACTAACTCATCCTGTTTCTACCCTCACTGACGCGTGGCACAGGCAGCAATCCAGAAATTACTACCTGGGAGGTCCTGCTTCTCAGCTTTCTACCAAGCTCTCTAAATTCTCTTTTCAGGACTTCATTTCTTTTTTCTTCCTGTGTCATTGGTACCAATATGCTCCCCCTTCCTCTCCAAAATGTTGTAGATGCAATCTGAGACTCCCTGACCCTGGCACCTGGAAGGCAACATGCCATTTGGGTGTCCTGTTCACATCCACCGAATCTCCTGTTTGTTCCCCTCACTATCAAGTCCGCTATTACTACCAATCCCTTCTTGTCTCTCTTCCCCTTCTGCACCATGGACCCATGCTTGGTGCCTGTAACCTGGTTGCCGTGGCATTCTCCCGGGAGGTCATCCCCCACAAAAAGTATACATTGTTTTTGAGGGGAATGGCCACAGGGGCGCTCTGCTCTAACTGCCTACAGCCGGCCCTCCTTATTCGCGAGTTCCGCATGTGCGAGTTCAACCAACCGCAAATCGAGAAATCCTGGAAGTGCTCTTCCAGCACTTGTTGTTCGAACATGTACAGACTTTTTTTTCTTGTCATTATTCCCTAAACAATACAGCATAACAACTACTTACGTAGCATTTACATTGTATTAGGTATTATAAGTAATCTAGAGATGATTTAAAGTGTACGGGAGGATGTACGTAGGTTATCGTGGATCGGGAACGAAAAAAAATCCGGAACTTGTCTTACTAAGTAAGTCGGAACAGGTACATCCGGTATTATTTAGCATCAGTTAGTCAAACGTTTGTCTTAGTATATAGTATATATTTTACTTTTCTATGCATATAAAATATTTAAGAATCATATGTTTCAGCGCCGGGCTCAGGAACGGAAATTCCTGAGTTCGATCCAGTGACAGATAGTTCCCGAGTTCGATCCAGTGATGGATCGCTTCCGAGCGTGCAGTCCATCTCTGCCGGGTTGATGTGGAGGATCAAAAACCCAAAACCCAATAATTAAACCACTGCGTTGCTACGTAATAATTGTTGTTTTAATTGGGCAGGGCCTTTCTCATTTTATCCTTTAAAATGGTTCCGATCGTTGACCGACTGTAGCCTAACGCTTTTTCAATGACCAATGGTGTTTCACCTCTTTCTGATCGCTTTATTATTTCCACTTTATTTTAAATCGTGATTATTTTTGTGAACAGAAACACTGCGGATTCAGAGCTCCGCCACTGGGTCCTAATGCCCACTGCACTGAGACAGGTTAAATAAGGTCTGGGGTTCCGCTGGGTCCTAAGTTCCACAGCATTGAGACAGGTTGAATAAGGGACTTGAGCATTCGCTTTTTTTTTGGTATCCTGGAACCAATCCCTCGCGGATAAGGAGGACCGACTACATTTCTCCTGATGGTCACCCAGCTACTCGCCTCCTGCAACTTCGGGGCGACTGCCTCCCTGTAACTTTGATCAATTGTATTCTCACTCTCCCATACAGGCTGAGGGTCAACCAGTTGCTGCTCCAGATCCCTAACATGGTCTTCAAGGAGCTGCAGCCAGATGCACTTAATGCAGATGTAGTTCCCTGAGAGACTCTGGGTCTTCCAGTTCTCCAGCATCTGGCATGAAGAGCACACCATAGCTATTTAAATGGTACAATAATAGAGGGAGAAAACCCAAAAAGGAAACCTTAACAGACGCTTTACACAGAGCTGACGTCTCTTCCGAGCCAAAGCCTCCTTTGAGCCAAAGCCTGTTGCTTCTACTCCTGCCACTGGCCTACTCCCATACAATGGCCGCTCCGCTTATCCCTTCTGCACTTTTATTTAGTTTGTGGAGCTCTATTGATGCCGCTGATAAGCCACGTATAATGGACAAATGCTCTCGAAACTCCCTTTTTAAATAACCGCTGCCGACCTGCGAGAAATCCCTCTTGGTAGAGCTCTATTGATGCCGCTGATAGGCCATGTACAAGATAGCTGCCCCCTGCCCCCCCCACCAGTTTCACCTATCACCTTGTGTTTCTTCTTCCCCTCCCCCCCCACCACCTTGCACTGACTTTTCTGTTCATTTATAAACTTTTAACTGACTACAATGTTCTGCATTATGTTCAAAATCAGGTTTGACATCACTGGCATACGTTGAGAAATTTATTGTTTTGTGGCAAGAGTGCAGTGCAATATATAATAAAAAAACTAAATGACAATAAGATAGATATTTAAAATTAAATAATGCACAAAGAGCAAAAATGTAATAACTATATTGAGGTAGTTTACATGGGTTTACTATCCATTCAGAAATCTGTTGGTGAGAGGAGGAAGCCATTCCTAAAACGTTGAGTTCAAGCTCCTGTACCACCACGTTGATGGTAGCGGTGTAACGAGGCCATGTCCTGGGTTATGCGGGTGCTTGCTGATGGATGCCGCCTTTTCGAGGCATCATCTTTTGAAGATGGCCTTGATGGTGGGGAGGCGAGTGACCATGACGGAGCTGGCTGAGTTTGCAACTTTCTGCAGCTTTTTCCCAATCCACTGCAGTCACCCCTCCATACCTGATGATGCAACCAGTTAAAATGCTCTCCACCTGTACCTCTGTAGAAATTAGCGAGAATCTTTACTATCGTAATAAGTCGCAAACTCCTAATGAAATATAGCTTTCTTTATAATTGTATCAATATATTGGGCCTGGAATAGATATCCAGAGATGTTGACAACCAGGAGATTGAAACTGCTCACACTTTCCATTGCTGACCCCTCTCTGAGGACTGGTGTGTATTTCACTGATTCTCCTTCCTGAAGTCCACAATCCCATTTCCTGGCCTTGTTGATGTTGAGTGTCAGATCGTTGTTGTGACACCACTCAACCAGCTGATCTAACTCAACGGCTGTACACTGCCTCGTCACCATCAGAAATTCTGCAAATAATAGTCTTCAGTTAAATGGCAATCAGGTTAAGTTGCAACAGAATAATTCAAGGTTTGTTTTCATTAGTTGGAAGACCCATCCCCTCTTAAAAAATTCTCGTCTTAATGTATTAACTTTTTTAATAAAAGGTAGAAGTTAAGATAGATGCAAAGGAAGTAATTTTATTTACCTGGGTAAAATTACATAATCCTCTGATTAAATGTGAATCTTGCCTGCTTGTCCGTGGTCTTAAATTAACAAAAATAATCCATATTTATTTACTTTAATAGCTATTTTTTAATATCATTCTTGTACTTTTTCTAACTTACATCTTAAATAGACAGAAAAAAATCACTTTGAAAAATTTTAATTTATTATATTAATGAAACATGAGTTGTTTTTAAGTGGAACGTCATTAATGGAAGACTTTTGGTATCATCTGAAGCTTTACTCATCCCAACCGGCATTCTTCGTTGTCTTTGCAGATATTATTTGTGCCTTCAACTCCGGCAGGATATCATATCTGGTCGTTTGCCATGTTCGTTTGTAACTCATGCCCTTCTTGGTTCTTACACATTGCAAGCGGAACTTGGGGATTATGATGCCGAAGAACACAAAGCAGGTTATGTCGCAGAATTACAGTTTGCTCCAAACCAGTCGAAAGAATTGGAAGAAAAAATCTCTGAACTGCATAAAACACACAGGTAGAAATCAGTAATAGTTGCTTGTCAAAGTATATTTACTTATCATTGCGTAAGTAATGAGGTACTCATGGGAACTAGTTAAATGATAAGTTCCCTCAGTATATGTCACTGCAGAATACATAATGTTAAAAATGGTAGAATTTTTGTACCACATCTTCTGTTTGAAAATCAAAAAGTTACAGGCTGAAAATCTAAAATAAGGATAGAAAATGCTGGAAGCTGAAGTGTTGAACAAGGCAGGCAAAATCTGTGGGATGAAAAACTGTTAATATTTTGGCTTAAAGACGCTTTGTCAAAATTTGGAAAGAGAAAACGTATTTTAAGCTGCAGAAAGGGTTGACGAGGGTATGATATTTTGAACAGGATTGTCAGTGCTAAACTATTGATGAATCCATAAGATATAAGAACAAAATTAGGTCATTTGGTCCATGGATTCTGTTCCACCATTCAATCACACCTGATCTCTTAACCCCATTTTCCCACCTTCACATAACTCTTAACCATGACAAGTCTATCAATCTCTGCATTAAACAAATCCAATGTCTTGCCATAGACTCTCCTGTAATGGAAATGTTCTCTCCATGTCCACTCTGCCCTTCCCTTTCAGGATTTGGTAGGTTCCAATAAGATCTTCCTTCCTTCTGAACCACAAGTACTGTTTCAGAGTCATCAAGCATTAAGCCTTTCATTTCTGGGATCTTCTCTTATGAATCTCTCTGGACCCTTTTCTAGGCCGGTGTATCTTTCCTTTGATATCAGGGCCAAAGTCGCTTAATTTATTCTGAGTGTGATTGGACTAACACTTTAGAAAGCCTCAGTATTGCATTCTTGTGTTCATAGTTTAGTATTCCCGAAAAGCATGTTAACGTGACAATTAGACCATAAGATATAGGAGCAGAATTATCCCATTTGGCCCATTGAGTTTGCTCTGCATTTACTTTCCCTACTACCAATTCAATCAGTCCATGTCCTCAACACTAGCAGCCCCTCCACCTGGCTTGTTATCATGTGCAAACTTGGAGACAATGCCATCAATTCCTCCATCCAGATTAGTAACGCATAAATTAAAGTTGTAGTACTTGTCCTAAATGGAAATGATCAAATATTCCTGTTTTGGACTACTACAGCTGAAATCCACAGTCATAGCCATGAATACTTCAGTAAGCAACATTGTTTTAAGACCTTTAAATAAAAATCTATTGATCCTCAAAATCGATAGACCCTAGATGGAAGACTTGGGTTGCAAGTGCACTTCCCCTTTCTTTTAAAAAAAGGAGGTAGCATGGAAGGTGTGCTGGGCTACAGGTACGATTAAAACGCAAAAGCTTTAGGTGCCCACTCCTGACTATCCTGCTGGCAAGTGTACAGTCTCTGAAAAATGAAATTGAAGATCTCAGAGTAAAATTGCAGTACCGGGGGATATCAAGGACTGTTATGTACTTCCCTTCACAAAAACACGGCTCACCTCTGCCATTTGGGATGTAGCGCTGCATGTGATTAACTCTTCGTGGTGCACAGACGTGATAGCGCTGTCTCAGTCCTGCTCACCCAACCTGGAATATCTGGCATTGAAGTGTTATATTTTATCTGCTGAGGGAGTTTCCCACCATCATCCTGATGGCGGTATAGGTTCCATCTCAGACCTTGGTCAGGCAGGTACTGGAAGAGCTGAGCACCATGATCAGCAGTACCTTCCGTTTCATTGTGGAGGATTTCAACCAGGCCAGCTTGAAGTCCTACTACAGGTTAAGAATGCTTACTGTACCATCTCGTGCCCAGACTTTGGAAAGTCTGATCACCTAGCGGTATTTCTGCTACTCCTGATGTATAGGCAGAAACGAAAGACCAGTGGTGATGACCAAGAAAGTATGGTCAAGGGAGACCGAGGAGTGCTTACAGGACTGTTTTGAGTCACTGGACTGTACAACATTCACAGATTCATCTTTGAATCTAATTGACTACACCTCAGTTGCCATCTGCTTCATTAAGACCTGTGAGGATGAATGTGTGCCTTGGAGAATATACTGAACGTACCCGAACCAAAAGCCGTGGATGAACCCGGAGAATCATAGTCTACTGAGGGCTAAATTTATGGCATTCAGAACTATACAAGAAGTCCAGGTATTATCTATGGAAGGCTATTTTAAGAGCAAAAAAGGAGTGTGGAGGGCAACTGAAGGGTTAAACAGTGTGTTGGTTAGTTGATTAGAGGGAGTGAGTACTTGAGATAATTGGTAGGGACAAATAAAAGGGGGTAACTGAAGAGGAGTGGCCAGTGTATGAGTGGCTCAGGGTAGGAGTGGAATTTTGAGGCTTTGGCTCGAGAGGCTTCGGCGAGCAGAGGCTGAGGACAAGCTTGCTCCCAGTGAGCTAATGCCGGGTAAATTTCTTTAATTACTTTAATTAACGTAGGAGTAGGTAATGTTGGCAGCAGTTAGGACACTTGAGTGCTCCCTATGCAGTACGTGGGAAGTCAGGGCGAGCACAATTGTCCCTGATGACTACACTGTAAAAGGTGCATCAGCTGCAGCTCCTGACAAACCGAATTAGGGAGCTGGAGCTTGGATGAACTTCGGATCATTCTTGAGGCAGAGGCAGAAATAGACAGGAGTTTAACGGAGACAGTCACCCCTAAAAGTCAGGAGGCAGGTAGCTGGGTGACTGTCAGGAGAGGGAAGGGGAATAGACAGAAAGAGCAGAGCACCCCTGTGGCCGTTCTCATCAACAATAAGTATACTGTTTTGGATATTGCTGGTGGGGACGACCTACCAGGGACAAGTTGTAGTGGTCGCGTCTCTGACACCAAAATTGGACCCTCAGCTCAGAAAGGAACGAGGGAAAAGAGGAGAGCAGTAGTGATAGGGGATTCTATGGTTCTAAAAACAGTTCTGATTGAAGTTAGGGACAGAGTCATCTCTGGCAGGGTTTGCTTTACCTGTAGAAAGTAGAGTTTACTTTCTACAAAGCAAAACCTAACATCGTGAATAGCTGTGGTGCTTCACTCCCAGATGAGTTCAATGCCTTTTATTGCACACTTTGAAAGGGAGAATAAACCTACACCTGTGCAAATCCCTGCACCATCTGGTGACCCTATAATCTCTGATTCTTGGGCTGACGTCAGAACATCTTTCAAGAAGTGATCCCTCACAAGGCGTCAGGTCCTGTTGGTGTACCTGGTAGATAACTAAAAATGTGCTAACCTAGTGGCAGGAGTTTTGAAGGACATTTTCAGTCTCTCACTGCTGCAGTTGAGGTTCCCACCTGCGTCAAATGGGTGACAATCATACCAGTGCCCAAGAAGAGTATGGTGAGCTGCCTCAATGACTTTCACCCAGTAACAGTCACATCTACTGTGATGAAGTGCTTTCAGAGATTGATCATGGCCAGAATCAACTCCAGCCCAGGCAAGGACCTGGACTCACTGCAATTTGCCAATAGCTACAATAGTTCTACAACAGATGCAATCTCATTAGCTCTCCACTCCTTGAATCACCTGGGCAATGTCAATACCTACACCTGGCTGCTGTTTGAGTACAGCTCAGTGTTCAACACCTTCATACCCTCAGTTCTAATCAACAAGCTCCAAAGTCTGGGCCTCTGCAACTGGATTCTTGATTTCCTCACTGGGAGACCACAGTCAGTGCAGATTAGAATTAACATCTCCTCACTGACGATCAACATTGGCGCACCTCAAGGATGTGTGCTTAGTCCACTGGACTACTGTCTTCACCCACGGCTGTGTGGCTAGACACAGCTCAAACGCCATCTATAAATTTACCGGTGACTCAACTGTTGGCAGAATTTCAGATAGTGATGAGGAGGCATACAGGAGTGGGATGGGTCAGCTGGATGAGTAGTGTTGAAATAGCAACCTTGCATTCAACATAAGTAAGACCAAGCAATTGATTGTGGACCTCAGGAAGGGGAAGTCGAGGCCACACATGCCAACACTCTGAGGGGTCAGCAGTGGAAAGGGTGAGTAGTTTCAAGTTCCTAGATGTCAATATCTCTGAAGATCTATCATGGACCCAACATATTGATGCAATTACAAAGAAACCACGACAGTGGCTATCTTTCATTAGGAGTTTGAGGAGACTTAATATGTCACTAAAGTCGCTTGCAAGTTTCTACAGATATACCATGGAGAGCATTCTGACTGATTGCCTTACTGTCTGGTATGGAGGGGCCACTGCAGGGGATCAGAAAAAGCTGCAGAAAGTTGCAAACTCAGATAGCACCAGCATAGGCAGTAGCTTCCCCAGTATTGAGGACATCTTCAAAAAGGTGATGTCTGGCATTAAGGACCCAGAATATGCCCTCTTCTCATTGCTACCACTAAGGAGAAGGAACAGGAGCCTGAAGTCACACACCCAGCATTTTAGGAACAGCTTCTTCCTCATTGCTATAAGATTTGTGAAGGGGCAATGAACCAATGCACACTACCTCACTTTTTTTTTCCTTCCTCACTTTTTGCACTAATTTAATTTTATAATATATCATATTGTAACTTGTAGTTTTTTTATTATGCACTGCAGTGTACTGCTTATGCAAAACATATTTCACAACATATGCCAGTGATATTAAACCTGATTCTGAAGTTGCCCCAACATTAACCCCTGTGGAACTCCACTAGTCATTGATTTTCATTCCGTTCCTCTTATCCCCACTCTGCCTCTGCCAATCAGCCAAACTTTTATCCATGCTGGTACCTTGCTTTGAACACCATGGGCACTTGTTTAGCTGTCTTGTGTACAGCACATTGTCAAAGCCCTTCTGAAAATCCATGTAAACAAAGTCCCCTTACTCACCTTTGTCTATCTTGTTCCCTCAAAGAATTTTAACAGATTTGTCGGCAAGATCTCACCTTAAAGAAACTGTGCTGACTGCCATATTTTATGTACACCAAAATCTTATCCTTCAAATTGAACTCAAATTTTATCAACCAATAAGTTCAGGTTAACTGACCTATAATTTCCTGTGTTTTGTCTCATTCCCTTGGGTGTTATGTTTTGGATTTTATTCTCCCCAATCATTTGAGACCGCCCCTGTCTCGTGATTCTTGAAAGCTTACTTTTAATCCCTTCACAATCCTTTCAGCCTCCCTAGCACTGCACTCTCCTCTGCCTCTAACTTTCTTGAATTTCTGGCATATTGACTGGTGCCTTCAACTGTGAAGACTGATGCAAAATACCGAATTCAGTTCCTCTGCCCCATCAGTACCTCTCCAGCATCATTTTCCAGCAATTCAATCAATGTTTACTGTTGCCTTTCTATTATCTTTTGACATAAAGAAAAACTTTCACAGTAATTTATTTATTGACTTAATGAAAGGGAGAGAAAACAGACTTTCTAGTGAGTTTCACCGAGCAGGACACGAAGAGGCAAATTGCTAATTAATAGTTGACTAGAAGGTAAGGTCAAGTGAAGTGGCCGCGTAAGGACTGACAAATAATCAATGTACAAAAGAAAACAACATATGCAAATAAATAAAACTGAAAACATGAATTGTAGACGCCTTGAAAGTGAGTCTGTAGGCTGTGGGATCAGTTCTGGGTTTTGATGTGTGATGGTATCCAAACTGGTTCAGGAGCTTGATGGTTGTAGGGTTCGACTTTTGAAATTTTCCATTCACCAAAGCTATTTTCTGAACAATGTCATTGTAATCTTTTCCCTTTCACACAAGTTATTGATAGAACAAGGGGATCTGGAAATACAGCTCTATAATTCATTGAAAGTGGCATCACAGGTAGGTAGGGTTGTAAAGAAAGCATTTGGCACATTGTCCTTCATAAATCAAAAAAATGGGATGTTATGTTGAAGTTGTATAAGATGTTGGTGAGGCCTAATTTGAAGTATTATGTGCAGTTTTGGTCACCTACCTACTGGAAAGATGCAAATAAGGTTGAAAAAGTGCAGAGAAAATTTGCAAGGATGTTGCCAGGACTGGAGGTCCTGAGTTATAAGGAAAGGTTAAATAGGTTTCTTCTTTAGAATATAGGAGATTGGGAGATTTGATAGAGGTATACAAAATTATAAGGGTAAATGCGAGTAGGCTTTTCCCACTGAGGTTGGGTGGGACTATATCCAGAGGTCATGGGTTAAGGGTAAATGGTGAAAAGTTTAAGGGGAACATGAGGGGAAACTTCTTCACTCAGAGGATTGTAAGTGTGGAACGAGTTGCTTTCACAAGTGGTGCTTGTGAGCTCAATTTCAAGATTTAAGTTTGGATAGGTAGATGGACGGTAGGTGTATCGAGAGCTATGGTCCAGGTGCAGGTCGATGCGAATAGTTTAAATTGTTTCAGTATGGACTAAGTTGGCTGAAGGGCCTGTTTCTGTGATATATTTTTCTATGACACCTCAAACATTATCTTTGTGTTTTCTTTCATAACTCAGGTCATTGAGATATGAAATGATCAGCTGAGGCCTCAGTTCCAGGCCTAGAGGAATAAAGCATCATATTTTTGCCAGAATACATTTCTGTATTCTTGTGTCAACTTCAGTGAATTATCTCATAACATTGTGACCGAGGTCTCAAATTGGTAATCTTTTGTTCCTGGCACTTTTTTGCTAAACTCAAAAATGCACTTTTGAAATTCATAAGGATACTCCCCTACCTAACATGTTAAATATTTCTCAAAGCAAAACTAAATGTGACCTACTCTTCACAAATACATCCAACTGTCCATCTCTTATTGAAATGTTCATTTATTCTTGTCTAGGTAGACTTAAAGCAATATCCCTTCAATTGATTATAAATTGCCATGTTTCAACACTCTATGGGAGATATAGTTAATAATTCCAATTGACTCATCTGGCATATTTTTAATGTGCCAACAAATTTGGTAAAACGAGTTAAGCAGACACAATTGAAAAATTGGATCATTTTTGTATCTTGATTTTTGAGGTGATAAAAGTTCATTTGTTTTGTAATGTACTTTAGCTTAGTCGGATTCGAATTGTTTAAGTCATCATAGACTTTACAGCAGAAATCACTTGTCCCTTTGCATCAGTGCACTATCAGTTCATGTATTCTGATCTCTTTATAACATAATTTTTTATATAAGAGAAAAAAGAGCTTTAGCGATTTTTTTTTTTTAAAACAACTGAATTAATTGTCTGATTTTATGCCTTTTGCTGTTATTTGTTTACTAGGGGTTTAACTCCAGCCCAGGCTGATGCTCAATTTCTGGAAAATGCCAAGATGCTTTCCATGTACGGTGTAGATTTGCACCATGCTAAGGTAATCACTTCCCACTTGGTTCTGTCATAATGAATGGGAATGAGAGTGCCAGGTTGGCAAATTTAAGTTGATGTTCCTTTGCAGATAATATCACAGTACTTTTAGAGAATAAGAATATTTTCATTTCAAAACTTTTTTTTTCCCTTTGCAATACAGTGGCATGCAAAAGTTTGGTCAAAATTTCTGTCACTGTGAATAGCTAAGCGAGTAAAAGATGACCTGACTTCCAAAAAGCAGAAAGTTAAAGATGACACATTTCTTTAATATTTTAAGCAAGATTACTTTTTTATTTCCATCTTTTACAGTTTCAAAATAACAAAAAAGGAAAAGGGCCCGAAGCAAGAGTTTGGGCACCCTGCACGGTCAGTACTTAGTAATGCCCCCTTTGGCAAGTATAACAGCTTGTAAACACTTACTGTAACCAGCTAAGAGTCTTTCAATTCTTGTTTGGGGAATTTTCGCCCATTCTTCCTTGCAAAAGGCTTCTAGTTCTGTGAGATTCTTGGGCAGTCCTGCATGCACTGCTCTTTTGAGGTCAATCCACAGATTTTTGATGATGTTTAGGTCAGGGGACTATGAGGGCCATGGGAAAACCTTCAGCTTGCACCTCTTGAGGTAGTCCATTGTGGATTTTGAGGTGCGTTTAGGATCATTATCCTGTTGTAGAAGCCATCCTCTTTTCATCTTCAGCTTTCTTACAGACGGTGTGATGTTTGCTTCCAGAATTTGCTGGTATTTAATTGAATTTATTCTTCCCTCTACCAGTGGAATGTTCCCTATGCCACTGGCTGCAACGCAAGCCCAAAGCATGATCAATCCACCCCTGTGCTTTACAGTTGGAGAGGTGTCCTTTTCATGAAATTCTGCGCCCTTTTTTCTCCAAACATACCTTTGCTCATTGCAGCCAAAAAGTTCTATTTTAACTTCATCAATCCACAGGACTTATTTCCAAAATGCATCAGGCTTGTTCAGATGTTCCTTTGCAAACCTTTGACACTGAATTTTGTGGTGAGGACGCAGGAAAGGTTTTCTTCTGATGGCTCTTCCATGAAGGTCATATTTGTGTAGGTGTCACTGCACAGTAGAACAGTGCACCACCACTCCAGAGTCTGCTAGATCTTCCTGAAGGTCTTTTGCAGTCAAACGGGGGTTTTGATTTGCCTTTCTAGCAATCCTATGAGCAGTTCTCTCGGAAAGTTTTCTTGGTCTTCCAGATCTCAACTTGACCTCCACTGTTCCTGTTAACTGCCATTTCTTAATTACATTACAAACTGAGGAAACGGCTACCTGAAAACACTTTGCTATCTTCTTATAGCCTTCTGCTGCTTTGTGGGCATCATTTATTTTAATTTTCAGAGTGCTAGGCAGCTGCTTAGAGGAGCCCATGGCTGCTGATTGTTGGGACAAGGTTTGAGGAGTCAGGGTATTTATAAGGCTTTGAAATTTACATCACCTGGCCTTTCCTAACGATGACTGTGAACAAGCCAGAGCCCTAACAAGCTAATTAAGGTCTGAGACCTTGGTAAAAGTTAACTGAGAGCTCAAATCTCTTGGGGTGCCTAAACTTTTGCATGGTGCTCCTTTCCTTTTTTTCCACTCTAAAATTGTACGAAACAGAAACAATACATTAATCTTGCTTAAAATGTTGAAAAGAATGTTTCATCTTTAACTTTGACTTTTGGAGATCAGTTCATCTTTTACTCGCTTAGCTATTCACATTAACAGAAATTTTGACCGGGGTGCCGAAACTTTTGCATGCCGCTGTAAGTCATCAATAAGCACTTAGTGTTCTTTCCCAAATAAAATAATCACTCTGTTCTGTTCTTTATTCGGTGGTTTTGTTGTTAATACTGCCATTATCTTCCAAATCTCACTGCATAGCAGCAGTGAAATTAATTTTCATTGTGTGAAGGGGAATATGCTTTATATGAAATTAATACTTTATTGGTCATTTTAATATAACAGCCTGAATGGCACTTGTCCCTTACTGGGGGTTCAGTAAAGCTGCTGACTTCTGTAAGTCAAAGCAGTGATGCTTTTCAGTTCTGTACGTTGCAAAACAGAAATCAAGAGCAAGCTTGGAGTTGTAACATCTTCTGCTCCATCCTTAGAATCCCCACTGAGTCCTGGGATGGTTCCACAGCATCCATTTAATGGTATTACCATTTTTGATCTAAAATGGTCGTATCATTTTTGATCTAAGATGGTCAAATGCCATCTTAATTACGACTTTTTTTAGGTTACAGATTCAGTGACGGTCAGAGATGGCTAAGAATGCCTTTGATAGTTTTTGAGGTATTTGAAGAGTTGCCATTCATGAACCACCACCTAAGCGGAGTTCTCGCTAGGTCCTGTTGTTCCTACCTTCAGGGAGGCAGTACAGGATGGGTTTCAATAGGTACATTTAATCTCAGAGAAATGTATACAATATACATCCTGAAATTCTTTTTCTTTTCAAACATCCACAGAATCAAAGGAGTGCCCCAAAGAATGAATGAGTTAAATATTCGAACCCCAAAACTCCCCGGCTCCTCCCACCTATGCACAAGCAGCAGCAAGGTAACGACCCACCCTCCCCACCAACAAAATAAAAGCATTGGTGCCCTCCACCGAGCACTTGTCATTGTCGTCGTGGCTATCCCTCGAGGTCGAGGATGATGGTCTTCGTGCTGTTGATCTATTTATGGGCTCTCAAGCGGCTTATGAGTCCAATCTTGGCTTTGAAAGTTCTTCCGCATTCAGGACAGGTAGTTCCAGATGGCAGATCAGGCTTTGATTGTTGCTGTCTCTCTTTCCATTTTCTACTCTTCTAATTCTGCACATCTGTTGGCTTCGAAAGTTGTTGTTCCTTCTCGGATGATGGCTTGCCAGAGTTTCCCGTCCTTGGTATTGGTTTCCCCGTTGTTGATATTGATGTTGCATTTCTTCATGTTGGTTTTTAAGACGTCTTTGAATCTTTTCTGTTGTCCGCCTCTTTTACGTTTGCCGCCTTTAAGCTGGGAGTAGAAGGTTTGTTTTGGCAGACATTCATCTTTCATCCGAACAACATGACCGCTCTATCTTAGTTGGTTCTTGATGACGTAGGCTTCAATGCTTGTTGTTTTTGCTTCATTTAGCACGCTGATGCTGGTTCTTCTATCTCCCCAGTTGATATTTAAGATGTTTCAAAGACAGCGTTGATAGAACTTTTCAAGTGCCTTCAGATGTCGTCGGTATGTTGTCCAGGTTTCTGTTGCATACAGGAGCGCTGGGATTACCACTATTTTGTACACTAACATTTTGGTGTCTGTTCGGATATCACGATCATGAAAGGTTCTTGTTCGGAGACGTCCAAAAGCTGTTCTAGCGCATTTAAGACGATGTTGGATCTCGTCATTGAGGTCGACATTGGAGGAGAGGTGACTTCCAAGATACGGAAAGTGGTCCACATTTTCCAGGGTTATTTCGCATAGCTCCACATGGCATCGCTCTCGAGATCTCAGGACCACACAAACTTCTCCACTGTGACAAGGTGACAATTCACAGAGAAGACCGAGCACTCAAGCATACAGCAAGGCATCAAAAAAGACACAGACTTGCACTGCCCCAAAGACTACTTGTTCACCCCGTATTCGACATCCTCTCCCTCTCCCCCCTCCCCCCTCCCCCTCTAATAAGGGAAAAAGAGGAGTCCCCCTTTCACAGTAAGAGGGGAGACATAAGAAAACAACTCATTGATTTATGGTGTTAAAAGTCTGGTGCTCTTTCTGAGCTCTGTACCGCTGGGCACACAGCCAAGAGAAAGACTGCTGCTTCTCATCTTCGTTCTCCCGCAACTCAACAGTCGTCAGCTGTAGCACCAGCCTTGAATCTGCCCGCCTCCAGAGCCAGGAAAATCTGGCACCCTGAAGGCGTGCTAGTCTTCTGGGCCGAGTCCTTGGCATATCGAAAAGCAGCCAGTCATGAGGCCCTGAGAGTGGGTCAGATTCCCGCAAAGAACTAAAGTTAGAGTGTGGTTACAGGTCAGGGTCTTCAAAAGAACCTTGAAAGGGGAAAAAAAAAGATATCAAAGATAGAAATAAAGCTCTTTCTGAAGATGCAAGTAAAGGAGTCGCCGTTTAGTGCCACCATCACTGAGCTCCACCTTGAAGATCCACGCTCAATTTTTTTTAGGAACAGCTTCTTGCCCTCCACTATCAGATTTCTAAAGGTCCATGAAAACCATCTTGCTATTCCACTTGTGCATTATTTATTTATTTTGGTAACTTGCCGTAGCTTTTATGTTTTGCACTGTGTCGCTGCTGCAAAACAGCAAATTTCATGACGTGTGTCACTGATAATAGCTTTGATTCTAATTCTAAACTATAGCAGTATAGCCTTGTGGATAGTGAGAAGTTAAATCCACAGAATCAGGTTTATTATCACCAGCATGTGACATGAAATTTGTTAACTTAGCAGCAGTTCAACGCAATACATAACCTAGCAGAGAGAGAAAAAAAATAATAAAATAAAGCAACAATGAGTAAACAAGTAAATAAATTATGTATATTGAATAGATTATTAAAAAAAGTGTAAAAGCAGAAATACTGTATATTTTTTAAAAAGTGAGTGGTGTCCAAAGCTTCAAAGTCCATTCAGGAATCGGATGGCAGAGGGGAAGAAACTGTTCCTGAATCACTGAGTGTGTGCCTTCAGGCTTCTGTATCTCCTACCTGATGGTAACAGTGAGAAAAGGGCATGCCCTGGGTGCTGGAGGTCTTTAATAATGGACGCTGCCTTTCTCAGACACCATTCCCTAAAGATGTCCTGGGTACTTTGTAGGCTAGTGCCCAAGATGGAGCTGACTAGATGGAACTGGCAATCAGATAAACCATGAATTTATTTGGACAAAGAGATATGAAGAGCTGAGTTATCTACTCTTACCTCTAAGCTGCATGTTTGTGTTTTCCTGACTTAACAGAATCTGAGGACTGCTCACTTAGTAACTTGATGGGAGTAACTTAAGTGAGGCAAGAGTTAGTTTAGGAATTAACAAGAAACTGTAACAGCAGCATTCATTTAATGTATTATCATCTTTGATCTAAAATGGTCAAGACAGTAGAATTTTTCTTGTTTTTCATTATTTGGCAATATTCATTTTTAATTAATTACCATCCTAATTACGATTTTTTTAAACTTACAGATTCAGTGACGGTCAGAGATGGCTAAGAATGCCTTTGATAGTTTTTGAGGTATTTGAAGAGTTGCCATTCATGAACCACCACCTAAGCGGAGCTCTCGCTAGGTCCTGTTGTTCCTACCTTCAGGGAGGCAGTACAGGATAGGTTTCAATAGGTACATTTGACCTACTGCTGCCAGAAGTGGCTCTCCACTTTGCTTTGCAGCACCTTGACAACTGTAAAATATGTCAGACTATTTATTGATTACGACTCGGTGTTCCACACCACTATCCCCTCAGAATTAGTCAGTAAACTTATAAAACTGAGCTCTGCCTTGCTCTGCACCCGGATCCTCAACTTCCTTACTGAGAGGCTGCAATCAGTACATGTCAGTAATAGTATCTCCTTACTGACAGTCAACACAGGCACACCTCAAGGATGCGTGCTTAGCTCACTGCTCTATTCTCTCTGCAGTCATGACTGTGTGAGACTAGGCTTCAACATCTCATAGACCCAACACATTGATGCAATCATGAAGAAGGCATGCCAGTGGTTATATTCATTAGGAGCTTGAAGAGATTTGGCATGTCACCAAGTGGAGAGCATTTTGACTGGTTACATCACTACCTGGTACAGATGCTCCAATGCACAGGACCGCAAAAGGCAACAGAAGATTGTGGTCTCAGCCTGCTTTAACATGGGCACAGTTCTCCCCACCATTGAGGACATCTTCAGGAAGCAGTGCCTCAGGTGTACGGCATCCATTACTAAAATCCTTAACCATTTGGGACATGTCCCTTTGGTGCTATAATCAGGGAAGAAATACAGGACACGGACTTTTGCAATCAGTTTTCCGAAAGATCTCACCCTGTCTCTTGCAAAAATGCCATCCCCTTCTCGCAATTCCTCCATCTCTGCCGCATCTGCTCTCAGGATGTGGCTTTTCATTCCAGGACGAGGGAGATGTCCTCCTTTTTTAAAGAAAGGGGCTTCCCTTCCTCCACCATCAACTCTGCTCTCAAATGCATCTCCCCCATTTCACGCACACCTGCTCTCACTCTATCCTCCCACCACCCCACTAGGAATAGGGTTCCCCTGGTCCTCACCTACCACCCCACCAGCCTTTGGGTCCAACATATTATTCTCTGTAACTTCCGCCACCTCCAACGGGATCCCACCACTAAGCACATCTTCCCCCCCCCCCCCCCCGCTTTCCGCAGGGATCGCTCCCTACGCAACTCCCTTGTCCATTCATCCCCCCCCATCCCTCCCCTCTGATCTCCCTCCTGGCATTTATCCTTGTAAGCGGAACAAGTGCTACACATGCCCTTACACTTCCTCCCTTACCAGCATTCAGGGCCCCAGACAGTCCTTCCAGGTGAGTCGACACTTCACCTGTGAGTCGGCTGGGGTGATATACTGTGTCCGGTGCTCCTGATGTGGCCTTCTATATATTGGCGAGACCCGATGCAGACTGGGAGATCGTTTCGCTGAACACCTACGCTCTGTCCGCCAGAGAAAGCAGGATTTCCCAGTGGCTGCACATTTTAATTCCACATCCCATTCCCATTCTGACATGTCTATCCACGGCCTCCTCTACTGTAAAGATGAAGCCGCACTCGGGTTGGAGGAACAACACCTTATATTCTGTCTGGGTAGCTTCCAACCTGATGGCATGAACATTGACTTCTCTAATTTCCGCTAATGGCCCACCTCCCCCTTGTACCCCCATCCGTTATTTATTTTTATACACACATCCTTTCTCTCACTCTCCTTTTTCTCCCTCTGTCCCTCTGACTATACCCCTTGCCCATCCTCTGGGTTCCCCCCCCCCTCGGTCTTTCTCCCTGGGCCTCCTGTCCCATGATCCTCTCGTATCCTCTTTGCCAATCAGCTGTCCAGCTCTTGGCTCCATCCCTCCCCCTCCTGTCTCCTCCTATCATTTTGGATCTCCCCCTCTCCCTCCCACTCTTACTAGCTCTTCGTTCAGTTAGTCCTGACGAAGGGTCTCGGCCTGAAACGTCGACTGTACCTCTTCCTAGAGATGCTACCTGGCCTGCTGCGTTCACCAGCAACTTTGTGTGTTGTTCCAAAAGATCTGTTTTTCCTTTATTTCTGTGTTACCTGGTTTTTGCACTATTTATTTATTTTGAAATTTATAGTGACTTTTATTTCTTTGCACTATACTGCTGTTGCTAAACAAATTTAATGTTGTGCAAGTCAGTGATAATAAGCCAGATTCTGATTCTGGACTGCAGCTGTTCAAGAGGTGCCTCACTACCACCACCTTGAGGGCTGCTGGGAATGGATATGGGGATTTGTCAGCAACTCTCGCGATTACATTAATACATCAAAAGTAGTGGAGTGAATTCAATAATGGCTAATGGATTTAAAAGACATTTGAGAATTTATCACATTTTTTTAGTTAAGAGAATTAAATACAATTTTGGTTAATTGAAACAGAAAAATAATTTTTCAGGGTGGGTAGAGTTGTGTTCAGATCATTTTTATGTACACATATGCACATGTTTAAAAGTGACTGGGTAAGCTGAGAAGTCTTGATGTTATTTTTATGAAAAAAGAATGTGGTCATTGGAAATGTGAATAGAATATAGATGCCAATAAATCACTTCGCACATTTAGGTATGCCAAATTGTTTCTGACTACACTTTCAGAAGAACATCATACCTTGGAACAGATGCAGACAAGGGAAGTTAACTTTATTTGTCACATGTACATTGATAGATACAGTGAAATGCATTGTTTGTGTCAATGACCAACACAGTCCAAATATGTGCTGGAGGCAGCCTGCACATGTAGCTATGCTTCTAGTGTCAATATAGTATGCCCACAACTTTACTAACCCTAACTCGTACACCTTTGTAATGTGGGAGGAAATTGGACCATCCATACAGTCATAGGGAGAATGTCTAAACTCCTCACAGCAGCAGGAACGGAGCCCAAATCTTACAGCTGGTGCTGTGAAGTGTTACGTTTCTTCTACAACACTGTGGATAAGGGATTGAAGTTGTATAGCAAAAGTGTGGGGCCTTTACCCAAAGGTTAAGAAGGGTTTTGATAAAATGGAACCTTCCAGAGCAAAAGTTGATTCTATGCAAAGAAAGCAAATTTATGATTTTGCAGAGATCACAACTAAGATCTGGATCATACAGTTTGACAGGATGTTGGAGCATATTTAATAATTGTTAAAAAAAATTTAGATAAATGAAGGGGAACATTTCTAAACGGATCAAGACAGGTAAGTGGGATTAATTGAATAGCTGCAGT
This sequence comes from Mobula birostris, assembly GCF_030028105.1. NCBI lineage: Eukaryota > Metazoa > Chordata > Chondrichthyes > Myliobatiformes > Myliobatidae > Mobula > Mobula birostris. The sequence continues at coordinate 222,884,101 of NC_092371.1, forward strand.
CAGTGTTACATTTTAAGTGTGATATGAAGGAGCCATGCAAAATTACAGTCAATGGACATGGGATAAATTACTCCATTGGGTAGAGTTGTGATCTGTACAAATGGAGATGGTTGATATTGTTAAAAACTGACCATGGCAGGTTTCTAACTAGAGAAAATATAAACTTTCAATTCTTAATGCTACTATGATAATGTCTCCCACTGTCAGTATCCTGGGGATTATCACTTACTAATGAATCAATTTGATTAGCCTACTAAACTGGCAACAAGTACAAATCAGAGTGAAGGTGTTCTGTAGGGAAATGTTATGTCCCATTGTAAAGTATAACAACTGTACCAACCTTCATGTTATCTGCAAACTTGCTAATCTTTCCAATTCCCCTCTCCATTACCCCATTTCTTTTCCCTCTCCATCTGCACATCATCCACCATGCACTCCCAGCAGTTTTTCTCCTCACCAGTTTCCCTTTATTCCACGTTCATCTTATCATCTTCAGCTCTTTGTTACTACCATGTTTCAGAATCCTACATCATTCCCACTCACCCCCTCCCTCACCTGCCGATCATCCTTGCTCCATCTGGATCCATCTTTCACCTAGCAGCTTTGGCTGCATCCATTCATCCCCACTTTTTTTTATATATTTGCTGTCTCCCTTCCCAGTCCCGATGAAGAATCTTGGCCCAAAACTTTGAATCTTTATTGTCCTACATAGATAGATAGATGGGAAGATACTTTATTGATCCCAAAGGAAATTAGTGTCACAGTAACATTCCAAGTACACAAATATTAGAAGAGAAGTAAGAAAGAATAAAAGATGCTACCTTAAAAATAAGATATACAAGACTTGCAAGTCAAAGATTACCCCAACTAAAGGTTGACTCATAGAGCCTGATGGCTGAGGGTAAGGATTACCTCATATAGTGCTCTTTGGAGCAGGGAAGATGCTTCATGCTCGTCTGGTTTCCTTCTCTGTGTTCCATTTGTTGCAATGCACATATTCTCTATTTCATTCAGATCGAAATTTGTGAAGGCTATCTTTGCTTCACTACATTTTCGAGACTTGCCTGTGGCACTGTAATTAAGCGGCAATATTTCTTTCTTTAAATTGTATATGTCATGCATGCTTTGCGATGGGTAATTTCTAAATGCTGATGCTTACTATAAATTTCTCCATTGGACAGTAGACAGACTTTAAATGCAAAAGAATCTTTAGAGCGACGTTATTATGTGATAAATTAGATCATTCATTGTTTTCCAAGAGTTTTGACCCATATACCCTAGGTCACATAAGTGAAGCATTTGAAAGTTCAAGAAGTCCTGTTCGTTATGACACTCTTTCCAAATTTTTGGATCAATCTATTTTTGTACAAACATGTGTTATTGATCTGAGCTTTGAATTATCCAATAGTTCAAGATACCTAAAAGGAACGTTGATACTTTAATGAGCTATACTGTTTTTCTGTTGGCTTTCATAGGATTCAGAAGGAGTGGATATTATGTTGGGTGTATGTGCAAATGGACTGCTCATCTACAAGGATCGTCTCAGAATTAATCGATTTGCTTGGCCAAAAATTCTTAAGATTTCTTACAAACGGAGCAATTTCTATATTAAAATTCGACCTGGAGAAGTAAGAACTTATCCTTGCTTTTTTTAAAATAATTTAAGGTTAGTGGAATGCTAGTTAGGTACACAGGAGACTTTAGTAAAATATTGAACAATGCTAATGTTCATATTCCAAATAATTTAGCTACATGTAATAAAGCACATTCACTGGCTTGGAATCTCCACTGTGGGTTCCGATAATAAAAAGGTACTTGTGCAGGATTTGTTTGATTTACTCAGTGTCGTGTGGAGTCGAAGTTTTGGGTCATGTCCCTTCATTGGGACTAGAAGGAAGGGATTCAACCAGTATTAAAAAAGTTGAGGGTGAAGGGGTGTAGCAAGAGCTAGTAGGTGATAAATGGATCCAAAATTTTACTCAGTCATTGCAATTAGTGAACTGAAAATGAATAAATCAATTTGGTAATTCTGTAACAAAATTAGAGGGAGGACAAGTTATTGCCCTGTCATCTGGAAGAGAGCAGGGAATTGCTGTAGATAAAGGTATTAACTTTGGTTATCCTATTGCTTCATAAGTAGGTACTAAGAGAAGGGTAGGAAAAAGAAGTGATATTAGAAAAACAAAGTATCAAATCTAACTCTAGAAGCAGCAGCTTTTTTTTTCTCTGTGGTGGGGATATCCAAAACTAGAGGGCACAGCCTCAAAATTGAGAGGCGACCCTTTAGAACAGGGGTAAGGAGGAACTTTTTTTAGCCGGAGAGTAGTAAATCTGTGGAATGCTCTGTCACAGACTGTGGTGGAGGTCAAGTCTGTGTGTATATTTAAGGTGGAAGTTGATCATTTCCTGATCGGTCAGGGCATCAAAGGATATGGCGAGAAGACAGATGTATGGGATTGAGTGGGATCCGGGGTCAGCCATGGTGGAATAGCGGAACAGACTTGATGGGCTGAATGGCCTAATTCTGCTCCTATGTCTTATGGTCTTTTAATGAATTGTGTGGTAAGCCATTTGGTAGACATGCTTGGGCAAAAAAGTGCCTCAGAGAGAAAGGATAAGTTAGATGAGTGAAAATTGGAAGTGTTATACATTAATTCTTTGTTTGAGAATATCACAACCTAGATAATATCTAAGGTCAAAACACAGAGAAAGCACTTTGTATAATTGAAAGTGATCCATATACCATGCAATGGGATACGCCCTCTTGCAGCAGCCATGGGGTTGGGGGGTGGGGGGAGAGAGAGAGAAGGTGAGAATTTATTCATTAACATGATGAATCCTAAATCTTGGGGCAAGTTTTAAGTAATAAGTTGATTCTATAACTGATGAAGAATAGAACTCGTCTTTAACTATATCATCTACCTACAGGCCACGGAATTGCTGGTGGAAATCTCCTTTAATCCAGTGAAGCATCTATTATTTTTGGCAAGTCCAAAGTTAAACACACTATTGGATAAAAGCTCACTCTTTGTTATTTTCTTTACAATTTCCCTTGTGAGCTCATTACATTGGAGATACCCTATTTAACAGATGATTGAGTGGGGAGTTATAATAGTCATAAGTTTATTCTTTAACCCTAGGGATTGCTTTGCAGTCAGTTTGAGGAAGTAGAGCTAATTAAAATTGGAGTGAAATGATGCAAAGGTAAAGTAAGGAAGTAACTGCAGTTTACACAAACACGAGGAAATCTGCAGATGCTGCGTTCACCAGCATTTTTAACTGCAGTTTACAAACAACCTTCTGCTGTTAATAGATGAGGAGGGTAACAAAAACAGTACTACAAAGATGTAACTATGTTCATTCTTTCCAGATAGATCAGTTTGAAAGTACTATTGGTTTCAAGTTGCCTAATCACAGAGCAGCAAAGCGATTGTGGAAAGTTTGTGTGGAGCATCATACTTTTTTCAGGTAATACTATTCAGGGGTTTACGGGATACGACCCGAAGAACAACAGCCATTTTTATCAAATTCAGTCAAAGAAGTAATATGTCTAAGAAAGTAACTCTTATTTCAATAAATGTGTAGATGGAAAGGCAAAAGTTTCAAAATACATTTAATATCAGAGTATGTATACAGTATATAACCTGAAATTTGTCCTCTTCATAGAAGTCCACAAAACAAAGAATCCCCATAGACCCATAGAAACATTGAAGCCCCGAAGCTCTTCCTCCCTCGCACAAGCAGCAGCAAAAAGATCGACCCCTCCCTTTACTCCCACCCGAACCAGCAGATGCACCAGTGCCTCTACCCCTCTTCCATGCAGTCAGCAGCAGAAGCACCAATCAGCCCATTGATCCAGAGCTACCGAACTACAGTTCACAAACCAGCACTTTGGTACCTCAGACAGGTTCTCTCTCTCTCCAGTGAGGGAGAGAGGGGTTGCTTTTGCAATAATGAGAGTGGAGACCAGCAACTTATTGTTCCAGTGTTACCATCTTCAGCAGCGTTTCTCCAAACCACCCTCTCACCTCACTGTCTCAAGGGCGGACAGGCTCCCTCCCTCCATCAAGAGAGGGATCACTCAAGTACAGAGGCCTTCATCTGACAGCAGCTGGCGATTAACAAACATGCTGCTTTTTGTCTCAGTATTCCTGTCTCAATGTTTCAGTCTCCCACGACACTTCAGTCAGCAAAATCAGCTAGAAATCTAGTCACCCGTGAAGCTGCTCTCCAACGTCTGACCTCCCAGCCCTGAGGGCGCATATCTTCTGTGCTGTTCCTGGAGATGGCGAAGCCCTAGACTGCACAGTTGGTCTGAAAACCCACCGGTTGCGAAGAACCATAGTTTGAACTGTAGATCACAGAACCGCAACCACCTTGAGAAGGAAAGAAAGGCATAGAGAAGTAAAGTATTTCATGGACAAACCGGAAGAAGTCACCTGGGTCTGCAGAATCTGCTGGTGGCATCTTAATATTCTACTAAATCAGTAAAACATTACATCTTTAAAGGAGGGCAAGGTTTACAGTCCAAGCCCCTTCCATGGACCATTCCCAAGAAACCTTAACCTAGTTTAACTGTAGGCCATGAACTATTTAAAAGTGCACATGCCATGTAGCTCCAGTCAAATTTCTTTTGCCCTTCTAGCTGCTACCGTTGGCTTCTGTTCTTCTTTTTCCTTGAGCTGCAATGACATATCTCATATGACAGAAAATGCTGGAAATAGTTCAGACAGCATCTGCGAGGGACAAGATGGATAATATTTCCAGTCAATGATTTCTCTTTCGAATATAATGATCATCAACCTGAAATGCTAGAGAAAATGCAGGTGTTGGAAATGTGAAATAAAACTGAAAATCTGAAAATGCTGGATGCACTTGGCAGGTCAACCAAGCCTGCTCAATATTTCCAGCATTTTTGTTTTCATATCAATGATGAAATGTTAACTCTGCATCCCTCTCCAGGAACTTACTGACCTTTTGAGGACTTCCAGTATGTACGGTATTTTTCTATATTTCCTATACTGTTTAATGTCATTTGAACATCCCTCCAGTTGGTGAGGCAAAAGGGCTTCCATTTGAATGGCCCAGCTTGTTGTCAAGTTGTTTAGTCTGTCTTGAGGCAGAGAAATCTAAAAGGTAACTCTCCAAGCCTTCAAGAAATATTAGATACAAAACACATTTATTCATATTCTTCTCATAGGACAAATGCTTCCCGTTCCTTTGAGTCAGGAATGTTTTCACTATCCACTTTCAACAATTAAGCTTTTTTATCTGTGAGTCGTTTGTCTTTGTGTTTACTTAACATTCTTTAACAAGGATAAATGCCGAAGGGAATTTGTGGCAGGGATGGTAATAGTTCAAGTGCTGTAGCCTGTTATGTCTGTCCCAGATCTTCTAACAACCTTGTCAAAATTGCAGTTGGAGCCGGTAGGGGACGTGTGCTGATTTATGGCATGTTATCCAGTCAGATCTGTGCCTGTCAGCGCTGTACCCGTCAGTGCTGTACCCATGCTTGATATGTGCCCTTCGCCTATAGAGTCCTACTGTATGGAAATGGGTACTTTGGGCGGCTGAGTCCTTAAACTGGCTATCACACAGCCATTAATACTAATCCTATTCTAGCTGCATTCCATTCCCATTCCCATTCCCATCAACTCCCCCAGGTTCTACCCCTCACCAACATGCTAGGGGCAATTTACACTGGCCAATTAGTTTTTAAATCTGTTCATCTTTGTCATTTGGGAGGAAATTGGAGGACATAGAGGAAATCCCCAAGGTCACAGGGAAAGCATTCAAACTCCATATAGACCTGATGGAGTAAGGATTGAACTCAGATAGCTAGAGCTGTGAAGCAGCTGCTCTATTTGCTTTGCCATCTTAATGTCATGGAATCATTGTGACAGACCTCTGTCTACAAGTGTTCTATGTTCTGGTAATGGGGATGTAGTAGTCAAGCGAGGAAGACTATCATGGCTTGCAGCAGGATCTGGACCGGCTGAAAAATGACAGATGGGAATTTATTGCAGACGAATGCGAGGTGTTACACTTTGGTTGAACCGACCAGGGTAGGTCTTACAGAATGAATAGTAGTGACAAGTGCAGTGGGACAGAGGGAACTGGGAATAAATATCTATAATTCATTGAAAGTGACGTCACAGGTTGATAGGATCATAAAGAAAGCTTTTGGTACATTTGCCTTCATAGATCAAAGTACAGGTCCACAAACCCTTATCCGAAATCTTTGGGGCCAGTTGCATTTCGGAATTCAGAATTTTTCGGATTTCAGACCCCCCCCCCCCCCCCACCCCCGATACCAAAAAACACATATGCTCAAGTCCCTTATTTAACCTGTCTCAGGGCGGTGGACCTTAGGACCCGGCGGCGCACCAAACCTAGGCACGTCCTCCCGTATACTTTAAGATCTCTAGATTACTTATAATACCTAATACGATGTAAATGCTATGTAAATAGTTGTTATACTGTATTGTTTAGGGAATAATGACCAGAAAATATTTTATTTCCAACATAAACGTTCAATAAAACATAAAAATATACCGCTTCAAACGAACCGAATCAAACACATGGTAAATGACTTATTGGAATAAATGTAAAACATCACTGTCACTATAAAACTTCATAACTTGTCTTTTTGTTTATTTAAATCATATGCAGTGGCAGTTCCGACACTATTTTCTTCAGTAAGATGCCGCACAGACACACCATGATCAAGCTTCTGCAATAACTCCACTTTTTGTGTTATTGATACAGAAGATTCCTTCTCTTTTTCTCATTGCTACCCATAAGGGTATCTGCAGCTCTTTTTGACATTTTCACAGTGAAATTAAACACAAAGTCAACAGTGAACACAAAATATCAGCGAACAGCAAATGCACGTGTAACCAGTACGAGCACTGAGCCACAACTGATGTCTGGCAGCCTCTGCTAGTGCTGCCACGTCACACCTGAGTGACGTCAGCTGTTGGCGAAGAAAGCTTCGATTTTCGGAGCTTTTTGGATTTCAGAATTTCGGATAAAGGAATGTGCACTTGTATTGAGTACAGGAGATGGGATTTATGGTGAAGTTGTATAAGACATTGGTGAGGCCTAATTTGGAATATTGTGTGCAGTTTTGGTCACCTACCTGCAGGAAAGATGTAAATAAGGTTGAAAGAGTATAGAGGAAATTTACATGGATGTTTTTGGGATGACCTGAGTCATATGGAAAGGTTGAAAAGGTTAGGACTTTATTCAGAATCAGGTTTATTATCACCAGCACGTGACGTGAAATTTGTTAACTTAGCAGCAGTAGTTCAATGCAAAACATAATCTAGCAGAGAGGAAAAAAAATATGATAAAGTAAATCACAGTATATGTATATTGAATAGATTTTTAAAAACGTGCAAAAACAGAAATACTATATATTTTTTAAAAAAAACAATGTAGTGTCCAAAGATTCAATGTCTATTTAGGAATCTGATGGCAGAGGGGAAGAAGCTGTTCCTGAATTGCTGAGTGTATGCCTTCAGACTTCTGTACCTCCTCCCTGATTGTAACAGTGAGATGAGAAAAGGGCATGCCTTGGGTGCTGGAGGTCCTTAATACTGGACACTGCCTTTCTGAGTCACCACTCCCTGAAGATGTCCTGGGTGCTTTGTAGGCTAGTACCCAAGATGGAGCTGACTAGATTTACAACCTTCTGCAGCTTCTTTCGGTTCTGTGCAGTAGCCCCTCCATACCAGACAGTGAAGTAGCCTGTCAGAATGCTCTGCATGATACAACTATAGAAGGTTTTGAGTGTATTTGTTGACATGCCAAATCTCTACAAACTTCCAATAAAGTATAGCCGCTGTCTTGCCTTCTTTATAACTAATTTGATATGTTGGGACCAAGTTAGATCCTCAGAGATCTTGACACCCAGAAACTTGGAACTGCTCACTGTCTCCACTTCTGATCTCTCTATGAGGATTGGTATGTGTTCTTTCGTCTTACCCTTCCTTCTGTGGAACATAGAAGATTGAGAGGAGATTTGATAGAGGTATACAAAATTATGAGGGGTATAGAAAACCAAAAGCAGGCTTTTTCCACTGAGGTTGGGTGGGACTACAACCGGATATTTTGATTAAGGGTGCAAGGTGAAAAGTTTAAGTGGAACATGGGGGGGAGGGGTGTGGGGGAACTTCATTCAGAGGGTTGTGAAAGTGTGAATGAGCTGCCAGTGCAAGTGGTTCATGCAAACTCAGTTACTGCATTTAAGAGAAATTTGGATAGGTACGTGAATAGGCTATGGTCCTGGTACAGGTCAGTGAGAGTCGGCAGGTTTAAATGGCTTGGCATGGATTAGATATGCCGAAGGATCTGCTTGTGTGCTCTACTTTTCTATGACGATACCAACATGTATCTCCTAGTATTGTTCAAGGACAGATCTTTCTTCATTGCTACTGTACCACAATGTTCTATTTATAGACCAGTTCCTTACCCAATGTCATATGGTGACAGTTACATGTAACAAATGTATTATTTTTGTTATTCAGGCAGACCTTTTGTTGTACTGTGACAGTCGTGTGAACACCAGTACACTACACAACATAGAGCCTAGTGACCTTGGTTGTACAGAGGCTCTGATTCAGGCCTGGTATGGGGGAGTAACCCTAGATGCAGGCCCAGCATTGAAAAGAACCCCAGGCCCTGGGTGGACAGCTGTAGGAGTACAGTTCTACATCTTGCTTTCCTTGATTTTAGCAAGGCCATTCCTTTTAAGGGTCTGGGGCTGCTCTGGAAAATTCCAGTAACTGCCGGAAGGCCTTTAACCAGATCAGCCACTGTGAGTGCTGAACTGGGCATTACAGGGTTTTGGTGATGGTAGATGTAAAGATGGAAGTGGCTTGTCTTCAGACAGCTGTATGTGCATCTGAAGTCTTCAGCTGCTGACACCAAAATTAGTGAATGCTGATGTGAATTTGTCAAACTTTTATGCACACAGTCAACATAAACATAGCTGCAGCTATAATTCATGTTTTGCTATAGGCAAAATTCATTTGAGTTTCCTATACCTTCCTGAAGACTACGTGTGCAGGAAGTGTGTCCAGCTGCAGCTCCTGATAGACCGCATGGCGGCACTGGAGCTGCGCATGGACTCACTTTGGAGCATTCGAGATGCTGGGAATGTTGTGGATAGCACATTTAGTGAGTTGGTCACACTGCAGTTTAAGGATCTATGGAAAGATATGGAATGGGTGACCAGCAAGAAGGTAGTACACGTCGACATTCACTAATCCGGCTACCTGTAATCCGGTTCCTTCGACAATCCACACTGATTTCAAATTTTCCGCGCAACTGTAATTTCAAATTTTCCGGGTCACCGTACCAATCTGCTGCGCATTGTTTTGGTTGCGCTAGATCTGTTCATGTGTTCGCGTGCTCTTGTAAGCACAGCAGGCGATTCCTGCTTGTTTCCCTGCATTTATTAATATCATTTGCGTGAGGTGCGGCCACCTAGTACCCGCCCATCTCACCTGCTAGCGGCGGGGGACCTGGTGCGTGCTGGGTCGGTCCGTCTTCTTGCCCACCTGCCGCCAGTCGCGCACTACCCTCCGGTGTTGCCTGGCTGGCACTCCGTTCTCTTCTGCCTACGACCACAGATCAAATGTGGTGACCCGCTGAATTTAAGCATATTACTAAGTGGAGGAATAGAAACTAAGAGGACTCCCTCAGTAACTGCGAGTGCAATGTAGTCTTTGGGGTAACTGCAAGTCTACCTTTGCTATCGCTTAGCTCATGCTTGAGCGCTGGTAGTGGGTGCATTTTATTTTTTGCTGGTGGAGAGGGGGGATTGTTGCTTGCTGCTGCTTACGCGCGGGAGAGAGGAGAGTGGGTGGTGGATTTTAGGGGTTCTAACATTTAACTGTCGTTCATTCTTTGGGGAACTCCTCTGTTTTCGTAGATGGTTGCGAAGAAAAACCATTTCAGGATGTATATTGTGTACATTCCTTTGACATTAAATGAACCTTTGAACCCTTTGATATTTTAAAGGTATGATGAGGCAGTTAGCTATTTCTTAATGTTATCTTTCTGTAAGTCGGCATTTTCACTAATCGGCACTCCTCAGGTCCCAATGGTGCCAGATTATAGAGGGTCGACCTGTACAGGAGTCTTCTGCAGTCATCCCCCTCCAAAACAGATATACCGCTTTGGAGTCTGTTGGGGGAGGTGGCTGATCAGGTGAAGGCAGCAGTAGCCAGGATCATGGCACCGTGGGTGACTGCTGCGCATGAGGGCAAGAAAAAGAGTGGCAGAGCTGTTGTGGTGGGGGATTCCATGGTAAGGGGAATAGAGAGGAGCTTCTGTGGCCGCAAGCGGGACTCCCGTATGGTGTGTTGCCTCCCAGGTGCAAGGGTCAGAGATGTCTTGGAGAGGCTGCAGGGCATTCTGAAAGGGGCGGGTGAGTAGCCAGCTGTCGTGGTTCCTAACAATATAGGAAGAAAGCGGGATAAGGTCCTACAAGCTGAATTTAGGAAGCTAGGAGATAAATTAAAGAGTAGTTCCTCGAAGGTAATAATCTCAGGATAATTACCGGTGCCACGTGCTAACCAGAGTTGGAATAGCAGGGTAGCTAGAATGAATATGTGGCTTGAGCGGTGGTGCAGGAGGGAGGGTTTCAGATTCTTGGGGCATTGGAACTGCTTCTGGGGGAGGTGGGACCAGTACCATCCAGATGGTCTACATCTGGGCAGGGTTGGGATCAATGTCCTAGGGAGATTGTTTGCTAGTGCTGTTGGGGAGGTTTTAAACTAATATGGCAGGGGGGATGGGAACCCACACAAAAGAAGAGGGAAGTGATGCAGAGACCAAAGCTAGAGTTAGTGAAGAAAAAAGTAAGAGTGCATAAAATTGAAAAACAAAAATTGCATAGGTCACTAGACTCTAAAAGGACAATGAGTATAAGGGCACTTTATCTAAATGCCCGTAGTATTAGAAACAAGGTTAGTGAACTTGTGGCACAGGTCAGTACCAAGGCATATTATTTAGTGGACATTACAGAAACCTGGTTGCAAGGTGGAGATGACAGGGAATTAAATATCCAAGGGTATCAGGTAATATAGAAAGATGGGTAGGAAGGCGAAGGAGGTGGGGTGGTGCTCTTAATTAAGGATGAGATCAGAGCGATTGTGAGAGACGATATAAGATCTACGGAGCAGAATGTTGAGGCCATCTGGGTAGAGATTAAGAATAGTACAGGGAAAAAATCACTGGTGGGAGTTGTCTATAGGCCACCTAATAAAAATATTGCAGTGTCAGAGGCAATTAACCAAGAAATAACTGAGGCTTGTAAGAACGGAACGGCAGTTGTCATGGGGGATTTTAACTTCCACATAGATTAGGTAAATCAGGTTGGTCAAGGAAGTCTTGAGGAGGACTTCATAGAATGCATCAGTGATGGCTTTCTTGAGCAGCATGTTAGTGAACCTACAAGGGAAAATGCTATCTTAGATCTAGTCCTGTGCAATGAGACAGGTAAGATTAACGATCTTGTAGTCAGGAATCCTCTTGGAAAGAGTGATCATAGTATGATTGAATTTCGCATACAGATGGAGGGTGAAATAGTTAGATCTAAAATTAGTGTATTATGCTTGAACAAGGGAGACTACAATGGTATGAGGGAGGAGTTGGCTAAGGTGGATTGGGAGCACAGGCTATTTGGCAGGACAGTTGAGGAACAGTGGAGTACTTTCAAAGAGTTTTTCACAGTGCTCAACAAAAGTATATTCCAGTCAAAAGTAAAGACAGTAAGTGTGGGGAAAGCTAGCCTTGGATAACTAAGGAAATGAAAGATACTATCAAATTAAAAGCTTGTGTACAAATTCGCAAAGGGTAGTGGGAGACTGCAGGAATGGGAAAACTTTAAAAAGCAACAAAGAACAACTAAACAAGAAATAAGGAAAGGGAAGATAGAGTATGAAAGTAAATTAGCACAAAGATAGAAAAAGTTTTTATAAATATATAAAGCGGAAGAGGGTGGTAAAGTCAACGTAGGTCCTTTGAAAGACGAGAAGGGAAATTGATATTGGGTGATGAGGAAATGGCTGAGGCATTGAATGACTATTTTGTGTCGGTCTTCGCGGTGGAGGACACGTCTAATATGCCAAAGAATTATGTTGTGGATGAAATGGAAGGTGAGAACCTCGATAAAATCACTGTCACTAAAGAGATAGTGATGAGCAAACTAGAGGGCTTGAAGGTAGATAAGCCCCTGGTCCTGATGGGATGCATCCCAGGGTGCTGAGGGAATTGGCGGAGATTATAATAGATGCATTGGTAATCATTTACTAAAACTCTCTAGACTCTGGACATGTCCCGGCAGATTGGAAGACAGCAAATGTCACACCACTTTTTGAAAAAGGATGTAGGCAAATGACTGGCAACTATAGGCCAGTTAGCTTAACATCTGTAGTCGGGAAAATGCTTGAAGCTGTTATTAGGAAGAAATAGCGAAACATTTAGAAAAGAGTGGTTCCATTAGACAGACACAGCATGGATTCAGAAAAGGCAGGTCCCGTTTGATAATCTTACTGGAGTTCTTTGAGGACATAATGAGTGCAGTGGATAGAGGGGAAGAGGTGGATGTCGTATACTTGGATTTCCAGAAGGCGTTTGATAAGGTGCGCACAAGAGACTGATAAATAAGATACAGATGTATGGAGTCGGAGGAAGTGTATTGCAATGGATAGTGGATTGGTTAACCAATAGAAGACAGAGTTGGTATAAATGGGTGTTTCTCTGGTTGGCAGTCAGTGGTGAGTGGGGTGCTGCAAGGGTCGGTGCTGGGCCCGCAGCTGTTTACCATTTACTTTGATGATTTGGAAGCGGGGACGGAGTGTAGCGTAGCAAAATTTGCTGATGACACTAAACTGAGTGGAAAAGCAAATTGTACAGAGGATGTGGAGAGTCTGCAGAGGGATATAGATAGGTTAAGTGAGTGGGCCAAGGTCTATCAGATGGAATACAACATTGGTAAATGCAAGATCATCCACTTTGGAAGGAGTAATAGAAGAGCAGATTATTATTTAAATAGTGAAAGATTGCAGCATGCTGTTGTGCAGAGGGACTTGGGAGTGTTTGTGCATGAATTGCAAAATGTTGGTTTGCAGGTACAACAGGTTATTAAGACGGCAAACGGAATATTGGCCTTCATTGCTGAAGGATTGAATTCAAGAGCAGGGAGGTCATGCTGCAACTATACAGGGTACTGATGAGGCCGTACCTGGAGTACTGTGTGCAGTTCTGGTCTCCATACTTGAGGAAGGGTATTACTGGCTTTGGAGGCAGTGCAGAGGTGGTTCACCAGGTCGATTCTAGAGATGAAGGGGTTAACCTATGAGGAGAGATTGAGTCGCCTGGGACTATACTCTCTGGAGTTCAGAAGAATGAGAGGGGATCTTCTCGAAGCATACAAAATTTTGAAAGGGATAGATAAGATAGAAGTGGGAAAGTTGTTTCCATTGGTAGGTGAGACTAGAACTAGGGACATTGCCTCAAGATTCAGGGGAGAAGATTTAGGACGGAGATGCGAAGAACCTCACAACACGCTAAAGGTACTCAGCAGGTCAGGCAGCATCCGTGGAAAAGATTGGTCGACGTTTCGGGCCGGAACCCTTCGTCAGGACTGTAGGGGGAAGGGGCAGAGGCCCTATAAAGAAGGTGGGGGGAGGGTGGGAAGGAGAAGGCTGGTAGGTTCCTGGTGAAAAACCAGTAAGGGGAAGGATAAAGGGGTGGGGGAAGGGAGGCAGGGAGGGGATAGGCAGGAAAGGTGAAGAAAGAATAGGGCAAACTCAATGGGTACTAGGAGGCGGAACCAAGAGGAGGTGGTAGGCAGCTGGGGGAGGGGGCAGAGTGACATAGGGATAGGGGAAGGGAGGGGGAGGGAATTACCGGAAGTTGGAGAATTCTATGTTCATACCAAGGGGCTGGAGACTACCTAGACGGTATATGAGGTGTTGCTCTTCAAACCTGAGTTTAGCGTCATCATGGCAGTAGAGGAGGCCATGTATGGACATATCTGAATGGGAGTGGGAAGCAGAGTTGAAGTGGGTGGCTACTGGGAGATCCTGTCTGTTTTGGCGGACGGAGCAGAGGTGCTCGACGAAGCGGTCCCCCAATCTGTGTCGGGTTTCACCGATGTAGAGGAGACTGCACCGGGAGCACCGGATGCAATAGATGACCCCAACAGACTCACAAATGAAGTGTTGCCTTACTTGGAAGTACTGTTTGGGGCCCTGAATGGTGGCAAGAGAGGAGGTGTAGGGACAGGTATAGCACTTGCACTTACAGGGATAAGGCCCAGGTGGGAGATCCGTGGGGAGGGACGTGTGGACCAGGGAGCTGCGGAGGGACCAATCCCTGCGGAAGGCAGAGAGGGAAAGATGTGCTTAGTGGTGGGGTCCTGTTGAAGGTGGCGGAAGTTGCGGAGGATAATGTGTTGGATCCGGAGGCTAGTGTGGTGGTAGGTGAGGACAAGGGGAACTCTGTCCCTGTTGTGGTGGCGGGAGGATGGGGTGAGAGCCGAAGTGCGGGAAATGGAGGAGATGCGGGTGAGGGCATCATTGATGACAGCAGAAGGGAAACCACAATCCTTAAAGAAAGAGGACACTTGAGATGTCCTGGAATGGAAAGCCTCATCCTGGGAGCAGATGTGGCGGAGACGGAGGAACTGGGAATAGGGAATAGCATTTTTGCATGTGGCGGGGTGGGAAGAGGTATAGTTGAGGTCAGTGGGCTTGTAGAAGATGTCAGTGGACAGTCTGTCTCCAGAGATGGAGACCGAGAGATCGAGAAAGGGGAGAGAAGTGTCCAAGATGACCAAGTGAATTTGAGGGCTGGGTGGAAGTTGGAAGTAAAGTCGATGAAATTGACGAGCTCAGCATGGGTGCAGGAAGCAGCACCAATGTAGTCATCAATGTACCGAAGGAAAAGTTGGGGAGCAGTACCAGAATAGGTTTGGAGCACAGGCTGTTCCACATAACCAACGAAGAGGCAGGCATAACTAGGGCCCATGCAAGTTCCCATAGCTACACCCTTGGTCTGAAGAAAATGGGAAGAGCCAAAAGAGAAGTTATTGAGTGTGAGAACCAGTTCCGCCAACCGGAGGAGGGTAGTGGTGGTGGGGAACTGGTGAGGTCTATTATCCAGAAAGTAGCGGAGGGCTTTGAGGCCTCCTTCATGGGGAATGGAGGTGTATAGGGGTTGGACATCCTCTATATCATAGTGCGGCCTCCTCTACACTGGTTAGGCAACACTTCACTTGCGAATCTGTTGGGGTCATCTATTGCATCCGCTGCTCCCGGTGCGGCCTCCTCTACATCGCTGAAACCCGACGCAGATTGGAGGACCGCTTCGTCGAGCACCTCCGCTGTCCACCAAAACAGGCAGGATCTCCCAGTAGCCACCCACTTCAACTCTGCTTCCCACTCCCATTCAGATATGTTGATACATGGCCTCCTCTACTGCCATGATGAGGCTAAACTCAGGTTGGAGGAGCAACACCTCATATACCGTCTAGGTAGTCTCCAGCCCCTTGGTATGAACATAGAATTCTCCAACTTCCGGTAATTCTCTCCCCCTCCCTTCCCCTATCCCTATGTCACTCTGCCCCCTCCCCCAGCTGCCTACCACCTCCCTCTTGGTTCCGCCTCCTACTACCCATTGTGTTTTCCCCTATTCTTTCTTCACCTTTCCTGCCTATCACCTCCCTGCCTCCCTTCCCCCACCCCTTTATCTTTCCCCTTACTGGTTTTTCACCTGGAACCTACCAGCCTTCTCCTTCCCACCCTCCCCCCACCTTCTTTATAGAGCCTCTGCCCCTTTCCCCTACAGTCCTGATGAAGGGTTCCGGCCCGAAACGTCGACTGATCTTTTCCATGGATGCTGCCCGACCTGTTGAGTTCCTCCAGTGTGTTGTGAGTGTTGTTTTGACCCCAGCATCTGCAGATTATTTTGTATTTATGATGAGAAGAACCTGTTTTTCCCAGAGTGTGGTGAATCTGTGGAATTCTCTGCCCAGGGAAGCCGTTGAGGCTTCTTCATTAAATATATTTAAGATACAGTTAGATAGATTCTTACATAGTAGGGGAATTAAGGGTTATGGGGAAAAGGCAGGTAGATGGAGCTGACTTTACGAACAGATTAGCCATGATCTTATTGAATGGCAGGGCAGACTCCATGGGCAGGATGACCTACTCCTGCTCCTATTTCTAATGTTCTTATGTTTCTATAATATTTTTAAGTACATGACTTATGACGGACTGCCTCAATATACATTATAAAAGAGGAAAGAGCAATGGTATGAAATACTCCCTTTGGTAAGAAGCTTGTATGAGAAGAATTTCACTCAAATACTTACACAATATTTAAATGGTGAAAATGCAGTCTGCTTAAAAAAAAAAGTACTCAATGTTTATGATCAAATAGCATCTTTGTCTCTGAGCTATTTAATAGTTGTTTACTAGGTTTGAAATACTTCAAAATGTAACTCTGTATGTTCACTTACTTTCAACTTTGGACTTTTGCAATCATTCTTTCCAGGTTGCTGTCTCCCGAGCAAACCCCAAAAAGCAAGTTCCTGACTTTAGGTTCCAAGTTCCGCTACAGTGGGCGCACCCAGGCTCAAACGCGGGAGGCAAGCATTCTTATTGACAGACCTGCACCGTATTTTGAACGTACTTCAAGTAAACGAATGTCCAGAAGCCTTGATGGAGGTAGGCGCAGAATGATCCTTTCTTGGAAAATGTAGAGTATTTTCTGTTAACAAATTCACAAAGTCTCTTAAATTTAAGTATTTTCAGATAACGGAGAAACTACAATTCAGTTAATATTTTTCCCCAGAGCTTTAGTAGTTACGATTTAATTAGTCACAATTTGAGATGAAGTTAGGAATCAAAAACACCACTATCAGAATTTCACAGCAGCAAGACTTTTCAGGTTACCATGACTTTTGAATCATTGTCTTAACATTCTTCCAGACTGTTTTTTTTGGAGGGACTGAATTCAACTAAATTGAAACAGATGCTGCTACTTCAGTACCTGTATGTATTTCTCCACCATCTACTAACATTGCTTTTTCTCATAGAAGCCACGAGCAATACAGCATGGATACAGGCACTGTGGCCCAACCAATCTATGCCATCCATGTTGTTGCTTGTCCTAATGATCTGCATTTGGCCCATATTCCTCCAGGCCCTTTCCATCCATAGATCTATCTGAGTGTTTCTTAAATCTGATCAATCTTTATTGCACAAATGAAGCTGCGAAAGGGATTTAATTTAGATCACTTTGTAGAGATATGTTTTCACTTTGACATGAAATAGTCTTTTTCTGTTGATCATTGTCAAAAAAGCCAAATTAAATCTACTGTGATTCAATGTGGTAAAACAATAAAACACGAAAACTTCCAAGGAGATGAATACTTTTTATAGGCACTCCAACTGTCATCAGGGTCCTTCTACCCTTGCAGTTTCTTTACTCAACTCACAAGGATTCAATATCTACCAATCCTGTGTCACATCTTTCTACTGATTTGCGATAAATTCCAACGTAACAGTGATCCTTTTTTTTCCACTTTGTTGAATTATAGATCTGGTAACATCTTTCCTGATATTAGAAAGTATTGTGTACAGTTTTGGTCACCGAATTATGGGAAAGATGTCAACAAAATAGAGAGAGTACAGAGGAGATTTACTAGAATGTTTCTTAGGTTTCAGCACCTAAGTTACAGAGGAAGGTTGAACAAATTAGGTCTTTATTCTTTGGAGCGTAAAAGGTTGAGGGGGGGACTTGATAGAGGTATTTAAAATTATGAGGGGCATAGATAGAGTTGGCGTGGATAGGCTTTTTCCATTGAGGGTAGGGGAGATTCAAACAAGAGGACATGAGTTGAGAGTTAAGGGGCAAAAGTTTAACATGAGGGGGAACTTCTTAACTCAGAGTGGTAGCTGTGTGGAACGAGCTTCCAGTAGAAGTGGTAGAGGCAGGTTCAATTTTGCCATTTAAAAAAAAATTGGATAGGTATATGGACAGGAAAGGAATGGAGGGTTATGGGCTGAGTGCAGGTAGATGGGACTAGGTGAGAGTAAGCATTCGGCACGGACTTGAAGGGCTGAGATGGCCTGTTTCCATGCTGCAATTGTTATATGGTTAATTTCTCAGATATGATTTTCAGAGCAGGAATAGTGTGTTTTCATCAAGCCTCTGTATTTGATATGTTATGAGAATTTATTGAACTTTGTAATATAACAGAAATTCTCTTTTTCTAACAGCTCCAGTAGGTGGCATTAATGAAGTGGGTCTCCAGCAGGAATCGTCATGTCTAGATTCAACAGCAGAGGACACTGCAACAGCAGCTGCTGTTAATAAAACAGAAGTAGAAAAAGAGTTGGCACTAAAAGATGTAACCACTGATTTGAAACCTTCACAGCTGCAAATATCTGTTGAAGCAAAGGTACAATATTTTTATAGTTTTTCATTTTTGGGAGCAATATTCATTGTTTACAATTGAGAATATAATACCAGACATGGATATAGTACAGAACTCCTGTCTCCTCCTATCTTCCAAATAATTTACCACTGCATTGGCCAAGTTTAATGAGAGGCTTAGAAGCAGGTTTTTTTATTCAAAGTGAAGTTGTCAGTCCACAGTGTCTCCACAATGTGCAAGTACATTAATCAGGAAGATAAGTAAGACAAAAGGTCATGATTCATAGTGTCATTGAAGCATGCATCCATGAGACATTAAGGAATGTGAAATGTCAAGATGACTTCTTATTCTTGGAGGAGGGCAATTAACATGTAAAATTCATTAAGAAATCAGTTTTAGAATTGTAACTAACTGGAATGCATAGATTAGGAAAGAAGTGAGGGCTTTCTTGATTAAATATGTAATGAGCAATCTCATTGGATTGCTACTTTTCCAGTATCATGATCAGTGATAAATAATATACATATAAAATATCTCTTTATTATTCTTTAAATAAGTAACCTGAAGCAGTCTTGAAGTGTTCTTGCTCCCTCATTGATTTTAATCCTCAAAGCCTGCTTGTTTTCCAACTATACTAAATAATATTTATTCAGGAAATTTAATGCACTAAGTATAGCTACTCAAAATAAGAAAGCTGCAGTGTTTTGAAGGGGTTTGCTGGCCAAGCTAGAAGAAATCACAAGGATTAATTAGTAAGGTAATGAATGACTAGTCATTCACAAATAATTGAAAAAAACAAAGCATTGCATTGAAAGTATTGCAGAAGAGATGTTCAGCTCTGTGTATAAGATGGCTGGGGTCACCCATCTTATAAAGACACTGCCCGGAAAAAGTCAATGGCAAACCACTTCTGCAGAATTTGCCAAGAACAATCATGGTCATATGACAAGACACGTAATGATGATGATAAAAATGTTATGTTTTGAATTAGTAACTAATTGAATGGAGTGACAATTATGCCACTGTAAATGTTGAAAGTGAAAGGAAATACTTTAGTTCAGTGTCCAGGTGCACAGGTTTACTAAATATTGAAAAATGTATTGTCAGAGCATGCATTATATTAGTTAAGTTAGTACTAGCTAATATTATAATTCAATAATGAAATAAGACCCATGGCTTACAAATTTAACCAAATAGGTTTGCTGGGGGGGAGAGAAAGTTCAATAATCATAAACATAATTTATTAGCGTTTTGTATTTCAAATTGAATATGTTCACAGGAGGAATAATGACTAATTATTGTGCAAATTGTTTTGCTTGTTTTTCCTGTGTTGTTTACCCTACTCATCTTGTAAAGACTATTGTTGGTCTTCATTCGTTTGAAATGTGCAACACTTCCTTGTATGACTCTCTGACTAATATTTCTCTTTTTGTTTCCTTTGCCCTCTTCTTTCTGGAATATGAACATGTATGCACTTTGAGTTTAATTTAGTATCACAACATTTGTCCACCATCTCCTACATATTCGAACTATTCGCTCCCTTCTAATCTCTTTCCTATTCCAGAGACAGATATTCTGTCTGACATTTCAGAAGGTAGTGCATTTTCAGCTGGTGAATTAGACCAAGAATGTATTTCTGGGTCTATTTCTTCTACTGACAGATTATGCACAGCACTTCCAAAGAATGAACCTGGGCTAACCACACATTATCTGGCTCCTGTATTTACCACTCTTTCTCAATGCTCTAATCCTGCAGTACAGGATCAGAAAGAAAGCAAAATTAAATCCAGTTCTGTAAGAAAGGCATTGGGTTCTGCATTTCTAAACCTATATAAATGTCTGCTTCCCAAATTTCCTTCATTGCTTGATGAGGATGGGTACATCAGCTTCCCCAGTCTCCCTGATAACTATGTTGCTTTGATTCCACCAAGCTTTCAAAAGTACATCCCCATTACATCTCCATCTCTAATTCCTTCCATCATCCTTATCTTTGTGCTGCTTCTGTCCACATCCCAGTCTGTTCCGTTATCGCTCGTCCTTTCCCTTCCACTTGCTTTGTCTCTCTGTTACCTGGAACCTAAGCCGACTACATTATATGGCTGGTATGACAATGACCTGAGTGAGAGAGCAGAGGAAGAGGAGGTGTGTAATTTTGCCACTTAATGCGCAACGTTTAACAAACCTTTTTAATATGATATTAAAAATAGTTAAGAGAAAGTTTTTTTTTTGGGTGCAGGAAGTTAGGACCATTTTTTAATCAATGTTGTATCTTGTATTTTGGGGTCTGATTTTTGACCAATTTCTGTCATTTCATTAATGACAAAATTTTCCTCCTAATTTCATAGTTTCTGAATGTACTCTGAATTTAGTCTGTTTCTACAAAGCTAGGAGTGGAGAGCTTTCAAACCTGATGTGGAAACTATTTGATCTGTAAACATTTTCCCCCTCTTACTAAACTCCTACTTGAATGGATGTTTATCACTCATTGAGAAAAACTGATGCAAAAGTTTCTTCCAGTGATCTGCATTTTGTGGAACTTGTGTAACAGTTATGTGCAGTCAGATATGCAATCAGATCAATGTGTATTGATGAATCTGATGGACTGGTGAAAGAAGCTGTCCCAGAGCCTGTTGGTCCTGGCCTTACTCCTGCAGTACAGTTTGTTAGATGGAAGCAGCTGAAACAGTTTGTGGTTGGAGTGGCTGGAGTCTGTGATAATCTTCCGGGCCCTTTTTATGCACCTGCTGCTGCAAATATCCTGAATAGGGTTGGTGCTACTGTCAGCAGCTAGAGTTAAATTTTTCTTTGTGAATTTCCATTTTCATCTGTGCCCTCTCACCTCTATACTCTGCTTGACTGACAGTTTTGGAAGTTGATTCGGTATGTTGAAGCCATCTGAGTTGACGACAATTTTTTTTGTCAAGTCCATTTCTAATATACTGTATGAATTACCAGTCTAGATGTATTATATTTCTATGTAAATCTGTCACTTCCAAATAGCTGCCTTCAAAATAAAATCTGTTGTGCCCTCAACCTTCAACATTGATGTAAATTTGCTAATGATATATAGATATTTCTACAAATTCTAACAGTTTATTAGCACTATCACAAATCAGAGGAGGCTCCTCAAGCCTGCTGTACCATTCACTAAGTATTTAACTGATTCAGTTTCAACACTGACACTAATTTCCCACACTCTTGGAATACATTATACCTTCATTCAAGTTGTCAAGACTAGTAGTGGAGGCCAAAGCTTTTATCCCTGACACCCAATAGGCTCCTGATTGCTAGTCCAAAAACGGCCTATTTATCATGACTGTTGTCTGATGGTTAGCCAGTGTCCTATCTATGTTGGTATATTATCCCCGACCCCATGCACTCTTGTGAAGTAACTGTTTATGTGGCATCTTTATAAATTACTTCTGAGATTCCAAGTACGTTATATTTACTAGTTCCCTTTTATTCACCTTTTATGTTACACCTCAAGGAGCTCCATCAAATTTGTCAGATGTGATTTTCCCTTAAATGTTGCCTGATATATTTCGATTAGTCCTGCAGTTAGCGCCTCAAGAGCAGGTTCTATTATTTTTCCCAATTATGGATGTAAAGTAACTGCCTTGTAGTGTCTCATCATTTCTTGGTTCCAACCATAAAGCCTCACTGGATGAGCCGTAATTCATCTTCTGACTACTACTGTGACATTCCCCTTAATAAAAAATGTTACTCCCCTCCTCTTTTTCCCCTGCCTCTGTCTTGCCTGAACTCAGAGTATTAACCTGTCCCCTCATAACCATGTTTCTGTAATGGCTGTAATATCGTAGTCACACATAGCTTTCCAATCTAAGTCCATCGGCTTGATCTGTCAGACCTCTTGCATTGAAATAAATACAGTTTAATCCATTTATGGATGTTGGTGAAAGGTAGAAAAGTATTACAAATAGAGGCAGGTGAAATAAGCAATGTGTTTAAGATTGTTATTTGCATATATTTATCACTTTTTAAGCAACAGATTAATTTTTTTCTTTTTATGACTTACTGAATGCATGCAGACAGAACAGGATGAAACAGCACCTCAACAACTAAAGGTTGAAGCAACTTAAGTTCTTTCATTCTTTTTCCCATTTGTTTTTGGCTTTGAATGTTTTAGAGTGCCACATAGGATGTGGTGGTGTAGATTTTGATTCTAAAATGTTTTTTTTTCTGATTTTCACTGTTTTAGCGCTTGCATGTACATTTAATTTTATTTTTATGTTGGATTTTTTCTCCTTTCAATTTCACAGAATAAGTCATTGAGCATAGGAGGAGAAAATATTTATATCAGACATAGCAATTTAATGTTGGAGGTTGGTATAAAATAAAAGTATTTAGACAGACTGATGCATTGCACTGAATGACCTTTCACAAGCAGGCTGTCACAGTGAATATTGCATGCAGTGCATGGGAATGGAAATGCGTGCTGCTCTTTGCAAAGCCACATTGCTCAAATTCTGGGCTGTGCTAGGATTAATTTAGAATTTTAGCATGCAGAAGAGACTAAACTGAGCGCCAGGTAGAATCGAAAGCATTTTATTGTGGTTATATTTGGATGAATGAACACATTTACTAACCAGGAATACTGTACAAAAGAAAACTAATTGATGTTTCTTGCATAATCTGGTAAAATCTTGCTGTTTTACCCAATAATATGCATAGAATTGACTAAAATCAGCCACTCCAGGTATCGAGCTAAATGTGCATTTTCTACACCTTGTCTCACTGAATGTTTTTAATTGGTTGCATTAAGTTTATAATAGGAAAAGAAAATATTTCTAAAATTTAAGGCAAGTCTGTTTCACAGTTAAACATTATTCTAAAACCACATAAATTGATCTGAAATTGAATCCACTTAGGAGCAGGTTGTTTCTAATTGTTCAGAGCCTTCATCTAATTCTTGAAGTTTGGTGTCTTGGGCACCTGCTGTTTGGTGTTGCTGCTCGGTAAATAATTCCAACCTATTTAATTACTATCCCAAAAAATCTAGCCTACTGGTTTCAATTGAGAACCTATTTTTCAGTGAGCCTTGGTGTTCCTGTGTGTTTCTCATTTATACTAATTTAGTTTTAATCTATTGTCTCATTCTTGTTGTGCACATGTGCGGAAATTAGGACCTTGATAAAACCCAGGAGGATCTATTGAAACATCAAGCTAGCATTAGTGAGCTAAAACGCAATTTCATGGAATCCACACCTGAACCACGTCCAAATGAATGGGAAAATCGGTTGACTAAACCCTTAATACTGCAAACAGAAGGGGTACGTTTTAGAAACAGAGCCTCAGGATATAATATGAAGCATGTTTAATTTGCGTAGCATGCAATTCTTCAGCCATAATAGTTAACTAAAATAATTTTCTATACTTGGTATCAGTATCAATGATTGAACACATCTACGTGATGACAATATTGCATACTTACTGAAAGCTTCTTACTTTTTCAATGTTTTTACATGCAAGACAAGGTAGTTGAATCTATAGCATAATCAGAAGTATGCTGCTGATAAAAGATTTGTTATGATCGTATTGAATGCCAAAACAATGGGGTGCAAATGGCCTGCTCTTGTTTGCAATTAGGCTTTTATATTTAGTTTAAATATCAGTTTTAAACCTACATGTGTTGTTCCCATATTCAAATAATGTTTAAATAAAGACATTCAAAGCTACTTAAGAATCTTAAACTGCACCTGTCCTGCTTATAAAATCCCACAAAGTTAGGTTGAAAATCAGTTTCCATTAATTGGCTCAGTTTGGTAAGTTCATCAGGTTTTTACCTAGTTTCTCATCTGTATGTATATCCAGTATTAATTGACTAACAGACAATAGGTAGATGGGGCCTTCCACGCTGAAGCCATAATCATTATGATGAAAGGAAGGTTAATTCCTGACTTTAAGGTAAATTGTTTTGCTTAAGCGCACTTGTTCATGGAGGTTAAAAAAGTAACAGACAAGACCAAGAAGTTAAAAAGGTAAATAGCACTTTGTCCTTCCAGGGGTTGGAGATTAAAAGTAAGGCTTTGTTGTAATGGTACAGATGTTGATGAAGCCTTACCTGGAATACTGCATATCTTTTCATTTAGAAGAATGATGAGTCTCTTTGTTCAAAAATGCAAGTTTTACAGTGTAGAAGTTGGGATGTTTGCAGTAGTGGATTGTCTTGAACAAGGGGACATAACTACAAGATGAGGGCTAGTCACTCAAAGCTGAAATATTGAGAAATTTCTTCTTGCAGAGGGTGGAAACAGGGGCATTAGAAGCATTTCAAGTTGAGGAGGATAAATATGAGTGAGATCATGAAACAGAGGGATAAAGGGAAATGATACAGAAGAGTAAGGCCACTATAGATGGCCATGATCAAATTAAATAGCGATGCAGGCTTGAAAAGACTGATGGCCTGCTTACACTGCTAATTTATTGTGTTTCATGTCCAGGTTTGATCTGATAAGAGCATAGAATTGTGTCCAAGGTTCCACTTCAGTAAAAGTGTCAGCATCTTTTGGTGAAATTCCAAGCTTATGTACAATAGATCTTTCAAATAAGAGTTGCTTCTTTTTAATCTAATTAACTTTTATCTGTCACCTGTAAGCCTCAGGTTTGTCTTTGTGATATGTTGCTTTTTTTTTCTGGTATCCATGAATTGTTTACATCTTTGGCTCTGTTTCCTGTTTGAACAAAACTATTTTGTATTCAAGTCAGAAGCCATTCGCTCTTGTAAATACCACATCAGCAGACCATTTCAAGGGAATGTCATATCTGCATTTTCCATACTGACATTGTCAGCCAATAAAGTCTTGTGATTTCTCTGATTGACATTGTTGCTATAAAATTAAGGAACAAAGTTCCATAGTTTCTGGGTTACAATTTTCCAAATTAATTTAATATACGAAGAGTATAGTCAGCAAGAGGGGTATTTTATTCCATTAACCTGAGAATTTAAAATTTTTGTCCTAGAAATTGAGAAATATTCTCATTGCAAAAGGTAGGGCCAGTGAGCAGATCCGTTAATAATCAGTAAGCGGGATTTAGCCACATCTTTCTATTTTTTTCTAGTTCTTTCAATTGTTTATCTCTTTGCAATACGCACAAAATGCGGGAGGAACTCAGCAAGTCAGGTGTTGCTCAGGATTTCCAGCATCTGCAAAATCTTTTGTGTTCTATCTTTTTAAATTGACTTGATTTTTGTTCCCATTCTGTGGCTTTATCTGGATTGAAAATCTCCCCTTTTGCTTCCATTCCCATACCTATGCTGCTGTTGGCACTTGTCAGCTACTCATCCTTGGAACCTTTTTATTCATCTCTATGCAACCCTTCAGCAATGCTAACTTGATTTAATTACTTCATCCTTAATTTCATTACCTCCAAATGTGACTAGTTTGGCACATTGTTGGCCAGCCTCTCTTGTTACATTTTCTTATGAATTTGAAATGGGGCTTGTGAACTTTAAATAATCGACATATTTAAAAAAAAATATATTCACAAGTTCTTTGAATTAAGCCGTTAAACACAAACAAATGCAATATGTTGACTCTATAATTTTCTGGTTGTGCAATTTACAATTATCTTCCTGTGTTCAAAACCTTCCATGAGCTGACTCCAGCCCACCTCGAACTTTGTATATTCTGGATTCCTCCTGTCCTGCCACTCAGCCATCACTGAATTATTTTATTCATCTTTTGTTTTAGGGCTACAGTATCAAATACTTCTGCCTCGACTTCTAACTTGCACAAATTGACTATACTATTCTCCAGAAGTATATTGATAGAGTCTCAAAGTTCCTACCCCATTCTAAGCACTCTGACCCTCTAATCTCATGGCAAAGCCTAATCAAGTTAACTATGCAATAACACAGGAGTAGCTTCAACGAAAGGAATTCCTAAGAGTTCAGCTTAAAATCAACTTAACATCATGAGGCATTCTGGGAATATATCGTCAATTTGCAGAAAGCTATTTTATAGGCTATTTAGCCTTGTGCTTCCAACAGCTCTGAATGTCAGACTGGTGATAAATTATGTGGCAAGCCTGTTAATTTTGTATGAAAGCCCCAATTATAGTTGTTTTCTCTTGAAATTATTACATTTCTTGCTGCATATTTGACTACAAAGTGAGAAGCATAGACATTGCGAAATGCAAGATGCCTTGATTTGAGGAATGATCCAGGCTATTCCAAGTTGGCAGATGCTGTTCCGATTCAATTTCAAAGCAGCATTAACAAATATAGTAGTGATGGTACCAGGCTGAACACTCCACCTTTGAAAATTAATTTAATGCAGGGTGAGAGTGCAATAAAAAGAACTAGGGAACTGTATAGAAGCCATCAGTGATTTCAGAAAATTTTTAGACAGGAACCATGGTCATTATCTCAAATCTTTGCCACAGGACATAATCTACAGTGAGTTGGAGATGATACAGGAATGTTTGCCGTTTTTCTGTTAACCAATTTCAGTGCTTTCCCACTGTTGTGATTTTGTTTTTGCCTTCCTGCAGCAGGGAAAATAGGGAGATAGTGTGGGGGAAGGTAGTACTCTGCAGTTGACCACTACATTTCAAGAAGTCATACTTTTGCTCTGAATGAAAGAAGCAAGACAATGGCCATTGTTCATCTACTCAGAACTTCGTATAATCCCTTTGGTAGGTCAGGGTCCATTGTGTGGCACTTATTCCATCTGACCTCATTGGTTACAAATCGAACGACATTGAATATCTTGGGTAAAAACCTAACCCAGATCATACTGAAAACATTAGAAAAATAGTTTTGCTGTATTAATGTTAACCTAAGAATAAATGTATTCATTTGTATTCACACTGATAGAGGTCAGTGAATTGATAGTCTCAGCATTCAGAGCTCTGCTGTTTGTTCTCTGTCAATCATGCCCATCATATTCTGAGTTGGCTCCCAATCAGCAATGTCTGAATTTTAAAATCCTCTTTCTTCTTTTTAAGTCTTTCAGAGTTCTCTCTGCCTCTCTCTGGCACAAAGCATCTGCATTAACTCCACAAATCATAGCCTCTCACACAAAATGCTGGTGGAACGCAGCAGGCCAGGCCACATCTATAGGAAGAAGTACAGTGGACGTTTCGGGCCCAGACCCTTCGTCAGGACTAACTGAAAGAAGAGGTAGTAAGAGAATTGAAAGTGGGAGGGGGAGATCCGAAATGATAGGAGAAGATAGGAGTGGGGAGGGGTGAAGCTAAGTGCTGGAAAGTTGATTGGCAAGAGCTATACAAGGCTGGAGAAGGGAGAGGATCATGGGATGGGAGGCCTAGGGAGAAAGAAAGAGGGAGGGGAGCACCAGAGGAAGATGGAGAGCAGGCAAGGAGTTATTGTGAGAGAGAAAAAGAGGAAAAAAGGGGGAAAATAATAAATAAATAAGGGATGGGGTAAGAAGGGGAGGATGGGTATTAACGGAAGTTAGAGAACTCAGTGTTCATGCCATCAGTGTGGAGGCTACCCACACAGAATATAAGGTGTTGTTCCTCCAACCTGAGTGTGACTTCATCTTGACAGTAGAGGAAGCCATGGATTGACATATCAGAATGGAAATAGGACGTGGAATTAAAATACGTGGCCACTGGGAGATCCTGCTTTCTCTGGCAGGTAGAGTGTAGGTGTTCAGTGAAACAGTCTCCCAGTCTGCGTCAGGTCTCACCAATATATAGAAGGTCGCACCGGGAGCACCGGACACAGTATATCACCCCAACCGACTCACAGGTGAAGTGTTGCCTCACCTGAAAGGACTGCCTGGGGCCCTGAATGGTGGTGAGGGAGGAAGTGTAAGGGCAGGTGTTGCACATTCCGCTTACAAGGATAAGTGCCGGGAGGGAGATTGGTGGGAAAGGATGAGGGGGACGAATAAATGGAGCAAGTGCTACACCTGCCCTTAGACTTCCTCCCTCACCACCATTCAAGTTCTACCTGACGAAGGGTCTCAGCCCGAAACGTTGACTGTACTTCTTCCTATAGATGCTGCCTGGCCTGCTGCGTTCCACCAGCGTTTTTGTGTGTGTGTTGCTTGAATTTCCAGCATCTGCAGATTTCCTTGTGTTTGTGTTTTTAAAATCATAGCCTCTTGGGTTGTCCCTGAACTTAACTCTATTGCCATTGTCAGCCTTGCCTTTGTGATTTTTACGGCCCGAAGCTCTGGATTCCCTCTTAAATCTGTCTGCTTATCCTTCCCATTTAAGGTGCTCTTTAAAACCTACTTTTTGTCTGTGCTTTTGGCCATTACTAACATGTCCATGTGGTTTGGCATCAAATTTTAAAGTATCTATATTTTGTGATGCTTTCCTGTTACACTAAAAGCATTATATAAATTAAAATTGTTCATTGTTTTAGTGACCAAAATATTGTGGCTGTATACTAGTATACTTGATATGAATTGTATATATGAATATAACTAAAGAATATATGATTCATTAGTCTTGACTGGAATTTGGTCTTATCAACAGCTTCTGGAGTAACAAATTAACCAACTTATCCAAAGGCTCTTAAATGGTAAATTGGCTTATTGTAACCTGTACCAAGGTCCATGGAAAAACTTGAATACCCTTCATGCACATCAATTCAGCACAACAATGTATTATACGAGAGGAAGATAATTAAATGCATAATAAAATGTTACAGTTATGGGGAAAATTGCATTGCAGGTTGGTAAGAAGGTGTAGTGTCATAATGGGCTAAATTATGAAGTCAAGCATTCAGATAGGATTGCTTTCAATTAATTTGCCATAAAATAGTAAAACTTCTCACAAATGCTCCAACATTTGGAATATGGATGATTTCCAACAGGAAAACTATCATTAAGCATAGTAAACTGGAGTTGTTCTTTGTTATGTAACAATGAATCACTTTCAGTACACTGGATGAACTCAGCAAGTCGGGCAGCATCAGTTAGAAACGATGAGTCGACGTTTTGGGCCAGAACCCGTCATGTATATGTCCATACATGGCCTCCGCGACTCCCTTATCCACACGTCCATCCCTACGGATCTCCCACCCAGCACTTATCCCTGTCCCTACACCTCATCTCTTGCAACCATTCAGGGCCCCAAACAGTCCCTCCAGGTGAGACAACACTTCACTTGTGAGTCTGTTGGGGTCATCTATTGCACCTGGTGCTCCCGGTGCAGCCCCCTCTACATCGGTGAAACCCGACGCAGATTGGGGGACCGCTTCGTCAAGCACCTCCACTCCATCCGCTACCACAGACAGGATCTCCCGGTAGCCACCCACTTCAACTTTACTTCCCATTCCCATTCAGATATGTCCATACATGGCCTTCTCTACTTCCATGATGAGGCTGAACTCAGGTTGGAGTAGCAACACCTCATATACCGTCTAGGTAGTCTCCAGCCCCTTGTTATGAACATAGAATTCTCCAACTTCCAGTAATTCCCTCCCCCTCCCTTCCTCTATCCCTATTTCACTCTACCCCAGCTCCCTCATGGTTCCGCCTCCTCCTCCTACTACTCATTGTTTTCAAGGCCTATGACGTCAATGCTTCCCCTCCCCCACGCCTTTTTCAAATTACTGGTCTTTCAACTGAAGCTACAAGCATTCTTCAAATCCTTCCCATCTTTCATTCTTCAGTCCTGACGAAGGGTTCCGGCCCGAAACGTCAACTCATCGTTTCTAACTGATGCTGCCTGACCTGCTGAGTTCATCCAGCGTACTGAAAATGTTGCTTTGATCACAGCATCTGCAGATTATTTTGTGTAACAATGAATAACAACTTAATGCAACTTTTTGAGAATATACCTTTTATAGTTCTATAGTTTTACATATTCTTGTTATAATATTTATTGAGAATGTAATTATTGAAAATTGGTAATCAGTTTGGACCGATTATATAGGTTTTACGAGATGTTTTATGAGCTGCTGTGAAACATCTTGCATGTTTTGTTTACAGGTAAAAGATTTTAGGTGTATGCTATAACTTCTCTCATACTTGTTTTCTTCAAGGCTGTTGTTTTAATTTTATTCTCAATTTTCTAACTGCATAGAGCTTAGAAGAGGAGATAACATCGCTCTTATTTAGTAAAGAAAGCTTCTCAACTGGCTTGATGGCCTCACCTACTATTTCTCAGGCATCAGAGGATGCTGGGTTGAAAGAAAAAGATGCTGCTGAATCTGTTTCTCACATACACGCCAAGCAGCTGTCTGAGGTGCTTTTAGAATGGAATTTATGATCAGTAATTAAGTCACAGTATGTGTCACATACAACCTTGATTTGTTTTGTCCTGGTCATTATTTGCATGTTCTCAGTTTTAAGCCATTTTGAATTCTTTTTCTCTTCATTGCTGTGCAATAATGAGTCATAATTATGTATTACATTGAATGCAGCAATTTCATTTGCCATAATTATATTTCTCATAAATTAGTGGTAAAGAGTGACTGCTCATTGTCCTTCACAACTTATTTTCCAGAACAGAAGGCTTTCCTACAGGAGCTCGAGATGTGCCATGGTGGTCTTTATTAGAAATCCATCAGAGCATAGCCTCAGTCATGTTATTCATCATTTATTTTGATTTAAGTTATCATCCTTTAAGTTTGCATGGTTGTATTTCACATTGCTTGCCTCATTTGATTTCTTTTTTTCCCATTCATTTTCTTTGTGTAGACCTCAGATGAGAAACAGAAATCCGAGCTGGAGGAGCAGGCAGAGGTTGTAGTAGAAGAAGCAGTAGTGATTGAAGAGGTAAAGAGTGCACCCAGCCATTCAAAAGTAAAACTTGAAAGCTCTGTTGAAAACAGGACAATTTTGCCCCTTGTTGAATTGGCAGCAAAAGAGAGTAATGTCTCATCCTCTGATAGCCATAGTGACAGTGAGGAAGAGGCAGAATACCACCCACAGACCAAGGAAGGAGAAAATATAAAGAGAGACCAAAATGAATTTAAGACACTGACTACAGTAGCAATGGATTTTAAGAATTCAGTAACAAATACTGAAGAAATGCATTTTCCTGCTACTGTGATACATAAAATGCAGGATGTTCTGGAAGAAGATTTGCAAGAAATGCAAAATGGAAAATTGCAGGAAGCAATGCACGAGCAAGAGCAAGAAGATACCAAACCCAAACTAAATGGAGATGTTTCGTATATTGATAGTGATGCTATGCCAGAAGTTGTTTGTTACTCAGAGGTAAATGTTCATAGCATTTGGGTCAGAAGTAAATGTTAATGTGTTGAAGTCCTCTCCAGTATAATACTGCTTCTTTACCTGGTCTGTCATGGGTTTTCTGGAAAAACCTTTGATTCACTCAAATTTTAATAAGGCTATGTTTTTTCCAAAATGGGCAAACATGATCATCAATTCCTCTCTGCCTGCTTCACTCTTGGTTTCTGGCTGCCTTACTCGCATTAGAGGGTAGGGCAGCCACTATACCTTTCCTTTATGATGGTCCTTTATATTTAAGTGCAAACCAGTTGTACCTTTATGTTAAAGTTTTTTTTGCCATACTGTTCTAATTTAATCATTTTGTATTTTTCCATTAGTCCATTTCCAGTGCAAATCTTTTCCATTCTTTAATTTTATGTTAATATTTATCTTCCCTGGTTTTGAAATTTCAGTTAAGTGGAAATCTACTTTTAATGTACTTTGGTTTAATTTAATTCTCTTTCTAATAGCCTCCTGTAGTAAAGACCGAAATGGTGACAATCTCTGATACTGAGAGTCCCGACAAGACTGAAATTACGACAAAAGAAGTTCCAATTGTTCAAACAGAAACTAAAACCATTACATATGAAGCTGCACAGGTAGACTTATCTTCCTAATGAAAATGGTGAATTATTTTTCATAGTCTTGATTATGGTTATTTTAAGTTTTATATAAAATTTTCTAGCCATTAGTTGAAAATGTTAATTTCAAAATTAGAACAGTTCTACATTTTTCAAATATTTTAGTTGCAATTTCTAGTTTGAAATATGAATCAGCGCTTACTGTAAATAATGGTTAGCAGTAATGATTCCCTTCGGCTATGTTGCATACTTGCTTTTCCTGTCAGAAGGAATACTTTTTAATGGATCTACTTTGTTAACCTGGTTGAAAATACCAAATACTCAAAGGTACTCAGTTATTATTTCTCATAACTGTACATTTTTATATACTTCAAGGGTGATGGCAGTGGAGATAATGATCCCGGTGTCCTGATGAGTGCTCAGACAATAACTTCTGAATCTTTTTGCACAACCATGACAACCCAGATTACCAAGGTATATAGCAGATAGTAAGGTAGTAAGCATTGCATCATTGTTTGTTTCTTCTGATAAAGTGAGCCTAATTTTGTTTGTATGCTTGAATGTAAACTACAGTACTTAATTTACACACAAAATGTTGGACTGTTTACTCTTCTATAGATGCTGCCTAGCCTGCTAAATTCCTCCAGCATTGTGTGTGTGTGTGTGTGTGTGTGTGTGTATATATGTATGTGTGTATGTTGCTTGGATTTCCAGCATTTGCAGATTTTCTCTTGTTAGTACTTAATTTAAGCTGATTTTCTCCTTCCATCAAAGGTCATTGCTGAAACTTACTGATGTTTAATTTATTTATGCCAGTTTATTTTCTTTGCCCTTTTATTTATTGTTTTAATTAGTTTGAGCACTTAGAGCCTTTTAGAAACATAGAAACATAGAAAATAGGTGCAGGAGTAGGCCATTCGGCCCTTCGAGCCTGCACCGCCATTTATTATGATCATGGCTGATCATCCAACTCAGAACCCCGCCCCAGCCTTCCCTCCATACCCCCTGATCCCCGTAGCCACAAGGGCCATATCTAACTCCCTCTTAAGTATAGCCAATGTACTGGCCTCAACTGCTTCCTGTGGCAGAGAATTCCACAGATTCACCACTCTCTGAGTGAAGAAGTTTTTCCTAATCTCGGTCCTAAAAGGCTTCCCCTTTATCCTCAAACTGTGACCCCTTGTTCTGGACTTCCCCAACATCGAGAACAATCTTCCTGCATCTAGCCTGTCCAATCCTTTTAGGATTTTATACGTTTCAATCAGATCCCCCCTCAATCTTCTAAATTCCAACGAGTACAAGCCCAGTTCATCCAGTCTTTCTTCATATGAAAGTTCTGCCATCCCAGGAATCAATCTGGTGAACCTTCTTTGTACTCCCTCTATGGCAAGGATGTCTTTCCTCAGATTAGGGGACCAAAACTGCACACAATACTCCAGGTGTGGTCTCACCAAGGCCTTGTACAACTGCAGTAGTACCTCCCTGCTTTGGATGGAATAACATGTTCCTCCAGCATTTTTTTTTTATTGAATTGCAAAACCTTTTTCCAATGTGTACTTCATTCAAAAAAAATTGCAAATGTACAGTCCATTTGTATCACATTTCAGTATCATTTGACTTGAGCCATGTCTGCATAATAAATTTTTACTTAATTGTATTCCTTGACCAAACAATTTGAGATTTTTAACAAAAAAATCAGAAAACTAACCTGACCATTTGACTCTATTTACATTGCCACAAATGTGTCCTGACCTCCTGTGTCTGTTTCTGTTTTTATTTTAGATTTCCAGTATTTTATTTGATTTTCATTTATTTGTCAAACTCATTGCTACTTCTCTTCCAGTAATGTCTGACTTGAACTCCCTGACAGGATTTCTGTCTTGTCTCAGTTGCCTTGTTTTCTGTTCCCATAGAACCATAGAACATTACAGCACAGAAACAGGCCTTTTGGCCCTTCTTGGCTGTGCCGAATGATTTTTCTGCCTAGTCCCACTGACCTGCACCTGGGCCATATCCCTCCGTACACCTCTGGTTAGTGTACCTGTCCAAGTTTTTCTCAAATGTTAAAAGTGAGCGAGCCGCATTTACCACTTCATCTGGCAGCTCATTCCTTACTCCCACCACTCTCTGTGTGAAGAAGCCCCCCCAATGTTCCCTTTAAACTTTTCCCCCTTCACCCTTAACCCATGTCCTCTGGTTTTTTTTCTTCCCTAGCCTCAGTGGAAAAAGCCTGCTTGCATTCACTCTATCTATACCCATCATAATTTTATATACCTCTATCAAATCTCCCCTCATTCTTCTACGCTCATTGCTTTCCTTTGACAAGCTGTTGACCAAAATCCAATTCCACAGTTCACCTTGTTCTTTTGTAAATGTTTCCATCTTTGACCTTTTGGGCTTTATAACACTGATTCCAGCTTTACAATATGCAATAGTGGCACAGCTTTAAACTATATCCTTAGGGCCTATATGGCAGCTGTATCAAATGTCAGTACAGCTCTCGGCACGTAGTCTCAATTTTAGTGTGTGTGTGTTAACTAAATGTATTTTGTAGAGCACAGAGCCCTGTTTTACACTGCCCCTTAACGTGGACCTTAACAATGCCACTGCAGCTCATTATAGCTCTTCTTGGCAATTGCACATTCGAGTAACTGCTGTCAAAATCCTTAGCAGCTGTTTCTTTTTCCCTCTGCCATGCGGTCTGATGACCAAAATCTATAAGCCTATAGCTGGGCATGCATCAAGGATGTGTGGAGTGTAAAGGTAAGAATTGGGATTGTGACAGCAGCTTGTCCTCTCAGTTGTCGGAATAAAACATGTAATTTGTTCTGACAACACACATCAAAGTTGCTGGTGAACGCAGCAGGCCAGGCAGCATCTGTAGGAAGAGGTGCAGTCGACGTTTCAGGCCGAGACCCTTCGTCAGGACTAACTGAAGGAAGAGTGAGACTCTTCCTTCAGTTAGTCCTGACGAAGGGTCTCGGCCTGAAACGTCGACTGCACCTCTTCCTACAGATGCTGCCTGGCCTGCTGCGTTCACCAGCAACTTTGATGTGTGTTGCTTGAATTTCCAGCATCTGCAGAATTCCTGTAATTTGTTCTGAGTTACTTTTAGCACATTCCACACCCCATGCCTACTCTGCAGCAGTGATGTGAGTCATTTAATCTTGAATATCAAAAAGTAACATTTTCAGTAGGAGACCCTGTGTACAAATCTTCAAAGAAAAGTGACTTGGCACTTATGTTGATGGCTGCATTTTTGTGTGACTGCATTAGAGTGTGCACAAACTCTGAATTTATAAGCGCAAAGTGCTACTACTGAGATTATACCTGTCCTAGGTGTTGCATGCTCTATTACCGTTCTTGGAAAATGCCTTGGAAAGCTTATAGAAAAAGACACATTTTGACCATTAGTTAATCAGCCAGTCGTTCGCATTGAATATTCTGTGGCCCTGTAGGAAAGTTGAATTGAATTGGATGATATCCTAAACAGACTGACAAATTCATTAAAACAATCATTAAGGTCTTGCTTGGCTAGTGGTGTGAAAGGCCCTTAATCATCAGAGATCTCATGTATAGCCCATGTCTCAGCGCGATCATAGGCAGCTGCGAATAAGACCCCAAAAGTTTAGAACATTCACAATATCTTCAGGGAGTAGGGAATGATGAAGGAATGAACTGATAATACTCTGCACAGTGTGGGGCTTAAAACAAATATAAAAGTTATTAAATCATTATTATTTAGGCAAGTGAGTTGAGCTGCATTAAATGTATAATATTATAGTATCTAGTAAATCAAGCACCAGGCTCTTCACTAAAATCCAATTGCAACTCTGAAGTAAGCACAACGGTCGAAAATTCCACTCTGCCTTTTTTGATTGCCTTTTTCCTCCCTAAACATCCGCAAGTTAATTCAAAATGTATATAATCTTGTGCCGCCTTTGATCTTGATTCAAGCTTCAGTTGTTACGGGCTAAAATCTCTGCAATGTAGTCTGCCTTTATTTTCAGTATATCTACTATTATTGCACATATTAGCCACAATTATATTGTTTTCATTTGAAGCCTCTCATGTCTATGTTCTTAAACTGCATCTGGCACAGTGTTCTGCCATCTGTGCCTCTCCCATGTATAAGCCTCATTTTCTCCAAAATCTTTGCTTCAATCAACCATCACTGGCTACCTATAACCTGAAACATCAGTTCGGAAAGTCTTCATCACGTGCCCTATGAAGCCCTGTTCCATTTTATCTGTATACATGACAGCTTTTTTTCATCTGAAACTTTCAGTTCTTGAGTGACTTGGACGGTGCTGTCATATGCTTAGAAGTGATGATTTATAATGAAAAGTCTGCAAAGCTTATCAAAATATTGCATGTAGTTTTAAATAAGATAGCAATTGTTGCTAATGATGTAATGCTATATACTCGTATCAAGGTTTGATAATGTCTGCAATAGCAAAATGATTATAAAAGAAAGTCATTGTGGTTGCCTATTTTTGGCACTCAGTTGTAGTAAAACAGTCTGTTTAAAGTGATTTACATTGTGAAGAAGATTGATGGGGGTGAGGGAAATTTTCATGATTTGGTGGAGCAACACAAAATGCTGGAGGAACTCAGCATGCCAGATGGCATCTATAAACAGTCAGCATTTTGGGCTGAGATCCTTCAACAGGTCATGGTTTAGTTCTTTAAAATGATTAGATGCATCATGAAACTACTGCAATTAGACAACAGTTTATATTACTGAAATTTTTTAAATCTGAATTTTCTTCATAACAGCATAGACAAGAAAAAAACAGCAAAAATATGGCTTTTTCATGGGGGATATTAGTAGTTAAGTATCTAAGAACAGTTTAAACTATATATGGATAATTTGGTGGGGTAAATATGGCTTATGTTTATGAGAAGGATCAGGGTGATAGTAACAGGAATAATGAAGGCTGTGCTTTAATTAATACATATTTATGCATAGCTTCCAGTCAGAAATATACTTGGAATTGCATCTGCAGTGGAATTAATTATTTCAGAAGCAGACTTGATAGGCCCATGTACTTGTGTTCATGGAATAGCTGCACTCTACATCAGCCATTTCAGATACCTTATGTTTGGTGGTATTGGGTTTGCTGGCTGCAAAGTTCTAAACTCAAACAAAGATGTTAAGCCCTATTTGATATAGATAGCTACAAGTACCCCCCCCCCCACTGAAGTGGGGGTGGTTATGCTGTAGCCACCTACTCTTCAAAGGTGAGATCACTTCTGTTTATCTGCCACAGTGAGTTTAGCTGCCAATACCCACTATTTGAGTGGTGGGTTCCCCCTCCTTACCAAAGAACTTACAGCTAATGAAGTAGCTTTAACAATCCATTTATTTTTAGTGATACACATATAAATCTGGACAAAGTTCATAAAACACATGTAAAACCCAAAGAATTTCTAACGTATAAAAGATTTCCAAATTGCAAACTATTTCTAAAACAAGGGTACATTTCCTATAAGCTGAAAAGACATTCTAATGAGCTGCAGATGAACGATGTTCTGCCGTCTATGCCTCTCCCATGTATAAGCCTGATTTTCTCCAATATCTTTGCTTCAAGCAACCATCACTGGCTATCTATAACCTGAAACATCAGTTAGGAAAATCTTCGTCACGTGCCCTGTGAAGCCCTGTTCCATTTTATCTGTACACGTGACAGCTTTCTTTCACCTGCAACTTCCAGTTCTTGAGTGACTTATACCATGGTGTCATATGCTTAGAAGTGATGACTTATAATGAAAAGGCTGCAAAGCTTATCAAAATATTGCATGGCAGATGGATTCTAGTTCACCTCAACCTTTGTCATTCTTCTTGCTGTTTCTTAACCATTCCTAACAAAGTTGTGTTGTTTATTTTACCACTTGGGTGACTTTACACACGGGATATTTTTTCAGTTGCCTTTTCACAGAGATGATCTAAAACCTTCACATAAAATTAATGCTGTGAGTGTTGACGTTCGAGTACTCGTCTTCCAACTACTGATCAATCAAAGGTTTCAAAGGTATATTTAATGTCAGAGAAATGTACACCACATACATCCTGAAATGCTTTTTCTTTGCAACTGTTCACGAAAACAGAGGAGTGCCCCCAAAGAATGAATGACAGGTAAATGTTAGAACCCCAAAGTCACCCCCAGCTCCCTTCCCTCCCGTGTGTAAGCGGCAGCAAGCAACAATCCCCCTCCCCTCACCAACAAAAAAGAAAGCATCGGCACCCACCACCGAGCACTCAATCATGCAGCAAAGCAACAGCAAAGACACAGACTTGCAGTACGCCAAAAGCTACTCGTCCACCCGGTATTCGACGTACCACAGGCTCTCTCTCTCCCTAATAATGGAGAAAGGGGTGTCTCCAATCAGTTATTTAATGTGCTAAATGATAGTATTAAACTTTATTGAACAAAATAACTTGGCCAGTGTTGTCTGATTTGATACAGGCCCAATTAACACAATCCCATTGTTTTACACTGCATCACTTGAGCAGTCAGTTCTATGCTCTAGACAGTGTTATTTGTTTGTAAGATTGTCCTTTTAACTTCAGATTGATTATTGTTTTCCATTTACATTAATAACCGAAGACTGGCTCCTGTTTATGACAAGAGGCTGAGCAAGGAATATTGGTTGGAAGTTTACTTAAAAACAACTTTGTTCTCTACAAGTGTCAGCTGCTCTGTGCGTTGTCAGCTGAGCCTGACAAAAAAAAAAGGCCCCCCAGCCCTGGGCAGTGAATATCCAGCACATGCAGTAATTTGAAATACCATATAAAAATTGTGATACTCTTTTTGATATTGTCTGTGTAAGATGTTTCTTTTCTTGTACATAATGTCCCATACTCTGCTGAAAAAATTATTATACTGTCATCATTAAGTTGTAAATTGGACAACTCCCAGTAGTTAATAGTTCACATAGATCTGGAAGGTACTTTTTGAAGTTTTCCTAATTATCCAAAGGCTTTGTTTTCACTGTAGCAGAGATTTCAAACATAGATTGACATGGAATGCTGTTAGGTTGATAATTTTGTATGAATGTCCCTGATGACTATGCCTGCAAGAAGTGCAGTAGCTACAGCTTCTACTAGACAGTATTAAGGAGTTGGAGCTGGAAATGAATGAACTTCAGATCAGTTGGGAGGCTGAGAGGTTGATAGACAGGACATGCAGGGATGTAGTTGCACCCAAGGTGCAGGACACAGTTAATTGGATGACCATCAGGAGGGGGAGAAGGGGTAGGTTTGAACTAGAATTGCAAGGGGATGGGAACCAGAGCTCCAGAACAGATAGTGGAGTGGTGTGGAGAATGATGTTGTTAAGCCTACATGCAAAGTCTGGAATCAAAAGGTTGAGCATGGTGAGACTACTGTTCTGAGCTGAGTATATTTCAATGCAAAAGGGGTATTGTAGGAAATGTGGATCATCTTGGGGCATGGATTAGCATGTGGAATTGTAACATTTTAGCCATAAGTGAGACTTAGTTGCAGGAGTGGCAGGAATGTGCTGGGATTCAAATGTTTTAGACATGATAGAGTGGAAGGGATTAAAGGGGAGGAGTGGCATTAGTAGTTAAGGAAAATGTCAAGGCAGTGCTCAGACAGAACAGATTGGAGAGCTTTATGGGTAAATTTAAGGAATAAGAAGGGTTTGACTCCATATTAATGGAATTATATTATGGTCCACCCAACAGTCCTCAGAATTTAGAGGATCATATCTGTAAAGCGATTGCAGACTGTTGGCAAGAAGCATAAGGTTGTGGCAGGTAATTTTAACTTTTCACATGTTGACTGGGCTGTAACAGGGCTGGATGGAAAAGAGTTTGTCAAATGTGTCAGGAAAGTTTCCTTAATCAGTACATAGAAGTCCCAACTAGAGAGTGTGCAATACTATATTCCTATTAGGGAATGAGACAGGGCAGGTGACAGAAGTTTGTGTAGGGGAACACTTTGCATCTAGTGATCATAAATTCATTAGTTTTAAGGTAATTATTGAAAATGGATAGGTCTGGTCCTCAGGTTGTTATTCTAAATTGGAAAAGGACAATTTTGATGGCATCGGAAAGAATCTGGCAAATGTGGTTTGGGACAGGTTGTTTTCTAGCAAAGGTGTACTTGACAAGTGGGAGGCCTTCAAAAGTGAAATCGTAAGAGTACAAAGTTTGTGTTCCTGTCAGAATAAAAGGCAAAGATAACAGGTTTAGGGAACCTTGGTTTTCAAAAGATATTGAGGCCCTCATTAAGAAAAAGGAGGTAGCGCCTAGCAGATATAGGCAAGTAGGAACAAATGAGGTATTTGAGGACAATTAGAAATGCAAGAGAATACTTAAAGTAAAGATCAGGAGGGCTAAAAGAAGACATGATGTTGCTCAGGTAGACAAGGTGAAGGAGAACCCTTGGGTCTTCTATAGATATATTAAGAGCAGATGGAGAGCAAGGGACGAAATTGGTCTGCTGGGAGATCAGAGTGGTAATCTGTGCGTGGAGCTGAAAGAGTCGACGGCGATCTTAAATGGATAGGTACATGGATGGGAGTGTATGAAGGGCTGTGGTCCCAGCGAAGAACAATGGGACTAGGCAGATTAATGGTTCAGTATGAACCACACTGGCCAAAGAGACTGTTCCTGTACTGTAGTGTTGTATGACTGACTCTAAATATGTATGTGTGTATGTATATATGTGTGTATATGTATGTATGCGTATATACGTATGTGTGTGTGCATATATATACAATATATTTGCATGAGAAATTGAGCTTGTCTAACTCTTGAAGGCAAGAGTCAAGCAATTTCTGGCACTAGAAATTAACACTTGCAGTTGAGAATCTT
Organism: Mobula birostris; assembly: GCF_030028105.1. Classification (NCBI taxonomy): domain Eukaryota; kingdom Metazoa; phylum Chordata; class Chondrichthyes; order Myliobatiformes; family Myliobatidae; genus Mobula; species Mobula birostris. Next base: position 222,925,176 of record NC_092371.1, read on the forward strand.
GTATCTTGATTTTTATTTGTGGTAGATCTTCTTTTATTACCTCTCCCATTCCTGCTACTTCCATCCCTTAACTGTACTTAATTTAACATTGAATTCACTATTCCAATTGACAATTCATGTTTAAACTCTTCTTCATCATCTATAATTCGATTAACTCACTTTCCCTCGTCTATGCAGATATCAGATCCACTGTCAAGGATGTTCTGGCAAAATTATCAGTAAAATCCATTGTAAAACCCCAGTTTGTATGTGGCCAAGTGTAGCAAATGACTGGTGGCATTTATTTGCTGCTGAAGGATATTCAGTCAAATAAGACTGACTGCATCAGTGTGAAATTTAGAATGGTTGTACAGTATTTAATCAAGAATTTAGAATGGTTGTACAGTATTTAATCAAGAATAAAATGATAAAGAGATGACTAATCTATTTTCTTAGACTGTTAAAGCTGGAGTTTCTGAAACGAGAATTGAAAAGCGAATTGTCATCACAGGGGATACAGACATAGACCATGATAAGGTTAGTTTTATTTCCCCATTATAAATTTGTTTTGTTTTAAAAGTAATTTTGAAAATTAAGCTTTATAATCTGGTGATCAGCAATACAAAGAGACTGAAAATGAGAATTTTGCATGAGAATAAATTGGCACTGACTGGGCAATCTCAAATGTAATTAAAGCTAATGTAATTTTAATACATTTATGCCTAAATACCTTGTAAAATATGGGAATCATTTGTTCTGACATTCTCTTTAAAGGTGACAGTTAACAACTGAATATCCAAGTATGTTAAGGAAGTATGGATTTTTTTCTTCCAATATCTGTAAGGTTTGGTACAATTTTTAAAACATGAAATTGTACTGTGCAGGAACGGGCCCATGGGCCCATGATGTTGTGCTGAAATGATCAATCTAATAGTTAAATGCCTCACTCAACTAATTCCTTCTGCCTTCACCTAGTCCATATCCGCACCCCTTCTCATTCTTTGCACCTTTGTGTGACTATCTATGAGTCTCTATTAATCTCTTACCATATTTGCCTCCGCCTCTGGCAGAGCATTCCAAGCACATTTAATGCTTTTAAAAAAAAAAACTTGCTCTGCATATCTCCTTTGAACTTGTAGCCCTCACCTTAAATGTATGCCCTCAGTTATTAGGCATAACTACCCTGGGAGAAAGATACTAAGTGTGTCTGTGCCTCTCATAATCTTAAAGCTCTTGTCAGATGTCCCCTTATCCTCTACTGCCCCAGGGAACAACTCTAGTTTGTCCAACCTCTCCTCTAATGAGAGAGACATGCCCTCTAATCCGAGCAGCATTGAGGGAAACTCTCCTGTATCTTCTCAATAGACTAATAAACGCAAGTATGCCATGCACATTCTTTACCACCCCATCAACCTGTGCAGGCACTTTCAGGGGCCATGGACTTGCACCCTAAGATCCCTCTACACATTAGTACTGTCAAGGATCTTGTCATTATCAGTGTTAGAACCACTTTACGTTTGATCTCCCAAAGTGCCGTGTTTCCCATTTGGCTGGTTTAAACTCCATGCGTCATTTCTTCACCCGTATCTGCAACTGATCTATATCCTCTTTTATCCTTTGGCAGTCCTTTACACTATCCATAACAATGGCGGCAATCTTTGTATTATCTGCAAACTTAAATGGCGGAGGTCTCGGTATAGATCCTTGTGGAACACTACAAGTCACAGACCTCCAGCAGGTCCTGACGACCTCTGCCCTCTATTTTTTATGGGCATGCCAATTCTGAGTCCAAATAGATCCCATCCATTTTAACTATCTTAATCTTCTGGATGAGGCGCCCATAAGATGAGAATTTAATGTTTGGTTTTGGTGATATTTGCATGACTGTAACTTTCTTTCTTCTTTTGTGGTGACAAAGGTTTAGGCGGAAAAGAAATTCAGAACTTCTGATCATCATAGGAAAAAATTAGTGACATGTGACTGAGTTCCTGTGCACTTAACTAATCAGTACAAGTCTGTTATCTTTAATATTACACAAAAACGAGTTTGCCAAGAAATGAATGTTACACCTATTTAACCACTGTATAACTATTAAGCTTGATGGCTTCTTTTTGGAGTTGCATCTTGTCATCTCTCTTTTGCTACAAAGACAAGGAGAAGTTTAGCCTCATTTGTATGTATTTTCATGACGCTTTAAAAAACATTTTTGGTGACTTTAATGTCTTGTAGAAAAAGCAGCAAACTGTAAATATAACTTTGTTGGCAAGTACTGCATGTCATCTTTAAATACCTTTACATATCCACTCATTTAAGACAGTCATCCACAACATAACTGCATGGACAAAGCAATTGAAGCACTAAATGTTATGCTAAGGCATTATGTGCTTTATTGCTGTCAACTGACAGAAAAAAAACTGGGATGAAACAGTGCTGAATGACTAGGAACTGTGGAGGAGCAAGAAGGTTTAACTGGCTGTGATGCTCATCAGTAAAAGTTAGCACATGGGCATACAGAGAAGCTAATGAAGTACAACAGTAGATACGGGGTGAAGTTGGCCTATAGACCAGCCACATTCTAATTGAATGAGGTCTTAGTGGCCTATAAACATGCCCCTGATCAACAGTTATGGGCAACTTTGCTCCTCACATGGAAATGATGGAAATATCACATCATTAATTATCCTGTTCCTTATCATTTGCCTTTTCAAACAAATTATTAATTTTTAGTCAACTATTAATTGATGAAGGATACATTTGGTAATGTTTATTAGTTCAGTCTAAATATCTCTTGTTTTACTTTGGGTTTTAAGATGTTTTTGGCACAGGATTGAATTATGCTTTTTAATTTTTTTTACCATAACATTTGTAAATTTGCTTTTAATATGCCATTGCTTGTGTATTTTAATTTGTATTTTTTAATTTAATTTCCATTGTAAATTGTTTGTACTTCTGGGTAGGCCTTAGCCCAGGCAATAAAAGAAGCCAAAGAGCAACACCCAGACATGTCAGTCACCAGGGTAGTGGTACATAAAGAAACAGAGCTCACAGAGGACGGGGAGGATTAAGTTAAGGTAAGGGAATACAGCATCTACTAAGGCAGTAAATAATGAAAACCTGTGTTTTGTAGCTCACTTTTCCTTTCTTAGTATGCTTTCTTTTGCAGATTAGTTTAATTAATGAGGGAGAATTAAAAGCTTTGAACGTACATTAAATCTTAGTTGGCCACTAACCTTCAATGATTGCCTACTACTTCTCTTTTTTATCTTGTCTATTAAAAGTGATGATACTCCAGTGAATCCCAATTGTTGTGAATGGGTCTAAGCTACAGTGTATGGATTGCAAAAGGGTTCAATAAATACCGGAATACCAGATGTCTTTGAGGTTAAATGTCAACTGTTGGGCCAAATATAGGCTCAATAATTTTTACTTGACCAAAAATAGAACACTTTTTATTATAATTACAACAAATGGCCTTTGGAATGCAGTGTCAGAATGGAATACAGGGTTACAATTCTATTTTGAAATTTTCAGGACTTTTATTTTATTTATTTAGTGGTGCAGCATGAAGTAGGCCCTTTCGGTCCTTCAAGACCTGTCCCGGCAGCCACACAATCCCAATTAACTCTAGCCTAATTATGGGGCAATTTACAATAACTAATTAACCTACTTGGTATGTTTTCCAACGTGAGAGGAAAGTGAGGGAAATCCGGGGAAACCCATGCATTGTATGGGGAGGGCCTACAGAGACTCCTTCCAGAACGTGCCAGAATTGAACTCCAAACTCTGGAAAGGCGATACACTAACTTCTATGCTACTGTGGCTCCTAGTGCAATATAACAAGTCTTTAGCCATCTGAATGATATTTACTGAATTGGGCTTTTTTTTTCTTATTGCCTTGCATCCCTTGCTTGTCAGTTTTAATTTAAATGAGGAATTCTCTATTGCATGTTTTGTGAGTTTCATATTTCAATTACTTGGTTTAATTGATTTATTTTGCCATGATCGCTACATTTATTTTACTTATTTTTGTTCGAATGTCATCAAAGGAACTTTATTGAAAGATGTATTTGAAATATTCAGACTAAAGATTCTGCTTCCTAGAATTTTGCAGTTTCCTTTTAAGTACTATTCAATGTCATATTGTAGAAATTTGTAACGGACTTGACGGTCGTTTAGCTGAATCATCTCCTCCATATCGCCCTCCTACAAGTTGCTGTCAAGTACCAATTCTTTCAGTGGAGTATTGATGGGGACTGTACAGCACTGCAGTTGACGGTATTCACAAGCTCTGCATACCTACACCAGAAAGCAGCTTTAAAAATTAGTTTAACTATTATTAAATAGCAAGTAAATGGAATGTAAATTAAATTTGTGATGAATTTCTTCACTAAAGGGTTGGATTTAAGAATGATTAATTCTAATAAATCTGTGGTGCCATTGATGACATTATAACCCTCTAACAGGGGGACCTTACATTGGATTAGGTTACCTAATCAAATTGCTTTTGATGTTCTGTGAAGGACAATTAAAGGAGAGGAGTTGGAAGAAATATAACAAGTTAGGCTAAAATGCACTGTGCACTTATTCCTGATGAATTTAAACCCCGAATGTGGATTCTTTTGCATAAATGTGGACAGGAAAATGAAGTAATCTACTTATGGTATTCTTTCAACAATAATTGTCTTTTTAAGCATGCTAAGTATAAACTGGGTCTTCACAACATTGAGAAAACAGGCCTGAAATGAATGGAGATTAGGAAGATTAAATGGGTTCTTTAAGAGGTCAAGGAAGTAAAAGAGTTACGAAAATCTATTCTAGAGGAGGAAGCCCAAACCAAGTGTTGGGATGTGAAGCCCAAAACCAAAGGCAGGGGTGTATGGTGGACAGTGATTAAACTTTTTAAAGCTGGGGTCAAAGGTAGGTGTAGAAATTGTAAGGATTGTAACTGGATTTTTTTTTAAACGCCAAAAAATATTGCCTTTGATATTTTGATGGGCACTACAGGAATTGAACTTCACTGAAAGCGAGTAATAAGCAAATAAGTTGTATTAAATATGAATAATGACCAGTTTATGCTGGGTGAGGAGAGAATGCTTTTATAAGTTTTTTTAATGAAATGGCATATGGGTAAAGCTGGCATTATTGTTTATTCTATCTGTCTTTGAGGTACTAGAGTACTGTAATGATCCACGTGTTCATGTGTTAAAAATACTCCCATAGCTTGCTGGGGAGTTGTAGGAGTTTGTCTCGGTGGAAGAGGAGAAGCAGTGGTGTGTACAAATTGGCTTGGTATGACTTTGAGTGTTGGTCTGAGTACTTTTGTCCTTCTGCATAGTCAACATCACAGTTTTGGAAGTGGGTGCAAAGGGACTTGGGAGTCCTTGTGCAGGGCTTCCAAAAAGTTATCTTGCAGATTGAGCCAGTGGTAAGGAAGGCAAATGCAATTTTAGCACTCATTTCCAGAGGACTAGAATATAAAAGTAAGGATGTATTGCTGAGGCTTTATAAAGCGTTGGTCACATGGCACTTGGAGAATTGTGAGCAGTCTTGAGCTCTTATCTTAGAAAATGTGTGTTGGTATTGGAGAGGGCCCAGAAGAGGGTGACGAGAATAATTCAAGGAATGAAAGGGTTAATGTATGTGCATTTGATGGAATGAAAGGGCCTGTACTTGCTGGAGTTTAGAAGAATTGGGGGGGAGGAGGGGGAAAAGAATCTTAAATAAAAACTCCAATATTAAAAGTCCTAGATAAAGTGGATGGGGAGAAGATGTTTTCTATAGTCCAGAGGGTACAGCCTCAGAGTAGAAGAACACTTCTTTAGAACAGAGATGAGTAACTTATTTAGCCAGGCGGTGGTAAATCTGTGGGTTTCAGTATCACAAATGGCTGTGGAGGCCAAATCATTGAGTATATTTAAAGCAGAGATTGATAGGTTCTTGATTAGTCAGGGCATCTAAGATTACAGGGAGAAGGTAGGAGAATGGGGTGAGAGTGATAATATATCAGCCATGATGGAATAACAGGGCAAAATCAATTCAATTCAAGGTTAATTGTTATTCAACTTTACATGAATACAGCCAAAGGAGATGGTGGTACTCTGGGGCCGAGATACAAGACACGGCATCAACAGTCACACATAGCACATATAAGAAAGAAAGATACATCCATTCAATAAAAGAGTACAAACTCAAGTCATCCAACGCCGCCAAAATCTGCAAATGACCACAACAGAGCTTGTCTTCTGCCGAGAGAACACTAGGGAAATGCGGGGGGTGGGGGGGGTGGCTAGCACCGACTCCAAATGGCCTAATTCTGCTCCTATGTCCTCTGGCCCTAGTGTCAGACAAGCCTTAGGAATTTGACACAAATCCTATTCTCTACTGGATATTTTGTAGACCTGACATGCTGGTAGTAAAAGAATGTGAATAAGTACAACAGTGAATTGTTTTGTTCAGAAGTGACTTGCTTATTGTTGCAGCGGCAACTATCCAGGTGCATGGAGTGTATTCCAGTAAACTGCTGAGTTCTCATTTGTAAGTGTTGAAGAAACTTGGTGTTGAAGGAAGAGTCACTTTTGGCAGAATGTCCCAAATTCTTTCCTCCTTCAGTTCCTGCAACAGAGCACGCCCAGTTATATTTTTGGTTAATGTGACAGGGAATCTGACGATTTAAGTAAGTACAATTGTCTTGAAATATCAAAAAGGGAACAGTTATTCCTCAGCAAACAGATTTTCACTATTTAATGACACAAACATTTTTTGTGGTACATTGTCATTCCAGGATTAAACATTTTCCAGGTCTTGGGAACAGGTGAGCATGGACTGATGTATTATTTGGCATTGCAAACAGCATTGAGAAAGCCATTATTATCAGGCAGCCTTGCTCCTCACTCAGTGATGAAGCATAGGGTATTTATTTATGAAGCAGTTTAAGGCTTTAGACCTGAAACACTACTCTTACAATCTCCAACAGTGATGCCAAAGGCTAGAATACTAGGCTTCCCAACAAACAGTCATGAGGTGATTCCGACCAATAGGAAGTTTTCTCCTGATCTTAGTTTTATTTCAAATTCTTAATGGCAAGTTCTTCAGTGTTGCCTTGAAGACGAATATAGGCATTCTCATGTTAATTTTGGAATTCAACATTTAGTCCAAGGATGTATGAGATCTAGAATTGAGATATCAAAGTGGAATTAATTCTGAGATTCTACAAGCAGATTATTGGTGAGTAATTGTGATTTGTTAGGACCATTATGTTTTTTGCCCTAATTTTTGTCCAGGAAACATATTAACCAAATCTGAAGATAATATACACTTAGTTACCAATTTTTTAAGAGGTTGAATTGGGCAAAGAATCCTAAAAGAGTCAAAACCTGGCAGGGTATTGAATACGGTACTGTATTTTTGATATTTTTTGATACGGTACTGTATTTTTGATATTTACAGTACTGTCTACTTCAGAGCTAGGATATGAGTTTTGACAGTGCCGAAGATGTGGTACCGGTCAACACTAGGTATACTGAAAACTACATTTTAGTAAAGGCAAATTGATTTTTTTTTTATTTTGGTCAACTATGGCTGTCTTGTGGGTTTCTTTTTGTCCTTGGTCAAATACCCTGCCTAATAAATTTTAGGCTTAAAATTACTGCCCAAAAGAAAGGCCCAAATTAATTTTGAGATTCTAAGCATGAAAATTTGTTTTATTTTGGGGAAGTTATCTTTCAATTTTCAATAGTAGCAATAAAAGGGTTGCAATCCATAAACATTTGATTTATTGAGCTAGTCCCATTATTGAAATTTAAGTTAACTGAAACTACATTTTACCCCTAACCACATTGTGTTTTTTTATTTTTTTTAATTTAATTTTTTTCATTTGGAAATTACAGCTGCTCTTTAGTAAGAATCTTTTAATTAGCTTAACCCCTCAAACCAGGTTTAATTCTTATAAAATTAGCCTGCTATCGTCTGATGTCCTTACCAGATGCTAAGAAGAAAAAATACCAGGAGAGTTTCATTAAACATTCTGTTCATTAAATCTTAAATTTGGTAAATAATGTTACAAGTGGATGAGCTTAGAGCATGGACCTGTACTTGGAGTTATGGTGTTGTGGCCATTACAAAGACTTGGATGGCTCAGGGTAGGAATGGTTACAATGCCAGGCTTTAGATGTTTCAGGGACGGGGAGGGAGGCAAAACAGGTGGGGGTGTGGCGCTGCTGATCAGAGATAGTGTCACAACTACAGAAAAGGAGGAAGTCATGGAAGGATTGTCTACTGAGCCTCTGTGGTTGGAAGTTAGGAACAGGAAGGGGTTAATAACTCTACTGGGTGTTTTTTATAGACCACCCAATAGTAACAGGGACATCAAGGAGCAGGTAAGGGAGACAGGTTCTGGAGAGCTGTAATAATAACAGGGTTGTCATGGTGGGAGATTTTAATTTCCCAAATATTGATTGGCATCTCCCTAGAGCAAGGGGTTCAGATGGGGTGGAGTTTGTTAGGTGTGTTCAAGAAGGTTTCCTGATGCAATATGTAGATAAGCCTATAAGAGAAGAGGCTGTATTTGATCTAATATTGGAAAATGAACCTGGTCAGGTGTTAGATCTCTCAGTGGGAGAGCATTTTAGAGATAGTGATCACAGTTCTATCTCCTTTACCATAGCATTGGAGAGGGATAGGAACAGACAAGTTAGGAAAGCATTTAATTGGAGAAAGGGAAATATAAAGCTATCAGGCAGGAACTTGGAAGCATAAATTGGGAACAGATGTTCTCAGGGAAATGTACGGCAGAAATGTGGCAAATGTTCAGGGGATATCTGCATAGGTACGTTCCAATGAGATGGAAAGGATGGTAGGGTACAGGAACCGTGGTATACAAAGGCTGTTAAAAATCTAGTCAAGAAGAAAAGAAAAGCTTACGAAAGGTTCAAAAAAACTAGGTAATGATAGAGATCAAGAAGGTTATAAGGCTAGCAGGAAGGAGCTTAAGAATGAAATTAGAAGAGCCAGAAGGGGCCATGAGATGGTCTTGGTGAGCAGGATTAAGGAAACCCCAAGGCACTCTACAAGTATGTGAAGAGAAAGCGGATAAGACGTGAGAGAATAGGACCAATCAAGTGTGACAGTGAAAATGTGTGTATGGAACTGGAGGAGATAGCAGAGATACTTAATGAATACCTTGCTTCAGTACTCACTGCAGAATGGATCTTGGTGATTGTAGGGATGACTTACAGCAGATTGAAAAGCTTAAGCATGTAGCCTTTAAGAAAGAGGATGTGCTGGAGCTTTTGGAAAGCATCAAGTTGGATAAGTCTCCGTGACCGCTTGAGATGTACCCCAGTCTACTGTGGAAAGCGAGGGAGGAGATTGCTGAGCCATTGGCAATGATCTTTGCATCATCAATGGGGATGGGAGAGGTTCGGGAGGATTGGAGGGTTGCAGGGTTGCAGATGTTGTTCCCTTATTCAAGAAAAGGAGTAAAGATAGCCCAAAAAATTATAAACCAATGAGTCTTGCTTCAGTGGTTGGTAAGTTGATGGAGAAAATCCTGAGAGGCAGGATTTAAGAACATTTGAAGAGGCACAAAATGATTAGGAATAGTCAGCATGGCTTTGTCAAAGGTAGGTCATGCCTTATGAGCCTGATTGAATTTTTTGAGGATGTGATTAAACACATTGATGAAGGTAGAGCAGTAGATGTAGTGTATATGGATTTCAGCAAGGCATTTGATAAGGTACCCCATGCAATGCTTATTGGGAAAGTAAGGAGGCATGGGATCCAAGGGGACTTTGCTTTGTGGATCCAGAATTGGCTTGCTCACAGAAGGCAAAGAGTGGTTGTAGATGGGTCATATTCTGCATGGAGGTCAGTGACCAGTGATGCGCCTGAGGGATCAATTCTGGGACCCTTACTCTTCGTAATTTTTATAAATAACCTGGATGAGGAAGTGGAAGGATGGATTAGTAAGTTTGCTGATGACAGAAAGGTTGGAGGTGTTGTGGATAACGTGGAGGGCTGTCAGAGGTTACAGCAGGACATCGATAGGATGCAGAACTGGGCTGAGAAGAGGCAGATGGAGTTCAACCCAGATAAATGTGAGGTGGTTCATTTTGGTAGGTCAAATATGATGGCAGAATATAGTATTAATGGTAAGACTCTTGGCCTTGTGGAGGATCAGAGGGATCTTGGGGTCGTGTCCATAGGACACTCAAAGCTGCAACGCAGGTTGACTCTGTGGTTAAGAAGGCATACGGTGCATTGACCTTCATCAACTGTGGGATTGAGTTTAAGAGCTGAGAGGTAATGTTACAGCTATATAGGACCCTGGTCAGACCCCACTTGGAGAACTGCGCTCAGTTCTGGTCACCTCGCTACAGGAAGGATGTGGACATTATAGAAAGGGTGCAGTGGAGATTTACAAGGATGTTGCCTGGATTGGGGAGCATGCCTTATGAGAATAGGTTGAGTGAACTCAGCCTTCTCTCTTTGCAGCATCAGAGGATGAGAGGTAACTTGATATAAGTGTATAAGATGATAAGAGGCATTGATCATGTGGATAGTCAGAGGCTTTTTCCCAGGGCTGAAATGGCTAACACGAGGGGACACAGTTTTAAGGTGCTTGGAAGTAGGTACAGAGAAGATGTCAGGAGTAAGTGTTTTTATGCAGAGTGGTGAGTGCGTGGATTGGGCCGTCGGCAACGGTGGTGGAGACGGATACGATAGGGTCTTTTAAGAAACTCCTGAATAGGTACATGGAGCTTAGGAAAATAGAGGACTATGGTTAACACTAGCTAATTTCTAAAGTAAGGACATGTTCGGCACAGCATTGTGGGCCAAAGAGCCTGTATTGTGCTGTAGGTTTTCTATGTTTCTGTATTGTTCATCTTATCTGTTTACTTTCAGAAATGAATATTGGCTGAACTGAATGTAGGATTTTGAACTGCCATGATCAATGAAGAAAAGCCTTGGAGCATTTGAATATTATCTATATTACAGACATCCATAGTGTGAATATTTGAAGATGTTAAAGACCAGCAGAAACTCATGGTTCGATTTAGACATTTAAAACAGTTATCTAATAATTTTACCATTCATTCTTTACTAATTTGTTGGCTTATTAAAATGTACCACATCTACACACTGTTAGGATTTAATATCCATGCAAAGGCTGCAATGTAGGTTTCTTTTAAAGAAGTTTTGTACAGAATGTTATAACTAATTTAGATACAGTACGTGGATCCGTTTCAGAAACTGAATATGTGTAAACCTGTTACAGAAACATTTTTTAGCATGATCAAGTAGTTACCAAATATTATGGAAAAGGAAAATATGAGAAGACTTCATGTCACTTAAGAGAATTAAGTCTGTTTAGGAAAATCTTCTGTGCCACCTGTTAAGCAAAAAACAAAATTTGAAGGGGGCTTGATGCAGGCAAGTTATCATTCCAACAAATTTTTTGCACTGTTAAGCATTTACTCTATATTTTCTTAGGTCATCCGTGGAACTAGGATATCTATACTGGAAAAGGATACTTTTCTATTACTTAACATCTCTTTAACCAAATAGGCAGCTTAAAATTTAATACTTTTAAATCATGTTTCTTCAATTGAAGCCAAATCATAATATTGAATACATTTCTATAAATTCTTTTATGTTCTTACTATGGAAGATTAAGCTTTAGTGTGTAGCTGTTAATCGGCAAATTGTGTTGCAGAGCTAGAAGCTTTGTCGAAGTTTTGAGGAAGATTTGAAATTTTAAAAAATTGTAATATTTTGTCTTTTCTGTAGATAATATGGCTTTTAAACAAATGCTAAGCAATACTGAATCCTGATGACTGTGTTTATTATGCTTTTGACCTTGATATCTAGGCAAACAACCAAAGTAGCACTCTGGCAGCTTAAAAGTTGTGCTGTGGTATTCCTGCTTCATGTAATCCTGTTTTAAAAATAAATAAATATCCCTTAAGATTTATTTGCTCTGACTATGTTTGTATGCTTGACTCAGTTTTTGAACTCTCCAATTGTATTTTTGTTAATACGTATGATCTTCCAGAGTAAATTCATCATTTCAAAAGTTACTGTCAAATGTAGTTCTTTGGATGTTGTGGAGATTGAGGGAATGTCATGGAAATGCATCCCAGTTGATCCAGCCTGTAGTTCCTTCCACTGTTCCTGAACCGATGTTTCCTATCACTGACTATACCGCAGTTTGGTCTTCATTCAAATGTTGCTTCCTCAGAATTTTTTGTGCTAAATGATAGATCGCTTGAAACTGAACGCAAATAAAATTTCAGACAATTTGGATCATGTAGGAACAAGAAATTAACTTTTATTGAATATAATGCTTTTAGTTGCATAATGGTGCTGATGCATTGCAATAGTTCAACTAAGCTAAAGCTCTTTTGCTGATGAGTTTCATTTGTCCTCGGTGTCTGAGGCTTCTTGCTTAAGTATCCGACAATAATCAGCCAGCATTGATTGATTCCAGTTACTCTGACACTGTTTTTCCATGACCACAATGTCATGTTGCACTTCATGGTTTTGTATGCTTGGAGCATGTTATCCATCAGCTGCATGTAGTTTGATGCTCTGTATTTGCAAGCATATTTTTAACAGCATCCTTGAATGCTTTCCATGCAATCTTCCCCAGTCTCACTAGAAGTTCTTTGAATTGCCTGTCATTGATGACCTGTCTGATATGTGGACCAACAAAAATGCTGCCTTTAATCTTGGCATTCTGATTTGAATTATGAATTGAAGTAACAAATATAGGCAATTTCAAACAACAGTGCGTGATAGAATGATTGCTGAAAATATTAAAAGCCCCCCTCCCCCTCCCATGTACACTCCCATCCATTCCAGCAGATTACCTTTTGTACTGACCCCTGCATGTTACACATTACAGTTACGCATTCTTTTCCCTAAACTTTTCACTTGGTTACTCACAAGCATTGATAGGCTCAGGGATACTCAAAGCCTTACATAAGAAATAGGAGCAGGAGTCGGCCATCTGGCCCTTTGAGCCTGCTCCACCATTCAATCAGTCATGGCTGATCTCACCATGGACTCATCTCCATCTACCTGCCTTTTCCCCATAACCTTTAATTCCCCTACTATGCAAAAATATATCCAAGCTTGCCTTCAATATATTTACCAAGGTAGCCTCCACTGCTTCATTGGGCAGAGAATTCCAGAGTCACCACTTTTGGGAAAAGCAGTTGCACCTCATCTCTGTCCTAAATTTAATCCCCTGAATCTTGAGCTCATGTCCCTTAGTTCTAGTCTCACCTACCAGTAGAAACAACTTTCCTGCCTCTATCTTATCTATTCTTTTCATAATTTTGCATTTCTATAAGATCTTCTCTCATCCTTATGAATTCCAGCAAGTGCAGTCCCAGGTGACTCAATCTTCCTCATAGTCTAATCCCTTCATCTCAAGAATCAATCTGGTGATCCTGCTTTGCACCACCTCCAAAGCCAGTATATCCTTCCTCAAGTAAGAAGACCAGAACTGCACACAGTACCCTGTACAGTTGCAGCATAACCTCACTGCTCTTAAATTCAATCCCACTAGCAATGAAGTCCAACATTCCATTTGCCTTCTTGATAGCCTGCTGCACTTGCAAACCAACCTTTGGTGATGCATGCACAAGCCAAGTCCCTCTGCACAACAGCATGCTGCAATCTTTTACTATTTAAATAATAATCTGATCTTCCATTTTTCCTTCCAAAGTGGATGACCTCACATTTACCAACATTGTACTCCATCTGCCAGATCCTTGCCCATTCACTTAACCAACCATGTCTCTGCAGACTCCATATCCTCTGCACAATTTGCTTTTTCACTCAAATTAGTGTCATCAGCAAACTTAGATACACTACACTCAGTCCTCTCTTCCAGATCGTTAATGTATATCATGAGCAGTTCCACCACTGATTGCCAACCAGAGTAACACCCAAGTATCCCAACTTCCTGCTCTCTATTAGTTAACCAATTCTCTATCCATGCTAATACATCATCCCCAACTCTATACATCCTTATGAAAAAGTCTTTTATGCGGCACCTTACCGAACATCTTCTGGAAATCCCATCTGTTCCCCTCTAGCCACTGCATTCGTTATATCTTCAAAGATCTCCAGTAAGTTTGTCAAATAGGACCTCCTTTGCTGAATTCATGCTGCATCTGCCTGGTGGATCCATTTCTTTCCAGATGTTTGCTATTTCTTCTTTAATGATAGCTTCAAACATTTTCCCAACTACAGATACTAAACTAACTGGTCTATAGTTACATGTCTTTTGCCTACATCCTTTTTTGAATAGTGGTATGACATTTGCCGCCTTCCAATCTGCCGGGATCTGCCCAGAGTCCAGAGAATTTTGGTAAGTTATCACTAAAGCCTCAACTATAACCTCTGCCATTTCTTTCAGTATCCTGGGATGCATTCCATCAAGACCAGGAGACTTATCTATAATCAAGCCCACAAGTTTGCTCAGCACTACCTCTTTAGTGATATCTGTTGTCTCGAGATCCTCACCTCCCATGGCATCCATATTATCTCTGTTCGGCATGTTAGATGTAACCTCCACCATGAAGACCGACACAATAGTCATTCAAAGCCTCGGCCATTTCCTCATTACCCAATATCAATTCTCCCTTCTCAACCTCCAAGGGACCTACATTCGCTTTAGCCACTCTTTTCCACTTTATGTAATTATAAAAACTTTAACTATAATTTTTATATTTTGTGCTAATTTTCATAGTCTATCTTCCCTTAATTGCTTAGTGGTTCTTTGTTGCTTTTTAAAGTTTTCTGAATCTTCCAGTTTCCCATTACTCTTGGTGACTTTGTACACTCAAATATTTAATTTGATGCCTTTCTTTATTTCCTTCGTTATCCATGGCTGGCTCTCCCTGCCCTTGCTTTTAATTGGAATATACTTTTGTTGAGCACAGTGAAAAATCTCTTTGAATGTCCTCAACTGTCAGATCATATAGCCTGTGTTTCCATTCTACCCTATTCAACTGCTCCCTTATCCCATTGTAGTCTCTATTCTTTAGGCATAACACTGGTTATAATTGAACTATTGCCCCCCCCCTCATTTGTATGAGAAAATCAATCATGCTGTGATCACTCTTTCCAAGAGGATCTCTAACTACAAGATTGCTAATTTTACTTGTCTCATTGCACAGGACCAGATCCAAGATAGTATGTTCCCTCAAGCAACACACATCAAAGTTGCTGGTGAACGCAGCAGGCCAGGCAGCATCTCTAGGAAGAGGTACAGTCGATGTTTCGGGCCGAGACCCTTCATCAGGACTAACATTCACCAGCAACTTTGATGTGTGTTGCTTGAATTTCCTGCATCTGTGGAATTCCTCGTGTTGTAGTATGTTCCCTTGTAGGTTCAGTAATATGCTGCTGAGGAAAGCCATCAAGGATGCATTGTATGAAGGCCTCCAGACGGTCTTGACCAACTTGATTCACCCAATCTATGTGCAAGTTAAAGTCCCCCACAATAACTGCTGTTCCATTCTTACATGTCTTAGATATTTCTGTTTATTGCCTGTGCTACTGTAATGTTATTATTCACTGTCCTACAGACAACTCCCAACAGAGATTTTTTTTCCTTTTACTATTCTTAATTTCCACCCAGAGAGATTCAACATTCTGCTTCTTAGATCTTATATTGTCTCACTATCGCCCTGATCTCATCCTTAGTTAAGAGTGCTACCCCCACCTCCCTTACCTTCCTGCCTATCCTTACCAGATATCCTTGTATATTTAATTCCCAATCCTCTCCACTCTGCAGCCATGTTTCCGTAATGGCCCTTTATCATACTCCTTTATACTGATTTGTGCCACAAGTTTACTGACCTTGTCTCGAATACCGCAGGCATTCAGATAAAGTGCTCTTGCACTCACTGTGCCTTTAAAATCTAGTAATCTTTGTTTCTTATGCACTTTTCTGTACTCCACCCTTTTCTCTTTTTTAACTTCTGCTTTTACTTCATCTTTATCCATAACTTTCTCTTTTACTTTATCCATCCTTCTCCAATCTGTTGAACCCACCCCCCTGCTATTTAGTTTAAAGCCCTCTCCACATCCCTAGTTATGTGATTTGCCAGGATCCAGGTCCCATCATGGTTCAGGTGGAGGGAGCCCATCCCAATGGAACAGCTCCCTCCTTCCCCAATACTGGTGCCAGTTTCCCATGAATTCAAACCCACTTTTCCCATGCTCATTCTTGAGCCACGCATTTAACTCTCTAATCTTCTTAATCCTGGCAAATTTGCATGTGGCTCAGGTAGGAATCCAGAGATTACCACCTTTTTGGTTCTGCTTTTTAATTTAGTTCCTAGCTGCTCAAATTCCCTCAGCAGAACCTCTTTCCCTATTCTACCTATGTCGTTGATACCCACATGGATCACAACAACTGGATCTCTTCCCTCCCACTGCAAATTCCTCTGCAGATCAGATGAGATGTCCCGAACCAGGGCACCAGGCAGGCAACACAGCCTTTGGGATTCTCTATCCCTGTGACAGAGAACTTTGTCTATTTCCCTGACTATACTATCCTCAATTAGCACTACATTTCTCTCTCTCTTCGCCCCCCCCCACCGGAATGGCTCCCTGAACTATGGTGCCACAATTAGATTAGATTATGAGGACACGCAGTCCTCTTTAATTGTCATTTAGTAATGCATGCATTAAGAAATGATACAATATTCCTCCGGTGTGATATCACAAAAACACAGGAAAGGCTGAAAAACTAACAAAAATCACATAATCATAACATACAGTTACAACAGTGCAACAATACCATAACTTGATGAAGAACAGGCCATGGCACAGTAAAAAAAAAAGTTCAAAGTCTCTCGAATGTCCCACATCTCACACAGACGGGAGAAGGAAGGAAACTCTCCCTACCATGCCCGACCACAGTCTGACTCTGTACTCGAAGTTTTCCGACAACTCAGAGCACCATCTCTATCCGAACGATTCGACTGCAGCCTTGGTCGCCAGCAGCAGGCAAAGCCGGGGATTTTGGGGCCTTCCCTCCGGAGATTCTCAATCGCCCAGTAACTGCGGCAGCAAACCGGCGTTTCAGAAATTTCTCCAGATGTTCCTCTGTGCTTTCACGTCTGTCTCCATCAAATCAGAATTGTCCATAGCCCCTATTTAACAGAAACAATATCATTTCACCAGAGAGCTGCGCGCGCTGCATCGCGCCACCATCTCCCGCTTTGCTCATCCTTCCTACAGCCCCCACTCTCACTCACACAGGGAGCAAGAATCTCAAACCAATTGAACAAGCAGAAGGGTTGAGGCTCCTCCAGCACTGTCTCTTGAATCCCAATACCTGCCTCATTCACTGTCACACCCTCTTGTCCATGACCACAGACCAAATCTGAGGCAGCTAATCTAATAGGTGTGCCTACCTCCTGAAACAAGAGTATCCAAGTAACTCTCCCACTCCCTGATGTGCCACAGTGTTTGAAGCTCAGATTCCAGGTCATCAACTTTGAGCCTGAGTTCCTTGAGCAACCAGGAACCACAATGGAATCCACCAGCTCCCACATCATACAGCTGCAGCACATCACCTGATCCTGCATCTTCCTTCCTTTATTTAATTAGCTGTAGTTTGGTGTCTTTTTATTCAACCACTGCAAAAGCTATACCCGCTCTTCAACTGTGCCTCCTCACTGAAGCCTCTTGAGCCCAAGTCAGTAAACTCTGCTCTCTCTGCCGGTCAACTATACTGTGAAGTGACTTTTAATCCTGCCGTGTTTGGCCTACAACAACTTTGCCCCTATTCTAATTATCAGTTCGCTTTTTTGGAAAAACACGCTAAGTGCCTCTTTTACTGCTAACGCTAGTGAACTGCTTATGCAAAGGTGAGAAAACTGGCCACCCTAAACAAGCAACACACATCAAAGTTGCTGGTAAACGCAGCAGGCCAGGCAGCATCTATTGGAAGAGTTTCAGTCAACGTTTCAGGCCGAGACACTTCGTCAGGACTAACTGAAGGAAGAGATAGTAAGAGATTTGAAAGTGAGAGGGGAAGGGGGAGATCCAAAATGATAGGAGAAGACAGGAGGGGGAGGGATGGAGCCAAGAGTTGGACAGGTGATTGGCAAAGGAGATATGAGAGGATCATGGGACAGGAGATCCGAGGAGAAAGACGGGGGGTGGGGGGGGGGGGGAGAAACAGAGGATGGGCAAGGGGTATAGTCAGAGGAACAGAGGGAGAAAAAGGAGAGTGAGAGAAAGAATGTATGTATAAAAATAAATAACGGATGGGGTACTAGGGGGAGGTGGGACACTTCCCCTAGTAGTCCTGACGAAGGGTCTGGGCCCGAAACGTCGACTGAAACTCTTCCAATAGATGCTGCCTGGCCTGCTGCGTTTACCAGCAACTTTGATGTGTGTTGCTTGAATTTCCAGCATCTGCAGAATTCCTGTTGTTACACCCTAAACAAGGGCTAGGCCGGAATAAAATTCCCTTGCGGCCCCTGTAAGGCAACCAAGCACAAGTTATGTAAGCAGCCGCATCCAAAATTTGAAATAGAACAAATGAATGTTACAGGCCAACCAGCCAAACCTCTTTCTTACACTCACACTCTCCCAAACAGCGCGCACAGTCAGAGCAGAGTCTGCTACACTAGTACAAGCTCAACCTGGAAGGGTCTGTAAGATGGAGCCCTCCACCTCAGGGGTCTTCCGACACAAACATATATTCAGTGCATTCATTTTGTGTTAATTTTCCCCCATACTTCCTCTCGTTATACATTCCCAGACAACATTCTCACTGCATGTTCTTGGATTTCAGCTTTATCAATCTTATGGTATACTTTGTTCCATATACATTCCTCTTCATTTGTTTTTGCCCACTTTAACATGACTCCCTTTCTTATTCCTGCCTCACCCAGAGCTGATGTGACCTGCTCACATTTTTAAGTTTGTCAGAGTCTTTCCACTGCATATCCACTACAGGCATATGCCTTGCTTGATCCTGGTGAGTTAAAGTTAAAGCAATGCTTGAGAACGGTCTGCTGTAACTTCAGTGATATTAAAAACCTCAGAAGTAGAGGCAATATAAGCCATACTTGGACTGGCTCAAGCTTGGTCTGCCATTCAGTAAGATTTTGTATCTCAAATCTATTTCGCAAAGTTTGTGTATTGGCCTCACACCAAGCTCAGTATTATATGATTTTTTTTTAAAAAAAGCATAGTATTACACGGTCCACTTTCTTTTCATTAAATATAAGTTGTGAATGATTGAAGGCCTAGTAGTGATTTGTGGAGAAACCCGCTGGGAAGAGTTGCCAGCCTAAATACTTCCGAAAGTACTACTTTTCCCAAATTATTGTCTACACTAAAATATTCATTGCATTGTGTAAACCTTCATGAAACAATCATGTGTTGAACTTTAATAAATGACTTAATTTCAAAGTTCTCCATTCACTGGTTTCTTCTCATTTATGTTACAAGTTGCATCTTCAAAGGATCAAATTTACCAAACTTGTTCTTACATTCAAAAGGGCATGTCAGCACTAGTGTGATTTTCTAAGTGTACTTTTTTAACATATTGTGAATAATTGTTAGGCTGACAGATATATGCATTCTCCATTTTCTCTTCGTCATATGTTAGCAATATGCCAGTAAGTGCAGAGAAAAATAAGGTTGTTTTTAAGTGACTTTAAAGGTAATAGAAAATGAGATCTTGCTTTAGCTGAAAAAGCTAAAAGTTAATAAATCTCTAGGACTAGACAACATATATCCAAGGGTACTTAAAGAGGTTTGTGATTATATATACAAACCCCTAACAAATTTTTTTTCATAAGTCATTGAAGACTGATAAAATCCCTAAGGACTGGAAATGAGTTAACGTTGTCCCATTATACAAGAAGGGTGACTGCATTAACCTTGGTAACTAGATCAGTAACCTTAACGTGTATCGCAGGCAAGATAATGGAAACAATAAAGAGTGAGATGGAAAAGCAGCTAATAAGAACAGGCATGTTAACAGAAAGCCAGCATAAGTTCAGAAAGGGTAGATCATGTTTTAATAATATGCTGGAGTTCTATGAAGAGGCAGGTAAAATTTATGATAATAATAGAGCAGTTGATATAATTTACTTGGACTTCTAGAAGGCTTTTGTCAAGATATCCCACGAGAGGTTAACAAAGAAATTACAGGAGGTAGGTATTCAGGATAAGGTATGCGAATGGGTGCAGAATTGGCTCAAAAACAAAAAACAATGCGTTGTGATGAGAGGATCATTTTCACACCCAGAAGATATTAAAAGAGACATTCCACAGAGGATCAGTTTTGGAGCTGCTGCTGTTTTTAATTTACATTAATGATTTGGATAAGCACAACAAACAAGCCAGTAAGGTTTACAGATGACACAAAATTAGGGGGCAGGGCTGATAACATTCAGGCAGCAGGATCATTACAGTTAGGTCTAAACAAAATCCAGATGTGGGCAGATACATTGCAGGTAAAATTTAATGTAAGTAAATGTAAATGATTACATATAGGAAGTAGAAATATTGGATAGAAATATACAGTGGGGGCCTTGAGTCAAAAAAGTGCACTGTATGAGAAGAATTTGGGCATTCTGGAAGACTCGTCATTATCAACATCTAGACGATGCACAGATGTGGTTTGGAAGGCTAATAGAATGTTGGGCTATATAATGCCCTCAGTGGAGTTCAAGTTTCGAGACTTTCTCCTTAAGCTGTATAATGCACTTGTGAAGCCACACCTCGTATACTATGTATAATTTTGGTCTCCATATTGTGTGAGGGATGTGAAGGCACTGGAGAAAGTTCAGCGATGGGTGACTAGACTCATTCCAGGTCTGCAGGTATGAGCTATGAAGAAAGATTGAAAGAATTAAAGCTTTTTACCCTAAGTAGATATAGAATGAGAGGAGACATGATAGAGGTGTTCAAATCATTAAGGGTATAATTAAGGTGGATGCCAGCTGCTACTTCAAAATTAATCCATTTTCAAAGACACAGGCCCATAGGTGGAGACTGGTTAAAGGGAGATTTCAGACTAGCATCAGGAAGCATTCCTTTACACAGTGAGTTGTGGACACAGGGAACAACTACCTCATTGTATAGTTGAGAGTAGTACCTTGCAGACTTTCAAATCTAAACTCAATAGTTATTTCAACGCATTGTGAATAGGAGTTTGGCAAGGTTTGTTGGGCTGAATGGCCCGTTCTTGTCAAAAACTTTCTAATATTCTACTGTCAGCACTATTGTGATTTTCTAAGAGTACTTTTTAACATATCGTGAACAACTGTTAGGCTGACATATATGCATTCTCCTTTTGCTCTCCATCTCTTAACGCGTTACATTGCTAGCTTCCAAAATTGGGATTGTTCTGGAATAGACTGAAATTTGCATCCATTCACCCTGGAGTCACCTCTTTGTGGTACGTGTGTGTGTGTTTTGGGGGGTGGGGGGTGGTGTTATTAGGTCCAGGGAATGATTCTGTTTCCACTGCCCTAAATTTTTCTGTTGCTTTTTCTTCTATTACTCCTTTTAAGTGCCCCACAATCATTAAACTATTCGGTTCACTCTGTTACACTTGCATTTATTTTAGCTGCAAGGGTATTTAGTACAAGACCAAAATGATAAAAAGATAGTCTACTAAAATGGCTGGCACCAGAATCGAAAACCGAATGACAATCTTGGAGAGAACACTACAATGAAGTAATTGCAATATTTTTTGAAAAGAAAGCCACCAGCAATGAATTACATTCTGATTTTGCCTTATCAAGTGTTGCAAAACAGAATCTTTTGATTCGTAATCCCATGTGAATTCTGTGTTCTAAAGAATATTAAAATTCCTGGGTTGCACTAAGTTCTTTCATTAAATAAAGTGCGGCAACTAAATGAACCAGTGCATCAATAGTCCAAAGAATTGCGGAATAATAATACAAATGTGAAAGATTTTGAAGTTCTTAAAGTTTTTCAAGTAAGGAACAAAAGCAATTTATAAGGGAAAGTCAGAACTGGTGCAGGAATGACATTCTTTACAGTGGTGAGAAATTTCATTGATTATTAAGTAAATTACATTTTTCTGAGTTTCTTGTTATAGCTAAATATTAATCTTGTGTTTTTTTAGTTTGATTCTTAATTGCTTAGAAAGTTTTTGACAATGTGATTTTAACTGTTACAGTTTTGGATTACTGTGGATATTCACATTCTCTTGCACCTGAAAGTATTCTGTTGCATGGTTCCTCCAATGAAGGTATTCTACCAGTATGCAGAGCTTTGTCATCGCAGTTCGAATGAATAGAAGGTGTTGGAGACAGATCAACAAAATGTGTTTACTGAAGCACAATTTTCAAGTGTGGATAACTTTCTGTTAGTTGGAAAATTAAGTCCTTGTGATCTGTGGAGGCAGTGAATGCAGGGATCTATGACGTAGACTGTGCTGAGACAGACTGCATTATATTTGACATTAACTTCAGAGTGTCTAAAAAATAACATTTTTCCACTCCTTCAGAGCTTTGAGGACCGAAAGGTGATATGTAAATTTTCAATTAAACAACCATTAATTTAATAAACTTTATTTTTCATAAGTTCTCCTGAATGTTTAAGTATGAGAAGTTTAAACGTTCAGTCAACTGAGGAAAAATAGCTCTGAGTCACAGAGCACAACAGCACAGAAATGGGCCCTTTGACCCTTCTAGTCCAGGCTGAACTGTTATTCAACTGAGTCCCATCGACCTGCGCCTGGACTATCGCCCTCCATACCTCTCCCATCCAAATTTCACTTAAATAGTGCATCAAACCCACATCTACCACTTCCACTGGCAGCTCGTACCACACTTTCACCATCCTCTGAGTGAAGAAGCTCCCCTTAAGTACTTCACCTTTCACCCTTAACCTGTGACGTCTAGTTACAGAGTCACCACAGCACAGAAGCAGGCTCTTAGGCCCATCTAGTTCATGCCAAATTGTTACTCTGCCTCGTCCCATAGTTCTGGTCTCACCTAATCTCAGTGGAGAAGCCTGCTTGCATTAACACTAACTATACACTTCACAATTCTGTGTCCCTCTATCAAATCTCTCATTCTCCTAAACTGCAGGAATAAAGTCCAAATCTATTCAGCCTTTCCCTATAAGCTAGGTTCTCAAGTCCTGGCAACATCCTTGTAAATTTTCTCTGTACTCTTTCCTGTTGTTAGGTGACCAGAACTGCACACAGTAATCCAAATTTGGTCTCACCAAAGTCTTACATAACTTCAACATAACATACCTTCATACTCAGTACAGTATCACCAACATCTTATAAAGGGGAAGAAGGGAACGTCGACTAAGACCATGAGAGGCCTGCGTCGGGCATTTTCATGCCTTACCAAGGCGCAGATTTGAAGTCTGTGTGGGGCGCCACTACTCGCACAGACACTAGAACAATGTGTAGTTAAGTGCCTTGCTCAAGGGCACAAACACGCTGCCACAGCTGAGGCTCGAACTAGCGACCTTCATATCACCAGACGAACGCCTTAACCACTTGGCCATTTGCCCAACACAAAACTGCAACATAACATGGCCCAAGACAACACCGGTCACTTGAAGAGCATTCATCTAGCACTCCCTCCCTCCAGTGCTGGCACACAGTCTATGTAATGCACTGCAGTTACTTGCCCGAGCTGCTCCGCCAGTCCCTCCCAAACCCACCACCAGGGCATCAGGTGAATGTGAACACCCCCACCAGCAGGCTCCCCCTCCAAGTTTGGTGCCATCCAGGCTTGGAAACACAGCACCGGTCCTTAATTGGGCGTAAAACTTGGTAGTCTCGCCCCTATAGCACCAGCGATCACTGTCACCAGAAGGCCGGCCACCTTCTCTCCCATCAACCCACCTTAGGAATGGATAGTATCCAAGCACCAACTCTCCACTGATAGACCCCAGTGTAAACAGATGTACAAAGAACTCACTCTCCACCAGAAAGGAAAACAAGGCAAAAGGAGAAAGATAACAAA
Organism: Mobula birostris; assembly: GCF_030028105.1. NCBI lineage: Eukaryota > Metazoa > Chordata > Chondrichthyes > Myliobatiformes > Myliobatidae > Mobula > Mobula birostris. The sequence goes on from NC_092371.1 coordinate 222,949,172, forward strand.
GAGGTGATAATGAGGACAATGGAAAACACCTCAAATTTGCTGTCTATTTTTGTAAAATATAATAGTTTCGGTTAATCAGATGTAACTTGTGAAAAATAATTAGCAGGACATGAGAAATAAGGTGACTTTGAAATGCTGCTCTGGTTAATATAAACCATTTTGAATATTGTTTGTGTGACCTTCTGAAGTCAAGTTATCCCCTTGATTATCTGTCAAAGTCATTCTTGATAAAGTAATCAATAATTTTTGTTGGTTACCTCAAGAGATGGTTCAGATGCATTAATAACAGTTCACTTTCGGAAGTTGTTCTTCACATAACTTTCATTGCTAGGCCTTGTATTCCGTGCTCTACATTCAGGTGAAGACTCATTGAAGTAGCGTTCTTTGATAAAGTTCTTAGGATTTTCATTCATTGCTATTTCATTATTCACTGTTGAGAGACAATTATTTCAAAAAGTGAAATGTTTTATTCTAATACAAACATACAAATTAGGAGGAGCAGGACGTGTTTCCATTGAACCTGCACTACAAGTTTAATGAAACCATGGCCAATCTGACTGTAACCTCAATTTCACATTCCCTGTCTACTCAATAACCTGGAACTGCCTTGCTTAAGAAGACACCTATCAGCCTATACCTTAAAAATATTCAAGAATACTCTGGGTTCAGGTGACGCTACTGAGTGTGTGCAACAGCTCACTGGTAGTTCGGAGCCAAGCGTCAGGCTGTTTTCACTCGCTCTCCCACAATGTTCATTCCTTTCTCCGGCAACTGTTGTCTCTGCGAGGTTTGCAGTGTTTTTACCCTGTGAATATGATGACCTGAGATTGAGGCTTGGGCCCACTCCAGCTGCTCCAGGGAGCGAATCTAAGGACCCATGGTGTTGTTTGTTCCCATTGTTTGCATGCCTTGTGTGTGTGTTTCTTTTTCCCCCTTTCTCATTTTTTTTTTAAATTGGGTTCTTCGGGTTTCTTGCTTTGTGACTGGCTGTGAGCAAACGTAGCTCAAGGTGTTTAATTCATACATTCTTTGATAATAAAAGTACTTTGAACTTTGAATCCTGCGTTCACTTCCTTTGGAAGAAATTCCAAAGACCCTTAAAACAAATGACTACACCTACATATTAAATGGGTGTCCCCAGGTTCTAAATCTTTTCCACATACTCCCACCCAATCAACATACCCTTGTATGCCTAGTCCCCTTTGTGTCTGAATTATACCCTATGTAGCTTTGTCTCTTTGTACTTTATACTTTATTGTCGCCAAAACAATTGATACTAGAAGGTACAATCATCACAGCGATATTCGATTCTGCGCTTCCCACTCCCTGGATTACAAATATTAAATATTAAAAATTAGACTCTCTAAAAATTAAACTCTCTAACCTTTCTTAATAAAACAACACTTATTCCAGGTAGTAATCCAATAAACCTTTTCAGAACAGATTCCAGTACATTTACATTGTTCCTTGAACACAAAAAGAAGTAGATGACTCCAATGCTTTACATAACTGAGGTACAAACTTCTCTTTGGGCCAAATGGTGATATCCTGTGTCTATAAATTTAAAATCAAATGCCTCTGCAGCATGCACCATTTCCTTTATCCTTTGATATTTTGGAAGACTGCATCTCTTGCAAGTTTTAAGATTCTGGGATGAAATCCATCAGAATCCTGGAACGTATCTGTAGTTTACCAACAGTTTGCCCAGTACCACTTGGTGACTGTGATTTTCCTAAGTTGCTTTCTACTGTTCATTTTCTGATTTACATCCATTTGTGGGATATTAATTCTATCCTCTCTATGGCAAAGGCTGATACAAAAGTACCTCTTTAATTCATTTAACTTTTTCCAGTTATTAATTCCCCACACTTTTTTTTAACAGCAACACTCATTTCATTATTTTTTCCCCATGTTCTGAAGAAGCACTTGCTGATTTTGCATTTCTAGCTAGTTATTTTTTCTGGATTGATTTTTGTTCCATCTGTTTTTTTATTTGTTATATTTTGCTCATTTTTTGAATCTGCCTTACTTTTTTTTTAAGTTCGACACTATCATTACCTTTTAGTAAACCACAAATGGTGGGTTAACCTGCAAATTATTTTCATCGGAACATATTCCCTCTTGTATCCTGAAAGATCCAGGTAAATGGAGTTGGACTCTGACCAATCACTGAGCAGGAGCAGGAGAAGACAGCTCCCTTTTCATTTAGGTTCACATTCAAGATTAAGAAGGCAGCACTTTGCAGCAGTTTGACCTCTATGCAGAACATGACCCCTCTACAACCACTCTTTGCCTTATGTGGGCAAGCCAGTTAATGTCCCCTTGGAGCCCATGCCTCCTTACTTTCTCAATAAGTCTTGCATGGGGTACCTTATCAAATGCCTTGCTGAAATCCACATACACTACATCTACTGCTCTACCTTCATCAATGTGTTTAGTCACATCCTCAAAAAATTCAATCAGGCTTGTGAGGCATGACCTGCTTTTGACAAAGCTATGCTGACTACTCCTAATCATATTATGCCTCTCCAAATGTTCATAAATCCTGCCTCTCAGGATCTTCTCCATCAGCTTACCCACCACTGAAGTAAGACTCACTGGTCTATAATTTCCTGGGCTATCTCTACTCCCTTTCTTGAATAAGGGAAAAACATCTGCAACCCTCAATCCTCCAGAACCTCTCCTGTCCTCATTGATGATGCAAAGATCAATACCAGAGTCTCCTCCCTCGCCTCCCACAGTAGCCTGGGGTACATTTCATCCAGTCCCAGTGATTTATCCAACTTGATGCTTTCCAAAAGCTCCAGCACATCCTCTTTCTTAATATCTACATGCTCAAGCTTTTTAGTCCGCTGTCAGTCATCTCTACAATCACCAAGATCCTTTTCCGTAGTGAATACTGAAGCAAGGTATTCATTAAGTACCTCTGCTATCTCCTCCGGTTCCATACACACTTTTCCACTGTCACACTTGATTGGTCCTATTCTCTCATGTCTTATCTTCTAGCTCTTCACTTACTTGTTGAATTTACATCTTTCAAGGGTTTGAGAATCTGTTTACTGACATTGGTGAATGGCTGAATTGCCCAGATACTCTTCTAACCTCGCACAAAAAAGATGAGAGCTGATGCTACTCATTGCCTGGGCTTGAACACCATTGGAAGGGAAAGCTGGAACAGCTAACCTGTGTTTTTTTTTGCCTACCACCCATGTGTTTATGAAGTTTAACTTTGAAAATAAGCATGTCTTACAAGCATAATTTGTTACCTCACTGAAAATTACATGAAGGACAAAATACGCAAAATTAAAAACAGCTTGCAAGGTATGTGTAATGCTGATCTGGGAATAATAACCTGTATTAATGCTGTGTTCGTAGTATAGTCATTGCACTGTGATTCAAAGATATGTTTTGTACACAGTGTAGCTAAATTAACTACTGCTCCATTACCAAATTTCACTTTTAACAATCATTGTTAGTGGCTGTGAGGCTGGTAATGTGGCGGTGAAAATTACTGGGGGGAAGCCATCATATTCCTCATCATTGCAAATCCCTCTGCAACAGAGTTAGTCAGTTTTTCAATGTTCGTCGTCAGCCGGGTCATACCGTCCTGTCGGTTGCCTCCATACACTCCAATATTTGTTTTTTTAGTTTTAAGTCCTCCTGCGCGACAGCCAACAGCTGTCCGTCGTTTGGCAATTTCCTTTTAAGTTTTTCTCATCTGTAACTGGAGAAACACGCACCAAGTATACTGTTTCCTCGTCACTTCTTTCTGTAGATGTGTCCTGCGCATGCCCAGTAGGAAGAGATTCGCCCAAATACCAGTCCGTGTTAATACCATTTCTCACCTATCTCAGATTCCATTTGCTCTCTCTATCCTCTCTTTTTCTGAATTTTCACATTTCTGTCCACAGGCCATTAACTGTTTTTTTTTTCTCTCTCTATAATTGCTCAGAGTTCAAAGAAAATTTATTATCAAAGTACATATACTCTATGTTACCATATACTACCTTGACATTTATTCTCTTGCAGGCATTCACAGTAGAACAGAGAATTTTCATTCTGAACAGAATACACCAGAGTGTTTCCAGTATTTTGTTTTTTCCCTTATGGATTTTCAGCATCTGTGGATTTGTTTTTCAATATCATATTCCCTGTTTTTTTTTTGTTTTTAAGTCATTCTTTTTATTTAATGATTAGAAAAGCTGACCATTCATCTTGCTGCAGTCTCTCCCAGAGCTGCTCTACGACTAAATGCTGGAAAGTGCAAGTAGACTGGAAGGATAACCGAGGCCCAATGTTTACCATGATGTTTGCCAACAAAACACGTTCAAAGTATGGAACCATATCATCAGACTGATAGATCCCTAAGCCGAAGAAGAGAAATGAGTAGAGTGCCAGCCTGCACCATTTTAGTATTTTCTGAGGAACACATATATTCTGTATCCTCTTGCAGGGGAAAATTATCCTTAAGGACCAAGGACAATGAGAAGGTTAACAACAGCACCTCTTTCACCTCAGACTGTTGAAGTAGTTTGGTGTGGGCCCTCAAATCCTAAGAACTTTCTATAGGGGCACAATTAAGAGCATCCTGACTGGCTGCATCACTGCCTGGTGTGGGAACTGTACTTCCCTCAATCGCAGGACTCTGCAGAGTGTGGTGCGGCCAGCCCAGCGCAGCTCACAGTTCACAGTAGATGTGAGCTTCCCACTATTCAGGACACTTACAATGACAGGTGTGTAAAAAGGGGCCGAAGGATCATTGGGGACTCGAGTCACCCCAAGCACAAACTGTTTTAGTTGCTACCATCCAGGAAACGGTACCGCAGCATAAAAGCCAGGACCAGCAGCCTCTGGGACAGCTTCTTCCACCAGGCCATCAGACTGATAAACTCATGCTGACACAACTGTATTTCTATGTTATATTGACTGTCTTGTACAAACTACTTATTATAAATTACTGTAAATGGCACATTGCACATTTAGATGGAGACGTAACGTAAAGATTTTTACTCCTCATGTACATGAAGGATGTAAGTAATAAAGTCATTTCAACTCAATTCAAAACTGTTTTGTGTTTAGATCCAAACTAAAACTATTTATTGCAATGTTTGTTTTGGTTGGTAATGTTTTATTATTATTGTACCAAGGCACCGTGAGAAACTTGTTTTTCGATCGGTTGGGGTTATGCAGTTCTCCAACCTCAAATGTTAACAGTTCTTAGAATTTCGATTTTGAAGATTATTTTCACATTTTATATCTATTTTAACAGCTAATTATTCTATCTGATACTAAAATTTGAGATTGAAATCTTGTCCTTCTCCCCTTACTTTCTTATGTGTTAAATAAGAGTTTAAAAATTCTGCATTCCTTCCACGTACCTTTCTTCAATTCCAGTCTGAAGTAGGCAAGTAGCAGCAACAACAGCAGGGTGACTGGTGTGAATATTCCAAATATAAGAAACCACAGAGGGAGGGCTTGAAAAACTTCCACCATCGATGAGTATCTGTACACCATGATAGAACTAGTAGTATCAGTTGTAATCCCTGAATGTCTTGTGTAACTGGATCCAAAGTGCATTGTTTGGACTTTGTTGCATGCTTTGTTCTGTTTGAGTAAGCTTGTGATTTAAGCAGATTTATAACCTTTGCCCAAGTTCTACCTCACTGATTATATCAACAAGATATCTTTTGTTTTTATTGACATTCTTCTTCTGAGTTGCTGAGTAAATTTTAGTTTTTTTTCTTTTAAGATATCTTTTTTGTTTTTTATTGACATTCTTGCTATGAGTGCTGAGTCAATTTTAGTTTTTTTTTCTTTTATGGGTAGATTGCATTTTTATATTTTACTCAGATTCAGATTAATTTGTCACATATATCGAAATATACAGTGAAGAGCATCATTTACATTAACAACCAACACTACCCTCGAATATACTGGGACAACCTGCTAGTGTCGTCACACATTCTAGCACCAACAGAGCAGGACCACAGTCTTCAGCAGAGCAACACAAGCAAAAGCAACAGCCAGACAACCCCCTTTCCCACTCAAACACACACAGACCGCAAGCCATGCTGTCTCAGGGTCTGCATTCTCCATTCCCTGGCCCAGAAGCACAGACATCAAGCCTCCGACTTCTGGAAACGCCAACCCAGGGACTTCAACCTTCAGGCTTCAACCTTCAAGCTTTGACCTCCAGACTCACCAACTTTGGTTTTCATCTTTGGGGCTTCACCTCTGGAATCGACCCCAGTGCTGATTGTATGAATTTCAGCTACGGGCCTTGACTTCCATAATCGCACTGAGCTCTGGCCCAGGACTTGCCAACCTAGGGAATCATCAGTCTTTGTGCTTCCGGCCCACTCAGTCCTCCAACCACAGGACTTTACAACCTGAGGGGTCAATAGCCCACAGCCTGCCAACCATTGTCCTTGACCACAGGGATCATTGAATTTCATTATGGAACTGACCCCCAGTAATCGCTGGCTGACCTTGAAGCGAATACTGTCTCTGCCTGGACTCTTCGTTTACTGCCCCAGACCTCTAATTCATCTCAGTCCTGCTCCTAAACTCTTCTGGGGGAGGTATCACCTGTACAAAAGGGACCTGAATCCGAGAGGGACCAATATTCTCGCAGGCAGGTTTGTTAGAGCCATTGGGAGGGATTAAACTAAATTGACGGGGGTTGGGAACCCGAGTGAAGGAACTCAGGATAGAACACATGATAACAAAACAAAGGCAGCATGCAGTCAGACTGTCAGGAAGGGGCAGGCAGATGACAGGACAAAATTGCAGCCAACAGGGTGAGTATCGGTGCATTAGGGATGCAGAATCAAAAAGGGTAGCAAATACAATACACAGTGTTATATCTCATTGCACAGAGTATAAGGCATAAGCTGAATGGTCTTGTTCAACTTTTACAGATTTTCAGAGGTTTCAAAGGTACATTTAATGTCAGAGTAATGTATACAATATACATCTTGAAATGCTTTTTCTTTGCAACCATCCACGAAAACAGGAGTGGCCAAAAAGAATGAATGAAAGCTAAATGTTAGAACCCCAAAGTATCCCCCCCAGCTCCCCTCCCTCCCGTGCATAAGCAGCAGCAAGCAACGATCCCCCCGCCCGCCCCCCCGGCAAAAAAAAAGCTTCGGCATCTGTCACAGAGCACGCAAGAGTGCAGCAAAGCAACAGCAAAGACACCGACTTGCAGTACCCCAAAGACTACTCGTTCACCCAGTAATTTGACATACCACAGGCTCTCTCTCCCTAAAAAGGGAGAAAGAGGTTTCTCTATTTCACAGGGAGAGGGGAGACATAGCAAACAACTCACTGGTTTACGATGTTAAAAGTCCATTGCGTCGCTTTTTTTCTGAACTCTGTGCCCAAAGATCTTGGGTCTTTGGGCACACAGCCAGAGATCTTCCATCTACAATGACACACCCGATCTCCTGCAGAGGCAGCAACCTCCAATCCCCCGTCTCCAGAGCCACAAAATCTCAGTCATCTGAAGGCGAGCAAAGCTTTTAGGCTGAGCCCTTGGCGTGCTGAACAACAGCCATTCCTTAAACCCTGAGAGCAGGTCCCATTCCCACAAAGAACCATAGTCAGTGTGACGAACCATGAAAGGGAAAAATAGAGATATTAAAGATAGAAATAGAGTTGTTTCCAAAGATGCAAACGAAGGAGTCGCCGTTAGTCCTCCTAAGCTTCTTGGATATGATGTTGTAGCCATCACTAAATCATGGCTGAAGGATAGTTGGAGTCGGGAGCTGAATATCCAGAGTTACTCATTGTATCAGAGGAATAGGAAGGTAGCCAGATGGTGTGGTGTGGCTCTGCTGGTAAAGAATGGCATTCAATCATTAGAAAGATGTGACATAGGAACGGAAGATGTGGAATCCTTGTGGGTTGAGTTAAGAGACAGCAAGGGTAAAAGGACTCTGATGGCAGTTATATACAGGCCTCCCAACAGTAGCTGAGATACGGACAACAGATTGCAGTGAGAAATAGAAAAGGCATATCAAAAGGGCAATGCTATGAAAGCCATGGGAGATTTTAACATGCAGATCGATTGGGAAAATTAGGTTGGTAATATATCTTAAGAGAGTGAATAGAGCAGTTTGTCGTTGAGCCTTCTAGGGCAGTGGTCCCCAACCACTGGGCCGCGGGCCTGTGCTATCGGGCTGTGCGGAAGCAATATGATTTGGCGATATGAAACGATATGAGTCAGCTGCACCTTTTCTCATTCCCTGTCACGCACTGTTGAACTTGAACACCCACCCCCACCCTCCGCATCGGCCAGTCTGCAAGAATATCGTCAATATTAAACCGGTCCGCAGTGCGCAAAAGGTCGGGGACCGCTGTTCTAGGGGATCAGCTATACTGGATTGAGTATTATGTAATGAACCAGAGGCAATCCGGGAGCATAAGGTAAAGGACCCCTTAGGAGACAGTGATCACAATATGATTAAGTTCAACTTGAAATTTGTTAGGAGAAAGAAAAGCCTGATGTAGCAGTACTTTAGTGGAGTAAAGGAAATTACAGTGGCATGAGAGGGGAATTGTCCAAAGTAAATTGGAAGGAAATGCTGGCAAGGATGTCAGCAGAGCAGCAATGGCTTGAGTTTCTGGGAAAAATGATGAAGGTGCAATATAGATGTATTCCAGAAACAAATAAATACTCAAACGGCCAAATACTACACGCCTGGCAAGGGGGAGGGGGAGGGGGAGGGGGAGGGGGAGGGGGAGGGGGAGGGGGAGGGGGAGGGGGAGGGGGAGGGGGAGGGGGAGGGGGAGGGGGAGGGGGAGGGGGAGGGGGAGGGGGAGGAACTCCTCCTCCGGCCTGGGCAAGGTTGTATGGAAGACTGGCAGTTGCCCATGCTGCAAGTCTTCCCTCTCCACGCCACCGATATTGTCCAAGGGAAGGGCATTAGGACCCATACAGCTTGGCACAGTTGTCGACGCAGAGCAATGTGTGGTTAAGTGCCTTGCTCAAGGACACAACATGCTGCCTCAGCCGAGGCTCAAACTAGCGACCTTCAGATCACTAGACTGACGCCTTAACCACTTGGCCACAATCAAGGGAAGTCAAAGCTAATGTATAAGCAAAAGATAGGCCATGCAACAAAGCAAAAATTAGGGGGAAGGTAGAGGATTGGGAAGCTTTTAAAAACCTACACAGAGCAATGTAAAGAATCATTAGGAAGGTAGAGATGAAAGATGAAAGCAAGTTAGCAAACAATATCAAGATGGATAGAAAAAGCTTTTTCAAGAATATACAAATTAAAAGAGAGATGACAGTGGATATAGGACTGCTAGAAAATTAGGCTGGAGAAATAATAACTAGGGACAACGAGAAGGCAGATTAACTAAATGAGTATTTTGCTTCATTCTTCACTGTGGAAGACATTAGCAGTGTGCCAGGTGTTGAAGGGTGTGAGGGAAGAGAAGTAAGTAAAAAAAGGAGGAGAAGATGGTGGCACGATGCAGCGTGCGCAGCCACTTCGGTGGTGATGTCTGTTATTTGGCAAGTAGGGGACCGTGCACAATTCTGATTTGATGGAGACAGACATGAAAGTACGGAGGAACATCTGGAGAAACTTCTGAAATGCTCATTTCGCTGTGGCTGTTACTGTGTGGTCCAGAATCTCCGGAGGAGAAGGCGCCGAATTCTTGGCTTTGCTTGTTTTGGCAGCCGGGCAAGGTGGAAGGCACTCGGCAGAGGATGGCGCTCGGGAGGCTGTATCGGAGAGGCTGGTCAGAGGCTCGAAGTTTTCGAACGGACTGACTCAGTGTTGGCTATGGTTGGGTGCTTCCAATGCATTGGCAGTTGTCAGTGCCTGGAGGTTTATGGCAGGGAGTTTCTCCCTTGGACGCCTGCTATTGGGGACTCGGGAGTTGATCGACTCGGGACTTTGAGACTTTTTTTTATCGTGCCCATGGTCTGTTCTTTATCAAATTATGATATTGTTTTGCACTGCTGTAACTATATGTTATAATTATGTAGTTCTGTCAGTATTAGTCTTTGGTTTGTCCTGTTTTTCTGTGATATCACTCTGGAGGAACATTGTATCATTTCTTAATGTATGCATGCATTTCTAAATGACAATAGATGAGGACTGAGTGTTCTCATAACCTAATCTAAGTGCAGTTACGATTACAAGGGAGAAGGTGCTCAAAAAGCTGAAAGATCTAAAGATACATAAGTCATCCAGACTAGATGGATTGCACCCTAGGGTTTTGAAAGAAAGATTGGTAGAGATAGTGAAGGCATTAGTAATGATCTTTCAAGAATCATTGGACTCTGGCATGCTTCCGGAGGACTGGAAAATTGCAAATGTCACTCCACTCCTTAAGAAAAGAGGGAGGCAGCAGAAAGGAAATTATAGACCAGTTAGCCTAACTTCAGTGGTTGGGGAGATGTTGGAGTCAATTATTAAGGATGAGGTTATTGAGTACTTGGTGACACAGGACAAAAATGGACAAAGTCAGCATGGTTTCCTAAGGGAAAAGCTTGCCTGATGAACCTGTTGGAATTCTTTGAGGAGATGGCAAGTAGGATAGATAAAGGGGATGTGGTGGATGTTGAATATTTGGACTTTCAGAAGTCCTTTGACAAGGTGCCACACATGAGGCTACTTTTCTAGTTAAGAACCCATGGTATTACAGGAAAGTTGGTAGCATGGCTGATTGGTGGGAGGCAGCGAGTGGGAATGAAAGGATCCTTTTCTAGTTGGCTACCAGTGAGTAGTGGTGTTCTGCAGGGGTCAGTGTTAGGACCATTTCTTTTTATGTTGTATATCAATGATTTAAATGATGGAATAGATTACTTTGTTGCCAGGTTTTCAGATGATACAAATAATGGTGGAGGGGCAGGTAGTATTGAGGAAACGGATAGGATGCAAAAGGACTTAAACAGATTAGAAGAATAGGCAAGAAAGTGGCAAATTAAATACAATGTTGGAAAATGCATGGTCATGCACTTTGGTAGTTGAAACAATGTGCCGACTATTTTCTAAATGAGGAGAAAATCCAAAAATCTGAGATGCAGACGGAATTGGGAGTTCTTGTGCAGAACACCCTAAAGGTTGGGTTGGTAGTGAAGAAGGCAAATGCAATGTTTTCATTTATTTCAAGAAGTCTAGAATATCAGAGCAGGGATATGATGCTGAGGCTTTATAAGGCACCGATGTGGCCTCATCTTGAGAATTGTGAACAGCTTTGAGCTCCTTATCTAAGAAAAGATATGCTGGTGTTGGAGCGGGTTCAGAGGGGTTCACAAGGATGATCCCAGGAATGAGTTATCATATGAGGAGCCTTTGATGGCTCTGGGCTGTACTCAGTGGAACTTAGAAGGATGTTGGGGGCGGGGGGGAAGCTTTCAAATGTTGAAAGGGTTAGACAGATGATTCCCATGGGGGGGGCGGGGGAGTCTACGACAATAGGGCACAGCTTCAGGATAGAGGGTCATCCACTTAAAATTGATGCAGAGAAATTTCTTTAGCCAGAGGGTGGTGAATTTGTGGAATCTGTTACCACAGGCTGCTGTGGAGGCCAGGTTATTGGGTATATTTAAAGTGTAGATTGATAGGTTCTTGATTGGCCATGGCATCAGAGCTTACAGGGAGAAGGCTGGGGATTGGGGCTGAGGAGGGAATAAAGGATGGAATGGCAGCACAGATTCAATGGGCCAAGTGGGCTAATTCTGCTCCTATGTCTCTTATGGTTTTATGGCCTAAACTGAATCCTGACCCCTAGATCACCGCACTGCCTCCATGTTAGAAGTCATCCCTTATAATTAAATTCACTTTGTATCAAAGCAAGCTTAGTGCCTTGTTTTTCCCAACATGTACTGTTGATCTTTTTTTACAAGAAAGCGAGTGGAAGTGTATTGTGTGAAATTATTAATGGTATAAGTAGAAACATTTTGCTCCCACTTGTTGCTGAATGACTGCTTCTACACAGAGAGGGCATGTTTAATTTTGGAATAAGTTTTCACATTGAATAGATATTGCAGCTGATGTTTCCCCCAAGCATTCAGACAATTTAATTTCCAAAATCAAATTCCCCTGATCAAATTTCTAATGTTTAAACATATCACTGACAATAAGAACTTCGCTAAGACTTTTTCACCCTTCACCAGCATTTTAGTTTAAATTTGAACTACTTTGGCCTGTTTTTTTTTCCCTATTGCTTTTGTCAACTCCTTCCCTGCACTCAAAATCACTGAGGTAGTGAGAGGGGAGATTCTCAGAAATCCACATTTGGTTTTTAGCAGTGGTGCCTGAAAGTAGCAACACGCCTGAATAAGGTGTACTCACTGGAGTTTAGAAAAATGGAAGGGGAAGGGGTTACCTCATTGAAATCTACCAAATATTGAAAGCACTAATAGAGTTGGCGTGGAGAGAATACTTCCAATTGAGGAAGGTTCTAGGATCAGAGGGTACAGCCTCAGAGTAGAAGCATCTCTTTCAATCAGAGATGAGGAGAAATTTCTTTAGCTAGAGGGTGATGCGTTTGTGGAATTCATTCCCAAGAAGACTGCGCAGGCCACATAATTGGGTGTATTTATTTACTGAGGTATAGTGTGGAATACGCCCTTCGGCCACTTTGAGCACCTAACCCTGGCCTAATCACAGGACAATTTGCAGTGACTAATTAACCTACGAATTGGTACGACTTTGGACTGTGGGAGAGGGGGGAAGAAAGCCCCTCAGCCGGTTACAGCTGGCGCTGGAATTGAACTCCGAACTCCAACACTCTGAGCTGCAAGTGTTGCGCTAACTGCAACACAGCCGTGGCACCCCATGTGAAAGATGTGCAAAGTTTGTCAAAGTTTGTCATGGGGGTCAAAGGTTAGAGGGAGAATGGGGTTGAGAGGGAAAATAAATCGGCTGTGATTGGACTCGATGGGCCATGGCCTATTTTCCCTCCTGTGACTTATGTAAAGAAAGACTTACGACATGCTGTTTTCCATGTGGGAGTTCCTCAGTGCAGTGGTCATGGTCAAACAATCTTCAGCAGCTTCATCAGTGGTGTTTCTCCTGTCACGATGTCAGAAGTGGTGACTTGCTCTGGTTGCACAAGGTTCGATTCTGGTTGCAACTTTTCAGCAAAGAAAGCAGTCCATAATCTGCATATACCAAGACATGAACAACATTCAGGTATGGACTAATTTCTGGCAAGTAACAGCTGTGCTACAGAACAGTCTGACCACCAACATGTGAAAATCCACATGAATACTGTTGGCGACAAGAACAGGTCAGATCCTGGGTGTGTGTCGGCGAGTGATTTATCACCTCCTACCATGTACTAGACCAGGGGTTCCCAACTTTTTTTATACCATGGACCCCTCCTACTAACTGACCCCAGGCTGGAAACCCTTGTACTAGACACAATTCATGTGTATGATAGTGTCTCTTTGCCAGGGTGAACACAGCTCCGATACCCATCCCAGACAAAGCAACTTGATTGGCACCCAATGCAGCACAAAATATTTATTCATTCCACCATTTCCACATCATAGTTACATAACGTCCCAAATACAAAATGGACAGCACTTATCTTAAGCTAATGACTTCCACTGAGGGGAGCTGGAGCTGCAGACAGATGCCAACAGTACATGTTCCTCTCCACATTGCACACCTTCATGGGTTGGAAATGTACTATTATTCCCTCACCATTGCTGGATCCAAACCCTAGAATTTTTTCTTCTGGAAGCAGCAGCAGCTGAAGGCAGCTGTTCACCAACACCTCCAAGGGCAGTTTGGATTGTGAAATATGTACTGACTTTTGTGACTCTTCTGCACTGAAAAATCCAGATATTGTAGCTGATCTTCACGCGAAGTTTTACATTGCTATCTGCCTGATTTAGGGGGATGTGTCAACTTCTCATCCAACCGTAGCTTATAGTGAATTAAATGAGTGAATTCCACTTTATAGAAGCTGAACTATATATTAGTTCATGTTATATTAACCAACTCCTTGGACAAGATAAAGATTGGCTTTATTTGTCACATGTACATCAAAACATACAGTGAAACTTCTTTGTGTCAACAAACAACACAGTCTGAGGATTGTGTGTGGGAGGGGGGAGCAACCTTATAAGTGTTGCCATGCTTCCATCGCCAACATACAGTAGCGTGCCCACAACTTACCAACCTTTACTAACCCGTACGTCTTTGGAACGTGGGAAGAAGCCGGAAGACTCAGGAAACCCACACGATCATGGGGAGATTGTACAAACTTCTTACAGACAGTGGCGGGAATTGAACCCAATTGCTGACATTATAAAGCATTGTGCTAGTCAACATGTTGTAACCTGCTACAATGTTGTTGGACGCTTCCCACTTATGTTTTGCATACTTGGCATCAACTTCTTGACTTCCATAACCCCTTTATTTCTTGATTCTCATTTTAAATTGCAAGCAGCTCTGGTGCCTTTGGTGTTTGAGGAATGGCAGTGTACACAGGTCCTCTGCCTTGACCTTTGCACCCTCATTCCTATTTTACCTAGTCTCCTATCCATTCTCTTCTTCACAATAGCTCAGCTTCCGGCCAGCTTTTCTTTGCTCTGAGCTAACTTTTTTTTTGAAGAGCCCTATTCGTATATGTTGTATTTATTATGTAATGATCGTTTCTCAGGTTAATGCTTCAGTCCATTAGAAGGTGAAGTTGGACACAGGGTGATTCTGGAATGAGTTTAAGTATGAAGGGATGAGAGTAGGGAAGGAAAGAGGAGAGGGGAGGAAGGGAGGAAGAGATGGGGATGGGGAGGAAGGAAGAGAGGGAATCATGAATATAGTGGAGAAGACATTTAGGGCTGGAGGGTGGGGAAATTGGAAAGGGAAGTAAAGATGCAAACATGAGTGAATAATATAAGACCATAAGATTTAGGAGCAGGAGTAGACCATTCGGCCCATTGAGTCTGCTCCGCCATTCAATCATGGGCTGATCCACTTCATCCAGTCATCCCCACTCCCCTGCTTTCACCCCATACCCTTTGATGCCCTGGCTAATCAAGAACCTGAGATAAGGTAAAGGTCTATCTCCTCATAGCCCTGAAATTTTTTATCTTCCAATTTATTTAATTTTCTTTTCCAAACTATAATTAATTCTGCATCAGGTAATAAATTCCAGATCATGACCACTTACTAGCAATAAATATTTTGCCGTTCATTTTATGCCATAAAATTGAAGTTTTTTTGCTATTTACCTCAATGTCCCATATTTCTGAACATTAATATCAGATCATTTTTAAAATTTCTTCCTATATACCTTGCCCAAGTCATAAATGTACATTGAAAAAAAACATCCCGGTACCAGCATCCAGCTTAGTTGTGAGATGGATTACTTCAATATAGATTAGGATTTCTTTGGCGTATTATAAGAAGATAAAGACAGAGTGGCATTTCCAACTGAGGTGGCGGGCAACTACAAGCTCAGCATCGCCCTTGCATCTTTAAAAAAAGGTGGTGTGTGCAGCAATCACCCAAACTGCATTTGATTTTGTGGAGACTTCATTGAGGATACTGAATGATATACATTAAATTGAAAACATGAGTGAATCACCACTTCACCTGGAAGGACTACTTACGTTCTGGATGCCGGCAAGAGAGGAGGTTAAAGGGCAGGTGTTGAAGGGGCAGTTGCTGTGAGAAGGGAAGGGGTAAGGGAAAATAGAGAGGTGAACCACAGAAACACAGATGGAGTTGTCCCTTTGGAATGCTAGAGAGAAAGGAGCTGATTTGTCAGTCGGTGGAATTTTATTGAGGGTGGCAGAAGATGACCTGTTGAATATGGAAGATGGAATCCCATCATTGTGCTGCTGGGAGGAGAGAGAGTGAGGTTAAACATAGGGAATAGTTGCAGTTTAGAGCCTTCTCAAATATGGAGATGTGGATTTACAGTGAAGGAAATGGAAGCAATACTATTGAAGACATGTAAAGCTAGTTAAGCTAAAGTTTCTTAAATTCATAAAAATGCAATCATAGGACCCATTTTTGAAGTACTCTAATTAACATAAATATTTGACTAAGAGGGCTACTTGCCCCAAGAGCCTCTTAAATGCACTCAATTAAGTAATAGTTCATCTTTCATCTAATTCCATAAACAGTTTTCACATATTCTTATCTAAAATCAAATAATCTCACTTAAAAACTGGCAATTAAGATATTGAATTGCAACTTGCAGGAGTGAGTTTTTCCACATTTCATACTCTGTGTGCTTTGATTATGCTCGAACATGAAAAACACTCTGTTACCACCACCTCCATTGCGATGAGTTGTCACCTTTGGCGTGACCCAAATTCATTTGAGTTAATAACTGGTTGGAATGTATCACATTCTATGAGCTCTTCGAGTACCAAGTTGTCATGAAGTCTACTCAGCTCTCGTTTAATGAGACTTTTCAAAGAGACCTTCTCATCAGTCTGTTAATTAAAATCATCATTCCAACTTCATGAGTGGATGTAGATAACATCTTCAGACTGTAATAAGGCTGCTAATTTGCTCAAATTAACCCAAACCTAATATCCCCCCTAGTGGTGTTACCAGTTAATGATATGCATCTACTACTTTCACAGAGTAATATTTCTACAGATTATTTTTACTGATGCATTATAAAAAGTAGAGGATGATTTTTTTTCTCCAGAATTAGTTGTTAATATTTTGCTTGAATTCATGCTTAAGAATTCTTTTTTGGGTACTGCCAGAGAGCCCTATTTTAAATTCACACTGCAGCTTATCTAAAAATTCAGTGGCATTATGGTACAAATTCATTAAACGTTGATGTAATTCAGAGCAACAAACACAAAATGCTGGAGGAACTCAGCAGGCTAGGCATCACCTATGGAAAGAGCAGTCGACATTTCGGGCTGAAACCCTTTCAGCAGGATGTAATTCAGAGCTTTGCTTTAATTCAGGTTTTTAAAAAAAAAATCCATTTATACTCAACAGAATCACATATCTTGTGTCAAGCGTAAAGATAGCAGACTAACATGTCCTGAAGCAAAAATTTCAAATGGTTGTTCAATGCCTTAAGAATTTGTCACTTATCAACAGGTTGTGTGCACAGGCCAAGAAATAAATCTCACATTCTCAGTTCTCAGATGTTTGCTCTATAGATGTGGGAAAAGGTTCTGACTGCTTGAATTCAGCTGAAATTTCTGAGTTTGGAAGGCAGCTGCATTCACTTCAGGGTTTTGGATGGCCAAGTGCTTTTCTTTTTGAAGAGAGGATCGTGCATATTCCAAAATTATGCCATATTTAAGTCATAGTTTAATGCCATGTATAAGTTTGCTGACAACACTGCTGCCATTGGCCAAGTGGAAGGAGGTGACGAGTCAGCATATAGACGAGAGAATTTTTAAATCTGGCTGAGTGGTGCCACAACAACAACCTCTCATTCAATGTCAGCAAGTCCAAGGAGCTGATTATTGACTTCAGGAGGAGGAAACCAGAGGTTCACAAGGCAGTCCTCATTGAGGGATCGGAGGAGGAGAGGGTTGGAGTTATCATTTCAGAGGATCTGTCCTGGGCCCAACACAAAAGTGCAATTGTGAAGAGAGCACAGCAGCACCTCTACTTCTTTAGAAGTCTGTGAAGATTTGACATGTCATCCAAAACTTTGATACACTTCAATACTGGCCTGGTACGGAAACACCAATGCCCTTGAACGGAAAATCCTACAAAAAGTAGTGGGTACAGCGTAGTCCGTCACAGGTAAAGCACTCCCCACCTTTGAATACATCCACAAAGAGCATTGCAGGAGGAAGGCAGCATCCATCATTGAGGACCCCTACCAGCCAGGCTGTTGTGATGTGAACAAAGTCAAGCAGAGAGACACAGAAGCTCGTGGATGCTGAGGTGTTTATTCAACAAAATGAGACATACTCGGAGGAAGAGGCCTGTTCGACCCAATATCACATGACATTTTATATGCTAAAGATCGAAGGACAATTCTATGGTTACAATGCATCTACAATGCTTCCTTTGAACTAACAAATAATTTTCACAGCTCCTTCTTTGCACGCAGACTCCAGGCACCCAAAATGAATGCTAATCAACATTGTCTGCTTTTCAATTAACTGGTGTCCACCCCTCCAGGAAACTATTGTCCAGGGTTGTATTTTAAATTTAATCTACAATCCACATTCAGGTCTAAAGATTAGTTCCTGAAGCTAGTATTTACCCCAACTCCAAAATATGCTCTAACACAGACCATGCTGTCTTCTGGCTGCTGCCATTCGGGAGAATGTATAGGAGCCTTAGGACCTACACCACCAGGTTCAGGAACAGTTACCACCCCTGAACCATCAGACTCTTGAATCAGTGGGGATAACTTCACTCGCCCCATCATTGAACTGTTCCTACAGCCTACGGACTCACTTTCAAGGACCGTGTATCTCATGATCTTGATATTTATTGCTTATCTATTTATCATTGTTTTTTTAAATTTTGTCTTGAATATTTTGTTGTCTTTTGCACATTGACTGTCCTGTTTGGTGTGGTCTTTCATTTATTCTATCATGTTTATTTTTTACTGTGTAAACAGATCTCAGTGTTTTATATGGTGACATACATATGTACTTGGATAATTTACTGTGAATCTTAAACTGCAAGTAGGGGCTCACCTGTTAAGGTAGGAATAGGATTCCTGAACAAACCAGTACTCAGCAATATACAAAGTCAATGTGCATGTATTATCATAGCACGTTTATGCCACCATATACGACCTAGTGATTCATTTTCTTGCAGGCATGCACAGGAAAATAAACAAATAATATAGCTTTATGATAAAAAACTATACATAAAGACTGACAAGCAACCAATGTGCAAAAAAGCCAAATCATGCAAATAACAATAAAAAGAAATATAAATAGCTAAGTAAGTACTGAGAACATGAATTGCAGAGTCCTTGAAAGTGAGTCTGTAGGTTGTGGAGTCAGTTCAGGGTTGAGGCTGGTGAACAGAAGGGGGCAGTGAGTTCCAATAACTCAGAGGGCTTGTGTGTCATTCCTAATGCCATGTCGACCAGGTGGCGTGAATCTCAGCGGAGCGCAGAAACACAACGGAATCTTTCTGCTCGTCAAGAACCACCGGGGGTAGGGGGAATCCAGAAACAACGCAAAGTGCCGGAAGCAATTATTAGTTCAGTAGGAAGAGGAAGAGTCAACATGTCAGGTGAGTTAGTTTATTATTGTCACATGCGCTGTGGTACAGAGGAGACCTTTGTTATTCGTGCCACCCAGTGAGATCATTTCATTACAATGGAGCACTGAGGTTGTACAAGGGAAATCAATGACAGAGTGCAGAATAAAATCATAAAAACAAGAAATTCTGCAGGTGCTGAAAATCCAAAGGAGGATAAAATGTTAGCTCAACATCAAGTTTGTTATCACTGACTTATGTCATGAAATTTGTTATTTTGTGGCAGAGTGCGGTACAATACATAAAAAATTACAATGGGTTGCAATAAAAAACAGAAATAAATGGTGCAGCCAGACAGCAAGTTACATGGCCATCTTAGGGTCATGGAATCGAGATTTAAATGAGCAGGGCAGCTTTTAGTGAGTCACCCATGCCCAGTGGCAATGATCTCCTATTAACATAGAACATAGAATAGTACAGCACAGTACAGGCCCTTCGGCCCACAATGTTGTGCCAACCCTCAAACCCTGCCTCCCATGTAACCCCCTCCACCTTAAATTCCTCCATATACCTGTCCAGTAGTCTCTTAAATTTCACTAGAGTATCTGCCTCCACCACTGACTCAGGCAGTGCATTCCATGCACCAACCACTCTGAGTAAAAAACCTTCCTCTAATATCCCCCTTGAACTTCTCACCCCTTACCTTAAAGCCATGTCCTCTTGTATTGAGCAGTGGTGCCCTGGGGAAGAGGCGCTGGCTGTCCACTCTATCTATTCCTCTTATTATCTTGTACACCTCTATCATGTCTCCTCTCATCCTCCTTCTCTCCAAAGAGTAAAACCCTAGCTCCCTTAATCTCTGATCATAATGCATACTCTAAACCAGGCAGCATCCTGGTAAATCTCCTCTGTACCCTTTCCAATGCTTCCACATCCTTCCTACAGTGAGGTGACCAGAACTGGACACAGTACTCCAAGTGTGGCCTAACCAGAGTTTTATAGAGCTGCATCAATACATCGCGACTCTTAAACTCTATCCCTTGACTTATGAAAGCTAACACCCCGTAAGCTTTCTTAACTACCCTATCCACCTGTGAGGCAACTTTCAGGGATCTGTGGACATGTACCCCCAGATCCCTCTGCTCCTCCACACTACCAAGTATCCTGCCGTTTACTTTGTACTCTGCCTTGGAGTTTGTCCTTCCAAAGTGTACCACCTCACACTTCTCTGGGTTGAACTCCATCTGCCACTTCTCAGCCCACTTCTGCATCCTATCAATGTCTCTCTGCAATCTTCAACAATCCTCTACACTATCTACAACACCACCAACCTTTGTGTCATCTGCAAACTTGTCAACCCAACCTTCTACCCCCACATCCAGGTCGTTAATAAAAATCACGAAAAATAGAGGTCCCACAACAGATCCTTGTGGGACACCACTAGTCACAATCCTCCAATCTGAATGTTTTCCCTCCACTACGACCTTCTGCCTTCTGCAGGCAAGCCAATTCTGAATCCACCTGGCCAAACTTCCCTGGATCCCATGCCTTCTGACTTTCTGAATAAGCCTACCGTGTGGAAACTTGTCAAATGCCTTACTAAAATCCATATAGATCACATCCACTGCATTACCCTCATCTATATGCCTGGTCACCTTCTCAAAGGACTCTATCAGGCTTGTTAGACACAATCTAATTAATGTTAATTAAAGTTACAGAAAATGAACCACTTGCCAGCATTTTGAACAAGAATGTCTGCTTTAGATGTAGCAGCCATTGTTGATATAAAATCGAGGTGTCAGATGAGATGTGTATCCAACTCTCAACGATAGACAATGGGAAAGGTTACCTGAAATTGTTCTATTGAATTTTGAGTTCAAAGAGGTGCAAGCTACCGAGATGGAAGAAAAGGTCTTGTTCATTGAGGTTGTGCAGCAATGGAACAATATTGGTGTTCAAAAACAGAGGACAGAGAGAAGTGGGACAGAGAATGAAAAGTGACAGGTGACTTTGTGCCAGGGTCAGGGTCACCCTTGCAGAATCAATGGAGATACCTTGCTGAGATTGTCCATTCTGTATTAGCTTCCTTCAATGTAGAATAAACCACAGCATGAGCAATAGCAGACTAGCAGTCAAGATGATAGGATCAACAATTGAGAGAAGAAAATTTAAATCCCAGAATGGTGTGTATGGAATTTTAATTCAATTAGTATATATTCCAGATGTTTTTAATCAAGTGTCACAGAAAAGACGATCAGGTTGTCATTAAACCCCATATTTTGCTAATACACCATTTAAGAAGGAAATTTGTCATACTTACCCATTCTGACCAACAATACGAGTTCATTTTAACTACCTTCTGAAACAGTTCCATTGCAAACAGCCCAGTCCTTCAGAGTCTTTCTTGAAATATTCGGGCAGTTCAGCAGTGGGTGTCTGTAATGAAGTGTGCACCATCAGCAGCATGTACTTCAGAGCCTATCACATCACTCATTTTACTTTATTATAAAGCCATGGGATCAACCAAATTCAGTGGGGCATGCAGAAAGGTATGTTAGGAGGAGCAACACCAGGCTACAAAGTTGTATAAATGTCTGACAGAGGAGAGTGTTGCAGAGATAAGAGGTTGGTGCAGGATATAGCAATGAATTGGGTTGCTCTTCGAAACGGCTGGCACAGACTGACTGGGCTCATTGATCACTCCCAAGTTCTACTGCTCTACCATTGTGACTTTGGGCTTCTACTAAATTTTAGCGTAATAACGGCAAACATCAAAATAAATTTGTTACAAAAGTTCACCTACGTTACCATATACTACTTTGAGATTCATTTTCTTGCAGGAAATATAAGGAAATACAATAGAATCAATGAAAAACAGAACAATATTGGCAAGCAAACAACGTACAAAAAAAGCCAAACTGCGAATAACAAAGATAGGCCTCTTAACTTGATTGTTTCATGTATTAATGGAGGGTCCTATTTTCTGATTAATTTGCCTCAAATCAAGGAATAGTCCCACATAATGTGCTGTAAGCTAATTTTGTAATTTGTTCTTAATCTGTTATTATTGAGATTTAGTTTACCTTCAACATTCTGGAGCTGATAAACACTGAGGTTGGCCACTAGGAGGCGTGCAAGAGCTGCTCTAAACTGCAGTTCTCCAGAAGTTCTCAGAATTAGAATTAGAATCAGGGTTATTACCACTGACATATAGAAACAGAGAAAACCTACAGCACAATACAGGCCCTTCGGCCCACAATGCTGTACCATACATGTACTTATTTTTAGAAATTACCTAGACTTACCCCTAGCCCTCTATTTTTCTAAGCTCCATGTTCCTATCCAGGAGTCTCTTAAACGATCCATTGCCGTTGTCGTGAAATTTGTTGTTTTGTGGCAGCAATGCAGTGAAATACATAAAAAAGTTACTATAAGTTACAATGAATAAATAAATAGATAGATAGATAGCAAGACAAGAGAACAAACCAGAATCCAGGAATCCTGCTTGAGCTCAAAGGCCTTCTTCCACTGTTCTCTTAAATTTAAACAATCTCCCTCAAAAGATAATTGGCAGGTCAGCTTTTTTGAACTACGCTCCTAAACTGTGGAATCCAATACCTAAAACTATAAGAGATACAGACTCAGTTGACACTTTTAAACACCAGCTCAAAACCTATTTAACCTTGCTTTTTAAACTAACATATTTTTCATTTTTGTGTTCATGTTTGCAATTTATCCCATTTGTAAGGCACTTTGAATTACATTGTTTGTATGAAAAGTCCTCTTTCAATGTGTTATTATGATTTTTATTAGGAAGTTCTATTGAGAATAGTGCTCTCAGGAGTTTTGTGCTATTCCATAATACCGGCTCCACTTATAATATGGCAACTAAAGATAATTTATATCAGTAAATTAATCTACCAAATTTTTAAAAAAGCATTAACTCAAGAGATTTTGCAGATGTAACTGAAGTTTTGTGGTTGCAAAGGCAATTAAGGAATACAGAAACACACACAAAATGCAGGAGGAACTCAGCAGGTCAAGCTGCATTCAGGCTGAGGCCTATCATCAGGACTGGAAAGGAAAGGAGTAGAAGCCAGAATAAAGTGGTGAAGGAAGGGGAAGGTGTACGAGCTGGCAAGTGATGGGTGAAACCTGGGTGGGATAGGAAGGATGAAGTAAGAAGCTGGGAATTGATAGGTGGAAGGACTGAAGAAGGGCCCTGTTAGGAGAGGACAGAGGGCCATGGAAGAAAGTGAAGGAGGAGGGGCGTCGTAGGGAGGTGATGGGCATGTGAGGGAAAGAGAAGTGGTGAGAGGGGACTAGAATGGGGAATGGAAAAGGGGAGGGGGAGGTAGAATTGGCTGAGTTAAAGCGATTGATGTTCATGCCATCAGGTTGGAGGCTGCCCAGACAAGAGTATGAAGTGTTGCTCCTCCACCCTTAGTGTGGTCTTATTGTTGTAGTCAAGGAAGCCAGGGCCAAGATGTTGGAATGAGAATGGGAAGTCAGGTTGAAGATTCCTCCTTCAGCCCTTTGCTGTTTCCACCTAACTCCTCCCAGCTTCTTATTTTATCTCCCCTCCCCCATCCACAACACCAGTCCCCCCCTGCCCTCAGCTGGTCTCACCTATCACCTGCCAGCTTGTACATCTTCCCCTCCCTCCACCTCCTTATTCTGGCATCTTCCCTCTACCTTTCCAGACCTGATGAGGATTCTCGGCCTGAACCATTGACTGTCTATCCCCCTCCAAAGATGCCGCCTGACCTGCTGAGTTCCTCCAGCATTGTGTGTGTCTGTGTCGCTCAGAAATAACATGCCTTAGATACTCATGGTGAGATTAATTAAATACTGTTCACAGTTATTGTCTCAGTGCTTAACAAGCTGTTTCCTGCGCAGCCTGCTATCACATTATTGGGCTAAAGTCTTATTCTCAGTTTGAATGAAACCAGCTCCACGTATGCTGTAAAAAGTGGGCGTAGATTGTGGTTTTTAAATTGAAAGCATTAAAGGGAATGGGTGCAGGAGTTGGTGTGAGGCAACAAGGTGGGGGGGTGGGTGGATACAGCTTTACTGGGGTTGACTGAATGATAGGGTTCAGGCAACAAAGCTTTTAGTTTTGTAAAATCTGGTAAGTGTGGGAAGGGAGGTAATCAAAAGGAGCAGCAGAATAGATGAGACTGAGGAATGGAAAAGGTCTGATTCACCCTGAGCCACCGTCAGAGGAGAGAGAGATCAGCCGTGAGGTAGAAAACAAGAGGGCAGACCTTCTGGAAGTCGGCATGGCGAAGGCTGCTCCACTTCTCACCTGAACGGCCATGACAGCTGGTGAGCTTCATTGCTGCTCCTTGCTAGATATCATTTCAATGGCGAGCTTTCTGGGCTTCAATCTATTTAATCTCTAAATGTCTATCCATGAGCCGCTTGTACATTTTGTCTATCAGCTCCTCCATCACATCCTGTTGCTAGGCTTTCTTGACTGCAAGCTAACTTCTATGAATAAGAAGCTGATATACATTATCTACTAGGCATTTCTGGCCGCAGATACCATAGTAAACACTACAGCTTTGTTTATGGCATCCACATGTTGGACACCAGTATAATTATGGTTGGGAATTTCACAGAGTTGTCTTCTGTTAACTGTTTAGTTGTCCACCACCATTGGATATGACAGATTCGAACAGATCAAAGTGGGCCTGAGAGTGAGGAACGGGCCAATATTTGGCTGATTTAAGCACAAGATCAGATTGGAAAGGTTGGGGTATTGGGGGTGGAGGCAAAGGATAGGCCAAAGTTCAGCTCACTGCTCAGCAAGGTTTACTCCTCTCTGCATCGAACTAAGGCTCTGGCCTACAACTAATAGGCTCCTGGACCAGCTGCAGCAATCAACTGGCTCGTGGCTGTGGACTCATTTTCGTGAACTTTAGTTCTGAGGATTATCTGGTTACTTTTTATTGCTTGCATGATTTGTTCTTTTTTCCACACATTTGATGTTTGAGGGTCTTTTTTTAAAATTACTTCTACTGGGTTTCTTTGTTATTGTGGCTGCCTGTAAGAAGACAAATTTCAAGTTTGTATATCGTATACCTTAGCTAACCTTTACCTTAGGTCAGCCTTCCTACCCATTCCTTATATCCTCTGATCCTTCTAATGTCCAAAATTCTATCATAATTAGTCTTGAATATACTGAATAACTAAGTGCTCACAGACATGTAAAGCAACAATGTTCAAGGGCTGGCAGCCATTTTGGATCATAAGACATAGGAGCAGAATTAGGCCTTCGAGCCTGCTCTGCCATTCCATCATGGTTGCTTTGTTTTCCCTCTCAACCCCATTCTACTGCCTTCTCCCCATAACCTTTGATGCCCTGACTAAACAAGAACTCATCAACCTCCACTTGAAGTATACTCAATGACTTGGTCTCCACAGCCGTCTGTGTCAATGAATTCAACAGACTGACTACCCCCTGGCTAATTACATCCCTCCTCATCTCTGCCGTAATTGGACTGAGATTGTGCCCTTTGGTGCAAGACTCACTCACTGGGAAACATCCTCCCTACATCTTCTCTATCCAGACCTTTCAATATTGAATAGGTTTCAAAGGGATCTCCCCCCAATCTTCAAAACTCAGAGCCATTGAATGCTCTTCATACCTTAACCCTTTCATTCCTGGAATCATTCTTGTGAACCTCCTCTGGACCTTCTCCCATGCCAGCACATCTTTTCTTAGCTAAGGGGCCCAAAACTGCTCAGAATACTCCAAATATGGTCTGACCATTGCCTTATAAAGCCTCAGCATTACACCCTTGCTCTTACATTCTAGTCCTCTCAAAATGAATGCTAACATTGCATTTGCCTTCCTTCCCACCGACTCAGCCCGCAAATTAACCTCTATGCAATCTTGCTCAAGGACTCCCAAGTTCCTTTGCACCATTGATTTTTGAATTTTCTTCCCATTCAGAAAATAGTCTACAGCTTTATTCCTTCTACCAAAGTGCATGGCCATACACCTCCCTGCACTATATTCCAGCCTCAATTGCAGCACCTTGTCAAAGATGTTCTGAAAATCCAAGTAAACAACATCCACTAATTCTCCTTTGTCTATCATGCCTGTTATTTCCTCAAAGACTTCCAACAGATTTGATAGGCAAGATTTCCCCTTAAGGAACCCTATATTATCATGTGCCTCCAAGTACCCCAAAAACTTATCCTTAATAATGGACTCCAACATCTTCCCAACCACTGAAGCTAACTGGCCTATAATTTCCTTTCTTCTGCCTCACCTGCCCTTCTTAAAGAATGGGTGACAGTTTCAATTTTCCAATTCTCTGGAACCATTCTAGAATCTAGTGATTCTGGAATCATTAGATCATTATTAGTGCCTCCACAATCTCTTCAGAAACCTCTTTCAGAACCCTGGGGTGTAGTCCATTTGGTCCAGGTGATTTAAAAAGGCTGACAAATACAGGACTGAAGGTGTTACATTTGAATGCACACAGTATATAGAATTACATAGTGCAGTTAGAAATTGGCAGGTACGATGTTGTGGGCATCACTGAACCATGGCTGAAAGAAGATAATAGTTCAAGACCACACATTTTATTGAAGGGAGAGTAGGTGGGGAGGCTCTGTTGGTAAAAAATTAAATCAAATCTTTGGAAAGAGGTGACATACGATCAGAAGATGTAGAATGATGGGTAGAGTTAAGAAACTGCGAGGGTAAAAAGTCCATGATGGGACCTCTATACAGGCCTCTAAATAGTAGTCAGATGTGGGATACAAATTACAACGGAAAGTAGAAAATACACGTGAAGAGTGTTTTAGAATCATCGTAGAGGATTTCAATACAACAGGTAGATTGGAAAAATCAGGTTGGTACTGGATTGCAGGAGAGGGAACTTATAGAATGCCTACAAGATGGCTTTTTAGAGCAGTTTGTGGTTGAGACCACTAGGAGAAAGGCAATTCTGGATAAGGTGTTGTGTAATGAACTGAATTTGATTAGGGAGTTTAACATAAAGGAACTCTTAGGAAGCAGAACAACAATGCCTAGACAATTCAAAAGAGACGCAGGGTAGATACATCCCAAAGATGAAGTAGTATTCTAAAGGGAGGATGAAGCAAATATGGCTGACAAGGGAAGTAAGTCAAAGACAACATAAAAGCAATATGGAGGACATATAATAGAGCAACAATTGTTGGGAAATTATAAGATTGGGAACTTTTAAAACCCAACAGAAGGCAACTAAAAACAGCTAAGGAGAGAAAAGATGAAACATCAGAATCAGGTTTATTATCACTGGCATGCGTCATGAAATTTGTTGACTTAGCAGCAGCAGTTCAATGCAATACATAATCTAGAAAAAAACAAAATAGTGATAATAAGATCAATTACAGTATACATTTATTGAATAGATTAAAAATTGTGCAAAAACAGAAATAATATATTTAAAAAGTAAAAAGAGGATTCAATATCCATTTAGGAATCGGATGGCAGAGGGGAAGAAGCTCTTCCTGGATCGCATGAAGGGAAGCTAGCCAATGATATTAAAGAGAATAACAAAAGTTTTTAAATCAAATATATAAAGCAGCATGAGTGGACATTAAACTGCTGGAACATGATGCTGGAGAGGTAGTAATGGGGTCAAGGAAATGGCAGAGGAAATTAGTAAGTATTTTGATTCATTCTTCGCTTTGGAAGATACCAGCAGTATGCCACAGATTCAAGAGTGCCAGGGGACAAAAGTGAGTGTTGTTGCTATTACTAAGGAGAAGGTGCTTGGTAAGATGAACCTTTCCTTGATCATGTTTGACTTGATGTCCAGAGACATCCAGAGTCGAGAAATGGTTGGTTAATTGCCCATTGTAAGTTGCCCCTAACGTGTAAGTGAAGAAAGAAACCAGTGGTTGTGGGATTGGGTCAGGTGGTTGACAGGAATGTGGGGAGAATAAAGTGGGATTTATGTAAATGGGTGGCATAGTTTGTTGGCCAAAAGACTTGTATCCCCATTGTATCTCTTTATGACTCTGCAATTCCGTCCCTTTATTCCCCATTGCATTTTGCTGTGATTCATTGCCAGGTATAAAAACGTGAATGAACTGTCCAAATGAGCACAAGATATGGTAACTGAAATTCAGCTTGGAGATGTGTGATAGTAAGTTTCAAGTTTAATATTCATTCAACCATACATGAATATAGGCAAACAAAACAATGTTCCTCCAGGGCCAAGGTGTAAAACGTACCACCAACGGCAGACAGCACACTGTATTCAAGCACATGACCAAATAGCACAGAGGGTTACGATTTCAGAAAAACATGCAAAAAAAAATATAGCCCAAGACTCTGAGTTGTCCCCCCTGCTTGTTCTTTCATCGAGTGAGAACTGGAGGGCATCACCGCCAGGCGGGAGCAGCTGTACGAAATGCAGTGGCACACAGCCAGCTCTGGTGTCACCTTCATTGGCGACTGCAAAGCACGAGGGTCTCCTCTGCACAACCGAGGCAGCGTAGCTCCCCTGCTGCTGCTGGTCTCGCCAGCAAACCAGTCTTGTAGTATTCTACATTATCGATGTTCAACAGGGTTCTGCGATCACAATAAAAACATCCAAGACAATCTCTTGCACTTTTTTTGACTGTGCACTGTCTCAACACAACGGTATACGAGGTCAAGCAACAACACAACAAAACTGCACAATAAGTCCAGCTTCATCAATATCGAGCAACTTACTGATGGGATAGTCCTTAGTATCCAGCAATGCGTTGTGATCGTAAAAGAGACATGCAGGGCAAACAAATACATCTTTGATTGGGACCAGAGTGGCCATCTTATCAGAATACATTTATACATGTAAAGAAAGCAAAAAAGACAAGGAATACACATGAGATATCCAGCTAATGCCCTTTGCCATCACAATAACTATTGACTGTTTCAGTTTAGTGAAAGTACATTTATTATCATAGTACATATGCAGTATACAACCCCAACACTCGACTTCCCAAAGAAACACCATGGAACCCATTCAAAGAAAATATCAAACACACAATGCCAAAAAAGAGCAAATTGCACCAACAGCAAAAAAAAAACCCACAGAGAACAAAACACCAAACCACAGAGTAAAACGCACCATCACAGGTGGTGAATAGTAGCCGAATCATACCTGAAAAAAGTAGTAAAAGAACTAGTTTCGTAAACTATCTGAAGGATGTCGTCTTTGGTCATGTTGTTCGCTGGCACCAACTTCTGTTCAAATCGCAATGTGATGGTTGAATAATTGGAGATAGGATCCTCAGTGAAGCGTGCCCTACCTACAGTGGCTATAAAAGAATTCACTCCCCTTAGAAGTTTTCATGTTTTATTGTTTTACATTGAATCACAGTGGATTTAATTTAGCTTTTCTGACACTGATCAACAGAAAAAGACTTGTGTCAGAGAAAACAGATCTCTACAAAGTGATCTAAATTAATTACAAATAAAAGTTACAAAATAATTGACTGCGTAAGTATTCACCCCCTTCAAGTCAGCATTTAGTAGATGCACCTTGGGCAGCAATTACAGCCTTGAGTCTGTGTGGATAGGTCTCTATCAGCTTTGCACATTTTTCCCTATTCTTCTTTACAAAACTGTCAGATTGCACGGGGATCGTGAGTGAACAGCCCCTTTCAAGTCCATCTATATATTCTCAATTGGATTGAGGTCTGGACTCTGACTTGACCACCCCAGGACATTAACTTTGTTGTTTTTAAGACATTTCTGAGAGCTTTGGCTTTATGCTTGGGATCATTGTCTTGCTGGAAAACAAATTCTCTCCCATGCTACATTTCTCTTGCAGACTGCAGCAAGTTTTCCTCCAGGATTTCCCTGTATTTTGCTGCATTCATTTTACTCCCTATCTTCATAAGCCTTCCAGGGCTTGCTGCAGTGAAGCATCCCCACAGCATGATACAGCCACCTCCTTGCTTCATGGTAGGGATAGTGTGTTTTGATGATGTGTGGTATTTGGCTTATGCCAAATATAAGGTTTAGTCTGATGGGCAAAAAGCTCAATTTTGGTTTCATCAGACCATAGTACCTTCTTCAACTGACTTCAGAGTCTCTCACATGCCTTCTAGCAAACTCCAGCCAAGATTTCATGAGAGTTTTTTTTCCCCCCAACAGTGGCTTTCTCTTTACCACTCTCCCATAGAGCAGTGATTGGTGAAATACCAGGCAACAGTTGTATGCATAGTCTCTCCCATTTCAGCCACTGAAGCTTGTAATTCTTCCTGAGTTGTCACAGGTCTCTTGGTGGCCTCCCTCACTAATCCCCTTCTTGCACGGTCACTCAGTTTTGAGGACAGCCTGTTCTAGGCAGATTTACAGCTGTGTCATATTCTTTCCATTTCTTGATGATTGACTTAACTGTACTCCAGGGAATATGCAGGGACTTAGAAATTTTCTTGTATCCATCTCCTCACTTGCGCTTTTCAATAACCATTTTGCAAGGTTGTTTGGAGTGTTCCTTTGTCTTCAGGGTGTAGTTTTTGCCAGGATACTGACTCACCAGCTGTTAGACCTGTCTGTCTGTATCTTGTTTTACAGCGGTTGGCATCCAGCTTAATGGTGCATTACCGCCACCCTCTGCTCCGGAATGTGCACTAGACATACATTCTAAATCCAATCACACACACACACACACACACACACACACCCCTCCCATCTTTGACCATCCTAGTACCCTATTCCTGTTTATCTGTCATATCCTATAAAAAGCCCCTGTACCCCTTAAAAACGCTAAAAATACCCGGACTTGTGCTCTCTCACCCATGCCCAGCAACCCTCTTAATGTGAATTCCTGCACCCCC
This sequence comes from Mobula birostris, assembly GCF_030028105.1. Lineage (NCBI taxonomy): Eukaryota > Metazoa > Chordata > Chondrichthyes > Myliobatiformes > Myliobatidae > Mobula > Mobula birostris. Next base: position 222,980,161 of record NC_092371.1, read on the forward strand.
AACACCCTTAATTTAATTCTCATCATCTCTCTCTATATCCCATACTTCCTGCAACACAAAACTACATGTTCTACTGACTCCTCTTCCTGACATTCCTCACACAATCCTGTCTGGTGTTTCCCTATCATTTTCAATGTTTTGTTTAATGCACAATGCCCCAACCTTAACCTAGTCCACACAGTTTCCTCTCTTCTGTTTCCATTACCTACCCTAGTACCTGCAACACTCTTTTGTATTTGATATAAATGCCTCCTTTTCCCCTCCCCGTCCCATCTTTCTTGCCACATTCTGTTGACTTTTTCCCAGATTACACACTTAACCTCTGCTTTACTGATACTAATGTGCATTTCCACATTTTCTTTCTTTAACATCCTCTTTGCCAACTCGTCCACCCTCTCATTCCCCTTCACCCCTACATGTGCTGGAACCCATAGAAATTTTACCTGACCTCCCTGATTTGCAATTCTTGTAACTAACTGAAGGGCTTCATAAAGTACATCTTGCTGACTGTTTGTGTGAAAAGACCATAAACTTGCTAGAACGGAGGATGAATCTGAGCATATAAATGCTTTGACTTGTCTGGCTTTCTGCACCCATTGCAACACAACCAACACTGCCAGCATCTCCACTGTAAACACCCCTAACTTATTAGATGTTCTTCTGCTGATTCCAATTTCTTTTGCTGGTATAACCACCCCAAACCCTATCACTCCTGTTTCAGGTAACTTCGCACCATCTGTACAAATGTGAGTATAATCACTATACTTTTCCATCACATGACAGTTAAATGCATTTACCAAATCTGTTTTATATCTTTCTTTCCTTTTTACCTCTAACAAATGCCAGTCTATGTCAGGCCATACAAGCTTCCATGGAGCTACAACCAGATAAACTACTGAAGGACTTATCCTCAGATCAAACACTCCACATTCTTTCGCGATATCATTCCCTACCCGACTAAAGGTATCCCTCTGAAACCTCCCATTTTCCCAGCACTCCTGCAACACTCCTTTAGCAGGGTGAGAATCATTGTGCCCCTGCAAGTTAGCCCAGTAGTTTGCTATCAGTTGCATCCTTCTTAGCTCCAAAGGCATTATTCTCATTTCTACCTGTAGGGCTAACACTGGTGACGTTTTAAAAGCCCCACTGCACACTCTCAAGGCCTGAGCCTGAATCACATCCAGTTTCCTTATAAGAGACCTAGCTGCTAATCCATATACTATATTTCCATAATCCAATACAGATCTCACTAAAGCCACATACATTCTCTTCAAAGCTGAACAACTTGCTCCCCATTCCCTACCAGTCAAACATCTCATCACATTTATTACTTTTTTACATTTCTCCTCAACTTTCCTGATATAGTTTGCCCATGTTAATCGTGAATCAAATATAACTCCCAGAAATTTAAATGATACAACCCTTTCTAATTCAACCCCATACATCCTTAACTTCTTCCCTACCTCAACTCTTTCCCTGGTAAAAAAAAAAATACAGTTTGAGTTTTATCTACTGAAAATCTACATCCCCAATCATAACCCCACTCCACCACTTCATCAATTGCTTCTTGTAGTTTCTTGATTATATGGTCCATGTTCCTGCCTCTTTTCCACAAGGCCCCATCATCCACAAACAATGACCACCTGTTAGACCTTCCAGATACAGGTGTATTTTTACTACAATCAATTGAAACACCCTGACTGCACACAGATGATCTCCATTTATCTAATTGTGTGACTTCAAAATCCATTTGGTTGCACCAGTGATAATCTGGTGTGTCATATTAAAGGGGGGGGGGGTGGTGAATACTTATGCAATCATTGATTTTGTGTTTTATATTTGTAATTGAGTCAGATCACTTTGTAAAGATTCTGCTTTCACACAGAAAAGTCTTTATCTCTTGAGCAGTGTCAAAAAAGCCAAATTAAATCCACTGTGATTCAATGTTGTAAAACAATATTACATAATAACTCCCAAAACTTCCAAGGCAATGTTATTAGATTGACCTTAAAGCTTGGCCTCTTTGGGACAGAATCTGTCCAGGGGCCATTAAAAAGCGTATTGTTCTTGTTAGAGATTATTCTTGATGTGTGAAATTATAGATATCAGTTATTAATAAAAATGAGAATTGTCTTCAGGAAATAAAACCACTTCACACTTTAACTTGAACTGATACATTAAAATGATTGAAATCAATTTATGGGGTGGGGTATTCTAATTCTGTATTATGAAGGGGAAGACACTAGATGAATGTTCATGTTAATCCCTGCTAATTAGTGCACAATTCAGGGCACTTAAATTGTTTTGTCACTTAATATTTTGGCTGGTTCAAAGATCAAAATAAATTCACTATCAATGGGAGTGGGCAGTTTAAATGATTCGGCATGAACTAGATGGGCTGAAGGGCCTGTTTCTGAGCTGTACTTTTCTCTGACTCTAAAAGCATGTATACAGTCTCTCCCTCTCCGGTTGTCCGTCGAAATCCAATGACAATGTCCACTCCTTTAACGGTATGTTACTATATACTACCTTGAGATTCAATTTGTTGCAGGCATTTACAGAAAAATAAAGAAAATCAATAGAAGTTATGAAAGACTATTTAGTCTTCCTTTAACACTATAACAAATAAGGTATGTTTTGGGTGTCTAGAATTTGTGCTCCTGGTTCAGTCGCCAGTACTGAATATTCAAACTGATCCTGTTGGTTAGGATGTGTTTTCATTGTAAATAAGTAATTCTGCAAAGTTACCTGTCTGTATTCAAAATAATATAATTAAGTAGGTGCTTATAGCCACTGAAACTGTAGTTAATCATTTATTGTTGTCTTTTTGTGTTTAAAATATATAACATATTGTGGTGGTGGGAGAGCTCGAGGATCTGCTGCATTGAATAGGCTTTAATATCACCCAGTTACAGCTTCCACCTGGCTCCGTTTTGTCCGTCACAACAGCACCACATAGGTGCAGGCAAGGTTTATGCAGATGGTGCTGGGCTTGGAGAATTTCAAGGAATAAGAGAGATCAAATACAAAAATCAAATAACTTGGTGTCCTCAAGGTCACTGGCACTGAGTTTTTCTTTCATATTATCTAAAAGTAAGATAGAGGTACGGGTTGGAGGACTGACTGTGTGTGAGAGTAGATAGGCAGGAGGGAGGAAAAGGCTCGTTTTGCTGTTATTGCTTGTGTTGTCCTGCTGAACACTGTGGGCATGCCATGTTGGTGACACTTAGACTATAAGATCACAAGACATTGGAGCACAATCAGGCCATTCAGCCTGTCAAGTCTGCTCTGCCATTTCATCATGGCTGATCCCAGATCCCATTCAACCCCATACACATGCCCTCTCACCATATCCCTTGATGCCCCGACCATTCAAGAATCTACCAACTTCCGCTCTGTATGTCCCCACGGACTCGGCCTCCACCGTGGCCTGTGGCAAAGCATTCCACAGATTCATTACTCTTTGGCTAAAACTTCCATTCTAAAAGATTGCCCCCTAATTTTGAGGCTGTGCTCTCTAGTTCTGGATACCCCCACCAGAGAAAACATCCTCTTGACGTCCACCTTATCTAGTCCTTTCAACATTCAACATTCAGTAGGTTTCAATGAGATCTCCATGTATTCTTCTAAATTCCAGTCAGTCCAGGCCCAAAGCTGCCAAATGCTCCCTATATGCTAACCCCTTCATTCCTGGAATCATCCTCATGAACCTCCTCTGGACTCTCTCCAATGACAACACATCCTTTCTGAGATATGGAGCCCAAAACCATTGACAATTCTTCAAGTTCAGCATGACTAGTGTATTGTAAAGCCTCAGCATTATGACCTTGTTTTTATATTCTATTCTCCTTGAAATAAATACTAACATTGCATTTGCCTTCTTTACCACAGACTCAACCTGTGAATTAACCTTCTGGGAGCTTGCACAAGGGCTCACAAGTCCCTTTGCACCTCTGAGTTTGAAGTTTTGCCCCACTTAGATAATAGTCCTTTTACCTAAATGTATTATCATACGTTTCCCAACTCTGTATTTCATCTGCCACTTTTTTGCCCATTCTTCCCATTTGTCCAAGTCCTGCTGCAATGGCATTGCTTTCTTGGTACTACGTATCCCTCCACCTATCTTTGTATCATTCACAAACTTTGCCACAAAGCCATCAATTCTACTATCTTAATCACTTGTGGGCTGTCCCCAGCACACCCTCAGGCTATGTTGGTTGTTAATCCAAATGACGCATTTCATTGTATGTTTTGATATACACGTGGCAAATAATGAACAATCTGAACTGTATTTCATTTTCATGCTTAGATATTGTTGTAATGTGAATGAAGTCACTGAGGAGACACAGCTGTTAGATATAATACCAGTCTTCTATTTGACAAAGTGAGATACTCTCTGGGAATCATTTTCTTGAACCTCCTTTGAACCCTCTCTGAGCATGAACTTTAAGTTAAGGGGCCCAAAACTGCTCACAATACTCCAAGTGAGGCCTCACCAGTGCTTTCTAAAGTCTCAACATTACATCCTTGCTTTTATATTCTAGTCCTCTCGAAATGAAAGCTAACATTGCATTTGCCTTCCTCACCACGGACTCAATTTTCCAGTTAACCTTTAGGGAATCCCGCACAAGGACTCCCAAGCCCCTTTGAGCCTCAGATTTTTGTATTTTCTCTCAATTTAGAGAATAGTTAAACTATTCATTTCTCTACTGAAGTGCATGACCAATCACTTTGCAACACAGTATTCAATCTGCCAATTCTTTGCCCATGCTCCTAATCAGTCTAAGTCCTTCAGGAGCCTCTCTACTTCCTCAAATTCCTTTTGGTTTTTCAAATGCTTGCTGTCCACAGCTCCAGAAATCTATTGTACAGGGCTGCGTATTAAATTTCGTCTACAATCCATGTTTGGGTCTACAGATTGGTTGCTGAAGTTAATATTTCACTATGCGCCCTAATTCTAGAACATGCACTAACAAATATTAACTTTTTACTCTAGTTTCTGGATTTCTAACCCAGTAATTTAACCACAAGGCCAGACATTGTCCTAGTGTCTGAATCTACTAAGCAAGTGGTGCTGCTGGAGCTGACAGTCCCATGGGAAGATAGCTTGGAAGAGGCCTTTGAAAGGAAGCTCTCCAAGTACGCAGGACTGGTCAGCAACTGTCAGCAGGCTGGATGGAGAGCGAGGTGTCTCCCAGTGGAGGTTGGTTGTAGGGGATTCATAGCCCGTTCTTTAGTTAGAGCCTTCAGCATTTTGGGCATCGAGGGAGAGAGGAAGAGGAGAGCCATCCGCCGTACCACCGATGCGGCAGAGAAGGCCTCAAGATGGCTGTGGCTCAAAAGAGGGGAGCCATGGAGTCATAAGTAGCTAGCCATCTGGACACGAGCTGGGGTCTGATCAGCCCTGGCTGGGTCACCTGGAGGAGGTTGTATGACGTTGAAAGACCCGAAACACCCGATGATTCCAGGAACATCACTGAAGATGTGTCCAGAAGCATCAATAGATGTATGTACACAGAACTCTTTTAGATCCTGGAACTGCATTTTGACTTTGAATTACTATAAGACATTATAATGAAGTGAATCAGAATTATTATCACTGACTAATGTTATGAAATTTGTTGCTTCACAGCAGAACAGTGCAAAAAGAGAGAAAAAATAGTGAGACAGTGTTCATGGGTTCACTGTCTGTCAGAAATCTGATGAAGAAGCTGCTCCTAAAACATCAGTCTCCCGTACCTCCTCACTGATGGTAGATAACAGATCCCCAAGAATACCACAGCCTGGGATAGTCTTAAAAATCAGTTACAAAAATCACACTTTTTTATTTTCCTTTTCTCATCTGATATTTTCATTTACATTGTGCTTTTAAGATAGTTGGAGAGCCAATTTAATGGATTCCTGAGCCATCCATCAGATTAAAGGAGCTGAATTCGAGTCAGCGGGGAATGATTAATTAACCTGGGGTGTTACAGCAGCCTGTTGCTTCTTGACAATGAAAAGCAACTGCACTGATATTTGGTGTGAAATGTTTACAAATTAGATGTTGGCTCCAGCATCTGACAGACAACTCGGCAACCTTCTGCACACAGTGAAAATGTGGTTCTCTCTGTAGTGAATGCTCCATTGACAGTGGCAATGCAATTATTTCCATTATTCTCTGGCAAACAGCAGCAAAAATATTAACTTTTTCCTCTAGGTTTCTGAATTTCTAGTTCAGTAACTTAACCAGAAGGCTTGAACTCTTATAGATTCTGAAAGATGCTTGAACTCTTATAGAACCCAGAGTAAAGGTCCTTCAACCCAATGAATCCATGCTGAACATAGTATCCACTAATTTCCTGAATTTGGACCATATCTCCAGGCCTGCATCTCCATGTGCTTCTTAAATGATAGTATTATACCAGCACACAGTGAAGAATGCACACCCTAAATCTATGCCCCCTAATTCTGGACTCTCCTTCCCTAGGGAAAAGACTGCTACCATTCACCATATCTATGCCACTCATGATTTTATAAACTCTACGAGGTCACACCTCATGCTCCTAAGCTCTAAGGAATAAAGACCTAACCTGGCCAATATCCATCTATAATTCAGGGGCTCTAGTTCTTGAAACATCCTTGTAAATATTTTCAGCACTCTTTCCAGTTTAACCACACCTTTCCTATAACAGGGTGATCAAAACTGTACACAGTGCTCCATCTGTGGCCTCATCAATGGCTTATACAACTGCATCATAATAGTCATAGTCATACTTTATTGATCCTGGGGGAAATTGGTTATTAATGACCCAAATCCAATACTCAATGCCCTGACTAATGAGGTCAATGCAGGCATAGCAAATTACTGTAAGTTACAAAAGATACGTAAATAAATAAAGTGCCGAAGGACAATAGCATGCTGGTAGTTTTCATGAACCATTCAGAAATCTGATGGCAGAGGGAAGGAACTGTTCCTAAATTGTTGAGTGTGGGTCTTCAGTCTCCGGTACCTCTTCTGTGTAGTAATGAGAAAAGAGTGCTGAGGAAACCTTACGTCCTGTATCCTGGCTCACAGCCAGTCCTGTTTACCTATCCACATTGGGCTCCAGCTGAACAACTTTAATTCTACTGCTTTCATCCTATTTTTAAATTCCCACCAAAGCCTCAACATCTTTGTAATCTCATCCAGTCTAACAAACTCTGTTTCCTGTATTCCTATAATCAGCCTCTTGAATATTTATAGATTTATTTCCCTGGCATTGAGAAGTATGCTGCAAACTGCCAACATAGTCCGTGCTCTGAAAGCCTCAAACTTCTCACCTCTCTCTGTTCTCTGCCATTCTTCAAGATGAAGACCATGGAACTGCTGTCTCACAGCCACATTGTTCAATTCTGATTTTGCGTCCTGCTGTGTGGAGTTTGTACATTCCCCCTGTAACTGTGTGGGTACGCAGATTTCCTTCCAGATCTCCAAGAAGTAAGTTTTTGGGTTAATTGGCTACTGGTGAGTGGAGAATCGTGGGGAAGTAGAATAAAACGTGGAAAAAGTGGGATTAGTGTAAAATGGAGTTTGATGGTTGAGGTAAACTTTGTGGGCTGTGTGATTCTCTAAGATTCTCATTAAAACCCTCCTCCTTGACTGAGTGTTTGGTTATTAGTCCTAGTATCTACCCTGTGGCTCAGTGGCAGATGCCTTCCTTTATATTGCAGTGAAGAGCTTTGCTAATTGATCCTGAGGAAGGAAATAAAAATATTGCTCAGCGCTGGATTTTTTTCTAACCAAAACAAAAGAAGCTGGCTAAAATTGAGAGAAAGAAGGATTTGTTTTGAAAAGGCATTTCCAAATCGTCTACATTCATTTTGTATGAGTGAGGTTCACGTGCTCATGTTGCTGCCATCAGGAAGGAGGTACAGGAGCCTGAAGGCACACGCTCAACGATTCAGAAATATCTTCTTTCCCTCTGCCATCCGATTTCTGAATGGACATTGAATCTATGAACACTAACTCACTACTTTTTTATTTCTTTTTTTTTGTACTACTTGTTTAATATAACTAAAATATATACTGTATATATACTTACTGTAATTCAGTTTTCGTTTCTCTCTATTATTGTGTGTTGCAACAAATTTGCTGCTAAGTTAACAAATTTCATGACATATGCCGACAATATTAAATCTGATCCTGATGCTGCTATGGATTCAAGCCCAAGTTGTAATATTTTGGTGGGATCTAATGAACAATCAGTCAAACATAATTAAGTCTTTCTTCCACCCGTAGTCTCAATGTACACTTCACCAGTCATCTCAAAACAGTAAAATGGGAGCCTGAGATCTGATACCTAATTTTGTGTTCTTTGCCCAGTCTGTCTTTAGTGCCCCATAAAATCAGTTGCTCGACATAACATGCATAGCATTTATTGGCTTAGCACTAATAAGCAGGACCTCTGTGGAGCATTTTGTGGTGTTCGGACTTCCCTGCCAAATTCTCATCAGTCAATGAACCTAGACAGATATTCGTCTCCTGCAACTGACATCTGTCATCTTCTCCAGTCCATTCTGCACTGGCTCTCTGCGCACAAGGAGTACCCCACAAATGTACAGTGTGAGCAATATTCTCCCTGTCAGATTCAATATTGCAAGGACCTGCAACGTCTTTCATCTTTCCTCTGTGAATGTCAATTGCATATATTTTATTAAAAAGCTCTGACTCTAATAGAATTTCTTTTTAAAAGAAGTAAAATAAAATGGTTGTTTTTAATTAGGATAATTGACTGAACATCCCCCATACTCCTTGTTCAATCCAATTCTTCTGGGGGCTTTAATCAGTAAATCTCCCTAATTTTTAATCTTCTCTCTGCTGGTGCTGTGAGGCAGTAACAAAATGACTCTGTCCTACATTGAAAGAGGAATCCTCACGCGGAGTCCTATTTTAGGAAAAAAAGAAATGAGATCAGACTGCCTCATCTATACGGCACAGGATTAATGCTATCAGGGCTTACTGTTTACTGAGCTTTGAAAACATTCTTAATATCACACATGAACTTGCAAATAAATTTGTTATGTGCAATTGCACATCGTGCAAAGTAAATAACGAGCAGTCGGTGATGATTAATTTAATGCATTATACTGCATCAGGATTTGCCCAATAATAAATACACGAGTGAGGCATTCAATACTTTATCTTTGTTTTCTCTCACTTGGATCATCTGATGCATGTTAGGAATGGGGCAGCAGGACTGGCCTGCAATTGGCTAGAGTTCTATTGCAAGTTTACATTTACTGTCAGTGGTTACTTAATTGGATACCTTCTGTACCTAATAACGTGGCCACTGAGTGTGCATTTGTGGTCTTCTGCTGACACAGCCCATCCATTTCAAGGTTTGACATGCTGTGCATTCCGAGATGCTCTTTTGAACAGCACGGTGGTAACAAGTGATTACTGAGTTACTGTCACCTTCCTGTCAGTTTGAACCAGTCTGGCATTCTCCTCTGACCTCTCTCATTAACAACATGTTTTCACCCACAGAACTGCCACTCACTAGGTGTTTTATTTTGTTTTTTGTACCATTCTCTGTAAGCTCTAGTGACTGTTGTGCATGAAGGTCCCAGGAGATCAGTAATTTCTGAGATCTCAAGCCACCCCATCTGGCACCAACAATCATTGCATGGTCAAAGTCACTTAGATCACATTGCTTCCCCATTCTGATGTTTGGTCTGAAGAACAACTGAACCCTTTGACCATGTCTGCATGCTTATATTCTTTGATTGGCTGACTAGATATTTGCATTAACGAGCATGTGCACAGCTGTACCTAATGAAGTGGCCACTGACTGTATTTCAGTGCTCTGCTCTCCCAGGCTATTCAGATCTGATGTTATCAAACAATTGCTTCTCCGTAGGTATTAGTCTATTTAACAACTTCACAGTTCAGAGGCACAGCAGCACAGTGGCTGTTAATAGACTTGTTTCCTGAGCCTGCACTATTGATCTGGAGACTTGAGTTTATGAAATGCCACTGTGCTGACTGGGGAAGTTAAATTCAAGTAATTAAAAAAAAACTGGATTAAAAAAAAGCTAGTGTCAATAATGGTGACAGAAACTGCTGGCTTATCATAAAAATCGTTCTGGTGCACCAATGTCTTTTAGGGAAGGAAATATATAATCAGTAATGGTCTGGCCTTTGAAGCACATATCATCAGTTCCAGACCTGACATAAGCAATCAACTGTGAACTGCTGTATAAAAGACCTCTCAAACCACATAGTTCAGATACAATTAGGAGTGAGCACTTGTCTGTGAACTTTATTAGCCTGTACATATATTCAAGTAACACACATCAAAGTTGCTGGTGAACGCAGCAGGCCAGGCAGCAGCTCTCGGAAGAGGTACAGTCGATGTTTCAGGCTGAGATCCTTCGTCAGGACTAACGAAGTCCTGACCTTAGTCCTGACGAAGGGTCTTGGCCTGAAACGTCGACTGTACCTCTTCCGAGAGATGCTGCCTGGCCTGCTGTGTTCACCAGCAACTTTGATGTGCGTTGCTTGAATTTCCAGCATCTGCAGAATTCCTGTTGTTTACATACATTCAAGTAATTGCTTTATAAAAATGCACATTGTTGTGACTATGACCAAATTCACCAGAGAGACACTGAAGCTGGTGATGTAGAAGTCTTTATTCATCACAACAAACAGATGTCGTTGTGAAGATATTCTTGGTAGAGGCTCACAAACCCAAAGGTGCATCATATTCTTCATAGAAGAGCAGGAATAAGCTGTTTGGCTCTCCAGGCTGACTCCATTTCATCTGAATATTGCTGGTTATCTACACCAGAGAGAGATGATGGGCAAGTGAGCAGAAGAGAAGGGTTCAGAGAGGAGCCAGAATGGAGAATGGAAAAAGAGAGAAGGGGGAGGTAAGAGAAATTACCAGAGGTTAAAGAAATCAGTGTTCATGCCATCATGCTGGAGGCTACCCAGAGAGAATATAAGATGTTGCTCCTCCAACCTGAGTGTGGCCTCATCACAACAGTAGAGGAAGGAAGCCATGGATGACATGTCAGAATGGGAATGGGAAACATAGAAGACCTACAGCAAAATACAGGCCCTTCAGCCCACGATGTTATACCAAACATGTGCTTACTTTAGAAATTACCTAGGGTTACCCATAGCCCTTTATTTTTCTAAGCGAACTTTAATGGGTGGCCACTGGGATATCCCACTTTCTGTGGTGGATACTCAACAAAATGGTCCCCCAATCTACGTTGGGTCTCACCGAGGTAGAGGAGGCCACTCTGAGAGCACCGGATATAGTAGATGATACCAATGATCTTTCGGGTGAAGTATTGCTTTACCTAGAGAGACTGTTTGGAGCCCTGAATGTTGGTTAGAGAAGAGCTGTAGCAGCAGGTGTAGCAATTCCTCTCTTGATAGGATAAGTGCCAGGAGAGACATCATTGAGGAGGAAGAGAGTCACGTAGAGAGTGATCAACAAGAGATCACCTCCCTCTGTTGCCCATCCTCCTTCCTTTTCTCCACTCTCCTCTCCTACTAGATTCCTCTTCTTCAAACCTATCACCACCCAGCTTCTTACTTCATTCTCCCTCTCCAACCCACCCACCCACCTCCCCCCTGATCTGTACTTCTTATTCAGGCACCTTCCCCTTCCTCTCAAGTCCTGATGAAAGCTGACTGTTTATTCTGCTCTATAGATGTTGCCTCACATTCCTTCACCATTTTTGTTTGTTACTTTATTCCTTAATTTCATTGTATCAAAGAAGCTTCATCTGCTTTGCCGATGATACCTCATAATGCTGTCCCTATACATGACTAATTTCACACCTCCTTCATCAGGACGCTCTCTTGATATCATCTCTTGAATAAAGGTTTCACTCCCCAATGCCGGCCTTTATGGTGTCCTCTCAGCAACCCCATTATATTGAAATTATTGTAAAATTAAGTTCTCGATAAAAAATATAATTATTAGAAGTGCATACACTAAGTTGCAGAAATACATGTATTGAAAATAAAAACATCCAAAAACTCCCAATAATTTCGAACTGATTGGAATCTGTTTGTTTTCGTACACACCACCAAGACGTTACTGTCCTTTAAGTATATGCAAAGCATCAAGCACATTTTTGATGCCACAAGTTGGCACAAGAAGATGTGGTGTTCCTGAATCATTCAAATTAACACAGAGAATTGGCTGCTTCTGTATCACAGAACAGTGACAGTGACATTGGCCTTTGTTAAATAGAAATCAAATGCATTGTGCTGATCTGGTGGACCATTAATAATTTCAGACTATAATTTAGTTTATTCACAGTACTGCATATTCTGTCAGTCTACAAAGGTACTTATCATATTCATTGTTGTTTCTCATCCATGAGTGGGTGGCTCATATTGAGAATTGTTCTCAAAATGAGGGCTTTGATTTTACACTTGGCCTTCCGATAAAGGGGTGCTCTTATTAACTCTGCTGATAAATTTAAAGGCCAGGATTACCATCAGCATTTCTATAAGCATCACCTGATTGAGTTGTTCAGAGGTGTGGATATAAAATAGATTTCATAATGACTCATTGGAAATGCTCCCTCAATAATTCAAATGCCATTGACTAGATTTCTTAAAACCAATATGTACCTTTTTTAGGAGGCTTGTTAGTCTCAGGTTGTTTTACTTCAAGCAATCTTCAGCAAGACATCCCAAGGGCTATCAATAATGCGTGAATTCTACACATAAAAGACATCTTAAATTGTAATTAATTAATCAAGTAACACTGCTAATATGCAAGATGCACTTGAGTCCGGGGCTTTAAACAAGTTGATTAAGTGCTCCTGCAAGTGTTTACATTGAATTTCTTCCCCTATTGTTGTACAGATGATGTGCTTTGTGATCCTGTGAGGAATTCAGCCTGGATTAATGATGAAGCACAATGACATTTCTGTTTTGTGCTGTCCACTCTTGGTCTTTATCTTTGATCCCAAAATATATGTGTGTGTGTGTGTGTGTGTGTGTGTGTGTGTGTGTGTGTGTGTGTGTGTGTGTGTGTGTGTGTGTGTGTGTGTGTGTGTGTGTGTGTGTGTGTGTGTGTGTGGGGTGGGGGGGGTGCAGCTTCTGTGCATAATGGCTTTGTGTCAAGTTGACAAAGGATTGTTTTTCTCTACAAAAATTCCAAGGGGAGAGATGAGAACTGCAGGCATCTCTGCCATTGTGGCACTGCCTGTGAGATGAAGAAATCATTTGTTGAGTGGTGCACTGGAGCCTGGTGCACCCAATGCAAACGCTCAGTGGGGAAGGACCACAGTCTAGGCTCCTTCCTGACGAAGGGTCTCAGCCCAAAATGTTGACTGCTTATTCTTCTCCATAGATGCTCTGGACTCCTTTTGTTGTCGCACATGGAAGGGCTGAACTGGGTGGGGAAGACTTTCAAGCAATGAAATGGTGCATCACATCAGGGGGCCACTTAATTGACAATTGTGAGATAGTTTTGACCATGAACATAAAACTTATACTGATTCTTCTTTTGTATACATTTCTTATTCTGAAGGTTTTGATTCTGGTTAATTGGGCCATAGGTTAATCAGGGGCAGCTACCTATCTGGGACAACTCTTAAAGAATAAAAACTAATCAAGAAAATACAAACAAGAGAAAATCTGCAGATCCTGGAAATTCAAGCAACACACATCAAAGTTGCTGGTGAACGCAGCAGGCCAGTCAGCATCTGGGTTTTTCTCCCCTCCCTCCCCCTTTTCTTTTTCTTTCTCCCTGGGCCTCCCAACCCATGATCCTCTCATATCCCCTTTTGTCAATCAACTGTCCAGCTCTTGGCTCCATCCCTCCCCCTCCTGTCTTCTCCTATCATTTTGGATCTCCCCCTCCCCCTCCCCCTCTCAAATCTCTTACTAGCTCTTCTTTCAGTTAGTCCTGACGAAGGGTCTCGGCCCAAAACGTCGACTGTACCTCTTCCTAGAGATGCTGCCTGGCCTGCTGCATTCACCAGCAACTTTGATGTGTGTTGCTGGGATTCCCTTCATTTATTTGGTGCACTATGCCACTTAATTGGGGCAGGACACTGTCAGTCGCATGCACCTGCACAGCCATTAGACATACACTGTGCTTTGAACAAACAGTTTGTAGGTCGTGTCAGTCGCGTGTTTTTGATTTCAAAATGCAGCATTTTATTGTCACTAATAGTTGGTGCAAAGTAAGCAGCAGAGCAATTCAGAACTGCCTTGCTCAGTGCGGTTCCAAGCATTCACGCCTGGAGATGCCAGAGATGACTGGGAGTGAAAATGATACCACTTCCCTACTTCAACAAGTTAAAAACTACAAAGGATTTGAAGGTGTTAGGGCATATCCTGGAGTTACGATATAGAGGAAAAATTAATTTCAACAGCAACCAGTCTTCACACCTGAACGTGGATTATGGATTGACTAAAACAATAGTCTTCCTGGTGTTGACTGCAAACCAGGGAACATCCATTCACTTGAGGTGTCTGCATATGCATGGATGCAACTGCACAGTGAGCAGGGATTAACCTTCATTCTGGGTGTCTGGACAATTGGGGTGAAGATGGGGGTGTTTGAAAATTATATGTAATTCAAAGGAAGTACTGTGGATACATTGTAACTATAGAATTGTCCTGCTGTTACCTTTGATCTTTAGCATATAAAAATGTCATGTAATATTGGGTTAGGCAGACTACGTTCTTCCCAGAGTATCTCAAGTATGATGCCTGCTGCTTGTTTTGCTGAATAAAGACTTCTATATGGACTGGCTTCATTGTCTCTCTGGTGACTTGTCACAACAGAAGCTATTGACAATCATCTTGAGTGTTACAATGAAAATACAAATTTGGAGGATGCAATCATCGACAGCATTGTATGACGGCAGTCGGTTATCTACTTTCAGTGTCTGTGCTGATTTTGTTCATTGACAATCAAAGAACGCGACGCGGATTAATTCTTCCGTCGATAAGTATCAGGAACAGTTTTATAGTACTGCAGTAGTATTGGCACGGTTCTAATTTGTTCTGTGTTTCACTTAAATACATAATTTGTTACTCAGCTTGCCTTTTTTATATCTTCTCAACTATTTCTATGAAACCTCGGCTAGTTGTGGCAGTCGCTTAATTGGACCAAGATGTACCAGTCTCAATGTATCCCAATTAACTGGAATGCACTGTATAAAATAAATCATTCCCTATATGGGCCCCACTTCCTGGAGTGACGTATTTCTTTTTCAAGGACCCAATCCATATTGACAGCAAAAAAGACTCTGGAGTGGCAAGACATACTTATCTAAACATCAGATTTAATTGGACAAGGCAGGTTCTCATCACCCATCATCTCTCGATACTCAGAATACCAGAAAGGACCACTAAAAAATCTCTGCTCCCTGTTAGAGCATATTCTGGATTTAGAGTGTATGGCAAAATATTAACTTCAGCAACCAATTTTCAGATCTGAATATGGACTGTAGATTAAACTTAAAATGCAGCTCTGGACAATAGCTGTGAGCCGCAGTTAATTGGAAAACCAGACAATGCAGATTAACATTCATTTTGGTTGTCTAGAGTGTGTGTGCAAAGAATGAAGCATTGTAGATACATTGTAAATATAGAACATAGAAATGTAAATATAGATCTTCAGCATATAAAATATCATATAATATTGAATCGAGCAAGCCTCTTCCCCAGAAAGGGTCTCAATATGATGCCTGCTGTATCCCATTTTGTTGAATAAAAGTCAACATCATATTTACTGTTGTTGCGTGAAGTCACCAAGAAAAGTACTGGTAGTTATGAGGTAACCTCTCTATCCAACAGAACAAGATACAGCGGGCATCATATGGAGATTCTTTCGGCTGGAATAAGGTCTGCCATGCTCGACGCTACGCACATTTTATGTGCTAAAGATCAAAGAAAATTCCTGACAATTCAAACATTCGTATTTACACTGCCTTCTTTGAGCCACACATATGACAATTTCAAATGCCTGGATCTTCCCACCATCACACCTAAAATAAGTGTTAATTACCATCATATTTATGCAATGGGATGCTGGTTGGATTCATGACTATGTAGACAATCAGTTAAGTGCCTGTTTCCTGGCCTAACTGGTCTTCATTTTTTAAATGTAATCTTCAACACATATACGAATCTGAAGGCTAGTGGCTGAAGCTGGTTAAGTTAATTGCTAAATGTGCTAACCCCAAAGAACAACTGGTGACTTTGTTCACACTACAATGCTCCCAAGTGAACATTTCTACTCAATAAATTTTCTGCAAGTTGATACAAGCTTTTTAAAGAGATGGCTAACTTTAGTAACAAAACATTTCTTAATAGGAGAGAGAAAATAAAATTCTTGATTATGATCAGTGGTTATGCATTGAAAAAGTAGGCCTGATTCTTGCATACTAATGAAGAAAAGAAATGAAATATCTTGAAAATAATGAAAGTAACAGGAATGTTGCTGCTTGTAATGACCCCAGAATCTCACCTGTCGATCATTTCCAGAGATTGCACTGCTGTTGGAGGCTGGAATTGATTTAATGCAGCTAGAGAAATATTTCTATTATATTTGGAAGTCTCTGTTGCTGTCTTAACAACTTGTTGGGTCTCTTTGCCCTACTACACCTTATGGTCAAAATCTTTTCTGGAAAGTCTCCAACTGCGCTTCAACAAACAGCACAGATAAAGTCCAGAACTTTGTGATGAAGACCTTCTTTGCCTCTGTTCTGCCTGTAATAGTGATGTGACTCAGACACTGCTGTAGAATGAACAACCATGTTTATTCAACAGACTTCCATTTTTTACTTCTCTACGTCCTGATGTCATACGCACTCTGACGCTACGAATACTCACACATTACATCCCCCTTCTCAAGATCTTTTTTACAACACTGTGAATTACCAAAACAATGCCTCTAGGTATGCCCTTATTACGGTGCAACAACCATGACATAAACTAAACAAAACATCTTAACTTCTTGTACTGTATCCTGCATTGTATCTTGCAACATTGTGTGTCTGACAGAGTGATCAGCAGCCCTGGGGCTCCACAGGGGACTGTCTTGTCTCCCTTTCTCTTCACCATTTACACCTCGGACTTCAACTATGGCACAGAGTCGTGTCATCTTCAGAAGTTTTCTGATGACTCTGCCATAGTTGGATGCATCAGCAATAGTCATAGTCATAGTCATAGTCATACTTTATTGATCCCGAGGGAAACTGGTTTTCATTACAGTTGCACCATAGATAATAAATAGTAATAGAAATAGTAATAGTAATATTACTATTAGTAAATAGTAATAGTCATAGAAATAATAAATAGTAATAGAAAATAATAATAAATAGTTAAATAGTAATATGTAAATTATGCCAGTAAATTATGAAATAAGTCCAGGACCAGCCTATCGGCTCAGGATGTCTGACCCTCCAAGGGAGGAATTGTAAAGTTTGATGGCCACAGGCAGGAATGACTTCCTATGACGCTCTGTGCTGCATCTCGGAGGAATGAGTCTCTGGCTGAATGTACTCCTGTGCCCACCCAGTACATTATGTAGTGGATGGGAGACATTGACCAAGATGGCATGCAACTTAGACAGCATCCTCTTTTCAGACACCACCATGAGAGAGTCCAGTTCCATCCCCACAACATCACTGGCCTTACGAATGAGTTTGTTGATTCTGTTGGTGTCTGCTACCCTCAGCCTGCTGCCCCAGCACACAACAGCAAACCTGATAGCACTGGCCACCACAGACTCGTAGAACATCCTCAGCATCGTCCGGCAGATGTTAAAGGACCTCAGTCTCCTCAGGAAATAGAGACGGCTCTGACCCTTCTTGTAGACAGCCTCAGTGTTCTTTGACCAGGCCAGTTTATTGTCAATTCGTAGCCCCAGGTATTTGTAATCCTCCACCATGTCCACATTGACCCCCTGGATGGAAACAGGGGTCACCGGTACCTTAGCTCTCCTCAGGTCAAGGGAGATGAGGCTGAGTACAGGGTTATGGTAGGAAATTTTGTCACATGGTGTGAGCAGAATTATCTGCAGCTTAATGTGAAAAAGACTAAGGAGTTGGTGGTAGACCTGAGGAGAGCTAAGGTACCGGTGACCCCTGTTTCCATCCAGGGGGTCAGTGTGGACATGGTGGAGGATTACAAATACCTGGGGATACGAATGGACAATAAACTGGACTAGTCAAAGAACACTGAGGCTGTCTACAAGAAGGGTCAGAGACGTCTCTATTTCCTGAGGAGACTGAGGTCCTTTAACATCTGCCGGACGATGCTGAGGATGTTCTACGAGTCTGTGGTGGCCAGTGCTATCATGTTTGCTGTTGTGTGCTGGGGCAGCAGGCTGAGGGTAGCAGACACCAACAGAATCAACAAACTCATTCATAAGGCCAATGATATTGTGGGGATGGAACTGGACTCTCTCACGGTGGTGTCTGAAAAGAGGATGCTGTCTAAGTTGCATGCCATCTTGGACAATGTTCCCCATCCACTACATAATGTACTGAGTGGGCACAGGAGTACATTCAGCCAGAGACTCATTCCTCCGAGATGCAGCACAGAGCGTCATAGGGAGTCATTCCTGCCTGTGGCCATCAAACTTTACAACTCCTCCCTTGGAGGGTCAGCACCCTGAGCTGATAGGCTGGCCCTGGACTTATTTCATAATTTACTGACATAATTTACATATTACTATTTAACTATCTATGGTCCTATTACTATTTATTATCTATGGTGCAACTGTAACGAAAACCAATTTCCCCCGGGATCAATAAAGTGTGACTACTACTAACAGCAGTGTATTTTCTTTTTACTAACATAGACTAATAAACCTTTTATTTCACACCTTGGAACTTATGACATGTGTGACTTTGCCTCAAACTGTATGTCCAGTCTCTGTATCTAGCTGGAAGCTTGCCTTGTCTCCCAGACCGTGTGTGATACAACTGTGACTGTGCTTGTCCCTCATCAGTGTCAGTCTCTCGAGTGACCTCTGTGTTTTTGGGGTCTGCATCACTCTTGGTGCCGTTTGTTTCCATGTCTGCATATGTGGAAATGTCCTGTGCACCTGTACGTGGAAACTCCCTCACGCCTGTCTTCAGCAGATGCTTCCTGTTCCTCCTGTAGACTCCTCCATCCGGCATGTGAACTATGAAGGATCTTGGTTGCTGATGTCTGTTCACAACCACAGCTGGTTGCCAAATGTCTCCTCTCTGTATTCTGCCATTTTCAGCTGTATGTAGATCTGGCAACTGTGTTGTATTCTGTCACAGTAGCTCTTTTGCTTTATTTGCTTGTACTTTTGCTTGTCATGTACTTGAGCATTACCTTCAGGAGTCAGTAGAGTTGTGGATGTTGGCAGTTTGGACTTCAGACGACGTCCCATCAACAGCTGCACAGGAGAGAACCCCACACCCTCAATCGGTGTGTTGCAGTATTCAGCAGAGCAATGTAAGGGTCACCGTTGCTGCTATGTGCCTTCTTGAGCATGTTCTTGACAGTTTGTACAGTTCTCTCTGCTTGTCCATTAGACTGAGCGTGCCCTGGACTGGAAATAACATGTTGAAATTCCCAGCTTTCTGAGAACCCTCTGAACTCACCACTGGCATCCATAGACATCGTCATCGGTTTATTGACATCATAGAACTTGAGTGCTGGTGCATTGGTAACCAATTGCTTCAATGTGTCAAAACTTTTCTTTTGTTTGTCTTCCCAATGCCATTCAGTCTTGCTCTCTAGTAGCTTTTGGAGTGGAGCGCTGACCTCTGATAAACTGGGAATGAATTTGTCAAGATACTGTATCATGCCCATGAACCTCAATAATTCTTGCTTGTCTTCAGGTGGTGGTAGCTGTACCACAGCTCTGACCTTTTCATCATCTGGTTTTAGCCCATCAGCACTGAGTACATGACCTATGTATTTTATCTCTGTAGTTCTGATCTTACATTTACTTTTGTTCAGTTTTAGGTTGTACTCACGTGCTCTCTCCAGGAGCTTCCTCAGTCTCTGATCATGTTCCTCAATTGTATCACCCCATATCATCAAATTATCAATGATGTTGACCACCCCGTCCAGGCCTTCAATCATTTGTGCCTCGGATCTCTGGAACGCCTCTGATGCAGAAGAAATCCCAAAGGGTAGACGCAGGAAACGATATCTCCCGATGGGTGTGTTGAAGGTACATAACTTGGAACTTTCTTCATCCAGCTTGATCTGCCAGAAACCTTGATTTGCGTCTAATACTGAAAAGTATTTCGCATTAGGCATGCGGGAGACAACCTCTTCAACCGTGAGCAGCGGATAGTGCTCTCTTTTGATGGCTTGGTTGAGATCTTGTGGATCCATGCAAATCCTCATCTTTTTTTCTGTGACCACTATTACCATACTATTCACCCAGTCGGTCGGTTCTGTTTGTCTTGTTATGACTCCCATCTCTTCCATTCTGTGTAGCTCCTCCACTACTTGAGCCCTGAGAGCTACTGGAATCCTTCTTGGGGCATGCATGACTGGTGCAATGGTTGGATCAATCTGGATATGGTGTTTCCCTGGTAAACATCCTAATCCAGAAAACAAGTCATCAAAGTCTTTGAGAATGTCATTTTCTTTTTCAACACCATAGATCCGCTTCACCAGGCCTTGCTTTGTGCATGTTGCTTTGCCCAGTATTGCTGAAACATGTTGCCGTACTATTTCAAACTCTATCTTGTGTTTTTGTCCTTTGTACACACAGGTGAGTGCTTTTTTGCCCAGTGGCGCCGTCTTGTGGCCGAAATATGCAACAAGCTTGCAGGTGGATTTTCTCAGTCTTCCTCTGATGTCCAGTGAGTTGAATGTTTCTGCTGACATTACATTGCACTTTGTCCCAGTGTCAAGCTTAAATGTCACATCCCTCCTGTTTATTATCAGATCTTGAGTCCAACCATCTTCATCCTCCATCTCCGCATTGTCAATATTCTTGATGCATGCCTCCTGTTCCACTTCAACTGTGCCAATGAATATGTCACTGTTGCCCTCACTCTGTTCCACAGTATGCATTTTCCTTGCGTGCTCCTTTGATTTGCACATCTTTGCAAAGTGATTCCTTTTCTGGCATAACTTGCATGTCTGACCAAAAGCTGGACGTTTTCTGTATCCATGTGTATAACCACATCTGTTGCAGTTAACGTCTTTCTGATCATCCTGTGGAGCTGGCTTTGTCCTACTCTTGTCAGTTTTCACAGTTTTTGTTTTGTGCACTTCAGTCTCTTCATTGAGCACTTTAACCTGACTTGACCTGACCTCGCTGGCACGGCAAACATCAATCGCCTTTTCTAATGTAAGATCTGCCTCTCTCAATAGCCTGCCTCTCACTTGATCATCTCGTACGCTGCCTACAATCCTGTCATGTATTAAAGAGTCATGCAGTTGTCTGAACTCACAGTCTTTTGCCTTGCTCTTCAAATCTGTTACATAGGCATCTATGGTCTCTATTGGTCCTTGAGCCCTCGTGAAAAACCTGTGTCGGATGTACGGTAGGTTTTCTCTTGGTTGGCAGTAACCTTGAAACTTTTTCTTCAACACTTCAATTTTATCTTGCTCATCGTCTTGGAAGACAAACGTGTTGCCAATCTTTATTGACTCTTCCCCCGCCACATGCAGAAACGTAGCACATTGCACTTTCTCTGACTTTTCAGCTACGCCACTAGCGGTGCAAAACAGCTCAAACTTCTGGATCCATATTTTCCAGTTCTCAGCAAGATTACCTTGTAGGCTTAAACTTGACGGTGACTGTAACTGTGACATCTTTTACGTGTCTTCTCTTCTTTTTTTTCTTGCAATTTCTTCTGACACCATGTAATATTGACGTGACTCGGACACTGCTGTAGATTGAACAACCTCATTTATTCAACAGACTTCCATTTTTTACTTCTCTACGTCCTGATATCATACGCACTCTGATGCTACAAATACTCACACAATACATTACACTGCCAATCCTTATGTTTTATTTTATTTAGCTGCAGTTCTCAGCCATTATCTCCAACTTGTGTTTTTGTTCAATCCACTAGAAAACTTTCTTGTGACACTTTCTCATTTTTCACACTCACCCTAGATCAATGCTTCTTTGCTCTTGCTGGTATGAGAGTCTATTCGATGGCAGAGTTGGTGACTGCACAATTTACCTGTTGTTGGATCGCATCAGCTCAGATTGGCTGAATCACGACCTTCATCTCTTTTTACCTTGTAACCTTTGGTTACAATTATAAAGTGTTATTTATATCTGAGCACTTACTGACGTGGTTAAGTGAGTCATCAGCTAATTTGGGTCTATTTATTTGAATTTCACGGTGTGTTTAGGTGCCGTGAAAGGCTGTTTATTGTGTAGCATGTTTTCTGCTCTTGCTACCTCAGACATTTATTTCTTGGTGCTGTTCTACTTCTGAGACTTTTCCTCAGGGATGTCTTGTTTCTACTGCATTTCTGAGGAGCCATGCATTGGAGCAGCCATTGTAACCCTGCCACATAGAGACAGACACACACACACAATCTTGTCCATGCTCTCTTCAAAGGCCCCAGCTCTCATGCATCTCCACCCCTTTCCTGAACCCTTGCTTCTTTACCCCTCAGTATGCTTCCCCTTCCCCTGCTGTCTCCCTCCTCCCAGTCAGCACTCTTCACTTATTTTCTGTGATTCTCTCAGTCTCTTCCCTGCCCCCAGTCACTGTAGCCATCTCCACTCTCCTGGCTTCAGGTTTTCTGCCAGAGGGAGGTGGTCTACAATGACAGCAGCTCGCCCATCTTCCACGCTGCTCCTTACTTGAGGAAAATCCCAGAGTGTTGTCAGGTGATTACAAAATGTACCTTAAGCTTAAAGGAAGGTTGGAGAGGGAAGACCCCTGAATTGCAAAGGAACATGGATGACAGAATCCCCTGAAGTGAATAATGGGGTTTGGAAGTCTCTCTGGGTTTAGGGGAAAGGTGGCAGTCAGAGGCAACCTGGACTTAAAGGGCGGTTGGGAGATAGAAGCCCTTCTGGGTTTAATTTGGGCCAAAGGAATTTTTGATTTAAGCCTGTCCATGAGGAAGACCGTAAATGACCAGACTCCTATATGCCTCCCAGAATCTTCACCCAAACACCAGTGCCTCGGATGACAATGGACTGTGTGTGTTCCAGTGTCCTGTGGATGAATTCATGGGTCATTTCTGCTGTATCATTTCCCTGCTGATGGAGACAGATTAGGCTAGTGAAAGCTTTACCCAGCATGCTCTATCTATGAACCTTTGAGCTTGTAGCTCTTACCCAGAAGCAAACACCCTCTTTGAACTAATTTTGGAATCAAAATCTCTGCTTGCATCTTCTCAATAGCTGTGTCACACGGATGCACATGGAGTGGTACTTGATCTCTGAACAGAGCACTTTTATTTTGTGAGCGGTGACCTTTGTGCTATTTTACCTTGGGTCTGAAATGCCAGCAAAGAAATGTTATTCACAGACTTAAATGTCAAAAAAAACCTCTTTCACTTTTTGGCTCTAATCTTCCATGTTATGAGTCTCCTGCAGATAGGAGGGCAATATCTGAGAACAGGCCATAATAGGCTGTTCCTCACTGACACTAAGTGAGGACAGTACTGACCCCTTCAACTACCCGAACAACAAAACCGACAGAGAATTTTAAAGGACTTTACCTTCAGCAGAGTTGATGATTCATTCTGGGAAGGCAATCGAACTTTTAGAGAAACAAGACTAGGTGACAAGGTGCCAGATTAATATTCAGCAGAGTAACTAAAACACCTGTAAGTAGAGAAAAATATTTACTTATTTATTTATTACCTTATAAAAGTTCTTAAATCTGGCTGGTGCCCAGTCCTTAAACAACCTTTGTATAGAGCTGGCACCTGTTTCGTTCTGTAGGAAAGGTATATT
Source organism: Mobula birostris (assembly GCF_030028105.1). Taxonomy (NCBI): domain Eukaryota; kingdom Metazoa; phylum Chordata; class Chondrichthyes; order Myliobatiformes; family Myliobatidae; genus Mobula; species Mobula birostris. The sequence continues at coordinate 223,004,067 of NC_092371.1, forward strand.
TGTAATAACCAAGTTGTTTTATATGGACTTGAAGCCTCTTTTCTGACTGTTCTTTATTTATCCAGCAGCCAACCCATCACCAGTCATTGTTCACTAATTACAGTCGCTGCTCTGGTAATTAATAAACTAATTACTGTTCTTGTGTAATTCAAAACCTGACATCATTGTTATTCCATTAATTAAAGGGTTTGGAAATTTATTATTTCCCAATGCTCTTCATTGTGTTTAAATGTGCAAAATATACTTACATAAAAATGTTTGTGTGTGATATAACAATTGTGCATTGTATCTTTAAGAGATTTAATCACTCCTTACCTAGGAATTCAAGTGTGCAGATTTCTGAATTTGCCTTGTACCCGAGGCAGCCTGACTATTGGTCACAGGGATCGGAACACCAAGTGCCTGCCACCATAAAGGAAATTGGAAATCTTTACAAAGAAATTGGAAATGATCAATTAGAGGAGACTAAGATCTCCTGGGATAATTGTTATTGAATGGTGACCAAAGATCACCTCTTCCACCCCTTCCCATCCCTATCCCCTCATTCCCCTCCAGATGCCAGTTCCCTAACTTTGGAAATGTGAATTACCCTTTTAATGAGCATTATGGTTTACAGTGCCACCATTCTGCATCAATTTCTGCCACTGTCTGTAAGGAGTTTGTATGTTTTCCCCGTGACCGTATGGATTTCCTCTGGACACTCCAGTTTCCTCCCATGTTCCAAGGATGTACAAGCTGAGGTTAGTACGTTGATGCTGGAGCCAGGCGATGGTTGTGGGCAGCTCCAGCGCATCCTCGGACTGTGACGGTGGTTAACACAAATGACACATTTCATAATATGTTTATTTATTTACTTCGAGATGCGAGGAATAGGCCCATCCAGGCCTTCGAGCTGCACTACCCAACAACCCCAATTTAATAATGGGCCAATTTGCAATGACCAATTAACCTACCCAGTATGTCTATGGACTGTGGGAGGAAACCGGAACACTTGGAGAAAACCTACATGTTCCATGGGGATGACGTACAGAGACTCCTTCCAGAGAATGCCAAGATTAAACTCCAAACTCTGACATCCCGAGGTGTAATAACGTTGCACTACCCACTATGGTGTACAAGCGACAATTAAACTAATCTTTTATTAAAAAGATTCATGCAGATGCCCTGAGCTTTCTACACTATCCAATGTTAATAGTTCAAAGTTCAAAGTAATTTCATTATCAAAGTACATACATGTCACCATATACAACCCTGAGATTCTTTTTTTTTGCGGGCATACTCAGAGAAATGATGAAATAGAACAGAGTCAACGAAAGACAGCACCCAGCAGGATGGATGAACAACCAATGAGCAAGAGACAACAAACTCTGCAAATTCAGGAAGAGAAATAATAAATATGTAAGCAATAAATATTGAGAACATGAGATGAAGAATTTTTGAGAGTGAGTCCACAAGTTGTGGGAACAGTTCAGTGATGGGGCGACTGAAGTTGAGTGAAGTTATCCACACTGGTTCAACAGCCTGATGGTTTAGGGCTAATAACTATTCCTGAACCTGGTGGTGTGATTCCTGAAGCTCCTGTACTTTCTTCCTGAAGGCAGCAGTGAGAAGAGAGCATGACTTGGGTGGTGGGGGTCCTTAATGATGGATGCTGCTTTCCTGCAACAGCGCTCCATATAGATGTGTTCAATGGTGTGGAGGGCTTTACCCATGATGGACTGGGCCATAGTCACTACTTTTTGCAGGATTTTCCATTCAAAGGCATTGGTGTTTCCATACCATGCCATGATGCAACCAGTCAATAAACTCTCCACCATCCTTCTGTCGAAGTTTGTCAAGATTTTAGATGTCATGCTGAATCTTTGTAAACTTCCAAGGAAGTAGAAGCACGACCTGCTTTCTTCATAATTGCTCTTATGTGCTGGGCCCAGCACAGATCCCCTAAACGCTAACACCGAGGAATTTTAAACGGCTGACCCTCTCCAACTTTGATTCCCTGATGACTAGTTCATGGTTTCCTCCTCCTGAAGTCAATAATCAGCTCCTTGGTCTTGCTGACATCGAGTGAGACTTGAGACTTGATACTTGGATTCACAGCCTGAATAGTTATACAGTATTTCCATCATGCTATTCGATATGGACACTGGCATATCATTTTTCACCGATTAAGCCCTTCTCTGCCATTTCACTCAATGTATCATAGCAATGATACGCTTGGAGTCACAGTAGCACTGATTCAAAGGACTGATTGTATGATCAGTTCCTGTGCTGCTGTTGTATGCTGGGTTTCCATTGCACACATGCACAGGTGCATATGACAACAAATGGAAATTTGATTTTGATTTCTGTTGAAGGGGGTTATTTTATCACGCATAATTGAGAAAGGTTTCTTCAAACTCTGACCAGTGAGCCAGAATGCATGGAGGCTGAAGGAATTCTTTCCAAGGTTGAGTGGAGCCCAAGGGCAATGCCGGTAGTCCCAGCAGTCAAGAAGAACAGGTCTGTCAGGATCTGTGATGATTTTAAAGTCACCATCAACTCACTACTGAAAGTAGATCAATACCCTCTGCCCAGGATAGAGGATATCTTTGAAAACCTTTCTGAAGGAAAACACTTCAGTAAAGTGGACTTAGCTGAGGCCTACCTACAGATAAAGGTGGAAGAATAGTTCAAAGTTCTTCTCACCATAAACACCCAGAAATGGCTTCATCACAATATACGAGGGGTGATTGATAAATTCGTGGCCTAAGGTAGAAGGAGTCAAATTTAGAAAACTTACCACATTTATTTTTCAACATAGACTCCTCCTACATTTACACACTTAGTCCAGCCGTCATGGATCATACGGATCTTGGACCTCCAGAAAGTGTCCACAGCAGGGGTGATTGATAAGTTCGTGGACTAAGGTAGAAGGAGATGAGTTATACAGCTTTCGTTACATGCACATGCAGTTGAATTCTTTGAGTGATTATGCAGAAAGTTTGAAGTTAATAACTCATCTCCTTCTACCTTAGGCCACAAACTTATCAATCACCCCTGATGAGTTATTAACTTCAAACTTTCTGCATAATCACTCAAAGAATTCAACTGCATGTGCATGTAACGAGAGCTGTATAACTCATCTCCTTCTACCTTAGGCCACAAACTGTGGACACTTTTTGGAGGTCCAAGATCCGTATGCTCCATGACCGCTGGACTAAGTGTGTAAGTGTATGAGGAGACTATGTTGAAAAATACGTGCACTAGGTTTTCTAAAATTGACTCTTTCTACCTTAGGCCACGAACTTATCAATCACCCCTCATAGGCTGATTTTTGGAGCAGCATCTGAACCTGCACTCTGGCAGGAAGCTATGAACCAGGTGCTGCAAGGCTGCCCAGGCACTCAGTGTTACCTGGTTGACAGCATTGTTACCGGCAAGGATGACAAGGAACATCTCCAAAATCTCAAGACAGTGTTAAAAAGATTAGAAGATTATGGGCTCGGGGAATGACGTGACATTCTTTAAACCAAGCATCACCTATCGTGGCCACACTATTGACACACAAAGATTACATAAGCGTGCTGAGAAAATTCAAGCAGTGATGGATGCAACACACATCAAAGTTGCTGGTGAACGCAGCAGGCCAGGCAGCATCTGTAGGGTGCCCCAAGGCCAAAGGACATGTCACAGTTGTGGTTCTTTTTAGGGTTTGTCAATTACTATAACAGGTTGCTGCAAAACCGGGCCACTGTGCTCCCATCCTTGAACTCATTACTACAGATCAGGAAAAAATGAAAATGGGTAAAGTAGTGTGAGGTGGCTTTCAAAAAGGTAAAGGAAATGGTGATGTCAGACACTGTACTCACACATTATAATCCACATCATCCAGTGAAGCTTGCCCATGGTGCCTCACCTTATGGTATAGGTGCAGTCAAGTCACATGTTATGAGTGATGGAAGTGAACACCCCGTAGCTTTTGTGTCACATTCCCTTACCACTACAGAGAAGAATTCTGCACAGATTGACAGAGAGGCCTTGAGTCTGGTTTGGCATGTAAAATGTTTTCACCAGTACTTGTATGGGAGAGAGTTTACCTTCATTACTGATCGTCAACCGCTGGTGTCCATTTTCACTCCCCAGAAGGGTGTGTCACTAACAGCAGCAGCACAAATACCGAGATGGGCTCTGCTTCTTCGAGGACACAATTACAAGATTGAACTCAAGAGGACAACTAATCATGGGAATGCTGATAGATTGTCTTGTTTACTCTTGGAAAAGTAAATACCTGAAAAATTTACAGAAGACATTCCTCTTGACATATTCTTCATAAAGCAAATTGAAAGTCTCAGTACTAGAGCAGACATGATCCCGAGGGAAACCAGAAAACATCCCATACTGTCTCAGGTCTACAAGGCAACCCAAAATAGCTGGCATGTGCAGTTGAAACTCCATTTTTACCAGTGCCGTGATGAATTTGCCCTTGACAGGGGCTCCCTTATGTGGGGATTGTGAGCTGTGGTGCCATCCAAGCTAAAGTGATGGAGGAGCTACGTGCCGGTCATCTAGGCGTGGTCAAAATGAAAGCACTAACTCAAAGTTTTGTCTGATGGCTGGGATAGATCATCAGATCGAGCAGCTTGCCATGCACTGTCCGGGATGTCAGCACATCCAGAAGATGCCAGAAGTGGAGCCTCTTCATCGCTGGGAATGGCCTACATTGCCCTGGCTGAGGACTCACGTAAATTTTTCCAGACCATTCATGGACACAGGTTTCTTGTTAGTAGTGGATGTAGCTAACAAGTGTCCGGACGTGTTCCCAATAGCCTCCTCTACAGCCTCGCACACTATTGATGTGTTGAGAACCCTCTTCTCAAGGACTAGTGTTCCTGAATACTTAAGGCTGATTTATACTTGTGCGTCAAATGTACTCCGTAGATACGGTGTAGCTGCGTACCCTACACTGTACTCTATGCCGTAGCCTAACGCGCACCTCTCCCAAAATGTAACTATGCTTCGCGGTGACGTAGACCGAAAAAACTGTGATTGGTTCGCTTAGTAGCATCGCATTTCCTCCTACGCTGCAATAGCTTGCCATTGGACGACTGAAGGTCAGGGAAGGAACTCTGGCTGCAATGCTTTCCATAAAGCTTTACAGACCTCTGAAATTATGGAGGACCCTGTGTTTGATGCCAGTTTGTAGCTAGCTGCTACAGCCTGTTGACTTCCACCTGAAGCTAAAACTCGAATGGTGATTGCCAGTCTCTGAGTACACTGATATGTAATAAATGGTTGGAGACGATGAATCAAATCGTCAAATCTACCTGCTGACATCTGAAAATATTTGAAATGCATTTCCTCGTCCGTGTCTCTCAGTGGCCAGACAAGCACAGAAAATTCACCCTCCTTCAGTTTCAGTCGCCATTGTTTGAAGTTTGAATTTCTTCGTGTTGAGTTTCAACACCACCACCAACTAGCGTTTTGGCGATGCAGACGCACCAACGCACAAGTATAAATGCTCGCAACGGCGTAGCCCACTTGTGCGGGCTATGGCGTAAGCTAGTATGCACAAGTATAAATCAACCTGAACCACAGCTTGTGGCAGAATTGTTTCGGTCTTTCCTGAAAGTGAATGGAATAACACATATTACATCTGCACCCAGCTACAAATGGCTTGGCAAAAGATTTGCACAGTCTATAGAACACACTACAAGCAATGTCAGCAGAACACACGACACTAATACTGACCCAGAAGCTCACTAATTTCCTCCTTGTGTATCACAATGCAGCACACTCCACAACCAACAACTCACCAGCTATGCAGTTCCTGGGTTGTCCCTTGTGTTCACTCTGGGATCTCCTCAAACCTATTCTCTGAAAGAGTTTGCAAGACAAACAGCTGAGAGAAATTGAAGGCTCCTCAAACAAGGAGGTTCAATGTTTCACTCTTGGACAAATAGTTCTGGTAAGGAACTACAGAGGTGATCAAATGGGGGTACCCGGAAAAATGAAGGACAGAACGGATCCACTCTCCTACACAGTGAAGATTGCATCCGATATCATCTGGAAATGACACATTAATTAGTTGAGGAGAGCAGAGTCAATTGATAGAGAAGAGAAGTGGGCAAAGCTGTCAGAACCTCTTCCTGCAGTATCAGAGTCAACTCTTTCATCCAGCACAGAACCTGAGATTGCTTTTTCAGCCACAAGTCTCTCCTGCCAAGCAGAGTGATTGAGCTTGTCAGGAAAGACGTTATCCCACAAGAGTAAGAAATCTTCCATAGCGATTAAATCTTTAGGTCTGAATGGGACAATTTAAAGTTTACTATGCTGTGGATGTCTATATAGTAGTTGCATTATAAAGTATACTGTATGTACGTATGTAAGTTGAGATGCATTCTATACAGGAAAATCCTGCCTGACAAACCTATTACAATCTTTTGAGGAAATTACCAGTAGGCTAGACAAGGGAGATGCAGTGGATGTTGTATATTTGGATTTTCAGAAGGCGTTTGACAAAGTGCCACACATGAGGCTACTTAACAAGATAAGAGCCCATGGAATTACGGGAAAGTTACATACGTGGATAGAGCGTTGGCTGATTGGCAGGAAACAGAGAGTGGGAATAAAGGGATCCTATTCTGGTTGGCTGCCGGTTACCAGTGGTGTTCCACAGGGATCAGTGTTGGGGCCACTTCTTTTTACATTGTACATCAACGATCTGGATTATGGAATAGATGGCTTTGTGGCTAAGTTTGCTGACGATACAAAGATAGGTGGAGGGGCCAGTAGTGCTGAGGAAACGGAGAGTCTGCAGAGAGACTTGGATAGATTGGAAGAATGGGCAGAGAAGTGGCAAATGAAGTACAATGTTGGAAAGTGTATGGTTATGCACTTTGGCAGAAAAAATAAACGGGCAGACTATTATTTAAATGGGGAAGGAATTCAAAGCTCTGAGATGCAATGGGACTTGGGAGTCCTCGTACAGGATTCCCTTAAAATTAACCTCCAGGTTGAGTCAGTAGTGAAGAAGGCGAATGCAATGTTGGCATTCATTTCTAGAGGAATAGAGTATAGGAGCAGGGATGTGATGTTGAGGCTCTATAAGACGCTGGTGAGACCTCACTTGGAGTACTGTGGGCAGGTTTGGTCTCCTTATTTAAGAAAGGATGTTCTGACGTTGGAGAGGGTACAGAGAAGATTCACTGGAATAATTCTGGGAATGAGAGGGTTAACATATGAGGAACGTTTGTCTGCTCTTGGACTGTATTCCTTGGAGTTTAGAAGAATGAGGGGAGACCTCATAGAAACATTTTGAATGTTAAAAGGCATGGACAGAGTGGATGTGGCAACGTTGTTTCCCATGATGGGGGAGTCGAGTACGAGAGGGCATGACTTCAGGATTGAAAGGCGACCTTTCGGAACAGAAATGCGAAGAAATTTTTTTAGTCAGAGGGTGGTGAATCTATGGAATTTGTTGCCACGGGCAGCAGTGGAGGCTAGGTCATTGGGCGTATTTAAGGCAGAGATTGATAGGTATCTGAGTAGCCAGGGCATCAAAGGTTATGGTGAGAAGGCGGGGCAGTGGGACTAAATAGGATAAAATGGATCAGCTCATGATAAAATGGCAGAGCAGACTCGATGGGCCGAATGGCCTACTTCTGCTCCTTTGTCTTATGGTCTTATGGTCTTATGGTTTATAGCTAAGCAGTGAAGAGTATTTGTGTATTTAATATTTGAGTAATATTGTAAATAGTTTGTTTATGACCTATTCTTTGTTTAATTAATTCTTTATGGATTACATGCGTGTGTGTTCGTCCATCATCAGTGTCAATGAGGACCTTGACACTATTATGAATGTGTCGAGACTAGCACGTGATTTGGATTTAAGTGAGGGAGAGTTGCGCAGCGTCAGCCTCACTCTCTCTTCCCAATTCCCATCTGGATCCAGCGGGAAGAGAGAGTCTAGACGGCTGGAGATGAGACTAGGCGCAGTGGATGACCAGGACGTCTTCTGTGTCTTGTCCTGCTCTACACGTTCCACGACACTTGCAGAGACCACCTTCTTGACCATTGGACCTTCCATAGGTCTCGTCCGCTTAATCCGCCGGAGTCTGTCTTCACATGCTGGGATAGACAACTCCCTATCTCACTGAGGGTTTGAGACCCGTCGGCTACCCTCACCTGGTTTAGCCGGCTTGTCGAAGCCATTGCCCGGGGCGTGGCTGCTGTCGCATGCAAACAGCTACGGGGAGCCACAGGTGAGAGCTGAGTGCCAGGTGGGGACCAAAGGTGGACTAACCGCCCTGAAAAGGATGCGACATGTTCCCCTACCAGAGGTGCTACCCCTCCCTGACACCCCATACACCCCAAGCATGGTTTACACGTAAAGGTATGTTATTGGCATATGTCATCATGCCACCACATCATAAATATGTGACTCGATTGAGTAAAATCGAAACTCGACAAGCTGTCTCTCAGCTCCCTTGTTTTCCTTTCAATTAGTTTTATGTTTTGGAGTTACAAAAAAAAAGATCCATATAGTTTGAGGCTAAGGGAATCAGGCACAAGATCTGCAATGATCTTATTGACTGGTGACCAGGTTTACTGTTCTTCTGCTTCTGATATTTTTATGACAGTGGTATTGAGGACTTAAACGTGTACAGTATGTGAAGAAATACATGCTTTGAATTCAGAGGAATCATTGAACTGAATGTTATTTGATGTGCTGAAGCAGCAAGGTCACCAATGGTAATTTTAACACGTGTTTTCCATTGGTGTCCAATTAGCAAGAATGGTCACATTTGAATTTCAAATGCACATGGTTGACATTCTAACATGAGTTGTTGCTCTAAACTGGTTCTTTTTACCGACTGATTTGATTCATTCGTTGTTTCCATCATGCTACAATATGCTGATGTGAGAGTAAGTTCATCAGCTGCTAATTATGCTATTAAGTATATTGCTAAAACTGGAGCAGAATAAATAGTTATCATACTGCAGTGCCCCCTTGCACACCTATTGTTTCACATCGCTTTCTCCCATGATAGATTAAATCTGCACCTAGGGACACAATGAAATCCTAATAAATAACACTGAATTGTGGCTGAAAGAAGATTATTGCTGTGAGCTTAATGTCCAAGCATACACATTGTATCAAACAGACAGGCATGTAGGCAGAGAGGGTGGTGTGGCTCTGTTGATAAAAAATGAAATCAAATCATTAGAAAGAAGTGACATAGGGTGAGAAGGAATTGAATCATTTTGCGTAGAGCTAAGAAACTGTAAGGGTGAAAAAACCCTGATGGGGGTTGTATACAAACTCCCAAACAGTAGTAAAGATGTGGTCTAAAATTACAACAGGAGATAGAAAATGCATGCCAAAAGGGCAGTGCTACAATAGTCATGGGGGGGCTTCAATATGCAGGTGGATTGGGAAAATCAGGTTGGTGCTGGATCCCAAGAGGGCGAATTGCTAGAATGCCTACGAAATGTCTGGTTAGAGCAGCTTGTGGTTGAGCTCACTAGGGGATCAGCTATTGTGGCATGAACTGGAATTGAATAGAGAACTTAAGGTAAAGCAACCAATTGGGGCAAGTGATCATAATATGATCGAATTCACCCTGAAATTTGAGAAGGCAAAGCTAAAGTGAGATATATCAGTATTACAGTGGAGTAAAGGGAATTACAGGGTCATGAGAGAGGACCTGGCCAAAATTGATTGGAAAAGAACACTGGCAGGGATGATGGCAGATCAACAACGGCTGGAATTTCTGGGAGCAATTCAGAATTCACAGGATACATCCATGCCAAAGGGAAAGGAGTACTCTAAAGGCAGGATGACAAAACTGGCTGACAAGGGAAGTCAAAGCCAACATAAAAACCAAAGAAAGGGCATATAATATAACAAAAAAATAGTGGAAAGTTAGAGGATTGGGAAGCTTTTAAAAATCAACAGAAGGCAACTAAAAAAGTCCTAAAGAAGGAAAAAATAGAATTTGAACATAAGCTAGCTAGTAATATTAAAGAGGATACCAAAAATTTCTTCAGTTACATAAAGTGTAAAAGAGAGGTGAGAAGAGATATCGGACCGCTGGAAAATAATGCTGGAGAGGTAGTAATGGGGGACAAGGGAATGGCAGATGAACTAAAGTATTTTGCATCAGTCTTCACTATGGAAAACACTACCAGTATGCTGGAAGTTTGGATGTGTCAGGGGGCAGAAGTGTGTGAAGGTGGTATTAATAGGGAAAAGATTCTTGGGAAGCTGAAAGGTCTGAAGGTAGATAAGTCACCTGGGCCAAATGATATACACCTCAGGGTTCTGAAAGAGGTAGCTGAAGAAACTGTGGAGGCATTAGTAATGATCTTTCAAGAATCAATCAATTCTAGATTGGTCCTGGATGACTGGAAAACGGCGAATATCACTCCACTCTTCAAGAAGGGAACAAGGCAGAAGAAAGGAAGTTAGAGGTTAGTTAGTCTGACCTCAGTGGTTGGGAAGGTGTTGGAGTTAACTGCTAAGGATGTGGTTTCGGGGCACTTGGAGGCACATGATAAAATCGGCTATAGTCAGCATGGTTTCCTCAAGGGACAACCTTGCCTGACAAATCTCTTGGAATTCCTTGAAGAAATAACAAGCAAAATAGACAAAGGAAAATCCGTGTAAGTTGTGTACTTGGATTTTCAGAAGACCTTCGACAAGGTGGCTGTTAACAAGCTACGAACCCATGGTATTACAGGAAAGATCCTAGCATGGGTAAAGCATGGGCTGATTGGCAGGAGGGCAAGAATAGGACTAAAGGGAGTCTTTTCTGGTTGGCTGCTGATGACTAGCAGTGTTCCACACGGGTCTGTGTTGGGATCGCTTATTTTTAAATTATATGTAGAAGATTTGGATGACAGAATTGATAGCTTTGTGGCCTAGTAAGCAGGTGATACAAAGATAGGAGACGGGACAGGTAGTTTTGAGGAAATAGAGGCAACAGACTCAGACTGAATTGGAGAATGGGCAAAGAATTGGTAGATGGAATACAGTGTCGGGAAGTATATGGTTATGCACTTTGGTAGAAGAAAATAAAGCTCAGACTATTTTCTAAATGGAGAGAAAATTCAAAAATCTGAGGTGCAAATGGATTCAAGAATCCTCATGCAAGATTCCCTAAAGGTTAATTCGCAGGTTAAGTCAGTGCTGAGGAAGGTAAATGAGATGTTAGTTTTCATTTCAAGAGGACTAGGATATAAACACAAGGATGTAATGCTGAGGTTTTATAAAGCACTGGTGAGACCTCACTTGGAGTACTGTGAGCAGCTTTGGGCCCATTATCGAAGAAAGGATGTGTTCATATTGGAGAGGGAGGAACATGAAAATGATTCTGGCTTGTCACATGGAGCTTGATGGGTCTAGGCCTGTAGTCACTGGAATTCAGAAGAATGAAGGGTGACCTAATCAAAACATATTGAATGTTGAAAAGCCTTGACAGAGTGGATGTGGAGAGGGATGTTCGCTGTGGTGGAGGAGTCTACGACCAGAGGTCACAGCCTCAGAATAGAGGGGTAACCATTTAGAAAAGAAATTAGGAGGAATTTCTTCAGCCAGAGAGTGGTGAATCTGTGGAATTCATTGCCACTGGTGGCTGGGGAGGCCAAGTCATTGGGTATATTTAAGGCAGAGGTTGATAGATTTTTGATTAGTTAGGGTATGAAGGGATATGGGGAGAAGGCAGGAGATTGGGGCTGAGAGGGAAAATAGATCAGCCGTGATGAAATGGTGGAACAGACTCGATGGGCCAAATGGTCTAATTCTGCTCCTATATCTTATGGTGCAACTATAGCTCAATCTCTTATGGTTCAGCAGTTTTCCCAGTTTTTCTGTCTTATTTTTGCAATAGGTATTTGGTTAGGAATTTGCTAGCAGCTGTTAGAGTAACGCTGTTACAGCGTCAATGATCTGGGTTCAATTCCGCTAATGTCTGTAATGTCGCAGTATGTTCTCCTCGCGACTGTGTGGATTTCCTCTGAGTGCTGCGGTTTCCTCCCACGTTCCAAAAGCACCGGGTTAATAGATTTATTGGTCACATGGGTAAAGTTGGGCAGCACAGTCTCGCTAGGCTGGAAGGCCCTGATACTCTTTTGTATCTCTAAATAAAACAATAAATCTGTATGGAATTTGTTTCAGGCTTGCTGTTAATGAAATTCTGTGAAGGTAATAGATGAATAACCAATGAACAAATCCAAGTAATAGAAACATGCAAGGTTGTCTGTTGTACCTATAAGTGGTGTAGCTACCTAGTCAGCTTCCTATAGCAACTCCCGACCTTCCTGGAAACGTTGTTAAATTCTTAAGCTTCAGATTGTGTTTACTTCCTGACGGTGTGTGCTAGTTTAAAAAAATAATTTGCATTTGAAGTGTTCTCCTTTGTCCAGCATACCAAAAGTGAAGGAATGAACCACTTGGTTCCCTTCCTCCTTCTCTGCTATTGGGTTGTATCATGGCTGATCCACTGAATGCCATCCAATTTCCTGCATCTTCCTCCATCATACACTGCAGCTCTGTCATGGGCAGTTGTCTCCCCAGCACTGAGGACATCCCCAAAGGGCAGTGCCTCAGGAAGTCGGCATCCATCATTAAGGACCCTCATCATTCAGGACTGCCCTCTTCTTATTACTACCATCAGGGAGGAGTTACAGGAGCTTGAGGACATACACTCAACAGATAGGACCAGTTTCTTCCCCTTTGCCATCAAATTTCTGAATAGTTCGTGAACCACAATCACTACCTCACTCATTCCACCGAGATGTAACACTGAGCGTCATAGGAAGTCATTTCTGCCTGTGGCCATCAAACTTTATAACTCCTCCCTTGGAGGGTCAAACACCCTGAGCCAATAGGCTGGTCCTGGACTTATTTCCTGGCATAATTTACATATTACTATTTAATTATTTATGGATTATTACTATTTAATTATTTATGGTGCAACTGTAACAAAAACAATTTCCCCAGGGATCAATAAAGTATGACTATGACTATGACTTTTGCTCTCTATTTGCACTAATAATTTACTTTATATATCTCTTATTGCAACTTATAGTTTTTTATATTTTGCTCTGTACTGCAGCCACAAAATAATAAACTTAATGACAAATGTCAGTGACAATAAACCTGACTCTGATTTCTGATTTGTAACCATGATAACTTCTTGATCAGTAATCAATCTTAACTTTGAATACATTCAAGGACACAGTCTCTGCAGTTTAGCGGGACAGGGAATTTCAAAGACTCACAACCCTCTGAGAAAAGAATTTCTGCTCACACTCAGTCTTAAGCAACCAGATCTTTATAAAGGCTTTGCTCTCTGGTCATAGTTTCTCCCATGAGGGGAAACATCCTTTCAGCTTTTGCCCTGTCAATCTTGCTAAGAATCTCATATGTTTCAATAAGATCACTTCTCATTCTTCTGAGCCCCAGTAACTGAGATCCATAACTGTTCAACCTTTCCTCATAGGACAAGCTCTTTATACCTAGGATCATCCTAATGAACGTTCTCAAAACAGCAAGCAATAGTAATATTTCTTTCTTTAAGTAAGGGAACCAAAGTTGGACGTAGTACTCTGGGTGTGGTGTCAACAGTTTCCTCTAAGACTTACTTCCTACTGTACCGATTCTCCTGAAATAAGATCCAAAATTCTTTCAGCATCGCCTATTATCTGCTGTACTTGTATGCTAGTGTTTGATACCTTATGTATACAACCCCCAACCCTATTTTTCCCATTTAATTAATTATCCATTTTATTATTCTTACTTCCAAAATAAACAACCTCATTCCTTTTCACACCACACTTAATTTGTCATCCTGTTGCCCACACATCTAACCTATCAGTAGCTTTCTGTAAACCGCCTTCTCCCTTACTTTTGTAACATCCACATTCTCTTCCCTCCACTAAATCTTAACATATATTGTGCACAGTCTCAGCACTGATTCCTGTGACACTCCAGTGGTCACAAGTTGCAAGCATGGAAATGATCCCCTTATCCCTAATCACCTTCCCGCTGATTAGCAATTCCTCTATCAGGAGAAAGTAATTATAAAGGAAAAAGCATTCACAATATGTTTGCTGCTGGTTGTAGCTTGCATCATTTTCTGGAATGGCAATGCAAATGCACAGGAACGTAAGAAGCTGTAGAGAATAGTGAACTTTGCCCAACATGCCATGGACACATTCCTCCCAATATTGGTCGTATCTCCAGGAGATACTGCCTCAAGAAGGCAAGATCTGTCATCGAAGATCTCCACCATCTATGTTTTCATGGCCTGAAGTTCCACCCCACCCGGTTCAAGAACAGCTACTTGCCTTCAACCATTCGATTCTTGAAACAGCCAGCAAAGCCCCACTCAATACAGTTTAGCTCACCATCAAGAGAAAATCTGCAGATGCTGGAAATCCAAGCAGCACACGCAAAGTGCTGAAGGAACTCAGTAGGCCAGGTATCATCGATGGAAAGGAGTACAATCAACGTTTCAGCCAGAGACCCTTCATCAGGACTGGAGAAAAAAAAGAAATGAGGAATCAGAGTTAGAAGGTAGGGTGGGGAGGGAGAAACACAAGATGATCACTGAAACTGGGAGTAGGCGGGGTGGTGGGAGGTTATAGGGGTGAAGTAAGGATTTGGAAAGTTGATTGGTGAAAGATTCCAGTAATGGCCCCCACTTCACATTCCTCATTCCCATTTTCCTCTCTCACCTTATCTCCTTGCTTGTCCATCACCTCCCTCTGGTGCTCCTTCCCCCTTTTCTTTCTTCCATAGCCTTCTGTCCTCTCCTATTAGATACCTACTTTTCCAGCCCTGTATCTCTCTCACCAAACAACTTCCCAACTCTTCACTTCACCCATTCTCCCCTCCATCCCAGTTTCACCTATCCCCTTGTGAATCTCCCTCCCTTCCCCCACCTTCTAACTCTTTTTTTCTCCAGTCCTGCTGAGGGGTCTCGGTCCCAAACGTTGACTGTACTCATAAGTTTTTCATTGCAACTGTGCATATGATTCCACTTGAACTTTGACTTTCTGTTCTACTCCAGCACAGGGCTGAATGGGTGCAGTGCTACTGAACGAGTTGTAAAAGATCTCTTGGCAGAGTTTTGAAGAAGTCAGGCTGATCATCATGATTATTGCACCATCAACACATCAAGGTACTATATGAATTTAATATGAGTTCAAGGAGCAGTGCCTTAGGAAGGCAGCTTTCTTCATTAAAGATCCCGTCCACCCAAGACATGCACTCTTCACACTGTTGCCGTCGGGAAGGAGGTACAGAAGTCCAAAGACACACTCTTAGCGATTCAGGAACAGCTTCTTCCCCTCTGCCATCCGATTCCTAAATGGACATTGAACCCTTGGACACTACCTCACTACTTGTTTATTTCTGTTATTTTACATTACTTATTTTAACCGAACTATTTAATAGACATTTATATCCTTACTCAGTTTTTTATTATATATTTATTTATCATGTATTTCATTGTACTGCTGCCATAAAATGTACAAAATTCATGACCTATACCGATGATATTGAATCTGATTCTGACATTATTCTAGATGTCGGCAGTTGTATCCTGTCTGATTCTTATTGCACAACAAACAGCACGAGAAAAAGATAATCTGACCATATCATGTTGCCCTTCTTGGGAGCTTTCTGTGTACAATTTGGCTGCAATGTTTGTTACATTAAATATGAGGTAGTACTTCAAAAGTACCACATCAGGTGCAAATTGCCTTGGGCATCAAGAGTCCTGATGTAAATACACTTTTGACCCCAATTTATGTCTGCCTATAATAACCTCTTTAGTTATTTCTTCCTGTTTTAAAAGAATTTTCCTTCTGGACTTCCCAGTGTTTCATGACTGAATGGGTCAAGTATTAATGCAGAGTCTCGAGCTGAAACATCAACAACTCCTTTCAACCTCCAGTCCTTCCCCCACTCCCCAGCCAATGCTGCTCAAACCACAGATATCCTCCAGCAGATTTATGTTGCTCTACATTCCAGCATCTGCTGTCTCTTATTTCTCCAGATATTCTTTTCGCTGACTGCTAGTGCCATTGTGATGTTTCTCACTGGTTTTGGTCCTTCTGCCTCGGGCTACTCTAGCTTTGTGTCACTAATTTCTGTTTGAAATGCAACTCACTTCGGGGTAGAGGGACTTTGCTGAAAAGGAAAGTGTCTACTTGTAGAGTTTGACTTCTCTTCTTTGCCAGAACATTCCGTTTTCCAGGAAAAATCTGCATTCTGAGGAATGAGTCATTCAATCGTGTTTTATTTTCATTTCTGATCCCCAAGGCTCGAAGTGTAAAGTGCTACTGATTTCCTGTTTAAAGTTATTTCTGGTATGTTATGCCAATTTCACCTGGAAATATTCAAAATATTTTATGCTCTCTGATATGAATGAACCAGCAGAATATATAAGTCGAAAACAAAGTACAGTAATATTTTTCATTCAGTAATTTATAGTTCTCAACCAAATTACAGGTACTACAACTTTATTGTTTAAAAACTCCCTTATAAAAATAAACTGAGATGTTTTCTGACTCACGTTAGTGTCTGAGACCATCAGAATTTTAGGTCAAATTCAAGTTTATTGTCATACACACGCAGATTTGAAATAAATACCTTGAAAATTAGTTTTTTTTGCAGCAGAAACACACTACATTGCAAAAACAACCAACTTAAACATAAGTTAAAGTAATCTTAAATTAACTTACACATGGAAATAAAAGTAATGACATCAGTGCAAGCTGATAGAGAGGAAAGGAAATATCAGCACTAGCAGCCAACAGAATTGTAAGTATTCTTTTCCGGGTGTGGTGGATATTTGCTTCTTGTCTTATGTTTGCTAAGCTTGCTATCTAAACACAAAGCAGCTGACACTTGTAAGATCAAAAAAGACTTCCAATTTGTTTAACTTCTAGTCATGAATGGAAGTCAGTACTCAGGTGTAAAATAGAAAGCAGTAATCAGCTTGAAGTTTAAAAAGCACTGTCTATAGAAAAGCTTTGAATATGCTCTGTCTGTAAAGGTAAATGCTAGTTTACTACACCTGCTTCTTTACTGCTGAGAGATGCAGTATAAGACAATGGGCTGTTCACCTTAGGTTGTTTCAGACAAAAGCTGATGCTTAAGTGCTTAGTTCAAGGAGGCTTGCAAAACAGATGGATAATATCATTTAGCATATTAAATAACTGATGTGTACAGTTGGAAAGATACTTGGACTCAGAAAAGTTAGTTTATAGCATTAGGTAGAGGCAACTGAGATCTATGTATGTCTGCAAGAAGCTTTTAGGCCGTTTGTGTTGAAAGAATATCTGAAGAAATGTCATATAGATGTGAATTCACCCAAGTGGGAGATAAAGGGTATAAATGTAAAGAGAAATTCAGCCTTATCAGGAATGGGGTAAGGTACATCAAGAAGCAAAATGAAAGAAATACAGCGTGAATGAGAATTCATTCCTCCAGCTTTTGGTTTCTGTAATGGAGACCTTTATTGTCTGTATCATATCATGTACTTTTAACCTGTGTTTTGGAAATGCTTTGTGAGGGAAGTTGTTTATTAATCGGGAAAAGTTCACCCTTACTAAGATTTAATTTATAACCTGAAAAGAGACTAAATTGTGCTAATAACTCTAAAACAGCAGGGATGGATTTTTGAGGATTAGAAATATATAAAAGTAAGTCATCAGCATAGAGTGATATTTTATGGGACTTTAAGCCCCGAGTTATCCCAGTAATATTTGGAGATTCTCGAATGGCAATTGCAAGAAGTTCTAATGCAATATCAAATAATAAAGGACTAAGAGGACAACCTTGTCGAGTACCTCGAAAAAGAGGGAAAAAAAATGAGCTTAGAGAGTTAGTACGGACCGAAGCCACAGGAGAATGATATAACAGTTTGATCCAGGATATAAATTTCGAGCTAAAATTAAACATTTCAAGCACCTTAAATAAGTAAGGCCATTCTACTCTATCAAAAGCTTTCTCAGCATCTAAAGAGATAACACGCTCAGGAACATTTTGTGAGGGGGTGTAAACAATATTTAACAGAGTGCGAATGTTATAAAAAGAGTAACGACCTTTAATAAAACCCGTTCGGTCTTCCGAAATAATAAAAGGAAGTACTTTTTCTAATCTGTTTGCTAATAACTTAGAAAAAACTTCAGAATCAACATTTAATAAAGATATTGGTCTATAAGATGCCCATTGAGCAGGATCTTTATCCTTCTTTAATATTAGGGAGATTGACGCTCTATTGAAAGATTCGGGAAGTTTACCAAGTTTTAATGAAGCCTCAAAAACCCTACAGAACCAAGGGATTAATGAAGGTGCAAAACATTTATAAAATTCTACGGTAAACCCATCAGGGCCAGGAGCTTTCCCCAAATTCATAGAGGAAATAACATTCTTAATCTCATCAGTGGTAATGGGAGTATCTAACATAGAAGACATATCCTGTGAACTTTCCATTTAAATTGATTAATAACTATTTTTCATATCTTGGGATTAAAATTACTTGTAAATACAAAGATTTATTTAAGATTAACTTTTTACCCTTAATTGACCATATTACTCAACTTTCATCTAACTGGTTTCCTTTATATTTAACTTTGATTGGTCGTATTAATGCAGTTAAGATGTTTTTTTTGCCAAAATTTCTATATATATTTCAGGCATTACCAATCTTTGTTCCAAAATCTTTTTTTTGATAAAGTTGACTCAAAAATTTCTTCATTTATTTGGCAAAATAAAAACCCGAGACTGGGTAAAATACATTTACAGAAACCTAAGAGAGATGGAGGTTTAGCATTACCCAACTTTAGATTTTATTATTGGGCAATTAATATTCGACATATGAAATTTTGGTTACTTGACCAGGATATACTATCCATTCCTAAATGGGTAGCATTGGAATTACAATCTGTTCAGGGCTATACACTTGGCTCTATTTTAGGTTCTTCTCTTCCTTTTGATTTGAAACGCCTCAAACAGATATCTAACCCGATAGTTAAATATACCTTACGTATTTGGTTTCAATTCAGAAAATTTTTTGATCTTAACCAATTTGGGCTAGCGATTCCTATTTTAGGTAACATATTTTTCCTCCCTCTTTTACGGATCGTGCTTTTCAAATTTGTAAGACTAAGGGTATTTCACGGTTTTTGGATTTATTTTTAGATGGTTCCCTTATGTCTTTTGAACAATTATCTAATAAATATAATTTATCAAGAATACATTTTTTCAGATATCTACAAGTTAGAAATTTCCTAAGTACTATACTTTCTTCTTTTCCAATGCTTCCTCCTACATACATTTTAGATACTATAATTAACCTTAATCCATGTCAGAAAGGTGCATCGGCTATGATTTATAATATTATTATGAAACTTAGGAAAGCTCCATTTGATAAGATTAGGGTAGATTGGGAACAGGAATTGGGTTCTATCATTTCCGTGGATGACTGGGGGCAGATTTTACTTCCTCTATCTGTGCTAAACATTCCCTAATTCAATTTAAAGTTGTTCATAGAGCACATATGTCCAAAGATAAATTAGCTCGCTTTTATTCTCATATTAATCCTTTTTGTGATAGATGTCCGGGGCAGATAGCCTCTTTAACTCATATGTTTTGGTCTTGTCCTACTCTGGAAACTTTTTGGAGAGACATTTTTAATATTATCTCCAAGGTATTGAATATAGATATCTCTCCTCACCCTATTACTGCTATCTTTGGACTATCTAAAATTTCCAGTAATCTTTCTCCTTCAGCCTGTAGAATGATTGCATTTCTTACTTTAATGGCGAAAAGATATATCTTACAACATTGGAAAGAGCTTAATGCTCCAACTACCTTTTTTTGGTTTTCTCAGACGATATTATGCTTGAATTTGGAGAAAATTAGAAGCAATCTTTATGATTCCTCACTCAAATTTGAACAGACCTGGAGATCTTTTATTCAATATTTTCATTTAATGTAATTTTTTTCTCCTCTTTTTTTGTTCCATATTTATATACCCTTCTTGTTTTTTTTACTGCTTTTAATGGAGGTCGGGATTCAGGACGTGATTTTAAGTTTTTTAACTCTGCTTGGTTCCAAGTTAGCCCATTGCTTCGCTTTGCTTTTAGTTAGTTGCACGGTGTTTTTTTTTGGGGGGGGGGTGTTCCTTTTCTCTATTGATATATATATATAAAAATTAGTATACTATTATGTTACCTTAGTATGTTATGTTTAAATTACATTGTTTGTATCATTTTTTTTGTACTAATATCTCCTGTAATTTTATTATATTCTGATAGTGTATTAGTGCCTATATGGCTTACCTTTTTGTATACTTATTCAATAAAAAGATTTAAAAAGAAAAGAAAGAAAGGAAATGCTTTGTGTTTTGAAAATGGTTTATATGTACAATAAGTCCTTTTTTGTGTTTTAGAAATGGTTGTAATTTGGAATTTTTTTTAAAACCATAATCCTCTTTTAGTTTTAAACATGCTTTAAGAATGTTTAGATTTGAATGTGTGTGGCATATTAGATTTTGTAAAACAATGAATGAATGTCTGTCAGATCAAATGGCAATTTAATCCTTTCAGAACCCTTAGATGTGAGGTCTGCAGGTCTGTAGAGTAAACAATGGTAACCATTAAATTGCGAATGTCTTTCAAAGTGGTTTGTCTGGATTTGGGCTGATCAGTTATATTTAAGCACTAATATGCATTGTAAGCTAAAGGAATATAAAGAGTGACCATTAAAGTGTCTAATTAATTTATGAGAGTACACTAAATGCTGTGTTAATGGACTCAAGATATGTTGTTTGGTGTAAGCAGGCTGAGTTAATGTAAGATCAAAGAGTTTGTCTGTCTCGTGGTTGCTCTGTGCTTGTGGAACTTGTATAAATTAAAGACTTTTTCATTCATTCTTTGAACTTCCCCCGGCAGCTTCAAAAACCAAGTGGTGAAAGAATTGTGAGCCTGGAAATCCTTGTAACTTGCCATGTAGTATACCGATTCAAGATGAAAGCACATTAATTATCAAAGAATGTATAAAGTCTACAACCTTGAGATTTGCTTGCTCACAGGCAGCCACAAAGCAAGGAACCCAAAAGAAAAAAATGAGTAAAAATAAAAATAAAAGACCAACATTCAATGTGGAAGAGAAAGAAAAAGAAGAACAAGTCATGCAAACAATTGAAACGAACAACAGCATTTTGAACCAAAGGTGAGTCCTTAGATCCGAACCCTGGAGCGGCCTGGACTAGGCCCAAAGCCTCACTTATCAGTTCATCATATCAGTGGGCACGGAGCACAGCAGTTGGGCCAGTCTTCATAGACTCAGGGCCATGGAGATGACCATCACAGAGAACGAGCGAAATCAGCTCTCGTCCTGACTGACTTTTCAGTCTACCTGGGCCGGCATTTAAATTGAGCCAACAACTAAAAATACAGCAAAAAGGCTCTGCACCCTGGAGAAAAGAGTGAACATCGCAGAGAATGAGTGAAGTCAGCTCTCGCCTCCGATCTGGGCTGATATTTAAATTGTCTAAACAGTGCATTGTACCTCACACCAAGACCAAGACACTGCTGCTACGAAGGGCCCCAAGCCTAGACCATGCTGTCCAGCGATTTACTCCAGACCCAGATTTCGTCGCCCAGCCGAAAGCCGTTCTCAAGCTTTTAAAATCAGCTCAGTGCCCAGAGCAGTCAAACCTTGCACCTGGGCCAGTTGTATGAGCATCGAAATTGAATCTCCTCTGTCTGGGCCCCGACTTCTCCTTACGGTACCCAGAGTGATTCAACCTCACATCTGGGTCAGCTGTACGGGTATTGGAACTCCATCTGTATCAATTCATCCCCCGAACTCGCCTTGCCATCACTCGTCCCTTCACTGCTTGCGGTGATAATTATTTACCTCAGTAATGACGTTTTAGTGATGTTTTTAGTCGGATTTCTTAGCTTTTTGACTACCAGGCAGCTGACACGCACCTCCGCTGGTGCCACTTTAATGGGATTGTGTGATTCATTTGTGCCTATAATAAATTAGGCTGAAGTTACTTTGTTGTGTTTGTACACTTATTACCACATCTCAGGACCCTTGAATTGTTGGGTCTGATTAATTCAGCCCATTACAATGTTACAGCTAGAGTTCACCCATCATCTTTTAGCTATTCTCCTTCCCCTCACCCCCTGCCTTTTTATTCTGGCATCTTCCCCCTTACTTTCCAGTCCTGAAGAAGGTGTTGGCTTGAATCACTAACGGTTTATCTCCTTTCCATAGATGCCTCCTGACTTGCTGACTTTCTTCAGCATTTTGTGTGCATTGCTTTTCATTAGAGACACCCCCACTCTATCCGTCACCTACACCTTGACTCAGATGGAGAAAAAACCCATAAAAATTGTGGAATCTCTGAATAGGTTCTTCAGAGAAAACTTGTGAATTAGAGTCTTGAATTGGAAATGAAGGAAAATAGAAATCATACAAAATAAATTCAATTCCTTTGAAGCACATCATCCTGAAAGAACTAGAATTTTAAATAGGCCAGTTCTGAAAAGGAATTTATAGAGATAAGGCAAAAGATTTTGAGTTGTCCATAAGACCACAAGATGTAGGAGCAGAAATAGGCCATTCGGCCCATTGAGTCTGCTCTGCCATTCAGTCGTGGGCCGGTCCAATTCTTCCAGTCATCCCCACTCCCCCGCCTTCTCCCCATACCCTTTGATGCCCTGGCTAATCAAGAACCTATCTATCTTTGCCTTAAATGCACCCAAAGACTTGGCCTCCACAGCCGCTCGTGGCAACAAATTCCACAGATCTACCGCCCTCTGACTAAAGTAATTTCTCTGCATCTTTGTTCTAAGTGGACGTCTTTCAATCCTGAATTTGTGCCCTCTTGTCCTAGAGTCCCCTACCATGGGAAATAACTTTGCCATATCTAATCTGTTCAGGCCTTTTAACATTTGGAATGTTTCTATGAGATCCCCCCTCATTTTCCTGAACTCAAGGGAATACAGCCCAAGAGCTGCCAAACATTCCTCATACCCTTTCATTCCTGGAATCATTCTCGTGAATCTTCTCTGAACCCTCTCCAATGTTTCACTAGTGCCTTGTAGAGCCTCAACATCACAGCCCTGCTCTTATATTCTATACCTCTAGAAATGAATACCAACATTGCATTTGCCTTCTTCACCATGGACTCAACCTGGAAGTTAACTTTTAGGATCTCCTGCACAAGGACTCCCAGGTCCCTTTGTATCTCTGCATTTTGAATTCTTTCTCCATCTAAATAATAGTCTGCCCGTTTATTTCTTCCACCAAAGTACATGACCATACGCTCTCCAATTTGCCATCTTGTACTAGTTCTGATAATGTGCTTATAATGTTGTGTTTTATTCGTCTTTCAGATGGTGACCCTATTGGTGACATTTTCTTCTTTTGCTTCATATGAAAGATCTGACAGATTTTTTGTTTTAATTGATTTTATCTAAAATGCTTCCAATGTAATTAGCATTTCCTGTTATTAGAGGACTGCATTACCAAAAAGGGGTCAGTTTAATTTAAGAACAGATATTTAATAGATCATAAACACAAGAGATTCTGCAGATGCTGGAAATCCAAAGCAACCACACAAAATGCTGGAGGGACTTAACAGGTCAGCCAGCATCTATGGAGAGGAAGCAGCTGACTTTTCACGCTGAGGACTGGAAAGGAAAGGGGAAGAACCCTGAATAAGGGGGTAGAGGGAGAGGAAAGAATACAAGCTGGAAAATTTTAGGTGAAATATTTAGTAAGTGTATAGATTCGATGGTGTCTCAATGAAATAAAATATTTTGCATGTTTCACAAATCAGGTCCTGTGTCGCAATTCCTGTCTCAATTTCCAAAAACTACTGATCCTGAGTGTGATGATATTTGAGTACTTTGGTGATACTTTGATAGATTTTTATATTTGCATCTATAATTATATGACCCTTAATCAAAATGCTTGCCAGTTATCCGTTCAAAACACAATGTGATGTGGGAACTAATCTTAAAGTAACAATAGCTGTTTTGAGGGCTAGGAGTGGAAACACAAAGCAGTGAGGTTGTGCAAATGTACAAGCTCCTGAAAGACAGCAGTGGGAATTGAAATCCGATCTCGCAGCTGGCGATGGTCTAACCGCTATGCTAACGTGCCGCCCACAGCCTATTGTGCAGAATTAATGAAAACTAATGACTTAGCCATTTCCTGTCTTCACTTTATTCAGTCTCTTCTGCTGTCTTGGATTTCTACCTTCTATATACAAACAACACATCCTTGTCCATCTAAAAACTCCTTTGGGAAATAATTGACTGATGTTAAGGCACTAAATCCATTATACAAATGGCTAATTATGTGCCTGTATCATTAAACCATTTTAAATCACAATTGAACTAGATGAGTTGCCATAGATAATTGTTACATAAAAACAGGAAGAACTTGACATACTCAGCAGATCAGGCAGCATCTGTGAAGAGAGAGACAGATTCAGACCCTTTCATTACAACTTCCAAACATTTTCCATTTTTATTTCTGATTTTCAGATCCTGATTTGATTTTTTTTTGATTTTCAACGATTGTTACATAACCTTTGTTTATGAAAGTTTGTGTGGGCATTGCAAAGAGTATTTATTATACAAGCTGACAATTATCCTCTTGTTGGATGAATGTGGGAGGGGACCTTGTTCACAGCCAATGTTTCCCAGCAACCACATTGCAGCCAATGAAGAGGAGACCTGAAGTAACCAAACCCATGACAACACGTTCAATGCCAATGAAGAACATATAATTTTAGATACTGTAAAGTAGCATAGATGCAGAAAAGAACAGAAATACTGAAGTCACGCAGATGCAGAAATTATAATAAGGTATAGCAGGCCAGTCCACTTTTGTACAGGGAGAAAACAGATTAATGCTTCAGTCATTGAGCTAGGGTTTTGTGAGAATTTAGGGAAAGGCAAGTCACACTGTTAAACATGAACATGGTACTCGGAAGAAAAACAATCAAATATACATTGCAGCAATTATTGAGACTACTGAAAGAAAACTGGAATCACTAAATCTTTTCCATAAGCCAATGTTCAATAAGAGCAAAAGGGAAAATGAACTCAAGCATGTTGGTAATCTGTAATAAAGCAAGAAATATTTCAAGTTCAAAGTACGTGTATGTCAACATATATAACTCTGAGATTCATTTTCGTTGGGGCAATCACAATAGAATCAGTGTAAGACTGCACCCATCAGGACGGACATCAACTAATGTGAAATTAAAATGCAAATATGAAAAAAAGAGAAAACAAAAGAAAGAATAATGTTAATAATATAAGCAATTGCGGCGGCTCGCCCACGCGGCAAGCGAACCAGCTCCAGCAGTCGCGGGCGAGTCCGCAGCCAGCTGCAACCGAGAGGTCTCTGAGTGCTGGGCAGACCTCGGCCCGGAAGCCGACGTCACTTCCGCCCTGCAAGGAGCAGGGGATGCTGGGAGCGGGTACTTAAGCACACGCGGATTGAAACAGTAAACAGTTCAACCAGACCCTGCTCGACTCAGTGTGTTACATAGAAACATAGAAAATAGGTGCAGGAGTAGGCCATTCAGCCCTTCGAGCCTGCATCGTCATTCAGTATGATCATGGCTGATCATCCAACTCAGAACCCTGTACCTGCCTTCTCTCCATACCCCCTGATCCCTTTAGCCACAAGGGCCATATCTAACTCCCTCTTAAATATAGCCAATGAACTGGCATCAACTGTTTCCTGTGGCAGAGAATTCTTTCATCTCGGTCCTAAAAGGCTTCCCCTTTATCCTTAAACTGTGACCCCTCGTTCTGGACTTTCTCAACATCGGGAACAATCTTCCTGCATCTAGCCTGTCCAATCCCTTTAGGATTTTATACATTTCAATAAGATCCCCCCTCAATCTTCTAAATTCCAGCGAGTATAAGCCTAGTCGATCCAGTTTTTCATCATATGAAAGTCTTGCCATCCCAGGAATCAATCTGGTGAACCTTCTTTGTACTCCCTCTATGACAAGAATGTCTTTCCTCAGATTAGGGGACCAAAACTGCACACAATACTCCAGGTGTGGTCTCACCAAGGCCTTGTACAACTGCAGTAGTACCTCCCTGCTCCTGTACTCCTATCCTCTTGCTATGAATGCGAGTGTTGCTTTCACTTGTTGCGTATCAGCACGACCACACAATAAATATTAAGAACATAAGATGAAGAGTCTTATAGGAATGTGTGGGCATCTCATTGAAACCTACTGAATATTGAAAGATCTAGATAGGGTGGATGTGGAGAGGATGTTTCCTATGGTGGGGTTACCCAGAACTAGAGGACACAGCCTCAAAATTGAGGAGCAACCTTTTAGAACAGAGGTAAGGAGGAATTTTGTAAGCCAGAGAGTAGTGAATACTCTGCCATAGACTGCGGTGGAAGCCATGTCCATGGGTATATTTAAGATGGAAGTTGATAGTTTCAGGACATCAAAGGATATGGCAAGAAGGCAGGTGTCTGGGGTTGAGTGGGATCCAGGATCAGCCATGATGGAATGGCGGGGCAGGCTCAATGGAATGAATGGCCTAATTCTGCTCCTATGTCTTATGGTCTTATGGTCCAAATTGAGTCCATTTCAGTGGGAGCAGTTCAGTGATGGGGCGAGTGAAGTTGAGTGAAGTTATCCCTCTGGTTCAAGAGCCTGATGGTTGATGGGTAATAATTGTCATGTACCCGGTGGTGCAAGTGTGCGTTCCTGAGGCTCCTGTACCTTCCTCTGGATGGCAGCAGTGAGAACAGAGCGTGGCCTGGATGGTAGGGGCCCTTTTATGATGGATGCTTCTTTCCTGCAACAGCACTCCATTTAGTGGTGCTCAATAGTGGGGAGGGCTTTATCTGTGATGGAGTGCTTTGTATCCATTACTTTTTGTAGGCTTTTTTGTACAAAGGCATTGGTGTTTCCATCCCAGCTCATGATGCAACCAGTCAATACACTCTCCACCACACATCTATAGAAGTTTTTCAAAGTTTTAGAAAACATGCTGAATCTTCTCAAACCTTGAAGAAAGTAGAACCATGCTTTTTTCGTTATTGTTCTTACATGCTAGACCCAAGACATGAAAGATAACACCAAGGAATTTAAAGTTATTAGGGTCTGATTACAAACTGAAGGAAGAAATACCATATCAGTCTACTTACTAATAGACTGTTCAGCAAAACTGAAAGCAGGGTGGTTGCTAATAGTGAGTAAAAGGAGACTCCATCATCAGGTTGGCATTTTTCTTGTTTGCCCAAGTCGGTATATAGAAGCAATGCTATACCCATATGGATAGCTGTCTAACTGCACTATCATTTAAGCCTGGCTACTGCTTTGCATTAAATGACTTAGATTGATTTTATGTGCATAATTCGAATGCAATTATCTCCCATTTACTGCATTCTTTTCAAGCCAAACTGCTTTTATTGGGACAAGTCTGTCATAAATTGTGCTTTCTTTGTTCTTTAACTGGGCTTTGTTTACTGAAATTGACATAGTTGACTGCGCAAGTGCTGTACAAATGGCTTGTTTGCTGTTATACCAGGGATATTCTCTGCTCTGTCTCCCAAGTTATTGGCTGATATGTTGTTAGCAACAGACAGGCTGTTTTTTTCAATACAACTGTTTACTTTGAACAGGGAGAAGTATCTACCCAGTAATTCCTTTCTGCTCAGCCGTGCTCACCTTGTAATAACTTCTTGTAATTGAGAAGAATTTGCTTCCACTCTGAATTTATGAACCTAACTTAGTGAAGGATGTCCTGGTGTCCTGTCTGAAACTTGTTGATCTCCCAGAACATCTCGATTTCCATAGAGCAGAGGTGGCGAGCTTTTTGAGAGTGTGCACCCAAATATTGACAATCTTCTAAAGATGTTTCTTGCAAGCCACAGTAATATTGAGCAACACACACAAAAAATGCTGGTGAACGCAACAGGCCAGGCAGCATCTATAGGAGGAGGTACAGTCGACGTTTCGGGCCGGGACCCTTCGTCAGGAATAACTGAAAGAAGAGATAGTAGGAGATTTGAAAGTAGGAGGGGGAAGGGAGATCTGAAATGATAGGAGCTGGAAAGTTGAAAGTTGATCCCCTCCTTCTCCCCGTCCCATGATCCTCTCCCTTCTCCAGTCTGGTATCCCTTTTGCCAATCAACTTTCCAGCTCTTGGCTCCAGCCCTCCCCCTCCTGTCTTCTCCTATCATTTTGGATCTCCCCCTCCCCCTCCTACTTTCAAATCTCTTATTATCTCTTCTTTCAGTTAGTCCCGACAAAGGGTCCTGGCCCGAAACGTCGACTGTACCTCTTCCTATAGATGCTGCCTGGCCTGCTGCGTTCCACCAGCATTTTTGTGTGTGTTGTTTGAATTTCCAGCATCTGCAGATTTCCTCGAGTCTGCATAATATTGAGCAGGAATTATCATTGATTAAGGAATTAGATACAATATTTATGGGGTTTTAAAGGAAAAGGGAAGAGTCCCAGTGCTTTCATACATGTATATATTGTTTTACTATTAATGAAGTATAACAGAGACAGATTGAAATAAATTAAGCATTTTGGAAAAACTGTTCAAAAATCATTAACGGTAATCTTTTAAAAAGACAATTGAAAAACAATATTTTAGTAAATGGTATTGTTCTTGTAACCAATTTACTATCCAAACACTGATGTGTACACCAAGTCGGGAAGGATTTCAAAGTATATCATCCAGCATCACTTGTTCTCACCAAGCTGGCGTGAGATGTTTTCTGTGGAAGTATATCACTGCTCTCGGGTCATAAAAATATCACTGATTAATTTGGCAGCAAAAGTAATCATTATGTATCTTTTTTATTTTGGATGGGATGTAAGGAATCGAAAAGCAACACCATCTACAGCATGCCAAAAACATTTTTACATGTGCCATATTGGGCATGTGTGCCAGGGGTTTGCCACCCCTGCATATGAGGCGGACTAGTACATAGTTTGCAGGAGTTCTTGCAGAGAGATGCTAATGTAGATGATTAAGTGTAACTATTGGCACTAGTTTATTATTGTCACATGTACCAAGGTACAGTGAACAGCTTGTCTTGCATGCTGTTTATACTGACCAAATCATTACACAGTGCATTGAACGAGAATAAGGTAAAATAAAATACAGAATAAAGTGTAAAAGCCACCAAAAAAGTACAGTGCAGGTAAACCATAAAGTGCAAGATCATAACAAGGTAGATACAGAGCCCAAGAGTCAATCTTATTGTTGGTATTGGGACTACTTCTTTTTATGCTGTACATCAATGATTTAGATGATGGAATTGACAATAGACAATAGGTGCAGAAGTAGGCCATTCGGCCCTTTGAGCCTGCACCACCATTCTGAGATCATGGCTGATCATCTACTACCAATACCCGGTTCCTGCCTTGTCCCCATAACCCTTGATTCCCCTATCCATAAGATACCTATCTTAAGTAACCCCATCTGTTACTTATTTTTATACACCCCATCTGTTACTTATTTTTATACACACATTCTTTCTCTCACTCTCCTTTTTCTTCCTCTGTCCCTCTGAATATACCTCTTGCCCATCCTCTGGGTTCCCCCCCGCCCTTGTCTTTCTTCCCGGACCTCCTGTCCCATGATCCTCTGGTATTCCTTTTGCCAATCACCTGTCCAGCTCTTACTCCATCCCTCCCCCTCCTGTCTTCTCCTATCATTTTGGATCTCCCCCTCCCCCTCCAACTTTCAAATCTCTTACTCACTCTTCCTTCAGTTAGTCCTGACGAAGGGTCTTGGCCTGAAACGTCGACTGCACCTCTTCCAAGAGATGCTGCCTGGCCTGCTGCGTTCACCAGCAACTTTTATGTGTGTTGCTTGAATTTCCAGCATCTGCAGAATTCCTGTTGTTTGCGTTTTTAGATACCTATCTAGCTCCTTCTTGAAAGCATCCAGAGAATTGGCCTCCACTGCCTTCTGAGGCAGCACGTTCCACACCTCTACAACTCTCTGGGAGAAGAAGTTCCTCCTCAACTCTGTCCTAAATGACCTACCCCTTATTCTTAAACCATGCCCTCTGGTACTGGACTCTCCCAGCATCTGGAACATATTTCCTGCCTCTATCTTGTCCAATCCCTTAATAATCTTATATGTCTTAATCAGATCCCCCCTCAATCTCCTTAATTCCAGCGTGTACAAGCCCAGTCTCTCTAATTGATGGCTTTGTTGCCAAGTTTGCAGATGATACAAAGATTGATGGAAGGGCAGGTACTGTGTGTGGAAACAGGTAGCCTGCAGAAGGACTTAAGACAGATTAGGAAAATGAGCAAGAGAGAGGTAAATGAAATACAATGTTGGAAAATGCATCGTCATGCACATTTGTAGTAGAAATAAATGTGGGGATTATTTTCTAAATGGAGAGAAGATCCAAACATCTGAGATGCAAAGGAAAACATTGAAACATAGAAACATAGAAAACCCACAGCACAATACAGGCCCTTCGGCCCACAAAGCTGTGCCAAACATGGTCCTTACCTTAGAACTACCTAGGCTTACCCACAGCCCTCTATCTTTCTAAGCTCCATGTATCCATCCAGAAGTCTTTTAAAAGACCCTATCGTTTCCGCCTCCACCACCGCCGCTGGCAGCCCATTCCACGCACTCACCACTCTCTGTGTAAAAAACTTACCCCTGACATCTCCTCTGTACCTACTTCCAAGCACCTTCAAAATATGCTCTCTCCCGCTAGCCATTTCAGCCCTGGGAAAAAGCCTCTGACTATCCACACGATCAATGCCTCTCATCATCCTGTACACCTCTATCAGGTCGCCTCTCATCCTCCATCGCTCCAAGGAGAAAAAGCCAAGTTCACTCAACCTATTCTCATAAGGCACGCTCCCCAATCCAGGCAACATCCTTGTAGATCTCCTCTGCACCCTTTCTATGGTTTCCACATCCTTCCTGTAGTCAGGTGACCAGAATTGAGCACAGTACTTCAAGTGGGGTCTGACCAGGGTCCTATATAGCTGCAACATTACCTCTTGGCTCTTAAACTCAATCCCACGATTGATGAAGGCCAATGCACCTTATGCCTTCTTAACCACAGAGCCAACCTCTGTGTCATCAGCAAATTTACTAACCCATCCCTCCACTTTCTCATCCAGGTCATTTATAAAAATCACAAAGAGTAGGGGTCCCAGAACAGATCGCTGAGGCACACCACTGGTCACCAACCTCCATGCAGAATGTGACCCGTCTACAACCACTCTTTGCCTTCTGTGGGCAAGCCAATTCTGGATCCACAAAGCAATGTCCCCTTGGATTCCATGCCTCCTTATTTTCTCAATAAGCCTTGCATGGGGTACCTTATCAAATGCCTTGCTGAAATCCATATACACTACATGTACTACTCTTCCCTCATCAATGTGTTTAGTCACATCCTCAAAAAATCCAATCAGGCTCATAAGACACGACCTGCCTTTGACAAAGCCATGCTGACTATTCCTAATCATATTATGCCTCTCCAAATGTTCATAAATCCTGCCTCTCAGGATCTTCTCCATCAACTTACCAACGTCTGAAGTAAGACTCACTGGTCTATAATTTCCTGGGCTATCCCTACTCCCTTTCTTGAATAAGGGAACAACATCTGCTACTCTCCAATCCTCTGGAACCTCTCCCGTCCTCATTGATGATGCAAAGATCATCGCCAAAGGCTCAGCAATCTCCTCCCTCTCTTCCCATAGTAGCCTGGGGTACATCCCATCCGGTCCCAGTGACTTATCCAACTTGATGCTTTCCAAAAGCTCCAGCACATCCTCTTCCTTAATATCTACATGCTCAAGCTTTTCAGTCTGCTGCAAGTAATCCCTACAATCGCCAAGATCCTTTTCCGTAGTGAATACTGAAGCAATGTATCGATTAAGTACCTCTGCCATCACCTCCGGTTCCGTACACACTTTTCCACTGTCACACTTGATTGGTCCTATTCTCTCACGTCTTATCCTCTTGCTCTTCACATACTTATAGAATGCCTTGGGGTTTTTCTTAATCCTGTCCTCCAAGGCCTTCTCATGGCCCCTTCTGGCTCTCCTAATTTCATTCTTAAGCTCCTTCCTGCTAGCCTTAATCTTCTAGATCTCTATCATTACCTAGTTTTTTGAACCTTTCGTAAGCTCTTCTTTTCTTCTTGACTAGTTTTACAACAGCCTTTGTACACCATGGTTCCTGTACCCTACCATTCTTTCCGATTAATTGGAACGTATCTACGCAGAACTCCATGCAAACATCCCCTGAACATTTGCCACATTTCTTCCGTACATTTCCCTGAGAACATCTGTTCCCAATTTATGCTTCCAAGTTCCTGCCTGATAGCTTCATCTTTCCTCTTACTCCAATTAAGCACTTTCCTAACTTGTCTGGTCAATGCCTTTAGAATTGTGATCACTATCTTCAAAATGCTCTCCCACTGAGAGATCTGACACCAGGTTCTTTTCCCAATACCAGATCAAATACAGCCTCTCCTCTTGTAGGCTTATCTACATATTGTGTCAGGAAAATCTTCCTGAACACACCTAACAAACTCCACCCCATCTAAACCCCTCACTCTAGGGAGATGCCAATTCGTATTTGAAAATTAAAATCTCCCACCACAACAACCCTGTTATTATTACTCCTTTCCAGAATCTGTCTCCCTATCTGCTCCTCAATGTCTCTGTTACTATTGGGTAGTCTATAAAAAACACCCAGTAGAGTTATTGACCCCCTTTCTATTCCTAACTTCCACCCACAGAGACTCCGTAGACAACCCCTCCATGATGTCCTCCTTTTCTGCAGCCATGACACTATCTCTGATCAACAGTGCCATGCCCCCACCTCTTTTGCCTCCCTCCCTGTCCTTTCTGAAATATATGAAGCCTGGCACTTGAAGTTACCCATTCCTGCCCCTACACCACCCAAGTCTCTGCAGTGGCCACAACATCAAAACAGACACATCTCAAACCATCAGTCTGAGTGCATCCCTTCTCTATCACCTGCCTATCCTCCATTTCGCACTGCCTCCAAGCGTTCTCTATTTGTGAGCCAACCTCCCTTTCCTCTGTCACTTCAATTTGGTTCCCACCGCCCAGAATTCTAGTTTAAACTCTCCCCAATAGCCTTTGCAAACCTCCCTGCCAGGATATTGGCCCCCCTCAGATTCAAGTGCAACACATCCTTTTTGTACAGGTCACACCTGCCCCAGAAGAGGTCCCAATGATCCAGAATTCTGAATCCCTGCCCCCTGCTCCAATCCTTCAGCCACACATTTATCCTCCACCTCATTCTATTCCTGTTTTTACTGTCATGTGGCACAGGCAGTAATCCCAAGATTACTACCTTTGCGGTCCTGTGTCTCAACTTCCTTCCTAACTCCCTGTAGTCTGCTTTCAGGATCTCTTCCCTTTTCCTACCTATGTCATTGGTACCAAAATGTACCACGACCTCTGGCTGTTCTCCTTCCCACTTCAAGATATCGTGGATGCGATCAGAAACATCCCGGACCCTGGCACCTAGGAGGCAAACTACCATCCATGTTTCTTTCCTGCGTCCACAGAATCACCTGTCTGAACCCCTAACTGAGTCCCCTATCACTGCTGCCATTCCCTTCCTTTCCCTACCCATCTGAGCCACAGGGCCAGACTCTGTGCCAGAGGCGCGGCCACTGTTGCTTCCCCCAGGTAGGCCATCTCCCCCAACAGTGCTCAGACAGGAGTATTTATTGTTAAGGGGGACAGCCACTGGGGTACTCTCTAGCATCTACTTCTTGTCCTTCCCTCTCCTGACTGTTACCCACGTATCTGTCTCCCCAGGCCCCGGAGTGACTACCTGCCTATAGTTCCTCTCTATCACCTCCTCACTCTCCCTGACCGGACGAAGGTCATCGAGCTGCATCTCCACTTGGGAGTCTTTGTGCAGAACACTTTAAAGGTTAACGTGCCGTTAGAGTCGGTGGTGAGGAAGGCAAATGCAATGTTAGCATTCATTTCAACCTGAGGAAGGTTGGTGTTGGTGAGCATTTTTGACGTCAGTGGGGTTGAATCAGGATTGGTGATGTTCTCACTTGGGAACTCTAAAGTTTTGTTCAAGATCTTTTGTTTTGTTGATATTTAGGAAAAGGTTGTTGCCATGACATTATGTCACCAAGCTCTCTATTTCCCTCTTCGTTATTTGAGATGCAGCCCACTGCTGTATGGCAGAGAACACTGACTTTAGTTGGCTTATTGTTCCTGTAAGTTTGCAGGATTTTGTTGGGACAGCATTGGTGACAGCTTCCCAGTGCCTTACCTTTTGTAAGCAGTCTAGATCTCAGAAGCACACAGAAAGGCAGAGATCTCTGCTGCAGAAAAGAACACTTGTGCTAGGTCCAAGGTCTTGATCGGTGGATTGCATCTTGTCTCTTTAAAGTCACTGGTATATTATGCATAGCTTTATGATCTAAATGCATTTTAGGTAATAAATGTTATCTGAAAAATGCTTTTAATTTTAAGAAGTTAATTTAGATTTGATTACTCAGTAAATTGTCATTTGATCCTTAGAGGGCACCTGAAATTAATTGCTTGCATTAAGACAATTTATCAAAGCCTGGAATCTTGTGACTAACATTAAACAAATCAAATTGAAGGGTGAAGTGAAGGTTTGTGAGCTGTGGATAGGATCGTAGTAAGCTGCAGAGAGTTGTAAATTAGTCTGCTCTGTCCTGGGTACTAGCCTCCATAGTATCCAAAACATCTTCAAGGAGTGGCCTCAGAAAAATGGCTTCCATCACCAAGGTCCCCTGTCACCCAGGACATGCCCTGTTTTCATTGCTACCATCGGGAAGGAGGTACAGGAGCGAGCCTGAAGGCACACTCTCGATGATTCAGGAACACCTTCTTCTCCTCTGCCATCCGGTTTCTAAATGGAGGTTGAACCCATAAACACTACCTCACTACTTCTTTAAAAAATTCTGTTTTTTACACTACTTATTTTAATTTAACTACTCACGTTTACATACATATTTTACTGTCGTTCAGTTTTTTTTCTATACTTACTATTTATTGCATTGTGCTGCTGCCACAAAGTTATCAAATTTCACATGTGCCGGAGGTATTAAACCTGATTCATCTTAGTTCAGTCCTTGTTAAAATGATGAAAGTCATTTGGGTGGTGCACCTTGCCCAAGGGTGACGTGCAGGCTAGCAGCAGGAAGGAGCGATTTACACTTCCTTTGGTGGCGACTTTGTTTTCTTTGTTTTGTATCTCCGCCCTGCCACTCACTTCAGGTGTTAAGGAAACCAAAAGTACAGGAAAGTGATGCTGAGGTAGACGGCCAGCCACATACTCAACAAATGGTGGAGCAGGTTAGAAGAATCAGGAGGCTGCCACCTGCTGCTACATCTTCAGTTCTTACCTGTTCAATATTTAATTACCAGATATCTAGCTCAACATTGCATGATAACATATTACAATTAGACCTACAGCCATCATTACATCAGTTTATAAAAATAACTCAGTTCATAGTAGTTAAGGATTTTATTTCATAAATGAGTGAAATACCTCTTGCTTGAATGCTTGGAGAAAATGCAGGTCAAATAACTAACGTGAGAGGAGTCAGAAATTCAGAAGTACTTTGTCGTGAGGAGGCCACACTTTGGTTGGGGGAATAACATACTATATTCCATTTGGAATGGCATGAACATCGATTTCTCAAATTTCTGGTAATGCCACCCCCTCCTTCACCATTTCCCATCCCCATTTCCCTCTCTCACCTTATCTCCTTGCCCGCCCATCGTCCCCCTCTGGTGCTCCTTCCCCCTTTTCTTTCTTCCATGGACTTCTGTCTCTTTCACCAATCAACTTCCCAGCTCTTTACTTCATCCCTCCCCCTCCAGGTTTCACCTATCACCTTGTGTTCGTCTCTCCCCTCCTCCTGCCTTTTACATCTACTCCTCCGCTCTTTTCTCCATTCCTGCCAAAGGGTCTCGGCCTGAAATGCCGACTGTGCTCTTTTCCATAGATGTTCCCTGGCCTGCTGACTTCCTCCAGCGTTTTGTGTGTGTTGCTTTGATTTCCAGCATCTGCAGATTTTCTCTTTTACATAAAATCATTAGGTTTGGTATAAGAACAGAAATTCACCATGAAGAATCAATAAAGTTGAACTTCTTTGAAAATGAAACTTTATATGCAGCACAGTTGCTAAAGAGCAGTAGCTGTACTGGGACTGATCAGTACTAGGGCTGATAGAAAGCAGTATATATACTGGGACATGACTTCTGTCTGCATGTTTGGGTGAGAGAGAGGGGTTGACAGCAGTTCCCTATGGATCTAAGAAATGACAAATAAAATCTGGCCTAAAAGTTTAGTTACCATCTAAGACCAGTGGATAGGAAATAGCACCTGGAGAAAATCCAGGCAGTCACCGGGGGGAATCCACAAACTCCTTATAGGCAGTGGTGGGAATTGAACACCAGGCACTGGTACTGTAAACTGTTGTGCTAACCACTACACTACCATGCCAACCCCCTTTCAGTGAGATCTGCTAAGGAGACTATTCAAAAGGGATATTGGATCTTGGTTTTATTTGGCATGGCTTAGAAAATATAAACAAAGAAATTGAGCTAAATATTTACAACACATTGTGTGGGCCTCAGCTAATGTTTAATTCCGTGCTCAGGAAGAACAGCAGATCTTGAAGAAAGACTAATAGAATGAAACTGGGGATGCAGAGCTTTGGTCATGTTGATCTATGTTACCGTAACTACCAAAAGACACTTACAGTCCCTCAAGAATTCAGCCCTCCCCTCTTCACTTATAACATCCAATTTGCTAATCGAAAGCAACTGATTCTAGATCAGAAAGCTTTGAAAAAATATAGTTAAGGAATTTTCAATGCTCTGTTCTATTTCATTTAAAACCATCTGAAGGAAATCAGCTGGAGGATAGGTGCCCTGCAGCACTCTTACTTTTTCCTCGATGCTGTGATTTTTAAATTATTATTTTGGTGCAGCCCTGTCACTGATCTCAGAATGTATGTGATGATAAACTTATCCACTATGATACATATGGACATAATAGAATTTGTCAGCCTTTTTCTTACTTTCATATACAGTGTTGCCAATATCTGTTTTAAACAATTAACACAATTCCTGACAATCCATTATTTCTAAGTTTAATTGTAAAAATATTTCTGTTCATTTTAATATCTCTGCTCAGTCACTTTTCATGCACCCTTCTTATAGTCAATAATCGTTTTGTCATCTGTTTACGTCTTCTGCAGTGAACAGGATCTTTAATGAGTTTTGTATTTTTTCTGTGGATTTTAATTTTAAGTCATTCCTCATCTGTTGAGTTGGCAGAGGGTTATTTTTTGGATAGCACTTTATGAAGAGGCAATAAAGGAATGCCAGTGGACAGTGCAATGATAAGCACCTTTGCTCCGTCTGCCACAAAAGGTGGGATCTCCTGCGAGACACCTACTTCAATTCGATTACCCACTTTCATTCTGATATGTTTGTCCATGGCCTCCTCTACTTCCATAATAAGGCCAAACCCAAAGTAAATTTATACCATATAAATCTTGAAATTCATTTTCTTGTGGCACTCACAGGAAAACAAAGAAATAGAATCCATGAAAAACCATACACAACAAAGAATAACAAACATTCAATGTGTGTAGAGGACAAATTGTGCAAATGATAAAAAGGTAAACAGATAATACGAAGAACATGAGCTTCAGTCCTGAAAGTGAGTCCGCAGGTTGGAGGAGCAACACCTCATGTTCTGTCTGATGGCATGAACATCAATTTCTCTAACTTCTGGTAGCTTCATCACCCTCCTTCCTTCTCTCTTTTTCCATTCCCCGTTCTGGTTTCTTTCTTGCTCTTTTTTTTCTCTTCACATATCCATCTGGTGCCCATCCTTCTTCTCTTGCTTCCATGATCCACTGGCCTATCATATTCCTTATTCATTAGCCTGTCACCTCTTCTACCTATCACCTCCCAGCTTCTTACTTCATCCCCACCCACCTTACCCCTCACCTAGATTCACCAATCCCCGGCCTGCTTGCTCTCCTTTCTCGCGCATCCTCCTCACCCCCATCTTCTTATTTTGGCCTCTGCTTCCTTCTATTTCAGTCTTGGCCTGAAACTGTTTATTTCCCTCCATAGATGCGGCCTGATTTGCTGATCTCCTCAGGCATTTTGTGTGTGTGGTGCTCAAGATTTCCAGCATCTCAGACTCTCTTCTGTTTCATGACATACAGTATGTCAATGGAAATAAACCTGATTCTGATCAATTTTGTAAAGTTCCTCTGACTATTTGTTTTAAAAATACATGATGGGCAGGTACTCAAAGATGATCAGCATGGGTCCATGTAAAATCATCATTAAAATGGTACAGGAAATAATCATGACTGGTTTTGAAATGCTAGTCTTTGTATCTGGAGGAATGGAGTCCTGGGAATAGAAGCGATATTATGGATAAGGCATTTGAGAGTGCTGTCAGATGTTCTTGACAGCACATCTTGGGAAACGACATATTGGCACCAAAGGGGATACAGAGTAGATGTACAGTATTGTGTAAAAGTCTTAGGCACACATCCTGTATATAGCTAGGGTATTTGTCAACATGGAACGGAAAGCGACTTTGTGAATCCGGCAGGAGCAAAGGACATTGTGAATGGTGAGAGTGGGGCGCTGAGGGAGGGGTGTGAGAAGGAGTGCCAGAGCTGGGGTGGGGAGTGGGTAGCATGGCTGCAGACACACCCAGCCCTGAGACGCTAGGCAAGGTCACTTGATTCCACATAATTGGATTATTAATCATTATAGAATACCCCTCTGGTGCTTCCTGCTCCCTCTCCTCTCCCTGCCCCTTTTCCCAGACATGATTTCCCTCGCCTCTGTCCCCTTCCCACATTCAGTCCATAATAGAGACCCATACCAGAATTCGGTTTATCATCACTCGCATATGTCATGAAATTTGCTGTTTTTTTGCACTACATAAAATTACTATAGTACTGTGCGAAGGTCTCAGGTACCCAAGCTAAAACCATGTACCTCAACAGTTGCTGATTCCAAGGGTTAAATAAAGAGAAGGGACATTGGAAATGTTCTTCTGCAAACAGCAATGGATGAAAGGTTAGTTATTAATTTTAAACCTTAAACTGATATACTTCAGTTAGCTAAGGGTATAAACGGGCATGAGAAGAAGACGTCTGTGTGGAGTTAAGTCAGAGAATAAAATATAAAGTCACTGAATGATAGAATAGGCCTGAGGATATGCGAGCTCTTCTTGGTTCAATGTTCCCTTGTCATTTGCTAGGTATCACAAGGAC
The DNA here is from genome assembly GCF_030028105.1 of Mobula birostris. Classification (NCBI taxonomy): domain Eukaryota; kingdom Metazoa; phylum Chordata; class Chondrichthyes; order Myliobatiformes; family Myliobatidae; genus Mobula; species Mobula birostris. Next base: position 223,043,443 of record NC_092371.1, read on the forward strand.
AAGGAAACAGCCAGATGAGGTAACAGCTGGAGTCTCTCCTAAATTAAGTTGTACAACTTAATTAAAATATTTAAATGAACAACCAACCTTTTGCATTTGTTAGGTCACCTTACCTCACTTCATCCTGTCTTCATTAAAATCACAAGTGGGAGGAGAGGGGCAGATTGATTTATTTAGTTTATTAACCTCCCAATTAAAGTAAACTCTCTGATATTTGGGATTGCATTCCTTCTGAAGAGCGCTGTTAAATAGCTGTTGCTCAGAATGAAGAAAATTTCAGATTCAGATTTATTGCTTACATGTACATCAAAACTTACTAGGAATACATCATTTGTGTTAACAAGCAAGACACTTAGGAGTGTGCTGAGGGCAGCTTGTAAGTGTTAACACACATTCCAGCACTAACATAACATGCTCACAATGCTTAGCAGACAAACTCAGAACACAGCAAAAATGAACACAAGCAAGAAAATGACACCAGCAAAACGAGCCCCTTTCCTTCCCCCTAACCACATGGACAGACCCCCAGCTCCAGAACAACTTGGTAAATCTTTGGAGAGTTTTACCATAAACTTGGTGCTGGACAAAGCACAGCTCAATCCTTGAATGTGTATGTCCCTCCTTTGTGACCGTATAGGTTTCCTGGGAGATTTGGTTTCTTTCTACATTCAAAGAGGACCAGATTGGTAGTTTAATTAAATACTGTAATTTGGCCAATTTGATACTGTATACTGTCTTGAATACTGTTCGTACAGATCAAATCATTACACAGGGCACTGAGCTAGATGAAGGTAAAACAATGACGTTGCAGAATGAAGTATAGTTAAAAGAGTTAAAGTCTGTCTCGAGCCTTATAGGACTCATCAGGCTGGTGCTTGTGTCGGTTTCCGTGGTGTGAAGCGACTGAGAGTACAAGACTCCTCCCCGGATAGGACGCCAGTCTATCGTGAGGTTAACCCCCAGCATTTTGCCAGTACCCATTTTCAGCCGGGTGGACTGGAGCAGTGTGTGGTTAAGTGTCTTGCTCAAGGACACAATGCACTGCCTCGGCTGGGACTCGAACTCATGGCCTTCGGATCGCTAGTCCAAAGCCTTAACCACCTGGCCACGTGCCACAGAATGAAGTATAACAGCTACCCTAAAAATCCAGCACATGCAAATGATAAAGTGCAAGATCATAACAATGTCGATAATGAGGCCAAGTCCAACTTATCATGCAAGAGGTCTGTTCAAGGGTCTGATTACAGTAAGATAGAAGCTGTCCCTGAGCCTGGTGGTACATGCCTCAGACTCCTGTATCTTTTCCTTGATGAGGGAGGGGAGAAGAGAGAATGTCTAAGGTGGGTGGGGTTAGATTAGACTAGCTCCTTTATTGAGTCAGTGGCAAGTAAAGACAGAGTCCATAGAGAGGAAGCTTTTTCCTGTAATGTGGTGAGCTGTGTCCACAATTCTCTGTACAATCTTGTGGTCACCGAAAGAGTAATTACCAATCCGTTATACATCCATACACAATACTTTCTATGATAATTGATAAAAATTAGTAAAGGTTGATGGGTACATGCTGAATTTCTTTAGCCTCCTGTAGAAGTAGATTAGTAGGTCTGTAGCACGGTTCTTAATGGAGTCCATGGTAGACAATGTAGGGACAGAGACCCCCCATCTTTCTTTTTTGGCAAGGAATCCTGCACTGGCAGGGAACTAGGATGATCAGATGAAGACACGCTGTAGTGCTTCAGTGATGCAGTCACTCGTGGCTTGGGCCTCAGGAGGGGAGATGACCTCAGGGAGGGAGGAGGTCAATCATGTAGTTGTGAGGTCTGTCGGGTGATAAGGAGGAACTGGATGGACTTGCAAGGGCTCTCCAATGCTCATGCACATGCTCTGACCATCCAAGGCCACAAGGGACATACGCCAATGGCCTTGATGCAGAAGAGGTGAGAGATCGCCTCAGTAGGAAGTCCAAGCTGCGCACACAGAGTCCAGTCCAGAAGGTTGCCTGCTGTGGCAGAATCCAGTCGTGCCAACTGTTTGCGTAGAACCAAGAGAGTGAGTCAGGCTATGGTGTTGAAATGAGAGGGTGGGGGGGGAAGCCTACCACGTAGGTAGCCCCTCGTCTCTACCTGGTGGTGCCATTTTCATGGACTCAGTGGGCATTTGATGTGCAGGTAAGCACACAAGTTGTTTCTCCACTGATGCTCATGCTCTTGGGTGGAGGGAAGGTTTAAGGGAGCTCTCCCTCACTGCATGGGCTCTGGTGCCATTGGTGGTGAAGGCCCTGCAGCCTGAAATAGCTCTGGGAAAGGAAATAGGGATTTGGCTGATGATCTGGAGGGTGATTCCATTAGACTCATGCCAATTTGGAGGACCAGAGTGACGAGGCTTTTGAGGTCGGTGGGCATCTGCTGGTTAGGTAGCTAGTTTTTCAAGTGTTCCAAGAGGCCGTGGTGGTAATAGGTCAGCAGTATTTATGCATTCTGGCCACTGTCTGCTGCAAGGGTCCTGAATTCCATGGTGTAATCCAGCATGAAGCATGAGCCTTAATGCTGCACTCCTCCCCCACCTTCCACTTCCCAGATGGTGGAAAACCCAGCAAATCCCAGTGGTGAATTCCTCACTTATTGCAAATGGTAGTTTCATTAATGCAGTTAGTGGAGGCTCAGGTCAAAGTTCGCCGAGTCACGAGAGAAACGACAAAGGCAATCTTGGCTCAATCCATAACACGCAGAGATGGCTGGAGTTTTAAGTGTAAGATGCACTGAGATGTCGAGATGGGGATCTGCCAAAGCATCTGGGCACCAGCATCCAGGGCTCTGAGGGAAGAGGTTGACTGGTGCAGGGTTGCTGTATTGAGATGGGGAGTTGGTTAAGATTGGCGAGCAGATGGTCAATGGTTTCTTGCTTCTTCAGGATCGTGTGCTCATGTCGACAGACAGCTTCCTCACTGCTGCCATCAGGAAGAAGGTACAGGAGCCTCACATTCCATGCCACAAGTTTCAGGAACAGTTATTACCCCTCAACCATCAGGCTCTTGACTCAGAGGAGACAACTTCACTCAAGTTCAGTTGCCCCATCACTAAATTGTTCCCATGACCTATGGACTCATTTTTAAGGACTCTTCATCTCATGTTCTCAATAGTTATTTATCTATCTATTTATTTATTACTCTTTTTTCTTTCTTTTTCTACTTGCAACCTGGTTATCCACCTTGTTGAGTGTGGTCCTTTATTGATTTATTATGGTTATTCTATTTAATGAGTGTACCCACAAGAAAATGAATCTCCAGGTTGAGGTGACGTATATGTACTTCTATAATAAATTTATTTTGAACTTTGAACTTTTGAACTTTTGAACATTCCTTTAGGCAAACAAACTATGCTGGATCAATTACAAACAAGAGAAAACTTGCAGAAGCTGGAAATCCAAGCAACACACACAGAATGTCCGAGAAACTCAGGCAGCATCTGTGGAAAAGAGTACAGTTGACGTTTGGCCTGAGGCCCTTCATCAGGACTGGAAAGGAAGGGGAGAAGTCAGAGTGAGAAGGTGGTGGGGGGGAGTACAAGGTGGTAGGTGATAGGTAAAACCAGGAGAGGGGGAGTGGTGAAGTAAAGAGCTGGGAAGCTGACAGTGAAAGTGATAAAGTTTTGGAGAAGGGGGAATCTGATAGGAGAGGACAGAAGGCCATGGAGGAAAGGGAAGGGGGAGAAGCACCAGAGGGAGGTGATGGGCAGGTAAGGAGATAAGGTGAGAGAGGGAAATGGGAATGGGGAATGGTGAAAGGGTGGGGGGCATTACCGGAAGTTAGAGAAATCAATGTTCGTGCCACCAGGTTGGAAGATACCCAGATGGAATAAAAGCTGTTGCTCCTCTAACCTGAGAGTGGCCTCATCGCAGTAGGGGAGGCCATGGACTGACATGTCAGAATGGGAGTGGGAAGTAGAATTAAAAAGGGTGGCCACTGGGAGATCTTGCTTTTTCTGGTGGACGGAGTATAGGTGCTGGGCGAAGCGGTCTTCCAATCTACGTCAGGTCTCACCGATATACAGGAGGCTACACTGGGAGCACCAGATACAGTATATGACCCCAACAAACTCATAGGTGAATTGTCGCCTCACCTGGAAGGACTGTTTGGGCCCTGAATGTTAGTGAGGAAGGAGGTGTAGGGGCAGGTGTGGCACCTGTTCCACTTGCAAGGATAAGTGCCAGGAGGGAGATCAGCGGGGAGGGATAAATGGACAAGGGAGTTATGTAGGGAGTGATGCCTGCGGAAAGCAGAAAGTGAGGGCGATGGAAAGATGTGCTTGGTGGTGTGATCCTGTTGGAGATGGTGGAAGTTATGGAAAATTATGTGCTGGATGCGGAGGCTGGTGGGATGGTAGGTGAGGACACATGGAACCCTATCCCTGGTGGGGTGGTGGGAGGATGTGGTGAGGGCAGACATGCATGAAATGGAAGAGATGCGGGTGAGGGCAGCATTGATGGTGGGGGAAGAGAAGCCCTTTCTTTTAAAAAAAGAGGACATCACATTGTTTCTGGAATAAAAAGCTTCGTCATGAAAGCAGATGTGGTGGAGATGGAAGAATTGAGAGAAGGTGAAAGCATTTTTACAAGTAACAGGGTGGGAAGAGGTATAGTCCAGGTAGCCTTTGTCTCAATTCCTCCGTATCCCCCTTTACAATGCCATGGACCCAATCTGAGACAACCCTGACCCTGGCACCAGGGAGGCAACATACCATCCAGGTGTCTCTTTCATGTCCACAGAATCTGCTTTCTGCTTCTGTAACTATGAAATCCCCAATCACTACTGCACTCCTCTTCGATACCCTCCCTTCCGAGCCATGGAGCCAGACCCTGTGCCAGAGACCTGATCACTGCAGCTCCCCCTGGTAGGTCAGCCCACCCAACACCCAACAGCATCTAAAGCTTATCATTTATTATTTTTTTTGTCTTCTTTAGCATATTGGTTGCTTATCAGTCTTTGTGTGTATTTTTCCATTGATTCTATTGTAGTTATTAGTTCTACTGTGAATGCCTGCAAGGATGTAAATCTCAGGGCAGTATAAGGTGACATACATATATACTTTGATAATCAAATTTTCTTTGAACTTCGACTTCAGTTCTTTCAACATGCAGTACTTATTGAATCTTGTGCTGGAGACAGTTTTGCAAGTGAGGATTTAACGATCGAGCCAAAGGAATACTCTTATCATTGCTGAAACGATATTTATTTGTTCCTTTTTATGAGGGGTTAAATATTATCACATTCCTATGATGCTTTTTAATGTAGTCAAACCGTGTATGAATTTGACCTAAATGACTGCCGAGTATGATCCACAATGTATACGCTTCTTCAGACATCAAAGTTCAAAGTATTTATGACTTTCAAAGGGTACATGAAAGTTTCAGTTGAAGGAAGATGTTTGACTGTAACATCACCAAGTAATTATGCTGGAGCATGCAGAAGAGAATGCTGGTAAGATGCAGTTTCCTCTCAGAGGAGCACAAGTAGTGCTAGCAATATCTGGCAGAAAATAGGTTCTTTCACCAGACAGTGTAGCAACTGAAAGATCAGAAATGTCATGAAACAAGCAGTAATTTTAAGTAAAATTTTGCAGGAAGTGCACCTGTGCTATGCATGGAATAAGAAATGAGAAAGAGACAAGCCTGCAAAATTCAGTTCTTTAGCAGCACTTCTTCAGCCCTAGGGATGCCATGTTAACTTCAAAATGGTTCATTATGCATGCCTGCATACTTATGGCATGATCTTTGTTGGGTATTAGTGAAGACGTTAACACATGTACAGCTGGTTCCCAACACAAGGAGCAGAGGGCTAGCATCAAACAGAGACTGTGGCTGGTTTGACTTTAGCTTTACCATTTTAGGACTCATTGCTCCAACTAATTCCCTTGCTTAACATCAAACAGTTAAATATATGTTCAGCAGCAGGAAGAACTCACTCACCTTATAGCTTGTGTAATGTATGGATCAATTTCTTTTAGAGCAATGACTCCTCTTAGCACTATGTATGGACTGATTGATCTGTTGTCTACGCATGAACCTGGATCTGTGCTCTCTTGCTCTCTCCCTCTGCCCCCCTCTCTCACTCTCTCTCTCTCTCTCTCTCTCTCTCTCTCTCTGTGTGTCTCTCTCTCTCTCTCTGTCTCTCTCTCTGTCTCTCTCTCTCTGTCTGTCTCTCTATCCGTCTCTCTCTGTCTGTCTCTGTCTCTCTCTGTCACTCTCTCTCTTTGTCTCTCTGTGTCTCTGTCTCTCTCTGTCTCTCTCTCTTTCTCTCTCTCTCTCTCTCTGTCTCTCCGTCTCTCTGTCTTTGTCTCTCTGTCTCTCTCTGTGTCTCTCTCTCTGTCTCTGTCACTCTCTCTGTCTCTCTGTCTCTGTCTCTGTCTGTCTGTCTCTTTCTCTCTGTTTGTCTCTGTCTACCTGTCTCTGACTCTGTCTCTGTCTCTCTCTCTCTCTCCCTCCCTCTCTCTCTCTTTCTCTCTCTCCCCCTCTCTCTCTCTGTCTGTCTGTCTCTCTCCCTCTCTTGTGAATACACCAGTCAAAGCTCACCTTCCGCATACGTGATTTCATTTTAATTGACATGTAGCTGTACAGGCACAACAGCTTGTAACCTTCCTCCTCTCACCTTAAACCTGTGACCTCTTGTGTGATGCTCCGAGGGACCAAATTGCTCAGCGATTTTGTCTTCTGTTTGTTTGGAACAGGGAGGGGCCAGCAAGGGAGAAGGGAGTGGGGAAGAGTGTCACGGTCCAGGTCCCTCTCTTGTCCCCCTCACAAACAAGAGAAGTGTCTGGAGCTTTTGGCACAACTTCCTACCCAGCAAAGGAGGAGATTAGAATGGGGTTGGGGGCCCACAGGCAAGTAATGAGGCCATCACTGAGTTACTGAGAGACGTTGAACAGCAATGCCATTAAATGGAATGAGGTGAAGGAGATGCTTGGACAGTGTGGCTGTTCATCTGTGACAAGCTTCTTCATTTACACAACTAGGACAAGATCTTTCATCCAACGGATTGCTGTTATGGCCCAGTTTCTGTTTTCAGGGCTGCACTGAAGCTAAAAATATATCTCTCAGCATAACCTGTAATCGATAGCTACCTCTTAAATGCAATTAGAATTTAACCACACATCATCCCGTTAAACAGAACCTATCAAGAAATTGAAAATATTGTAGGAAAAAATATCAATAAGGGCAGCTGCAGAAATTTGTCTTTGTTTAGCTGTAAACTGGATGAAAAATTGCCAGCCTGTGCTGTTTCACTCAGATCAATAAGCACAAGAGATTCAACTGTTGCTGGAAATCTTGAGCAACACACACAAAATACTGGAGGAACTCAGCAGATCAGGCAGCATCTATGGAGGGGAATAAACAGTCGATGTTTCAGGCCAAGACCCTTCATCAGGATTGGAAAGGAAAGGGGCGGAAGCCAGAACAGGAGGGTGGGGGGAGGGAAAAGAGTACAAGCTGGCATTGATACGTAAAACCAGGTTGGGGTCATCTATCGTTTCCAGTGCTCCTGGTGTGGCCTTCTCTACGTCGGTGAGACCCGACATAGATTCAGGGACTAATCTGTCAAGAAGCTTTGCTCTGACTTCTGCAAAAGGCAGGATCTGCCAGTGGCTGCCCACTTCAGTCTGACTTCCCATTCCCATTCTGACACACCTATCCAATGCCTCCTATACGGCTATCATGAGGCCAAATTCAACACCTCATACTGCACATGGGTAGCCTCCAACCTGATGGCATGAACATCGACTTTTCAAACTTCCAGCAATTTCTCCCCTTCCCTCCTTCTCTCCTTTTCCATTCCATATCCTGGTTTCCCTCTTACTCCTTCTCTTCTCCTCACCTGCCTCTTGTGCCTCTCCTCCCCTCTCTTCCATGGTCCACTGTCCTCTCTGATCAGTTTCCTTCTTCAGCCCTTTATCTCTTCCACTTAACCCCTCCCAGTTTCTTACTTCCTCCCCTCTTCCCCGGCCCCCCACCCACCTTCGGCCTCACCTCGTCTTCCAGCTTGTAGTCCTTCCCCTGCTCCCAACTCCTTACTCTGACTTCTGCCCCCTCCCTTCCAGTCCTGGTGAAGGGTCTCGGCCTTGCCCTCAACAGGTGCAGCCTGACGTGCTGAGGTCCTCCAGCATTTTGTATCTGTAACTCACTGAGAAAGATGCTTTATATAAACGACAAAGCACGCTTCTGATCAGAAGCCACATGACTGTCTGTTCAAGCTCTTCAAATGGTCCAAACTGAATGACAAGTGATGCTTGTGTCTTTTCTACCACATCCAGTTGTGGGGGAAAAAATTCACCCTTTTTCCCTATCCGTTCTGGTTCTTGGAGAGTATATAGCTGTCAGTTTTTATTTATTTATTTATTTTGCGATACCGCATGGTAACAGGTCCTTTTGACCCAAAGAGCTGTCCTGCCCAGTTACCACCCATGTGACCAATTCACCTCCTAACCCTTATGTCTTTGGAATGTGGGAGGATACCAGAGCTCCAGGAGGAAACCCACATATCCTGGGAAGGGTGGGCAAGCTCCTTACAGGCAGTGGTGGAATTGAACCCGGATCTCTGGTGCTCTGCTAGTGTTAAACTAACTGCTGCTCTACTGTGTGGCCCTGTTTACATCTCAAAGGTTCAATTTAATGTCAGAGAATGTCAGAAATCCTTATTCTTCGCAGACATCCATGAAACAGAGAGAAAAGAAGCTCAAAGAACAAATGACAGAAAAACGTTAGAACTGCCAAAGCCATCTCCCCCTCCCATGTACAAGGAGCAGCAAAACATTAACCCTCCTCCACCCTCTCCCCACTACTCACCATGCAAGCAATTGGAAGCCCCCAGGGAACATGATCTAGTGTCCATCAAGAACTATTGTCCATCCCAACACTTCAGCAGCACTTATATGTGCTTTTTGCAGCTAGTATATTAAAATGCAAGAGGAGGACACAGATTCGAGTTATGTGAGATGCAGTCCAAACGTTATGCTCCTTAACTTAATTCAAGTTGCCATCTTCACCAACACCTTGCTTAAACACCAAGATTAAAAAGAATGTCTAGCGGTGACAGGCGGTTTCCTGTCAGTCTTGATCAGAGAAAAAAAATGCTCGATACACAGCTGGTGCTCTTTCAGGAGCAGTGGGTGCAGATTTTCCATCTGGTCAGTTTTGGAATAGTTTCAAGATTTATGTGATGTAAATACAATGACTCAACCAAGTCAGCTCTGTGCAGTAATGATTTTAGGATCTGTACACAGAAGCAAATGCCACAATGGAGAGTGTGATTTCAAATATTGATATTTCATCTTTCTTAATCATCACTGCAAACTTGTCTTTTATGAGCAAGATTCCTTCCACGGCTTTGCATGAAATAATATCTAAGGATTCCTGAAAAGTGAATCTGCATCAAATCATATTAGAGGTATCTACAGAGTTGTAGACCTACACAGGATAAAAACAGGTCCTCAGGTGAGAAACAGATAGCTGTGACTTATATTTGCAAATTTAGAATCCATCATAAAAATGCATTTATGATAAGTGGGGCAGGCAAATTGGGGCAGGTACAGTTTGGGCTCTTCACTGGCTGCAATAGGAGGACCTTGTACTTGAACATGAGGTGCCCTAAGACCTCAGGGGAAGTGGATCTTGTCACAGCTGATGCCAAAAATCTACCTTTACCATTGATTATTTATCCATCTTCCTGGAAATAGACTACAGCAATTCAAACTAATATCCAGCTGTCCTTCACAAGCTGCATCCTCAGTTTGTCACACTGGTGTTCTGGATATTCTGGACAGACAGTGGTTCATTGTTTGCAGCAGATGAGTTTACAAAGTTCGAAGTCTGCAGCTAAATAGCATTCTGTCATATATCATCATTATACCATCCACTATGACACGGGAAGGTGGAGACAAGGATCGACTTCCAGAAAGGATTTCAGCAACTGACAGAGATAGACAGATACATACATACATAAATAATTTAGCGATCCCAAAGGAAATTAGTGTCACAGTAATATTACAAGTGTACTGATACACAACTATACAAATATTAGAAGAGAAGTCAGTCAGTCAGTGGGCGCTGATCCGAATCTGAGGTTGGCGGCTATGCACCTCCATCTTCTTCGATCTTGCGACAGTAAGAAGTAAGAAAGAATAAAAAATAAGTTACCTCAAACAGTCTAACAGGAGTGGGGTTCATCACTTTCCCGGTTATAGGTTGACTCATTATAGAGCCTAATGGCGGAGGGTAAGAATGACCTCACATTGCACTCTTTGGAGCAGCACAGTTGTCTTAATCTATTACTGTTCAGCTCCTCTGTTCAGCCAAGGTGGTGTGCAGAGGGTGAGAGACATTGTCCAGACTTGCCAGGATTTTCCACAGGGTCTTTTGTTCTACCACAGCCTCCAGTGTGTCCAGTTTGACTCCTATACAGATTCAGACCCAGCCTTTCTAATCAGTTTACTGAGCCTGTTGACATCACCCGTGTTGATGCCATTGACCCAGCACACCACTGCATAGAAGGGTGACTTGAGTGGACCACCAACGTGTGAAGGAGAGGCCTGCTTACTCCAAAAGACGTCAGTCTCCTCAGGAAGTAGAGGTGACTCTGGCCCTTCTTGTGCACAGCCGCTGTGTTGGTGGTCCACTCAAGTCTATCATCCAGGTGCACCCCCACGTACTTTTAGGTCCTCACCACATCCACGTCTTCACCGTCAATAGTAACAGGAAGCAGTGCACAAGAAGGGCCAGGGTCGCCTCTACTTCCTGAGGAGACTGACGTCCTTTGGAGTAAGCAGGCCTCTCCTCCACATGTTCCACACAGTCGGGACCCCTTTCAGACTGAGACTCAGATTGAACTGCGTTAGGGAACTCCACACATCTGCTCTGCACACTCCTTCAGGACCTTGGGGTTCACACCATCCAGTCCCAAAGCTTTGCCGCATCAGAGCTTCCCCAGAGCCCTTCGCACTTGCTCAGTAGTGAAGATAAGTCATTGATGACTGGGGAGTTGCTGGAAGGTGGGGGCTGGGGAGGTGAAATCCGGATGATATCTGTTGGTATGTGGAGGTGTGGGTGGTAGGTGCAGGGCAAGGAGGAGATGTAGACAGTGGTAGCCTATGTTGTTCATCCATGCGTTGAACTGGAGGAGGGAGGAGGGAGGAGGGGAGGCATTGGTGCTGGGGGAGCATTGGGTACCTCGGTATCTGGGCTGGAGCGCTGAGGGGAGTGTGAACAGGAGGGCAATTGTCAAACCTATTGGAGAATTGGTTTAACTCATTAACCCATTCACGGCTGCATTCCGAGGCTCTACAGCTAGACTGATTGACGCCAGTGATGTTCTCCACACCTCTCATGTGCAACCCCACCCAAGCTTGTTCCAGCTCTCTCCTGTATCCCTCTTTAATCACCTTGATCTTCTCCTTTAGCTCCCTCTGCACATGATTCAATTCCTTCCTGTCTCCTGATCAAAAGGCTCTCTTTATGTGGTTGAGAAGAGCTTTTAGATCACTGCTGACCCATGGTTTGTTGTTAGGGAAGCAGCGAACAGTCCTTGATGGTATTACAGTGTCCACACTGGATGTAGCCAGTGATGCAATCAGTACGTCTGTTAATGTCTTTCCCATATGGTTCACAATGCACATTCCAGTCAGTAACCTCAATGGCCCTGGAGACCATTTCTTTACTATCTTGGTGGTAGCTAACTGTTGCTGTGCTTTGGGCTTATACAAGAGCATGAGATGCTACATACCACAGGAATAGGTACCATCTGAGGCAAACTGCTGAAGGGATTTGGGAAGAAGAAGATGGTGACATGCTAATAGAGAATGCTGCCACAGGACAAGAGTACATCACCTCATCGACGTAGAACATAAATCAATACTGCCTGTACTGTGCTGTCCTGTTTTACATTCTATGTAGATGAGGTGCAATGTTCGTGTCCTACACATTCTTTATTTGCATTTCATTGGCACAGTACAGGCCCTTTGGCCCCTGACGTTGTGCCAACCTGCCTCTGACTGTCCACTCGATCTAGGCCTCTTATTGTCTTGTGGTAGTTGTGCAATTCTCGAGTCAAGTATGATGTTCTCCTATTGGTGGGTTCTCAGGTTGCTGTAGAGGCTGATTTGGGATCCACACATTCTGGTGCGGGCAAGGACTGGTGGTTTTAGTTAGTGGAGGGGTCTTTTGGCTGTTCAGTCTCTCCCTTCACAGCTGCCACCTGCTGTAAGCTTCTAGCAAGTCTCAGGTTTGCAATGACCTCATAATGAATCAGTAGTATCCTTTATACATTCTGGTTTTGTTTTTCCCGGCCTACCATGAAGTAATACGTTCTATTGCAGTTGTGGAACATATTCGGCAATCCAGAAATGGTGGCAGATGTAAAGAGGAACTCCACAAATTTAATTGCTGTACTGTGCAGAAGCCTTAGGCACACACACACATATATATAGGGTGCCTTAGAATATTACACAGTACTCGGAAAGCGAGTTTGTAAATCTGGCGGGAGCAAAGGAGTTTGGGAATGGCGAGGGGTGAAGCACCACGGGAGGGGTATGGATCAGGTGGTAGAGAAGGAATGCCAGGGAAGGCGGGTGGGTGGGTAGGGTGAAGACACACCCAGCCACGAGTACCAGGCAAGGTCATTTGACTCCAAACAATTGGTTTATTGATCATTACAGAATGTCTCTCTGGTGCTTCCTGCTACCGCCCTCTCCCTTCCCCTTTTCCCAAACATAATTCACCTTCCCCTGCCCCCATCCCAGTTTCAGTCTACACAGGAGACCCATATCAGAATCAGGCTTATCATCAATCAAACATATCATGAAATTGTTTTTTATGTGGCAGCAGTACAGTACAATACATAAAATTACTACAGTACTGTGCAGAAGTCTTAGGCACTCCAGCTATCTATATGTGCCTAAGACTTTTGCACAGAACTGTATCTGTGTATGTAGAGTTAATGAGTTTTTATCTTTGTGTGAGAAGACTACCAACCTGCTCTCATCCTTTGACATTCCTCGCAGCAGGTATAACTCCAAAGTGCTGCAGTTCACCGCTGTCCCACCCTTCTGGGGTTTCCAGCAACAGCAGCAAAATGGACGAACAACAGGCCCCCGGCCCTGTCCCTCTCTTCCCAAAGAGATGGGGAAGGGGATGGGCCTAGCTGTTGGTTTATGGCATTGTCAGTGTAGGCATAGTCACTGTATTTCTCCCTAATGGAATGGAAGCTTAATCCAAGCTGGCACTCGGGGTACAACAAAATGATCACAGCTCTGTGTCAGTCTGCTTGATTTTGTTTTGCACAATAGCATCAGTCTTATGACATTAATGCTCTCGTCTCATACACTTCATTCTGATATATTGTCATGAGATACAAATCCCAATTACTTCAAATGCAGTCAAAAGTACTCCCATGAGATTAATAAATAGAAATTCAGTTGCCCTACTTGTACAGCCTTTGGCATTTCAGAGCCTTCTCCCAACCTTGCAATAAATAATCTAAGCAAAACGCGACTGAAAGAAAAGCAGAAATAACTCTATTTTGTCTCTTACTCTAATTCCTAGATTTTGTTTTATTTTTGAAATTTTGCAAAAGAATATTTCTGAATTCCAAGTCAAGAACAAGACATTAAACATCAGCACTCAAATTCAAGGTTTCTTTAAGCTGCATCAGCTAAAGATGTGAGAAATGAATAATTTTCTCTGTGGAAAACTTAATAAATAATGTACTTTAAGTTAAAAATCTATTTTGGCTTCGTACACATGTGAGATGGTTTGAAAGGGGTTTTTAAAAATTCATGACTAATGAATACCTTCCCCATGCAAGCATGTAAAATGTGTTTTTTTCTCTTTCTTCGATCAAGCTATGCTTTCAATCTTAGATACCTACGCCTTTTATCTGGAGTCAATACTGAATCATGCCTTTCCATTGAGAGTCGTAACAAATAAATAAGACAGCAATCTGCTGTAAGTGTACCAGTAGGGCTCCTGTGAGATTACAGCTGGTTAATTTGCACCCCAACTTCTGCACTTCAGAACCTTCCTGTGACCCAGTATAAATGATTTGTGCAGACTTCTGCGTGATCAGGAAGATAATGTGACTTGACATTTAAAAGCCTGTGTCTGAACACAAATTGCCTATGAGCACAAGAGATGATGCATCTGAATTCTAGGAGTAATGAATATAATTAAAAAAGAGCTGGTGGAATTACAGTAAAGCATGAAACTGGACCCTGCAATATGTATAAAATATGAGCACGGAGTTCCCCAAAGAAATACCAAACCAGAAGAAACGGAAGCATATTTGCAGAGGATGGACGGAACAACTCATGCCATTTGTTGAAAGAATTTATTGGACTAATACTGTTTCTGCATTTTTTTAACAGCTGCCATTTAAAAAAAATCATCATCATCATGTGCTGCATCGTGTGACGTTGGCGATCATGGTCTTAGCGTGGCAAATTTTTCTGCTGAATGGTTTGCCATTGCTTTTTTCTGGCCAGTGTCTTTACAAGACAGGTGACCCCAGCCATTACCAATGCTCTTCAGAGATTGTCTGCCTGGTGTCAGTGGTCGCATAACCGGGACTTGTGGTATGGACCAGCTGCTCATACGACCATCCACCTGCTCCCATGGCTTCACGAGACCCTGATTTGGGGAGGTGGGTGGGGGGCTAAGCAGGCGCTACACCTTGCCCAAGGGTGACCTAAAGGCTAGTGGAGGGAAAGGAGCATCTTAACCTCCTTTGGTAGAGACATATCTCCACCCTGTCACCCACAGGTTTTGAAATGAAGGGCATTACAAGACTAAATTAAAAAGATGAGCTAGCAGGACACTGTCTTGAAATTTGGACACTAACAGTGATAGTTAGCTGACGTTGTTGATTCTGCTGTCTCATTACCAGGGTCAGCAATTATTCCATGCTAGGTTCGTTAGTGTCGTAATTAGCAATTACTGCTGAAATACAAGTAAATGAAGTGGAAGGCAGAAGCTCTAAATTGCTGTACATATTTTGTACAAGCTGGTAGAGATATATGCATATATATATTTAAATTGCTGGATATAAAAAAATTATCTGGTTTCAAATTTCAAAGTAAATTTATTACCAAAGTACATATATGTCACCATATACAACCCTGAGGTTCATTTTCTTGTGGGCAAGATCAATAAATCGGTAATAGAATAATAATCATAATAGAATCAATGAAAGACCACGTCAACTGGGCATTGAACTGGTGTGCAAAAGACAACAAACTGTGCAAATACTAAAAGAAAAAAAATAATAATAAATAAATAAGTGATAAATCTGAGATGAAGAGTCCTTAAAAATGAGTCCATGGGTTGTGGGAACCTTTCGGTGATGAAGCATTAGTATGATTTCACTCTTCTCAGATGCTTCTCTATTTCAAAAATTCAAGGAATCATAGAATCATATAGCACAAGAAAACACAGAAACATAGAAAACCTACAGCACAATACAGGCCCTTCGGCCCACAATACCGTGCTGAACATGTACTTATGATTATGATTATGAGGACACACAGTCCCCTTTTATTGTTATTTAGTAATGCATGCATTAAGAAATGATAAAAATGTTTTTCCAGAATGATATCACGAAAACACATGACAAACCGACTTAAAAAGTAACAAAAACCACATAATTATAACATATAGTTACAACAGTGCAAAGCAATACTGTAATTTCATAAGAACAGACCATAGCACAGTAAAAGTCTCAGAGTCTCTCAAAGTCCCATCATCTCACGCAGATGGTAAACCCCCAGCGCCGCCAACTTGCCGATGCAGCATCCCGGAAGCATCCGACCACAGTCCGACTCTAAGTCCGTCCGAAAAACTCCGAGCCTCCAACCACCTATTCGACACTGAGCACTAAGCACCATCTCTGCCGAGCATTTCAACCCCAGCCCCGGCAGCAGGCGATACGCAAAGCCAAGGATTTGGGGCCTACATTTCCAGAGATTCTCGATCACACAGTAGCAGTGGCAGCGAAGCAGGCATTTCAGAAGTTACTCCAGATGTTCCTCTGCGCTACACGGCTGTCCCTATCAAATCCAGATTGTGCACGGCAACCCTAGTTGCACGTATCGATATTCATTCGGAACGGCCAGCGCGCTGCGTCGCGGCGCCATCTTCGCCTCCCTCTTTTTCTTTACTTTAGAAATTACCTAGGGTTACACATAGCCCTCTATTTTGCTAAGCTCCATGTACTTATTCAGGAATCTCTTAAAAGACCCCATCGTACCCGCCTCCACCACTGTTGCCGGCAGCCCATTCCACACACTCACCACTCTCTGCATAAAAAACTTACCCCTGACATCTCCTTTGTACCTACTTCCAAGCACCTTAAAACTATGCCCTCTCATGTTAGCCCTTCAGCCCTGTGAAAAAGCCTCTGACAGATCACACGATCAACACCTCTCATTATATACACCTTTATCAGATCACCTCTCATCCTCCGTCGCTCCAAGGAGAAAAGGCTGAGTTCTCTCTACAAATTCAGCCGACCTGGGGCCATCCTTTTTACTTTAGCTCTGCATTACAGGCAACATTTGGTTACTCCCTTTGCATTCCTTGACAATTGCTGCCGCATTCTTCCATGGCTACCAGAGCTAGAAACAGTACTCATGTAAGTCTATGCAAACACGAGGAATTCTGCAGATGCTGGAAATTCAAGCAACACACATCAAAGTTGCTGGTGAACGCAGCAGGCCAGGCAGCATCTCTAGGAAGAGGTACAATCGACGTTTCAGGCCGAGACCCTTCGTCAGGACTAACTGAAGAAAGAGCTTCAGTTAGTCCTGACGAAGGGTCTCAGCCTGAAATGTTGTCTGTGCCTCTTCCTAGAGATGCTGCCTGGCCTGCTGTGTTCACCAGCAACTTTGATGTGTGTCGTGTAAGTCTATCCACTGTTTGGTACAGCTGCAATGGCACACTGGATTTCATGGGATGCTACAAAATGATGCAAGCTATAACATTCCTAGATGGTCCAAAAGTTATGTCTATTGTAAAGTTTCAATGGGCAAACACACACAGGACAATGCACAAACTTGATTACTATATTTTACTTCCCAGTCATAAGAACATACAGATCGGGGGTTCCCAACCTCATTAAGCAAAGGGTCCATAGACCCCAGGTTGGGAACCCGGGCTTTAGATAGATGGCATTTAGTTTGGAAGTAGCAGAATAACTAATTATGTTGTAGCTAGTTAATGCTTCCATTTCTGTTTTGGCTCCCAATGGTTTCCTTGGTTAGAAATGTCCTTTAATTTGATTATTCTAAACATGAGAAATCTGCAGATGCTGGAAATCCAAAGCAACACACACAAAATGTTTATTCTAGTTCAAAATCAAAATGCTTGATTATTCTAGCTCAGATCTAAATAAAGCGCATTGGTATTTGAAAATGACAATATAACCCTTGATAGAAAAAAAACTCCTGCATAATGCCCTTGATTAAAATTTTAAAAATATACGTTACTCAATGAGTACAAAAATAATGCAGTAGTCATAAACTAGTACATGATACGTAAACAGACAAAATGTTCCATTTTGTGTGTGTTACTCTGGATTTCCAGCATCTGCAGAATCTCTTCTTTACATGATACATAAATTCTGGGCATCCAACTACACGGCAATCCAGTTAGTAGCTCTGGCACTAAAGCTGACTGAGAAGTAAAGTTTAAAGACCCAACCAAAGGAAGTGGTAACATTTTAAAGGGGTGCAAGAGGCTGAATACACAAGATTATTTGCACTGCTCTCTGTAGAGTAGAGCTACCAGGACTTGATATTTCAATCCCTATGTTAAGTTGGCACTCTCGATGTTGGCAGTGGGCTTGGAGTGGTGACAAGGAGGGAGGGTAGGTACGTCATCGGGGTCATCAGGTGGGCACCCTCCTTCTTTGACATTTCATTGATAAGCCCATGACATCTCCAGAGGGCTCAACGGTGTTATCTGGCGTCCCAGATACACCCCGCTCAGTTCCATACCCTCCTGTCTTCATCTTGCAGCCCAGGTGTTGTCATTCCTTTTAATCCAAATCCAGTTACTGCCTTCTTCTGTTGCATTTGACAAGGACTTGATTGCTTGTTGGAGGGAGTGACCTCTCACCCCCATCTTCTTCACTAGACTGGTCGTGGATGTAGCAACAAATCCCCTGCATCCCACTTCTACGGGGAAAATCTTGGTCTTCCAGCCATTCTGGGCAGCTTCAGTTGCTAGTTCAGAGTCTTTTTCCTCTCTTAAGCTTCTTTGACACCATCTTCCCATGAGTACTTTCAACTCCACAACATATGCCAGCTTGGCTGTTGTGGACCACAAGACCATGTCTAGCCGGAGCGTTGTAGCTGCAATGTCTGGGGGAAACACAAGCTTTTTTTCCAAGTCCACGTCCATTTTCCAATCCTGAGCAACCGCAGAATGTTTACTGAATTAACTTAAGTTTATAGATGACCCATTTCTGTCAATGGCCAGTGCAAAAAATGCTGTTGTAAACTAATTGAGACATAAAAGACCTCAGAATTATTTTATTTATTTCATACAATGGATGATTTAGATGTCTCTATTATAAACTTTGCAGTAATTAAGTCCTTGATCTGTCGGCTGTCTGCAGGTAGATGGACTTAGCACCCTGATCTGCGTTCTATGCCTACTTTGACCACCAGAACAGGGAGGAACCATCGTACACCCCCATGTCTCCCAATGATCCTTAGGTCTCAGTATCTGAAGATGACGTGTGGGCTGCCTTCAAGAGAATGAATCCAAGAAAAGCATCCGGCCCCTTGAACGAAGTGCAACCCATCCCTTGAGACCTGTACAAGAGGGAAAGGTTGTACTTGAATCTGAGGGGGACCAATATTCCTTCAGGCAGGTTTACTAGAGCTGTTGGGAGTGGTTTAAACTAATATGGCAGGGGGATGGGAACTGAGTATGATAGAGCTGAGGATGAGCCCGCAGGTTCACAAGTAGATAATGGATGTTACATGAATGGAAAGAAGGACGAGCCAATAATTGGGTACAAATGCAGACAGAGTAAAGAGTTAAATTTTAACACAGAGGCAAAATTCAAAATGGCACAGAATGCAGGACTGAAGGTTCTGTATTTAAATACGTGTAGCATTTGGAGCAAGGTGGACAAACTCGTGGCGCAATTACAGATTTGTTGGTATGACGATGTGGGCATCACTGAGTCGTAGCTGAAAGAAGGCCATAGTTGGGAGCTTAACATCAGAGGATATACTTTGTATCAAAAGGACAGGCAGAAAGGTATAGGCGGTGATGTGGCTCTATTGGTAAGGGATGGAATTACGTCTTTAGAAAGAGGTGACTTAGGGTTAGAGAATGTTGAATCTTTGTGGGTGGAATTAAGAAATTGCAAGGGGGTAAAAACCATTATGGGAATCATATATAGGCCTCCAAATAGTAGCCAGGATGTAGGGCTGAGTTTCCAAAGGAAGCTGGAAAGGAATGCAATAAGGGTAATGTGACAACTGTAATGGGAGACTTCAGTATGCAAGGGGATTGGGAAAATCAGCTTGGTATTGGATCGCAAGAGAAGGAATTTATTGAATGCCTACTGCTAACACTCAAAAGTCAAAGTAAATTTATTATCAAAATACATATATGTCACCATATACAACTTTCAGATTCATTTTCTTGCAGGCATTTACAGGAAAATAAAGAAAACTAATAAAATTTTGCAAATTTATACACAACTACAGAGTGATAAGCAACCAATGTGCAAAAGACAAACTGCAAATACAAAAAATAAACTATCCTGACAACGTGAGCTGTAAAGAGTCCTTCCAAGTGAGTCTGTAGGTTTTGCAATCTGTTCAGAGTTGAGGTGAGTGAAGTTACTCATGCCATTTCAAAAGTTGTAGAGTAATAAATGTTCCTGAAGCTGGTGGTGTGGGACCTAAGATTCCTGAACCTCTTGTGGTGACAAGAGAGCATGGCCTGGATGGTGGAGATGTTTGATAATGGATGCTGTTTTCCTGTGGCAGCACACTAGCTCAATGGTGGGGAAGTCTTTACCTGTGATGTATCTGTAGACTTTTTTTTCCTGAGCATTAGTTTTTCCATACCAGGCTGTGATCTATAAAAGTCTGTCAAAGTTTTAGGTGACATGCCAAACTTCTAAGAAAGTAGAGGTGCTGTTGCATTGGTGCAAGCACAGTCTGTAGATTTGTCCTGTTTTATGCCATAGATTCCATGGTTCTATGTGCAAACATGCCAACCACATCACTTTGAAATATGTGCTATATTGACAAATTCCAGTGTTTACCCAGACACATCAAATCCCTGCCAGCACCATCAAATACCATGGGCCGGATCTGATATTTTTCATAGCTCGAGTATTTGTCCAGTGTAACAGTAAGATTGTGATTGTAAAACTGAGAAGGCTGCTCACCGATTTGCTATTTAATCACCAGTTCACTGGAGGACTGTCACGTCACTGAAATGGTATGGGGCTGACATTTAGTTACCACGTCAGCTTTGACCTTTTAGTGTTGTATGGGGAACGGGCAATGATAGAAATTTAATAAAAGCGTATTCCTACATAAACCTTTATAATAAATAGAGGTGCAGAGCCTGTTGAAGGGTACTTCCATATTGCGAATAAACAATGCACAGCTTTCTAATTTTCTATGTACTTCTGTCACATTCTACTCATTTTGAAAATGAACAAATACAACTGCGACTCAGGAAAATGAAGAAGTACACCTTGTTGTTTGGTCAGACATAAAGGGCATGGTGGGCTGTCACCTTTTCCTGCACTAAGCTCTCAGTAATGCAATGGAAATGCGAATGCTCTTTCTCCATTATGACTAGCATAATAGAAGACAAATTGAACAAGAAATTAATGCAATCTTCCCCATAATAAATTCTACACGAGCATGCAAATTTTTTAACAGAAGCAAATTCTTAGTTGATGATAACCTTCTGTGGCACCATCTCTTCCCACTATCATTTATTACTGTATCAGTTACACCATACTGCAGGCTATCTATTTCACTAAGTAGTACAGACTTCTGAAGTCTCTGACTATACAAAGACAATAGTGTAATTTCAGACAACAGAAAATCTGCAGATGCTAAAAATCAAAGTAATACACACAAGATACTGGAAGAACTCAGCAGGTCAGGTAGCAACTATGGAAAAGAGTAAACCGTCGACGTTTCAGACCGAGACCCTTCATCAGGTCCCGAAACTCTGTTTACTTTTTTCATAGATACTGCCTGGCCTGCTGAGTTCCTCCAGCATTTTGTGTCTATTAGTGTAATTTCAGGACCAGTATTCTGCTCAGTGCCTGACATCCAGTGTATGAGAAACTTTATCCAGTCAAAGTTTTAAATGTGAAGTAATTTTCTTCAAGATTAGGCCTTCTTATACAAATAAAGCACCTGAACAGTGTTCCAGATACTATGTTGCTATACCATTAGGAGATTTTTTTTCACATCCAATTTTTGCTCTTAAATTGTCAGATTTATTTGGACTTGCTCTGACTTGCTCATGTATTTCCTTTGTTAGTGTAAAATAGTCAAATGACACTTTGATATTAAGGGCAGTTACTTTCACTTCTTCTCTAATATTCAACTTCTGATTAGAGATCATATCGATCAGTTTTTTTTTGGTGGTCCTACTGGCCTGGCAGCTTGGTGAAGGCTGATGAAGTCCTCAAGGAAAGAACAATTATCTCCCTCACTGTTTCCTTCCATATGGAAACTGTTAACAGGAGAGATGGGCGATACAGTAGCACAGCGACCTGGGTTCAGTTACGCCACTGCCTTTAAGGAGTTTGTACATCCTCTCCATGACCACTTGGGTTTCCTCTGGGTGCTCTAGTCTCACATTTCAAATGTACACATGGCAGTAGGTTAATTAGTCACTTAGGTGTAACTGGACGGTGCAGACTTGTTGGCCAGAAGGGCCTGTGACTGTAATGTATATCTAACTAACTAACTATTATAGGCATCCGTTAGTCTCGTGAGACCATGGATTTGCGCCTTGGAAGGTTTCCAGGGCCCAGGCCTGGGTGAGGTTGTATGGAAGACCGGCAGTTGCCGATGCTGCAAGTCTCCCCTCTCCACGCCACCGATGCTGTCCAAGGGAAGGGCAGTAGGACCCATACAGCTTGGCACCGGTGTCGTCACAGAGCAATGTGTGGTTAAGTGCCTTGCTCAAGGACACAACACGCTACCTCAGCTGAGGCTCGAACTAGCGACCTTCAGATCACTAGACCAACGCCTTAACCACTTGGCCACACACCAACACAACTAACTAACTAACTAACTAACTAAATAAAAGACTGCAGATGTTGGAAATCCACACACAAAATGTTGGAGGAACTCAGTCGGTCATGCAGCATCTATGGAAAGGAATAATGAGTCAATGTTTTGGACTGAGAGCCTTCATCAGCATATATAACTTATTGTTGCAATGGTAATCATGCTTGGTACAAAAAGAACTGCAGGTTTGGATACTAAATGTATGTGTTTGGCTGGGGAGCCCATGGTCCATACCTATCATCTATGGGATTACGGCTGAATGGCTCTTTCAGAATCTAGCCATTATAGAATGTTTATATTTGATGTGGTAATGGAAGGATTTTGCTTTAGTTCATTTGACACAGTACCGTCAGACTTAATAAAAATTGGAGTCCATGTTGAAAGATGCATTATGATTTTCTTTTCCAAAGTTGTTGGAGGTTATCATTGGAGCAATCAAGATCTTCTATCAATCATGTCATTGCTTGAAGTCTCCACAAAGAAATGTAAGAGTAATAATAATGATGAACTCCAGTAGATTGTAAAACTCAGAAAATGAAAGACAGATCTCAGTTGGTATTCATTCCAGCAACTTCATTTTCATAAACTTTTAGATTCTCCACTGCTTGTCATGGATGACTTTCTTGCTTTTCAAGGGAAATAATGTAGAGCCTTTTGATAGAGTTGAAGGTTTTGTTTATATAGTACATAGAGATAAAACATTGGCTTGATACTTCAGTAAGTTGTACACTTAGTTTTAATACTACTGATCATGGCTAATCTGACCAAGACAGTGTGTACTCAAGTCACAACCATGCAAATAACTTCACCACGTTGCCTGGTTTGATGCAAGTCATTTAATGCAACCCCATCGTCTTTAAGTTTGGTGCTTGCATATGCCATCTCTTAGTCTGTGGAGCATCCTGTGCTTTTAACTTAAAGTTACAGCATGCAATTTACAAAAAAAAATTGATGGCAAGCTTCCTGAATTTTTAAAAATTTACAAGAACTGAAGATGGGTTCTTGTTTGAATTAATTTCTGCTCTATTCATGTAATTCCAGAATATTCCCTAACAGTTCCACCATCATCCTTCTAAACTCCAGTGTTCTTAGCAACTTGAACAGCTTATTATTTTGAAATCAGGACAAGGTAGACTTCTTTCTCCCTCTTGCCATGTCACAGCAAAGTAATCTTCTATATGTATGATATCATCAATTCATTAAACAGTTGAACTATTGGAAAAATCGAATGGATCAATTAAGGTCATTGTGACTTAGCCTCAGCAAATTTGTTAGGCAGAACAAAAGATCTTAAAAATGAAAATGAATTCAGTCTCAGTAAACATTTGGTGATAGTGCAGTGGTTGCCATGACACTATTATAGCTCAGAGAGCTGTGAATTTTGGAATTCAATTCCAGTGCCATCTGTATGTTTCTTCCATGACCATGTAGGTTTCCTCTGGGTGCTCTGGTTTCCTCCCACAGTCCAAAGATGTGCTGGTTGGTCAGTAATTTGCTCATTGTAAATTGGCCCATGATTAGGCTGGGTTTAAATAACACACATCAAAGTTTCTGGTGAACGCAGCAGGCCAGGCAGCATCTCTAGGAAGAGGTACAGTCGATGTTTCAGGCTGAGACCCCTCGTCAGTCCTGGGACTTCTCGGGACAGAAGGGCCTGTTCGTGCTTTATCACTAAATAATTAAATAAACAAACCTCTTCCACTAAGGATTAGCATACTAGGATATTACGATTCAACAATTGAATTCTGTTTTCAAGTATCCCTTTGACTGTAAGGGCCTCTTTGATGTCCTGAATGAGATTCAACAGGTGCTATGATGAGGCCACCCTCAGAGTGGAGGAACAACACCTTATATTCCGTCTGGGTAGCCTCTGACCTGATGGCATGATATCAATTCCTCCTTCCGGTAAGCACATGTTCCTCCTCCTTCATCTTTTTCTACTCCCCACTCTAACCTCTTCTCACCTGACTATTACTTAACCCCGCCTCCCTTCTCCTATGGTCCACTCTCCTATCAGATTCCTTCTTCTCCAGCCCTTGACTTTTTCCACCCACCTGGCTTCACCTATCACTTTCCAGCTAGACTCCTTCCCCTCCCCCCCCCCCCCACATTTTTATTCTGGTGCCTTTCCCCTTCCTTCGCAGTCCTGAAGAAGGGCCTCAACTCAAAACATTGACTATCAATTCATTTCTATAGATGCTGCCTGACCTGCTGAGTTCCTTCAGCATTTTGTGCGTGTTGCTTTGGATTTCCAGCATCTGCAGACTTCCTCGTGTTTACGAGTTAGTATTTCTTTCTTTCTTCTTTCAGTGGCAATGTCACAGGAGATGCAAAGCTAACTTTGAATTTCAGTAAGAAGTTCTCAGCTATATGTAGATTTTATCACATCATTTCAAGTGTTGCTACTTATATGGTAATTCAATAACTTTCTGAGTATGAAGACATTATGAATGAATATATTCTGCAAAGACTGCGAATTTAACTGTGTTTGGTAGATCGCATAAATCTTCTCATGCTTAGAGCACCATGTGCCTGCTGCAGGTAATTAAGAGTAAGTGCAAACGTCGACCTTTCTGAAACTAATTTTCTAACACGAGTCCAGAAACTCCAAATTTTACAGGGATCAGTTATATGGCTGGATTGTTTTGTTTCAGAATTCAGTATACGGAGAGCTAGCAGTGTGGGCGGAGCATTTGAAAGACAGAGCAAAGAATTTCATAATGCTTGAGTAGGAGGAATTTCAATTTTTATTATACATTCTGACTAGTTCATAGATATAACATTAGCAGAAAGAAAATTATTTCAATATCACTTCAGAAAAATATCCCAATCTTTTGATTTATGTTTTGAATAATTCAAATTCGGTTTCCATCACTTGGAATTCTGAAGATTTGCCATTGCCTTGAAGTTGAATCTTGGGATTCTGGAAGACATGGCTTTGAACAGAAGGCACTAAAACATTGGCCTATATTTTGCAATTAACAGCAATGCTCACATTGTGGCCTTTCTGATTGGACTTTCTTGTACCACTTGCTTTCAGACAAGCTTTAGAGGGTCTCTAAGCAAGTGTTGAATCTGAAATAATTTACTTGGCAACTTTGACCATCTACACTTCGAAAATGATTCCTTTCAGAACTTAGATGTTCTTAATGATAATTACTTGGACATGTCCGAGCCTTGAAAAATTTTGGAAATATGTATTTCAAACTTTCTCTTTACTCTTCAATGTTAGTTTTAAGCCCAATCCTTTGACTGCCATGTTTGGTATTGTTGAGGACAGTGCTACAAAACTGGAGCCATCTAATTTGCGGGTATTGGCCTTTATGTCTCTTATGGCTAGGAGGGTGATCTTAATCAAGTGGAAGGAGGCCGCCCCGCCCACTCACGTTCAATGGCTATCTGATGTTATGCTGTGCCTTGATCTAGAGAAGATTCATAGTTCGATTTCTGATTCTAAACATGATTTTGTAATGTTATGGGGACCCTTTCTGAATTACTTTCATAATCTTTGAACTGTTATTAAAGTATGGATCTGAGCCATTATTATTATAACATCATATGGTAAGGTACTTTTCATTTTTCTTCCTTTTTTTTTTACCAACCAGGTCATTTTGGTATTGGGGGTAGATTTTTTTAAATAAAATACAATTATTTTATTTTATTTCATTTCATAATTCAATCTTTTTTCTACATGATTTTGGAATATGGGATACTGTGATTATACTACTGTGATTTAAATGTAATGTAATTTGTATTATTTACTTGTATCCTTATGAATTTTGTATTTATACTCATGCAATTTATATAAATATGCATATCCTTACTCCAGAAACTGCATTCACATTCCTTTTTACTGTAACTGTTAGTGCTGGTGTTTTTAATCTCTCCCTCTCCCAGAGTGCCCTCCTGCTTCAAATTATCCACCATTATCCCGGTACCAAAAAAGACCAAAGTAACATGCCTGAATGACTTGCATCCTGTCACACTCACCTCAGTAATAAGCAAATGCTTTGAGAGGCTGGTCAAGGATTATACCTGCAGCATGCTACCACCCAGACTGGACCCCCTACAATTCACCTACCGATTCAGCCAATCGACAGACGACACAATAGCCACTGTTCTATATACCGTCCTTACACACCTGGAGAAGAAAGATGCTTATGTGAGAATGCTGTTCTTGGACTACAGTTCAGCATTCAACATCATAATTCATCCAGGCTTGGCAGGAAGCTCAGAGACCTCGGCCTTGGCCCTGACTTGTGCAGCTGGATTCTGACTTCCTGTCAGATTGCCAGCAGGTTATAAGAGTGGGCTCCCTCACCTCCACCCCTCTGACTCCCAGCACAGGAGCCCCTCAGGACTGTGTACTGTCCCCTCCTTTACTCCCTGTATACCCATGACTGTGTTGCCACCCACAGCTCTAATCTGCTAATTAAGTTTGCTGATGACTCTATATTGATCGGCCTAGTCTCAAACAATAGCAGGGAAGAAGTCATCTCTCTGACACAGTGGTGTCAAAAAAACAACCTCTCCCTCAATGTTGCAAAAACAAAGGAGCTGGTTGTGTCTACAGGAGAAATGGAGATGGGCATGGTGTCAATAACCCCTATTGACATCAATGGATCTGGGGTTGAGAAGGTAAACACCTTTAAGTTCCATGGCAACCACATCACTGAGGACCTCATGTGGTCTGTACACACCAGCTGTGTGGTGAAAAAGGCACAACAGCGCCTCTTTCGCCTTAGACAGTTGAAGAAGTTTGGTATGGGCCCCTACATCCTAAGAACTTTCTACAGGGGCACAACTGAGAGCATCCTGACTGGCTTTCAGTTAGTCCCGATGAAGGGTCTTGGCCTGAAACGTTGACTGTACCTCTTCCTAGAGATGCTGCCTGGCCTGCTGCGTTCACCAGCAACTTTGATGTGGCTGCATCACTGCCTGGTGTGGGAACTATATCTCCCCTAATTGCAGGACTCTGCAGAGAGTGGTGTGGACAGTCCAGTGCATTTGTAATTGTGAACTTCCCATGATTCAGGACATTTACAAAGACAGTTGTGAGAAAAGGGCCCAAAGGATCATTGGGGACCCGAGTCACCCCAACCACGATCTATTCCAGCTGCTACCATTCGGGAAATGGTACCGCAGCATAAAAGCCAGGACCAACAGGCTCCAGGACAGCTTCTTCCACCAGGCCATCAGACTGATTAACTCACGCTGATCTGAGTGTATTTCTATGTTACATTGACTGTTCCATTTATTATAAATTATGTGTGTGGTCTTTAAACTGAAGAAGTTATATTCAGTTATATAACAAATTGCATAGCATTGGGATTTAGCGTTTTCAGAGCAAACGGCGTACAATGTGAGGTTCCAGGACATATAAATAAATATGATTGCACATTGGACGTTTAGACGGAGATGTAATGTAAAGATTTTTACTCCTCATGTATGTGAAGGATGAAAGAAATACTGTAGTCAATTCATTTGGTAGTTTCTCAGTGAAATTGTGCTTGTTTCCAAATTGGTGAAAGAAACAGTGACTGCCGTTGGTGAAAAGATGAGCAAAAAATCATACTGCTGCAGGACCTCAATG
Organism: Mobula birostris; assembly: GCF_030028105.1. Classification (NCBI taxonomy): domain Eukaryota; kingdom Metazoa; phylum Chordata; class Chondrichthyes; order Myliobatiformes; family Myliobatidae; genus Mobula; species Mobula birostris. Next base: position 223,071,364 of record NC_092371.1, read on the forward strand.
GGCCAAGCAGCATCTGGGGAAGAGGAATGGTCAATGTTTTGGGTCAAAACCCTGCATCAGAACTGAGTGTGTAGAGAGAAGGGAGCCCGTATAAGAGTTGAGAGGGAGGGGTGGAACAGGGGATGTTAGTTTGAACCAAGTGGGATTAGGAACTGATAGCCAGGTGATAGGCATGGGGGAAGGATAAGCAGGAGTTTGAAGAGATTTGGTATATCAACACTTCTATTGATATACCATGGAGAGCATTCTGATAGGCTGCATCACTGTCTGGTGTGTGTGGGAGGGGAGGGGCTACTGCACAGGACCAAAAGAAACTGCAGAAAGTTGTAAATCTAGTCAGCTCCATCTTGGGCACTAGCTTACAAAGTACCCAGGACACCTTCAAGGAGCGGTGTCTCAGAAAGGCAGCGTCCATTATTAAGGACCTCCAGCACCCAGGGCATGCCCTTTTCTCACTGTTACCATCAGGTAGGATGTACAGAAGCCTGAAGGCACACACTCAGTAATTCAGGAACAGTTTCTTCCCCTCTGCCATCCGATTCCTAAATGGACATTGAACCCGTGAACACTACCTCACTTTTTCAATGTATATTATTTCTGTTTTTTGCACAATTTCTAATCTATTCAGTATACGTATACTGTAATTTATTTATTTGTTTGTTTATTTACTTATTTTTCCCCTTCTTCTTCTTCTTCTATATTATGTATTGCAATGAGCTGCTGCTGCTAAGTTAACACATTTCACATACCAGTGATAATAAACACAATTCTGATTCTGAATGATTGGGTAGGAGGTTAAAGCAGGCAATGTGAGGTTAGAGCACAAACAAGAGGATGTGGAAAAGAGATGTTTGATTGATGAGATAAAACATAAAACATTAAAGCACTGGAACAGCCCCTTCAACACACAATGACTGTGCTGTCCATTACTGGAAATTAAACTCATCCCAAATGCCTCTTAAATGTCACTATCATACCTGCCCCCACCCCCAACACCCAATGTGCTTTACACATTTACAACTCTCTGTAAAAAAAAACTTGCCCCACACACCTACTTACCCCTCTCAATTCTCGCATTTGACATATGACCCAGGGTAACTTATTAATGCCTCAGCAACACACACAAAATGCTGGAGGACCTCAGCAGGCCAGGCAGCATCCATAGAAAAGATTACTGTCCATGTTTTGGGCTAAGTCCTGCTGGAAGGTCTCGGCCCAAAACATTGACTGTACTCTTTTCTATAGATGCTGCCTGGCCTGCTGAGTCCCTCCAGCATTTTGTGTGTGTTACTTGGATTTCCAGCATCTGCAGATCTTCTCTTATTCATGCCTCATTATTTTTATACTTTTATCAGTTCTCCTCTCAGCTTCTGATGCTTCAGAGAAAACAATAAAAGTTATAGCTATACTCTGTAATCCACACCCTCTCCACATCCTCCTTGTAACGCAATGACCAGAACAACACACAATACTCCAAATATGACTGAACTGAAATTTTATACAGCTGTATCATGGCTTCTCAACTTTTATACTCAATATCCCAACCAATGAAGGAAGCATCTTTTTTTAGCACCCTGTCTACTTCTGTTGCTATAGATGTGTTCCCCAAGATCACTCTGTGTCAAAATTTCTCTGGGTCCTGCTCTTTACACTATACTTGCTCCTTATACTTGATCTGCCAATATGGTCTCATACTTATCCAGATTAAAATCTACCTCCCATCTCTACACCCATATGTCCAAATGATCTATATTCTAACGATTCCTTTGACAAACATCTTCACTATCCAAAACTCCACCACTTTTTGTGTCATCTGCAAACTTACTAATCAATTTTCATATAAACAACAGAAGTTCTACTACTGATCCTTACAGAATGCCAGTGGTCTGAATGACCTTTATTTAGAGACACAACCCTCTACCACTATTCTCTGTCTTCTATGGCCAAGACAATCCTGAATCTTATTATGCTAAATTACGTTGGATCCTATGTGTGTTAATCTTCTTAATCAGTCTACTAGTAGAGGCCTTGTCAATAACCTTATGAAATTTCACGTGGAGAACATCCAGTACCCTGCTCTCACCAATCTTCATCATCTCCTCAAACTCCTCAATGAAGTTCATGAGACGTGATCTGTCCTTCAATAAGCCATGCTAAGTTCTTAGCAAAGCTCACATTCTTCTCAATTCTATGAATCCTATCCCTAAGAATCCTCTCCAATAGTTTCCCTACCCCCGATGTAAGGTGCAACAACCTATAATTTATTGGAGTATCCCAATTGGCCTTCTTAAATAAAGGAACAAATTTGGCTACTCCCCAGTTGTCCATAGGCTCACCTATGGCCATCAGACCCTCAGGACTGATCCACTTTAATCCTCTTCAACATAAAGGTGCAGGGGACCAGTGGTCTGGTGTTCGCCGCTGGGGTCATGGTGCAGATGGCAGAATGAGGAAGTGTTTGAAAGCTTCTGCATATGACCTCTGCAAGGTGAAGGTCAGTCTGCCAGATCACCATGGCCTTACCCACTGTAAGAATGCAAAGCAGCAACACATCTCCACCAAGATTATTCTAAACACGCTGCTCCATTTAGTTTTATCCTCAGCCCTGTAATTGACTCCCTGTGCACTCATGACTGTGTGGCCAGATTCTGTCCCAGCTCCATCTACGTTTGTGGATAACACCGGGGGCTGTAATGTTCTATTTCTACAATACCACTGTAGTGGACCGTGTCTCAAATAACTATGAGTCGGAGTACAGGAAGGAGATAGAGAGCTCAGTGACGTGGTGTTATAACAATAACCCTTCCCTCAAAGTCAACAAAAGAGCTGGTCATTAACTTCAGAAGGGGGTGGAGGGAGGTGCGGGGGCGGGGGGGCAACATGTTCCCATCTACGTCAACGGTGTTGAGAGCTTCAAGTTACTACCTCTTATCATCACCAATAGCCAGTCCAGGTCCAACTACATTGATATCACGGCCAAGAGAGCTCACCAATGTCTCCTCAGGAAGCTAAGGAAATTTGACATGTCTCCATCGATCCTTACCAGTTTTTATTGATGTGCCATATTTAGCATTCTGTCTAGAAGCATCACTGCTTGGTTTGGCAAGAGCTCTGCAAAAAACTGCGGAGATTTGTAGTCACAGCTATCATGGGAGGTAGCCTCCCATCTACCCTCACTGCTGCAGTGAATCAAAGACCCCTTACCCCAGACGTTCTCTCTTCTCCACTCTCCTTTTGGGTAAAATATAGGAAAAGTATGTACCACAAAGCTCAAGGGCACCTTCACAATACTCTTGTGTTATTATTAAGAATAATTTCTACACTATTGAACAGTCATCTGATTCCCACCTATCTCCCTTTTTGAGAAACAAACTAATTTTGTTTTGTCTTATTGCACTGTTGATTCTGTGACAAAGTCATGGGATATTTTGTAGTCAAAAGTCTGAATTTATTCCTAAAAATATAGTGAACCGCTGGCAGGAACTTTGGGACTTCGGCGATTGCGTATATCACCATACAAAACAGGTTAATTATCTTACTGCAACACACACAAAATGCTGGAGGAACTCCATGGGTCAGGCAGCATCTATGGAAATGAATAAACTGTCGATGTTTTGAGCCGAGGCTCTTCTTCGGGACGGGAAAGGAAGGGGGAAGATGCCAGAGTAAAAAGGTGTGGGGGAAGGGGTAGGAGGATAGCTAAAGGGTGATTGGTGAAGCTAGGTGAGTTAGGAAAGGTAAAGGGCTGGAGAGGAAGGAATCTGATAGGAAAGGAAAGTGAAGAGTAGGAGAAAGGGAAGAAACAGGGGACCCAGGGGATCACCCGAAAGAAGGGTCTCTGCCCAAAACATCAACTGTTTATTCATTTCCATAACTGCTGCCTGACCTGCTGAGTTCCTCCAGCATTCTGTGTGTGTCGCTTCGGATTTCCAACATGTGCAGCATTTCTCATGTTTCCAATTATCTGATGGATACAATTTTAATCTAACTAGTATTCCTTTAAATGGATTTCCCTTTGTCCAGTTCTACACTGAAAAATTTTCTTGCTCTATTGCCAAAATTGTTTTATAATCCATTACTACATTTGATCAATTGTTAAGGTGTCTGTTTACTAAGTTTCTCCCTATTGTATTAGTATTTCCTTTATCACAGGATGCGTATATATGTACTTAAATAACATTTGCAGCATATATTACTGATTCCAACCAAGAAAGTGAATTTTCAGTGCCAGAAACATGAATAACAACAGTAAAAACTCAGCCAAAAAAGGAGGATTCTCTATTCCTCTTCCAACTTCCAAATAATCTGAATCAGAGGCTTTTTTTTTCAGTCATATTGCCAGATTTGAGGAAGCAGCTGTCATGTTCGTCAAGGTGGCTCAGAAGATTCTCTTCTGGGTCTCCCGTGAACGTCCAAGGGTGTGGGTCTATGCCACTGTCCTGACATTAGGTTTTCAAGGTCCTGGTTACATCCTTGTGACCAGGCGACAGGAATGAATTATTTTAGCAAAAAAGCCCATCTCCAAGCCTTAACCTAACAGAATTATGTGCGGAATACACTCATTATTATGCTGAGATGTTAATAGTTGGACACCAATAATTGAGTGTAACTTTTAAAACAGGTGAAGAAAAGGCCCAGCTTTTTAAAAGTTGTAGCAATTTACACCATAATTCAATTTGCCACTTGGTTTTAAAGTAAATCAATTGTAACAGGAGGCTGCTACTAAATAATGGACAAGGCTCTGTGGTGACATTTTTGATTAGTAGCTAAAAGTACAGATAGTACTTATAATGGAGACTTGCACAATAAGCAGCTGCTCTTCGAGAACGTGTGTCATCTACTGAACCCATGTGCAGGCACAATGCATCCCGTGCCCTTTTTTTCTGCTTATGTTTCCATGGTAACATAGTTTGTTGTGGATTGACACTGGCTTATTGATTGCCCTTAGAAAAAAGTAATGAAGATGGCTTTTGATTTTAATTGGGATGATGCAAACATCACTTTGGGCTCTCATTGGAAAGATTGTGAAGTGGAACAGGCTCGGAATGAAGACTTGCCATTTCATAGAAATTCTAATGTAGCATGAAAATCTTCCTGTTTTTTTAGAATTATCAAAAAGAGGAAAAGCCTGAATTCAGATTAATTAATTAATGCAAGAAAGTTACATTTGTGGCAGGTATTTAATGTTTTAATGCTTTTAAGTCAGGTGTTTCTAGTTCCCTGAAATTGAAGGTTAATTATACCAAAACCTGCGCAGAACAGATTACTGCAAAGCCATCACATTTCAGTTCATGGCGTTAACTGAGGAATTACTTTACATTGCTTTTCACTCAGATATTTGATTGCTTTGTTGATTGACTTGATCAAAGTTCTACATAAAAGTTCATAATAATTTGTATAAGCAGAGTAAGTGACAGCTGGGAGCAATCATCCTCAAAAGGGGGTGTGACATCATGGGAGAAATTGGAGTGGGGAGGTGGTGCAGGGAGTGAAGAGGTATTGCAAAGAGTGTATGAGCTCTGTGAGGCTTTAATATTGAGGTAACTTAGATGTAAAGTCAACAAAAGCATAAAATATAAAGTTACTTCAATATTATTTAAGCTTCATGTACCTCTGGAATCTGAATTTCTATCCTAAGAACACTGGGATTGCTCAATTTCCTCTAAAGGAGTGGCCTGTAATGTTATAAGTCTTTAATGATGGGGTGGTGGAGCACATAACTGAACAAGTATGAATAAGTGGACTTCTTTTCAAAAGCTTTGGAAGATGGATTGACCGTGTGATGCCAGATGTACACGAGATCATTACTGCCTGTCATTTCTTTCACTGTATGGGTTTTATTTGTCTCTCAGGAGGTAAATAATTTGATCTTTAAAGAAGATTCAGATTCCCACTGGCTTCTGCTCCTACGTTACCCATTCCTGTCATGAGTTAAACATTATGGGTAGAAAATTGTCCATGGTCATTGGAGTTAAATTCCAAAATGTATTTTCAATAAAGTAACAAAGTAAAGCTGGGCTATGTACAACGTTCCTTCTACGGAAGCGCAGTATCACAGACATGCAGGTTCAAGCAACACAGACTATCAATTATGCATAAAGTATACAAGACAGTGAAGATAAAAGCATTATGCAAAATAAGGTATTAGTGCATGAAAGGACAATCAGAGACAGTTTTTAGTTGTGCAAGTGGCAGTCCATGGTGGCCTCTGACCATGTGGCTACTGAGGATAAGGGATCCGGGGGGATGCTGGAGTGATTTAGCAGGTAAGACAACCGAAATCAGGACATGAAAAGAACTGCAACACTGGAGATCGTATGAAGTGTTTAAAGCAGATACGAAAGCTGCAGTGCCAACTTGCTGCACAGAGAGGATGGAGCCAAGGCAGGAACTCAAAACCAGAATATGACATACACTACCCTGTTCAGGGTAGAGTAGCGGTGGTAATGTGGGTCATTATGCCCGGAACTGTTCACTTAATCTGAATCCTAACATAGATCGGAGTGGAGTTCCAGAACATGTTGAAATTTTTGTTAATGTGGGTGTTGTATGAAAGCAGATTAGCTGGTTCAGTAAGCGAAACAGCCGGCACTGATTGTGGGTATGTACCACAAGCCAAGCAATGAAACATTTTTTGTAAGTCAAGCAAGCACTCATCCAAGTCACACAAAACTATAGAAACTATAACACTCAGCATTCGATACACTTGTTAAATCTGTCCAAGTTACACAAGGTTAAACCAGCAATAAACAACTACTTAGTTAGGTGTCCACTGTGAGGCAGCAGGATGCTGGCTCCCCCCTTACCGAAGACGATGGCTAATTCTGTGGTATTTCTGTGGGAGTCTGGTGAGCTCGAGGTATTTCACTGTCTCCAGAGATTTACGGGGTGAAGTCAGCTGAGGTTGCAGGCAGGTAGTCCGGCAGGTGCGTCCCAAACTCAGCAGTGCACTGGGTGACCACCCGAAGAGAGAGCTCTGAGTGGAGAGCTGACAGTAACCCAGGATGAGAGGAGTGTTGGGTGAGTCGATCAAGAGGACTAGAATGGGTTTGCCATGCACTCCGACACTCGTGCACGGGCCATGTGCACTCTCTGACTGTCCCAGATCACAAGGGAATCCTTTAATGACTGTGACGTTGAAGGGGTGAGGGATAGGCTTGGTGGAGAGTCCAAGCCACACACACAGGATCCGATACAGAAAGTTGTCTGCTGTGTTGGAATCCACCCAAAGCTCCCGCGCATGTCGAGCCGTTGGAGCGTGGAGGAGGACAGAGTGGGTGAGACGGGCTGTGGTGCTAGAATAAGGGGCCAGAATGAGTTTGCCAGATAGGAGGCCCCTCACCTCTGCCTGGCCCCACATCCCGGATGCATTGGTGGTCGGATGCCCCGCAGCGGGGGCAGAAGCTGTGTCGCCACTGACGCTCACGCTCTTGCGGAGTTAACAAAGCTCTCCCTAGCTGCCTGGGTTCCGGAGGCATTGCTGATGAGGGCCCAGCAACTGGGAGTGGAGCTGGGGATCTGGCTGATTATCTGAAGGGTTGCACCATGAGATGCTTGTCAATACGGATAGCCAGAGTGATGAGGCTTGAGGTCGGTTGGCACCCACCTCCCGGGTTGGCAGCTCGTCTATCAGGTGCCCTGAGAGCCCGTGATGATGATGGGTCATCTCTGCTTCCTAGACTACTCTAGACTTCCTAGACTTCACCATCGCCTTGCACTTAGTAGGCTCAAAGGTGACATTCCAGTCGTCTGTCCAGGCTTTCATCCTGTCAAGATCCCTATTCAGGCCTGCTGCCACTGTATTACTCTCTCCTGCTATAATTATGCAAATAGTGTGGAGTCGTCAGTGTACAGGTATAGCTCGTTACTGCATGCATCAACCATGTCGTCAATGAAGATGGAAAACAGAAGTGGGCCAAGTATTGAATGTTGTGGTACAGATGCATTGATGGTTGAAGAATCAGAAGCCTGACCAGAGATAACAACTTTGATGGTCCGTCCATGAAGGTAGTTCTGCAGCCATCTAAGCAGCTTTCCAGATCTTCCTTTGGATCTCAGCTTAACACAGAGTCCATTATGCCAGACCTTGTCAAATGCTCCCTTTAATATCCAGGGCTATGACACACACTTCTCCACCTTTGTCTAAGAAGGTGTTCCACATTTGAGATAAGGTGGTGAGGAGATCGGCTGTACTGTGATCAGGTCTAAATCCATACTGCCTACTTGAAATTAAGTTGTAACGGAGTAGGTAGTTCCGAACTTGTTTGTGGACTGCTGCTTCCATTACCTTGCTGATGACACTGAGCAAGGATATGGGGCAGTAATTTGTAGGATCAGCTCTGGAATCCCACTTGTGTACTGGTGTTACTGATGCTATTTTCCATTGTTCTGGGTATACACCACTCGAGAAGCATAGCTGGAAGAGGCGGCAGAGAGGACTTGCAAGTTCTGCACTGCATTCCTTTAAGACCCCAGTTGGAACCTGGTCAGGGCCAGATGCTTTGTCAGGCTGAAGCTGTTGCATTATTTTCCTGATGTCTTTAGGTTTGAAGATGATTTTGTTCAGTGAGGTAAGCTGGTTGACTTCTGGTGGCTGGTCATCAGCATTTGTGAGCCGACATTCATCTGCAAAAGCCGGACAGAAAACATTGGCCTTATCCTTTGCTGTGTCAGAGTGTCAGGGATGTCAGGGATGTCAGAGTGGCCTGTTCTTCCAGAGAGGGAATTCACAACATTCCACCATTTGTTGCTGCTAAGGTTACCACTGGTTAAGTCAGTTTTGAGTTTGATGTTACGGTTTCTTCTGGCCTGTCTCTCTGCTCGATTGTATGACTGCCTAGCCTGTGCAAACTTCTCCTTATGAGCAGGGGTGTTGCACTTCTTTAGATGGCAGTAGAGACGACGTTTCTTCTTTAGTGCTCATCTGCACTTGTCATCAAACCACACATTATCGCCAGTCTTCTTAGTAACAATTTTGCTGGGAATGTGAATGTCCATGACTTCACATATAACTTCTGTAAGCTTGGTGCAAGCCTTCTCAGGGTCCTCATCTTTGAGAATGCTAGACCGGTCAGTTGCTGAAAGATGACCACGCATATCTCAAAAGTTGGCTTTGTCATAACACCAAACTTTCTTATTGTATGGCTGGTCATGGTAAACTGGAACATCCAAATTCACTAGCACGGGGTTATGGTCTGAAGAACCCACTGGAGCCATAGTTGTTGCCTTAGCGGGTAGTTCCGTCATAACAAGATCGAGGATATACTCCCCCCTTGTTGGGTCTGACACAATCTGCTGACCTTTGTGTTGTCTGCAAACTTGTAAACCCACCCTTCTACCCCCACGTCCAGGTCGTTAATAAAAATCACGAAAAGTAGAGGTCCCAGAACAGATCCTTGTGGGACACCACTAGTCACAATCCTCCAATCTGAATGTACTCCCTCCACCACCACCCTCTGTCTTCTGCAGGCAAGCCAATTCTGAATCCACCTGGCCAAGCTTCCCTGGATCCCATGCATTCTAACTTTCTGAATAAGCCTACCGTGTGGAACCTTGTCAAATGCCTTACTAAAATCCATATAGATCACATCCACTGCACTACCCTCATCTACATGCCTGGTCACCTCCTCAAAGAACTCTATCAGTCTTGTTAGACACGATCTGCCCTCCACAAAGCCATGCTGACTGTCCCTGATCAGACCATGATCCTCTAAATGCCTATAGATCCTATCTCTAAGAATCTTTTCCAACAGCTTTCCCACCACAGACATAAGGCTCACTGGTCTATGATTACCCGAACTATCCCTACTACCTTTTTTGAACAAGGGAACAACATTCGCCTCCCTCCAATCCTCTGGTACTATTCCCGTGGACAACGAGGACATAAATATCCTAGCCAGAGGTTCAGCAATCTCTTCTTTCGCCTCGTGGAGCAGCCTGGGGAATATTCCATCAGGCCCCAGGGACTTATCTGTCCTAATGTATTTTAACAACTCCAAAACCTCCTCTCCCCTAATATCAACATGCTCCAGAACATCAACCTCACTCATATTGTCCTCACCATCATGAAGTTCCCTCTCATTGGTGAATACCGAAGAGAAGTATTCATTGAGGACCTCGTTCACTTCCACGGCCTCCAGGCACATCTTCCCACCTTTATCTCTAATCGGTCTTACCTTCACTCCTGTCATCCTTTTTTTCTTCACATAACTGAAGAATGCCTTGGGGTTTTCCTTTACCCTACTCACCAAGGCCTTCTCATGCGCACTTCTTGCTCTTCTCAGCCCCTTCTTAAGCTCCTTTCTTGCTTCCCTATATTCCTCAATAGACCCATCTGATCCTTGCTTCCTAAACCTCATGTATGCTGCCTTCTTCCACCTGACTAGATTTTCCACCTCACTTGTCACCCATGGTTCCTTCACCCTACCATTCTTTATCTTCCTCACCGGGACAAATTTATCCCTTACATCCGCAAGAGATCTCTAAACGTCGACCACATGTCCATAGTACATTTCCCTGCAAAAACATCATCCCAATTCACACCCGCAAGTTCTAGCCTTATAGCCTCATAATTTGTCTTTCCCCAGTTAAAAATTTTCCTGTCCTCTTTGATTCTATCCTTTTCCATGATAATTATAAAGGCCAGGGAGCGGTGGTCACTATCCCCCAGATGCTCACCCACTGAGAGATCTGTGACCTGAGCCGGTTCATTATCTAGTACTAGATCTAGTATGGCATTCCCCCTGGTCGGCCTGTCCACATACTGTGACAGGAATCCATCCTGGACACGCTTAACAAATTCTGCCCCATCTAAACCCTTGGAACTAATCAGGTGCCAATCAATATTAGGGAAGTTAAAGTCACCCATGTTAACAATCCTGTTATTTTTGCACCTTTCCAAAATCTGCCTCCCAATCTGCTCCTCTGTATCTCTGCTGCTACCAGGGGGCCTATAGAATACCCCCAGTAGAGTAACTGCTCCCTTCCTGTTCCTGACTTCCACCCATATTGACTCAAAAGAGGATCCTGCTACATTATCCACCCTTTCTGTAGCTGTAATAGTATCCCTGACCAGTAATGCCACCCCTCCTCCCCTTTTTCTGCCCTCTCTATCCCTTTTAAAGCACTGAAATCCAGGAATATTGAGAATCCATTCCTGCCCTGGTGCCAGCCAAGTCTCTGTAATGGCCACTACATCATAATTCCATGTATGTATTCAAGCTCTCAGTTCATCACCTTTGTTCCTGATGCTTCTTGCACTGAGGTACACACACTTCAGCCCTTCTACCTTACTGTCTTTACACCATTTATTTTGCTTCTCTTTCCTCAAAGCCTCTCTGTATGTTAGATCTGGCTTTATTCCATGCACTTCTTTCACTGCTCTATCGCCCTGGGTCCCATCCTCCTTGCAAATTAGTTTAAACCCTCCCGAACCATGCTAGCAAACCTACCTGCAAGGATATTGCTCCCCCTTGAGTTCAGGTGCAACCCATCCAATCTGTACAGGTCCCACCTTCCCCAGAAGAGATCCCAATGATCTAAAAATCTAAAACCCTGCTCCCTGCACTAACTCCTCAGCCACGCATTCAACTGCCATCTTCTCCAATTCTTACCATCTCTGTCACGTAGCACTGGCAGCAATCCTGAGAAGGTCACCCTTGAGGTACTGTTCTTCAGCCTTCTGCCTAATTCCCGAAACTCACACTTCAAGACCTCATCTCTCTTCCTGCCTATGTCATTGGTCCCAACATGTATCACGACTTCTGGTTGCTTTCCCTCTCATACCAGGAAGTCGTGCACCCCGTCAGAGACATCCCGGACCCTGGCACCCGGGAGGCAACAAACCATGCGGGTGTCCTTCTCACGTCCACAAAATCTCCTGTCTGCTCCCCTGACTATAGAGTCTCCAATGACGATAGCTCTCCTCTTCTCCGTCCCATCCTTCTGCACCACCAGGTCAGACTCAGTGCCGGAGGCCCTGCCACCGTGGCTCACACCTGGTCGGTCGTCCCTGCCAACAGTATCCAGGACGGTAAACTTATTATTCAGGGGAATGGCTACAGGGGTGCTCTGCACTATCTGTCTGCTCACCTTCGCTTTCCCCCCTCTGACTGTCACCCAACAACCTGCTTCCGACAGCCTAGGTGTGACTACCTCCCTGTAGCTCTCATCTATGACTGCCTCATTCTCCCTTATGAGTCGAAGGTCATCCAGCTGCTGCTCCAGATTCCTTTCACGGTGTTCCAGATCGCCCAGCCATATGCACTTCTGGCAGATGTGACTCTGCGGGAGAGAGGTGTTCCCCCAAGACTGCCACATCTCACATGAGAGGCACATCACAGTCTCAGGAGACATTGTAAGAACTAACTGCGAGCTAGCTTGTCCTCCGCCTCTTCTCGTCGAAGCCTCTCGAGTCAAAGCCTCAAAGCTCCACTCCTTCACTGGCCCACTCACGCACTGGCCGCTTTCCACGCTGCTAAAAGCTGTGGGAGGAAGGAAAGTAACACTAAGGAATTATGCTGAACAATAATGGAGAGTAATCTCAGGAGTGCCTCTAGACGTATCCATAAACCAAGTTAAGAATAACTTGGTTGGGGAAGAAGTTGTAAATGCTAAGTGTTTAAAGGGATGATGTGGTGAAGTAAGAATAGATTGCTTATTGGTGTTGGTTAAATTCGATGGAAAAAAATTGCTGGATAAAGTTAGACTATACGAGTTAAGGTGCTGCCCCCTCAGAAATGTTTTCAGTGCCCGAATTTTGGCCGTGTATCAGCCATGTGAAGGGGTAAAAAGCAGTGTGATCGATGTGGTGGAGAACATTATTATGATAATTGTGGAAAAGGCATTAGTCCAAGGTTTAGCTATTGTGGCGGGGAAATAGTTCTGCTTATGCAGGGCGTCCTGTATATAAGAAAGTTGTGGAAGTGCAGTGTGTTTGAGTAGACCAGAGCATTGGTGCTGGCCCAGTGACCTAACTGTGCACAGCCCAAGTGAAAAACAATAATTTGATGGTATTTATGTTTCATGTTAAATTTTAAATCTTTGTCTGGAATAGTAGAAGGACTAATTTCTACCAGCTATTTTTTTTTAAAAGAATTGAATGTCAATGAAAGAAGAAATAACATCTCCTGGCTACAAACACAAAATGCTGGAGGAACTCAGCAGGTCAGGAAGGGAATAAACAGTTGAAGTTTCGGGGTGAGGCCCTACATTGCGACTGGAAAGGGAGGAAGGGGGAGGAGTACAAATTGGTAAGTGATAGCAGAGAACAAGTGTGAGGGAAGGTAGCTGTGTTATGTGTGTGGGGTGGGGGAGGGGAGAGGTGTTAGAAGAGTGGTGGGATGAAGTGAGAAGCTGAGGGGTGATAGGGTGAAGAAGAATAAACCTGATAGGAGAGGAAAGTTTCCTGGCTGTTGGGATTTATTGTTACTTTCTTATTTATTCCTGGAAGGTGTGTGCTGCTGTCAAGATCAGATGTTATTGCCCAGCCAACTCTTCCATAAGTTGAAAGGACATTTGTCAGGACATTTCATAGGGCAATTAGTAGATCAATTATATTGCAGTGACCATTGGCCAGACCACGTTGGGGCAGGTGTTTTCCTTCCCAAAAGATATTGAATGAGAAACAATCATGTAAATATTATTGTGACAAAAGCATAACTGTATCTCTACTTCCTCAGGACTCTGTGATTTGGAGTTTCATCGAAAACCTTGGCAAACTTTTCTAGATATGTGGTGAAAAGTGTGCTGACTGGCTGAATTATGGTTTGGTATGGGAACACCAAGGAAAATCCTGCAAAAGGGAGTGGATTCGGCCCAGTACATCATGAGTTAAACCCCACCCCCCTCCAACTCCAACCATTGAGCACATCTACAGGAAACGTTGTTGTAGGGAAGTATCAAAGATCCTCACTGCCCAGGCCATGCAACTCTTATCACCTCAACCATCAGGCTCTTGAACAAAAGGGGATAACTACACTCATTTAAGGACTCCATTATAGTGTTATATCATGCTCAATATATATTTATATCCGCATTTGCAGAGTTTGTTTACAGTTTACAGTTACTGTTTCATAGATTTGCTAAGTATGCCTGCAGGAAAAGAATCTCAGGGTTGTATGTACTCTGACAATAAATTTTATTTTGAACTTTGAACAATCTGGTAGTTGGTCACTGTTGCTCTTGCAGTGTTGTTATTCCAAATTTATTTTATCAATTGAATTTTACCTCCCCAGTTACCTCCCCAGTAATCAATATGTGACTTCAACATGTTAAAGTCATAGAGGGATACAACAAAGAAAAAGACTCTTTGGCCTACCAAGTCTACACTTAATATCAAGCATCCATTTTTTACTCTAGTCTTGCCCTACCTCATTAATTTGCCCTGCATTCCTATCAACTCCCTCCTAAGTTCCACCACTCATCTGCACACGAGGGACAATTTACAATGTCTCTGGGATGTGGGCATACTGGAGCATCGGCAGAAAACCCACACAGTCACAGGGAGAATGTACAAAACTATGCATGTCAGATGTGCAGTCAAGTTTGGATCCTGGAGCCATGAGACTGCAGCTTTGCTAACTGCATCACTGAGCCAATCCAAATGTTTATTATTTTATGAAGAATGTGCAGGTTGCCCGGTCACATCTGACGATGACAGGAAATCTGTGTGCGAGAGATTTTAAAGTGCAAAAGCTGCTGCACTGGGGTGGTTCCACTCTCTTAACCTCGGAGGTCTGAGTCCTATGGTATGTGTAATCACCACAACTGAGGTCTTCATGGTTGTAGGAATGTCCATGACGACAGGTTGACTGTGTTGTTAAGAAGACGTATAGTGATTTGGTCTTCATCAACCATGGGATTAAGTTCAAGAGGCGTGAGGTAATGTTAAAGCTATATAAACCTTAGTTAGACCCCACTTGGAGTACTGCGTTCAGTTCTGGTCACCTCACTACAGTAAGGACGTGGATACTATAGAGATAGTGCAGAGGAGATTTACAAGGGTGTTGCCTGGATTGGGGAACATGCCCTATGGGAATAGGTTGAGTGAACTTGGCCTTTTACCTTGGAGTGATGGAGGATGAGAGGTGACCTGATAGAGGTGAATAAGATGATGAGGGGCATTGATTGTGTGGATAGTCAGAGGCCTTTTCTCCAGGACAGAAATGGCTAACACGAGTGGCATAGTTTTAAGGTGCTTGGAAGTAGGTACTAGGTGGATGTCAGAGACAAGTTTTTTTACACAGAGAGTGGTGGGTGTGTGGAATGCACTGCCAATGACACTGGTAGAGGCGGATGAAATAGAGTCTTTTAAAAGACTCTTAAATAGGTACATGGAGCTTATAAAAATATCCGGCTATGCAGTAGGGCAATTTTAGGCAGTTTCTAGACTAGGTTACATGGTCGGCACAACATTGTGGGCCGAGGGGCCTGTAATGTGCTGTGGATTTCTATGTTTCTATGAGCCTCGTTGTGCCCTTCGCTCTCCAAGGATCATTGCTGTATTGCCTTGCTGGTCATTGGACCTCACTGTATATCTCATCTGCCCAGTCCGCTGGAGCCGGATTTGCTTGTTAGGATAAGCATCTCGCCAGGGTATGAGGCCCACCAGCTACCCTCACCTGGTTTAGTCTGCCTGCTGAAGCGGTATACTGGGGTGAGGCTGCTGTTGCACGCGGACAGCTATTTGGAGCCACAGGTGAGAGCTGTGTGTCGAGTGGAGGCCAAAGGACTGCCCCCAGTTGGTAAGCCCTGTCACTGGAGGTGCTACCCCTCCCTGGGCATCCCAGACACCCCAAAATTGTTCTTTGTTAATGACTTCTCTAATCTTCAGAAATTTAAGGATAATATATATAAGCAGGGAGGAGAAGATGGCAGTACGACGCAGCTCGCAGCGGCCACTCCAGTGGTGATGTCTGTTATTTGTCAAGTAGGGTGCCGTACACAATCCTGATTTGATGGAGACAGCCGTGAGAGGACGGAGGAACATCTGGTGAATCTTCTGAAATGCCTGCTTCGCTGCTGCTGCTACTGTGTGGTCCAGAATCTCCGGAGAGGAAGGCCCCAAGTCCTCGGCTTTGCTTGTTGCTCGACGGCCAGGGCAGAGTCAAAGCGCTCGGCAGAGGATGGTGCTCGGAGAGGAGGTGTTGGAGGGGCTGGACGGAGGCTCGAAGTTTTCGGACGGACTCAGAGTCCGCTGCAGTCGGGTGCTTCCAATGGTGCTGCATCGGCAAGTTTGCGGCGCTTGGAGGGTCATGACAGGAAGAGTTTCTCCCTTCTACTGTCTGCGTGAGATGATGAGGCTATCGGGACATTGAGACTATTTTTTTTACCGTGCCCATGGTCTGCTCTTTATCAAATTACGGTATTGCCTTGAACTGTTGTAACTATGTTATAATTATGTGGTTTTGTCAGTTTTAGTCTTGGTTTGTCCTGTGTTTCTTGTGATATCATTCTGGAGGAACGTTGTATAATTTTTTAATGCATGCATTTCTAAATGACAATAAACAAGGACTGATTGTCCTTCTAATCTAATCTAATCTAAGACATACTCTGATCATCTCTTCCGTCCCTTTTATTTATTGTTGTAACAAAAACAAGGGACTGAGCCATAGATTATTAATTACTATAGCAGAATACACGTGGAGATCCTGGAATCAATCTGGACTAAACTTCTTAATTACTCCTATGTTAACAAGTTTTATTTGACAGTTTAAGTAATTATGTTACACAAGCTGGCTCCTTCTTGGATGATAGTCGTTCATTTAAATTGCAGAAAGGCACCAGAAAGTTTAGGCAGCCCGATGGAGTGGCAGAAACCTGGATCATTGCCTGGCTGCAGAGGGAACGAGAGATGAACGGAAGAAAAAGAGGAAAAGATTAGCAGAAGTAGTTCCAGCTGGTCTCAGAGGAATTTCCAACTTGAATTATAGACTAGCAAGCTGTGCTGACTGAAAGTTGCTAGTCAGCATAGTTCCTGAAGGAAGTCTTTCTCTTTTTCAGCTTTGTTGCTTCTCTCCCTGGTATTATTTGTAATTAAGATCTTAGAAATGGTTCCTTCTTTGAAATGTTAATCTCGTAAGGTGCACTCTGTATTGCATGTTTTTAAACACCAGGAAGATGAACTGGTTCCAAAGAGGCACCGGGCAGATGTTTACATCTGCAGTATGAGTTGTTTTCAATGTCACAAACACACTTTACTGCCAGAAAAACGCAAAGGAGTTAGATTATGACATTATAGGCAGAACCTTTTCAGAATTCAACAAGTAGGTTGAAGCCCTAACTTTGCACTTTTTTACAGCAGCAGACATTAATCTCCAACAGTGTGATTTAAGAGACTATCAATTAGCTACATTTCAGTTCCTGAATGATTTCCATCAATACTAGAGATTTGCAAGCATTTAGTGCTAACTAAAGTTCAGTTTATTACTTGATGTTTGAAAGATTAGTGTGACAGGTGCTGAAAGATCTACTACTGCCTGCTACGTGGCTGGTGTTTCAGGCAGCAATGAAAGTCCTCCATCTCTGTCTGTCCTTGGCTGCTCAGATGTAGAAGGGTTTATCATTGCTGTTTCTGTAACTGTTTTGTTTCACCAGTCAAGGTTGTTAGTCCTGAGTTGAATCCCTGAATGTGGAGCACTGGTGGACCTCTTCCCTTTGACCTGTTTGGTATGGGTGACCCTACCAAGAGCCAAAGCATAAAGCCCTAACTCCAGCCAACATTGCTCTCTGGGACATTGAGGCATGCAAAACCCCAAACCACGACAAGGTTGTGGCCCTTTTGGAGGGTGTTGAAAGAACATGTACTATACTTCAGGACTTTTTCACAGACCAGTTACTCTCAAATTTGATTCCATTTGCAGGTATTCCCCATCGCAGCAGCACCACAGGGAGAAAGAGCAGTGCAGGCTGCAAGGAGAACAGATAGAAGGAGGGACGAATGCATCTCTGTGAAAAGGTGTTATATGACCAGGATATATTGAGAGGAATTCTTCAAACCAAACTCATGTAGGAACGCCCTGCGGCTCAGGATTCAAGATTGATTATTGTCATTCTTCAGCACGTGAGTGTAAAGGAGATCCATTGATTGAATCCAATGCAACATAAAAAAACACAATCAGCATAAGAGAAAAACATAAACATGAAAGCATTCCTATGAAACAGTATGTACAAGTATTTGTAAAGTGGCGGTACATGGGGGAATAATGTGGGATGAAGGGTGCTGTGTGGCTGTGGATAAGACTGGCTGATATGGATGTTGTGGGAGTGCAGGGCAATGGGGTCCATGAATGGGTGGGGGTTTTGACCAGCTGACAGCTTGGGACAAATAACTCTTTTTGAGTCTAGCCATCTTCACTAAAATTGGTGATAAGTTGCATGCTAACTGAAGACTGCGGTTGTCAGCATGAGATTGGCTGTTAAAGCAAAAAAAATTTGCAACACTGGAAGGTCTGCCTTCATTCTTTGAGTGAAAAAAAAACAGACTAACATTCCCCGTCCGGCGAGAGCTGACCCCATCTCATTTTCTCTTGGCAGAGAGCAGCGGCAAAGTGAACATGTGGTTTTACGTGACTTCAGAATCAGGTTTGTTATCATTGACATATGTTGTTTTTGTGGCAGCCGTACAGTACAGCACACAAAAAACTGCAGTAAGTTAGAATAAACAAAGAGTGCAAAAGAGGAATAGTGAGATAGTGTTCATGGGTTCCTGATTTGATAGTGGAGGGGAAGAAGCTGTTCCTAAAGTGAGTGTGCATCTTCAGGCTCCTGTACCTTCTCCCTGATTGTAGTAACGAGAAGAGAAAATTCCTGGATGATGAGGGTGCTGTCTTCACGAGACATGTTCTTTTCAAGACGGCTTCAGTGGTGGGGGCTTGTGTTTGTGACGGAGCTGGATGGGTCTGTAACCTTTTGTAGGCTTTTTATCCCTGCACATTGGCACCTCTCTACCAAGCTGAGATGTAATGAGTCAGAATACTCTGCTCTGTACATCTGTAGAAATTTGATAGCCTTTGGTGACATATCAAATCTCCTCAAACTGCTAACAAAGTCTATCCTGCTTTGTGATTGCATCAATATGTTAAGGATTTCCTCACTGTGTAATATAACCATATAACAATTACAGCACAGAAACAGGCCATCTCGGCCCTTCTAGTCCGTGCGGAACTCTTACTCTCACCTAGTCCCACCGACCTGCACTCAGCCCATAACCCTCCATTCCTTTCCTGCCCATATATCTTCCAATTTAACTTTAAATGACAACATCGAACCTGCCTCAACCATTTCTGCTGGAAGCTCGTTCCACACAGCTACCACTCTCTGAGTAAAGAAGTTCCCCTTCATGTTACCCTAAACTTTTGTCCTTTAACTCTCAACTCATGTCCTCTTGTTTGAATCTCCCCCATTCTCGGAAGAAGCCTATCCACGTCAGCTCTATCAATCCCCTTCATAATTTTAAACACCCCTATCAAGTCTCCCCTCAACCTTCTACGCTCCAAAGAATAAAGACCTAACTTGTTCAACCTTTCTCTGTAACTTAGGAGATGAAACCCAAGCAACATTTTAATAAACCTCCTCTGTACTCTCTCAATTTTATTGACATCTTTCCTATAATTCAGTGACCAGAACTGTACACAATACTCCAAATTTGGCCTTACCAATGCCTTATACAATTTCAACATTCCATCCCAACTCCTATACTCAATCAACACACATCAAAGTTGCTGGTAAATGCAGCAGGCCAGGCAGCAATGCTCTGATTAATAAAGGCCAGCATATCAAAAACTTATCTTCACCACCCTATCCACATGAGATTCCTCCTTCAGAGAACTATGCACCATTATTCCTAGATCCCTCTGTTCTACAGCATTATGCCGTTGACTACATGAATGTTACTTTGCAGTGACGATTTCACCTCTGACTGTTCAACAAGTTAGCACGTCCAGCTGGTGTGAAATCGTGTGAGTAAGTACCTAATATCTTGGCAGCAGCTATGATGCCTTAATTCTCCGCTAGACCATCAGTTACAACGGCAGTCACCAAACTTCAAATAAGTACGTTACTTCATATTTCACATCTTTATGGGTGGTATGATAGCAAAGCAGTTAGGGTAATGTTATGACAACGACAGTGACCCAGGTTCAATTCTGCCGCTGTCTGTAAGGAGTTCTGAAGTTCTCCCCAGGACCACCTGAGTTTCCCCGGTTACTTCAGCATACTCCCACATTCCAGAGGCATTCAGCTTAGTAGGTTAATTGGTTACATCTGTAATTGGGTGGCGCACATGGCATATCTCTACATAAATAAAACAAAAATATTTTATTAGTGATTTAAATAGCAAAGCTTCCTCCCAACTGTGTACATAGAGGGAAACGGTTGGCTTTCTTGAGGAGTAAACTTTAACAGTTTTGCTGGTTGCCGAGGCAACATAACAAACATTTCCCTTTTGATAGCATGTTCTTGTCCTTTCATGTCTATGATTCCACGCTTTGCTTATGATAGAAAATAAAATCCCAAGTAAACCTTAACAAGCTTTTATGAATTCAGAAAACAGCTTGTTTTCTACATCTATCCACGTTTGCAAAACACTGTGGGTGGAATCTGCAAGACCTCTTTAACACATGTATCAGTTTTAATTTTCTTCTTATTAAACATGATAATCTCTATCAAAGAATTGTCCACAGAGTTAGATGGGAAATTTTAAAAATAATCTAGTTATTAAAACTTATAACCACAAAACAACTCCATCTGCCTATCACCCACACACTCCTCCTACTGGTTCACCTCCCCCACCGTTCCCATCTGCTCTCACCATCTCCCTCACTTGATTTCATAGTCCACTTATTAGATTCCAATATCTTTAGTCTTTTTTCACCTCCACCTTTCATCTCCCAAATTTTGTTGCTACTTCTACTCTTCACCCCCCCAACTGCCCATCACTTCTCACCCAGATTCACTGATTTCTTCCCTCACCTTTTTAAGCTGCCTATCTTCCCTCTATCTTTCAGTTTGAGACCCAAAATGTCAACGGTCCATTTTCCTCCATAGAAACTGCCTGACCTGCTGAGTTTCTCCAGCATCCTATACGTTGCTCTAAATTCCAATATCTGCAATCTCATGTGTCTCTCCTCTAATGGACTTCCAGAAGAAATCCTGCCTTCTTCACTCAGTAACCCCAAGAAGTGATTCTAGAGCAACAGCAATGTGATTGACTCTTAAGTACCCTCTAAAATGTCCCAGGAAGCCACTCAGTTGTGTAATAGGTACTGTGTTGAAGTAAAAAAAAAGAATAAAATCATTCTCTTCACAAGACATTGATTAGGCACTAAACTTAGACATAGATACCATCCCATTACTTTGCTTTGGATCTAACTTTGTAAAGTTATCATCACAACATAGCCAGAGGCTATTTTTGCAGCGCTAGAACAGTTAACACAAGGGGGGGTAGCCTTAAGGTGCTTGGAAGTAGGTACAAGGGGAATGTCAGAGGTACGTTTTTCACACAGAGAGTGGTGGGTGCGTGGAATGCACTGCCAGTGAAGGTGGTAGAGGTGGATTCAATAGGGTCTTTCAAGAGACTCTTAGATAGGTACATGGAGTTTAGAAAAACAGAGGGCTATGTGGTAGGGAAATCCTAGGCAGCTTCTAGAGTAGGTTACATGGTCAGCACAACATTGTGGGCCAAAGGGCCTGTAATGTGCTGTAGATTTTCTATGTTCTAACATCTAGGCACTGATTCTTATTTGGAGGAATTGTGCCATTAGTTTGATTGAGAAATAGTGAAACATAACATAAAGATAAAGATATTGATAACCTGATATTAAATGAAAACGCTGGAAACTCTCAACAGTGCAGGCAGCATCTGTGGAAAGAGAACCACAGTCAGTGTTTCAGTTCTGAGATCCAGACATAATCTTACTAATAGGAACATACCGTCACAGCAGTGCAATAGTCTCCTGCTTCATAATCCCTGGGTACATTTTGTTCCCCTGAAGGAGAGACCCAACATTGCTGACAACACAGTATTCTACAGGCAGAAAGGATTATCTATTGTTCTATGTTCTTAACATCAAGGCAGCATATGACTGAGAGAAGCAACAAAGTGCCCTGGTAGAATGACGTCAAAGAGTATTAACGTGAAAGTACTTCAATGGTTAGAATCATATCTCACAGAAAAGAAAATGATTATGATAGTTTAGGGTCACTTATCCCAGTTTCATGACATCATCACTAGAATTCCAAAGGCTCAAAATACATTAACTGCTATATCAATACCTTTCCTCTGTATTGAGATCCACATTGGAGATGATTGCTGATGGCTGCACATTGTTCCATTTCTCTGCAAATGAAATAGTTGATGCTTGAGTAAAAAAAGTACCAGGACGATATTCAGACGTAAGTCAACAAGGTTCCGCGTGGGATGCTGGTCAAGAAGGTTCAGTCACTCAGATTTCAAGATCAGGTAGTAAATTGGATTAGACATTGGCTTTGTAGGGGAAGCCAGAGAGTGGTTAGACATGACCTACCATGCACTAAGCCATGCTGAATAACCCTGATCAGTCCATGTCTATCTAAATACTAATATATCTGGTCCCTTAGAACACCTTCCAAAAACTTTTCCACTACGGGTGTCAGGTTCATCAGCCTATAATTTCCTGGTTTATTTTTAGAGCCTTTCTTAAACAGCGGAACAACATTAGCTATCGTCCAATACTCTGGTATCTCACCTGTCACTAATAGTGATTTAAATATCTTTTCTGGGGCCCCTGCAACTTCTGTACTTGTACCTGTAGGGTCTGAGGGAACACCTTGCTAGGCCCTGGGGATTTATTCACCCTAATTTGCCTCAAGACAGTAGACATCTCCTCCTCTGTAATCTGTATGCCTCACTGCTATTTTGCCTCACTTCTATAGATTTTCTCCATCTCCCGAGTAAATATAGGTGCAAAAAATGTCATTTAAGATCTCCCAGATCTCTTGTGTCTCTATGCATGGATTACCATTCTGATCTTCCAGAGGACCAATTTTGTCCCTTGCAATCCTTTTGCTCTTAACATATCTGTAGAATCCCTTCGGATTCTTCTGCTTTTGCTTCTGCTTGGTACTACGCAAACACTGCCGGACGGCTGTTATAACGCGCAGCTGGTGTGAACGGCGTAGGAGTTAAATTGTAAAATAAGCTTTTTTGACTAATTCCCCTAAGCTGATTTGATTGAGTCTATCTTTAAAAATATTAATGTCAGAAGTACTGCGCAGGTCTGGTGGCAGAAGATTCCACTCTCTTGTTGACCTTGGGTAGAGGGAGTACTGGTAGCAAATCTTATTGAATGAAGGAGTTTCCAATATGTGAGGCCCAGTTTGCTGTCGAGTTGAACTGACCCTGTGACGAAATTGGATGTTTGATGGAGTGTTGTTGTGAACTTCTTTGAAAATGAAAATTAACCATAGTTTAATACGTCGGTTTTCAAGTGGTTCCCATTGAAGGTTAGAGAGCATGTTGGTGACACTGGATTTCCTGCTGTAATCGTTTAGCACAAAGCGAGCAGCACAGTGGATTTTTCCGATGGACTTCTTATTGTTAGCTTGATGGGGATCCCATATGGCCACGCAATACTCAAGCCTTGGACAGACGAGTGTCGTACAGGCCATGTCCTTGACGGATTTACTACATGAGTGGAGGTTTCTTCTCAGGATACCCAGCATTTTATTTGTTTCGGCTGTAATCTGATTGACGTGGCATGCCCAGTTAAGATCCTTAATTTCAACACCAAGATATGGCTGGTGGGTGATGGTTTCAAGAATCTGTCCATTCATGTCATATGTCGTGTTGATTGGTTTAACTTTGCGACTGACATGCATAGCATAACATATAGATGAGCTGAAGGACATTTGCCAGTGAGACTCCAATTGACATAATGAATCAATATCGTTTTGCAGCAGCTGAACATCTTGGTCATTTTTTGTCTCATGGTAGATTATGCAGTCATCTGCAAAAAGTCTGACTTTGGACGATTATATTTGGCAAGTCGTTGATGTAAATGAGAAAAAGTAAGGGTCCCAACACCTTGTCTGCTAGGGCAGCCTTATGTCTTCTTTTAGCCCTCCTGATTTCTTTGTTAAGTGTGGTCTTGCATTTCTTACATTCCTTGAGTATCTAATTTGTTCATATTTGCCTATACCTGCTATGCACCTCTTTCTTTTTTTTAAATAAGGCCCAAAATCTTGTGAAAGCCAAGGTTCCCTAAACCTTCTATCTTTACCTTTTATTCTGACAGGCACATACAGTACAAGCTTTGTTCTCTCAAAATTTCACTTTTGATATCTTTCTGAAGCCATCAGAATTGGCTTTTCCCTACTATAGAATCTCAACCCAGAGATTAGACCTATCTTTTTCTATATTTACTTTGAAACGAATGGAACAGTATGATCGCTGGATGCTAAGTGTTCCCTGACACAAACTTCTGTCACCTGCACTGTCTCATTCTGTAATAAGATATCGCATTTGACAACTCTATCCCATCTAGTTCTTTTATGGTATGGGAGCCCCAGTCAATATTTGGATCACTTACTATAGCAATCTTATGCTGCTTTGAAAAGTCTGTGATCTCTCTACAAGTTTGTTCCTCTGAATCCCTCGGACTGTTGTGTTGTCAATAACAGCTCCATTAACCTGCCCATACCTTTCTTATTACTCAATACCACCCATAGAGACTCACTAGACAAATTCTGTGTCTGTCCTGACTGAGCACTGCTGTGACATTTTCCCTAATTGGAACACCACCCCTCCTCCTTTAACCCCTCCAAGCTGTTGCGTCTAATTCAACGGAACCCCAGAATATTGAACTGCCAGTCTTGCCCTTCCTGTGACCAAGCCTCACTAATGACTACAATACAATTCCATGTGTTGATCCATGCCCTGAGCTCATCTGCTTTTCCGATGATAGATAGATAGATAGGTAGATAGATAGACATACTTTATTGATCCTGAGGGAACAGTTGCACCAACCAAGAATAGAGTATAAATATAGCAATATAAAACCATAAATAATTAAATAATAATATGTCAATTATGCCAGATGGAAATAAGTCCAGGACCAGCCTATTGGCTCAGGGTGTCTGACACTCCAAGGGAGGAGTTGTAAAGTTTGATGGCCACAGGCAGGAATGACTTCCTATGACGCTCAGTGTTGCATCTCGGTGGAATGAGTCTCTGGCTGAATGTACTCCTGTGCCCTACCAGTACATTATGTAGTGGATGGGAGACATTGTCCAAGATGGCATGCAACTTAGACAGCATCCTCTTTTCAGACACCACCGTCAGAGAGTCCAGTTCCATCCCCACAACATCACTGGCCTTACGGAATGAGTTTGTTGATTCTGTTAGTGTCTGCTACCCTCAGCCTGCTGCCCCAGCACACAACAGCAAACGTGATAGCACTGGCCACCACAGACTCGTAGAACATTCGCAGCATCATCCGGCAGATGTTAAAGGACCTCAGTCTCCTCAGGAAATAGAGACGGCTCTGACCCTTCTTGTAGACAGCCTCAGTGTTCTTTGACCAGTCCAGTTTATTGTCAATTCGTATCCCCAGGTATTTGTAATCCTCCACCATGTCCTCCACCATGATACTTCTTGCATTGAAATATACACAACTCAGAACATTTGTCGCACCATGATCAACCTTTTGATTCCTTACTTTGTTTGAGATCTTACCAACATCTGCCTCCATAACCTCTCCATTAACTGTTTGGCACTCTGGTTCCCATCCCCCTGCAACTCTAGTTTAAAGCCCATTGTGCAGCATTAACAAACCTCTCCTCTGGGATATTAGTTCCCTTCCAGTTCAGGAGCAAACTGTCTCTTCTAAACAGATCCCACCTTCCCTGGAAGAGAGCCCGATGATCCAAAAATCTTATGCACTCCCTCTTGCACCAGCTCCGTATTCACATGTTAAGCTGTATGTTCTTCCTACTTCTGGCCTCATTAGCTCATGGCACGGGTAGCAATCGTGGGACCACAACCCTGAGGTGTCGACCTTTAACTTTGCATCTAACTACATAAACTCACTTTGCAGAATATCATCACTCTTCCTGCCTACGTCATTGGTACCTGCATGGACCACAACCTCGTGCTGTTCACCCTCCCCCTTCAGAATGCTGAGGACTCGATCGGAGACATCTCGGACTCTGGCACCCAGGGGGCAACATACCATCCATGAATCTCATTCTCGTCCACAGAACTTCCTCTCTGTTCCCTTAACTAGCGAATATCCTATCACCACAGCTCACCTCTTCTCCCCCTTCCCTTCTGAGTCACAGAGCCAGACACTGTGCTAGAGACCAGACTGCTGTGACTTTTCTCTGCTAGGTCATCCTCCTCAACAGCGTTCAAAGTGGTACACATGTTGTTGATGGGGAAGGCCTCAGGGGCACTCTGCACTGCTTGGTTAACCCTTTTCCCCTTCCTGACCGTCACCCAGTTTCCTGTGTTCTACACCTTGGGCGTAACTGCTTCTCTATATCCTGTCTATCACCCCCTCAGCCTCCCGAATGATCCGGAGTTCATCCAGTTCCAGCTCCAGCTCTTTAACGTGGATTGTTAGAAGCTGTATTTCTCACAGTTTTAATCATCAGGGACACTGGAGGTCTCCCTGCCTTCCCACAGCCTGAAAGGGGACTAATCTGCCTGGCATCCCTACTGTTCTAACTATGCAAATGTAAAGACAAAAGACAATAAATAAACTGAGGAAAGAAGTCTACCTACAGTTTTTTCCGCTTCTCTCACACAATCCTGTCTGTGCTGGAGCATGGGAAGAGGTAAAACCTCAAATAGCTATTCTAACACTGTCCATTCCAACATTGGCCACTCTGCTTGCCCTTACCTTACTTTAATTTGCTCTTGCCAGTTAATCCTGATCACTGATTGACTGTTTCTCAAACATCAGACTGCTGTGAATCAATGCCCTGTGTACTCATTTGGCGATCCTGAGAGACATGGGGGGCAACAAACCCTTGATTGGATCAGTGATGCTGCAAAATGTAAGTTCTCAAACTGTATTGAACATAATCTGGTAATCATTGTTTACATGAATTTAAATTTACTGGGGGCATTTTTATCTTTTTCATTCTAAAACTGGCAATCAAGTTTGAAGCTATATTTAGCTTTAAAGAAAACCTAAGTCTGGACTGTTCTAGTATAGCTGAAACATCAGAAGCAATGTGTTCAGAGTAACAAACAACTGATGTTTATGAGCTATTCATCAGCTTTATTAAAATATTTACTGAAGCAAACTATCCAAGTAAACCACCTGAGCAATTCAATCCTTTTTTTTAAAAATAGACTCTTTAAACATACAGGTTTAAATTAAACTGTACAGCATTAACAGCGAGTGTATATACATTCTTGTGAAATTCCTTGGTAACAAATGCATTAATATGTCATTTTGGTGCGGGTTATGGGATTCTTTTCACAGCCAAAAGTTCATGGGATACACACCTCACACTCAGATTGGAGTGTCATGTTGTTGAATCCCTTTTCGATCAATTTTTAAACCAAAGCTCAGTTGGGCAAATCAGGTTGTCTAAAATTTTATGCGTAAATAGTTCTAGAATAGCAATTGGCTGTTCTGTCCAACACTTTTTCCTTGACCACTGTCATCCTTGTTTGTGGATAGTGTTGGAATATTTTATTCAACTAACAATCTTCACTGTGTCCAGTGGAAGCTCATTGTTCAAATGTTTAACCTTCGAGATTCATTTGTTACTGGAGTGTTAAACATTTCAACATGGGTTCAATATGGTATCCAACAATAAGAAAATTGTTTTACCCCCATATCAGAAAGGTATTCTGGCATACAATGCGATGACTCTTTGGTTGCCCACTGAGAAGGCAGATAATAATCTCAGTGAGGGCTTAATCTGGTTTGACATCAGTGTGTTGTTACATTGTGAACAAAGACACTGAAGCTGATGGCTATAGAAGTGCTTTATTCAACAAAAATGAGCAACAGGCATCCTATTGAGACATTATTAGAAGAAGAGGCCTGCTCGACTCAACATTACATGACATGTTTATATGCTAAAGATCAAAGGTAACAGCAGGACAATTTTATAGTTACAATGTATCTACAATGCTTCCTTTGAATTGCATATAGTTTTCAAACACGTCCTTCTTTGCACCCACACCCCAGACACCCAAAATGAATGTTAATTCTCACTGACTCCAGGCCGCATTAATGCATATGCTGGCTTTTGTGATAAAAATGGACGGTCATTGTTCAAAGTGGAGTTTTAAATTCAATCTACATTCCACATTCAAGTCTGGAGACTGGCTGCTGTTAAAATTTATATTGGCTATCTACCATAATTCCAGAATACACCCAAATAGTGTCAATCTCCAACTAACATTCTCAGAGCCAATCAGCAATATGGATCAATAGTGACAGCTGTATGGATTCAGACTTGGCTTCCCAGAGAGGACAGAGGGTAGTAGTTGCTGGACTTCCATGACTATTGGTGTTCTACAGGGATTTGGTGAGGTGCGGCATCCACTTTGGACTCGGTGTTGTTCTGTAGTGTTTGCTCAGCAGAAGACAAGCCATATTATGTTTGACCCAAACTCCATTCATGGACTCGGGGTCTTGGACTATATTTTTCGTGTGCGACTGTATGTTACTGCCATCTTATATGTGTTATATATGCCTTCTGTTATGTATGATTGTTGGTACTGTCTTTTACTTCCGAACAATGGTGTTTCATTTCACTGTATTCATGAGTATTCATGTACAGTCCAATAGTAGGTTTTCATAAATAAAATGGCATAATGAGCATAAATAAAAAACCTTCACAGCATTTTGTCATCATGTCAGACACAGCTTCTTAAAATAACTCTTGGCAGTGTGGATCTTGGGGTGCATCAGAGGGATCTTGGGGTCCGAGTCAATAGGACACTCAAAGATGCAACGCAGGTTGGCTCTGTGGTTAAGAAGGCATACGGTGCATTGGCCTTCATCAATCATAGGATTGAGTTTAGGAGCCGAGAGGTAATGTTGCAGCTATATAGGACCCTGGTCAGACCACACTTGGAGTACTGTGCTCAGTTCTGGTTGCCTCACTACAGGAAGGATGTGGAAACCATAGAAAGGGTGCAGAGGAGATTTACAAGGATGTTGCCTGAATTGGGGGGCATGCCTTATGAGAGTAGGTTGAGTGACCTCGGCCTTCTCTCCTTGGAGTGGTGCAGGATGAGAGGTGACCTGATAGAGGTGTGTAAGATGATGAGAGGCATTGATCATGTGGATAGTCAGAGGCTTTTTCCCAGGGCTGAAATAGCTAGCACGAGAGGGCACAGTTTTAAGCTACTTGAAAGTAGGTACAGAGGAGATGTCAGGGGTAAGTTTTTTTACAGAGAGTGGTGAGTGCGTGGAATGGGCTGCCAGCAACGCTGGTGGAGGCAGATATGAAAGGGTCTTTGAAGAGACTCCTGGATAGGTACATGGAGCTTAGAAAAATAGAGGGCTATGGGTAACCCTAGGTAATTTCTAAGGTAAATACATGTTGGCACAGCTTTGTGGGCTGAAGGGCCTGTATTGTGCTGTAGGTTCTCTATGTCTCTATGAATCCCAACTCAATGTCGGTGGTTGTGAATTATGCATATGGTTCCACCCATTACAATTACTTTGAATTGAATTAAATTGACCTAGATGAAAATGTAGAAAGGTTGGTTAGTAAATTCACAAATGACACAAAGATTGGAGATGTTTTTGATAGTGTAGAATACATTGGGATCAGTTGCAGATATTGTTAGTGAAATGCAGATGGAGTTTAACGTAGCTAAGTGTGAAGTGTTGCATTGTGGGAGATCAAATATAAAGGGGATTGTACATTATTAATGACAGATCTTTTACAATGATAAAGCACAGAGGGATCTATTGCTCCCTGAAATTGACCATGCAGGTTTGATAGGATGGTAAAGAAGGTGTGGTGACATGCTTGCTTTATTAGTCTTGACACTGAGTTCTGAAGTCAGGAGGTTATATTGCAGCTTTATAAAACTCTGGATAGGCCACATCTGAAGTATTGAATTCATTTCTGGACTCCCCACTTTAGGAAAGATATGAAGGCTTTGTAAAAGATGCAGAAGAAGTTTACCAGGACGTTGCCTGATTAGAGGGCATGTTCTAAAAGGAGAGGCTGGACAAGTGTTGGTATTTTCCTTTGGAGTGGCAGAGGTTGAGGGGAAGCCTGAGGTAGGACTATAAGATTACGAGGGGTAGAGCTAGAGCAGACAGCTGGTGTCTTTTTCCCCAGGATCAAAATGTCCAACGTGAGAGTGCATGCATTGAAAGGAGGTAAATTCAAAGGAGATGTATGGGGCAAGCTTTTTAACACAGAACATGGTGGGTGCCTGGAATGGTGAGCGAGAAGTGACATTTGAGGCAAGTACAATAAAGCTGTTTAAGAGTCTCTCAAATAGGCATACAAATGTGCAGAGAAAGGACGGATATTGGGCATTGGGAGGAGGAGTTTTAATAGGCATCATTAGCTTAATTATCTCAACACATTATCATGGACATGTTCGTGTGCTCTCTGTAATTAGCAGGATATTCTTTTATCTCTATTTAAACAGATCACAAAGTACATGGTTGCAGATTTTTCTTCACTTCATCTTCCAGGATCTGAGCAATTGCAGACAGTCCTTCTGTGAAGGTGTTCCTACAGTGCTTTTGGGGAAGGATTGTATTGACTAAGGAGCAGTGATATATTTCCAAGTCAGGACGGTGTTTATCTTGGAGGAGGCAACCGTTCCCCTTGCTCTCCTTCATGAAAGGAGTGATTGGTTCCTGAGGCTCTATCACAGCAGCTGAATTAAGTAACTGTCGTGCGTCTTGCAGACAGCACACAAGGCCTCCACTGCTTGCCATGGTGGAGAGAATAAACGTACAAAGCGATGGATGGTGTGCCAAGTCAAATGGGCTCTTTTGTCCAAGAGAGTCAAGCCTTGCAAGAGATGTTGAAGCTGGACTCACCCAAGCGGCGGGTATTTTGTCATCCTCGGCATCGAGGGGTCAGTGGTGGGAAGGGTTGGCAGCTTCAAGTTCCTGGGCATCCACATCTCAAAGGAACTTTCCTAGGCCCAGCATATTGATGCAATCATAAAGAAGGCAGGCCAGCGGCTAGACTTTATTAGGGCTTTGACGAAATGCAGTGGGTCACCAAAGACTCTGGCAAATTTCTACAGGTGTACCATGGAGAGGATTCTGACTGGTTGCATCACCGTCTGGTATGGAAGTACCAATGCGCAGGAGCAAAGAAAGCTGCAGAGGGTTGTAGACACAGCCAGTACCATCATAGGCACCAGCCTCCACGCCATTGAGCACGTCTTCAAAAGACAGTGCCTCAAGGAGGTAGCATCCATCATGAAGTACCCACGCTAGCCAGGGCATGTCCTCTTGTCATTCCTATAAACGTGACTAGCTCAGAAAGGTAAAAATTGGTAACCAGGTTTATTATTGTCACACATACTGAGAAACAGTGAAAAACTTTGTTTTGCATGCCATCCATACAGATCAATTCATAACAGCAGTCCATTGAGGGAGTACAAGGTAAAGCAATAACAGTGTGCAGAATAAACTGTTGCGGTAACAGACAAAATGCAGTGCAGGTAGACAGCAAGGCCCAAGGAGATAATGAAGTACTGTTGAACATGAGATTAAGAGTCCATTTTATCATAGTAAGGAACTGTTCAATAGTCTTGCAACTGTGACGTGGTGAGCTGTGGTTGAAAATCTCTGCTGTTCCTTGCAGTCACAGTCAGAGCAGCTGCCATACCAAGTTGCAATGTGTTTAGACAGATGGTGCATCAATAAAATTGCTGAGAGTCCATAGGGACATGCCTAATTGCTTTAGCCTCCAGAGGAAGTAGAGGCACTGGTGAGCTTTCTTGGCTGTGGCAGCATCGTAGTTGGACCAGGACAGTCTACTGAGGAACCTGATGCTCTCAACCTTCTCAACCTCGACAGCATTGATGTGAACAGGCATATGTCCCCACTACACCCCCACCCACTTCCTGACATCAATGACCAGTTCTTCAGGTTCGTTGACATTGAGGGAAAGACTGTTCTCACCATCTCCATCTTGAAATCTAGCTCATTGTTTTTTCAGGTACAGCTCACTCTGGTGGTATCATCTGCTATCTTGTCGATGGAGTTCAAGCAGAATCTGGCCATACAGTCATAAGGATACAGGGAGTAGAGTAGTGGGCTACGGACACAACCTTGTAAAGCACCAGAGTTTAGAATAATCATGGAGGGGTGTTGTTGCCTACCTGGATGTTGCCTATACAGTTGCAAAGGGACATTTTGAGTCACAGATCTAGGCGTTTGGAGATGTGTTTGCTTGGAATTGTAGTATTGAAGGCAGAGCTTTGGTCAATAGATAAAAATTAGCGTTATTGTTCACGTGTACATTGAAACATACAGTGAAATGTGGCATTTTGCATCAATGACCAACACAGGCTGTGAGTGTTGGCATGCTTCTGGCACCAAATTAGCATGCCCACAGCTTACTAGCCCTTACAAACTCCTCGTGTGCCTTTGGAATGTGGGGGGGAGGGAACCCACATGAGGACAGGGAGAATGGACAAACAACTTACAGAAACCCATGGGGTGACGGGGAGAACGGATAAACTCCTCACAGAAACCCACGGGGTGACGGGGAGAATGGACAAACTCCTTACAGAAACCCACGGGGTGACGGGGAGAATGGACAAACTCCTTACAGAAACCCACGGGGTGACGGGGAGAACGGATAAACTCCTCACTGAAACCCACGGGGTGACCGGGAGAATGGACAAACTCCTTACAGAAACCCACGGGGTGACGGGGAGAACGGATGAACTCCTTACATACAGCAGCGGGAATTGAAACCTGATTGTTGATCTTCTGAAACAATACACTCGGTACTTAGCTACCAGTCTGACATAGGTGTTCTTACTGTCCAGATATTCCAGAGATGAGTATAGGGGCAGGGAGATGGTATTTGCTGTGGACCTGGTTTGGTGGTAACTGCAGCAGGCTGGGAGGCTGGAGTTAAAGTATGCCATGACCAGTCTCTCAAAACTCTTTATGATGGTCCATGTCAAAGCCATTGGGTGGAAGTCTTTAAGGCACATTACTTCAATTTTCTTAGATACTGGGATGATAGTGATCTTCTTGGAGCAGGTAGGAACCTCAGTTTGAAGTAGGGAGAGGTTAGAAATGGCTGTTAATGTCTTCACCAGCTGATCTGAGCAGAATCTTGGTAGGCATGGACAAGTTGGAATGAAGGCCCTATTTCCATCATTGTAAAAACTCTATGACACAGGTGAAACAACAATTCACTCGCAATCCCAATCTAGTAGTCTCCTCTGTCTATGAGATCAAATGCAGATTGGGTGACTAGTTTGGGGAACTACTCAGTTTAGTCCTGAGTTTCTATTCTACTGCCACTTCTTCTGTCAGTCCCATTTCCATTGTGACCTCCCTGCCTTTGAACTCTGACAATATAAGCTCAAAGGTAGCACTTTACTCGTTACTGGATTTGTTGCTGCCGTCAGGTCTTCAGCAATTTCAAGTGCCTGTCCTCTTTTTCTGTCTGAGCATACCAGTTAGAGAGCGTTTCATTCTTTTCTGTCTTTAACTGCCTTTTTTTGAAGTATTCATTACTTGCACCACATTCATCTGCAACTTATTATGCATATTCCCTCTGTTCTCTCCACCCTCCCCCTCTGCAACTTAAAACAGGCTTGTTTTCTCATCCCCACACTGAAGAAGGATCCTTGACCCAAACAGCGACACAGCAAGCTGTGGAAGGAGTGCTATCTCCCTCTCCCTTGTTGGTGAGAGGGAGAGCCTGTGGCATGTCGAACTGTTGGGTAGGACAGTGGTTTCTGAAGGACTGTAGACTCCCCCTTTGCTATTACTTACATGGTGATGGTGGTGGTGGTGGAGGGGGGTGGGGGGTGGAGCTGATGTTTTCTGGTGAAATAGGAAGGGGATGGGGAAGGAGGGAGTATTGATTCTTTTGCTGCTGTTTGTGCCTGGCAGGGGGTCTTGGGTGTTCTTGCATTTCTTTCTGTCATTCATTCTTTGGGGTTTTTCTTCTGTTTTGAAGATGTCTGCAGAGAATAAGAATTTCAGGTTGTATATTGTATACATTCTCTGATGTTCAATGGTTGAATGTATACAATATACAAGACTGTTTCTCTCCCCGTTGATTCCGCCCGACTTGCTGGGCACCTGACACTTTCACTTTTTATTTAAGTAGTGCCACAAGTTCTGATAAACACTAGATTTATGTTTGGAGTTAAGATATTCGATCAGAAACGAATTTAAATTATTCATACCCGCCCCTGAATGAGACATAAAACATATGCTAACAGATGCTAAACAGGGGTAATGAGGGATAATGAATGCAATGTAGTTCACAGCTAATACTAAAGCTACCAAACAGAGTTGAAATAACAGTCAAGATCATATTTTGCATAATTAAAATTATTTATGTTATTCAAACATGTCATAAATTTCTGATACTGTACGTTTCAATATTCTCTCTGCAAGGCAAGCACAATAATCATAAAAAAATGTTTCTCAAATGATGGCACTTGTTCTTAATTATACATAATAACAATGATACTAATACTGGCATTTATTAAAACACCAAAGTGTCAGAAAGCAAATTACACAATGGAAAAAGATTTGCTTGTTTCTTTGTCCAAATACTAATGTTGAAGACAGCTGTGCACATATGTGTTCAGGCCACATATGGCTCTCAGCAGTGTCTACTTTCAAAGATTTCTAAAAGCGTAACCATGTTCTTTGTTGAACTATTTCCCTTGCTTAGTCCCTGTTTAGATTTTGTGACTTTAGGGCTCAGCTCTGCTGTATAATTATTCCCTTTGCCAGTTGATCTGTTTGATCATTTCACAGTGGGATTGTCATTTTCCACCATCTGGAAATTTGCATTCTAATTCCAGCTCAGTGCAGTGAATAGAATCATGTATTAACAAGTACTAAAGATAATTCTAAAGTGCGAACCATGCTGGAGATAGAAACCTTACTCCAGAAATAAAATGGATTCGTACTGAAAGGAAAACTGCATGTGTTTGAATGCTAACGTTAAAAGGAAACTGGAAATACTTGGGTGCCACTCAACAACTGAAGATGAGTTAACATCAGATAGCTGGGTTTTGGAAGTTCATACTAATGCTGGTACCCACCTGAGGTCTCCACCCCCGACCGATCATGGCAATGTTCAAAGGATCAAGAGAAGATTATATTATTATATCACTTCTGGTGGGATTCTTATGTCCTCAGAAAAATTCATTGGGTTTTCACTGTGGTGGAAAGCTGAGATGGCTAGCACAAGAGGGCACAGTTTTAAGGTGGTTGGAAGTAAGTACAGAGGAGATGCCAGGGGTAAGTTTTTTATGCAAGAGTGGTGAGTGTGTGGAATGGGCTGCTGGCAATGGTAGTGGAGGCGGATACGATAGGGTCTTTTAAGGGACTCCTGGATAGGTACACGGAGCTCAGAAAAATAGAGGGCTATAGGTAACATTAGGTAATTTCTAAGGTAGGGATGTGTTCGGCACAGCTTTGTGGGCCGAAGGGCCTGTATTGTGCTGTAGGTTTTCTATGTTTCTAATCACAATGGTTTGAAGTATTAGCAGCGCCAGGCTGCTAGCTTAAAAGGAGCAATGAAAAAAATATATTTCTAAAGTTCTCTTGTGGCTGACGTGCCTAATTCCATCTGAGCATACCAAGTGGTAAATCTCTGACCAATCAAGACCATAGACAATTGCTCGCCCTTAGTTGTGTGTCTCCCATGCTGCTGATCTTGTGGTTACAGATTCCAGCTCCAATTCGTCCAATAGAAAATGGGGGCAAGGCTGCGGCCTGGTGGATTTGCGTCTCAATTTAAGTACCACTGCTGGACTTGTAGCAGTCCTTCAGTCTCAATTATTTTTATTTTATTTTGAGATACAGCACAACAACTGGTCCTTCCAGCACAATGAGCCCACACTGCCCAATTACACACTTGTGACAAATTAACCCACTAACCCACACGTCTTTGGAATGTGGGAGGAATGTGTTTCTTTGAAACCAGGGCACCCAGAGGAACCCAACGTGATCACGGGGACAAAGTACAAACAGTCCTGAAGAAGGCTCTTGACCTGTAACATCGATTGCTTACTCTTTTCCATAGATGCTGCCTGGCCTACTGAGTTCCTCCACCATTTTGTGTGTGTGCTGCTCTCCATTTCCAGCATCGGCAAAATCTCTTCTGTTTATGGGAACCTTACAGACAGTGGCAGAATTGAACCCAGGTTACGCTAGCCATTACACTAACATCATGTTTGAGTTCAAAATATGTTTGACTGAAAAATTACTGTAAAATGTGTTTTATTTTGAACAGTCTGTTTACCTGCATTTACCATTTATTATCAGTAGTTCACAATCAAGAGTTTCTTCACTCTTTTGCCTTGATGTGAAAGAATTAAATAGTTTCAAGTATGTTCCAAATACATTGCTTGACGTGACACCAGGATTATGTTAAGATGGGATTCATTTGATTTAATAACATCCTTAAGTGCTTCATAGTTTCATCTATGCTCCGCTAAGAACTCCTCATATTAGGTTGATCAGCACCATGAAATTTGATACCTGGAGATTTCTGCCTGAATCCAATAATTTCCAGCTGTAGCCAGTGCCCTGTGTGGCATTAACATTTAATTGAGAATAGTTTCCCACAGGACTATTCTATCCATTTCTTGAAAATGTTAAACGGCTTATTAGAATATCAGTTCAGACTCACAATGAATTTGATTTTGAATCTCTGATCAGCTCAGTTCAGATTGGATGTTCTCATCCCTGGCTC
Source organism: Mobula birostris (assembly GCF_030028105.1). Classification (NCBI taxonomy): domain Eukaryota; kingdom Metazoa; phylum Chordata; class Chondrichthyes; order Myliobatiformes; family Myliobatidae; genus Mobula; species Mobula birostris. The sequence goes on from NC_092371.1 coordinate 223,108,276, forward strand.
TATTAAAGTGCTCTTATTTCATATTTCCATTGTTTCTATATTATATTCTTGTAAAGTGAAAACTCTGATTATTTTGTTCGTTGGATATTTGACAATCTTGGCAAGGCTAGATCTTTGCAACACACATAAATTGCTGGAGGAGCTCTTCCCCAAACATTCTGAGGACATAGATTAAGATCTACAGTAAATGCTATGAGACTTGACTCAGGCAAAGGTAGGTTAGAGCAAGGAGAGTGAATGGGGTGTAACACACACAAAATGCTGGAGGAACTCAGCAGGCCAGGCAGCATATATGGAAAAGAGTAAATAGTTGGCATTTCAGGCCGAAACCCTTCCTGAAGCTTTGGATTTCCAGCATCTACAGATTTTCTCATGTTTGTCAAATGAATTGGGTTACTACTTCTAACGTAACAAGTATAGGACTGGCTAAGGTGATGGAGCATGTTTACAACTCAGTGTGAAGTCTAGAATCAGTAATTTATTGAGAATATTCCATTGGGAATATTCTTGTAATAATTATCGTTAGCTTCTTAAGGTTGTAAAAGCGGGAGTGGTAGTGAGAACAAACTCCCGTTACCTATTATATGCTCCCTTTGGTATGCACCTCACATAACCACTGACAACCAAATCCAGCTCCTGGCCTTCACCTATGACTTAGCTACTAAGTCTTGCGGAACCATTTCTACTGACAGAAGAAGGGACAAAAGTAGTTTATTGACCATGACTGGCATCTAGGAGAAGGAAAATTCTGATCTCAAACCCTGCTGCTTTGCAGCTATACCCACTCATGGGGAAGGCTTTGGGAGTAAATCTGGAGCTAGAGTCCTTAAGGCAGTCCTACGTTGAGCTCGATGTTGACAGCCAAATCCTACAACACTGCTGGTGCCAAACTGTATTGGTATCTGCCGTTCCTTTGGGCTCATCAGATATGTGGAGAGGGGGGAGCTTGCTACGTGGGGAACAGCTTGCTCTACATATCGTACTGCCCATACGTACGTATCTCGACAGCTAGGACGCAACATCCATGGCCGACCCTGACCGACGGAGGCCTCGACTCAACTCAAATTACTTATCCAACTTCACAATATAAATTACTTTAATGCAATCAATAGATTTCCTTTTGATCAGTGATAGTCCTAGTGACTTCCTCCATTACCAACGCAAAATGCATTTCCTGGGGTTAAAGCAAAAAGAGGAAGTGTTGAGCATACTCAACTGTGCAGAATGAAATAAAATTAACACTGCAAGTCAATAATCCTTTATCTAAACTGAAGAACTGAGAAAGCAGGCATGATTTACGTTGTAAAGAGGGAGAGAGCACCAAGGGAATGCTCATAATTTGGGGACTATTATTGTCAGGGAAATAAAAAACTTTTAACTTCATCTGGTTAATTGACGAATGTGGGCAGAAAGAATAATAAAACGAAAGAAAGCACAGGAAATCTAAGAGACCGAACACAACACGGTGTAAAGAGTGAAGAACAGAGATGAAATGAACATTCTAACGTCAAAGCTGGCCAGTTATCACTCACATAGGAAAAGTGGTTATTCAACTTGTTGAGTTCAGTGCACTGTGCCTGGATAGAAGGTGAGGTGCTGTGTCTGATACACCTGTTGGGATTTCTCTTATCTTTACCACAGAACCTAAAATTGTTGTGAAAGTGCTCAGGCACTGCAAAGCGTAGAGATTGACGTGATTTGATCAATGTATTTAAAAGTTAAAGATGACACATTTCTTTATTATTTTAAGCAAGATTACTGTTTTATTTCCATCTTTTACAGTTTCAAAATAACAAAAAAAAGGAATAGGGCCTGAAGCAAAAGTTTAGGCACCCTGCATGGTCAGTACTTAGTAATGCCCCCTTTGGCAAGTATCACAGCTTGTAAACATTTTCTGTAGCCAGCTAAGAGTCTTCGAATTCTTGTTTGTGGGATTTTTGCCCATTCTTCCTTGCAAAAGGCTTCTAGTTCTGTGAGATTCTTGGGCTGTCTTGCACGCACTGCTCTTTTGAGTTCTATTCACAGATTTTTGATGATGTTTAGGTCAGGGGACTGTGAGGGCCATGGCAAAACCTTCAGCTTGCACCTCTTGAGGTAGTCCATTGTGGATTTTGAGGTGTGTTTAGGATCATTATCCTGTTGTAGAAGCCATCCTTTTTCATCTTCAGCTTTTTTACAGACGGTGTGATGTTTGCTTCCAGAATTTGCTGGTATTTAATTGAATTCATTCTTCCCTCTACCAGTGAAATGTTCCCCGTGCCACTGGCTGCAACACAAGCCCAAAGCATGATCAATCCACCCCCATGCTTAAAAGTTGGAGAGGTGTTCTTTTCATGAAATTCTGCACCCTTTTTTCTCCAAACATATCTTTGCTCATTGCGGCCAAAAAGTTCTATTTTAACTTCATCAGTTTACAGGACTTGTTTCTAAAATGCATCAGGCTTGTTTAGATGTTCCTTTGCAAACTTCTGATGCTGAATTTTGTGGTGAGGATGCAGAAAAGGTTTTCTTCTTATGACTCTTCCATGAAGGTCATATTTGTGCAGGTGTTGCTGCACAGTAGAACAGTGTACCACCACTCCAGAGTCTGCTAAATCTTCCTGAAGGTCTTTTGTAGTCAAATGGGGGCTTTGATTTGCCTTTCTAGCAATCCTACGAGCAGTTCTCTCAGAAAGTTTTCTTGGTCTTCTAGACAACTTGGCCTCCACCATTCCTGTTAACGCCATTTCTTAATTACAATACGAACTGAGGAAACGGCTACCTGACAATGCTTTGCTATCTTCTTATAGCCTTCTCCTGCTTTGTGGGCATCATTTATTTTAATTTTCAGAGTGCTAGGCAGCTGCTTAGAGGAGCCCATGGCTGCTGATTGTTGGGACAAGGTTTGAGGAGTCAAGGTATTTATAAAGCTTTGAAATTTGCATCACCTGGCCTTTCCTAACGATGACTGTGAACAAGTCATAGCCCTAACAAGCTAATTAAGGTCTGAGACCTTGGTAAAGGTTATCTGAGAGCTCAAATCTCTTGGGGTGCCCAAACTTTTGCATGGTGCTCCTTTCCTTTTTTTTCCACTCTAAAATTGTACAAGACAGAAATAATACACTAATCTTGCTTAAAATGTTGAAAAGAATGTTTCATCTTTAACTTTATGACTTTTGGAGATCAGTTCATCTTCTACTCACTTAACTATTCACAGTAACAGAAATTTTGACCAGGGGTACCCAAACTTTTGCATGCCACTGTATCAGGAAGTTCAACTCTTGGAATAACTGTGGCATGTGGATTCACCACACAGGCTAAAAAGAGTGCTACGTTGCTAGCAGAAGGCTGATGTTACTCCATACAAAAGGTGGGTAAGATATTGGCAGCAATGCCTCACATCCACTGCTGTCTCATGAAACTTGTTTTCGCTCTTCATCAGAGTCTGAAGAGGAATTGGCCAGAATTCTCTCACTTCTGCTTTTTCGAGAAGGATTTTTTCAGAACTGAGTATAATGTGTAAAGTTCAAAATTCTAAGTAAAAGTTATTATCAGTGTACATACACGTCACCACATACAACCCTGGGATTCTTTTTCTGACACATACTTAGCAAATCTATAGAATAGTAACTGTAAACAGGATCAATGAGCAACAAACTGTGCAAATGCAGATATAAATAAATAACCATTTCCATTTTAAAATCTGTTTATTAATTATTATTGAAAATCGACAACAAAAAAAACATTAAAATAATCAAGTCAATTTATCAATATTATTATCATGATTATGAAGACACATAGTCCTCTTTTATTGTCATTTAGTAATGCATGCATTAAGAAATGATACATTATTTCCTCCGGTGTAATATCACAAAACACAGGACACCAAGACGAAAAAAACTGACAAAACCACATAACTATAACATACAGTTACAAACAGTGTAACAATACCATAACTTGATGAAGAAGTCCGTGAGCACAGTAAAGTTCAAAGTTTCTCAAATGTCCCACATCTCACGCAGACGGGAGAAGGAAGAAAAACTCTCCCTGTCATGCCGACCACAACCCGACTCTGAGTCATCCGAAAACTTCGATCTCTGATCAGCTCTCCAACACCGAGTACTGAATGCCATCTCTTTCCGAACAATTCAACCTCCTTCTCGGTCGCCAAAAGCAGGCAAGGCTGGGGATTTTGAGGCCTACCCTCTGAAAGATTCACGACCACACAGCAATGACAGCAGCGAACGGTTGTTTCAGAAATTTCTCCAGATGTTCCTCTGTGCTTTCGCATCCATTCTCCATCAAATCAGAATTGTCCACGGCCCCTATTTAACAGATACGATATCACTTTTCACCGGAGGGCTGCGCACGCGCAGCACGCCGCCATCTTCTCCTCCCGCCGAACAATATGTATAATAAGAGTCAAACTAATAGCCAAGCTAAGCAGTATATCAATAATAATAATAAAAAAAAAATGTTAAAGCTTTTTTTTGGAAAAAAGAAAGGGAAAAAGAACACCTGCTAACTAAAACAAAAAAAAACCCTAATAACAAAAAAAACGAGAAGAAAAACCGATTGGGAGCACAAACCCGGAGCTATATGCCATACAAGCTTCCTTAAATAAAAACATCAATCCACCAACCAAATCTATTTACCCAAGAATCAGAAGGGGACCATCTTAATTAACTCAAATCAAATGATAGTAGCAGGCAAAAGAGCCCCACCTTTTCTCAAAGTCAAATCGAGGATCAAAAGTTTGACTTCTGATTTTTTCCAAACTAAGACATAGCATCACCTGAGAGAACCATTGTATCAAAGTGGGAGCAGAAGCATCTTTCCATTTTAATAAAATAGTCCTTCTAGCCAATAATGTAACAAATGCAATTACATGTTGGTCTGATATAGAAATACCATGAATATATTGAGGAATTATACCAAACAAAACTGTCAATTTATTAGGTTGTAAATTATTTTTTAAAGCTTTAGAAATTGTAGAAAAAATATATTTCCAAAACTGTTTCAATACAGAATACGACCAAAACATGTGTGTCAATGTAGTTATCTCAGTTTTACATCTGCCACACTGACTATTAACATTAGGAAATATTTTAGACAGTCTCTCCTTCGTCAGATAATAATGATGTACAATTTTAAATTGAATTAAAGAATGACTGGCACAAATCGAAGAAGAGTTAACCAACTTCAGAATTCGCAACCAATCTTCTGTTATCAGGGTCATGTAAAGCTCTCTTTCCCAATCTTGCTTAATCTTAAATAGAGGATAATTATCCTGTTGTAATAATAAATTATACATTTTCCCAATAAAACCTTTCACTAAAGTGTTCATTTTTAAAATAATGTCTAACAGGTCAGAATCTTGTATATATGGAAAATTACTTAAATATTCTTGTAAAAAATGCCTGACCTGAAGATATTGCAAAAAGTGTGAGTGTGAAAGAGAATATTTAGTTACTAATTTCTCAAAGAACATCAATCGGCCTTCTTGAAACAGATCCATAAAGGAATAAATTCCTTTATTCCTCCAAAGAGAAAAGGTAGGATCACTAAGTGGAGGTTTACATAAATAGTTTCGATAAATTAAACTAAGAAGGTTAAATTTTTTAAGATTAAAGAATTTACAAAACTGGTACCAAATTTGTAATGACTGCTTAATCATAGGATTTATATTTAAAATAGAAACTTTGGCTAGTTGTACAGGTAAAGAAGCTCCTAATAACGAACTTAAGTAAAATTGTTTCACAACTTTCAATTCCAGATCAACCCATGGTGGTTGTTCATTTTTATCGGTCCAATATAACCAAGAACACGCATAGCGTATATTAACCGCCCATTAATATATTCTTAAATTAGGCAAAGGAAAACCTCCATTCTTTTTTAATTTTTGTAAATGACATTTTCCAATTCTCGGTCTTTTATTGTTCCAAACAAAAGATGAAATAATAGAGTCAACCTGAGCAAAAAACTTCTTAGTTAAAAAATAGGAATATTTTGAAATACATATAAAATTTTGGTAACGTCATCATTTTAACTGCATGAATTTGGCCAACTAATGAAAGTGTAAGAGGATTTCATCTAGAAAATAATTGCTTCAGAAAACCCACTAAGGAAACGAAATTGGCTCTATAAAGGTCTCCATAATTTTTAGTGATGATAATACCTAAATATTTAAAAGAATCCGTAACTTGAAAAGGAATATCATCATTTTGGAGGGGAGGAGAATATGGCGGCGTGACGCAGCGTGCGCAGCCACTCCAAAATGATATCGTATTTGTTAAGTAGGTACCGTGCACAATCCTGATTTGATGGAGACAGACGTGAGAACCATGGAGGAACATCTGAGAAACTTCTGAAATGCCTGCTTCGCTGCTGTTGCTACTGTGCGATTGAGAATCTCCAGAGGGGAAGGCCCCAAATCCTCGGCTTTGCCTATTGCCTGTTGCCGGGGCTGGGGTTGAAGCAGAGATGGTGCTCGGTGCTCGGTGTTGGAGGGCTGGTCGGAGGCTCGGAGTTTTCGGATGGACCCAAGAGTTGGCTGTGGTCGGGTGCTTCCAGGGTGCCCCATCGGCAAGTTTGTGGCGCTGGAGGTTCATGGCAGGAACAGAGTTTCTCTTCCTTCTACCATCTGTGTGAGATGATGGGACTTCTGAGAGACTTTGAGACTTTTTTTTACCGTGCCCATGGTCTGTTCTTTATCAAATTGCGGTATTGCTTTGCACTGTTGTAACTATATGTTATAATTATGTGGTTTTTGTCAGTTTTTTTAGTCTTGGTTTGTCTTGTGTTTCTGTGATATCATCCCAGAGGAACATTGTATCATTTCTTAATGCATGCATTAATAAATGACAATAAAAGAGGACTGCGTGTCCTCATAATCTAATCTAATATAATCATATATAAAAGCAGAATCATTTAAAGGAGATAATTCACTTTTATGCAGGTTTAATTTATATCCTGAAAACTTTCTAAATTCATATAATAATTTTAATAAACTAGGTATAGATTCTTCAGGATTCGAAACATAAACTAAGAAATCATCAGCGTAAAGGGAAATCTTATGAGTAGTCCCATTTATGGAAATTCCTTGAATATCCTTAGCTTCATTAAGTGCAATAGCCAAAGGTTCCAGCACCAAATTAAATATCAAAGGACTTAACGGACAACCTTGTCTCGTACCCCGCGAAAGTCGGAAAAAGGGGGATCTACAGTTATTAGTAATCACAGTGGTAATAGGGCTTTTATATATCATGCTAATCCACTTATTAAAATTAGCACCAAAGCTAAATTTCTCTAAAACATTAAATAAATATTTCCATTCAACTCTATCAACTGCCTTTCCAGCATCAAGAGAAACAACACGTTGGGGAGTTTTCGAGGGGGATGAGTATATAACATTTAACAGTCTCCGAGTGTTAGAAAAAGAATAACGGCCATTTATAAAACCTGTCTGGTCCTGAGAAATAATTTTAGCTAGTATATTCTCCAACCAATTAGCCATTATTTTTGTAAAAATTTTAGCATCTACATTTAATAATGAGATAGGTCTATATGAAGCACAATCCGTAGGGTCTTTATCTTTCTTAAGAATGAAAGAAATAGAAGCTTCATAAAATGTAGAAGGTAACTCTCCTAACAAAAAAGAATCTTTAAGCATTTCCAACGTATAAGGAGTAAGCAAATTTTCAAATTTTTTATAAAATCCTACAGAAAAACCATCCGGTCCAGGAGCTTTACCAGATTGTATTGAAAAAAAAAATAGCTTTCTGAATTTCTCTTTCAGTAAAAGGAGTATCAAGAATTTGTGGATCTTCAACAGATATTCTAGGAAAATCAATCTTTTGTAAAAAGGCATTCATTTTAGAAGGATCAGCTGGAAACTGAGATTTATAGAGTTCACTGTAATAGTCTTGAAAAATTTTATTAATATCTTCATAATTACAAGCTAAACTACCATCTCCCTTACGAATTTTTAAAATTTGTCTTTTAGCTGTTTTTAGCTGAGATGCTAATAGTTTATTACTTTTATCTCCAATCACATAAAATCGACTTTTTAATTTAAGCAAATTTCTTTCAATAGGATAAGTTAATAATAAATTATATTGTGATTGAAGTTCAACCCTTTGTTTAAATAAATCAATATTAGGAGAGACTGCATAAGTGTTATCCAAGTCTTCAATTTGTTTTGAAATCCTATCTAACTCTATTTTTGTCTGTTTCTTAAGCTTAGCCAAATAGGAGATTATCTGACCTCGCAAATACGCTTTAAATGTATCCCATATAATCAACTTCGACACATCTCCCGTATTATTAAAATGAAAAAAATCTTTTATTTGAATCTCTATAAATTTGACAAAGTCCGAACTTTGTAATAAGTTTTCTGGAAAATGCCAAGGCAAGTTTACACTACTAAGATCATTCAATTCAAAAGTTAAGCTTAAGGGTGCATGCTCCGAGACAGAAATAGCATCATATTCACATTTCTGGACTCTGGACAAAAATCGGAAATCAGCTATAAAATAATCAATTTGCAAATATTTTTAATGGACATGTCAATAAAAAGAATAATCTCTATCATTAGGATGTAGATTTCTCAGGATTTCTATCAAACCATAACCAATTAATAAGTGATGCTGAACAACTCGGAAGCTCCTGATTGGTTGAACTCTTGTCAATCAAATAACAATTGAAGTCACCTCCCATCAGCAGCATATATTCCTTTAAGTCTGGTAATAAACCAAATACATTTTTAAAAAAAGAAGGATCATCTACATTAGGTCCATATAGATTAACCAGGACGATTTTTCTATTACAAATTGTTCCTTTAATAATTAAAAATCTACCATTGATATCTGAGATGATGTCTTCTTGGATAAATAAAATATTAGATTTAATAAAAATAGATACTCCCTTTGTTTTATTTTGACAAGTAGCATGATATTGAAGGCCCTTCCATGTTTTAAAAAATCTATTTTGATCGCCCGTTCTGATTTGCGTTTCTTGAGCAAAAGTTATATTGGGCTGGATTCGATTAATAATTTTAAAAGTCTTCTTTCACTTAATAGGGTGATTCCAGCCACTTGCGTTCCAACGAATAACGTTTATCTGTTTAATTACCATAGAATATTGTTTTAAACACGAAAAGAAGGGTGACACATTTTCCAGGTGATATTTCAATTCAACCAAAGGGTGTTGATCTGAAGTGTCAGCTGTCCATTTCCCTCCGAAGCTGCTCTCTGACCCACTGAGTTCCTCTAACAGGCCACTTCCTGCTCCAGATCCCAGCTCCTGCAATCTCTTGTGACTCCAGCACATTTTCTTACCTGAGGGACTTTAAAAAGCTGATACTTTTATGCCGATTTATAAGTTCTATACTCACCAGTACTAGTATTGATGCTACATTCCAGATTTTTATTTTAATTTATTTCTTATTTTGGGGTGCAGTGTGGAACAGGCCTTTCCAGCCTAATGAGCCTGGCAACCCACCTATTTAACTCTGGCCTAACCCAGGACAGTTTACAATGAACAATCAACCTACTAACCGGTACATCTTTGGACTGTGGGAGGAAATCGGAGCACCTGGAGGAAACCGAAGGAGTCACAGGGAGAACATACAAATCCCTTACAGACTGCTCCGGAATTGAACTCCATACTCCGGAACGCCCTGATTTGTAATAGCGCCACGCTAACCACGACACTACCCTAGCGCACCAACTGATTTTAAATATTTGTCCCCTTGGGGAGAATTTGACCTGATATTCCCAGTTCATTAGCCTGAATGCACTAGTTCAGTGGTCCCCAGCCGCCGGGCCGCGGGCCGCCGGGCAAGCAGGGGTGAAGTGGTAGCTGGAGCACACCCAGCACATCTTTAAGAAAAAAGCCGAAATAAACGAGCTAATTAATTAGGTGCCGCTTAGAAACTAGTCTTCATTAGAGGAACTGAGGTAGAGAGGGTCAATAACTTTAAATTCTTCGGCATTAAGGATCAACGTTTCTCTCTCTGAAAAGTGTCAGAGGATCTGTCCTGGGACCAGCACTTAACTGTCATTACAAAGAAAGCACGGCAGCGCCTATACTTTATTAGAAGTTTGTGTAGATTCAACAAGTCACCTCAATCCTGACAGCCCTGTCTTTTCAGCCTGTCTGGGCTGGCGTTTAAATTGACCAAACAATGGAACAGCTAAAGGCTCCAACGCCCTGGAAAGAGGAGTGAGCATCACGTAGAGCAAGTGAAATTGGCAATTGCCTCTGATCTGGGCCGACGTTTATGTGCCGGGCGGCACCTAATTAATTAGCTTGTTTATTTTGGCTTTTTTCTTAAAGTCGTGCTGGGTGAACTCCGGCTACCGCTGCACCCCTGCTTGCTTCGTGGCCCGGTATCGGTCTGCAGCCTGGAGGCTGGGGACCACTGCACTAGCTAACATTCTATCATCACTTTCCCCAGAGCTGTTCAAATCCTAGAATCTGTAGGTGGTAGTTTTTTGCATTTCTTTTTGTAAGAAGCGGGCTTTATATAAAAAATGTGTGAAAATAGCTGGGGAAACCCCACTGAGAAAGGTAGTGCTCATTGTGGGATTGTTCATGGCTCAGGGGATTCCAGTTTCTCTGCATTCCCTGGATGACTTGCTGCAGAAGGAAACAGAGCTGAATATGCTGCATCGTGCAGTCACCTAGGTTGCCTCTTTACAGTGAATGTTAGTCACTTTGTGTGCCATACAGTGATGCCAAATTGGTATTATAGATATATGTTTTTCATAGAAACATAGAAATCTATAGCACATTACAGGCCCTTCAGCCCACAATGTTGTGCCGATCATATAACCTACTCTAGAAACTGCCTAGAATTACCCTATCACATAGCCCTCTACTTTTCTAAGCTCCATGTCTAACAGTCTCTTAAAAAAGCCTATTGTATCCTTAAAAGACCCTATTGTATCCATTTATCTATAGGTCAGCAACATCACCATCTCACATGTCAAGGACATGTGCCTTCCTTTGACATTCATGTTTAGAAGCGAGAGGTATCATTTGCAGTGGCTTGAAGGGTATGGATAGGGTAAATGCAAGCAGGCTCTTTCCACTATGGTTGGGTGAGAGTAGAACTAGAGGCCATGGGTTAACGGTGAAAGATGAACAGCTTAATGGGAATATGAGGGGGAGCTTCTTCATACAGTGAGCGCTGTGAATCTAGAACAAGCTGCCAGTGGAAGTGGTAGTTGTGGGTCAAATTTTAACATTTAAGAGAAATTTGGAGTGCGTACATGGATGGGAGGGGAATAGAGGGCTATGATCTGGCAGCAGGTCGATGGGACTAATAGTTTGGCATGGACTAGATGGGCTGAAGGGCCTCTTTCTGTGCTGTATGACTCTGGTGGGCACAGAACACCAACTATTCCTTCAAGAACATAGATAACAGGGAGAAAGAAGGGGTTGTGTTTGGACGAGATTGTATTGGTGAAGTAAGAGCAAGGATTCTTTGAGTCATGCATGGGAGTCACCATGATAAGACTAATCCTACAAAATTATGGCTGCTCTTGACTTGTGAAGAACTAATTGTACAAGCAATGAAAATCAATTTCCCTCGGGATCAATAAAGTATGACTACTATGACTAATGCTTTAAGAGTGCGAGTACGGAAATCAAAGTTTTACCAGTGTAAAGCCTTGCTGATCCAGGAAAGATCATTCAACTCCTTACAACATTAGCTGGCAATTTAGAGGACAAGGCGGTTTGTATTCAATATCCCCATCATTAGAAAACATAAATAATAACATTTATAGAAACATGTGACTGACATATAAGATTCCTTGTTCTCTGGAAATTATTGATGCCACTGTATGTTATCCTCAAGCAAATTAAGTTCACTTAAATAGGCTTAAACTAGCCTGTAGTGTATTTTTGTAGCATTCTGATTCTTTAAGAAGTGAAAGGAAATGTATAAGCCTATTATCAGTAGCAAATAACTGTATAACAGTAATACTAGCTGTGAAAGTTATTTAGGCTGATGTTGCAGTGGGACTATTCTATAAAAAATTGTTTACATTTCATACTGAAGGAGGTTTGGGCTTTTGCGTGCATGCACTTTGGAGACAGGATTATAAGGGTGCCATAAAAGCAACTTCTCTTCAGTGTTACTGAGTGGGAATGTGGGCTGCAGCTTGAGCTCTCTCTCTTTTGGACAGGAACCAAAATAAATAGCTGTCACAAGTAATTTTTCTAAGTGATTGGTTGTTATACATGTTGTTTTCCCACCAGTGCAATCTTAAAAAAATATTTGCATTGGATTCGAAGGGTTTTTTTCCCACTCCTGCTAGTAGATTCTAGATCTGAGGGCGTGTTTGATTTTTGTGGCAACTTTTTCTGAGAATATGTACTTCACCCCTTCCTCCAACCCCCTCCGCAGTCCTTCACCATAGCAGAAAGAACCAAATAATCACTGCTTGTTATCAATTGGTGGGCAGTATATGCAGAGCAACACTGAATGGTTAGATTATGAGAACACTCAGTCCTCTTTTATTGTCATTTAGAAATGCATACATGCATTAAGAAATGATACAATGTTTCTCCAGGGTGATATCAGAGAAAAACAGGACAAACCGAAGACTAACACTGACAGAACCACATAATTATAACATATAGTTACAGCAGTGCAAAGCAATACCATAATTTGATGAAGAACAAACCATGGGCAAGGTAAAAAAAAGTCTCAAAGTCCCGAGTCGATTGACTCCTGAGTCCCCGATAGCAGGTGGCAAAAGGGAGAAACTCCCTGCCATAAACCTCCAGGCACCGTCAACTTGCCGATACCTTGGAAGCAGCCGACCACCGCCGACACTGAGTCCATCCATCCGAAAACTTCGAGCCTCCAATACAGCCCCTCCGATACAGCCTCCCAAGCGTCATCCTCTGCCGAGCGCCTTCGACCTCGCCCCAGCTGCTGAAACACGCAAAGCCGAGGATTTCGGGGCCTTCTGCTCCGGAGATTCCGGTTACCACACAGTAGCAGCGGCAGCGAAGTGGGCATTTCAGAAGTTTCTCCAGATGTTCCTCCGTACTCTCACATCTGTCTCCATCAAATCAGAATTGTGCACGGTCCCCTACCTGACAGATTACAGATATCATTCACTGGAGAGAACACGTGTGCTGCCGTTGCGCCGCCATCTTCTCCTCCTCACAGGAGTTAGTTAGTAAATCAACTCGCATAAGGAAGCACAGAAACAAAAGGAAGCATATAAACAAAATGTTGTCTAAAAGCAACACATACAAAATGCTGGAGTAACTCAATAGGCCAGACAGCATCTATGGAAAAAAGCAGAGTCGACCTTTCAGGCCAAAATGCCAACTGTACTTTTTTTCCATAGATGCTGCCTGGCCTGCTGAGTTCCTCCAGGATTTCATGTGTGTTGCTCGGATTTCCAGCATCTGCAGATTTTCTCTTGTTTGTTGTCTTAAAGTTCTCTTTTTGTTCCTAACTATGACTGATAGGACATGAAAATCCCTTATTATTTTCTTTGAACAATTGTTTTGGTTAACCATGGGAATAATCCCATACAATCTATAGAATAAGAGTCATAAATGAAGCAGCCAGTTTGATTCGCTGGTATTATCACTCTGAACCTTGCTTGGTGCAAGAACACCTGGGCATTACAAAATACTGGCATACCTTCATGGTGCAGGAGAAATGATATTGCTATGCCTCTGGTATCTATTCTCTGCCTTTATCCTTTTCTGACTTCACTCTGACCGTGATCAATGTTGATTCATTGACATTTACTCTTTTAATTTCCTTTTTCATGTGACCTCTGTTCTCTTAAATAAGCATGAATAATTTCTTCACTGATATTCTGATGCTCCACTCTGCGTAACCCACAATACGTAGATGAGAAGACACCGACAAGAGCTCAGTGATCCGGAAGTTTGATTGTGATGAGAAAAACAACACAATGCACGAGGGACCTGTGTCAGTTTAACCCAGTGCTGTCAACATCTGAAGCTTCAAAGGGCTGAGGTGTCCAGCCAGCACTGTTTAACATTTTCTTGTGGGCATGCACAGCAAGTACAAAGAAACAAATGAAAAAACAAACAAAATAATAATAATAAATAAATAAGCAATAAGTATTGAGAACGCAAGATGAAGAGTCCTTGAAAGTAAGTCCATAGGTTGTGGGAACAGTTCAGTGATGGGAGAAGTGAAGTTGAGTGAGGTTAACCCCAAGGGTTCAAGAGTTAGATGGTGGAGGGGTAGTAACTGTTACTGAAACTGGCGGTGCGGGTCCTGAAGCTCCTCTGGACTTACGAATACTGAGGACCCCAAGTGATATTTCAGCTGAGTTCCTTTGAGATGCCAAAGTCACTGTCTTCCAAATTAGCAGATCTGTGAGGACGTGTGTGTGTGTGTGTGTGTGTGTGTGTGTGTGTGTGTGTGATGCTGTTGTCCAAACTGAGAGTTTCTCCCTCCTTCAAGGACCTATAGAGTGATAATCAGATGCAATTTACTTGGGCACGGAAAGTCTTTAAAACAATTTTCATTAGAAACCTACTTGGAAGTGTGGATAGCTGACATTATTCTCCCCAGATAAACATTTGGCAGTGAGCAAGGGGAAACTGGTGCTGGTAGCTATTGGTGATTCTCTTCAACATATATCAAACACAATTATGATCCTATTATGAGGAATAGTACACAGACAAATTATTTCCCATGGTTTGTAATTCTAACTATCAACAAAACCATAAATTAACTCACAGGTAAAAATTTGCCATAAGTAATATTTTTGACACAGGAACATGGTGTGGCTGATTGTGGAGCACTTCTGAATTCCACAGACTACAATCAGCCATCAGCCACTCAGAGCCTTGGTTTAATATGCTGCCATCTCCAGCTGGCCAGTCCTAAACTTGTGATTTGTGTTCATCCAACACAGTCATCGCACTCCAATAACTGAAAAGGAGCAGCCTTCTTTCATCTTCATTGTAAACACAGGAAAGCTGTAGTAACCTTAGCAAGCCTAACTAGAATTATCTCAAACAGAGAACATTAGGATAGTTACTCAATATCACCATATTGACTAAATCTTTTAGTTATTATTGCCATGATATTGATGTTTACTAAAACGTTAATTGGTTAATTGGTCATTGTAAATTTTTCTGTGATTAGGATAGGGTTATTAGGTTGAGGCATGGCCGGGAGTCTTAGGTCACCATGGTGTCGGAAACTGCAACGACAATGGGAGGATACTCCTGGAGCTCTCGTTATAACCAATAGGCTGTTACAACAGAAAGCCAGCCTCAAGACGACCTGGAGTCACCTCTGATCCAAACACTGGCACCTCCTGGACTACATCTTGGCACACCAAAAGGATCTGTCGAATGTTCTACACACCAGGGACATGCCAAGTGCAGACTGTTATATGGTTCACAGACTGGTCAGGGTGAAAGTTAGACTGGCTATCAAGCCAGCAATAAGGAAAAGGGGACCACGGTTGAAGAGACTCCACGTGGATAAGCTTTTTGGCCTCCAAGATGTATTCCAGATCAAGCTGAGGGAGAATCTGGACAGTAAAGGCACACCAAGAACAGACATTGACACAGGAAAGAAATGGGAGCAGCTGAAGACTGCCATCCAAGATGCGGCCGTAGCAATGTACAAAATGGGTGGAGACATTCTCCTGAGTGAACTCATAAACCCATTCATACTCCGTTGGGAGAAAGGTTCAATCCCACATGATGTACGCAATGCTGTAATTATCTTGCTGTACAAGAACAAAGGGGAGAAAACAGATTACTCAAACTCCAGAGGTATTACCCTGCTGTCCACAGCCGGGAAGATCCTCACCAGAATTCTCTTAGGCAGAATCATCCCTACCATTGTTGAAGGCAACCTCACAGATTGTCAGTGTGGATTCAGAATGGACAGAGGTACATCCAACATGTTCTTCATCCTGCGCCAGATACAGGAGCAGTGTCGTGAGTAGAACAAGGGACAGTATGAGGCATTCATTGACCTGACCAAGACCTTTGATACAGTCAGCTATGATGGTCTCTGGAAGTATCTGTCGAAGCTCGGCTGTCTCTCGAAATTCCTCACCATCCTGCAGTAGCTCCAGGAAGGCCAAAGCATCCAGATTAAACACAACAGCAACCTGTCTGACCCCATTCCCCGTCGGCACCAGCGTGAAACAAGGCGCCAACGTTCTTTGCCATCTGTTTCAGCATGATGCTACAGGAAGTGAAAGAGACCATCTATATTCGGGTCCACACTGACGGAAAAATTCTTCAACCTCCACCACCTTTTGATGCCTGAACAAAAACCATGCAAGAGCCCATTCTCGAGCTACTATATGCAGAAGACTGTGAGCTTCTCACCCACACAGAGGACATGCTGTATGTTGTAGTCACTGAGTTCATCAAGGCCACAAGGGGTTCTGGTTTAATGGTCAGTCTGAAGAAAACATCACCCTCTGTGAGAAGCCCTCCCGTGGTGTTTACAGCCCTTGGATCACCACTGACAACCACCCTCCCACCACAGTTGAGCACTCCACCTGCCTGGGCTGCGTCATCTCCAACAACACTACAGTAGAAAGGGATATTGACAATCGACTTGTCAGAGCCAGCAGTGCCTTTGGGCACCTCCAGAAACATGCATAGAAGAACCACCAGCTGCGTCTGTCCACAAAAATCCAGAAGTAAAGGGCTGCCATCGTCACAACACTGCTATACTGTTCCAAAGCCTGGGTCTTGTACCGCAAGCAAATCCAGTTGCTCAAGTGCTTCCATCAGCACTGCCTCCGTTCCATCGTGGGTATCAGCAGGCAGGATCATATCCTGGAGGAGGCATTGAAGTCTCTTTGCTGTTCAAGCAGTTCTGCTGGTCAGGCCACATGGACAACTCCAAATGTTACTGAAAACAGTCCTCTATGAAGAACTCTCTCACGGCAAGAGAGATTGTGGTACCCCACACAAGAGGTACAAAGACCAACTCAAGCAGCAGCTCTCTCAGGCAGACATCGAGGTCAGTGAGTGGTAGCAGCTGGCTGGCAACAGAGACCGCTGGAGAACACTGATCCATGAAGAAGCCAAGAATTTTGAGGAATCCAGAAGAGAAGAGGAGACGAGGATGGATCCTACTACCCATGCACCCGCATCCCCGCTGTTCCCGTGTGCCCCGTGTCCCCACTGCTCCAGGGTCTGTAGATCCAGAATTGATCTCTACAGTCACCAACAATCGTGCTGTTGCTCCTGAGGACTCTTTGTCCCTCCTGATCTTCGCAAGTGAAGAACCAGCCATTATCATCATCATCATTAGATAGATTGCTGGGCAGTGTGGCTCAAAGGGCCTGTTCCACACTGCATATAACTATATAACCATATAACAATTACAGCATGGAAACAGGCCCTTCTAGTCCATGCTGAACACTTACTCTCACCTAGTCTTATCAACACGCACTCAGCCCTCAACCCTCCACTCCTTTTCTGTCCATATAGCTATCCAATTTTACTTTAAAATGACAATATCGAACCTGCCTCTACCACTTCTGCTGGAAGCTCGTTCCACACAGCTACCACTCTCTGAGTAAAGAAGTTCCTCCTTGTGTTACCCCTAAACTTTTGCCCCCTAACTCTCAACTCGTGTCCTTTTGTTTGAATCTCCCCTAATCTCAATGGAAAAAGCCTATCCATGTCAACTCTATCTCTCCCCCTCATAATTTTAAATACCTCTATCAAGTCCCCCCTCAACCTTCTACACTTCAAAGAATAAAGACCCAACTTGTTCAACCTTTCTCTGTAACTTAGGTGCTGAAACCCAGGTAACATTCTAGTAAATCTTCTCTGTACTCTCTCTATTTTGTTGACAACTTTCCTATAATTCGGTGACTAGAACTGTACATGGTACTCCAAATTTGGCCTTACCAATGCCTTGTACAATTTTAACATTACGTCCCATCTCCTATGTTCAATATTCTGATTAATCAAGGCCAGCATACCAAAAGCTTTTTTCACCACCCTATCCACATGAGATTCCACCTTCAGGGAACTATGCACCATTATTCCTAGATAACTCTGTTCTACAGCATTCTTCAATGCCTTATCATTTACCATGTATGTCCTATTTTGATTAGTCCTACCAAAATGTAGCACCTCACACTTATCAGCATTAAACTCCATCTGCCATCTTTCAGCCCACTCTTCTAACTGGCCTAAATCTCTCTGCAAGATCTGAAAACGTACTTCATTATCCACAATGTCACCTATCTTAGTATCATCTGCATACTTACTATTCCAATTTACCACCCCATCATCCGGACCGTTAATGTATATGACAAACAACATTGGACCCAGTACAGATCCCTGAGGCAAACCACTAGTCACCGGCCTCCAACCTGACAAACAGTTATCCACCATTACTCTCTGGCGTCTCCCATCCTGCCACTGCTGAATCCATTTTACTACTTCAATATTAATACCTAACGATTGAACCTTCCCAACTATCTTTCCGGGTGGAACCTTGTCAAAGGCCTTACTGAAGTCCATATAGACAACATCCACCACTTTACCCTTGTCAACTTTCCTAGTAACCTCTTCAAAAAATTCAATGAGATTTGTCAAACATGATATTCCACACACAAATCCATGTTGACTGTTCCTAATCAGACCCTATCTAACCAGCTAATTATATATACCATATCTAAGAATACTTTCCATTAACTTACCCACCACTGATGTCAAACTTACAGGCCGATAATTGCTAGGTTTACTCTTAGAACCCTTTTTAAACAATGGAACAACATGAGCAATATGCCAATCCTCCAGCATCATCCCTGTTTCTAATGACATTTGAAATATTTCTGTCAGAGCCCCTGCTATTTCTACACTAACTTCCCTCAAGGTTCTAGGGAATATCCTGTCAGGACCCGGAGACTTATCCACTTTTATATTCCTTAAAAGCGCCAGTACTTCCTCTTCTTTAGTCATCATAGTTTCCATAACTTCCCTACCTGTTTCCCTTACCTTACACAATTCAATATCCTTCTCCTTAGTGAATACCAAAGAAAAGAAATTGTTCAAAATCTCCACCATCTCTTTTGGCTCCACACATAGCTGTCCACTCTGAGTCTCTAAGGGACCAATTTTATCCCTCACTATCCTTTTGCTATTAATATAACGGTAGAAACCCTTGGGATTTATTTTCACCTTACTTGCCAAAGCAACCTCATATCTTCTTTTAGCTTTTCTAATTTCTTTCTTAAGATTCTTTTTACATTCTTTATGTTCCTCGAGCACCTCACTTACTCCATGCTGCCTATATTTATTGTAGATATCTCTCTTTTCCCAAACCAAGTTTCCAATATCCCTTGAAAACCATGGCTCTCTCAAACTTTTAACCTTTCCTTTCAACCTAACAGGAACATAAAGATTCTGTACCCACAAAATTTCATCTTTAAATGACCTCCATTTCTCTATTACATCCTTCCCATAAAACAATTTGTCGCAATCCACTCCTTCTAAATCCTTTCGCATCTCCTCGAAGTTAGCCTTTCTCCAATCAAAAATCTCATTCCTGGGTCCAGACCTATCCTTCTCCATAATTATATTGAAACTAATGGCATTGTGATCACTGGACCCGAAGTGCTCCCCAACACAAATCTCCGTCTCATTCTATCTCATTCCCTAACAGGAGATCCAACACTGCCCCTTCTCTAGTTGGCACCTCTATGTATTGCTGCAAAAAACTATCCTGAACACATTTTACAAACTCCAAACCATCCAGCCGTTTTACATTATGGGCTTCCCAGTCTGTGTGTAGAAGATTAAAATCTCCCACAATCACAACCTTGTGCTTACTGCAAATATCTGCTATCTCCTTACAAATTTGCTCCTCTAATTTTTGCTCCCCATTAGGTGGTTTATAACAGCGGTCCCCAACCACTGGGCCGTGGACCGGTACCGGACCGCAAAGCATGTGCTACCAGGCCGTGAGGAAATGATATGAGTCAGCTGCACCTTTCCTCATTCCCTGTCACGCACTGTTGAACTTGAACATAGAGTTGCCAACTGTCCCGTATTGCCGGGACATCCCATATATTGGGCTAAATTGGTTTGTCCCATACGGGACCGCCCTTGTCCCGTATTTCCCCCGCTAAGGTAGAGCGTTCCTCTGAAACCTTTCGTGCCGAAATGGCGTAAAGCGAAGAAGCAATTACCACTCATTTATATGGGATAAATTTTTGATCGTTCCCGGACCCAAAAAGTAATCTACCAAATCATTCCAAATAACACATAAAACCTAAAATAACACTAACATATAGTAAAAGCAGGAATGATATGATAAATACACAGTCTATATAAAGTAGAAATAATGTACGTACAGTGTATTTGGGAAAATTAAGTCAAAACCAATTTGTGAAAAAACATCGGCACGTATGTGCATGCGCATGTCAGATATGCGCACGCCACATATGCGCACACAGGTGCCCGCGCAAGGCTTCATGGTCATGGTAGTCTTTCTCGGGGTAAACATTGTCCCTTATTTGACTGCTACTTTTGTCCCTTATTTGGGAGTGAGATAGTTGGCAACCCTAACTGTAAAAGACATGTTGAGGTGAGTTTAACCCTATCTGAACACCTCCCCCCCCACCCCCAGTCAGCCGGTCTACCGGTCCGCAAGAATATTGTCAATATTAAACCGGTCCACAGTGCAAAAAAGATTGGGGACCCCTGGTTTATAATGCACCCCTATAAGTGTTACTATACCTTTCCCATTCCTCAATTCCACCCAAATAGCCTCCCTAGACAAGCCCTCTAATCTATACAGTCAGTGCACCACTGTAATATTTTCTCTGACAAGCAATGCAACACCTCCCCCTCTTGTCCCTCCGATTCTATCACAGCTGAGGCAACGAAATCCAGGAATATTTAGTTGCCAATCATACCCCTCCTGCAACCATGTTTCACTAATAGCTACAACATCATACTTCCAGGTATCAATCCATGCTCTAAACTCATCTACCTTTCTTACAATGCTCCTAGCATTAAAATAAATGCATTTAAGAAATTTTCCACCTCTTACTCTCTGTTTATCACTAACGGTGCAAACAACTTTACTATTTTCTTTTTCTTCCTTCTCCCCTACATCTGTTCCTACACTCTGGTTCCCCTCCCCCCCCCCTTGTATCTAGTTTAAATCCACTGGAGCCTCTCTAGCAAACCTACCTGCAAGGATATTTGTCCCCTTCCAGTTCAGATGTAAACCGTCCCGCTGGAACAGGTCCCACCTTCCCTGGAAAAGTGCCCAATTGTCTATAAATCTGAAGCCCTCCCTCCTGCACCATGTCTTCAGCCACGTGTTGATCTGCACTATCTTACTATTTCTAAACCCGCCTGCACGTGGCACTGGTAGCAATCCTGAGATTGCTATCCTGGAGGTCCTATCCTTTAGCTTGGCGCCTAACTCCCTAAACTCACCTTTCAGGACCTCCTCACTCTTCCTACCCATGTCATTGGTCCCTACATGGACCATGACATCCAGCTGCTCACCCTCCCTCTTGAGAATACTGAGAACTCAATTTGAGATATCATGGACCCTGGCACCAGGGAGGTAACAGACCATCCGGGATTCTCGATCTCTTCCACAGAACCTCTTATCTGTCCCCCTAACTATCTAATCCCCTATCACTACTGCTCTCCTCTTCTCCCTCCTTCCCTTCTGAGCTGAGGGTCCAGTCTCGGTGCCAGAGACACAACCACTGCAACTTGTCCCTGGTAGGTCGTCCCCACCAACGGTATCCAACATGATATACTTATTATTGGTGGGAATGGCCACAGGGGTGCTCTGCTCATTCTGTCTATTCCCCTTCCCTCTCCTGACAGTCACCCAGCTACCTGTCTCCTGACTTTTAGGGGTGACTATCTCCCTGTAACTCCTGTCTATTTCTGCCTCTGCCTCACGAATGATCCAAAGTTCACCCAGCTTCAGCTCCAGTTCCCTAACTCGATTTGACAAGAGCTGCAGCTGGCTGCACCTTTTACAGGTGTAGTCATCAGGGACAATTGTGCTCGCCCTGACTTCCCACATACTGCAAACGGAGCACTCAACTGCCCTAACTGCTGCATCCATTACCTACTCCTAAGGTAATTAAATTAATTAAAAGAACTTACCTGGCCTTACCTCACTTGAAGTGAAGCTCGTCCTCAGCCTCTGCTTGCTGAAGTCTCTCGAGCCAAAGCCTTCCGACTCTGTCTCCCCCTATTCCGTTGCCCACCACAATGTCGCCTACTCCGTTAATCTCAATAAATAAAGTATTTTCAGTAAATTATTCCAATGACAGCCCTTAAATCAACAGGACAATGGATCTTTGTCTGTTTAACATTTATCAACCAGTCAATCAATTAATGTTCTTGATAGCCGACTCTTTGTAGAGATTATTCTTTGATTCAGTCTAAACCACCTTCTTTAACAAGGTGATGGAACTGCTGCAAGGATAAAAAAGTGTCTGGAGTTTTACAGTTGGCAGTTAATAAAGCAATGCGGTTTTCTAAATCCATACAATTACTATTTGTCTTTTATTTATATCTGTGGAAGCATATGCTACTGTATATGGCCTTTGCTTGGACCTGAGTCATTAATTAGGATTTTCCAAAGAATAGTGTGTCGACAGCAACTGCATGGAGATCTAGAGATAAAAGCACTTTGGAGGCAATGATGACAGAGAATCCAAACAACTGGATGAGTAGTACCATTTGTCTGCACCTATTGTGCAGAACAAATATCTTTAAGATTTTCTTCTCAATGAACTATCAACTGCATTTTGTGCTCATACATGAAAACCTTTAACATTTAGCTCCAATGGACAGAGCTTGCACTGTAAATTTGAAGGTGTTTATTGCAGTGTATTTAATATTTCAGATATATTTGAGTAATATTGTAAATGCATTGTTTGATGACACATTCTTTGTTGCTTACATAATTTATTACAGGTTATATGTAAAAGTACATGAATGGCATACGTTATTATGCCACCACATCATATTTGAGCGCCTCACTAAAGTAAAACTAAACATACGTGAGTTATCATCGGCTCCTGTGTTTTATTTTATTTTATTTTATTTTATTGAGATACAGCATGGAGTAGACCCTTCCAGCCCTTCAAGCTGCGCTGCCCCGCAATCTCCCAATTTAGTCCTAGCCTAATCACAGGACATTTTACAATGACCAATTAACCTACCAACCAGTACGTTTTTGGACTGTGGGAGGAAACTGGATCACCCGGTGGAAACCCACGGGGTCATGGGAAGAACGTACAAACTCTTTGACAGGCAGCAGTGGGAATTGAACCCGGGTCGCTGCTACTGTAAAGCGTTGTGCTAACCACTATGCTGCCATTTTCCTTTCAATTAGTTTTAAATTTTGGAATTACAAAACAAAACAGTGGTGCTGAGGTAGTTTTAAAACAAACCCAAGATGACTACCTACCTGTTGAAGTGCAGCAAAATGTTTGAGTTAAAAAAAAGTGCAGCATGTTTATCCTCGGAAAGGGAATAAAGACAAGTGAATGTTAAGAAGGCAGACAATGGATGATTAGATTAGATTATGAAAACACTCAGTCCTCTTTTATTGTCATTTAGAAATGCATACACACATTAAGACCATAAGACCATAAGACAAAGGAGCAGAAGTTGGCCATTCGGCCCTTCGAGTCTGCTCCGCCATTTTATCATGAGCTGATCCATTTTCCCATTTAGTCCCACTCCCCCACCTTCTCACCATAAGCTTTGATGCCCTGGCTACTCAGATACCTATGAATCTCTGCCTTAAATACACCCAATGACTTGGCCTCCACTGCTGCCCGTGGCAGCAAATTCCATAGGTTCACCACCCTCTGGCTAAAAAAATTTCTTTGCATTTCTGTTCTGAATGGGCGCCCTTCAATCCTTAAGTCATGCCCTCTCGTACTAGACTCCCCCATCATGGGAAACAACTTTGCCACATCCACTCTGTCCATGCCTTTCAACATTCGAAATATTTCTATGAGGTCTCCCCTCATTCTTCTAAACTCCAAGGAATACAGTCCAAGAGCGGACAAATGTTCCTCATATGTTAACCCTCTCATTCCTGGAATCATTCTAGTGAATCTTCTCTGTACCCTCTCCAACGTCAGAACGTCCTTCCTTAAATAAGGAGACCAAAACTGCCCACAGTACTCCAAGTGAGGTCTTACCAGTGCCTTATAGAGCCTCTATATCACATCACTGATCCTATACTATATTAAGAAATGATACAATGTTTCTCTGGAGTGATATCACAGAAAACAGGACAAACCAAAGACTAACACTGACAGAACCACATAATTATAACATATAGTTACAGCAGTGCAAAGCAATACCATAATTTGATGATATTTACGGCTTCATAAACGGTGTGTACTGGGTGACAATAATAATACATTTTTAAAAAGATAGATACGTTTGATCACATAACAGATAACTTGCTGATGTATACTGAACAAATTGAGAAGTATTTTAAAACAAATGGAGTAGCTGATAAGAAACGAATGCCAGTTTCACTGAATGCAATTGGTGGAAAAGCGTGCCAATTGCTTAGAGGTTTAATTGCTCCAATCAAACCAGCTGAAATGTGCTTTGCTGATATTGTGAAAGTTATGCAGGAACATTTAGAACCAAAACCATTGTTGATTGCAGAACGCTTTAGGTTTCATAAAGGAAAGGGCGTCCATTTCAGTGTACATGGCTGAATTGTTAGTTCCGTGATGGGCTTAATGAGAGATCATTTAGTTTGTGGATCTTGCAGGAAAGCATTCAAAAATGGCTTCTAACTGAAGCACAACTCACATATAAAAAAGCAGTTTAAATTGGAAAGGGCAGCCAGAGACATAATTGAATTGCAGTCAGGAATGAAAGTGAGCGTGAACAAAATTGCGTCCTCCGAACAGAGACCAGCTTGGCCGGACAAATTATTTACCATCGCAGCAGGGGCTCACATACACCAGACCAATGCAGGTTTAAAGACAAAACTTGCAGAAAATGCGACAAAGTAGGACATATACAAAGAGCGTTCTGAGCAGACAAACATAAATGGACTGCATAGGGAAGAGAAAGAGATCAAAAGTGAAGTTGCAAATTCAAAGCGAGTGTTAAATCTGCATGCTGTTGATGAAAAATCTAATAATAATGAGAGCCACAGGATTGAGCAGCCTTGAGATTTAAAATGTGAACATTAATAAGATAGAAGCAATATGGCTTACACCAGAAGTGAATGGCAAATTAATTAAAATCAAATTGGACATTGGCTCAGCTGTTTCAGTCATTTCACAAAATGAGCTTGAATGGCATTTCAAAGATGCTGAACTGAAACCTGCAGATATCCAGCTAAGAATTTATGCTGGAGAAAAGATAATTCCTGTGGGATTGATATTCATAACAGTGGAATACAACAACCAACAAGTCGCACTGGGCTTGTATGTGGTAAAAACAGGAGGGCGGCATTGTGGCATGTGAGTGGCTGAGACATCTACAACTTGATTGGAGATCCATCCACCCTTTGTATGCAACATCCCCTGCAATAGGGTCAGCTGAAAGTGAATTAAGAAAGTTACTGGACACTGCCACAGCAGTGTTCAAGAATTGCACTGAAAAATGCAAACATTTGGTAAACTGGTGTTAACTGAAAATGCCACACCTAATTTTTTTTCAAAGCCTTTCTCATTCCTTATACCATCTGTGATAAAGCAGCCAGTGATCTAGATCGTATGGAGGCTGAAGGAATTCTTTCCAATGTTGATAGGAGGGCATGGGCAACTCCCAGTAGCCAAGAAATGCTACTCTGTCAGGATCTGTGGTGATTTCAAAGACACCATTAACCCAGCACTGAAAGTACATCAATGACCTCTTCCCAGGATAGAAGATACCTTTGAAAACCTTTCTGGAGGGAGACACTTCAGCAAAGAAGACTTAGCTGAGGTTTACATTCAGATGGAGATGGAAGAAGAGTCCAAAGTGTTTCTCACCATGAAAACTCACAAATGGCATTATTGCTATCATAGGCTCGTTATTGGAGTAGCATCTGCACCTGCACTGTGGCAGAAAGCTATGGATCAGGTGCTGCAAGGCTGGACAGGCACTCGGTGTTTACTGGATGACATCATGGTTACTGGTGAGGATTACAAGGAACATCTCCAAGGTCTCAAGACAGCTTTAAAAAGATTTGAAGATTATGGGCTCAGAGCGGGAAGAAATGTTGAAAGGCATGGACAGAGTGGATGTGGCGAAGTTGTTTCCCATGATGAGGGAGTCTAGTACGAGAGGGCATGACTTAAGGATTGAAGGGCGCCCATTCAGAACAGAAATGTGAAGAAATTTTTTTAGTCAGAGGGTGGTGAATCTATGGAATTTGTTGCCATGGGCAGCAGTGGAAGCCAAGTCATTGGGTGTATTTAAGGCAGAGATTGATAGGTATCTGAGTAGCCAGGGCATCAAAGGTTATGGTGAGAAGGTGGGGGAGTGGGACTAAATGGAAGAATGGATCAGCTCATGATAGAATGGCGGAGCAGACTCGATGGGCTGAATGGCCAACTTCTGATCCTTTGTCTTATGGTCTTGGAAATGGCAATCGGCTAAGCAGTGTGAGGTGGCTTTCCAAAAGGCAAAGAAAATGGTGACATCAGGCACTGCACTCACACATTATGATCCATATTGTCCAGTGAAGTTTGCCCATGACGCCTCGCCTTATGGTATAGGTACAGTCATGTCACATGTTATGAGTGATGGAAGTGAACGCCCCATAGCTTTTGTACCACATTCCCTTACCGCTGCGGAGAAAAATTACACACATATTGACAGAGCGGCCATGAGTCTGGATTAGGGTATAAAATGATCCAACCAGTACTTGATGGGAGAGACTTTACCTGCATTACTGATCATCAATTACTAATGTCCATTGTCAGTCCCCAGAAGTGTGTACCACTAACAGCAGCAGCTCAAATGCGGAGATGGGCTCTGTTTCCAGGAAGACATAATTACAAGAGCAAATTCAAGAGAATGACTAATGATGGAAATGCTGATGGATTGTTCCATTTACCCTTGGAAGAGGAAATACCTTAACAATTTACAAAATCAGACACTCCTCTTGATGTATTCTCCCTAATGCAAATCGAAAGACTCTCTATTATGGCAGAGATGATCCAAAGGGAAGCCAGAAAAGGCCCTACACTGTCTCAGGTCTACATGGCAACCCAAAGTGGCTGGAATGTGCAGCAGAAATTCCAGTTTCCCCACTTTTACGGGCACCAGAATGAACTTGCCCTTGACAGGGGTTACCTTATGTGGGGACCCACTACTCTTGTGCTAAAAAAAAATCATTACTCTGTTCTAAAAGGTCACCCCTCATTTTTGAAGCTGTTCCCTCTAGTTCTGGATACCTCCACCGTAGGACTTGCCGGTCTTCTAGGCATGGTCAAGATGAAAACATTGGCTCAAAGCTTCATATGGTGGCTTGGGATCAATCAACAGTTCAAGCAGCTTGCTATGCACTGTTTGGGATGCCAACATGTCCGCAAGAGGGGTGTACAGAGCTTTCAGAATCACTTCCTCCAGAACCAGAGTCAACTCTTACAACCACCATGGAGGAGGGCCCAGAAGATGAGATTATTTCACAGCCATGTCTCACCTGCCAAGCAGAGTGACCCCACCCCCTGTCAGGAAAGACATTATCTTATGATCATAAGACATAGGAACATAGGAGCAGAATTAGGCCATTCAGCCCATCGAGTCTGCTCTGCCATTCCATCATGGCTGATCCTGGATCCCACTCAACCCCATCCACTTGCCTTTTCGCCATATCCTTTGATGCCCTGACAGATTAGGAAACAATCTACTTCCACCTTAAATATACCCGTGAACTTGGCCTCCACCACAGTCTGTGGCAGAGCATTCAACAGATTCACTACTCTCGAGCTAAAATAAATCCTTACCTCTGTTCTAAACGGTCACCCCTCATTTTTGAGGCTGTTCCCTCTAGTACTGGATACCTCCACCATAGGAAGTAGCCTCTCCAGATCCACCCTATTTAGTCTTTTCAGCATTCACTAGGTTTCAATGAGATTCTCTCATACTTTTCTAAATTCCAGTAAGTACAGACTCAAAGCTGCCAAACGCTCCTCATACGTTAAAGCCTTCACTCCCGGAATCATCCTCGTGAACCTCCTCTGGACTCTCTCCAATGACAACACATCCTTTCTGAGATATGGGGCCCAAAACTGTTGACAATACTCCAAGTGCAGCCTGACTAATGTCTTTTAAAGCCTCAACATTATCTCCTTGCTTTTATATTTTATTCCCCTTGAAACAATGCCAACATTGCATTTACCTCCTTTACTATGACTCAACCTGTAAATTAACCTTCTGGGAGTCTTGCACAAGGACTCCTAAGTCCCTCTGTACCTCTGATGTTTGAACCTTCTCTCCATTTTGATAACAGTCTACAGTATTGTTCCTTTTACCAAAATGCATTATCATACATTTCCCAAAACTGTATTCCATCTGCCACTTTTTTGCCCCTTCTTCCAAGTTGTCTGAGTTCTGCTGCAATTAAATTGCTTCCTCAGCACTACCTACCCCTCCATCTATCTTTGTATCATTCGCAAACTTTGCTACAAAGCCATTAATTCCATTATCCAAATTAATGACAGACAATGTGAAAACTAGCGGTCCCAATACTGACCCCTGAGGAACACTGCTAGTCACTGGCAGCCAACCAGAAAAGGTTCCCTTTATTCCCACTGGCTGCCTCCTGCCTGTCAGCCAGTCCTCTATCCACGCCACTATCTTTCCTGTAATGTAATAGGATTTTATCTTGCTTAGCAGCCTCATGTGTGGCACCTTGTCAAATGCCCTCTGAAAATCCAAGTAAATGACATCCGCTGTCTCTCCTTCGTCCACCCTGCTTATAACTTCCTCAAAGATCTCTAACAAAATTATCATGCAAGATTTCCCTTCACAGAAAACATGCTGACTTTGACTTTTTTTTATCATTAGTCTCCAAGTACCCCAAAACCTCATCCTTAATAATAGACCCCAACATTTTCCCAACCACTGAGGTTAGGCTGACTGGCTTATAATTTCCATTGTTTTGCCTTCCTCCCTTCTTAAAGAGTGGAGTGACATTTGCAATCTTCCAGTCCTCCAGGACCATGCCAGAATCAAATGACTCTTGGAAGATTATGACCAATGCATCCGTTATCTCTTCAGCGACTTCTCTCAGAACACTGGGATGTAGCCCATCTGGTCCAGATGACATAATCTTTGAGTTTGCCTAGCACTTTCTCCTTTGCAATAGCAATGGTACTCAGTCCTGCTCCCTGACACTCACCGACCTTTGGCACACTGCTAGTGTTTTCCACAGTGAAGACTGACGCAAAGTTCATCTGCCATTTCTTTGTCCCCCATAGTTACCTCATCAGCATCATTTTCTCATGGTCCAATATCAACTCTCACCTCCCTTTTACTCTTTATATAACTGAAAAAACTTTTAGATCCTGCTTGATATTATTGACTAGTGTGTCCTCATATTTCACCTTTTCCCTTCTTATAGCTCTTTTAGTTTTATCCCATAAGACTAAGGAGTTCTCCACAGCAATTAAATCTTTAAGCTTGAATGGGGCTAGAATTCACTATACTGTGTATTTCTATATACTAGTTGTGCTATATATTTCAGATGCATTCTATACTGAGCACCTCACTACAGTAAAACTAAACATACATAAATTATCCCCAGCTCCTCTGCTTTTCTTTCAATTAATTTTATGTTTTACAGTTGCAAAACATAACATTCATCTTGCATTGTATCTCCAGCTTGTACTGTGAAGAACAACTGGTTTTAGCAACACCAACGTTCTATATCATTAAGTCCCATCACCTCCTTGTTCTTCAGGTCAAATATCCACCTCTGCTCTATACTGCACTATAATAATTAGTCAAATAGTAAAACTTGATGATTTACAGCCATCCTAGCTTATACCAGGACTGATTGTCTGGTTGGTGCTTCCGTCACAGGAGCAGAGACATTAATCTCAACACCTCTCCTTAAAGATCCTTAATGAATCCACTTAATTGGTCTATGGATAGTCAGAGACTTTTTCCCAGGGCTGAAATGGTCGCCACAAGAGGACACAGGTTTAAAGTGCTGGGGAGTAGGTACAGAGGAGATGTCAGGGGTAAGTTTTTTACGCAGAGAGTGGTGAGTGCGTGGAATGGGCTGCTGGCAATGGTGGTGGAGAAGGATACGATAGGGTCTTTTAAGAGACTTTTGGATAGGTACACGAAGCTTAGAAAAACAGAGGGGTACGGGTAAGCCTAGTAATTTCTAAGGTAGGGACATGTTTGGCATAACTTTGTGGGTCAAAGGGCCTGTATTGTGCTGTAGGTTTTCTACGTTTCTATGAATGATCCCTCTCAGTATATTGTGAGTTCCTCATGGATGTACGTGCTTTATGTTAAATATGATTCCCTCTCAGTCATGTTTTTCATTAACTGAAACGGTGGCTATGGGCCTTTGAAGCAGAGACTGCTACTGTAGGTGTAAAACGCATCATTAATTCTCTGCACTTGATTACCACTGCAAAGATGAACGGGGAACTATGTACTGATTTTTTGCAGAATTCACAACTGCAGAAGTCCAGCATCAGACAAGAACAGTGTGTTCCACCTATGTGGAGCTCCCATGTCCAGACAATGACTAAAGCTTGCAAAAAGAACATAGAGCTCATCCTTTGCAGTTTTTATATTTAGACACCACTTAAAAGCTTCGCAGTTCATAATGGGACACTTCACAAGGCAGCTCTGAACCTCACTGTGGCCTGCTTAGTCACTTTTGATTGTGCATAGACATGGTTAAACTAGCAATAAATGCTTTTTAGACAACTTAATGACTGAATGACTTACTTCATGAGAGGCTTTGTCTACCCATGAAGAGGAAGATCATATCCAATTTGGTGAGATCCAGGCCTAAAACATCCCATCATTCTGCCTTCCTTCCTTACATTCCTGGTACTTTACGAAGCAAACAACACTTCTCATTATACAGTACATTTATAAGCTTAACATAGGTATGGATTAAGGAGCCCTTGAATTAGGGAGATATTTGGAGTAGGGGGTTGTATGTGTGGTCTGAGGATACATGAGCGAATAATAAACAGCATGACTGGTTGAGGTTTTGATGTAACTGTCACATATCTGGTGAAGCCATGATACTTTTAGCTCCATTGTAAGTGGATTCTCTCCTCGCACATGTTTCATGCAGAGCATGTTTTACAGAAGCTTGGTGCTCCCTCCACGCATTCTGCAGCCTTTCTCCCTTCCTTAGCAACCACATAGCAGGTGTTGCTGGGGTCTGACTGCTTGGGGGATGTGGCCTTCTCCGCTTGCTGCTCAGTAAAGTGGCAGAGATGTGATGTGATTTTATTTTATTTATTGACATGCAGTGTGGAATAGGCCCTTCTGGCCATTCGAGCCACGCTATCCAGCAACCCCCAATTTATTCCTAGCCTAATCACAGAACAGTTTAAATGACCAATTAACCTACCAATCTGTATGTCTTTGGGCTGTGGGAGGAAACCAGAGCACCCGGAGGAAACCCACCGGGCCCAAAGGCCTCCATGTGCCTACTATTCATGCACCTATCCAAACTTCTCTTAAACATTGAAATCGAGCTGGCATGCAGCACATGGGCAAGCAGCTCATTCCATACTCTGATGACCCTCTGAGTGAAGATATTTCCCCTCATGTTCCCCTTGAACTTTTCACCTTTCACCCTTAACCCATGACCCCTCATTTTAGTCCCATCCAACCTCAGTGGGAAAAAATCCTGCTTGTATTAACCCTTTCTATACCCTCATAATCTTATATACCTCTATCAAATCTCCTCTCAATGTACCACATTCTAAGGAATACAGTCCTAACCTATTCAATCTTTCTGTATAATTCAGTTCCTCCTGACCCAGCAACATCCTTGTGAGTTTTCTCTGTACTCTTTCAACCCTGTTTACATCTTTTCCTGTAGGCAGGTGACCAAAACTACACACAGTACTCCACATTAGGCCTCATCAACGTCTTCTACTACTTCAATATAACACCCTATCTCCTGAACTAAGTACATTGATTTATGAAGGTCAATGTGCCAAAAGCTTTCTTTACGACCCTTTCTACCTGTGATGCCACTTTCAATGAATTATGGACCCGTATTCCCAGATCCCTCTGTTCTACCACACTCCTCAGTGCCCTGCTGTTCACTGTGTAGGTCCTACCAAATTGCAAAATCTCACACTTGTCTGCATTAAATTACATCTGCCATTTTCAGCCCATTTTTCCAGCTGATGCAAGCCACAATAGCCTTCCTCGTTGTTTACTACACCCCATTCTGGGTGTCACCTGCAAATTTGCTGATCCAGTTGACCACATTAGCATCCAGATCATTAATACAGATGACAAACAACAAAGGTCCCAGCACCGACCCCTGTGACACATCACAAGTCACAGGCCTCCAGTCAGAGAGGCAACCCTCTACTACCACTCTGTGGTTTCTCCCACAAAGCCAATGTCTAATCCAATTTTCTACCACATCCTAAATGCCGAGCGACTGAACCTTCCTGACCAGTCTCCCATGTGGGACCTTGTCAAATTCCTTGTCCATGTAGACAACATCCTGTGCCTTGCCCCCATCCACTTTCCTGGTAACTTCCTTGAAAATCTCTAAAAACCGGTTAAATATGACCTACCATGCACAAAGCCAGGCTGACTATCCCTAATCAGACCATGTCCATCCAAATACTTGTATATCCAGTCCCTTGGAATACCTTCCAATTACTTTTCAACATCTGATGTCAGACTCACCAGCCTATAATTTCCAGTTTTATTTTTTAGAGCCTTTTTTAAACAGCGGAACAACTTTAGCTATCCTCTAATCCTCTGTTACCTCTGCTGTCACTAAGGATGATTTAAGTAACTCTGGTAGGGCCCTGGCAATTTCAGCACTTGGCTGCTGTAGGGTCTAATGGACACCTTGTCAGACCTTGGGGATTTATCCACCCTGATTTCCCTCAGGATAGCAGAAACCTCCTCCTCTGCTATCTGCACAGCATCCGTGAAGTTGATGCCACTTCTCCTCACTTCCACAGACTGTGTCTCTCTCCTGAGTAAATACAGATGCAAAAAAATTATTCAAGATCTCCCCATCTCTTTTTGTTCCACACATGGACTACCATTCTGGTCTTCCGGAGGACCAATTTTATCCCTTGCAATCCTTTTTCTCTTAACATTTCTGAAGAATCCCTTAGGATTCTCCTTCACATTGTCTGCTAGAGCAACTTCATGCCTTCTTTTAGCTCTCCTGATTCCTTTCTTAAGTATTCTCTTGCATTTATTGTATTCCATAAGCAGCTCATTTGTTCCTATCTGCCATTACCTGCTATGCACCTCCTTTATTCTCTTAACCTGGGGTCTCAATATCTCTTGAAAACCAAGGTTCCCTAGACTTGTTAACTTTACCTTTTATTCCGACAGGCAAATGCAAGCTTTGTACTCTCAAAATTTCACTTTTGAGTGGCTCCCATTTACCGAGTACACCTTTGCCAGAAAACAGCCTGTTCAATCCACACCTGCCAGATCATTTCTGATATCAGCAAAACTGGCTTTTCTCCAATTTAGAATCACAACTTGCTGACCAGACCTATCTTTTTGCATATTTACTTTGAAACAAATAGCATTGCATTCAATAGGTGCAAAGTGTTCTACACAAACATCTGTCACCTGTCCTGTCTCATTTCCTAATAGCAGATTCAGTATTTCGCGCTCTCTCATTGGGACTGTGACAAACTGATGAAGGAAACTTCCCCGAACACATTAGACAAACTCTGTCCCATCTAGTTCTTTTACAGTATGGGATTCCCAGTTAATATATGGAAAGTTAAAACCACCTACTATAACAACCTTATGTTTCTTGCAACTGTCTATGATCTCTTTTCAAATTTGTTGCAACCAAGTTTCACTAATGGCTAC
Source organism: Mobula birostris (assembly GCF_030028105.1). Taxonomy (NCBI): domain Eukaryota; kingdom Metazoa; phylum Chordata; class Chondrichthyes; order Myliobatiformes; family Myliobatidae; genus Mobula; species Mobula birostris. The sequence goes on from NC_092371.1 coordinate 223,142,329, forward strand.
AAGACCATAATTCCATGTGTTGATCCACGCCCTGAGCTCATCCACCTTTCCTACAATACTTCTTCCATTAAATATACACAGCTCAGGACACGAGTTGCACCATGCTCAACCTTCTGATTCCTGACCTTGTCTGCAGTCTTAACAACATCTGTCTCCACTATCTGTTCTGGCACTCTGATTCCCAAACCCCCTGCACCTCTGGTTTAAACCCCACTGTGCAGCACTAGCAAACCTTCCTGCTAGGATATTAGTCCCCTTCCAGTTCAAGTGCAAACCATCCCTTCTGTACAGGTCCCACTTTCTCTGGAAGAGAGCCCAATGATCCAAAAAATCTTATGCCCTCCCTCCTATACCAACTCCTTAACCACGTGTTAAACTGTATGATCTTCCTAGCTCTGGCCTCACTAGCACATGGCATGGGTAGCAATCCTGAGATCACAACCCTGGAGGTCCTGCCCTTTAATTTAGCACCTAACTCCCTCAAGTCCCTATGCAGAAGCTCATCACTTGTCCTACCCATGTCATTGGTATCTACATGGACCATGACCTCTGGCTGTTCACCCTCCCAGTTATATTCTTTTTAGGTGGAAACCATTGTTGCAGTCAATGTTATGGTTTTTTAATGAGGTAGCCTGGTCTTGCATGTAATTTACTTCAACTCAGCAAAAATGATGACATCCTATTTTTATGATTTATTTAGGCTTGAAAAGGAAGGCTCCAGACTGCACTAAAGCTAGATATTCACAGCATTTCCCAAGGTTATTACAATGAGTGGTGAGAATACAATCTCAACTATGGAGTGGTAAACAGCTTTCACAATGTGTAGGATAGAATATTCCATCTGTGGAAAGCCCAGGACCTCAACAGTGTCAGGAGTCTCCATTATAAAGAGTTGCAGTGTGTTTAACCTTTGACTGACCCAGCATATTGTTGACAACAGTCACTTCGAGCCTTCGAGAGTACCTGGCTCATGTTATAGGACCCACCAGTGGTTCCAGTCCTGGGTTTTAACCTACAGTGCAGATTTCCTAGGCAGATATATGTACTATTCCTACATAAAGAGAAATCATAAATATTTTCAATAGAAAAAAATCAACAAGGGACAACCTCGGAATAAAGAGACATCCCTTGAGAACTGAGATGAGGAGAAATTTCTTCATCCAGAGGGTAGTGAATCTTCTGAGTGCATTACCACAGAGGGGTATGTGGGGGGGGGGGCAAATCACTGAGAGTAGATAAAGCAGAGATCAATAAGTTTCTGATTTGTAAGTGGGTTAAGGGTCAGGCAAGTAGTCAGTAGTGTGGTAGCGCAATGCTAATACAGCTGGGGGCGCCAGAGTCGGAGTTCAATTTCGACATCATCCGTAAGGAGTCTGTACGCCTTCCATGTGGAAAGCGTGGGCTTTATCCCACAGTCCAAAAATGTACCAGTTAGTAGGTTAGTTGTCATTGTAAACAGTCCTGTGATGAGGCTAGGTTTAAATCAGGGTTTGCTGGAGCAGCACAATTTGAAGGGCCTATTTCACGCGGTATCTCGGTAAAATAAAAAGAAATAAGCTATGATTGAAGGCATATTCGATGGGCCAAAGGGCCTAATTCTGCTCATATACCCCATGGTCTTATAACCCCTGCCCATGTTGACTGAGTAAAAGCAGTGTCTCAGGGTGTGAGTATCTTGATACTAATATGGAAACATACATTCCCAGCAATGAATTATTCGACATAGGAGCAGAAATAAGCCATTCAGCCCATCAAGTGTGCTCCAAATTCCATCATATCTGACTTATTACCCGTCTCAACCTTATTCTCCTGTCTTTTCCCATAACCTTTAACACCCTGACTAATCAAGAACCTATCAACCTTCGCTTTAAATATACCCGATGATTTGGCCTCTACAGCCATCAGTAGTGATTAATCCACAAATTCCCCACTCTCTGCTAAAGGAATTCTTCTTCATCTCTGTTCCTTGTATTCTGAGCATGTGTACTCTGGTTCTAGATTTCAACATTTGATAGGTTTCAATGAGAACCCCCCCCCCCCCTTATTCTTCTGAATTCCATTGAGTACAGGTCAAAGCCATCAAACACTTCTCATTTGTTAACCCTTTTATTCTCTGGATCATTCTCATGAACCTTCTCTGGGGCTCTCCAATGTCAGCACATCCTTTCTCTGTTAAGAGGCCCACAGCTGCTCACAATACTTCAAATGCAGTTTGCACAATGCCTTATATAGCTTTAGCTTTGTAATAGAGGACATGTATCCCTTCAGCAATTTCCTTAATATTGCCATCTGTCTACTTTCTATGTCCTACAGTTAAAAAGCCTAGAAATGAAAATATTATTCTCTTGGGGTGAATGTGATTAAATAAATAAGTGGAAGAGAGTTCTATTGCTCGGAAGCATGATGTAACTTCCAATGCCAGAGTGTCTAGAGTTTGCCGGATTTTATTGCTTGCTATATATGATTGAAATGGAGCGAGCCCATCAGATTAAAGCTTCAGTCAGCTGTAAAGTATGGAAACAGTTTGAACTTGCTCTCAGAGGACATCCTGACATTCTGGTCCGATGGCAATTTAACCCAGCTGGTGAAATGGCAATCGGTTGGATTGGAATCAACTGTTCAAGGCACAAGGGACTCCTCTTACTATTATTGTAAGTTTCCATTAAATATTGGTGGGACTTGAAAACCATTGTGGATCCCAGATGATATGGGACATTACAGAGCTTGCCCTTGGATTGTTGCCAAATCATGTCGTGACCTTTATCCAGAAAACGCTGGACAATTTGACACCAGGGACTGCAGCAAAAATGTCTACAGGAATCTTATTACTATTTACATTTTGCAGTGAAGTTTGTGGAGGCTAAGTTATTGGGTATATTTCAATGGAGATTGACAGATTCTTGATTAGTCAGGGTATCAAAGGTAACAGAGGGAAGGGAAAAGAATGGCATTGAGAGGGATGGTGGAATGTCAAAGATGGGCCAAATGGCCTATTTTCCTCCTATGTCTTGTATTCTTATGGAAATTTATGTTCTCCTTTGACTTTTGTGGGATTTCAAAAATGCCAGAGCAAAGATAAATAAATAGTGAAGTTTTCGTACTTAGATCTTTCACTCATATGCTTCTGGCATGTCATTAAATTCTGTTACGAAAACTCTACATGTTTTTCAGAGGGCAGTGTTAGTTTCCAAATCTCTTTGAAGCTTGTATAATATTTTCATTTGAAAGAAACGCAAGTCATTTTGGAATGCATTGATCTTTAAGTAGACTCTTTGCAACTTCACTTCTCTGATAATGATAAATTGTAATTAAATATTGCTGTCCTACGTACCTACCCTGCTTCATACCTCAAAATGAATATTTATGACTTTTAAAATAACAGCTGCCAAAGAAATATGAAACTTTTGCCAAAATATATGTACATTTTGAAAAATGTTATAAATAATGGTGAGGTATTGGGCTTGCAGGTAGTACAAGTGCCTGGGGGTTGGGGTTCAACACAGACTTAGAAGATCAGACGCTAATGTAACAGAGACCCCTTAGGAAGGCTGCAGAACAGGTAGATCTTGACGTTAGTCAGCCTGCAATGTCAGAAGTAATCTTTTGGAGATCTATGTCAGATTATTATAGCTCTTAATCTCACTTGATTAAACATGCAATCACAGCAGGAGAGACCCTTCAGCAATTGTGTTAAAGGAAGCTATGTTTACTTAGAGTTTGGAGACACCAGATGTAGAGGCAGATGCTGGAATCTGGAGTTTAAAGGAAACTACTGGAGGAATTTAGTGGGTCAGGCAGCATTTATAGAGGAAGAATCAATGTTTCAGATCAAGACCTTTCATCTAGACTGGAGGTACTTAGAGTTGAGATGCACTTTAGATTTTGATGAGCATTATGATGAAACATAACTCATATTATTGGATATACAAAGTCTCCTAAACGTTGTGTCACATGACCAATTGTGCTTTCTCTCTTTCTATCTCTATATTTGCTTCTGTCCCTCTCTAGCTCTATCCCTCTATCTTTCACTGATAATAACATGAGAGCTAAATGTTAAAGGTAGTTGTAGTCTGATTGATTTAAATATCTATTTAACAGGGGTTGGTTTCTTTGCAGTTTTGGTGGGGGTGTGAGACCAGTCTGAAGTCATAATCATTACACAAAACTGGAGAAGTACAATTTTCGATATGCAGAGCTGTGGAGTTGTCCTAAGGCAGGCCAGACATGTTGAATGCCATGAGAAGGAAGTGCAAGACGAAAGGTAGAACAGGAAAAATGCCTTAGATATTGTAAAAGCTGTGGAAGGCAATATGAACAGATGAAGAAGAAATGTCATGTGAATGGGAAAAACAGAGAGAATGATATGGATGAGGAAGTCATTCCTATGAACAGTGCACAATGAAAAGGACATCAAATTCTCAGCTTTGGATAAGCTAAGACATCCAGGGACAGAGAAAAGGACAGATATAGGTTACCAGTGGAACACAATGCAGCTGGTGCCAAGGGATGACTACTTAATGGAAATAAATCATACTAAATGTATCTATGCCAGGATATCCAAGCAAAAGCAATAAGCAAGATTTCAGCAAAACTAGCTGTCAGTCTCAAGGTAAAACTAATAATTCTGGCCCCATTTCTTGTGGTAAGAGAACAGCACCAGGAAGCTGGCTTGGTTAAACTAAAGAATCAAAAGAGTGATGTTGTAGTTTTTATTGTAGTAGACCAGACAGATGCTTTACCCACACCTGCAAATCACGTAATGGAATAGATGGAGCAGATGGAGGTCCACCATGCTATGAGCTTGAGCTCCAACAACAAACCATAGGATGCCACTGTATAACATGAGCCGTCCTCTTGCCTTACTGGAAGAAGACACCATGGGATGCTGAAGCAAAGCTTTTGTTTGGACTGCTGTAGAGGAGCTCTGTAGCACGTTGAGCATCTGTGAAGATTGGTAAATGGGCAGCTGTGTGTGCGGGGCCCCTTTGCTATCGTGCAGGGACAAGTGTGGTTTCTGGCATCAGGTGAGAAGATAAAACAGAAAGAGGAAGAGGAAGATGGTGGAAAAGGCAAAGGAGACAGCAGCTTTCTGCGTGGGTTTGTCACGAAGGGCTAACTCCAGCGTGATGCCATTTCCATTTCTTCAATTACCTTCCTTCTGTCACAGACATCCTCTTGGCCACAATGCAAAAATCGAACCCAAATGCAAATAAACATTCAACATTTTTAATTTTTTTTTCTTACAGCTGTCTACATGACATGGCTGGCAATCATTCTTGCTCATCTTCAGACCAAGCTTTTGCAATAGAACTTGGACTTTGATGTCACACGTCAGCCAACAGACATTTTGTGGCTTAACTCACAGATGTTTCTGCTGCCGGCCAACACCTCTGTGCTGAAAAAGAAGAGTTCAAGGTCTGGGTGAAGTCCTGTGCTGGACTGTTGCTGGATTTCTTCATCCAGATATGGTATGTGCCCATTATATAGATATGCCAGCTCTAAGCTTTCCTACAACCCCTGTGATTAATATCAGAGCTGATAGTTACAGTGGTGAAACCCTGCTTACGGAAACCACAACAATATGATTTTGATTGCATTACATGAAACTAGATATTTGTGTATCACAAATCTTCATGTGTTCAGTCCCCAGGATATATACTTTTATTTCATGTCAGTGCAACTTTCTCCAAATTAATTTTTTTCAATTACGAGAGAGTACAGTACTTTCAAGGAGCAATAAAGTAAAATCAATCAGCTAAAAGCTATTATTACACTTCAATTTTTTTAATGCTACCATAATCAAATGGGTGATGGAGAGTTTTGGCATAATTTACACACCATCATCTGATACGACGTCCACACTCCTCCTACCAGCATTAATCAGTCTCCAAGGTGATCTTCATTGCCATGGTGACACTGTGTTTGTTTCCATTACTATGCAGCAGCACTTTCTGAAGATCAGCCTATAGGTATTGATCTAACAAATGATGAATACAAAATTGAAATTAACTTAATATATAATTCAGTAACATTATGAGCCATATATAATACAGTGCGAAAGTCTTAGACAAATCTATATAGCTAGCCTACTTAAGACTTATACATGGTACTGCAGTAATTTTACGTTTTGCACTGTACTGCTGCCGCAAGTAAAAAAAAATTCATGACAAGTGTGAGTGATGATAGACCTGATTCTGATATGGGTCTCTGTTGTGGACTGAGAGTGGGAAAGGGGCAGGGAGAGGGGAATCATGGCTGGGAAAAGGGGGAAGGGACCAGGAAGCTCCAGAGAGACAGTCTGTAATGATCAATAAACTAATTGTTTGGAATCAAATGACCTTGCCTGGTGTGTCAAGGTTGGGTGTGTCTGCACCCACTCTAAACCCCATCCCTGGCATTCCTGTCTCACACCCCTCCCACAGCACTCCACCCTCACCATTCCCTCTGCACCCAGCAGATTTACAAACTCGCTTGTCAAACCACGTTGACAAATACAACACTGTGCAAAGCTATACAGTACATATGTGCACAGTACTGCACTTAATGCTTGAGATCTGAAATTAATATTTCCTCTTTGTGTAACCATATAACAATAAAGGAAGCTAGATGAACCAATTAGTCTGTGTCAGTTCTTTGAAAGAACTAACTATCTAATTTAGTCCTGCAAATTTTTCCTCTTCAGGCATTTATCCAGTTTCCTATTATTGAAAGCAATTTCACCCACCTTTCAAGCAGTGCATTCCTGACTGTAATAAATTTACAGCATAAAAATATTTTTCTTTGTGATATGGGAAGTTCGTTTGTCTTTAATTACAGATACTTCTGCCCCTGGAAACATTTACTTCTGAACACTTCTACAAAGTCAACCGTTAATGTTTAATGGCTGACAACACCCCAGTTTCCCGAGCAGCTCTACAATATTGGCCCTACAACACCCTCTTCAATGAGGCCTTGACCATCTTTTATATATGTCATTAACATCGACTGAATGTAAATCTCCAGGGTACTAAATCAATTTAACTTTAGTACTGTATGCCACTGCTTATAAACCAGGGGCCCATGCATCCTCTTAATGGCCTTTCCGAGGTGTCCTGCCACTTTCACAGATTAACGAAGCATACGCCTCACTTTTCCTCCACCCCATTAAAATTGTAACAGGTTACAGCATCTAACAGTACAGCACAGTAACAGGCCCTATTGTCCATGATGATGTGCTGAAATAATTAAGCTAATGATGCCTAATTAATATATTCTCTTCTCTCTCTCTGTACATTCTCTGCATGTCCAGGTCCCTATCTAAGAACATCTTAAATTCCCCTGTTGTACAGGTTTACCCCGCCACCCGAAGGTGAAGCGCTCCTATGAAACGGTTCGTAAGCCAGAATTGTTAAGGATCTGGCCTGAACACTGGGTCGAAGGGCCTCTGTTGGTAGCTCTGGATCACGACAGTCTTTAATTTCTGTTTTCTTTCACCTGGCCATGTGGGTTCTGGCTCAGCCCCTTTCCTTTTTTGGACTTCCTCCAATTACCTTCTTGTCTCCTCATTTGCACCCACCTGTTTCCAATTTTCACTCATTACCCTATCTATTTAAACCCTGTCTTGACTATCATTCTCTCCCAGTTTGTCCCAGTTCTGGCCTGTGTCGTTCTAGCCTGTCATTGTGACTTCCGCCAACCGATTTTGCCTGATTCTGTGTTTTGGATTTTGCCTGTTCTTGGACCTGATTTTTGCCTGTGCGTTCTGGATTGTCTGCCCTCGCCTGACTGCCTTTCCTGGTAAGACCTCTGCCTGCCATTTCGGATTCGTGCCTGTCTTCTGTTTTTGAAAGACTGTTGCCTTCGTGCTCCCTAATAAATCCTGGTGAAAAAGTATTCATTGGTCTGCACTTGACTCCCACCAAAACCCGACAGGAATGTCGTAAAGTGAAGAAGCAATTACCATTTATTTATATGGGAAAAATTTGTGAGCGTTTGCAGACCCAAAAAATAACCTACCAAATCATGCCAAATAACACCTAAAACCTAAAATAACAGTAACATATAGTAAAAGCAGGAATGATATGATAAATACACAGCCTATATAAAGTAGAAATACTTTTCTACAGTCATTGCCGCACTGTCCACCGTAGCAAAAATCTCATGCAAGTGCTCTCGGCAGAAGCCTGGAGGTTGGGGTGGTGGGACATTGGGGTGTCATCTCATTGTCGTCCGTTTCCATCAGGGCAGGCAGGTCATCTTCTATGTCTGCCTGCCTCGATGTCGCAGGTCGAGGTTCGTCGTCTGCTGTGGCTGATTTGGAAGGCTTGAAAAAGGACAGTATGCTTGACTGCTTAGCCTCGCGCATTTTTCTATCATACAGTTCTTTGTAAGCACTCAAACCATCTTGCACATCTGTCCTAAACCTACGTACCCTTTTAAAAGTAAAGTTGTACTTTTCTGCAATCATTGCAGCAAAAATCTCATGCAGTTGCTTCACATTCAGTTCCTGGACAACTTCACTTTTGGTCCGTTCGCTACTGCGTTCGGTTTCGATTGTTATCGTTTCCTCTTCCAATTGCATCAGCTCTTCATCTATCAGTTCTTGGTCATGGGATGCCAAAACCTCTTCAACATCATCTTCGTCAACTTCCACAAGCCAAGCTCACTTTGTCCTTACTTCGTTCACCATGATCGAAATGCTTAATTATGTCTAGTTTTACGCTAAGTGTAACACCCTTACGAGCTCTTTCAGGCTTTTTCGATACCTTAGAACTCATTTTGCTAACGGGTGCTCAAAATAAATCGACATAAAGCACACACTCACAGGCACGTGTTTAAGCAATGCCAGCTAGAACGCAGTTTTGGGGGAGGAGCTTGGCGGCTCAGGGCGCGCGCTGCCTTTTTCGCGCGCTGCCTTTTTTCGCAACAGTGAAAACCCCTTCTGTTAGCGAAAACAGGTAACTAATGTAGGTCTTTCGTAACAGCGAACGTTCAAAAAGCGGGGGACACCTGTATTTGCCTCCCGCACCAACTCTGGCAGTGCATTCCAGGCACCCAACAGTTTGTAGAAAAAACACTCTAACCATGCACATCTCCTTTGAACTCTTCACTGCTCACCTTAAATGCATGCTCTTTAATTCTGACCCTGCAGTTTTTAAAAAAAAAAAATGTACCAGCTGTTCCATGCCTCTCACAACCTTATAAACTTTTGTCCAGTCTTCCTCAGTGTCTGCTGCTCTAGAGAAAATATCCCCAGCTGGTCCAACCTCACCTTACAGCTCATGTCCTCTACTCCAGACAGTATCCTGGTAAACCTCTTCGATCTTATTCATATCATTCTTCATGATAAACTGTATCTACCAAGTCTAGCACAGTTACTAACCAGGATGCTCAGACAACATCTGACTTCTGTCAGCAAATCAGGCAGCGTCTGTGGAGAAGCAAACTGCATTGATATTGTAGTTCGATAAAATTTCATCTTGCGTATGAAAAATCTAAAATCTCTTAATAATAATATCATGGTTGCTCTTGTTTTCCTCCGGGGCTTCATTAATTAACACCTTTTTGGACATAAGATACTTTAATTTTGGCATTGTCAACCTCTGGGTTAATTTCAGTCAGATTTATTCTTACTAGCATTTGACTGTGGCAGCAAGAAATCACTAATGATCAAGTACAAAGAAATGACCTATTTCCAGGATTGGGCAAATCTGAAAGAATACACAGGAGTCAAGAAATTATTCTTGCTCATATTAGAAGATGGATACTAAATGTCTCTGAGTGGCATTCCTGTGTGAGCTATTTTGGTGCTAGCATTGGGTGATTAGTTTGATGTATTTTGATCATTCTCTAAACCAGCAAGCAGAAGTATGCATGTCAAATGTTTTCTTTAATATTATTGCAAACATTTTATTCTTATTTAGGATACAATTGAAGCAAAAAGCTACCAATAAAATCCTATTAATGAAACTGGGAAAACCCATGGAAATGATTATTAGTGAGACACAGCTGTCATGTTGGATCATTAGAATTACAGATACACAATTTGAGTTCACATCTCACAGCAGAAGTTTCATATCTTTTATCTACTTGGTGCTGGCTGCACAAAATGTATTGTTGTCAATACATCTTGCCAGAAGCAGCAGTATCCATGGTGATTGTTTAATTTTGAATTTAGTGGAGGTGCAGGCAACAGATTGAAAGTACAAGAAACACTGAGTTGATTTTCTGTCTGTTCAGTAAATCACCTTTCGATCCTAAGACGTGGCATTGTGTGTGCCCAGCCATGCTTGGGTAAGAATCGTCACCAAGTAAATTCTGATCTTGGTTTATCACAGGTGTACTCTTTCATGGTCTTGTGATAAGAACCTGCAATTGAATCAGATATATTCATCAACAAATTCCAAATAGCTGTCAAGCCGACTCCGTAACAGTTATAGATCACAGTGCTGGCAGTAAGTGCCATTTTAGCAACAAAAAGAAGCTATTCTGAATCTTCAGGCAAAAGAAATGGATGCATCATGTGGTAAAATGCCACGGTGACAGAGTTAACCACTCATCTCTACACCCACTCAACTATCATACAGGTGTATGCTGTCTTATGCAGAATGAGCTCTTTGTACTTAGCAAAATATTAGCATTCTGCTGAACTTGCAAAACCAAGATCTTCAACACGAATATATTAATATCAACACAGTCCCCTGTTTTTAAAAGCTGCCTGGACCCACCTGAGCATCACGGAAGCCATCAAAATTATGGAAAGAGGGGCAACGGTTCAAAAGGCTGTGGAGCCCACTCTGTACGAGGAAGGCTTTGTGAGAAAACATCCTAGAAGTAAATATAAAAAAACATTTTTGTTGACAATTATGATAAAACAATTCAATGGAGAATGCAGAAGGAGGTTTAATCCCACAAAGAAGTAGGTTTTCACACAGAGGTTTGTAGCTGCCCTGTAGGTTGTCGGCGGGGGCTGATACAATAAAGACATTTAACAGACTATTAGATAGGCAACTGGATGTTGGAAAAATGGAGGGTTATGGGCAGTGTAGGGTTAGATTGATTGTGGAGTAGGTTCATATATGTTAGATTAGATTATGAGGACACTCAGTCCTCACTTATTGTCTTTTAGAAATGCATGCATTAAAAATGATAGTCATAGTCATACTTTATTGATCCCAGGGGAAATTGGTTTTCGTTACAGTTGCACCATAAATAATTAAATAGTAATAGAATCATAAATAGTTAAATAGTAATATGTAAATTATGCCAGTAAATTATGAAATAAGTCCAGGACCAGCCTATTGGCTCAGGGTGTCTGACCCTCCAAGGGAGGAGTTGTAAAGTTTGATGGCCACAGGCAGGAATGACTTCCTATGACGCTCTGTGTTGCATCTCGGTGGAATGAGTCTCTGGCTGAATGTACTCCTGTGCCCTACCAGTACATTATGTAGTGGATGGGAGACATTGTCCAAGATGGCATGCAACTTGGACAGCATCCTCTTTTCAGGCACCACCGTCAGAGTGTCCAGTTTCATCCCCACAACATCACTGGCCTTACGAATGAGTTTGTTGATTCTGTTGGTGTCTGCTACCCTCAGCCTGCTGCCCCAGCACACAACGGCAAACATGATTGCACTGGCCACTACAGACTCGTAGAACATCCTCAGCATCGTCCGGCAGATGTTAAAGGACCTCAGTCTCCTCAGGAAATAGAGATGGCTCTGACCCTTCTTGTAGGCAGCTTCAGTGTTCTTTGACACCTCACCTTACACAAGGTGGGATGTAAAAATCTTAAAAGACAGGATAAAAACCTTTAATTAAAATCCTAAATATCATTGGTTGCAGTCGACCATTACTGCAGGACCTCTTTGTGTCTAGACAAAGAAGCAGGCAGGAAAAATAAGTGCCAACACTATCCACTCTGAAAACTGCCTTTTACAGAAGCTCTCTTCTGGAAAATGCTATACAGGGTTATTAAAACAAAAACTTTCCCAAGGCAGTTAATCTAATCAACCATTCTAGCTAACCCCCAAACTCCCCTCTATCTAGTACCCCAGTCACTGCACTGGACAAACACTTTAAACCACTTATAGAATACTGTTTACACTGTAAATATGTGTGCTGGTATTTATGTATTGATATTCATTTTATTCTGTATCTGCACTTCCAAACTTTATTTTTATAGAATGCTTTATTCTTTATAATTGTTTTATGTTTTTTGTTGTTGCATGTCACACCACAGCAAATTCCAAATGTATATATAAATACATATGGTGAATAAAGTTGATTCTTGATAATCCTTAAAATGGCCTCCTTTTTCTTTCTACCAACACAGGTTGTGCTGGGCAACCAACCAGTGGGGAGATTCTTATCTACCCATTTTAGAGTTTTCATGACTTTCATTTTATTATTCTTTTAGATTTATTTGGCTTAGCTAGGTTTACAGGGGCTATAAAGGAAATACACACTTTTATATGAAATAGGTTTTTCAATGCCTCTTGTACACCAGGAGGAACAGGGGTGCTCTCTCCAACATCCTCCAGTAATTTGCTGCCTCAGTCCAGCATTGAATTGTACCTCACCATGAGAAAGGAAACAGCTTCTGCAAGATTCTAACACCATGATCGAGTGTACCATAATCACTGATCTGTCCCGTTACATCACCACCAATCTATCAGTATTCCCACTTGAGAAAAACTATCAATCAAGCTTCTCTGTAGACAGCGTTCCAGTGGAGTGAATGTGAGCTGAAATAGAAATCAACCTGACTGGTTTGGCTGTGTAAATTGAGGAATCAGAATCAGGTTTATTAGCACCGACTTATGTCATGAACATTTATTGCATTGTGATATCAGTATTGTGCAAGATATAAACATCACTATAAGTATAAACAACAAATAATTCATGCAAAAGACAAAAGACGGGGTAGTGTTCATGGGTTCATGGACTGTTCAGAAATCTGATTTCAGAGGGGAAGGAGCTGTTCTTAAAACACTGAGTGCAAGAAGCTATTTTCAGTAATAGAAAGTTTAAGGAGTGGATCAGAATGAAAAGACAGTTTAATATTACTGGCATATGTCATGAAATTTGTTGTAATGTGGCAGCAGTACATTGCAATACATAATAAAAACTGCACTACAGTAAGAAGTACATGTATTTATTTAAAAAGTCATGCAAAAAGAGATTTTAAAAAAGGTTGTGAGGTAGTGTTCATAGGTTAACTATCCATTCAGAAATTGGTTGGCAGAGGAGAAGAAGCTATTCCTTAATCATTGAGTGTGTGTGCATTCAGGCTCCTGTACCTCCTCCCTGATGGTAGCAATGAGATGAGGGCACGGCCAGGGTGATGGGAGTCGGTGACGATGGATGCCGCCTTTTTTGAGGCACTGCTCCTTGAAGTCCTGGATGCTGGGGAGGCGAGTGCCCGTGATGGAACTAACAGAGTTTACAGCTTTCTGCAGCTTATTTCAATCCTGTGCTGTCCCCACCCCACCACACACACATCCATACTAGACGATGATACAGCCAATTAGAATGCTCTCCATGGTACTTCTATAGAAATGTGCACGTGTCTTTGGTGACATACCTAATCTCCACAATGAATGTGAGAGGGTGGGTGTGTACAGATTTAGAGTGCAGTAGGAATGTGAAGGGAAGTATTTATGGCAAATACTGGTTATGATTTCAAATTTATTGGATGAATAGATGATAGACACAGTGATTCAGACCCTTTCAAATGGGAATTCGACTGGCACTTGAGGGAAAATAATTCTCTGAGCCATGGGGAAGAGTAAAGCGCAGGAAGCAAAGAGAATCATGCTACCAAGAGCTGGAATAAGAACATAAGAACATAAGGAATAGGAGCAGGAGTAGGCCATCCGGCCCATTGAGCCTGCCCCGCCATTCAATAAGATCATGGCTGACCTATCTGTCTGTAAAGTCAGCTCCATCTACCTGCCTTTTCGCCATAACCCTTAATTCCCTTACTATGTAAAAACCTATCTAACTGTATCTTAAATATATTTTGTGAAGAAGCCTCAACTGCTTCCCTGGGCAGAGAATTCCACAGATTCACCACCCTCTGGGAAAAACAGTTTCTCCTCATCTCTGTCCTAAATCTTCTCCCCTGAATCTTGAGGCAATGTCCCCTAGTTCTAGTCTCACCTACCAATGGAAACAACTTCCCTACTTCTATCTTATCTATCTCTTTCCAAATTTTGTATGTTTCTATAAGAATCCCTCTAATTCTTCTGAACCCCAGAGTATAGTCCCAGGTGACTCAATCTCGCCTCATAGGTTAACCCTTTCATCCCTGGAATCAACCTGGTGAACCTCCTCTGCACTGCCTCTAAAGCCAGTATATCCTTTCTCAAGTATGCAGACCAGAATTGCACACAGTACTCCAGGCGCGGCCTCACCAGTACCCTGTATAGTTGCAGCATGACCTCCCTGCTCTTGAATTCAATCCCTCTAGCAATGAAGGCCAACATTCCGTTTGCCTTCTTAATAACCTGTTGTACCTGCAAGCCAACTTTTTGCGGTTCACGCACAAGCACTCCCAAGTCCCTCTGCACAACAGCATGCTGCAATCTTTCACCATTTAAATAATAATCTGCTCTTCTATTATTCCTTCCAAAGTGGATGATCTCGCATTTGCCAATGTTGTACAGTATTCCATCTGCAAGACCAATGAATTCAACAACCTTTTTCTATGTTGTTATGGTCGAATGATCCATCCTCATATTAATTGTCCACTTTACTCTGATCCAACCTTCTGTTGTGACTGTGATCAAAGTCACCAGGGAGACACTGAGGCTAGTGACATAGAAGTCTTTATTCATCATGACAAGGAGATATTTTCATGGAGACACTCTCAGAAGAGGATCACAAACCCAAATGTACAATACATTTTTATACCTCCAAGATCAAAGGAAACAGCAGGTGATTCAATTTAATCTCAATAGTTACAATGACATCACTTAAGTGATGTCAAAATACTTTGGGTTAACAAGTATTGTCTTTGAGGTACATATTTACAATGGAAGCACATTGTAATTGATAAGACACCTCTGAAGGTTCAAATGCCTTTGTTGGGAGATAAGTAATCAGCACAGATATTCTAAAAACAGCTGAGGACAGAGAGAAAGATGGAACCTATGGTTGGCTGGATTCATGCAGGCCAATTAACCATTCATTTCTTAATATTTGACTGGTGCGTGTGCAAATATCTCCTGGTCACCATTTTGCAAAGGATATCTCTTATAGTTAGTATTGCTTATTTGTAAAAGTGAGCTTTTAACTTCAATTTAGAATTTGCATTAAGAATTGAATACTGGTTCTTGTTTAAATTAATATCTACCATTTCCACTTAACACCAGAGTACTCTCTAAATGCAAAGTCCTTCCCAATAAAGATTAGGGCCAGGGTTTCTTTACAAATGTGTCACACTCTTCCTTTCCGCTCACCCTCAGCTCCCAGTCTAAAGCCCCAAGCCACAGACCAAGCTATCCCTTTGGTCCGGTTGAGTGAGACTCCTTTCGTTTCTCAGCCACCACAAGGAAACTGATCAAAGCCTGCTCTGTATAGATTTGACAGTTCTGACGTAAACTGGAGACCAAGTTCTTAATAAAACATAAAACACAGAAAAGATTCAATATGGACACAGAACAGTAATCCAGCTGGCGTTTGGGAGCTCAAACTAGCCTGGAACAGAATTCCTGTATTGACTTTTTCAAGCTCCTTCAGCTTATGCCTTTCCTGGGCTCTCGTACATAGAAGCTGCCTCCCACAAACCTTCACTGGCAGACATGGTGTTACTGATCCTACCTGCAGCTGCTAAAATCAGGACATTTTAAAATTTTATTTTATTGAGATACAGCACAGAACAGGACCTCCAGGCACTTCGAACCATGCTGCCCAGCTATCCGCCAATTTAGTCCCAGCCTGATCACCTGACAATTTACAAAGACCAATTAATCTACCAACCTGTACGTCTTTGGACTGTGGGAGGAAACCAGAGCACCTGGAGGAAACACACGTGGTTACAGGGAGAATGCACAAACACCTTACAGGCAGCAGCAGGAATTGAACCTGGGTCGTCTGTACTGCAAACGGTTGTGCTAACCACTACGCTACTGTGCCACCCCCCAAGTTAAAGATAGCCAAGGGTGAAGCACAAATTTCAATGCTGCACATGAATTATGAATGCACCAATGTGCTGTAATGTATCAGTGGAGTCAGGACACAAATCTTTGATGATCTAATTAAATCTCAGAAGAGGTTTGAGGGGCCAAATGTACAAAAGTGTTTTGAAGAAGGCAATGTCCAGAAGCCAACTGTGTCTCAAAGCCCCTCATTACAATCCTAAATCTTTCAAATACATCAAAGTTGCTGGTGAACGCAGCAGGCCAAGCAGCATCTGTAGGAAGAGGTGCAGTCGACGTTTCAGGCCGAGACCCTTCGTCAGGACTAACTGAAGGAAGAGTGAGTAAGGGATTTGAAAGTTGGAGGGGGAGGGGGAGATCCAAAATGATAGGAGAAGACAGGAGGGGGAGGGATGGAGCCAAGAGCTGGACAGGTGATAGGTAAAAGGGGATACGAGAGGATCATGGGACAGGAGGTCCGGGAAGAAAGACGGGGGGGGGGGGGACTCAGAGGATGGGCAAGAGGTATATTCAGAGGGACAGAGGGAGAAAAAGGAGAGTGAGAGAAAGAATGTGTGCATAAAAATAAGTAACAGATGGGGTACAAGGGGGAGGTGGGGCCTCCTCCACTGTAAAGATGAAGCCACACTCAGGTTGGAGGAACAACACCTTATATTCCGTCTGGGTAGCCTCCAACCTGATGGCATGAACATCGACTTCTCTAACTTCCGCTAAGGTCCCACCTCCCCCTCGTACCCCATCTGTTACTTATTTTTATGCACACATTCTTTCTCTCACTCTCCTTTTTCTCCCTCTGTCCCTCTGAATATACCCCTTGCCCATCCTCTGGGTCCCCCCCCCCCACCTCCTTGTCTTTCTTCCCGGACCTCCTGTCCCATGATCCTCTCGTATCCCCTTTTGCCTATCACCTGTCCAGCTCTTGGCTCTATCCCTCCCCCTCCTGTCTTCTCCTATCATTTTGGATCTCCTCTCCCCCTCCAACTTTCAAATCCCTTACTCACTCTTCCTTCAGTTAGTCCTGACGAAGGGTCTCGGCCTGAAACATCGACTGCACCTCTTCCTACAGATGCTGCTTGGCCTGCTGCGTTCACCAGCAACTTTGATGTGTGTTGCTTGAATTTCCAGCCTCTACAGAATTCCTCTTGTTTTTCTTTCAAATACAGTTAGACTTTTATTTGTTTTAGGACTAAATCAATATCACATAATCACAACTCCCAAAGCTGCAGTGATTAAAAACACAGCTTTCAGCTAAACTCCTCAACACCACAAATAAAACCCACCTCCCTCAGCAGTTAGTAGCATTCAAACAAACACTGATTGGAGATATAAACATTAATAAACAAATAGCTATTGCATTTTGAACAAGGGTACTGGAAAAGCTGGAAGTACCTTGCTTGCTTTTTGCTTCACCCAGCTCACCAATGGCTGGCGGCAACAAGTTACAAATTAACCTAGCAGGAACCGAAGAGTCTTAAGACACAATGAAAGTGACTGGAACATACACAGTTCAAAGTGAAAGTGTTCAGATCATTAGAAATTTGCAGAACAAAACATGTTTTATGAATCTGTTCACCAAAGAAATTTCTGACCACTTTCTAACCAAGTTCACAAGCACCCAGCCATGGTAAATGCAAGCTTTTCAAAAACCTGCTGAACCTATTAAGATGCAACGGTCTTAAACACATGCAGGCTAAGTTGCCTAAGACATCTGCTCAGTATTATAGTAATTTCATTTTATGTATTACACTGTACTGCTGCTACAAAACAAAACAAATTTCATGACATGTGAGTGATGGTAAAAATGATTCTGATATGGGTCTCTGTTGTGGACTGAGTGTGGGAAGGGGGCAGGAACAGGGGAATCATGGTTGGGATAAGGGGAAGGTAGAGGGGAGGGAAACAGAAACACCAGACAGGCATTCTGATTCTGTAATGATCAATAAGCCCTGGTGTCTCAGGGGTGGGTGTGTCTGTACTCACGCCCCTGGCACTCCGTGTCTGCCACCTGCCCCACACCCCCCTCACAGCACTCCGCCTCACAATTCCCAAAAGCCTTTCTTTCTCTACTGTAAAGATGAAGCCACACTCAGGTTGGAGGAAAACCACCTTATGTTCCGTCTGGTTAGCCTCCAACCTAATGGCATGAACATTGACTTTAACTTCTGTTAATGCTCCACCTCCCCCTCGTACCCCATCCGTTATTGCCCATCCCCTGGGTTTCCCCCCTCCCCCTTTCTTTCTCCCTAGGCCTCCTGTCCCATGATCCTCTCATATCCCTTTTGCCAATCACCTGTCCAGCTCTTGGCTCCAACCCTCCCCCTCCTGTCTTCTCCTATCATTTTGGGTCTCCCCCTCCCCCTCCCACTTTCAAATCCCTTACTCACTCTTCCTTCAGTTAGTCCTGACGAAGGGTCTCGGCCTGAAACGTTGACTGTACCTCCTCCTACAGATGTTGCCTGGCCTGCTGCATTCATCAGCAACTTTTATGTGTGTTGCTTGAACCTATTAAGATGCAGTACTGTGCAAAGGTCTTAGGCACATGTATATGGCTAAGGTGCTCAGTACTATAGTAATTTCATTTTACGTATTGCACTGTACTGCTGTTGCAAAACAAAACAAATTTCATGACATGTGAGTGATGATAAAAATGATTCTGATATGGGTCTCTGTTGTGGACTGAGAGTGGGAAGGGGGCAGGAACAGGGGAATCATCGTTGGGATAAGGGGAAGGTAGAGGGGAGGGAAAGGGAAACACCAGAGAAACAGTCTGATTCTGTAATGATCAATAAGCCCTGGTGTCTCAGGGGTGGGTGCGTCTGTATTCACGCCCCTGGCACTCCTTCTCTGCCACCTGCCCAACACCCCCCTCACAGCATTCCACCCTCGCAATTCCCAGAAGCCTTTCTTTCTGCCAGATTTACAAACTCTTTCTCCTTTCCATGATGTCAATACAGTATTATGCAAAAGTCTTAGGCACTCTAGCTGTATATATAGTATGTATATGTACCCAAGACTTTTGCACATTATTGTACATCAACAAGGCAATCCCAGAGTAGCCTTTGATTTTGATAGCCCGCAATGCTTTGGGCTGGAATCTCTTTGGCTGGTGAAGCAACTGAAAAGCAGGCTTGCTGCTTACCATCACAAGTGAGTTCAGATATAAAGACCATGCTTGACACAGAAGACTTTGCCCAGGAGCACGCTGGAAGAAACAGCTGGTCTGAATGATCAGTGAGCTAGGATGCTTCAGAAGATCACACAAGTCAGGGGAAGACCAGGGGAAGCAACAAGCCCATCAACAGAACAGCTGTTTAAGAACACTCACGCATAAAGGTACGTGGTGGGAAACTCTCCACTTTCCTGGATTAGTGCAGCTCCAACAACACTCAGGAAGGTCAATGCCATCCGAGGCAAAGCAGCCAGCTTGATTCAAGGTTCAAGATTCAAATTCATTTGTCACATGCACATCAAAGCATACAGTGAAGTGTTTTGTTTGTGTTAAAAGCCAGCAGAGTTGAAGGTGTGTTGGGGGCAGCAGCCCGCCACCCTACACAATTATACCCTGCAGCATATCCATTCACAAAGCACATGCATTTACTCAGTTAGGCTGCTCTTACACCTCTGAAATAACAACCTTTACAACAAGCTGGGCAAGAGCAGCAGGTATGTAGGAATAACCATCCCTTGCAGATTTCCCTAGTTTGATACTGTTTTGACTATGAATATGTTACTGGTCCTTTATTGTTCTTGGTCTAGATTGTGGAACACCGTCCACAACAGCACTGTCCTTCACCAGAAGGACTGTAGTAATTCAAGGGCAACTGGGGATGGTCAATAAATGCTGACCCAGATCCCAGAAGATGAATTATTTGAGAAATATATAGGATTCGCCTCCAGAGACCATCAATCAGGCTGAGTACCCAATCAAACAAACAGTTCTTCCAACTAGCAAATCAGAAAGTGAAAAGCTTGGTCTCCCATTCACCTTTTAATCTCTTCATTGAAAGCAAAATGTGTTCGTTGAATTATGATAGAATTTGAAATTCTGTTAGTTTAATAAATCTAGAATTAAAGGATAGCAACAGAGTTGGTAATTATGAAACTGCAGGGCTATTTGTAAAAAGAACTCCATCCAGTGTATTCTGAAGAAGTTCTTCCACAGAGGCAAAAAAAAAGCTGTAGATGTCGGAAATTTGAAATAAAGATAGAAATAGTTGGACAGACCATTAAATGATGTCCTGGGAGAGTAGGATGTCTGTTTATAATTTCTCATCCATAAATTCTTGACCTTTCAGCATATTGTAATAACATCTTCTAGCACTGGCTCATAGTAATATTTCTGGATGCTTGAGAAAAGAATAAATGTTTACTTTTACAAAAATCATCACTGATTTTCAAATGAAACAAATCCCTTGAAAACTACAAGGCTAATTTTCTACTTGTCAGCAGTTCCAAACATTTCATACTATGCTATTGGATGGAAGCCCTTTCATTCTGAACAGTGATAAGTTGTTCTTCCTGCTGGATTGCTTTGGGAAATCAATGTCCTTTCCTCTTTAATTCATGTCGCTTGATGGCCTTAAATGAAAATGTAGTCTTAGAATAGAGGGGCATCTTTTAAGAACAGAGATGAGGAGTAATTTCTTTAGACAGAGAGTTGTAAATCTGTGGAATTCATTGCCACAGGTGGCTTGGGGCCAAGTGATTGGGTATATTTAAGGCAGAGGTTGATAGATTCCTAATTAGTCATGGCATGAAGGAATATGGGGAGAAGGCAGGAGATTGGGGCTGAGAAGACAATGGAAGAGCCATGATGAAATGGTGGAGGAGACTCAATGGGCCAGATGGCCCAATTCTACTCCTATATCTTATGGTCTAAATGTATTTCTAGCACAAAGCCCATCTAGCTCAAGTAAACTGGCTTGTAACAATTGTCCTCAGTACAAAGCTGTGCAACACAGTCTGATAGTTCCATCTCTTCTTGAGAAGCCACAGATCAAATGTATTTCAGTTTCTATTTTGCACTTCCTATTTAGACCATAAGATATAGCAGCAGAAGTAGGCCATTCAGCCTATCTAGTCTGCCCCTCCATTTAATCATGGGCTGATCCAATTCTTCCATTCATCCCACACCCTTGTCTTCTCCCCATACCCTTTGATGCCCTGGCCAATCAAGAACCTATCTATCTCTGCCTTAAATACACCCAATGACTTGGCCTCCACAGCTGCTCATGGTAACAAATTCCACAGATTTAGCACCGTCTGACTAAAGTAATTTCTCCGCAATTCTGTTCTAAATGGATGTCCTTCAATCCTGAAGTAATGCCCTCTTGTCCTAAACTCCCCTACTATGGGGAATAACTTTTGCCATATCTAATCTGTTCAGGCCTTTTAACCTTCGGAATGTTTCTATGAGATCCCCCCTCATTCTCCTGAACTCCAGGGAATACAGCCCAAGAGCTGCCAGGCGTTCCTCATACGGTAACCCTTCCATTCCTGGAATCATTCTCGTGAATCTTCTCTGAACCCTCTCCAATGTCACTATATCCTTTCTAAAATAAGGAGACCAAAGCTGCGCACAATACTCCAAGTGTGGTCTCACGAGTGCCTTATAGACCTCAACATCACATCCCTGCTCTTATATTCTATACCACTAGAAATGAATGCTAACATTGCATTCGCCTTCTTCACCACTGACTCAACCTGGAGGTTAACCTTTAAGGTATCCTGCACAAGGACTCCCAAATCCCTTTGCATCTCTGCATTTTGAATTCTCTCCCCATCTAAATAATAGTCTGCCCATTTATTTCTACTACCAAAGTGCATGACCATACACTTTCCAACATCGTATTTCATTTGCCACTTCTTTGCCCATTCCCCCGAACTATCTAAGTCTCTCTGCAGGCTCTCTGTTTCCTCAACACAACTTGCTCCTCCACCTATCTTTGTATCATCGGCAAACTTAGCCACAAATCCATTAATCCCACAGTCCAAATTATTGACATACACCATAAAAAGCAGCGGTCCCAAGACTGACCCCTGTGGAACTCCACTGGTAACCAGCAGTCAGCCAGAATAGGATCCCTTTATTCCCACTCTTTTTTTCTGCCAATCAGCCAATGCTCCACCCACGCTAGTAACTTTCCTGTAACACCATGGGCTCTTATCTTGCGAAGCAGCTTCATGTGCAGCACCTTGTCAAAGGCCTTTTCAACGTTGTTTATAAGTTGGCTATAATCAATAAATAAATAAATATTACCTGTACTATATTTTAAAATTATATTCTGTAAATTATTGTTAATATTATTACTGTATAGATGTTTATCATAAGCATAAGATATCCTCTGTAAAAGTTTATTTGAATTTATTTTGCACCTTTGATAAAATAACAATCTGACACACAGCATTATAACTGGTTCACTTTCTGATATCAGCAATAGCAGTTTCTATCTGGGCATATTAAAAAGAATATAATGCCTGCAACTCTTGCTTCAGCAGCTGGCCAAACTCTTTGTAAAAAATCAGTATAGTATGCATTGGCTCATATTGTGAATCATCAGCAAAATTACCATCTGAGGTCCTTGAATCTGGCGAGCTGTAACTTGAATTTGGTATCATCTGGCCTTGTTGTTTCTAAATTCCTTACTGAAATTGTGGTAGCTGCATAAATCAATTGCAAAAAAAAAGAACGGCTGGAGGAACTCAGGAGGTCGAGCAACATCTGTGGAGGCAAAACGATGGCCCTGTTGCAAGGTCCTGACCCAAAAACATCAGCAATCCTCTTATCTCCACACATGTTGTTCAATCCACTGAGTCCCTCCAGCAGCTTGCTTTTTGCTCCAGTTTCCGGCATCTGATGTCTCCTGTGTCTCCAGAATCAATAGATCTTTTACCTCAATCATTCTGGAGGGAGGCCATCGACTTTGTAAAAGTTTTCAGCTTTCTTCTGCTGTTTTAATCCATCTTCAGTTTTACTTTTAGGTCTTTGGTTTCCCTGTGTGCCAACCTTCCAGTTGTTTGCTGCTTCTTTGACCGCTCATTTTCTAACCATTTAATCTCACTTTCCCACTGCAATTTCCTTCATCATCCCGGCTTCTGCTCCAGGGGATCAAAGCACTGGGAAATGAGAAAACTGATGTGGAGAAGCAGTTACCAAAGTAGCAAATGGTTCAGAAGACAAATCTGTCTGGCATGAGATCCTGAAACAAAATAAAAATTTAAACACCGGAAATTCAGCAGGTGCTGGAAATCCAAATTGACACACACAGAAAATGCGGGAAGAGCTCAGCAGGTCAGGCAGCATCCATGGAAATGAATAAACAGTCGATGTAACCAGCAAGACGCTTCTTCAGGACTGAAAAGGAAGGGGGAAGATGTCAGAATGAAAAGGTGGGGGGAGGGAAAGGAGGCTAGCTAGAAGCCAAGTGAATGGGAAAGGTAAACACCTGGAGAAGGAATTGGAAAGGAGGAGAGTGAACCATGGGAGAAACAAAAGTGTGGGTGGGGGGGGGAGAACCCAGGGAGAAGCAATAGGCAGCTGAGAAGAGGTGAAAGGGCAGAGGGGGGAAGGAGGAGGGAAAAAACACCAGGAAGAGAAATCATTATTCATGCCATCAGTTTGGAGGCTACCCAGATGGAAAATGAGGTGTTGTTCCTGCACCTTGAGGATGGCTTCATCTTGGCCATGGACCTCCTCTTGTGCTAAAAGTTTGCAGTTGGTAGAGAGGAAGAACTGGTAAGAATAACAGGTTACAGTTGCTTCAGAGCATGTTAAATGAAATATCTCTCTTCCATGCAGAATAAAATAATTGAGCTCAAGCTGAAAGCACTAAAGATAAAACAAGGTTGTAGCACAGTAATGCAAAATTAATTATGAGAAGGGATGAGCATTATGGTTCTATGTTCTATGCTCTTTCTTGTGGTAGCTGGTCCGCAGAGGCCATTCCACATTAAAATCATTCGTGCACAGACATCTTCTCAGCAGCGAAGTGGAAGCTGGACATCTGCAACTCTCAGGGAATGTTTAAGAAGAAGAAAGTAATATGCTCCTCTGTCAGTTGAGTAATGATGCCAATTTATTTTTCACTCCCTCTGTGAACAGTATTGCACAAAGCTTTCTAATGGCCAAATAACAATGTAATAACCTTTAGCATGTATACTTTGGCTAGATTTCCCAAGTATATTTTAGTGCATGGACCTGTTTCTAGGTAGAAACGATAAGTATGGTCTGTCAGTAACAATATCACTCATCTGTTTAATTTACATCTAAGCTTTTAAATCGGTTTCTCTTTGTCTGTCTCATCTTGATGGCCCAGCTTGCCTGTACGAAGTGGGCACAATGCGAATATATTCCTACCGAACTTGGCTTCTTTAATCTTTCACTTTTTACTTCTCTGCTGTAAAGTGAAGTCTTTTTTTATTTTGATGTGGGCACGTTAATAGCTGTTGCTGATTTGGACAGTTTGTTCTTCGTTGCAGGAATTTAATTACCCAGTTCATTTCTTTTTGGTAGATGTGGTTGAAGAACTAATTTTAGATATGGAGGAGTGAGTCTGATACAAATTTATTTAAGGAGTTAGATAGAAAGAG
Organism: Mobula birostris; assembly: GCF_030028105.1. Lineage (NCBI taxonomy): Eukaryota > Metazoa > Chordata > Chondrichthyes > Myliobatiformes > Myliobatidae > Mobula > Mobula birostris. The sequence continues at coordinate 223,167,060 of NC_092371.1, forward strand.
AGAGGAAAAACTACTTGTGGCGGGAGAGGTGAAGACTGAAGGCACAGACTAAAATATCAAAGCTGAAGGAATCAGGAATGAAGTTATTTGACAGTTCCATCTGCAAATTGTAGTTGAAGTCTGGAGTAATCCTCTGCAAATGACAAATGATGCTCAATCAATTGATAATTTTAAATATGCGATTGACAGATTTTTGATCATCAAAATTATTACGTGACAAAGTCATGTATATGCCATCAGTTCAGAGATCAGCCAGAATCTCATCGAATAGCAGAAAAGAGTCAATGATTTAAACATATTGTTTCTGCTATTATCCACCTCTGTTCTTATGATTCTATATCTGTTACCTCTAAGATCTGCATTTACTGGCACTGATAATGTTTTCCTGACAGAACTTGCTTTCCAAGGTTCAAGGTACATTTATTATCAAAGTATGTATGCAGTATGCATCTGAGATTTGGCTTCTCCAGGCAGCCAGGAAACAAATAAAACCGTGGATGTCGTTCAAAGAAAAACATGAACCCACCCCCCCATGCACAAAAAAAGACAAATTGCACAAATGGCAACAAGAACGTCAAAGGGTAGATTGATAATATTACTCATGCTTCTCACAGAACTAGCACTGGAAAACTAATATTTTGGAACGTAATAATACATGAATACATGCATTCTTGAAGTCAACAAGCAAGATGCCTGGGATTAACATGCACTTTATGGTACTCTGAATGTTCCGAAAGCCTCCTACGTCCCTACTCAGGAGAAATATACAGGGAATTCAGAAAATTCTGAAAAGGTTGTGTATGAAGAGCTCCTAATCTCTTTTCCATCTGGATGATGCTTGTTATTTGCCACAGTCAGTGTTTCTCCATGCTTCTCCCGCTGACCTTCTTAACTGCGCCAGTCTAACCTCTTTGCTGCTCCACCAAATGGATGAGCTCTTCATTCAGCTCTATGTGATCATAATCTGTCAGTGGCCACTCCAGAGGCCAGGAATAAAAGCCCGTCTCAGGAAGATACTTTAGCCATCCTTGGGGCACAGCATGTGCCTCAGATAAATAGGTCGCAACGCCACTCTGCTGCCCTACTTGTTATAAACTGGTTCTATTTTAACTCAGCCTCCAACTAAAGTGACCTACAGAAATTAGTTTGCCCTTTAATGTCTGTGTCATTCTCTGCATCATGAATACTGTGTGTACATTAGCTCTTTAACATAAATAGCAGCACTTTAAATCACCTACTGATTTATTCTTAAGGTTATTCTTAATGAGAATCATTTTCTAATTATTTGCTAAAGGGCAATCAGAGATCAGGTATGAATCTAGCTAATAGAGCCAAGTTTAGTCGTGATCCCTGATGTTGCCCCTGTATATAGTTTGACCTCTGACTATGTGGGTTCACTCTGGTTTCCCCCTACAGTCTAAAGGCATGCAGATTAGTAGATTGACTTCGGTGATGATGTCTGTTATCTGTCAAGTAGGGGACCATGCACAATTCTGATTTGATGGAGACAGACGTGAGAGCACAGCGGAAGAGCTGGAAAACTTCTGAAATACCCGCTTCGCTGCTGCTGCTACTGTGTAGTAAACGGAATCACCGGTGCTGAAGGCCCCGAAATCCTCAGCTTTGCGTGTTTCAGTGGCTGGGGAGAGGTTGAAGGCGCTCGGCAGAGGCTGGCGCTCGGGAGGCTGCATTGGAGAGGCTGGTCGGAAGCTCGAAGTTTTCGGACGGATGGAGTCAGTGTCGGCTGGGTTCAGCTGCTTCCAAGGTATCGGCAAGCTGACGGTGCCCGGAGGTTTATGGCAGGGAGTTTCTCCCTTTTGCCACCTGCTATCGGGGACTTGGGAGTCGATCGACTCGGGACTTTGAGACTTTTTTTTACTGTGCCCATGGTCTGTTCTTTATCAAATTATGGTATTGCTTTGCACTGCTGTAACTATATGTTATAATTATGTGGTTCTGTCAGTGTTAGTCTTTGGTCTGTCCTGTTTTCTGTGATATCACCCTGGAGAAACATTGTATCATCTCTTAATGCATGTATGCATTTCTAAATGACAATAAAAGAGGACTGAGTGTTCTCATAATCTAAAAAAAATCTCAAGATTGTATAATGCATATATCCTTTGATAATAAATGTACTTTGAAAACCTTCATCAGGATTGGAGGGGGGAATACAAGTTGGAAGATGAGAAGAAAGTGAATTAGAATAGGATCAACGTGCAGTAAATGTTTTTTGATGGTCAGCACAGACTTGGTGGGTAAAAGCTCGTATCTGTGCTGTATGACATCATGACTGAAGATAATATAGCATGGAAGAATAAATTTCGGTAATCTCTGTATTATTGACAATCAACAGGTATAAATCTGTCCTTCGTTATCATTAAATGGGCAGTCTTGCCTACAGATCAAAAAAAAATTTATAAAAGGAGGAAATTAGAACAGCCCACATTGAAGATAGAATTTGGTTTTAATAAATTTAATCTTTGGGGCAGATTGCTAACGTCATCTTCAATGTAACAAATCCAACTTATAAATACAATGTGGTAGTTCAACGGCAGGAGTTGTGAATAATTTAAAGTTGATAGTTGTATGATTATCCACCATCAGATTAACTGTGGAGAAAGAGTTCTGTTGTAAGTTTGTTTTGGAATATAATTATTGTCACCAGTTATTGTTTTGAAGTTCATTGTAATCAAGCTTTATTTGTAATTAAACTTTCCCTTTGGGTCTCCTGGAAAGAACAAGCAGCCATAAAAGTGGCTGTTACCTTTGCTGTTGCTGCAGTATTTTGCTTCCCAAACATTGCATGGCAGGAACTCTTGTCAATTTCCTATCTGTCTGGTGGAGCCAGTTCAAATGGTTCAATTTAATATCACAGAACATTTACAGCATACAACCTGAAATTCTTACTCTTCGCAAAGACATCCCACCAATTGTGGAGAACTGAACTTTGAACTGTGGATCACGGGCTCTGACAGAATCTCAGCTACCTTGTACCTTGACAGGAAAAGAAAGACATAAGAAGGAAAGAACAAGCTGTTTCGTGGACGAATTGGAAGAAGTTGCCTGGATCTATGAAAACCTCTGGCGCCATCTTTCCTAGCTCCTCCCACAATCCAAAGGCAGTTTTCTCTGTTCCAAGCAATTTCTGTGTAAGCAACAAAAAAACAAAATCAGTAACTGTGTTTTCTGTCACTTAAATGAATAGATTTTTAAAAAAATTCTGAATTACCTAACGCGAAACTTCTCTCCTCACAACCATACCCGTCAAGTGAAGTCATTGAGTTTGCTGGGATGTGACAGGAAGCTGGTGCTCCATTGTGGGTATTTAATGTCAGCGTGTAGTGAGGAAATTGCCAGCAGCCAGTTCGCTCAGATTTGTGGTGTCTATATTTGCTTATACCTGTATAGGAGTCCCGAGCTTCCTGATAACTACAGAGGAGGAAAACATCAGCCATAATTCCTGTTGTAATATTCATGGAAGGGATTAAAAAAATGAAAATAGAACATGGAAGGACTGGGGTGACAACGTTAAAGACAGCACGAGCTGTTACATTATGGTGTTACATTGTGGACAGATTTAGAAAATGGGAAGGGAAATTATTCAAACCTTGTGCAATCAATCTTGCTCTGTGCGAAAAGTGATGAGGCTACTCAGAATATAATAGAATATCACATATGTTTACAATGTCGAAACAAGTGATAATGTAGAATGTGCAAAATGCTGTGCCTGCTCTTTCACTGCATCTAACCTAGGAATAAAGACTAAATTGTCTCACTTTTGTCTGCATTTTCCTCAGTTAAAGGACAAAAAGGTGTTTGAAAAGGTAATACAGAATGGAAATTATATTTATAAATAACTATTCCCTTTAGTCAGCTTTCTAATTCACTGTTTGTAGATTAAAACTCCTCGTTGTATGCATGAATGACTCACGCCTGAGGCAGTAATATGTCAGAACAAAAAACACTAACAGTTTTAATGAATGACTCAGTACAGAAAGTCTCTTTTTATTGCCAACAATCCTGTTACTTTCAGCCATACACCTTCAGGTACAATGCTATTATTCTACACCATATTTCCAGATGTTGAAAGGTCCTCAGTTTTTAACTGGTTGCCATAATGGAAACTCTACACAGCTGAACTGATTCTCCCACGTCACCCCACCCCAGCCTGACACAAATTTACAAAGTTTAAAGTAAATTTATTATCAAAGTAGATGTATGGCACCATATACCACCCTGAGATTCATTTTCTTGCAAGTAACCGCAGTAGAGCAAAGAAATACTCTATAATAGGATCGATGAAACATCCCCCCCCGCCCCACACACACACACACACACACGCACACAAAGTCTGACAAACAAGTAATGTGTAAAAAAGACAAATTGTATAAATACAATAAAAAATAAATAATATTGAGAATCTGAGTTGTAGAGTCTTTGAAAGGGGGTCCATAGGTTGGTAAAATCAGCTCAGAGTTGAGGGGAAGTTATCTACACTGGTTCAGGAGTCTGATGGTTGAAATGGTCGGTCCACATATAGGGGCACCTCCAAGTTGCCACACAGATAATATGATTCACCTGCTGCTCGCTCCTGACTCATCACCTGCAGCCTATTTAACCCCACTTCTCATTCACAGTCCTTGTTCACTCATCAAACCAGCTGGACTTGATTAGCTGTTCTTAGCTTTTACTCTCCCTAACTACAGTTTATCTTGCTGCCTGTTGTGTTTAGTTTCTATTCTCTCTTGTTTTGTGGCCCCCTGTGGCTTGTTATTTTGTTGTCTATTAATAAAGTGTCGTTTACTGCTAAATTGTCTCTGCTGCTGTGCTTTTGGGTCAAATCTCCTCTACATTTACTGATAGTATCTTGGGTTAATAATAAAGGACATAAGATTTAGAGGAGACATAGGGAAGAATTTTTTTTTTTAATCTCTCAGGGTACTTGATTTTTGCACTAGAATTGTCATGGTATAAACGTCTATGGGCCAAGAAATGGAAATTAGGATTAGAATAAAAAGGTACTTGACACAACTACCTGAATAGTCTGTTTCCAAGCAGTACGATTCTATGACTCTGTACCTGTCTCTTCTAACTCCAGCCTTTTGCCAACACCACCACTGGTGGCCGTTCCTTCAGCTTCCATCGCTCTAATGTGTCACTTCCTTACACCACTTTCTATCAGTTTCCTCATTTAAAGAACTTCAGTTTGATCAAACTTCATCATGTCTGTATTGATTGATTGATTGACACACAGAGTGGAATAGGTCCCTCTGACCCTTCGAGCTGCGTGCCCAGCCATCCCCTGATTTAATCCGAGCCTAATCATGGGACAACTTACAATGACCAATTAACCTACCAACCAGATCTTTGTACTGTGGGAGGAAATCAGATGACCTGGAGGAAACCCGCATGGTCATGGGGAGAATGTACAAACTCCTTACAGGTAGTGTTGGGAAATGAACCTGCACTGTAAAGCATCATGCTCACCACTACACTAGTATACTGACCCATCATAAGCCCTAATATCTTCTCAATTGGCTTAGCAATATTTTTTTGTTTCACCTTGCCTCTGTGAGGCACCTTCAGCCAGATAATGGTTCCACACAGAGGAAACAGACAGGCAATGAAAACTCTGTTATTAAGGTGCACCATCTTCCTGCCTTGTGGAGTCACAGTCCCACTTCCTATCTAAAACGGAACATGTTGGATTTCTAGCCTTGTCCTGTGGCAAAAAGAATAATACAAAAAATGTGCTTTGCTTTCTAAACTGCAATGAATACCAAATTCTGTCGCTTACTTTCCCTGAGCATTATTCATTATTTATTAATATATTTTTGATGCATGTTTGAAGTTGCTAGAAGACAATTTGAGAAGCTAGTGCTGAATGTTTTGAAAATGATTTTATTTATTCTGGATAGCAATAAGTTCTGTTTCGCCCTTCCTGGCAAAATACAAGTAAGTTCTGTTTAGCTCATACACTTAAATGATCATACATTAATTGAAGTTAAAATTAAAATTCAAGGCTGTCATTTAATTTCCATGGAGTTTCCTCAATCTTAAACTGAAACTTGAAAGTTTCTGTGCAGATACAAGTTTTCTTCCAGAATCCATAATACTAATTGTAATCTTTTTAATTGGAATAATAAAAGAACGAATCATGTAGGGACATGCCATTCCCCCCAGTTTACCTAATCCCTTATAATCAGTTCACGTTATTGCTTTGACTGCTGTTTAGCAAGTAAATAGCATTCCTTTATAATAAAAATTATTCTTATAACCTTGCAAATTTAAACTGCATATTTGCCAAGTACAAATGCACATGTCAGTTTTCCTTACTTGGTAATTTACTGTGGTACTGGAAACTCCTGGAAAGGAAGCTGACCCTGAAATGAACTTTCAAACTGTTTGGTCTGTGTTGACTTAAGATAGAAATCCACTTCTGTGAATTGTGGAATAAACATGAATATTTATCACAGTAAATATGCTACAGTCCACATAAATTGAGATCGTCCTAGGAAAACCAGAGTAAAAGACAAGTAGGAAGCAGAAAAATAATGTAATAAAGGCAGTGAAATAATGTTACTTTTTTAAACCAGCTTTGGAAACATGGAATTTTAGATATTTAAGGTGCTTTTATTTTACGAAAGTGAACATAAAGGAAGCAGTACCAAGTAAAACTATATTTTTGGAATTTGTAGATGGTGGTGGCACATTAGTCAAGTCATTGTTGGACTAGTATTCCAGAGACTCAAACTAATAATTACTGGAGGCCTGAGTTCAAATCCCACCTGTGAAATTTAAAATAACTTGGAATTTAAAAAAAAATAGCAATAGTATTAATGATGACGAATAGATTATCATTAAAGAACCATCTGGTTCATTAGTGTACTTCGGGGAAGAGATCTGCCAAGCATTCCTCCTCTGGCCTGCATGTGACTCCACACGCACCTCATTTGTCTGATTTGTAAATGGCTCGATCTGCAGATAATATATTTGAAGTTACGAGTGATGCTCAGATTCCGAAAAATAAGCATTAAAAATGGAATGAAAATGAGATTTTCTCATTTACTTTCCTTGCTCTAAAGATTTTTAAAAATTGGAATGACCAGTGATTTTCATTAGAGGTAATGTTGAACAGATTAAAATATACCCCCAATTAAGTTGCACATGTTCAGTAAAATTTGAAGCATAGTTTAAACCTCTTTTGTAATATGTGGAGTTTAAAGAATACACGTCATTCTAAATGAGAAGATTAATATTTAAACAAAAATCTCATTTAATTGACCAACATGAAAAATATCAGAATAAACACTCTCTCCAAATATCAATAGTCTGGCCTAATGTCTTCCAACCCTCATTCTGTCTTATGCAGCTACAGATTTTCTGGTGGTGAATAAGCATGACTTTTCCTCGTGCTTTGACTATATCAGGATAAGGTGTCAAGGACCCGACCTCTGATTCCTTCCTTAGTAATGCTCACTTGCAGTTCCCAAATGAACAAATCTATCATGAACACAAGAAAGTCTGCAGATGCTGGAAATCCAAAGCAACACACACAAAATGATGGAGGAACTCAGCAGGTCAGGCTGCATCTATGGAAATGAATAAACAGCCGAAGTTTCGGGGTGAGACCCTTCTTCAGGACTGAGAAGAAAGGGGGAAGATGCCAGAATAAAAAGGTGGGGTGAGGGGAAGGAGGCTAGATGGAAGGTTATAGGTGAAGCCAGGTGGGTGGGAAAGATCAAGGGCTGGAGAAGAAGGAATCTGATAGGAGAGGAGAGTGGAGCCTAGGAGAAAGGGAATAAGGGGACCCAGGGGAAAGTAATAGACAGGTGAGACGAGGTAAAAGTTCAGAGTAGGGAAGAGAGTGGTGGGTTGGGGGGGTATTGTTAACCGAAAGGAGAAATTGATACTCATGCCATCAGATTGGAGGTGATCAATCCTAATGTAAAATCTAGATGATTCAGCAAATAATTAGCTCTTGTTATCAAAAAGTTGATGATAAGTGTGAGGCAGCAGTCTACAAATCAACTATTTCGACTATTCCTCTTCACACCCCTGGTCGTCTTGGGCTACAGTGGAGATGGTAATCTAATCTGAGACAAATATTTTCATGTTAACATAAACTGCAATTGGCTCCTTTTGCAAGAGATTTACTAACCATAACAATCACGTTGAATTCAAATAAGTCAGCTGCATCCAGTAAACAAAAAGGAATTCCAACAATTTCATGGAGATTTGAGGGTAGAGGATATCAACTATATTTTCTATCCTCTGACCACATGGTAGCATAGCCAGTTAGCACAATGCTATACAGTGCCAGCTGTAAGATCAGGGTTCCTTGCAAGCTGCCCAAGATACTCTCAGATTCAGATTTAATTGTGAAATTTGTGAAATCTCTTAACTTTACGGCAGAAGTAGAATGAAAAATAAATATAGAGGGAAAAAGCTGAGTTACATTAAGTATATATATGCCTATAATTAGTTATGTTAAAATAAGTAATGCAAAATAACAGAAATAAAAAAGTAGTGATGTAGTGTTCATGGGTTCAATGTCCATTCAGAAATCGGATGACAGAAGGGAAGAAGTTGTTCCTAAATCACTGAGCATGTGCCTTAAGGCTTCTGTACCTCGTTCCTGACGATAACAGTGTGAGCAGGCATGTCCTGGGTGGTGGGGATCCTTAATGATGGACGACAACTTCCTAAGGCATCGTTCCTTGAAGATTTTTGAATTCAGAGCAAGAAGGCTGCGAGTCGTTGGCTGATTTTTCAGAGCGAAGGGAGTTTTTTACTACTCAGGGTAAAAGAAAGGCTAGACTGCGCAGGCGTGTGATGTCAGCCAGTAGAGCGCGAGAGGTTTAAAAAGAAGGCCGTCATATGCATCGGGCAGCAGAGTGATAAGGCTTTGGCTCAACGGGCTTAGGCGGTAACGGGAAGAGGCGAGGTAGGTTTACCTGTGTTAATTGCGGAAAGGAAGTAGTATGATTGTGAGGCCAGCTTTCTGTGCTCGGTGTCAGATGTGGGAGGTCCTGGAGTCTCCCAGCCTCCCGGACGGCCATATCTGCACCAGGTGTGTCGAGATGCATCTCCTGAGGGACCGAGTTAGGGAACTGGAGATGCAGCTCGATGACCTTCACTTGGTCAGGGAGAGCGAGGAGGTGATAGAAAGGTGTTGTAGGCAGACGGTCACACCGGGGCCATGGGAGACAGACAAGCGGGTCACAGTCAGGAGGAGGAAGGGGAAGAGTCAGGTACTAGAGAATACCCCTCTGGCTATACCCCTTGACAATAAGTACTCCTGTTTGAGTACTGTTAGGAGGGACAGCCTACTTGGGGAAGCGACAGTGGCCGTGCCTCTGGCAGAGAGTCTGGCCCTGTGGCTCAGAAGAGTAGGGAAAGGAAGAGGATGGCCACAGTGATAGGGTCTGTATAGATAGGGGGGGTCAGACATGCGATTCTGTGGATGCAGGAAAGAAACTCGGATGGTAGTTTACCTCCCAGTTGCCAGGGTCTGGGATGTTTCAGATCACGTCCAAGATATCCTGCAGTGGAAGGGAGAACAGCCAGAGGTCGTGGTACATATTGGTACCAATGACATAGGTAGGAAAAGGGAAGAGGTCCTGAAAAAAGACTACAGGGAGCTAGGAAGGAAGTTGAGAAACAGGACCACAAAGGTAGTAATCTCAGGATTACTGCCTGTGCCATGCGACAGTGAGAATAGGAATAGAATGAGGTGGAGGATAAATGCGTGGCTGAGGGATTGGAGCAGGGGGCAGGGATTCAGATTTCTGGATCATTGGGACCTCTTTTGTGGCAGGTATGACCTGTACAAAAAGGATGGGTTGCACTTGAATCCCAGGGGACCAATATCCTGGCGGGGAGGTTTGCTAAGCTACTGGGGCGAGTTTAAACTAGAATTGTTGGGGGGGTGGGAACCAAACTGAAGAGACTGGGGAAGAGGAGGTTGGCTCACAAATAGAGACAGCTTGTATACAGTGTGAGAGGGAGGATAGGCAGGTGATGGAGAAGGGACACGCTCAGACCGAAGGTATGAGATATGTCTATTTTAACGCAAGGAGTATTGTGAACAAAGCAGAAGAGCATAGAGCGTGGATCCGTACTTGGAGATATGATGTGGTGGCCATTACAGAGACTTGGATGGCTCAGGAACAGGAATGGTTACTTCAAGTGCCGGGTTTTAGATGACAGGGAGGGAGGCAAAAGAGGTGGGGGCGTGGCACTGTTGATCAGAGATAGTGTCACGGCTGCAGAAAAGGTGGACGCCATGGAGGGATTATCTATGGAGCATCTGTGGGTGGAGGTTAGGAACAAGAAGGGGTCAATAACTTTACTGGGTGTTTTTTATAGGCCGCCCAATAGTAACAGGGATATTGAGGAGCAGATAGGGAAACAGATCCTGGAAAGGTGTAATAATAACAGAGTTGTCATGCTGGGAGATTTTAATTTCCCAAATATTGATTGGCATCTCCATAGAGTGAGGGGTTTAGATGGGGTGAAGTTTGTTAGGTGTGTTCAGGAAGGTTTCTTGACACAATATGTAGATAAGCCTACAAGAGGAGAGGCTGTACTTGATTTGGTATTGGGAAATGAACCTGGTCAAGAGTCAGATCTCTCAGTGGGAGAGCATTTTGGAGATTGTAATCATAATTCTATCTCCTTTACAATAGCATTGGAGAGAGATAGGAACAGACAAGTTAGAAAAGTGTTTATTAGGAGTAAGGGGAATTATGGGGCTATCAGGCAGGAAATTGGAGGCTTAAATTGGAAACAGATGTTCTCAGGGAAAAGTACAGAAGAAATGTGGCAAATATTCAGGGGATATTTGTGTGGAGTACGTTCCAATGAGACAGGGAAGTTATGGTAGGGTACAGGAACCGTGGTGTACAAAGGCTGTAATAAATCTAGTCAGGAAGAAAAGAAAAGCTTACAAAAGGTTCAGAGAGCTAGGTAATCTTAGGGAACTAGAAGATTATAAGGCTAATAGGAAGGAGCTTAAGAAGGAAATTAGGAGAGCCGGGACCAGATGAGATGTACCCCAGGCTACTGTGGGAGGCGAGGAAGGAGATTGCTGAGCCTCTGGCAATGATCTTTGCATCATCAATGGGGACGGGAGAGGTCCGGAGGATTGGAGGGTTGCAGATGTTGTTCCTTTATTCAAGAAAGGGAATAGAGATAGCCCAGGAAATTATAGACCAGTGAGGCTTACTTCAGTGGTTGGTAAGTTGTTGGAAAAGATCCTGAGAGGCAGGATTTATGAACACTTGGAGAGGTATAATATGATTAGGAGCAGTCAGCATCTCTTTGTCAAGGGCAGGTCATGCTTTATGAGCGTGATTGAATTTTTTGAGGATGTGACTAAACACATTGATGAAGGAAGAGCAGTAGATGTAGTGTATATGGATTTCAGCAAGGCATTTGATAAGGTACCCCATGCAAGGCTTATTGAAAAAGTAAGGAGGCATGGGTCTAAGGGGGCATTGCTTTGTGGATCCAGAACTGGCCAGCCCACAGAAGGCAAAGTGTGGTTCTAGATGGGTCATATTCTGCATGGAGGTTGGTCACCAGTGGAGTACCTCAGGGAACTGTTCTGGGACCCTTACTCTTTGTTATTTTTATAAATGACCTGGATGAGGAAGTGGAGGGATGGGTTAGTAAGTTTGCTGATGACACAAAGGTTGGGGGTGTTGTGGATAGTGTGGAGGGCTGTCAGAGGTTACAGCGTGACATTAATAGGATGCAAAACTAGGCTGAGACATGGCAGATGGATTTCAACCCAGATAAGTGTGAGATGGTTCATTTTGGTAGGTCAAATATGATGGCAGAATATAGTACTAATTGTAGTTCTCTTGGCAGTATAGTATTAATGGTAAGACTCTTGGCAGTGTGGAGGATCAGAGGGATCTTGGGGTCCGAGTCCATAGGACATTCAAAGCAGCTGCGCAGGTTGACCCTGTGGTTAAGAAGGCGTATGGTGTGTTGGCCTTCATCAATCGTGGAATTGAACTTAGGAGCCGAGAGGTACTGTTGCAGCTGTGTAGGACCCTGGTCAGACCACACTTGGAGTACTGTGCTCAGTTCTGGTCGCCTCACTACAGGAAGGATGTGGAAACCATAGAAAGGGTGCAGAGGAGATTTACAAAGATGTTGCCTGGATTGGGAAGCATGCCTTATGAGAATAGGTTGAGTGAACTCGGCCTTTTCTCCTTGGAGCGACGGAGGATGAAAGGCGACCTGATAGAGGTATATAAGATGATGAGAGGCATTGATCATGTGGATAGTCAGAGGCTTTTTCCCAGGGCTGAAATGGTTGCCAAAAGAGGACACAGGTTTAAGCTGCTGGGGAGCAGGTACAGAGGTGATGTCAGGGGTAAGTTTTTTACTCAGAGAGTGGTGAGTGCGTGGAATGGGCTGCCGGCAACTGTGGTGGAGGTGGATACGATAGGGCCTTTTAAGAGACTTTTAGATAGGTACATGGAGCTTAGAAAAATAGAGGGCTATAGGTAAGCCTAGTAATTTCTGAGGTAGGGACATGTTCGGCACAACTCTGTGGGCCAAAGTGCCTGTATTGTGCTGTAGGCTTTCTATGTTCAAAGTTTCCATGTCTTGGATATTACAGAAGCTGGTACCCTTGACAGAGCTGTCTAATTTTACAGGTTTCTGCCAATTATTTTGTTCTAGTGCAGGAGCACCCCCTGCCCCACATACCAGCCAGTGATGCAGCCAGTCAAGATGCTCTCCATGGTACATTAGTAGAATGTTTTGAGTGTTTCAGTTGACAAACCAAATCTCTTCAAACTACTGATGAAATATAGCTGCTGTCTTCGCTTCTTTATAGCTTTCTCAATATGTTATGTCCAGGTTAGGTCCTCAGACATACTGACACCCAGGAACTTGAAATTACTCACTCTTTCCACTTCTGATCTCTCTATGAGGATTGGTTCACGATCCCTCATCTTACCCTTCATGAAGTCCACAATCATCCCTTTGGTCTTGCTGACGTTGAATACAAAGTTGTTGTTGTGACACCACTCAACTAATTGGTATATCTCGCTCCTGTATGCCCTTTCATTACCATCTGAAATTCTGCCAACAATAGTTGGATCACCAGCAAATTTTTCTCGCTGACTGATTTGACACAAATGATGCATTTTACTGTATGTTTTGATCTACAGGTGATAAGTAAAGATAATCTTTAATATTTTTAATCATCAATCTGTTACAAGCTTGTTTATTGAATGTGTCAATTTGGGGTTTCACTGGAAGGGAAATTTGGGTGTAGAACACATGTTAGACTGGATTCTGGAAGTCAGTTTCAGCTGCAACATTAGTTCCAATTTCTACAAAGGACAAAAAAGATCAGGAGGGATATAATGACTATAGAGTGTTGTAGACTCAGCCTGCTTCATTACAGACACAACCCTCAACCCTTCCCAGGATCAAAGACTTCTTCAAGGGGTTAAGCCTCAAGAAAGGACATCAATCACTAAGGACGCTCACCAACTGGAATTTACCCTCTTATAACCATATATAACCATATAACAATTACAGCACAGAAACAGGCCATCTTGGCTTTTCTAGTCCATGCCGAACGCTTACTCTCACCTAGTCCCACTGACCTGCACTCTGCCCATAACCCTCCATTCCTTTCCTGTCCATATAGCTCTCCAATTTAACTTTCAATGACAATATCAAACCTGCCTCTACCACTTCTGCTGGAAGCTCGTTCCACACAGCTACCACTCTCTGATCTTTTTACTTCAATCAGAGAGGAGACACAGGAGCCTGAAGGTTCACACTGAATGATTTAGGAACAGCTTTTCCCATCAAAGATTCAAAGATTCAAGATTCAAAGTACATTTATTATCAAAGTATATACAGTAGCGCTAGACAGTTTGTGAATCCTGTAGAATTTTCCCTATTTCTCCATAAATATGACCTAAAATGTAATCAGAACTTCACATAAGTCCTGAAGCTAGATAAAGAGAACCCAATTCAATAAATAGCACAAAAATTATACTTGTCCATTTATTTATTAAGAACATTGATTAAATATGATATGTATTTGTTGGGACTAGTATGAGAACCCTTTGCTTTCAGTAACTGGTGTGACCCCCTTGAAAAGCAATAACTTCAACCAAACGTTTCTGGTGACTGTCGATCAGTCCTGCACATTGGCTTGGTGGAATTTTAAGCCTTCATCCTTACAAAACTGCATCAAATCTGGGATTTTGGTGGGCTTCCTTGAATGAATTGCTTACTTCAGGTCCTGCTCAACATTTCTATAGGATTAAGGTCAGGACTTTGACTCTGCCATTCCAAAACACATATTTTCTTTTTTTTAAACCATTCTGTTTTTGATTTACTCTTGTCTTGTAAGTCATTGTTTTGTTGCATTATCCAACTTCTATTAAGCTTCAGGTGATGCACTGTTACCCTGACATTTTTCTGTAAACTGTCTTGATAACATTTTGAATTCATTGTTCCTTCAATGATTCCAAATTGTCCAGGCCCTGAGGTAGCCCCAAACCATAATGCTTCTTCCACCATGCTTCACAGCTGGGATGAGGTTTTGATGTTGGTGTGTATTGCCCTTTTCTCTCCAAACATAGCAATATGCATTTCTGCCAAAAAGTTCAACTTTTGTCTCATCTGTCCACAGAATATTGTCCGAGAGTATTGTAGAATATACAGGTGGTCTTATGCAAACTTGAGACATGTAGCAATTTTTTCCTTTGGAGAGCAGTGGTTTCTTCTATGGTGTCCTTCCATGAACACCATTCTTGTTCAGTGCTTTTCTTATAGTAGACACATGAACAGAGACTTTAGCAAATTCTTGAGATTTCTGCAGGTCTTTTGTTGTTACCCTTGGGTTCTTTCTCATCTCCTTCAGCATTGCACATTGTGCTCTTGGTGTGATCTTTGCAGGATGCCCACTCCTAGGGAGAGTAGCAACTGTACTGAGCAACATTTGTAGACAATTTCTCTTTCTGTGGACTGATGAACACTCAGGTCTTTAGAGATGCTTTTGTAACCTTTTCCAGCTTCCTCAATCTGATAAATCTTCTTCTAAGGTCTTTTGAAAGTTGTTCTGATCAAGGCATAGTGCACATAAACAGATCTTTCTTGAGAAGAGCATGCTCTGTCAGTTACCTGACTTTGTGTGTCTTTTTTATAGGGCAGGGCACCTCTACAACCCACACCTCCAATCACATCTCATTGACTGGAATACCTGAACCCAGATAGTTTTTGTAGAAGGCATTACCCCAGAGGTTCACATACTTTTTCCACAAATACATGTAATATTGGATTATTTTTCTCAATAAATACATGAATAAGTACAATGCTTTTGTGTTATTTATTTAATTGGGTTATTTTTATTTAGTTTTAGGACTTACATGAAGTTCTGAACACATTTTAGGTCATATTATGCAGAAATGGAGAAAATTCTACAGGATTCACAAACTTTTCAGCACCACTGTCTGCAGTCCAGAGTCCTAGGATTTGTCTTCCTACAGGCAGCCGTGAAACAAAGAAAGAAAACCATGGAATCCATTCAAAGAACAACATCAAACCCCAACATGAAAAAAGAAAACAGATCACTCAAGTGGAAAAAGCAAAAAAAGACGAGCGAAAGACGCCAAACCACAAATCATCGAACTAAACCTAGCATATTCAGTTCAGTTCAATCTAGCTCTGTATGGTTTGTTAAATTCAGGCTGCAGAGACAGTCCATCCTGATCAAAAACGCACTAAGTAGCAACAAAAACAGGAGTTGACCAGAAAGCAAAAACACACCATAATGTGCACTGCAGAGTCCAATCCATAACCTGCGTCGATTAAACCTCGTACAAGGCCCAGCGTGCCAATACCATCCGGCAGCATCGAGCAAGAGGGAGGGAGAGACCTTTCAAATGCAGAGGGAGAGGGAGGGAGGGAGAGGGAGAAGGAGGGAGAGAGAGGGAGGGAGGGAGAGGGAGGGAGGGAGAGGGAGGAAGAGAGAGAGAGAGACCATCACATGCAGATGTTTTCCTCCACCAGTAGTGAGAGGGAGGCTGTAAATGGCGCTGAATACCCACTTGCCTTCTGCTCATTCCTTGATGATTTCAATTTCTGAAAAGATTTCTGAAAACCATGGGTTTTTGTAACTTATAATAATTGTTGTTTTGTACTTTACAGCTGCTGCTAAACAACTTTCATTTCATATGTCATTGATAATAAAGCTGATTCTGATTCTGCTGTGTGGTTCTCTCCAATTGCTTTATATAGTACTAAGTATTGGACAATTGAAGGTTGAGGTAAAAGTGACCCTGATGATTCAGTGACAATTTAGCCAGCCATTAACTACATATTATTAAGAACGCAGTAAATATCAAAATCAATAGCTAGTCAGAAGGAATGATCATAATGCTTCTCATCCATCTGCTCAGTGCAAATCTGCAGGTCCAATGAATTATGAACAATCATTCCTTGCATAACAATTTCTTTTAACCAAGCAGGAGTTGAAAATGATAATAGCTGACTGGGAATTCTTAGGAAAGTTTAAATATAATAGTCTTACAGTTCCTTGAAACTAATGGTAGGAATATAACTGCATATATTTATATATTTTAATTATATTAAATTAAAATATAATTTTATTGATTATAAGATTAACCTTATGAATACAGCTGGATTCAACCATCAGCCACTTAGTGGTAGTCCATGGTAGTCTATCTGTTTTATCACTGAAGAATTCTAGCTGAGCTGACAAATTTATGTATTTTCTCTATATGGATAACTTTTGCTCCTATAATTGGATGAATGCCATAAGTGTAAATGCTGAAATCACATTCCCTTATTTGTTCAAGAAGCTGGTGCTAATGTAGTTGCCCCCCAGTAATCTCTATCAATCTAAAGCAAATGCGGAGAATCTTTAATGCTCCTTCTTGCCAAGCAAACCCTGCAAATATTTAAATACAAACTGCTTCTCACTGAGCTGGGGTTGTTGAACCTACATTAAGCCATAAGAACTCTTCAACTTGGAATTTGGCAACACATCATAATTTCCCCAATTCTTTGTGGTCACTGGAACCCAATATAGTATTAAGTAGGCAATTGGAGTTAGTTCTGGAAGTGACAGATTCATTTGATACTTAAAGTTAAAAATAACCTCAGTACTTTCTCTGCAAATTAAGAAATGAGCTGCAAGGATCAGAGTTGTTCCAGCTGTACTTTTCAACTTAGCTCTGATAATCTAAGGTTGGGTGAGACTAGAACTAGAGGTTATAGGTTAGGGGTGAAGGGTAAAATTTTTAAGGAGACTATGAGGGGAGCATCTTCACTCGGGAGCTGGTGAGAGCGTGGAATGTGTTGCCAGCAGAAGTGGTGCATGTGAGTTTGATTTAATTATTTAAGAGAAATCTGGACAAATACATGGGTGGAGGGGTATGGGAAGGCTGTGGTGCGGGTGTGAGTCGAAGGCAGAGTAATCATTCTGAACAGTTTAGATGGGCTGAGGTTCCTGTTTCTTTGCTGCAGTAATCTATGACTCTATAAATCAATTGTTGAGATATTGCACAGCGCTGATTTCCAGGCATCTGGATGTCCTAGTGCACAATTCACAAAAGGCTAAATTGCAGGTCCAGCAGGTAATTACGAAAGCTAACAGACTGTTGTCATTTTTTGTTACATGACTTGAATGCAAATGCTCCAGTTATCTAAGACATCAGTGAGACCACGCCTGGAATACTGTTTACAGGAAGGAAGCCAATGCATTAGAAGCAGCTCAAGAAAGGTTTACTAGAATATTACCAGGAATGAGTGTGTTGTCTCATGCGGAACAGTTGGAAAAGCAAAGCTCGCATCCACTTGAGTTCAGAAAAGTGAGAGAGGCAATGACTGAGACATGCAAGATCATGCAGCATCTTGTTAGGGGAGGCATGGTGAGGATGCTTCTTGTGGGAGGATCTAGAGGCAGGAGTCCTGGCTTAAAACTAACACATGGATGAGGCAAACTCTTTCCTCTCAGATGACTGTGATTTTGCAACTCTCTTCCTCAAAAGGGTCGTCAGCACAGAATCTTTAGCTGAGGTTACAGTCTCATCAGCTTATTAAGTGGCAGAGGATTTTTGCGAGGCTGAGTGACGTGATGTAGAAAGAAGCAGACCTTTAGATTTGCTTGGCACCCTTCCTATCTCATTCAGTAAGTCCCAGAATGCTTTACGACCATGGAAATGTTTTTAAAGCATGTTGTGCAGGAAGGTATAAATTATTGAGACGCAACTTCAAGAAATTTAAAATCCTGATGTGCTGTAAATGCATTGATGTGATTAAAGTTTTACAATTCTGATCTCTGCATTAATGCCTTCACCCTGTCGGGACAGTGATTTCACCCTATGTACATCGTACAGCATATACACACATTTAATATACTTATCATTTCTTAAGATTGAATTATGAAGATTCCTGAATATGTAATTCAGGATTATTTTTTACTCGCCAGTGCAACAAATTCAATAGGTCCAAAGCTACATTTTTAATAATCAGGAATGATGGAAGTGATGAGGGAGCCTACCCTCTCTATCAGTGTGCTGTGTAAATAAGGACAGTCAGCTGAACAATACAAAATGCGTCAAGAGACTGTTCACTCAACTTGCAGAGAACTGACTACACTATAAAGGGATTAGAAGGAATTCTCACTTGGTTGCACATGCAGCATTATCTATGGGATCCAGCTTTGAGCAGAACATGGAAGAAAATTGTAAGGCATTTTATTTGAATCAGTCTATATAGCTCAGAGTTCACCAGGCATGTCAATGTTAATTGGGATTGTTAAAAATAAGAGTAGTTGTTTTGTGTTACATAAATCCTTGTCTGTGTGTGGAATAATATTGTCACTCTGCAGCCGTTGTGAAATATCTTCTCTTTCTGATTCACCTCCGTGAGGACGAGAATGATTTGCTTCAACAGACTGTGTTTTTGATGCTTAAGTACAACAGCTTCTGAAATACATAGGTTAAAATATTGATTAATAGTCCAGAAATCTGAGTTAAGATCCCAACACCACAGTGGTGGAGTTGAAATTCTATGAATAACCTAGATTATTACAGAAGCACTTTTGGTATACTTAATGTTCACCATGAAACTGCAATTTAATTGTAAAACTCAATAATTCTTTCTTTCTTTTTAAGGATAAGCGAAATAGAAGCTGCATAAAAAGATTGTGGCAACCTACCCAACTTAAAGGAGTCCGAAAAAACTGCACATAAATAAGGTATAAACAGTGAGGAAAAAGACTTATAAAATTCTGCAGAAAATCCCCCAGAACGCATAGCCTTGGCAATTTCCTCAGACAAAATAGGTTGATCCAACTGTTTTCGGTTATCAACAGAAAGTGTAGGAATGTTTAATTGGTCTAAAAAATTATTCATTACAGTGTTATCTTTGGGAGGGTCAGAACTATAAAGTTTAGAATAAAATACTTTAAAAGTATCGTTTATTTCTGAATGGTCAGTTGTCCTATCACCATTGGCTTTACAAATTTATTTTGCCCTTTAGCTATAAAGGTTTTTAATTGGTTAGCCAGTAATTAACCTGTTTTGTCTCTGTGGATATAAAATTGACTTCTTTCTTTTAAAAGTTAAGTTTCAATTGGATATGTTAAAAGAAGATCATATTTAGTTTGAATTTCAACACACCTTTTATATAAAGCAGGATCTGGACCCAAGGCATATCTTTGGTCTAATTGTTTTAACTGATTAGCTAACTCAATTCTCTCTTTATTAGCTTTTTTTCTTGACACTTGCCATGTAGGAAATAATTTGACCTCTAATAAAAGCCTTAAAGGAATCCCATATGATAAGACTAGAAGTCGCTTCCAAAGTATTCTCTTCAAAAAAAAGAATAATTTCTTTCTCCAGAAATTTTAACAAATCTTTATCAGATAGCAAAGTTAAATTAAAATGGCAAAATCTGTTTATTTGAGGAAGACCAGGGAGATTTAAAGATAAAAGCACCGGAGCATAATCTGAAACTGCAGTTTCTTTATATTCACAGGATCGAACTAAAGGAATCATTTGACTATCAATAAAAAGGTAATCAATCCTGGAATACGTATGATGGACATGAGAAAAAATGAATACTCCCTATCTAGTGGATATAAGAAACACCATACATCAACAATACCACATTTCATTAAAGAATTTCATTAAAAAACAAAGCTGATTTATTAGATGTCACTGTTTTAAAGGATGACCTATCTAAAACTGGATCTAACCAGCAATTAAAATCCCCTCCCATCACTAATGAGTAAAGGCTCAAATCTGGCAGAAATGAAAAAAAAAACGCTCAAAGAATCCTGGATCATCTGTATTTGGAGCGTACAGATTGGCAAATACTATTAATTTATTATCTAATTTCCCTGACACTATGACAAAATGGCCATTAGTATCATACACTACTTTATGTTGGACAAAGGGAACAGTATTATCCGTAAAGATCGAAAATCCCCTAGACTTAGCCTGAAACGAGGAATACACATGTTGTCCATTCCACCTACTGAAAAGACGTAAATTGTCACAATTAGATGTGTGTTTCTTGTAAAAAAAAATAATTTAGGCTGTAAGTTTTTTAATATAGGCAAAAATCTTAATCCACTTCACAGGGTGATTTAATCCTTTCACGTTAAGGCTGAGTAAGTTAATAGTATGGCCCATTATTAATACTATTTAATAGAGAAATTAAAGTAATAACCGGTAAAATGAACATTAAAACCAAACAATAAGCCTTGAAATAGGGTAACCAAGCAACAGATTTGGCTAACATCCCAAGATAGCTCCCAGAAAGAGGCACCCCCCCTCCCCCTCCCAAAGTCAGAAGGCCATTGTTGAATGGCAAAGTAGTTCATCAGAGGACTAAGCTCTGCTGCATTGTCCTGATACACATGCTCACACTGTATCTCAATGCATTCAATCCAGATTGCAGCATATACTTGCACACACCGCCATCCATTGCCTCTCTTTTACACCCAGCCACCTTCAATTCCAACCATAGTGGCTCTTCCCCGCTCTCCATTCCACATTATGTCATGGATCTGAGTTTAATCAAAGTTCAGCCTAAGTTTTATTTATACTTGCATATTTCTACTGAATGACCCAGTGCTCCTGCAAGTAAACTTATCGTCTGATGATCTTTCCAAAAATAATATTTTCTGTATCTGTTTAACTTTTATTTTTCATTAAATACAGCCAGGGAAGAGTTTTTCCTCATCCAAGGTGAAACCAGCCAAGCAATCCAGCTCCTCTGTTCCTTCCTTTCAGTGGAAGACATCCAATCCTTTTACAGTCGCAGTACAGGGCTGGAAATAATTTGGTGAAAACAGGGGAAGAGGAAGAAGAGCAGGAACCTGAATCAAACTCTGGCACAGCACACTGCATATCCAACAAGGTTGGATGGCTGACCAGTTTTCCTACAGGTCTGTCAAATCCTCTTTGATTTGTCCCCTGTAAAATGGCCTAGAATCCAGCTTCACAGCTGGTTAGAGAATAAAACAAATACCTGAGATGGTCACTGATCCACAAAGGCTCACATAGCAGCAAACAGACTAAGCCTAACCTTGTATCATTTAAGGAGAGTATCACTAGTTCTATTTTACATTGGTAGATGTCTCCACTGTAGTGCAGCAGTTAGTGTGACACGATTACAAATTGGTGTGTTAGGAGTTCGGAGTTTGAAGAAAAAGCACTTCAGGATGTATATTCGCAAACAACAGGAATTTTGCAGATGCTGGAAATTCAAGCAACACACATCAAAGTTGCTGGTGAACGCAGCAGGCCAGGCAGCATCTCTAGGAAGAGGTACAGTTGATGTTTCAGGCCAAGACCCTTCGTCAGTCCTGACCTGAAATGTCTCGGCCTGAAACGTCGACTGTACCTCTTCCTAGAGATGCTGCCTGGCCTGCTGCATTCACCAGCAACTTTGATGTGTGTTGTCAGGATGTATATTGTATACATTTCTCTGACATTAAGTGTACCTTTGAAACTTTTGAAACTTAATTCCGGCACATCTGTAAGGAGTTTGTATATTCTCCCCATTACCACGTGGGTTTCCTCCAGGTGCTCTGATTTCCTTCTATAGTCCAAAGGCATACCAGTCAGTAGGTTAATAGGCCATTGTAAATTGTCCCGCGATTAGGCTAGTGTTAAATAGGTGGGTAAATGGGCAGTGCCCCTCATTGGGCCGGAAGGGCCTCTTCTTCGCTGTATTTCTAAATAAATTAAAAAAGGATAACACTGAAAAAGTCAGTGAAGGTTTTTAGATTGATAATCACCTTTATTCTTCAGGGTTCTAGCAGGCCAAGCTGCTGGGAGCTGTTTGTATCCGGATGATGGTATGTAACTGAAGTTGCTGATTGGCAAACATCAGGAAGCAGACCTTCATGGGCATATAAAGAAGTTCAGTGGTATGAGACTTCTGATCGCCCCATTGTTTGTTTTCTGGTTGATTTCTTATGTTTAGCATTGCTTTAAGGTCTGGGTGGAGTTTCTGCCTCAGTCGGGCAGCTCAGTGTAGAGGGAAAAGAAAGCGTAGTGCCAGGCCTGGGGCACCTATCCAGTGTAATAGATAGACAGATACTTTATTGATCCCAAAGGGGATTACTGTGTCACAGTAGCATTACAAGTGCACGGATATACAAATATTAGAAGAGAAGTAAAAGGGAATCGAAAATAAGTTTCTTCAAACAGTCTAATGGGGGTTGGAGAGTCAATCGGCTATAGGTTGACTCATCATAGAGCCTAATGGCGGAGGGTAAGAATGACCTCATATCACGCTCTTTGGATCAGCGCAGTTGACTTAGTCTATTACTAAAAGTGCTCCTCTGTTCAGATGGGCTGGCATGCAGGGGGTGAGAAACATTGTCCAGAGTGCCAGGGTTTTCCATAGGGAACTTTCAGTTTCTTCCACATGGACTGTTCATGCCACAGTAATACTGCGTGAGAGGATTTGGTGGTTCTAACGAGCCTCAGTCTTACAGAGTCTCAGAGTACTACAACACAGAAACAGACCCTTTAGCCCATCCAGTCCATGCCGATCCGATTTTCTGCCTACACCCAGACCTTCTCCCTTCAAACTCCACCATCCATGTGCCAATCTAAACTTCTCTTACTGGAAATATAACAACTGAACCTGCCTTGACTATTTCCACTGGAAGCTCATCCCATACTTGCACCAGCCCCTGAATGAAGAAGTTTCCCCTCACCGGTGCTTCCATACCAGGCCATGGTGAAAGCAGTTAGACACGCTCCACCATGTGTCTATAGAAGTTTATCAAAGTTTTAGGTGACATGCAGAATCTATGCAAGCTTCTAAGAATGTAGGGCACTCTCATGCTTTTTTTGTGATGACCCTAATGTGCTGGTCCTCTGACATCACGGACGTTAACGTATCAGAGAATTTAAAGCTACTGACTTTCTCCACCTCTGTTCCCCCTAATGAGGACTGCCTAATGGACCTCAGGCTTCTTCCTCCTGTAGTCTTGACTTTCAAAATATCCAAACGTGATATCCCCCTCTGAGATCCAACAGTACCAGGTGTTTGTTTGATCTTCAACAACCAATTCAGCTGCTTCTGCAAAACTCCGTGATAACACTAACCTTCTGTGAATTGTACATCAGTTAACTGAGGAAGGGAAACAGCCAGGTTAAAAATTGGAATTGTCTATAACTTGGATGGTGCTGTCTGAGATTGAAGCTTCACTGAGGATAGGAAATTAAATTCATCTTCCATTTCAGTGAGGCCTTCCAGAGTGTTGTATACTCTGCTAAGTACTTGCTCAATCTGCTTTGGGCAAAGGCTTACAGCAACAAATATTGGACAGGCATCAGTGGCAGACATATTTTTCTTTATGTCCTAGGGACTGTAGAAAGAAGACTTTACTTTCCAAAACCAAGATCGGGTTCTGAGATTTGAGGGGCAAGACTAATTGCCAAAGGCCTGATAAGAATGGGGGTGGGAGCTGGAGAGGATGGGTCAGCCAACTAAGGCCTGAAGAGATCTGTGCAAGGTTGGGATGGGGGGAGGGGTTCTAGTTGTCAAGGGTATGAGTGGGTCACCTATCCAAAGCATCAGAGAATTAGAACTTCCATAAAGGTCTTTGATGCACATGTGATACTGAATTAATATCAAATGAACTCACGCAGATCAAACCTGGAAGTACTGGGCTGAATTTCCTGAATGATCCAAAGCAACTCAGAAATAAATTTCACTCCATACAAAAGTTACTTTCTGATGGTGTAGTACTGAAACTATGTTTGACATTTTAGGCCCTGATGTTGTTACTTAATTGCAAAGATTATCAGTAGAAAATTAATATGTACGGTACCTTTATCTGCATTGGAATTGATCCCTTTAATAAATTCGTATGGTCTTTTCTGTTTTAGTCATCCAGACTTCAGCCCAAATCAGCTAAAATCCCCAACACATGTTTGAAACATTTGGTAACCAGAATGGAAGGGAGTTGTAGGGTTTCTTCTGTTCAATCGTCTTCAGTGACTGCATGTTGATTTGATTTTTTTTGGTTAAAATTTAATTCAGTTAGATACAGACTAACCAGGAGAAAATGCCTGAAGTTAAAATAAGAACTATTGGTGCACATCTGGGAAAAAAACAGAAAATACCAAAAATACTCAGCTGGCAAATTAGGCAGCCTCTGTAGAAAAGAAACATACAATATTTCAGGGTGTGGGCACGTGGCCAAGTGGTTAAAGCATTCAACTAGCGACCTGAAGGTCAGGAGTTCGAGCCCCAGCCAAGGCAGCGTGTTGTGTTCTTGAGCAAGGCACATTGCTCTGCGATGACACTGGTGCCAAGCTGTATTGGCCTTTGTCCTTCCCTTGGACAACATCGGTGTCGTGGAGAGGGGAGACTTGCAGCATGGGTAACTGCTGGTCTTCCATACAACTTTGCTCAGGCCTGCGCCCTGGAGAGTGAAGACTTTCCAGGTGCAGATCCATGGTCTCGCAAGAATAACGGATGCCTTAATATTTCAGGATGAAGGCTGACTAAAAGCATGTCCTAATCATATAGGAATTGTGAGTTGACAAATCCAATTAAGAGCTCCAATTTCCCTCAACAAGATGTAGCTATGTATAAGCCAGGTCACCTGACAGAAGAAGCATTTCATTCAAGTGAGCTTCCTATAGAGGCGAGACCAGTATTAACAGCTTGAATTGAAATCAATGTAAACATATTTTAGAACTGAGTACAACATGGCCATTCTCCTACCACTGTCAATATTTGGGGAGTAATCACTTCTTTTTGCAATGACTCTCAGTTCACTGGCTGTTGCAAGCCATCAGAACTTTATGCAAACTGGTCAAAACTTATTTTGTTCTTTTATTGCACATAAATTGGATATTGAGATATAAGGAAGTGGCGGGAAATAATATAGCAAGCCTGAATATCCTCAGTAGTTTGACTAGATTGGTCTCACAGGATTGAGGAGGACAGAGCTAGGATCAGTAAAATTCCTAAAGAGGCAGGCAATGATTTTGGGCACATGGGATAGGTGGACACCCAAGGCACAGCCATAATGTTCCTCAGTTCCACAGTTCCAAGTGAAGTAATTGCTTTGTCAGTGACTCCACAAGCTGCAGTGAAGATGTTGAATGATGTCATTGGATCCTGACTCCAGAATTTTGGCCTTAGTGGCAGAGAGAACGGCCACAAAGTATAATCAAGAACACTTGTAGACAGGAAAAGGCCTAGGGATGAATATTCATTCTTAACCACATGCACTTAATAGCCAGTATTGTGACAGCTGCACATCGCATTCAGCTTCCAAAATTTGTTTCCATTGCTGTAATTTTGAATTCCTGAAGTGACTTGCAATGTGCAGCCTTTTTTAAACTGCACATATGCAATCTAGCTCTATAAATTGGCAATCTATTAAGGCTTGGCTCTTACACTGCTCATCCAAACAAGTTGGTCTTTCTTTTAAGCCAAGGTGTTGATAAATGCAAATATCACAGAGTTTCTCTATTGAGTAAATGAGGCGATTAGAAGCCAATTGTATTCACAAGCTGTGAAATAAATATTTTTAGTTACAACCAGAGGCACTAAACTGACCTATCATATTACCTTTTCAAAGCCACTTCAAAAATCAACAAATTCTTCAAAACGAATCAAATTAATTGTTCAATTTTTCTGATTTCTTTTTTGAACAGCTCATGAACTCCTCCTTCCTTGGCCTGGAATGTTTACATCTAAGAATAGAATTCATCTCTTGAAAGAAGTAATGTGTGAGTACTGTACAAATTTTTTTTGGGTCTGCCTCAATAATAAGCACTTAATAATTTTTAGGGTGTTCATTGCTTAGAAGATAGGCCTGCAATTTTGCAGCATCTTTCATAATGAGTCTCACAATTCAGGTGGTACAAATAAAGCGATTTTTCTAGTGGGAATGTGGTGGCCAGTTTGGTTGAAGTACTCTCTCACAAACAACAAATTGAGAATGATCAGATATTCTACACTTTAATAATCTAGGCGGGCAGTTAAATATTGTCTGGAATATTATGAAATCTTCTCATTTTTCTTTGAGCTAGTGCCATAAAATCTTTTATGTCCATCTGTAAAAGATTCAGCGTGACATCTCAGTAAGTAATCCAGCACTCCCTCAACACATCTCTGATTGTAAATGGTATGGAATGGGATTTCTGAACCTAAATTAGACTATGGTAGCAGAGTGGGTACTGGTTTACAGAACCAATAATCCGGGCTCAATTTCCCACCGCTGCCTGTGAGGAGTTTGTACGCTCTCCCTGTGACTGCATGGGTTTCCTCCGGGTGCTCCACTTTCCTCCCACAAACCCACAGAGGTACTGATTAGTAGGTTAATTGGTGATTGTAAGTTGTCCCATGATTAGGCTAGGGTTAAATCAGCGGATAGGTGGAGGGCACGGCTTGAAGACGTGCCGTGTCACAATAAATAAATAAACCTCGCCTACAAAGTAGCAACCTGCTTCTTGATCTATGGTTATCATAAAGGCAGTAGATAACATCTCAAGCAACACACATAAAAGTTGCTGGTGAACGCAGCAGGCCAGGCAGCATCTCTAGGAAGAGGTACAGTCGACGTTTCAGGCCGTTTCTCTTCCTAGAGATGCTGCCTGGCCTACTGCGTTCCCCCAGCAACTTTTATGTGTGTTGCTTGAAATTCCAGCATCTGCAGATTTCCACATGCTTGCGTTTTTAGATAACATCTCACTTCAGCTATAGAAGGGTTGAATATGCTAAGGAAGCCTTAGATATTTTTATACCATTGCCAGTTACAATTCAATAATTCAACCTCATTTGGTTTACTTTCTAAATGTGGAAGGGAAAATACTGCGCAGCGGATAGGCAATGTAAATCTGTTGTTCTTGGCTTAAAACAGTCGTCATTATTATATTTCAGGCTGCAAATAGGAAGTGACTTATTTTCTGCTGTAGCCTAATTGCTCATAATAACTGAAACAAGGGGAAAGATGTTAACTCCCTGGTATCTGTTACATTGTGTTCCCAAGCAGAGGCACAGCTCAAACAGAAGTGCTGAGATCTGATGATGTGCCCGTGGTAGGATATGGGCATCATGTGACCATCCAAGCCAGTTCAATATTTGACAGGTCACACGATGAGGGATAATGTTGCAAACGAAAGGTAATGCCAGCAGCAGCTTGATATTCCTGATCCACTGGGATTCCTAAAGGGTTTTAGCATTCTTTTTGGGAATTGCTTTGTTTGTGAAAGGGAATTCAGGCGATCAGAGTATATTAATATGATTGACCTCTGATTCAAGCATGCACTGTTTAACCAGAGGTCCCTGACAGCCTTGCTTCCAGCAGACAAAGGGAGTCGCAGTCTTACATTATAATAGATTTTATTAATGTAATTACATTATATTTCTTATATTAACTTAACCAAGAACCTTTTCCCAGTGATAGCACTAGAACGGAAATCAATATTGGCAGAAATACATTCAAAATTACTATCCGTTTCCTAAATAATGGATCTGCAATAACACTGTCAATGTTGTTTTTGTTTTATAAATGGTATTGGCTATATCTTATCAGGAGTTTCAGAAGATTTGGTATAGACCATGAGACCATAAGACATAGGAGCAAAAATAGGCCAATTGGCCTGTTGAGTCTGTTCTACCATTTCATCATGGCTGATCTTTTTTCCTCTCAGCTAAAATCTCCTGCTTTCTCCCCCTATCCCTCATGCCCTGACCAACCAAGAATCTATCAACCTCTGCCTTAAATATACACAAAGACTTGGCCTCCACAGCTGCCTGTGGCAAAGAATTCCACAGATTCAGCACTCTGCCACTAAAGACACTTGCATATTTCTACAGATGAACTGTGGAGAGCACTTTAACTGGCTGCATCACAGTTTGGTATGGGGAGGGGGGAGTGGGGGGGTGACTGCATAGGATCAAAAGAGGCTTCAGAGAGTTGTTAGCTTTGTCAGCTCCATCACGGGCACTAACCTCCACAGTACCGTGGACATCTTCAAGGAGAAATGCCTCAAAAAGGAGGCATCCATCATTAAGGATGCCCGTTACCCAGGTCATGCCTTGTTCTCATTGCTACCATCAAGGAGGAGGTACAGAAACCTGAAGGCACATATTTAATGAATCAGGAACAGCTGCTTCCCTTCTGTCATCTGATTTCTGAGTGGACAATATATTTTATTATAGTACATGATTTTTCTATTATTATGTTTTGCACTGTACTGCTGCCACAAAGACAACATATTTCATGACAGTTTCCGTCCTGTTTGTTTTGAACCATCATTTGAGCAAATGCCTTTATCCTTCTGAATTTAACCTTGTTTCCTGGACGCTTCATAGTAATTACCGTAATACTTTATAGCACCAGCAACTGAAAAGTCAGTGTTCAATTCCTGCTGCTGTCTGTAAGCAGTTTGTGTGTTCTCCCCATTATTGCTTGGGTTTCCTGCGAGTGCTCTGGTTTTCTCCCACATTCCAAAGACGTAAGGGTTAGGCTAGTAGGTTGTGGGCATGCTACGGTGGCTCTGGATGTGATGTGACACTTATGGGCTGTCCCCAGCACACTCTCAGATTCTGCTGATCTTTTGATGTACATGTGACAAATAAAGGTAATCTTTATCTTTTCTTCTCTTTTCAATACCCTGACTCGATGTTCTGAACAAGTTACCCCTAATCTCTCCCACCTTAACATCTTTTTTTCTCTGACCTATGTCTGTTTAGCTTTCTTTGACCATCTCTCATTGAGTATCTTGGGTTTATAAAGGAGTGTTCAGATTTTAATTGTTCTGTATGAATATCGGCTGTTGTGCAAGAAAGCCGGTATGTACTGTTTGAAAGATTCTTGGCGCCCATTATGCCTCCAGAACATTCTTTTGTCTCTGTAGATCTGCATTACCTAAACATATATTTTAGACAAGCTTTTGTTCTGAGCCACTAAATTACGAAAACACCTGATCAAATAAGTCAATTTAAAAGTAACTTTGAGAAAGAGCCAAGTACTTCAAAGTAGTATTATGTTGCATTCAATGTACAATTGAGCTTAATATGTCCTAGATGACCCAAAAATCGACAATTTCTTAACCTCACCAGACGATTCTTGACCATCTGACTTCCTACAGCAGATTGCTTGTTGCTCCAGACTGCAGTATCTGCAGTCTCTTGGGTCTCAATGCATTCCTTATTTGCTGATTTAATTCACCCTAGTTGATTGGAAATATCAGACAGGTATTCAATAATTCAAATTAGTCACATTTCAGGCTTAGCACGGTACTTAAAATGTCCCGGTGGACAGGAATTTGATGACAAGCAAGTAAGACAACTTGTACTTTCAGCTCATCCTTTCAACATTTAAACCTAAAAAATTCATGGATTCTGGAAACATGGTAGAATTCTGAAAGGGCCCAATATCTCTTCATTGCTTTGACCTCTCCATGAAGATGTCCTAATCCCTGAGTGAGTGTCATCTGGAGCACATTTGAAATATCTTTTAATAAGTCCATCTTAGAATTTTCCAAATTGCTTACTTGTAGTTATAGTGAGATTCAGTGTTAATGTCTTAACATGTACTGGTTAGACTGGAAGTTCAGCAGGTTGGAGCATAAGTTTTAATTCCAACTAGAGGATTAAAATTCAGTTAATTTAATGCATTGAATAAATCACTAATGCTATTCACTGTCATTATGAAACTACTGATCTTCAGCAATTGGTTCAGTTTTAACCAATATACATTACTGTGCAGAAGTTTTAGGCACCCCAACTATATATATGTGCTGTAATGTAAAGAAAATCACCAGAGAGATGCAGCTGGTAGATATGAAGTAGTCTTTTATTGAGCAAAAATGAGACACTCTCAGAAGAAAGAGGCCTGATCAACCCAGTATTCTGTGACATTTTATATGCTAAAGATCAAAGGACAATTCTATAGTTCACAATGTGTCTACAGTGCTTCCTTTGAATAACATGTAACTTCCATACCTTCTTCTTTGTAGTCACACTCCAGACATCCAAAATGGATGTAATCAGCATTGTCTGGTTTTTCAATTAACTGCTGTGCACAGCTCTAGGAACCTATTGTCTAGTGCTGCATTTTAAGTTTAATCTACAGTCCACGTTCAGATTGTGGGCTGAAGTTAGTTGCTAAAGTTAATATATTGCTATACACCTTAATTCCAGAATATGCCTTAACAACGTAAGACCACAAGGCATAGGAGCAGAATTAGGCATCCAGCCCATTGAGTCTGCTCTGCCATTTCATCATAGCTGATCATGGATCCCACTCAACCCCAAACTCCTGCCATCTCGCCATACCCTTTGATGTCCTGACCGATCAGGAAATTATCAACTTCCGCCTTAAATATACCCACAGACTTGGCCTCCACTGTAGTCTGTGGCAGAGCATTCCACAGATTCAATACTCTCTGGCTAAAAAGATCCCTTCTTACCTCTATTCTAAAAGGTTGCCCCTCAATTTTGAGGTTGTGCCCTCTAGTTCTGGATACCCACACCACAGGAAACATCCTCTTCACATCCACCCTATCTAGACTTATCAATATTTGGTAGATTTCAATTAGATTCCCACATATTCTTCTAAATTCCAGTGAGTACAGGGCCAAACCTGCCAAGCGCTCCTCATATGTTAACCCCTTCATTCCCCCGGAATCATCCTCGTGAACCTCCTCTGGATTCTCTCCAATGACAACACATCTTTTCTGAGATATAGGGCCCAAAGTTGTTGGCAATACTCCAAGTGCAGCCTGACCAGTGCCATATAAAGGCCGACCATTATCTCCTTGCTTTTATATTCTCTTCCCCCCTGAAATAAATGCCAACATTCCATTTGCCTTCCTTACCACAGACTCAACCTGCAAATTAACCTTCTGGGAGTCTTGCACAAGGAGTCCTAAGTCCCTCTGCACCTCTGATGTTTGAACCTTCTCCCCATTTAGATAATAGTCTGTGCTATTGTTCCTTTTATCATACATTTCCCAACACTGTATTCTATTCTGCCACTGTTTTGCCCATTCTTCCAATTTAAGTCCTGCTGCAATCGCATTGCCTCCTCAGCACTACCTACTCCTCCTCCTATCTTCCTATCATCCACAAACATTGCCACAAAGCCATCAATTCCACTATCTAAATCATTGACAAACAATTTGAAAAGCAACGTTCCCAATACCGACCCCTGAGGAACACCACTAGTCACCGGCAGCCAACCAGAAAAGGCCCTTTTTATTCCCACTCGCTGCCCCATGCCTCTCAGCCATTCCTCTATCCATGCCAGCATCTTTCCTGTGACACCATACGATTTTATCTTGTTAAGCAGCCTCATGTGTGGCATTTTATCAAACGCTTTCTGAAAATCCAAGAAAATGACACCCACTGCCTCTCCTTTGTCCACCCTGCTCGTTATTTCCTCGAGGAACTCTAACAGATTTGTCAGGCAAGATTTCCCTTTGCAGAAACCATGCTGACTTTGACTTATTTTAGCATTAGGCTCCAAGTACCTCAAAACCTCATCCTTAATAATAGACTCCAACACTTTCCGAACCACTGACTGGCCTATAATTTCCTTTTTTTTGCCTTCCTCCCTTCTTAAAGAGTGGAGTGACATTTGCAATCTTCCAGTCCTCCAGGGCCATGCCAGAATCAAGTGATTCATGAAAGACCATGACCAATGCATCCATCTTCAGCAACCTCTCTCAGGACTCTGTGATGTAGTCCATCTAGTTCAGGCGACTTATCCATCTTAAGACCTT
Source organism: Mobula birostris (assembly GCF_030028105.1). NCBI lineage: Eukaryota > Metazoa > Chordata > Chondrichthyes > Myliobatiformes > Myliobatidae > Mobula > Mobula birostris. The sequence continues at coordinate 223,199,366 of NC_092371.1, forward strand.
TCAGTTTGCCTAGCACATTTTCCTTGGTTTTAGCAATGGCACTCAGGCCTGTTTCCTTACACTCACGGACCTCTGGCACACTGAGAGTGTCTTACACAGTGAAGGCAGATGCAAAGCACCCATTCTTCATCTGCCATTTCTTTGTCTCACATTAATACCTCACCAGCATCATTTTCCAGTGGTCCAATATCAACTCTCACATCCCTTTTACTCTTTAAATAACTGAAAAAACTTTTGGTATCCTGCTTTATATTATTGGCTAGTCTGCCCTCATATTTCATCTTTTCCCTTCTTATAGCTTTTTTAGTTGCCTTTTGTTGGATTTTAAAAGCTTTCCAATCTTCCAACTTCCCACTCGCTTTTGCTAATTTATATACCCTTTCCTTCGGTTTTAAGCAGTCCTTAATTTCCTTTGTCAGCCACGGTTTCTACCCCTGCCATCTGAGAACTTCTTCCTCTGTGGGACGTATCTATCCTGCGCCTTGTGAACTATTCCCAGAAACTTCAGCCATCTCTGCTGTGCCGTCAACCCCACCAGTATTGCCCGCCGATCCACCTGGGCAAGCTCCTCACTCATGCTCTTATGACTTTTGCACAGTATTGTATTAACATTATTTTGTGTTTTTTTCCTCACTCTGCATATTTTGTTGTCTGTACTGTTGGGTGTGGACTTTCATTGATTCTACAGTGTTTCTGTGAATGCCCACACAAAAATGAATCTCAGACTAGGTTATAAATTTAAGTATTTAATGACATCCAGTAGAGGTTTCAGGAGAAATTACCTTGGCAATCAGACTGAGTTCTATATTCTAATCTTAATTTTACTAGCTAAAATATAAAGAAACAAACAAATTGTTGTGCTGATGAGGCAGATGAAAGGGATGGGAGGAATCTAAGTTGTAGCATAAACGCTAGCATAGAAAAACGGAGTATTTTCCATTGTAATCCTGATAACTTGCTGAATGCTGTCATCATTTTTTTTCTCCTTATTCTCGGATCACAATAAGCCACTAAACATTCTGCAAATGATGTTGTTTGAAACTCCACAGGTAGCATTTTGATGTACTTATTATTGCAGACCTGCAAGAACAACCAGGGAGTCACCTTGAACATGCCAATATTTAACTGCATCCTCTGGCCCTCCAGCAATGGCACAACTATTTAAGCCACAAAGGGAATAAAAACTTGATTCTGACAGCAACTGTGGAGAGAAAATAAGAATTAACATCGAAGAGTTACTGACCTGAACCACTAGCTCTGTTTCTTTATTCCACAGATGTGCAGTTCTCTTTTTATTTTAGATTTCCAGCATTTTAATTTTGGATTGTAGCCATTAAAGGAGACAACTATGCATAGTGCGTTTGAGAGCATCAGTGATCTGAGTAAATGGTGATCCCAGATTATAGACAGCAATTGATTAAACAAATGGCTTTGCTCACATTAGACAACTCACAGTAATTTAGGAAGTTTGACACTATGGTGTTGCAGATGAAGGTGCCGGATCTTCCCAACAATGCATCAGTCACTCGGTTGATGCAGCTCTTGGCAGAAAATTGACTGACAATGTAGATATTCTTGAAACTAGCTAACACTCGCACCACCAGGTTCAAAACCAGTTACTACCCCTCAACTATCAGTCTCTATGCTCACTTGCCCATTCATTGAGATCTTCCCACAGCCAATGATCTCATTTTAAGGACTCTTTATCTCATGCTCTTGTTATTTATTACTATTTATTTATACTTGCATTTGCACAGTTTGTTGTCTTCTGCACTCTGGTTGGTCTTTCATTGATCCCCTATTGTATATACTATTCTATAGATTTGCTGAGTATAGCCACAGGAAAATAAATCTCAGGGTTAGGTGACATATGTTGTAAGTACTTTGATACTGAAGTTTCTTTGAACTTTGAAATTTGGATAGGCAAGGTTTACCTTGATTTCAACAGTGTTGTCAGCAATTGCAACTGCCATCCTGTTCAACACAGGTTTATGAAGGCATGTCTTTGCCATCATTGTCAGGTAACTGCCCAGCTGTGTACATATAATTGAAGATACAAGATACAAGTCACCTTCTGTATCAGATCACATTTTGTTCTGTTAGTGGTACCACATCAGGTATAGATTGTGCATTTTTGCAAAGGAATGGGAGGAAAAATAAATTAGTAGTGGGGCTTATTTTAAACAGCTGAATTTTGTAATAGGTAAGTAGCGCAATTACTTTAAAATCGACTCACTTTCAAGGACGCTTCATCTCATATTCTCAATATTTATTGCTTATTTATTTATCACTATCAAGGACTCTTCATCTCATGTTCTCAATATTTATTACTATTCTTTCTTTCTTTTTGTATTTGCAAAGTTTATCTTTTGCACATGGCTGACCACCCAGGTTGGTGTACCCTTTCATTGATTCCATTATAGTTATTATTCTATTATGAATTTATTGAGAATGCCTGCAAGAAAATGAATCTCAGGGTTGTATATGGTGACATATATGTACTTTGATAATAAATTTACTTTGAACTCTGAAAACGAATGGTTTCTTTATTATGCCAGGAACTGAGTAAAGCTAATTGTATTCGTATGGCATCATGCTGCCATGTGATATGTGCGTGCCTTGCTTAAAGTAAACACAAAGTTACACTCGCATTTTCGGACTCCCTGCATCTTCCTTTGAATTACTTTAATGTTTTGAAGTTATAAAACATAACAGAAACAATAGGCAACCTTCACAAATCCTAACTTTCCATTCTTGGCCGGTTCCATTCTTGCTGGTGATTTTACTGCGGAAATTGTTACCACCATGTACATGTGATCAATGATTGATAAAATAGAAACACAAAAAATTCGTATGCTATACACATTTTATTTTTATTTAAAAAATAACAAAATGTATGTTGCAGGCATTAATATGGGGTTATAGCAAAATATTGGTAATTGCCATGAAATGTACAGGCTCAAATTCTGTACTGGAAATACAAATGCCTGCATCCCAATTTATCATTCAATCAATGTTCATACACCTTCATTAGAATAATACTTATTGTAGATTTAACACCACTTGAACTTCAAAGATAAGTTTTGCCTATCCATCACGGATGGAGGATAAACTGAAGGTAAATCTTGTTCTGTGTTATTGTCAGACTGGACTAAGACTTGTACTCCATCAATACCTGAGCAGTTGGTTTATGCAGAACTAACAAACACAGCATAAAATATGTCAACAATGCTCCTGACCAACATGGGAAAAAAATTGAACTTAGGGTGCCAGTTCAGATCACCATCTACAAATATTCCTTATTTGTACTGAAAATAAGCTCTCTTTAAAATAGACATGCACTTCTCGCAAATACGTTTCTTAAATTAGCTTAAAATATAAACACTTGGTAGAAATCGATACTCCTTCAAAACCTTGTTTCCGAAGCTCCATGTCTTAACTTGTTATCTAAAAATTCATTGTTTTCAAAACTTAGATTATTATGAGATCTTGAGATCATTAGTAATTTCTCTTTATTTGTATAGCCACCCTTTGCAGAGGTCTGTGGCACAGGTAGTGTGTCCATAGGATCCTCTTTATTTTCCAGTTTCACATAACCCTTGCTGTTACTACGGTCGAGCCTCGGCCAGCTTGGATGCTTTCTTTGCTCGGTCTGAACTGTGAGTGTTAAGGGGCCTCTCTCCAAGTCCAAGGACTTGGAGTGACAGGACAGCATGTGGAGGGAAGTGTTTGATCCAAACTCTTTCTTGGGAATGCCTGGTGATAGAAATATCCCCGTGGATGTCTCAGAAGGTGAATTGGGTGGGTTTCCACCTGTTGCAGTGGTGTTGCTTCTTAACAGGCGTGGATTAGGTGGTTTGTAAGAGTCACTGGTATCAGTTGACGGTACCGTTAAGGAAGCCATGGAGGAGTGTTTCACCCTTCCTTTACTCAGCTCAGAATCCTCTGTGATATTGTCAAGTTCAGGTTCATCGATTACACAGTTGTTGAGTTTAATAACAGGGAGTGTGAACGCATTGATAGACGATGAAACAATAGATTTGGTCTCACACTTCTTAGAATTGCTATTTTTCTCTCTCTGAGTTTCAGGCTGCAGCCGATACATGGAGCTTGATGCTGATGGGGTTTTGGGATGTAAAAGTGTAGTAAATTCCTTGGGTGGTCCATCTTCTTCATCACAAGAGTTCCATTTCATTGCAACAATTCTTTCGTTAGATGATCCAGACAATGAGAGCAATACATTTGCAGCCAATTTAGCAGTACATTGGTTGTCATAACATTTAATATCGGGATCCCCAGCGTGGCCAATCCAAGCCCCATTCATATGTCTTTGCTCTTTAATTCTTTGGCTATGGATATCAATGACAGTAGAATAAATATCTTGCATGTGTATCACTTTTGTTTCTTTGTCCCTATTTTCATGCAGTATGGCATTAGCACAAATAAATATGAAAATCCCTATCCCCATGGTGAAAGGGCCAATCATTTTCATTTTGTCGGAGTGTAAGTGCTGCTCAAAAAATTCCACTAATACTCCGGCATGGTCTGATATTACATGAGACCCATTACTGAGCACTCCAGATTTGGAAGTCACAGGATGTTTCTTATCTACCTCCTGTGGCCAATAACCAAGAACAGCCATTGCGATCCCAACCATCAAAATTAAAATTCCAAGGAAAAGGAAAAACCCTGATGGGGAATAGAGTCTAATTTTGCCTCTGACGACAACAACATCAGCTTTGGGCTTGCGTTTGACTCTCCTCTTCTCTGGCGCAGAAGACGCAGGAGGAAGGTGAGGATGCTGCGATCTGGCAGAGTCCTGTCTCTTCAGAGCTGCCAGCCCCGTTATTACACCCCCTGTAGCTATCATTGCACTGTCTTCTTCCTTGAATGTCAAGAACAGGACAATTTCAGAATGGCAGCTGAACTTTTGTCAATGGTTACAGGAGGCAAAAGATCTGTGTAACTTCATATTTACAACAATTAAAGACATGCATAGTGGCAATAAAACTAATCCCACTTCCACCAAGTTCTTATTAAATTTGTTTAAATAATGAAAGTTTATTAAGGCCACCATGGAAACAGCGCTCTCAATAGGCATTGCTTAAATCTCTGTCCATGATTCAAAGATAGGATTAAGCTGTGTTTACTGACATCATTAGTGTTTATTATTTTTTTGCAATTTAAGTACTTCTAATGCAATTGTAAATAGTTAATGTGTTTATTACGTTAAGAGTCTCAAGAGAAGTCATAATTGTGATAGTAGTGCAACATGACAATCAAAGAAATACTTGCCTTCCGCTTAGTTACCAACAAGGCATACGAGCGATATGAGTACATGGACGTCAAATTGTTTCATATAGAAAGTGATGGGAAACTGCTGCACAATCATTATGCTATCTGTTGTTTCATTATATAGCAGTTTTCAGGAACTAAATGGTTGACTAATCACCTTGCGACATACCTGGACAAAATGTGGATTGTACTAAGTAATGGGATAGGAAGAGTGAAGAGACACTTTTAAAAGATGTTAAGTTTGCTGGGTGTTTGTTAAAATTGGTTGTTAACTCACTAATGAATGATAGTAGAACCAACAAGTTTCATCATTATCCCAATATAGGATCAGCTATTCTGGATTGGGTGTTGTGCAATGAACCAGAATTGATTAGGGAGCTTAAGGTAAAAGAACCATTAGGGATAAGTGATCATTATATGATCGAATTCACCCTGAAATCTGAGAAGGAGAAGCTAAAGTCAGATGTATCAGTATTACAGTGGAGTAAAGGGAATTACAGAGGTATGAGAGAGGAGATGGCCAGAATTAATTGGAAAGGAAAACTGTCAGGGATGATGGTAGAGCAGCAATGGCTGGATTTTCTGGAAGCAATTCAGAAGGCACAGGATATATACATCCCAAAGAGGAGGAAGTATTCTAAAGGAAAGACGACACAACTGTGGCTAACAAGAGAAGTCAAAGCCAACATAAAAGCCAAAGAGAGGTAATAATAGAGCAATCATTAGTGGGAAGTTAGAGGATTGGGAAGCTTTCAAATACCAACAAAAGGCAACTAAAAAGTCATTAAGAAAGTAAAAATGGAATATGAAAGCAGGCAAGCCAATAATATTAAAGATGATACCAGAAGTTTCTTCAGATACATAAAGTGTAAAAGAGAGGTGAGAGTGGATATCAGACCTCTGGAAAACAATGCTGGAGATGTAGTAGGGGAGACAATGAAATGGTGGGTGAACTGAGTAAGTATTTTGCATTACTGTGGAAGACACTAGTATGGTGGAAGTAGTGTATGAAGTTGGAGAGAAGATTCCTGGGAAACTGAAAGGTCTGAAGACAGATGTCACCTGGACCAGATGGTATACACCCCAGCTTTCAGAAAGAGGTAGCTAAAGAGATTGTGGAGGCATTAGTAATGATCTTCCAAGAATCACTAGATTATGGAATGGTTCTGGAAGACTAGAAAATTGCAAATATCACTCCATTCTTCAAGAAGGGAAGAAGCAGTCAAAAATAAATTATATGCCAGTTAGTCTGACCTCAGTGGTTGGGAAGATGTTGGAGTTGATTATGAAGGATGAGGTCTCAGGGTACTTGAAGACACATGATAAAATAGGCCATAGTCAGCATCGTTTCCCTTAAGGGAAAATCTTGCCTGACAAATCTGTTGGAATTCTTTGAAGAAATAACAAGTAGGATAGACAAAGGAGAATCAGTTGATGTTGCGTATTTGAATTTTAAGAAGGCCTTTGACAAGATGCCACACACAAGGCTGCTTAACAAGTTACGAACCCATGGTATAACAGGAAAGATTCTATTAAGGCTAAAGCAATGGCTGATTGGCAGGAAGTAAAGAGTGGGAATAAAGGGAGCCTTTTCCGGTTAGCTGCTGGGGATTAATGGTGTTCCACAAGGGACTGTGTTGGGACTGATCCTTATGACATTATTTGTCAATAATTTGGACGATGGAATTGATGGTTTTGTAGCAAAGTTTGCAGATGATACAAAGATAGGTGGAGGGACAGGTAGTTTTTAGGAAGTAGAGAGGCTACAGAAGGACTTAAGACAGATTAGGAGAATGGGCAAAAAATGGCCATGTGGGAAGTGTATGGTCATGCATTTTGGTAGAAGAAATGAAAGGGTTCACTATTTTCTAAAAGGAGAGAAAATACAAAAACCCAAGGTGCAAAGGGACTTGGGAGTCCTTGTGCAGGATTCCCTAAAAGTTAATTTGCAGGTTGGGTCTGTGGTGAGAAAGACAAATGCAATATTAGCATTCCTTTCAAGAGGACTAGAATATATAAGAAAGAATGTAATACTGAGACTTTGTAAAGCATGGGTGAGGCCTCATTTGGAGTATTGTGAGCAGGTTTGGGCCCCAAGTCTTGGAAAGGATGTGCTGAAACTGGAGAGGGTTCAAATCCGATTCACGAAAATGATTCCAGGATTAAATGAAGAGTATTTGATAGCTCTGGGCCCGTATTCACTAGAATTCAAAAGAATGGGGGTTGACCTCATTGAAACCTATCAAATGGTGAAACACCTTGATACAGTGGATGTGGAGAGGATGTTTCCTATGGTGGGAGAGTCTAAGACCAGAGGACACAGCCTTGGAATAGAGGGGGTTCCTTTTAGGACAGAAATAAGGAGGGGTTTCTTTTGCAAGAGATCGGTGGATCTGTGGAATTCTTTGGCACAACCAGTTGTGGAATCCAAGTCTTTATGTACATCTAAGGCAGAGATTGATAGCTTCTTGATTTGTCAGGGCATGAAGGGATATGGGGAGAAAGCAGGAGATCCGTTCTGAGGGGAAAATTGGATCAGGTATGATGAAATGATGGAGCAGATTCGATGGGCCAAAAGGCCTAACTCTGCTCCTATATCCTATGGCATCTTGTTTCCTGTGGTAGGGGAGTCTAGGATCAAAGGACACAACCTCAGAATAGAAGGATCGGAAATGAGGAGGAACTTCTTTAGCCAAAGGGTGGTGAATCTATCGAGTTCAGAAGACTGTGGAGGCCAAGTCATTGGGTATATTTAAATGAGAGTTTAATACGTTCTTGATTAGTAAGGCAGGAGAATGAGGTTGAGAGGGATAATAAATCAGTCATAATGGAATGATGGAAAGTGAGTTGGAACATTTTTCTTTTCAAGAGCATTAAGGATGAGAAATTTTGCAAGTTTTGAAAAATGGGGAATTTTCAAATTGACAGCTGTGTATCTGTGGTTTTGGTCATATTTTACAATTAGTGTTTAATAGAAATAGACATGGTAACTGCAAAAGCAAGGACCTTTCTGAGGCTTGTCTGATCAATCCATTTAGTAGATATCCTTCACTAGAGTAAATAGCTTTAATCATGCTTATCTACCCTGTTCTTATGTTCCCTTTAACCATTTTCTGAGAATAATAGAATTGATGCAGCATGAGCAGAAAAAAATTTGGCCCAATAAATATGTCGGCTTTTCACAAGAGCACTGTTACGGCCCTACAACTTTTGTTCTCATGTATCTAGTCCCTCAGCTTTGTCAAAATTTAATCTTCAATATTGACATGCTTTTGCCTCAGTCACTGTGTCCAAAACCAATTTCCACAAAACTTCATGCAAAAAAATCTGTTTGCTCTCTTTAGTTCCAAATCTCTTTCATTTAATACAGTACCAAAGTCTCTTTCACTATTGGAAATAATCAGCTTTCATTCGCCATTCTCGTCTTTGATTATTTTAACCTGGGAACATGCTTGGAAATAAAATGCTGAAAATGTGAGCAAGTACTGCTTTTTTCCCCAACTTCAGACTTCTGTGTAAATATTAGTTTGCCCTTTTCTCAAATCACAATCTGCTACTGTTGAAACTATCAATCCAACATGTCACTTTAATAATGGCCAGAATAATAGGTCATGTGAACAGAAGATTTTTGAGTAAATTCTCTCAGTACAGTCTATTTTGTCAGATGCTGATTCTATATCTTTAATTGTAATGACTGGCCAAATATACAAATATGAACCACTACTTCCTTAAAAGTTTGTGAAGATACACTTAAAACTTTGACAAACTTATATAGATATGTGGTGGAGAATATATTGACTGGCTACGTCACTGCCTGGTTTGGAAGCACCAATGACCTTGAAGTGAAAATCCTACTAAAAGTAGTGGATACAGTCCAGTCCATCACAGGTAATGCCACCACAGAGCACATCTACATGCAGCATTGGTGCAGGAAAGCAGGTTCCGTCATCAGGAAGCCCCACCACTTAGGTCATGCTCTCTTTTCACTGATGCCATCAGGAAGAAAATATAGGAGCTTCAGGACTCACAAGACAAGGTTTAGGAACAGTTATTACCCCTCAACCATCAGATCTTGTACCCAAGGGGACTCCTTCACTCAACTTCTCTTGCTTATCACTGAATTGTTTCCATTACCTATGGACTCACTTTTATCATCTCATGTTCTTGATATTTATTGCTTATTTATTATTATTTTTATTTATTTTTGTATTTGCACAGTTTGTTGTCTTTTGCACACTGGTTGACAATCTTTCCTGTGGGTGCAGCCTTTCATTGATTCTATTATGGTTCAAGTTCCTCAGCATCCGCATCACCGAGGACCTCCCGTAGTCTGTACACACCACTGTGTGGTGAAAAAGGCACAATAGCACCTCTTTCACCTCAGACGGTTGAGGAAGCTTGCTATGGGCCCTCAAATCCCATGAACTTTCAATAGGGGCACAATTGACAGCATCCTGACTGGCTGCCTCACTGCCTGGTATGGGAACTGTACCTCCCTTAAATGCAGGGCTCTGCAGAGAGTGGTGCGGACAGCCCAGCACATCTGTAGTTGTGAACTTCCCATGATTCAGGACAATTACAAAGACAGGTGTGTAGAAAGTGCCCGAAGGATCACTGGGGACCCGAGCCATCCCAACCACAGTCTATTCCAGCTGCTACCATCCGAGAAACGGTACCACAGCATAAAAGCCAGGACCAACAGGCTCTGGGTCGGCTTCTTCCACCAGGCCATCAGACTGATGAACTCACACTGATTTGAGTGTACTCTATATTACATTGATTGTTCTACTTATTATAATTTATTATAAATACTATGACTGCACATTGCACATTTAGATGGAGACGTAACGTCAAGATTTTTATTCCTCATGTATGTGAAGGATGTAACAAATAAAGTCAATTCAATTCAATATTGAATTTACTGAGTATGCACACATGAAAATGATTCTCAGGATTGTGTATGGTGACATAGTATGTACTTTAATAATAAACTTACATTAAACTTTGAACAGAACACTGGAAAGGAAAACTGCAATAAATTTGAGTTTTTTGGCTGAAGCAGGATTGTATATCACAGGAAGCGAAGGGCCAACTTGATCTTGAAATAGATGTCCCAACCCTATAAGAATATAAAGGCATGTGGAAGATGCATTCTTTTACATTTGCACTGTATGAGAACCACTTTTTTTGAGAACAAAGCATAAATATTACTCATAGACTCCTATTGGAAAAAGTTTGTGCACACTAATCCATGTTTAAAATGCCATAGCCCATTAGGAAACTATTTAGTAATTTGATTAACTAATGTAATGGTTCAATTAAGTACTTGATACTAAAGCGGGAGTAGATTATTCACCTCAGTCTTATTCTGATATCAGGCAGGATCATGACTTATCTTTTACCTCTTATCCCTTGATGTGCTTATAGAATTTATTTGTCCTAAATATACTCTGTAACAGGGCCTCCACAGCCTTTTTAGATGGTAAATTCCAAAGATTCCCTTCTCTCTGGGTGAAGAAAGTCATTCTCTTCTTGGTGCTGAACGGCCAGCCCTTTGTGAGAATACAATCTAGGAACCGAAATATGTCGAACTCCATTTCCTGCTCAGCTTTGCTTTAAATCTCTTCCTCTTTAAAGTATTATACACTATCTAGAATTGCTAATCACGTCTTTGAATTAATGTAGCAATGTCATTCATAATAACACTGAATCTTAAACATTGATAACTACCCAGGGTGTAAAGAGAAATCATTCCAGGAGGTATTCTGGCTATTTCTCAGCAATTCCAGTCAGACGATGGTAGAGAGGTAAATGTATCATAGTTCTGCCTCTGGTGAAAATATCGCTCCTAACACCGAGGGAGGGAGGCTATCATCGATTATTTGTCTTTGACAGCATGTGAAGTGATGGACTGACAAAGGAATGAAGTCAACAGCGCCCATTGAGACAGGAATTAACTGGACATTTCTCCCCAGGAATGCGAATGTTTGAAACTCCAGCGCAACATTAAGCAGAAACAAATGCGATGAATTCCACGTGGTGCTAGGACTGACCGAAACGGAATAAACTGGAAGAGACTATATTGATCATTTGTATCTTTCTTTGTAGTTAGTCTGAGATTATGGTTCATAGCCGTAGCATCGACACACAAAGCATTGTTCGAACATTCCACTGCCCGTGACATTGACCGAGACCGCTCTGGTGCCCGGACTATCACTTGTGGGCAATCTTCTTCACGTTGCACGATAGAGCAACGCCTTCTCCCATCCTGATCTGTAACGGGGTTCTGTTGTATTTGGAGTGAGCTTATTAAAGCCAAACGCGAACCGGAGTTCGTTTTCCTTATTATTTCTCTATTTCTGTGTTTTCGATCCCCAATTTTCACGCCCCAACGCAAGAGGAATATCGATTTTAACCTGGAAAAAGACCCCAGGTCAAAGATCAACTCCGAGAAAAGGGATTCCTTTGTCTGAGACGTTAGTCAATAAGAAATGCATCTTTTCAGTGACACGGACAATAACGGAATTGAGACAATGTCAGTTCCTACCACTCTGCCTATGCCCATATTTCTATAAACGCCCATAGGGCTAATCCTGCCCCTTTAAGGAAATTATCAAATGTGATAACAATATATTGTTCCTTAATGTAACACCGTCCTATTTTAGCTGTTAGCTAAAGGATCAGAACTGGCTGGGCTCAAAGCTCCAGATTTTCGTTTGTACCACTATTCAGGTCGGAGCCGTAAAGTCTCTTTTCACCCATCGCCCCTCGAAGTCAGACACAGTTGTATACATTTGCAACAAGTACTAATGCAGTTTGCCTTCGCAGTGGCAGTTCGATGGCCTTTCAGTTTGTAATCTCTGATCCTACCGCACACTTACAGCAGCGATTCTCCTTAATTATTCCGTAAAATACCATGGAATTGAAACACACTCCTGCAATGACAACACTTACTCCCCGCAAGACATCCGATTGCAGTATCCTCTCCGAGCAGAGTACAGGGCGCTAAATAGTCTGCCTCCCTGACAGGGACATAAAGGAATAGCGAGCAGAGGTTTTAGATTTGTATATAGACTTCATTTGAAACGTGAAACTCACCTGAAGATTACAAAATCCTGTTATAACTGGCAGTAGCAGGAGCGGGAATCCGTTCACCGAACGCAATCCTTTGTTACCAATGATCTCTTTTCAAAAGAATCGAGCTGCCCAGTCACCATCTTCGGTATTGTTTGAACTTTCTGTATCTCAGTTCACCGGCGCTACATTCCCGCGTTTCTTGTGGACAGAGAGCTTGTCTTGAACCATTTCTGACCCCCTTTCGCGTTGGCTCCTCTCCTTGGTCATTTGCAGGCAGACTGGGCAACTACTCCCGGGGGACAAAGAGAGCGGTCGGCATTCTCGAATTGAATTCACAAAAGGATGCAAACGTGCCGACCCCTGCCGAGGGGAGCGGATCGAATGAAATGTCAGGCAGCGCTCACACTCCCTCACTCAGCTCTCTAACTGCTACAGAAGAAGAGGGGGAGAAAAGTTGACTTCATATAATCTCAGTTCTTCAAGCTGAACAAATTTAAAAGCCGATAATTATGAAATGAACCCGTAAAATTGTTTTCAAATGGCGAACTCCTTAAAGAAAAATACATTATTGTTGTTTAACTTTTTCTGGTGACTACTGTGTGTTACTTAGCTGATTAGACGGCGGAACGTGCTGTCTTCTGTGTTCCGGATCAGGTCCTGCTAAAAACCAAAGCTCAGACTTAAAGTGTCAGACACCAAAGAAAACTAGGACTAATGTCAGCCACGTGATCTTTCCCCAACCAGGAATGTGACGCATATCGGAGCAGTAGCTTTCTGTCTCTCTTACTCTTCGTTCCTCTGTACATATGTATCCACCTCTGATGGACGCTCATTGGCTCCTCCGATATCCTGCATCTGATTTGCATTAGTAGAACATTCCCACCACCACCCCAGCCCGTGTTTGAAATCTCCCCCTGTGAGAGTTACATAGGGTGTGAATTCACTGGGCTACACTTGGTCCATGTCATCCAATACAGTTCCCTGAATGAAGTAGGGTGTTTCCTGCTAAAGTAGCAAGTTTAAGACAGTATTTTTATCTCAGATGTAAACATTTGTCAACCTTCAAATACACCTTGCCAAATAAAAACCAGGTATATGTCTTTACTTAAAATGTTGACTAAAAGGAAGCTTAGCATCAGAAAAATGCAATGGATATTCTCGATAAAGCTATCCACTTGACCAGACTCCACCCACTATGGTAAAAACAATTGTCTCCTCTTCCACGCCAGATAGAGTACTGTGTGCATTGACTGCAAGATTCATTACAGCCTCTCAGAAATGCATGGCCTCTGCTGCATTGAGGGACAAAAGCAGCAGGAACTGGAGAGCTACCATCTTCTATCCCAAGTTGCATACCAACCTGATTTGGAAACATGTTGTTGAACTTTCATTAACATCTTGGATCATTTGTTAAATTTTAAAGCCTTTGTTCCAAAAACAATCACAATTTTTCAGAGAAATTCGGCAACAATCTGCTCTCCTCCGCCAGCAGCACAGGGTCAATATCCACAGCACATAAGAGCATGAAATATAGAATTCAATAGTTTCTGACTTACCACCAACATTCTTTTTGGAAAGAGCCATGGGTGTTTACACACAGAGGAAGACAGAGAGATACAGCAAGAAAACTGAATCTGCACCAAACATTCACACTAATCTGATAACAATCTTATGGTTTTATTCTCCCCAAATTCTTATCAACTCCCCATAGATTCCACTATTCACCTGCACATTAGGGGCAGTTCACAGTCGTTATTAAACTATCAACTTGTACCTCTTTGGAATATGGGAGGAAACACGCACAGTCACAGGCAGAACATGCAAACTCTGCACAGGCAGCACCAAAGTTCAAGGTTGATGCTGAGTCTCTTGGGGCTATGTATCAGTAGCTCTACCAGCTATTCCCTCCACTCCTGATAAAATATTCAGGCATTTCTATGCAGGCTAGTTTTATCTCTGGAGTAAGTGATGTAAGATTCCCCTTGCCAAATAATAAATAAACCCTGAGCCATGCGTGTGTTTCCTCAACAAATGTTAGGCTTTGTTCGTTCACTGGGAAATTTAGCAAAGGAATAACAGTGATAGTAATAAAGCTATCTGCTCAACCAGCATCTATTCACCACCTTAAATATTAAGATAGATGGATTCATTCCAACAATTCCTGGTATTGTTTTAAATGAATGGACTTCTTTTCCATTCGGTGCTTGCTGTTAATTTCTCAAATAGGCCATCACGGTTATGGACCACACAGACCACCATTATCTAAGGGTGCTAAAGTTAAATCTTTAACGACCCATCATTTTTTAGATAGTTGTCAGTTATTGAATGCAAAAAGCATTCTTTTCTCCCCCAGCTGCTGCTTTCTGGCTCCTCTTTAGAGATTTGAAATTACTTTTATAACACACATCCTGTTGCTTAGATCCAGTGGACGTGCTGATTACTTTTCCATCTACACACACCATTTCAGGCAGGGAAGCTCATCCCTATTACTGTCATAAAAGGGTCCAAATCATTAAATAAACACTGTGTAGAGGGATTTCTTTGCATTAAGATCAGGATGGCCATTTTAATAATTTTTTGCACATGATGTGACGTGATTCCTTATCAATTAAAGATAAAACACTGCTTGGAAACCAAACAAATCCCCTGTCTAGCAACATTTCCCTGTGGATCAATGACTCATCTAGAAATCAGTCACAGTAGTTTATAATGTAAATGTAAAAACTAAGCTACATCGCAGTTCGACACCTTGTTACAATTTAGCCTCATCGCAGCTGAAAGTCAATTCTCACCAGGACATCAGTTAATTCTTAGTGTGGATTCTGCTTTTTTTTTAAAATCTCAGATTGCTTTCAGGGCAGGTGAAAGCATTCTGAGATAACAAAGAATGGTGTAGGATCTATGAACTGCAAATCCTTGGCAATGAGAATGATATCAGACGATAAAAACACCAGGAATAAGGTAATCGGCCCCTCGCATCTGCCTCACTGTTCAACAAGATCATGGCTGATCAAATCTTGGCTTCACCATAACTTTCTTGCTTCCTCTTTCAGAGCGGCACAGTAAAGGAATTAGCGGACCTGCTGGCTCTATTGACCCGGGTTTCAATCCCTACCTCCAGTGCCGTCTGTCTGAAATTTGCGCATTTCCCCAGTGACTGTGTGAGTTTCCCCTGTGCACCAGTTTCCTCCACATCCCAAAGACTTTGTTTGGTGGGTTACTTGGCTGCTATTTATTTTCCCTAGTGTGTGGGTCGGTGGTAGAGTCTTGGGGCAAGGTGCTGATGGGAAAGTGAGGTGAATAACATGGATTAGTGTAGGATCAGTGTAGTAATTGATAGTGAGCCTGTTTCCCTCCTGTGCAATTCTCTCTTATATTTTAAATCCTTGTCAAACTCTGTCATGAATATATTTAATGACACTGCCTCCACAGCTCTCTTGGGGTGAGAATTTTGGGCAACCGTGATCCTTTGAGCAAAGAAATACCTCTTCTCTATTTTAAATGGACTATTAAAAATGGGCTATTAATCCTATTCTGAAACTATGTCCATTATTTCTAGATCTCTACAGGGAACCAAATAGCCATGCTATCAATCCCCTTCAGAATGTTAAATGTTTCAGTCAACCATCTTCAATGATTACAGCTCCGAACTGCTTATCCTATCCTTATATGTCAATCACTTGATCCCAGAATTCATTCAATCTTCTCCGCATTGCCTCCAAAGCAAGTACAGGACAGTGCAAAAGTCTTAGGCACATATATATAGCAGAGTTGCCTAAGACCTTTGCACAGTACTGTAATAATTTTATGAATTGCACTGTACTGCTGCCGCAAAAAAAATCATGACATATATGTGTGATGATAAACCTGATTCTGATATGGGTCTCTACTGTGGATTGAGAGTGGGGATGGTGCAAGGAAAGAGGAAACATGGTTGGGAAAAGGGGAAGGGCGTGGCAAGGGAATGGGAAGCACCAGAGAGACATTCTATAATGGTCAATAAACCAATTGTTTGGAATCAAATGACCTTGTCTAGCGTCCCCAGGCTGGGTGTATCTTCACCCTCACCACCCACCCCCCTTCCCTGGCACTCCTTCTCTGCCACCTGTCCCACACCCTTCCCATGGTGCTTCACTATCACCATTCCCAGCATCCTTTGCTCTCACCAGATTTATAAACTCGCTGTCCGCTCCACGTTGACAAATATAGTAGTATATCATAGTCTAAGGCACCCTAGCTATATTTATGTGCCTAAGAATTTGCACAGTACTGTACATCATTAAACATGGAGACATCAACAGTACACTGTGCTCAAGGGGCTGTCCCACCAGCATATTGTAAAGCTGCATCAAACCTACCTATTTTATACCCTGTTATCCCTGCAATAAAGGCTAACCTTCCTTCAGTCCTCCTAATTATGAGCAATAGACAATAGACAATAGAGCATGCCGATCCTTTCTGTTTCATGCACTAGATTCCAGATCCCACTGTTGCATAGCATTTTGTATTCTTCATTTAAATAATTTAACATCCTTTGTTCTTTCTTCTACAATGGATGAATTTGCATTTCCTCACATTTATATGCCATCTGCCAACTTCTTGCCCATTCCCTGAATTTGTCCCTTTGCAGGCTCTTTGTGTCGTCTCACAAAATTTCTTATCAGCTTACGTTTGTATCATCAGTAATTTAACTACTATATATTACACTGGATCCCCTTGTACTTGTCATTAATGTGAGGCATTACTTGAGGAGGATTCTGCATCTGACCAAATTAGCCTGATGCCACAAAATGAAGTTCAGCAGGTTGATAGTAATATGGCTTGTGCCAATCTCATGTACCTTGAAGATCCCCAGATCTTTTGCATGGAATCATTTTCATTTGTCATGATTCTTTGATATTTTAAAAAAATAGAAATTTTATCTCAGTGTGCTTCTAAGCAAGTAAATACAGGGAGCTCCAATTCGTTTCTAAGACTCTGGATTATAACTTGGGCTGAAAATCTACTTGCTTAATTGTTCCCACAAGGGTTTTTCTTTGAGGTCCTCCTGATCAATGAGGACTATCAAGGAAGTGATTTGCTTTGGGCAAAAGCCCAAGTTTCTTTTCAAATGGAAACTCTGGAGAACCATTATATTTTTTGTGGGGGGGGGGGGAGAATAGAGCATGTTAACAGGCCTTTGTGGCTCAATGATTCTGCGCCACCTGGTTACACACGGGGGGTGGAGGGAATGGAAGAGATTCATATGCTAATGGAGAGAACGTACAAACTCCTTACAGACAGTGGTGGGACCTGAACCTGCGTTGTTGACACTGCAACAGAGTTACGCTAACTATTATACTCCCTGCACTGCTTTATACCATATACAAGAACTAAGTAAATCACAGTTTAGGCACTCAGCAGATTTCCAGTAATTAGAAACCTCTGTCTGTGATGATACAGCACTGTGTCCTTAAGGAATATACGTTGATTCCTACTGCCAAACCCCACTGACTTGTGAGATAACCTTTCTGAATGCATGGTGATCAGAGATGAGTTGCTGCCTTTGATCATTTCAATGACTTGTCGAATCACTTTGATCATTGCAGCCAATATTTCATCCTTAAAAGTGACCTGACAAGTGGTTCATTTTCAGGATAATTATAAATGCTGGATTTTCCTGGGAATTTCCCCCCAAACCAAACTCAAACACTAGACTCCTGTACATCTAAGTGACTTCCCAATGCCTGGATTGCTTTCCACATCCAATTTATCCATTCACATTTCCTCACAATATTTGAAAAAGGCTCTCAGCCAATGAATTCTATGCCATTTTGCAGCGATTCCCATTCCCCCTCTGCTTTCCCTGTATCCTATTCCACCCACAGTCCAGTCAACTCCCCCAAATTCTACCACTCATCTTCACACCAGGGAGTATTTATGGTGGCCTTAGGAGATGGGAGGAAAGGTGAGCATCCAGCAGAAACCAATGTGTCTGCAGGGAGAGCATGCCAACTGCGTACAGACAACACTGGTGCTCAACATCAAGCATGAAGTCACTGTTACTATGAGGGAGCATCTCTACTAGATGTACCACTCTGCTGCCAATGTGCCACCTCTGTTTCCCTGATCTTACCCCATATACCATGTACCTGTGGCCATTGCCACAGGAGATTCACTGTACATTTATTTAAAGATTTAAAGTTTGGCTTTATTTGTCACATGTACATTGAAACATCGAAACGTATAGTGAAATGTGCCATTTGTGGCAATGACCAACACAGACTGAATATGTGCTGGGGCAGCCCACAACTGTCGCTGTGCTTCTGGCACCAACATAGCATGCCCACAACTTACTAACCCTGACCCATACATCCTTGGAACGTGGGAGGAAACTGGATCACCCAGCGGAAACCCATGTAGTCACAAGGTGAACATACAAACTCCCTACAGAGAATGGTGGGATTTGAATGTCGTTCACTGATCATTGGTACTGTGCTAACTATTTTTTCCTTAATGTTTGGAAGAAGTCAGATAACTATATGCAAAAGTTTGAAACTTCTTTATCGTAAGATATTTCAGTGAAATGTTACAGTCTTGAAATTTAGTTCATCCTCGTCTAAAGGAATTCATAAATATATTTTGCATAACTCACATTTGTCTGATTCTAGCAGAAAAGGCAACTCCATCTCCAGTTTATGTGTATTCCACATATGAAAAATAACCTTTTAATCTTGAAATACATTGGCACTTTCAATCATGAATAAGTGGTTTTGAGAGTACTTCAGTGGACAATTGTCAGATTCTGACTTGACATCAGAGCACATCACGGCCAAGCTACATTTTTTTTAATCTCTCGAGCAACGCATGTAGAAAGCTGGAGGAACTCAGCAGTTTTTGGCCAAGACCCTTCATCAGGACTGGAGAGAAACGGAGAAGAAGTTTGAATAAGAATGTGGGGGAGATGGAAAGGAGTATAAGTTTGCTGGTGACAGGTGAAATCATTTGTGGGGGTTGAAGTTGGGAGATGATTGGTGGAAGAGATGAAGGGCTGAGGAAGGAGAAATCTCTTAGGACAGGACAGTGGACTATGGAAGAAAAGGAAGGAGGAAAGACACCAAAGTGAGAAAGCAGGTGTGACAAAGAGAAGGGGTAAGAGGAAAATGAGAGTGGGAATTGGAAAAAGAGAGGCAGGGAAAAGAAACAATTGCCAGAAGTTAGAGAAATTAATGTTCATGCCATCAGCTTGGAGGCTGCCCAGATAGAGTACGAGGTGTTGCTCCTCTAACTCGAAAGTGGCTTCATTGTGACCATAGAGGAGGCTATGATCGATATGTCGGAATGGGAATGGGAAATCAAATTGAAATGGGTGGGAAGCAGGAAATCCTGCTTTTTTGTGATGGACAGAGAGAAGGTCATCGATGAAGTAACTCTCTAATCTACATTGGGTCTGACCAATATGGAGGGGGCTGCACTGGGAGCACCTGATACGGTAGGCAACCCAGATAGATGCACGGGTGAAGTGTCACCTCAATTGGAAGGACTGTTTGGGGATCTGAATGTTAGTGAGAGGGGAGGTGTAGCGGCAAGTCTAGCACTTGTCCTGCTTGCAAGGGGGGTTTCCCGATGGCCACCCATTTCAATTCAACTTCCCATTCTCATTCCAACATATCATCCATAGCCTCCTCTACAGTCACAATGAGGTCACTCTCAGGTTGGAGGAGAAATGCCTGGGTGGTCTCTAACCTGATAACATGAATATCGATTTCTCTAACTTCCAGTAATTTATACAAACTTCCCTTTCTCTCTTCTTCTATTTTCCATTCTGGCCACCTTCTCACCTGCTTATCACCTCCCTGTCATGCCCCTCTTTCCCTTTCCCCCACGGTTTACTGTCCTTTCCAATCTGATTCCTCCTTCTTCAGCCCTTTACCTCATCCACCTATCACCTGCCAGCTTCTCACTTCATTCCCTCTCCTCCACCCACACACCTCTCCCCTCGCCCCTCATCTAGTTTCACCTATCACCTGCCAGATTGAACTCCCTTCCCCCTACCTTCTTCCCCTTCCATTTAGTCCTCATGAAGGGTCTTGGCCTGAAACTTTGATTGTTTATTCATTTCTGTAGATGCTGCCTGAACTGCTGAGTTCCCCCAGCATCTTGTGTGTGTGTTGCTCTGGATTTCCAGCATCTGCAGAATCTCTGGTGTTGATTATTACTTTTGATCTCTCATAGCTTTGGGCTCTGGGCAGAATCACAGGATGGAAGGCACTGTTTGGTCTGCTGGGTCTATACTGTTTCTAGAGCAATCCAACTTGTCTCACTTCCCTATCCTCTTCTCATAGCCTTCAATTTTGTTTTTTGCATATATATCCATTCCCCTCTTGAATGACACAATAGAATCTACTTCCACTGCTAACTGGCAAAGCTGTCCAGATCCTAAACACTTGCAGTTTGTAATACTTACAGTAACTATTTTCCTCATGTTAGTTTGATTCCATCTCTTTTGGTTTTTGTTTCTTCTTCCAGCAGAAAGATATTTTTCTTCAACTCAGTCAATACACCCTTCATCTTTCTTGTAGATACTCTCTCTTCTGATTTTAGATTCGTCCACCAATGGAAAGATCTTCTCATATCCCCTTTGCCAATCACCTGTCCAGCTCTCGGCTCCATCCCTCCCCCTCCTGTCTTCTCCTATCACTTTGGATCTCCCCCTCCTCCCCCACTTTGAAATCCCTTACTAGTTCTTCCTTCAGTTAGTCCTAATGAAAGGTCTTGGCCCGAAACGTTGACTGTACCCCTTCCTAGAGATGCTGCCTGGCCTGCTGCGTTCACCAGCAACTTTGATGTGTGTTGCTTGAAAGATTTTCTCTCTCTATTTAATCTACAGCCGACACATTTTTTGTAGATCCCCTCACAACCTTGACTGTCCCAGTTAAATAACTCCACTTTCTCTAGTCTATTCACAGAGCTACAATTCCTGATCTTTGGTAAATCTCTTCTGCATCTTAACCATATAACCATATAACAATTACAGCACAGAAACAGGCCATCTCGGTCCGTCTAGTCCGTGCCGAACTCTTACTCTCAAAAGCCTTCACATTTTTTTCTTACTATGGTGTGTTATGTTTTGTAAATCCGAAGCATGAAACCTAATTGAAAGGAAAACAAAGGAATTGGGAATGAGAGTCTGACTTCATTTTTACTTTAAGCAAGGCATGTACTTATCATAGGGTAGCTTCGTGTCGTATGCAATTCATGTATTTTTCCATATCACCCATAATGAATTATTTAAATGAACAAGAATACTTATTTAAACAATCCATTTACAATATTACTCAAATGTTATTGAAATATTAAATGCACAACACTTCTCCCTGCTTAGCTATAAAATCCAACTCAATATGCAACTTATATCCATGTACAGTGTACGATATAATACAATCACTGTTTTGACATCCACGGCAAAGTAAACTTTAAATTGTCCCATTCAGGTCTAAACATTTACTCACTGTGGAGGCATTCCCACACATGTGGGATAATGTCTTCCCTGACAAGAGGGATCCCTCTGCTTGGCAAGTGAGAATTGTGACTATGAGACAATCTCAGGTTCTGAGGCCTCTTCTGAGGCTCTTGTGTTGTAGGATCTGCAGGACGTGGTCCTGACAGCTTAGGAGCTGACTCTCGACACCTTCCTTCTGGATGTGTTGGCATCGCGAACAGTGCACGAGAAGCTTCACTGGACAATGGTCTAACATCACCATTTCCTTCACCACTGCTTTGAAAAGCCACTTCACACTGCTTTGTCCATGGCTATTTCTTTCTGATCAGTAGTAATGAGTTCAAGGGGTGGAGCACAGTGGTCAAGTTTGGCTGGAAATTTATAGTAATTGACAAATCCTAAAAAGGACCACAACTGTGACATGTCCTTTGGCCTTGGGGCATCCACAATTTTCTCAGCGCACTTGCCTAATCCTTGCACGTCGATGGTGTGAGCGCAGTAAGTGATGTTTGGTTTAGAGGATTCATACTTGTTACACTGTGCCCTGAGCCCATAATCTCCTAATCATTTAGATTATGAGGACACGTGGTCCTCTTTTATTGTCATTTAGTAATGCATGCATTAAGAAATGATACAATGTTTTTCCAGAATGATATCACGGAAACACATGACAAACTGACTTAAAAACTAACAAAAACCACATAATTATAACATATAGTTACAACAGTGCAAAACAATACCATAATTTAATAAGAACAGACCATGGCACGGTAAAAATCTCAAAGTCTCTTGAAAGTCCCATCATCTCACGCAGATGGTAAACCTCCAGCGCCGCCAACTTGCCGATGCAGCATACAGGAAGTATCCGACCACAGTCCGACTCCGAGTCCGTCCGAAAACTCCGAGCCTCCGACCAGCTCTTTGACACTGAGCACCGAGCACCATCTCTGCCGAGCGCTTCGACCCCAGCCCCGGCAACAGGCAATAGGCAAAGCCGAGGATTTGGGGTCTTCGTCTCCGGAGATTCTCGATCGCGCAGTAGCAGTGGCAGCGAAGCAGGCAATTCAGAAGTTACTCCAGGTGTTCCTCCGTGCTTCTCACGGCTGTTTCCATCAAATCCAGATTATGTATGGCCCCCTAGTTACACATAATCAATATCATTCAGAACGGCTGTGCACGCTGTGTCACGCCGCCATCTTCTCCTCCCACCGAAATTTTAATACTGTCTTGAGATTTTGGAGATGTTCCTTGTCATCCTTACCAGTAAAAATGATGTTATCTGGTAATATTGAGTGTCTGGACAGCCTTGCAGCACCTGGTCCATAGTTTTCTGCCAGAATTCAGGTGCAGATGCCACCCCAAAAATAAACCTATTATGGCCATAAGGCCCTTTGTGAGCATTTATAGTCAGAAATGTTTTGGACTCTTCTTCCATCTCCATCTGTAGGTAGGCCTCAGCTCAGTCCACTCTGCTGAAGTGTTACCTTCTGGAAAGGTTTGCAAAGATATCCTCTATCCTGGCAGAGGGTTTTAATCCATTTTCAATAGTGGGTTGATGGTGACCTTAAAATCATTACAGTTCCTGACAGACCCATTCTACTTGGCCACTTGGACCACTGGCATTATCCATGAGCTTCACTCAGTCTTGGCAAGAACTCCTTCAGCCTCCATGTGATCTAGCTCACTGGCTACGTTATCATGCATGGTATAAGGAACCAGGAGGGCTTTGTAAAACTGTGGAATTCTCATTTAACACTACTTTACCCTTTATATGTTTGAGTTTGCTGATGCCATCCTTGAACATTGCTGTGGCATCATCCAGTACCTTCCTTGGTTTGCTTTCCGTTGGCTCTATTGCAGGCTGGTGGCATGGAAATGGTGGACGAATCTCTAACCAACTTGTATTTGTCACAGCCAGTCCTGATTCCACAATGCTGGCCCTCCTGTTTTTAGTCATAGTCATAGTCATAGTCATACTTCCTATGACGCTCTGTGCTGCATCTCGGTGGAATGAGTCTCTGGCTGAATGTACTCCTGTGCCCAACCAGTACATTATGTAGTGGATGGGAGACATTGACCAAGATGGCATGCAACTTGGACAGCATCCTCTTTTCAGACACCACTGTCAGAGAGTCCAGTTCCATCCCCACAACATCACTGACCTTACGAATGAGTTTGTTGATTCTGTTGGTGTCTGCTGCCCCAGCACACAACAGCAAACATGATAGCACTGGCCACCACAGACTCATAGAACATCCTCAGTATCGTCCGGCAGATGTTAAAGGACCTCAGTCTCCTCAGGAAATAGAGACGGCTCCGACCCTTCTTGTAGGCAGCCAGTGTTCTTTGACCAGTCCAGTTTATTGTCAATTCGTATCCCCAGGTATTTGTAATCCTCCACCATGTCCACACTAACCCCCTGGATGGAAACAGGGGTCGCCGGTACCTCAGCTCTCCTCAGGTCTACCACCGGCTCCCTAGTCTTTTTCACATTAAGCTGCAGATAATTCTGCTCACACAATGTGACAAAGTTTCCTACCGTAGCCCTGTACTCAGTCTCATCTCCCTTGCTGATGCATCCAACTATGGCAGAGTCATCCGAAAACATACAATTCCAATGTGATTTGTTGGTTGTTGTATTTCACGGTTATGAATGTCACTCCCACAGGAGTTATCTTTTCTCCAGTTGAAGTTCACGGTTGGATATCTTGGGGCTTCAGTTTAGTATCTTTGAAATGCCATTTAATCTCATTTTGTGGAATGACTGAAACAGCTGAGCCAGTGAGCAATTCCATTTTAATTAATTTACCATTCACTTCTGGTGTAAGCAATATTACTTTTCTTTTATTAGTTGACTTTTCATCTTTACTTCTTCTCTGTACAGTCTACTTGTTGTCAACATGATCTTTGTGTATGTCCTACTTTGTTGCATTTTCTGCATGTTTCACCTTTAACCCTGCATTGGTTGGTGAATGTGAGCCACTGTCACTGTGGTAACACAATTTGTTCGGCTATGCAGGTTTCTGTTTGGACTTTGCAATTTTGTTCATGCTCACTTTCATTCCTGACGGTAACTCAACTACATCTCTGTCTGCAACTTCCATTGATAGAGCTATTTTAACTGTATTTTAAAATGTAAGTTGTGTTTCAGTTAGGAGCCATTTTTGAATGCTTTCTTGTCAGATTCCACAAACTAAATGATCTCTCAGTGCATCTTTAAGACCATCACTGAACTGACAATGCTCAAACAATCTTTTCAATTCAGCCATATACGCTGGAATGGGCTCACCTTCCTTTTGATTCTGCTTAGGAAGCTTAAAGTGTTCTGCAATCGACAATGGTTTCAGTTCTAAATGTTCCTACATTACTTTCACACTAGCAGCAAAACTCATTTCAGCTGGTTTGTTTGGAGCAATCAAACATCTAAGCAAACTGTATGCCTTTAAAACCAATGCACTCAGTAAAATTGGCACTTGCTTCTCATTGGCTAGTTCACTTGCTTCAAAATACTGCTCAATTTGTTCAGCTTTCAAAACCCAGTTATCTGTTGTGCAATCGAATGTGTTGATCTTTCCAATATAGCCAGCCATTTCTGCTATTATTATTTATGATATTTATCACCAGGTTCTCATTGTTTATGAACCCATTGATTTGTCAATTTTCTGCCTTTTTTAAACTCGACCATCTCTGTTCATTCTGAAGATGCACGTCCTGCACTGTTTTTTTGTTTCAACTGTTTCTCACAGCACTTGTTTTTAACTCGAACGCTGTGCTTCAACAAGTAGATAGTCATCTTGGGCTCATCTTAAAAATACCTCATTGCTGCTGTTATATTCCATAGCTCCAAAACATAAAAGCTATTTGATAGGAAAACAAAGGATCTGGAAATGTGAGTCTAACTTAGTTTTTACTTTAAGCGAGGTATGTATTTATCACGTGATAGTGTCATGACTTATGCAATTCATGTATTTTTACATATAACCCATAATGAATTATTTAAATAAACAAGAATGCTTAGTCAAACAATACACTGTATTCTATATTACGCAAATATTACTGAAATATTAAATACACAGCGTAGTAGCCAGAACAGCAAATGATGTTTCAGTTGTGACCTACTAATGTTTTATAAAGGTTCATTGTGATTTCCTTGCTGTTGTACTCCAAGCCTCGATTCATGAAGCCCAGGATCGAGTATGATTTTGTCTGCTTAACCACTTTCTCAATCTGCCTGGTTTTTACAACAATTTGTGCATGTCTCCTAATATCTCTGTTCCTTTACCCCTTCTGGAGTTATGCCCTCTGGTTTATGCTCCCTTTTATTCTTCCTACCAAAATGAGGCATTTCACCTGCCACCTATCCACTCATTTCACCAGCCTGTTATAACCTCCTCATAGTTGACTAGGCCGCCAAGTATTTTATTGTTTACAGATTTAGAAAGTGTGCCCTGTGTAATTAATGTGAACTAGAAAGAGAAATGGTACAGGTCCCTGGAGAACCTTGTGTGAGTGAAAAATAAACAGGTTTGGAGGATTCCGATCAATGAGGAAGAAAGAGCACTTCAAAGTTACTTAATCAGTGATAAGTAAAACATACAAGGATATAGAAAACATTAAGTCTAAAACAATGTATTAAATAATTGATTAAAGAACAAGCCCCCACTCCCTTCTACCAAGTGGTGCAAAGGATTAACAAAACGTTTAAAACAGAGTACAGAACAACTATTAGTGTTGCAAGTCTCACACCCTTCTGCCCTTTGATGACTCCGATTTATGACAACTGGCCTGAAGACTCTTAGAGGTCCATGGCACTGATCACGATTCTGGCCCAAGTACAAAAGTCCAATGACTTTGCTCGCTACTCATACGTACATAATCAAGAAAGGCTGCACTTCATCTTTAATCTATGCATGCCAGTCAGCTACGATTCTATAACCCCCTAACTCTTTCTTAATGATAGATGTATAGGAATAATTTCACATTTCCCAATGAGCTGGTCTTGCTTGTTTCTGAAAATCATATCAGTCAAGACTTTGCCAACAGAAACGGTTTTGCTCATCTCCAAAAAATCAAGTTGTCACATTCCTTAATACCTTTCATCTGCATGTTTCAAGGCCTCATGGACCCCATGAATCAAAACCTTATGTTTTACATATCTTCTTAATTAACATGCTTGGTCCTTGCGAATACTGTGAACAGACAACCATATTCCAAATTAAGACATCTCTTTTTAACCCTTTCATTACACCGTGCCTGCTCTCCAAAAACACAGCTCTTAGCTACTACTCTCTATTTCTTGATACTCAACATATTTTATTTTAATTCTGTTATAGCCCTTTATTACAGTAAGAGCAAGGACCATAAGACATAGGAGCATAATTAGGCTATTCAGCCCATCAAGTCTGCTCCACCATTCCATCATGGCTGATTCATTATCCCTTTCAACCCCATTCTCCTACCTTCTCCCGTAACCATTGACGTCTTGATTAATCAACAACCTATCAACCTCCACCTTATATATACCCAATGATTTGGCCTGCACAGCTGCCTGTGGCAACAAATTCTACAGATTTGCCACCATCTGACTAAAGAAAGTTTTTTCATGTCTGTTCTAAATGGATGTCTCTCAATTCTGATGCTGTGCCCTCTGGTCCTAGACTGTCCCACTACAGTAAACATTCTCTCCACATTCACTTTATGCAGACCTTTCAATAATCAATAGGTTGAGTTGACACACACCCTCATTATTCTAAACTCCAGCAAGTACAGGCCAGAGCTATCAAATACTCCAGATCTGTTAACTCTTTCATTCGGGGAACATACTCGTGAACCTCCTCTGGACCCTCTCCAATGCCAGCGCATCTTTTCTTAGATAAGGGGCCCAAAACTGCTCAGAATACTCCAACTGCTGTCGGACCAATGCCTTATAAAGCCTCAGCATTACATCCTTACTTTTGTATTCTAGTTCTCTCAAAATGAATGCTAAGATTGCATTTGCCTTCCTTAAAACTGACTCAACCTACAAGATAACCTTTAGGAACTCCAGCGCAAAGAGTCCCAAGTACCTCTGTACCTCTGATTTTTGAATTTTCTTCCCACTTAGAAAATAGTCTGTGCCTTTATTCCTTCTACTGAAGTGCATGAACATACACTTTGCTGCACTATCTTCTATTTGCCATGTTGTTCATTCTCCTAATATGTCTAAGTCCCTCTTTAGACCCCTGCTTCCTTTACACTACCTGCCCCTCCACCTATCTTCATACCTTCCACAAACCTAGCTACAAAGACATCAACTCCTTCATCCAAATTATTGACGTATAACGTGAATAAAAGTGGTCCCAATACAGACCCCTGTGGCACACCACTAGTCATCAGCAGCCAACCAGAGAAGGGTTTTTTATTCCCACTCTTTGCCTCCGGCCAGCCAGCTAGTATCCATACTAGTACCTTTCCTGTAATACCATGGGCTCTTATCTTGTTAAACAGCCTCATGTGCACCATCATCTCAAAGGCCTTTTGAAAATCGAAATAAGCAACATCAAGTGATTCTCCTTTGTCTATCCTGCCTGTTATTTCCTCAAAGAATTCCAACAGATTTGTCAGGCAAGATTTCTCCTTGCGAAAACCATGCTGACTATGGCCTACTTTATCATGTGTCTTCATGTACAGTATCCCGAAACCTTGTTAATGATAGAATCCAACATCTTCTCAACCACTGAAATCAGTCTCACTGCTAATATCTTCCAAAATGAAGAGTGAAGAGTTCATCCATCATTTCTTTGTCTCCCAATACTACCTTTCCAGTGTCATGTTCCAGTGATCCAATATCCACACTCATCTCTCTACAACTTCTTATATATCTGGAAAAATATTTTACTTCCTCTTTTATATCATTGGCTAGCTTACCTAAATAGTTCACCTTTTCTCTCTTCATGTTTTGTTTTGCCTTCCATTGGGTTTTAAAAGCTTCCCAATCCTCTACCTTCCTACAAATTTTTGCTGTATTATATGCCCTCTCTTTTGCTTTTATGCTATCCTTGACTTCCTTTGGCAGCCATGGTTGCCTCATCCACATTCATTTAGAATACTCCTTCATGGTTGCCTCATCCACATTCATTTAGAATACTCCTTCAATCTCAAACTGCAGGATGAATTCTATCATATTATGATCACTACCTCATAAGGGTTCCGTTACCTTAAACTTTCTAATCAAATCTGGTTCTTACATAGCGCTGAATCCAGAATTGACATTTCCCGAGTGGGCTCAATGACACGTTGCTCTGAAAAAGCCATCTCATAGGCACTCTACGAATTCCCTGTGTTAGGATCCAGAATGAACTGAGTTTTCCCAACCTGCCTGCATATTGAAATCCCCTATGATTATCACAACATTGCCCTTTTTACATGCCTTTTCAATCTCCCGTTATAATTTGTAGCCCACATCCTGGCTATTGGTCAATATATATAACTACCATTAGGGTCTTTTTACCCTTGCAGTTTTTTAACTAGACATGCAAGGATTCTACATCTTCCATTCCTATGTCACCTCTTTCCAAGGATTTAATTTAATATTTTTTACCGAGAAAGCTACCCCAAACACTCTGTTTACCTGCCTATCCTTTCAATACAATGTATATCCTTGGATGTTAAACTCCCAACTATGATTTTCTTCCTGCCACGACTCAGAGATACCCATAACATCAAACCTGCCAATCTCTAAATGCGCCACAAGACCTTATTTCACATATTATATGCAAAAAATATGTGACGGATACGGGACTGAATGTGTTTCAAATATAACACATTCAGTCCCGTATCCGTCACTCTTTTTTGATTTTGGCTCTTTGTTACACTTTGACATCCCATTGACAGTAATCTTGCCCTATCATATGCTTGTCTTTCCTCACGGTCTTACTACAACAGCATCTAGTTGTACACCAACTGCCCCATCCTCAGCCCTGTCTCTCTGGTTTCACATTCCCCCTGCCAAATTAACTTAAAACCTCCCCAGCAGCTCTAACAAACCTACATGCAAGAATATTGATCCCCTCAGGTTCAGACGTAGCCCATTCTTTTTGTACAGGTCATACCTTCTCCAGAAGAGATCCCAAAGATCCAGAAATCAGAAACCCTGCACCCTGCTCCAATTCCTCTGCCACGCATTCACCTGCCAAATCATCCTAAACTTACCTTCATTAGCACGTAGCATGTTCATCAATCCAGATATTTGCCTGACTCCCTATATTCTCTCTTCAGGACCTCCTCCCTTTTCCCACCTAAGTTGTTGGTACCAATATGTACCTCAGCTTCTGGCTGTTCACCCTCCACTTTTAGGTTGCCATGGACTCGATTTGAGACATCCCTGACTCTGGAACCTGGAATGCAACATACCATCCACAGAATGTGCTTTCTGGTCCTCTAATTATAGAATCCCCTATCACTACTGCATTTCTCTTCTCCACCCTTCCCTTCTAATCCACAGAACCAGACTCAGTGCCAAAGACCTAGTCATAGTGGCCTCCCCTGTTAGGTTATCCCGTCCCCCCAACAGTATCCAAAGTGACGTACTTATTATTAAAGGGAATGGCTGCAGTGGTACTCTGCACTGGTTGCCTATTCACTTTCCTGCTCCTGACAGTCACTCAGCTACCTGCCTCCTGCAATTTCTGGATGACAACATACTTCTAACTCTTATCTATCACCTCCTCATTTTTCCAGGTGTTGAAGATCTCCCAGTTGCAGCTCCAATTCCTTACCACTGTCTCTGAGGAGCCTCAGCTCAATGCACTTCATGTAGATGTATTTATCAAGGACTGGATGTCTCCCAAATTCTCCATGAACATACCACTACCTCCAGATCCATTCTCAGCATACCAGCTATGTACTAACAGAAAAAAAATGAGGAACTTCCTTACTCACTTAGAACCTCCGTCTGTGCTTGCACAAGCTGGTTGAACCAAAGCTGGATCACTTTAACAATGCCCTACTCATACAATGGTCACTTCACTTATACCTCTTTCCTTTATATTGGCCCTGCACTGATTTCAGCCCACCAAAAGAAAGCTTAAACTCCCAAGCACTCTTTAAACTTTGTGTTGCACCTCCAATGAACAGCCTGTCTTGCTGATTTCAGCCCGAGACTATTACTCTACTGTATATCGCAGGACTCTGCAGAGGGTGGTGCGGACAGCCCAGCACATCTGTAGATGTGCACTTCCCACTATTCAGGACATTTAGAAAGACAGGTGTGTAAAAAGGGCCCGAAAGATCACTGGGGACCCGAGTCACCCCAGCCACAAACTATTCCGGCTGCTACCATCCGGGAAACGGTACCGCAGTATAAAAGCCAGGACCAACAGGCTCCAGGACAGCTTCTTCCACCAGGCCATCAGACGGATTAATTCATGCTGACACAACTGTATTTCTATGTTATATTGACTGTCCTGTTGTACATACTATTTATTATAAATTACTATAAATTGCACATTGCACATTTAGACGGAGACGTAATGTAAAAATTTTTACTTCTCATGTATATGATGTATGTAAGTAATAAAGGTAATTCAATTAATAGCCTAGCATTTTGCCAAATACTTTCTGGAAATCTGTATTTACTGTTTGTAGATTTTCCTCATTGATGCTCTTTGTTACATCAGCAGGAAACTCTGAATTGGAATTGGTTTATTATTGTCATGTGTATCAAGATACAGTGACAAATCTTTTCTTGCAAACTGCTCATACAGATCAGATCATTACACACATTGAGGTAGAGCAAGGTAAAACAATAACAATGCAGAGTAAAGTGTAACAGCTACAGAGAAAGTGCAGTGCAGGTAAACAATAAGGTAAAAGACCATAATGAGAGAAGGTGAGGTCAAGAGTCTAACTTATTATTCTAAGGAACTATTTAATAGTCTTATAACCTTGATGTTGAAGCTCTTGATTTCATGACATATATCAGTGATAATAAATCTGATTCTAACAATGAGTTATAGAGTTAATAGTGTCAAAGAGAGGCATGATACAGAAAATGGTAATTAAGTTGGTACTAACCATCAAATATCCATTTACACTGATCTTATATTAATCCTGTGGGCACGTGGCCAAGTGGTTAAGGAATTGGACTAGCTACCTGAAGGTTGTGAGTTCAAGCCCCAGCCGAGGGAATGTGTTGTGTCCTTGAGCAAGTCACTTAATCACACATTGCTCTGCGACGACACTGGTGCCAAGCTGTATCAGCCCTAGTGCCCTTCCCTTGGACAACATTGGTGTCGTGGAGAGGGGGGACTTGCAGCATGGGCAACTGCTGGAGAGAAGGAGGATGAGAGGAGACATGATAGAGGTGTACAAGATAATAAGAGGAATAGATAGAGTGGATAGCTAGCTCCTCTTCCCCAGGGCACCACTGCTCAATACAAGAGGACATGGCTTTAAGGTAAGGGGTGGGAAGTTCAAGGGGGATATTAGAGGAAGGTTTTTTACTCAGAGAGTGGTTGGTGTGTGGAATGCACTGCCTGAGTCAGTGGTGGAGGCAGATACACTAGTGAAGTTTAAGAGACTACTAGACAGGTATATGGAGGAATTTAAGGTGGGGGCTTATATGGGAGGCAGGGTTTGAGGGTCTGCACAACATTGTGGGCTGAAGGGCCTGTACTGTGCTGTACTATTCTATGTTCTATGTTCTATACAACCTTGCCCAGGCCTGCGCCCTGGAGAGTGAAGAATTTCCAGGCGCAGATCCATGGTCTCGCAAGACTAACGGATGCCTTTATATTAATCCTGTGTTTTTTTTTTGTTAAGATTCTGCCCATATCCTTATGAATCCATCCAGATTCTACCACGTACCTTTATAATATTCTGGTAATATCAAATAAAACCGCAGCCAGAGTCCTGCCCCTGTCCTTCTGATCAGGATGTGACATCAAAAGTAGTGTAAATATACTGCTAGCTCTTTATTGATGTCAACCTAGAAGTATTAACGATCTGTAAATTATGATTTATTAACAATAAAAAAGAAAGTTAACAACATGCCCAGGAGATCCAAATGTGTGTCACAAGAAACTGTGAATGTCATACTCCAGAAATAGAAAAAGAAAATGGTACTCAAAATATTAGGCAGGATCAGAGAAAAGAGAAACACTGCAGGCTGCCTTTCATAAGAATAATTAGAAGCATGAAGAGTTCTAAGTTGGAATGAAAATGGAAACGAGAGAAAAGAACAAAACTAATCAGTAAACTCCAAGACCTGGGTCTCAATACCCTCTTGTGCAATTGGATCCCAGTCATTTCAGATTAGCAAAAGCATTTCCTCCACAATCCCCTCCATCGGCGCAGGAGCTCCACAGCGATGAGTACTTAGCTCCCTGCTCTACATGCTTTACACCTATGACTGTGTGGCTAAATACAGCTTCAACACCATATATTAGTTTGCTGATGACACAACTGTTGTGGGCTGTATCAAAGGTGTGATGAATTAGCATACAAGTGGAGGGGGGGTTAGAAAATTGACTGAGTGGTGTAGTAACAACAACTCTCACTCAATGTCAATAAGTCCAAGGAACTGATAGTAGACTTCAGGAGAGGGAAATCAGAGGTCCATCAGCCAGCAATCATTGGAGGATCAGAGGTGGAGAGGGTCAGTAACTTTAAATTCCCGGGTGTCACCGTCTCAGAGGACCTGTCCTGGACCCATCATATAAGTATAATTGTGAAGAAAGCACGACTGCACCTCTACTTCCTCAGGAGTCTGTGGAGATTCAAAAACCTTGGCAAACAACTGTAGATGTCTGTTGGAAAGTGTGCTGACTGGGTGTATTATGGCCTGGTATGGGAACACCAATGCCCTTGAGCAAAAAATCCTACAAAAAGTAGTGGATTCGGCCCAGCTGGGTAAAACCCTCCCAACTATTGAGCACATCCACATGAAGTGTTGCCGTAGAAAAGGAACATTCACCATCAAAGATCTTCACCACTCAGACCAATAGGTTTCAATAGGTATATTTAATGTCAAGAAATGTATACAATATGCATCCTGAAGTTCTTTTTCTTCGCAAACATCCATGAAAACAGAGGAGTGCCGCAAAGAAAGAATGACAGTTAAATGTTAGAATCCCAAAGATGTTAGAACCTCTGTCACACACAAGCAGCAGCAAAGCAACGATCCCCCCTCCCTCACCAGCAAAAAAGCATCGGCACCCACCACCGAGCACTCAAATGTGCAGCAAAGCATTAATAAAGACACAGACTTCCAGTACCCCAAAGACTACTCATTCACCCAGTATTTGACATACCACAGGTTCTCTCTCTCTCCCCAATAAGGGGAAAAAAGACGTCCCCATTTCACAGCAAAAGGGGAGACATGACAAAAAACTCGCTGATTTATGATGTTAAAAGTCTGTTGCGTCACTTTTTCCGAGCTCTGTGCCCAAGGAACACGGATCCCTGGGCACACAGCCTCGCTGCTTTCGATCTTCTGTGTATTCCCACAACACATCAGGCGGCAGCACCGGCCTTGAATCAGCCAGTCTGCAGAGCCACGAAAATCCGGCTCCCTGAAGGCACGCTAGTCTTCTAGGCCGCGTCCTTGGCTTATGGAAAAGCAGCCGGCTGTGAGGCCCTGAGAGCAGGTCCCATTCTCCGCAAAGAACCAAAGTCAGCGTGTAACCCAAGGTCAGGGTCTTCAAAAGAACCTTGAAAAGGGAAAAAAAGAGATATCAAAGATAGAAATAAAGCTGTTTCCAAAGACGCAAGCAAAGAAGTCACCGTTAGGTGCCATCATCTTCCCAAGCTCCACCCACTTTTCTCACTGCTGCCACAGGTAGAAGGTATAAATGCCTCAGGACTTCACTACTAGGTTTCAAGAACAGTTACTGCCCCTCAACCATCAGACTCTTGAACAAAAGGGGATAATTACACTCATTTAAGCACTCTTTTATCTTGTTATTTCATGTTCATTATTTATTGCTATGTATTTATATCTGCATTTGCACAGTTCGTTGTCCAATGTTTACAGTCAATGTTCTATAGATTTTCTAAGTATGCCTGCAGAAAAAAAAGAACCTCAAGGTTGAATGTGGTGACATGTACGTACTCTGATAATAAATATTACTTTGAACTTTGATCAATAATAAGTTAGAGAAGAGGTTTATGAAGTCTCACAATACTGTACAGCCTATTTTGATTGCTCTCAGAATTTATAGCTACGACTGCCTGGGTCGACCCATTTTACCAGCAAGCCCTTGAACTTATTTCCTCTTACCTTGAAGCTACAGTATATTTGATTTATTCTATTCTCACCTGCCTTTGTATCTTTTCCACTGTCAATTGGGACTTTTAACAGTTTTCATTGTCTTTCTCCTATTCCCCTCATTCCTCTCATTATAGCTCTATAGTCATACAATTCTTCCCCACTTCTACTCACCCCCGAAACCACATCTGTGCTTCATTAAAAAGAGCCCAGAAGTATCTCCTTCTGATATCACCCTCTTTGACCAGGCTCAACTGTTGCTCATATTGAACAGTTCTCCTTTGATTGCACAGACATTCCTCAAACAAAATATTGTTATTTTAAGAACCAATATAATTCATTGCTCAAGTCTCTGCCTTCACCTCTTTTTCTGATACCTTGTTGATGTTATCATAGATGTTCGCTGTTTTCTCCCATAGCAGGAGAATTTCTTTAACATTGTAGCTATTTTCTGCCCTTCATTTTCATGTGGTTTATTGTCAACTCTTCCATTTCCTCCTCGACTTTCTATCTGTTCTCAGGAACAAGTATTGACCAAACTTTAATTGTCTCCCTGATGAAAGACTTGGAGTACACTTCCTCTTATCCTTCTTTCTGTTGGGAATTTATTCCATTGTACCAACTTCATCACTGGCGTTACTATACTCCTATTATAATGTGTCATCTGACATGCTTCTGTTTAACCAAGAATTTCCCACCACCCTCCGTTACAAGGAAACCGGGTTTGGTAAGTTAGACAGAAGACACTGATTATGAATAAGCACATTAACCATTTACTTACAGACAAAGCAGTAGAACATTCGATGAAACATTTAAGCCATCTTAAGTTACAAAAACTACAATACTAAACATTCAGTAACACTTCAAACGCAACGGGTACCTCATTGTTTCCCCATTTTGCGCAATTACAAAACTAAACATTCAACAAACAAATAGTTTGCTAAGTGTGTGTGTGGACATTCTTGGATCTGCAACATACTTTCCCAATGGTTCCTCAGTACTCCTCGTGATCTCAGTGTGAAGATGAGCCCCTGGAGATAAAGGAAAGCCGGCCAGTCTCTTGCACACACTACTCTTATACCCCTGAGGCACCCAAAACAGAACACTGGTGCTGTGGTACATTGGCAACAATGGGAAAGAGCTGTTGCATCTTTCAAATGGGCCTGTCGAGGACCAGCACGTCAGAAGCAGCTTTTGACCGACAAGCAAACTAACCTTTCACATTACACCTGTCGAGGACCCTTGAATCCATCTGTTTTATGTTGTTCAGCTCTGCTCCTCTCTCAGAAATCTTTCAAAAGATCTCCCTTGCTCACACTTTTCACTATCTAACTCTAGACTGGACGGAAGTTTTTCTATCAGCATCTCCAATGTGAAAAGAAAATTTATCTTTCCCTCTGCTACAATTTTAACTTCATTCCACAACACCCTGGCCAGCTTTCGGTTACATACTGCATCTCTTCCAGTGATACTTCCCCAGGCAACAAGAGTAAAACCTCGCTTTTTAAAATCTCATCCTTCTACCAATATCCAAGCAACAATTTACTTGTACTTCTTTCAAATCACAATATGGTCTTCCTCTATTGCAGTGATCAGGTGCTTTTTGGGTATCCACTCTGTAAAACACTATTGTCCAGTCACTAAGCATAACCCTAAGCTTGCACTTGCATTATGACATATTCCCCTCTTACTGAAAGTTCAGAGTACATGTATTTATTTATTTATTGAGATACTGCATGGAATATGTTCTTCCAACGCTTTGAGTCGTGTCACCCTGCAATACTCCAATTTAATCCTGGCCTAATCACGGGACAATGTACAATGACCAGCTAACCTACCAACCGGTAAGTCTTTGGACTGTGGGAGGAAATCGGAGCACCCTGAGGGAACCCATGCGGTCACAGGGAGAATGTACAAACCTCTTACAAGGAAGTGTGTATATTGTATACAACTTTGAGATTTGCCTTTTTGCAGGCTGCCACTATATGAAGAAACACAGTAGAACCCATTTAAAAATCCCTTGCAACAAAGACCATCAAACACCTAATGTGCACAAAAAGAACAAATTGTGAAAACAATAAAAAAGTTAGCAAATATCATACAGAACTTTAACAGCAGAGTTCCTGAAAGTCAGTCCACAGCCGAGGAGTCAGTTCAGTGCTGATGCACATGAAGCCAGTCCAGGAGCTCGATGGCTGCAGGCCATAGCTACAGAAAGGGTTCAGTGTTGAAGCAAATAAATCAGTTTGTCCTTTGCCCTCAGCTTGGCACTTTGAATAAATCATACAACTAGTAAAAAAAAGAACACAATACATATGGAACATGATCTGCAGAATCCCCAAAGGTGAGTGAGACTCAGTTCTTCTGATAACACAATTTACTGCTGTTAGAGTCTAAATAATTCAAGTATTTCAGATGATGATTCTGCTGTTCTAAAATCAACCTCTTCTTTTCTCATTTTTTGTTTCCTTATCTATTTATGATGTGCTATCATTTTTGCCTTTGCCTTGGTAATTGTGGACAGCTTTCTTACGACACTAACTGTCACAACCATGGATTCGGCAGCGCAGTAGACACGGCAATTGCACTTGTGAATATGCACATGTCAGCTAATTATTATTTAATCATAATAGTATCTAACTCCATACTTGTCATTGTAGTGCTTGTTGAGACTTGGACAGAGCACAGCAACGCTTCGCTGCCTGCTTGCATTGGCCTTGCCTGAGAAATCGGACTGTCGAGTCAACTGACTCTGAAGACTATCGAATTCGTTTAATAGTTAGATGTTCTTTTCATCCGCAGTGTAGGCTTCGTTTCCCATTTTAAGAGTTTCAGTTAATGGCCCTGTTTGGCCTGGTGGTTATTGTTTTATTTTCCCTTTAACACTGTCCGCATTAAAGTTTTGTGAAATATCGACCCGTTTCAGTGTCTCTCACTCCACACTTGGGCCATATCCGAACCTGGTCACACTAACACAAACAATGCTTTTTATAATTTTTTATTCCCTTCTTCCTTTCCTGCAGCTTCTCTTTCAAGAATATCTGAGGAAGTTCCTCCTCTCAGTTGACCTAAGCACAGACAAGTGCCTCACATGTTGGAAGCCAATTGATCCTTTGAAGTGGCTGACTTCAGGTACGTCAGATATCTTGTTGTTGAGTGCCACTAAGTCGTTGTCAACTCATGGCGACCCTTCGGACAGTGTATTTGTCCATAGGGTTTTTGTGGCAAGATATAGAAGTAGATTACCAGGCCTCTCTTCCATGCAGATACTGCTGCTGCCTGGACTGAGACCTAGCCGGATTCGAACTCGGGACCATTGCCCTCAACGTCCAGTGCTGATGCCACTACACCAGTGGCCAGCCACTGATTTGCATTTGGAGATGAGGCTCCTACTAAACTCCAGCAGATGCGTGGTTTTTGATCAAAGCCCACTGCCAAAAATAACAGACCCACAAAGACCATCTGGCATCAGGCACCAATCCTATTTTTCCATGCCCATCAACCAACTTGCTCTTCAAAAATGCACACGTGCTTTGTTCAACCTTCTGTCACTCAATGTCAATCCAGCCTACTCTGTTGTACACAAGATAAACAGCCATCTGGTGTCATATTGTCTCATTATTTTTTCTCTCAAAGCCCCGTCACAATTCCTTGCAGTCAATGATCTTTTGCTGCAGATCACTTGGCAGTAAACAGCCAAGTAGTATGTATTTTATTCAAGTTGAACCTCACTGTGTTTAAGGTATTAGAGAGGGAATCTAGGTCTTTGATCCTCCAAAATGGTGATTACTTTTCTCATTGTTAAAAACACTAAGGAAGGTTTCCTACTCCAATATTAATACTGGGAATTGCGGCGACCCACTTTCTGGCACACACGAACCGGCTCACAACAGCGCGCGCAGGCAGAGGGCTGGCCCCAAAAAGGGCGCCAGGCCATCTTCACCAGCAGGGGGAAAATCCCGCGTGCGGAAAGAGTCTGGGAATATGTATTCCCCACAGTAGTCCCGCCCAGGGAGGGCGGGAACGGGAAGGCTTAAAAGCAGGCCGCGAAGTTTGAATAAATCTCTTTCATCGCAACTCTAACTCACCGACTACGTGTGGTTATTCTAGCGCTGTGTGTAGCACACTGCTACAGAATTACCTGGGTTTCTCCATGGAGAGGCCAGTTTCTCGGGCTGATGTTGATATAACATCTTGTCTCTCATATTCTAGATCAGGGGTTCTCAACCTTTCTTTATGCCATTGACCCCTACAATTAGCTGAGGGGTCCGTGAATCCCAGGTTGGGAGCCCCTGTTCTAGATGCAAGGATATACTATACAGTCTTTTCTGTTGATCAAGCGCATCTACAAGCTGATAGTTCCTGAGGTCTCCTCTTCTGCCATTTTTAACTGTGGAGAGACTGCTAAATTTCAAATATAAAAAATGGTACTGAAAAGTTTACTTTGCTCTATAATTCATGGCTGTAATGATTTTTCATTGGCTTTCCTGTTGCAGCAAGGCAGAAATCGAAAATCATACACTGAAGCTAAATGTGCAATTTTTATTCATCTGTTATCCTGAGTCAAATAGGCATTGCTTTCAAAAATTTCATGGAATAATAAAGATCACATTGATCTCTGCATGTGTCCCAATCATATGACATCAACCTACCTAAAATGGTGACTGTTTCATCTTTCTTCTGAAGAACAGAAACTTTACAGGATAGTATTTAGGAACATATTCTTGAACTATAAATGGTGGTTAGTTTGAGATGTAAATTTCATCTGGTAAGCCAGAACTGCAATTCATTTTGAAAAGAAGCACCAGACATGCTGAGTTTATTGATTGGCAAGATGTCAGAATAGCCAAATGCAGTTTTTATTTCTCAGTGCAAAATATCAACAGTTTATTCACTGCTGTCTGACTTGCTGGTTTCTCCAACATTGTGTGTGTGTTGCTCTGGATTTCCAGCATCTGCAGAATCCCTTGTGTTTATAGCAAATAGCTTCTCTTCACCCATCAGGGGTGTATTTTAGAACTTGGTGCACACTGCATCTATTTGCTGGGAATTTAAATGAATTGCAGAAATTGAGTACACACTGAACATTTGTGTCATGAGTTCTTGCATAAGATTCCCTTCATGTGAACTATGAGAAATAATTTTACTACCCCTTTTCTCTTGTTCTCAGTGGATTAAGCTTTTCCAACACAGAACATTTAAAATTCTATCTCCCAAATTTCAGTTTCTCTTTGGTTTTGCCTCAGCTTATCTCTGTCACTGCTTTCTACCTTCTGCAGCCGAGGTCCCTCAGTTCAGATGTTTCATGAATCTTTCCCATTCATGATTAATACCATGGACCTCCTCCTCAAACTGTTCCATATGGTCTAATTGCTCCCTTTCTGCTACACCTATATGTTACTCCCTCCACCTTCAAACTTTCTCAAAGCTTTTCTTCTTGGATAGCTTTTTCTCACTTTGCTCAGTTTATCCCCTTTGCATTTCTACATTAGTTCCCTTACTTATTGCAGAGTTCTTTCAGAGATTTGGCTCTCTTGTACTG
The DNA here is from genome assembly GCF_030028105.1 of Mobula birostris. Taxonomy (NCBI): domain Eukaryota; kingdom Metazoa; phylum Chordata; class Chondrichthyes; order Myliobatiformes; family Myliobatidae; genus Mobula; species Mobula birostris. Next base: position 223,240,007 of record NC_092371.1, read on the forward strand.
AAAAATTGCAAATCTTTGCTTCATTAGGCTTTTGATGCTATGGCTAATATATGAAGTTATTTTTAGTCCACATTGGAATATATTCATTCTAACAATAATGTAGAAAGAATGAAAGTTTTGGAATGCCAGTCAAAGTTATAATGGTCAATTCCTCTTCTATTTCTTGGGCTCTTCGCTCCCAGTGTAGTATAGGCCTTTGATGACCTCCTGACTCCATTGCCCTCTGTTCTGAGGAAGTTTCACAAGGGTGGGCCGGGAGTGTCCCTATCATCTAATTTCAGCCTTGACATCTCTCCTCCATGTGTTTTTTGAGTGCCCCTTTTTCCTCTTTCCTTGGGGATTCCATTTCAATCCTGCCTGAAGATGTTGTAGATTGGCTTAGACCATAAGACCATTAGATATAGGAGCAGAATTAGGCAATTTGAACCATCGAGCCTGCTCCGCCGTTTCATCATGGCTGATTTATTTTTCCTTTCAGCCCCAATCTCCTGCCTTCTCCCCATATCTCTTCATGCCCTGACCAATTGAGAATTTATCAACCTCTGCCTTAAATATACATACAAACTTGGCTCCCACAGCTGCCCGTGGCAATGAATTCCACAGATTCACCACTATCTGGCTGAAGAAATTCTTCCTCACCTCCATTGTAAAAGGACACCTCTCTATTCTGAGGCTTTGTCCTCTGGTCTTAAACTTTCCCACCACAGGAAACATCCTCTCCACATCTTCTCTATCAAGGCCTTGCACCATGCGATATGTTTCAATGAGTTCACTCCTCATTCTTCTGAATTCCAATGAATACAGGCCCAGAGCTGGCAAACACTCTTCATATGACAAGCCATTCAAACCCGGAACCATTTTCTTGAACCTCCTTTGAACCCTCTTCAGGTTCAGCATAGATAAGGGGCTCAAAACTGCTCAAAGTACTCCAAGTGAGGTCTCACCAGTGTTTTATAAAGTTTCAACCAAACATCCTTGCTTTTATATTCTAGTCCTCTTGAAATGAATGCTAACATCACATTTGCTTTCCTCAAACGAAACTCAAACTGAATATTAACATTTAGGGAATCCTGCAGAAGGTCTCCCAAGTCACTTTGCATCTCAGTTTCTTGTATTTCCTCTCCATTTAGAAAATAATCAACCCTTTCACTTCTTCTACCAAAGTGCAGGACCATACACTTCCCAGTAATGTATTCTATCTACAGCTCCTTTGTCCATTCTCCAAAACTATCTAAGTCCTTCTATAGCCTTCCTCAGAACTACCTGCCACTCCACCTATCTTCATATCGTCTGCCTCAAGACTCACACCACCAGGTTCAGGAACAGTTATTACCCCTCAGCCATCAGGCTCTTGAACCAAGGGGATAACTTCATTCAGCATCACTTGACCCATCACTGAACTGTTTCCACAACCTATGGACTCACCTTCAGGGACTCTTCACCTCATGTTCGCACTATTTATTGTTTATTTATTATTACTAATATTATTTGTTTTCTCTTTCTTTTTGTATTTGCACAGCTTGTTGTCTTTTGCACACTGGTTGTCCACTCTATAGGGTGTAGTCTTTCATTTATTCTATTATGGTTATTGGATTTATTGAATATGCCAGCAAGAAAATGAATCTCAGGGATGTATAGACCATATGACATGGGAGCAGAATTAGGCCATTTGGACCATTAACCTGCTCTGACATTCAATCATGGCTGATTTTTTTCCCCTCCTCAACCCCACTCCCCAGACATCTCCCTGTCACCTTTGATGCCGTGGCCAATCAAGAACCTATCAATCTCCGCCTTAAACATACCCAGCATCCCGGCCTCCACAGCTGCCTGTGGTAACAAATCCCACAAATTCATCACCCTCTGGCTAAAGAAATTTCTCCGTATCTCTGTTATAAGTGGATGCCCTTCTATCCTGATGTTGTGCTCTCTTGTCCTAGACTCTCCCACCATGGGAAATACCCTTTCCACATCTACTCTGTCTTGGCCTTTCAACATTTGAAAGGTTTCAGTGAGATACACCCTCATCCTTCTGAACTCCAGCAAATACAGGCCCAGAGCCATCAAGCGTTCCTCATATGGAATCATCCTTGTGAACCTCCTCTGAACCCTCTCCAATGCCAACACTTCTTTTCTTAGATAAGCAGCCCAAAACTGTGCTCAATACTTAAGATGAGGCCTCACCAGTGCCTTATAAAGCCTCAGCATCACATCCTTGCTCTTGTATTCTAGACCTCTTGAAATGAATGCTAACATGGCATTTGCCTTCCTCAGCTCCGACTCTACCTGCAAGTTAACCTTTAGGGAATCCTGCTCAAGGGCTGCCAACTCCCTTTGCATCTCAGATTCTAGGATCCTCTTTTGGTTTAGAAAATAGTCTGCACATTTATTTCTTCTACCAAAGTGCATGACCATGTATTTTCCAAACATTGTATTTCATTTGCCACTTTCTTGCCCATTCTTCTAATCTGTCTAAGTCTTTCTGCAGCCTACCTGTTTCCTCAACACCACCTGCCCCCCCCCAACAATCTTCATATCATCTGCAAACTTGGCAACAAAGCCATCTATTCTATCATCTAAATCATTGATGTACAGCATAAAAAGAAGTGGTCCCAACAACGACCCCTGAGGAACACCACTAGTCACTGACAGCCAACCAGAAAAGGATCATTTTATTCCCACTCGCTGCCTCCTACCAATCAGCCAATGCTCTAACCATGTTAGTAACTTTCCTGTAATACCATGGGCTCTTAACTTGGTAAGCAACCTCATGTGTGGCGCCTTGTCAAAGGCCTTCTGAAAGTCCAAATATACAACATCCACTGCATCCCCTTTATCTATCCTACTTGTAATCTCCTCAAAGAATTCCAACAGGTTTGTCAGGCAAGATTTTCCCTTAAGGAAACCATGCTGAGTTTGTCCTATCTTGTTCTGTGTCACCAAATACTCTATAACCTCGTCCTTAACAATTGACAGTCAGGCTAACTGGTCTATAATTTCCTTTCTGCTGCCTCCCTCCTTTCTTAAAGAGTGAAGTGACTTGCAATTTTCCCATCCTCCAGACCCATGCCTGAGTTCAATTATTCTTGAAAAATCATTACTAATGCCTCTACAATCTTTACTGCTCCCTCTTTTAGAACCCTAGGATGCAGTGCATCTGGTTGGGGTGACTTGTGTGCCTTTAGGTCTTTCAGCTTTCTGACCACCTTCCCCTAGTAATAGGAACTGCACTCACTTCTCTTCCCTCACACCCTTCAACACCTGTCATACTGCTAGTGTCTTCGACAGTGAAGACTGATGCCGAAAGGAGACTCTTGCAAGCTTGATTTCATATTTCATCTCTTCCCTCCTAATGATTCTTTTAGTTACTTTCTGTAGGTATTTAAGATCTTCCCAATCCTCTACCTTTCTGCTAATTTTTGCTTTGTTGTATGCTCTCTGTTTTGCTTTGACTTCCTTTGTCGCCACAGTTGTAGTATTTTGCTATTTTTGTATTTCTTTGTTTTTGGAATACATCTATCCTACACCTTCCTCACTTTTCCCAGAAACTCAAGCTATTGCTGCTCTACTATCATCCCTGCCAGCCTCTCCAATTTACTTTGGCCAACTCCTCTCTCATGCCACTGTAATTTCCTTTACTCCACTGAAATACTGCTATGGCAGACTTTACTTTCTCCTTATCAAATTTCAAGTTGAACTCAATCATATTGTGATGACTGTCTCCTAAGGGTTCCTTTACCTTAAGCTCCTTAATCACCCCTGGTTCATTACATAACACCCTATCCAGCGTAGCTGATCCTCTAGTAGACTGAATGAAAGACTACTCTAAGTAGAGCTAATAGGACATGATGTTTCAATCCCTATGATAAGTCAACACTCTCGATGTTGGCAGTGGGCTTGGAGTGGTTACAAGGAGGGTAGGTACCCCATCGGGGTCATCAGGTGGACACCCTCCTTCCTTGACGTTTCGTTGATAAGCCCACAACATCTCCAGAAGGCTTAACGATGCTACCTGGCGTCCCAGATACACCCCCCTCAGTTCCATACCCTCCTGTCTTCATCTTGCAGACCAGTTGTTGTCATTCCTTTTAATCCAAATCCAATTACTGCTTTCTTCTGCTGCATTTGACAAGGACTTGATTGCTTGTTGGAGGGAGTGACCCCTCACCCCCATCTTCTTCAATAGACTGGTTGTAGATGTAGCCACAAATCCCCTGCATCCCACTTCTACAGGGAAAATCTTGGTCTTCCAGCCGTTCTGGGCAGCTTCAGTTGTCAGTTCAAAGTACTTGGTCTTTTTCCTCTCATAAACTTCTTCAACACTATCTTCCCATGGGACTGTCAATTCCACAAAATATGCCAGCTTAGCTGTTGTGGACTACAGGACCATGTCTGGCCGGAGTGTTGTAGCCACAATGTCTGGGGGAAACACAAGCTTTTTTCCCAAGTCCACGTCCATTTTCCCAATCCCAAGCAACCTGCAGAATGCTTACCTCTTTTGATGTTATATGGTACTCTGGAGGTTGGCCTGCTGGTACAAATCGTGTGATGTGAAAATTTCTTGCCGATGTTTGTGGGAGAACATTTGTGGTATTTCAGCTTTGTTCCAAGATTGATGCCAGTCACCTGAGGGCTTGGTTATGCCACCAAGTATACCATCGCTGGCTGAGGCTCATGGTGCATCCTGTTAAAATGTGCCTTAGTGATCCAGGTGCTTGACAAAGAGAGCAAGCGGGGTCTTCTCCCCACCACTGGTTCAGGTTCTGGGGTGTGGGTAGGGGGTCATAGGTGGTTCTGATGACAAAGCTTAGCTGAGATCCCTGCATCTCCCAGATGTCACGCCTGCTGAGTTTCCTCTTTTCCAGGCTCTCCCAATTAGTCCCTTGGCCCTGCTTGGTCATTGAGACAGGCCTGGCATGTCACTCTGCCTCCTCTTGTCTTCTCACCTCCTCCACCACGAGCCATCTCTTCTGCACTGGTGTTGCCTTGTGCCATTGAGGAGCCTTCAGGACGAGCCCGAGCCTGGCTCTCCCAAGTTGGACTTGGCCAACCACATCCCTGAAGCGAAGAACAGACTTAGCGGGCTTCAGATGGGATCCACTTCCTCCTCGTTGCCACACGGGGGGGGGGGGGGGCCACTGTTCGAATAACAGTATCATCAGATTCAGTGAGGGTCATGACCAACCTTGCTTCGATGCATTTGAATTCTTCCACAAGACTTGCATTTGGTAATTCCAATTTGCTGTTCCCGTACAGTCCAACAGGACTTAAGCATCGTGGAAGTTGAAGCCACTGTTTCACATGTGTGCTGATCACTCTTGCGAGCTTTTCCACCTTGTTGATGGGGATTTCATACACTGTTAAAGGCCACATGAGTCTTGGGAGTATGCCAAACTAGAAGCACCACAGCTTGAGTTTTCCTGGCAGCCAGGTCTTGTTGATGCGGGCTATGTACATGATGATATCCTTTTAGAGTTGTTTAAACTGCTCGGTGTCCTTAAGCTTAGTATCATACCATCGGCCCAAGCTCTTCACTAGCATTTCTGACACAGGTGGGACAGGTGTTCTGTCAATACTTATACTTTATACTTCATTGTCGCCAAACAATTGGTACTAGAATGTACAATTATCACAGCGATATTTGATTTTGCACTTCCCACTCCCTGGATTACAAATATTAAAAATTAGTAAATATTAAAAATTTAAATTATATATCATAAATAGAAAATAGAAAAATGGAAAGTAAGGTAGTGCAAAAAAACCGAGAGGCGGGTCCGGATATTTGGAGGGTACGGCCCAGATCCGGGTCAGGATCCGTTCAGCAGTCTTATCACAGTTGGAAAGAAGCTGTTCCCAAATCTGGCCGTATGAGTCTTCAAGCTCCTAAGCCTTCTCCCGGAGACTGAAGTGGAATTATTTTCCAAACCCACCCAGGAATGCTTTGTTGTCATAGCATAAAGAGTTCAGTGAGGCAATTAGCCAACAAATTGTATGTGTTTTGTAGAAGCTTGAAGAAAGCTGGGGAGGTAAAGTGCCAATGTCAGAGAGAAAGTACAATAGGAATTACATTATTTTCAGTCCTGAGATTTATACAGCAGTCAATTAGACCACACATACTGTATTTTCTGTAATATGGCATAATTATGAATATATTTCAAAAGCTAATAAAAAATAACATTAACAAAAAATATATTCATTTTATATATTGTGCTACTTTTCATGCCTATGTTGCATTCCAGAAAATTAAATAGGCAATCTTTAATAATTCATTTATTTGTTAGTGGATCGCTGACTTCTAAACTGCAAGATCGTTTTATCAAGAACGTAGCCTCACTGATGAACTGAAATATCAGGACCACTTCAAAAGGATAATAACGTTTCCTCTTGATGAATCTTGTATCAAAGGTATTCTACAATTCTACTTGCAATCACAGAGCACAGACTTTAATTACTCCCCAAAATGTTATTGTTCTGACTGTAACATGATGAAAAGATAACTTCACAAATGCCTCCTTTGTATTTACAATGAGCTGTTAAAGTTATGATATTTAATTACACGTCCAGGGAAATGCTGATACAAAATGCACGAAGTAGCAGAACTAGAATTTCACACATGATTTTTTTATTGAAAAAATCTTTGCTCCATTTGTGAACCAGGGGAATGTTTTTATATTCTTGTCTCACTGCAGAGCTGAGGATAAGAGACTATAATAACAACACAGATTTCGCCAATGTTATGTAATAATACAGAACAAGGTATGGCCTGTGTGAGAGAAGGTGGAGTGAGGAGTCAGAAATTTGAGTTTGACATGAGTGGTAGGTAAATTGCTGGAGGGGATTCTGAGGGACAGCTTTTGCAAAGATATGGTCTGATTTGGAACAGTCAGCGTGGTTTTGTGAGTGAGAAATCTTGTTTGACAAATCTCTTGGAACTCTTCAAAGAGGTAGCCAAGAGGATCGATGAGGGTAGGGTAGTAAGTGTTGCCCATATGGACTTTAGCAAGTCCTTGACAAGGTCCCTCAGTGCAGGCTAGTCTGGAAGGTTAGTTTGCATGGGATCCAGAATTGATAGTGGACTGAATTCATAATTGACTCAGTGGTAGCAAGCTGATGGTGATAATAAAGGGTTGTTTCTCAGACTGGAAGTCTCTGCTTCATGGTGTGTTACAGTGGTCAGTACTGGGACCATTGTAGTTTGTAATGTATATAAATGATTTGGATGTGTGTGAATGTACAAGGCAAGTTTGCAAATGATTTTAAAATAGGTGATATTGCAGATAGTCAGGAACAGGGGTTCCCAACCTGGGCTTCATCGATCCTTCGGTTAATGGTAGGGTCCATGGCATAAAATGGTTGGAAACCCCTGGTCTAGAAGATTATGAAAAATCACAGGTATGTGGGCTGAGGATAGATAAATGGCTTTCAATTTAGATAACATGAGATATCTCATTTTCAGAGGTCAAACCAGGATGGGACTTATACAGTGAGCCCCGAGCGAGTATTATAGAACAGAGGAACCTAGAGTGCATGTGCATAGCTTGCTGAAAGCAGCATCACAGATAGGTACAGTGTCCTCACTGGTCCTCAGACAAGGCATTGAGTATAGGTGTTAGGAAGTTATGTTGTAGTTGTACAAGATTTAATGACATTACACTTGGAATATTTTGCACAATTTTGGTCACCCAATAGGAAAGATTTTATTAAACTAGAAAGATTGCCGAAAAAACACTTACTGGGATGTTGCTTGGACTTGGGCAGGCGGGGGCTAAGTTACAAGAAGTTACTTAGATTAGCATGATATTCCCTTAAATCTTGGAGACTGAGGGGGTGATCTAATGTAAGGTCATGAAGGGCATAGACAGGGTGAAACAGAGTGAATCTTCTTCCCAGAAGGTTTGCTAAAAACAAAGGGGACAGGTTTAAGATAGGAGGCAAGAGACTTTTAAGGGACGTCAGGGGCAGCTTTTTCAAGAAAAGGGTGGTACATATTTGGAATGAGCTACCAGAAACAGTGATTGAGACAAGCATATCAGCAAAATTTAAAAACTATCTCGATAAACACACAGACAGGAGGGGTTTTGAAGGCTATCGACCAAAAATGGGCAGATGGGATGATCTCCCTGGGCAACACAGCCGGCATGGATTAATTGGGTCAAAGGCTCTGTTACGTGCTTTCCGACTTCATGAGTCTCTAAGTAGATGGCAATTCAAAATCATGGAGATCTAGGTGATTAGGCAGACTGTTAGAGGCTTAAGGAAGAAAGCAATTTCAAATACGTGGGTATATAGGTGGGATGACAAAGAGATCACCAGGGAAGATGTTGGGGAATAGTGAGAAAATGTTGAAGTTACGAGACAGCAGAGGAGTTATATCGTAACTGTAGATGATCTGTTTCTTTTCCTCCATTTGAGCTGCAGTTTTAGTTCTATTTATTTCCTCTCACAAAACCTTCTGCTATCAACCATGTATCTAACCTAATCTGAAATATTGACTTGAACTTTGCTTCCGTCAATAGCTCGCCAAATACATTGCATAGCCTCTCATGCTCTGGTTTTTTTATATCACTGTTCCAAATCCCTGCCCTAAGCCTTTAAATCCATTCTCAACCTTTCACCAAGCTTTGTCAGTTCCTAATCACTTTGCCCCAACATCCTATTTTTTGTGAAGTGCTTCAAGCCTTTACATCAATGGCATTAAGAAAAGAAATTTCTTTTCTTTCTCTTAAATTTCCATTGCGCCAGTGCTGCAGCATAAATATTTAAAATTCCCAATTGCTAGCAACTCACCTAGCAGCATATCAATATATTCTTTCTTTAATACTTCTTTCAAAAATGTTAGTGAAAATGGTCCAAGCAAAATAAAATCTGCAAATGCCCAAAATCCAAGCAACACACACAAAATGCTGGAGGAACTCAGCAGGCCAGGCAGCATCTATGGAAAAGAGTATAGTCAATGTTTTGGGAAGGGTCTTGGCCCGATCACCTTTATCATATTTTACTGAAAAATGTCTCTGTAACATAAAAAATAATTTTGTCTGCAATAACCAACATATTGCATCCTTAAATATTATGCCATTGTAGAATATTATCAATGGAGAATGATTTGCAAGGGAAAGTTATAACAAGGTGAAATGCTGATCTTCAGTTGCGAAGCTAACTACCAAATACAGCTTGAGATGTCACCTTACACGCTTTATGTAACCCCGTCACAATCCCCTCTCCTTCCCCGTAATAATTTCTTATGCATCTCAAAAAAAAAAGCCAGATGGGATTTTTAACCATGTAAGTATGTCATATTCAAAGTGGAGGTTGATACGTTCTTGAATAGTCAGGGCATCAAAGGTTATGGGTAGAAGGCAGGAGAATAGGATTGAGAGGGATAATAAATCAGTCATAATTAAACTGTGGAGCAGACTCAATGGGCCAAATGGCCTAATTCTGATCCTATGTCTTTTGGTTTTATGTACCATTCAATTATGGGTGTGTTAGATTTAATAAAAATGTATTCGGAAACTATAGCAACACACAAAATGATGAAGGAACTCAGCAGGTCAGGCAGCATCTATGGAAATGTATAAATAGTCAATGTTTTGGGCTGAGACATAGCTAGAAGGTGAGAGGTGATGGCAAGTGGATTGGAAAGATAAAGGGCTGGTGAAGAAAAGGTCCAATAGGTGAGGAGAGTGAACCATAGGAGAAAGGGAAAGAGGAGGAGACCTGGAAAGGTGATAGGCAGGTGAGGGAAGGTACGAGGCCAGAGTGCGAAATAGAAGAAGAGGGGAGGAGGAGTGAAAAATATTTACTGGAAGGATAAATCAATATTCATGCCATCAGGTTGGAGGCTACCCAAAAAGAATATAAGGTTTTGCTCCTCCAACCTGGGAGTGGCCTTGCCTTGGCATAAGAGGAAGCCACGGACCAACATGTGGGCATGGGAATGGGAATTGCAATCAAAACGTTGGGCCACTGGGAAGTTCCACTTTTGGCGGATGGAGTGGAGGTGCTTGATGAAGAAGTCTCCACCTATTTACAACAGGTCTCAACAGCGAAGAGGAGGCCACGTCAGGAGCACTGGACACAATAGACAACCTCGGCAGATTTTCAAGTGAAGTGTTGCCTCACCTGGAAAGACTGTTTGGGACCCTGAATGGAGGTGAGGGAGGAGGTGAATGGGCAGGTGTAGCACTTAGGATGCTGGCAGGGTTAAGTGCCAGGAGGGAGATTAGTGGGGAAGGACAAATGGACAAGGGAAAAATGGAGGGAACAGTCCCTGCAGAAAGCGGAGGGTGGTGGGGTGGGGAGCAGGTAAAGGTGCCTTTAGTGGTAGGATCCCTTCGGAGACGGTGAAAGTTGCAGAAAATGATGTCTTCAATGCAGAGACTTGTGGTAGGTTAGGACAAGGGAAGCTCTATCACTGTTCAGGTGGCAGGAAGTTGGGGTAAGCACATTTGTTTAGGAAATGGAGGAGATGAGGGTGAGGGCAGCATCAATAGTGGAGGAAGGGAAACCCCGTTCTCTGAAAAAGGAGGCCATCTCTGATGTCCTGGAAAGGAAATCTACATCCAGGGAACGGATGCAGCAGAGGCGATGGAACTAAGAAAAGGGAAAAGCATTTTGGCAGGAAATAGGGTGGGAAGAAGCCTAGTCAAGATAACAATGGGAATTGGTAGGTTTATAAAAGATGTTGGTCAACAGTTAAATGACCTGGATGAGGAAGTGGAGGGATGGGTTAGTACATTTGCTGATGACACAAAGGTTGGGAGTGTTGTGGATAGTGTGGAGGGCTGTCAGAGGTTACAGCAGGACATTGATAGGATGCAAAACTGGGCTGAGGAGTGGCAGATGGAGTTCAACCCAGATAAGTGTGAGGTGGCTCATTTTGGTAGGTCAAATATGATGGAGCTGTTCCAGAGATGGAGGCAGAGAGATTGGGAAAGGAGAGGGAGGTGTCTGAGATGGACCAAGTGAATTTAAGGGCAGGGTGAAAGTTGGAGACAAGGTTGATGAAATTGATGAGCTCAGCATAGGTGCACGAAGCAGCCCCAATGTAGCAGAGGAAGAGTTGGGGAGAATTACCAGGGAAGGCTTGAGACATGGAGTACTCTACATAGCCATGAAAAGGCAGTCAGAGCTGGTGCCCATGGCTACTCCTCAAGTCTGGAGAAAGTGGGAAGAACTGAAGAAAAAATTATTGAGGGTGAGGACCATTTCTGCCAGACGGAGAAGGGTGGCGGCGGAGGGGAACTGGATGGTTCTTTAATTGAGAAAGAAGTGGAGAGCTATGAGGAAGAAGCTGAAACAATATTTGTTCAGGATAGCCTAGTGACCAAGCTATTACCTTAGTATCCAGAGACTTGGACTATTGATCCAGTGTTGCAAAATTTCAATCTCACTGTGGCAGCTGGAGAAACTAAAATCTATCAATACAGTTGACTCTTAACCACACTCAAAGTAACCACAGGACAATCGGTTTTGGTCAATAAATGTTGTCCTTACCAGTGATGTTCACAGGGAGCAGAGAATTAAAAAGTTTTAACACCATAAGATATAGGAACAGAATGAGGCCATTTGGCCCATTGAGTCTGCTCCGCCACATCATCATGGCTGATCCACTTTCCCTCTCAACCCCAATCTCCTGCATTCTGCCCGTATCCCTTCATCCCCTGACTTATCAAGAATCGATCGACCCTGGCCTTAAATATACCCAATGACTTAGCTGAATATACCCAACGACTTGGCTAAATATAGCCAATGACCTGTGGCAATGAAGTCCACAGATTTACCACTCTCTGACTGAAGAAATTCCTCTTCACCTAAGGTATAAAAGGGCGGCCCTCTATTCTGAGGCTGCATCAGTAGAAGGTTTTGAACACCTTCTACTCATTTTATAACACCCACTGATCTCTATGGATAGATATAGACAACTATACTGTATATTGTGAGAAGGTACACCAGGTAAACCACAAACATTTATTTTCTGAATGATATACAAAACTTGACTGGGGGATGAACCTGAATAATTATTAATACAGCTAAAACAAGAGAGAAGAAAATAGTTGACTAAATAGAAAAAGAAAGTCCTGTTCTATACTTAATACATTCACTCAATCCATTCTAACCATTGGTAGAAAACTTACTACTTTAATTTTCATGATAGGTAATACCAGAGCACTGATAGACATAAAGAATTTCAAGCAACCTTGGGAACAATGAACCTATCATACCAGTTGGAAAAGAAGTGATAGTGTGTAAAATACTTCAGAAAATAATTAGCATGGATTCCCAAAGGGTGTTACATTCAACAAAGCTTTTGTATCTTGTCTGAAATTGTGTTAGAAATATTAGATAAGGGTAGCGTAGTAACATAGAAACATAGAAATCTACAGCACATTACAGGCCTTTCGGCACACAATGTTGTACCAATCATGTCACCTACTCTAGAAACTGCCTAGAATTTCCCTACCACATAGCCCTCTATTTGTCTAAGCTCCATTTACCTATCTAAAGGTCTCATAAAAGAGGCTATTGTATCTGATTCTACCACCATCACTGGCAGTGCATTCCACGCACCCACCACTCTCAGTGTGAAAAACTTACCTCTGACATCCCCTTTGTACCTACTTCCAAGCACCGTAAACCTATGCCCGCTCATGTTAGCCATTTCAACCCTGGGAAAAAGCCTCTGGCTATTCACATGATCAATGCCTCTCATCATCTTATACACCTCTATCAGGTCACCTCTCATCCTCCGTCGCTCCGAGGAGAAAAGGCCAAGTTCACTCAATCTATTCAGGCAACATGCTTGCAAATCTCCTCTGCACTCTCTCTATAGTATCTACACCCTTCTTGTAGTGAGGTGACCAGAACTGAACACAGACTCCAGTGGGGTCTAACTAAGGTCATATATAGCTATAACATTATTTCACGGCTCTTGAACTCAATCCCACAGTTGAGGAAGGCCAACACATCATACACCTTCTTAATAACATTGCCAACCTGTGCAGCAGCTTTGAGTGTCCTATGAACACGGAACCCAAGATCTTGCTGATCCTCCACACTGCAAAGTGTCTTACCATTAATATTATATTCTGTCTTCAAATTTCACCTACTGAAATGAACCACTTCACACTTGTCTGGGTTGAACTCCTTCTGCCTCTTCTCAGCCCAGTTTTGCATCCTACCGATGTTCAAAAGCTCTAGCACATCCTGTTTCTTATGTCTATACACTCAAGCATTTCAGTCTGCTGTAAGTCATCCCCACAGCTGCCAAGACCCTTTTCACTGTTGAATACTGAAGCAAAGTATTCATTAAGTTCCTTCCCATCTCCTCTGGCTCCATGCACATGTTTCTACTATCGCTCCTGATTGGTCCTATTCTCACACGGTTCATCCTCTTGCTCTTCACATACTTGTGAAATGCCTTGGGGTTTTCCTTAATCCTGCTTTTCTTCTTAACTAGATTTTCTACATCCTTTGTACACCATGGTTCTTTAACCCTACAATCATTTTCATGCCTCGATGGAACATGCCTATGCAAAACACCATGTAAGTGTTCCCTGAACGTTTGCCTCATTTATGCCATGCATTTCTCTGAGAACATCTGCTGCCATTTATGTTCCCAAGTTCCTGTCAAATGTCATCATATTTCTCCCTACCCGAATTAAATGTTTTCCCAAATTGTCTACTCCTATACCTCTTGTGACGAGAATACACATAGATTAAGATGTTAGCTGGCCTGTGCTGGCACCAGTGGGATCAGCAGTTGGTCTGCCACCTGTCTTCAGGAGACAGAGAGATAAGGAAAACAATGGAGCAGCATTTGGAGATGTTAATGAAGGGACGGTTGAGTTTAACGGAAGGAGAGCTGTCAAGATCGGCTCCCCCTTTGAACCCTGAACTGTTTGAAGTGATGGACAGGCAATACCCCAGCAGGGGGATAAAAAGGGACAGGTCCGTTAAGGCAAGGCACACACGATGCCACGAAGTAACAAGACCCTGGAAGCGGTGCGCCTCCCGTAAGTCGGTGGGAAGTTTTGGAAGGCTGGTCGCGGGACCAAGCCATAGACGCACAGAGTGGAAAGGCACGATCAGCGGGAACCTGGTGTGTGTCCACCCTTGCCTGGGTGCCAGGTTTACCGCAGAGAAACGATCGTATCTGGAAAACGGAGGGGTCACGGTCGGTGACCTCAGAAGACATCACAAAGGGCTCGCCCAAAAGCTGGCTACAAAGAATATCGAAGGTCTGTGTGGAAGCCGTTTGAATACTCATTCGTTTTTGCTCTCTCTCTCCTCCCCCCCCCCCCCCATTGTCCATCTCCCACAGCAGTGATTACTGCGAACTGAACTGAACTAAATTGAGCTGGACTTTGCTTCACTTTGAAACTGGTCATTTACCCCTAGACGACGATAGAGCTTGATTGATCTTGTTATCCTAATTCTGTGTACATGTGTGTTTATCATTACTGAACTGTTGCATTTATTATCCATTTGATTAGAGTACTGTGTTGCTTGTTTCTTTAATAAAACTTTCTTAGTTCTAGTAATCCAGACTCCAACTGAGTGATGCACTTCTGCTGGTTTGGCAACCCAGTTACGTGGTACATAACACTCTCAAGTGCTATGGTAAAGGAGACAGAGATGTGATCACTACCTCCATAATGCTCTCCCACCAAGAGATCTGACACCAGGTTCATTTCCCAATACCTGATCAAGTACAACCTCTCCTCTAGTTGGCTTATCTACATATTGCGTCAGGAAACCTCCCTGATCACACCTAACAAACTCCATCCCATCTGAACCCCTTGCTCTGAGGAAATGCCAGTCAATATTAGGAAAGTTAAAATCACCCATCACAACCATATTATTATTGCACCGTTCCAGAATCTGCCTCCCTATCTGCTCCTCGATGTCAGTTTCTATTGGGGGATCTGTAAAAAAACACTCAGTAGAGTTATTGCCCCCTTCCTGTTTCTGACTTCCACCCACAATGGCTCAGTAGGCAATACCTCCATGACTTCCTCCTTTTCTGCAGCCATGATACTACCCCTGATTAGCAGTGCCACTCCCCCACCTCTTTTGCCTCCCTCCCTGTCCTTTTCAAAACATCTAAAGC
Organism: Mobula birostris; assembly: GCF_030028105.1. Classification (NCBI taxonomy): domain Eukaryota; kingdom Metazoa; phylum Chordata; class Chondrichthyes; order Myliobatiformes; family Myliobatidae; genus Mobula; species Mobula birostris. The sequence continues at coordinate 223,255,119 of NC_092371.1, forward strand.
CTGGCACACTCAGCAACCATTCCTGCCCCTGAGACATCCAAGTCTCTGTAATGGCCGCAACATCATAGTTCCACGTATTGATCCACACTCTAAGTTCATCTGTCTTGCAGATGATACACCTTGCTTTAAAACAGACACAACTCAAACCATCTGGCTGAGTGCATCTTTGCTCTATCATCTGCTTATCCTTCCTCACAAACTCTCTACAGGCTGTCTTTATTTGTGTGCCAACCACCCCACCCTCTGCCTCTTCACTTTGGTTCCCAGCCCCCTGCATATCTAGTTTAAACCCTCCTTCGCAAACCTCCCTCCCAGGATTTTGTTCCCCTCCAGTTCGGGTGCCACCTGTCCCACTTGTACAGGTCACCCCTTCCCCAGAAAAGGTTCCAATGATTCAAGAACTTGAAACCCTGCCCCCTGCACCATCTCCTCAGCCACTCATTCATCTGCGCTATCTTCCTGTTCTGACCTTCACTAGCTCGTGACAACGGGAGTAATCCAGAGATTACCACCTCCGAGATCCTGCTCTTCAGCCTCCTTCCTAACTCCTTAAACTTACTGCACAGAAACTCTACCCCTCTCCTGCTTACATTGGTAGCAACATGTACCATGAGCTCAGTCTGCGCACTCTCCCCTTCAAAAATATTCTGCAACTGCTCAGAGACATCCTGGACCCTAGCACCCGGGAAGCAACTCATTATCCTGGCGTCTCTTTTGCTGCTGCAAAATCTCCTGTCCCTCTTACTACCGAGTCCCCTATGACTATTGCTCCAGCTGACTTCACCCTACCCTTCTGAGGCTCAGAGTCTGGCTGCTGCTGCCTTTCCCAAATAGGTCACACCTCTCACCCGTATCCAAAGGGGGATACCTGTTGCTGAGGGGAATGACCACAGGGAGACCCTACACAGACTTCCTTCTCCCTTTACCTCTCTCACTGTTCTCCCATCTACTCCCTGAATTCTACAGTCTGGGTGTAACCATCTGCTCAAAAGTCATACCTATCAATTGCTCTGCCTCCTGGATGGTCCTAAGTTCATCCAACTCCAGCTCCAGCTCCTTAATGCGGTCTTTCATGGTCTGGAGTTGGCTGCACTTCCCGTAGGTGTAGTCATCAGGGTGACTGTCAGGTTCCATGAATTCCCACATCCTACAGGAGGAGCATTCCACTGCTATAGCTGCTAACCTGCCTGCACTGTACAATGGGCAACCAAGACCAAATCTTCTAACCTGTTTCTTTGGCCTCAGCCTCTTCTCATTGAAGCCTTTTGAGTCAGAGCCTGATGCTCCTAGTCTCACCACTGGCCTACTCCCAACAATGGCCGCCCCACTTGCCCTATTCAGTACTCTTATTTGCCATTTCCTCAGATGTCAAATTCTTTTGATTAGAGACCACTTAGTAGATCTATAATGAAGCTTCAGAATGAGAAATCAGGGGACGAATAACTGGATAGATAACAAACTAACTGGGTTAGGGGATAAAATTAGTTATTCAAAATGACAGAAAATACAAACTAGTGTTCCAAGTAGAACCTGATCTAATAATGATACTGTGGCTGATGAAATAATTCTACATAATTGACATTTAATGATTTGGACATGGATAAATAGCTTGATATTGAAATTTCAAAATTATATCTATAGGTTTTATACATAGTAAGAACAAAGTTGGCAATAAAAACCTTGAGAAGCTGTAGATATGAAATAAAATCAGAACTCAGTAGGCCAACCAACATCAGTGAAGAGAAAAACTGTTAATGTTTCAGGTAAGTAACTTTTCAACATAACTGGAAAAACAACATGTTATTAAAGGACTTCTATCCCCCATCAAGGAGGATATTAGAGGTGTGTAAATTAGGCAGAAATAATGAGAAACAAAAATCAAAGGAACTACAGATGCTTTATTTAACCAGAGGGTGGTGAATCTGTGGAATTCTTTGCCACAGGCAGCAGTGGAGGCCAAATCATTATGTATTTTCAAGGTAGGAGTTGATGGATTCTTGATTGGTCGGGGCATAAAGGGATATGGGGAGAAGGCAGGAGTTTGGGGCCGAGAAGAAGATTGGATCAGCCATGATGAAATGGCAGAGCAGACTCATTGGGCTAAATAGCCTAATTCTGCTCCTATACCTTGTGGTCTAATGCTGAAAGTCTAAGATTAAAACAGAAAATTTCTGGAAATGCTCAGCAGATCAGGCAGCAAATGTAGAAAGGGAAATATGTAGATTTAATGCTTCAGGTCAGAAAAGTAGAAAGAAAAGATTTAGGAGAATGTTTAATTTAAAGAATGTGGCAGAAGAGATGGGTAGGACAAAAGGAATATCTGTGGTAGGATAAAGTCAGGACACATGGCCTAATAGGGCAGTTTGAGATGGTTATAAGACCATAAGACAAAGGAGCAAAATTAGTCATTTGGCCCATTGGGTCTGCTCCACTATTTCTTCATGGCTGATCCACTTTTCCTCTCAACCCCAATCTCCTGCCTTCTCCCCGGATTCTTTCATGTCCTGACCAATCAAGAATTTATCAACCTCTGTCTTGAATATACATATAGTCTTAGCCTCCACAGATTCACTACTCTCTGGCTAAAGAAATTCCACCTTATCTCCATTCTAAGAGGATGCCCCTCTATTCTGAGTCTGTGTCCTCTGGTCTTATACTCTGCCATCATTGGAAACATGCTCTCCACATCCACACTATCAAGATCTTTCCCCATTCAATAGGTTTCAATGAAGTCACCCCTCATTCTTCTAAGTTCCAATGAATACTGGCCCAGAGCCATCAAACACTCTCCATATGACAAGCCTTTCAAACCTGGAATCATTTTCATGAAACTTTTTTGAACCCTCTCCAGTTTCAGCACATCCTTTCTAAGATAAGGGGCCTCAAACTGCTCACAATATCCCAGTGAGGCTTCACCAGTGCTTTATAAAGTCTCAACAAAACATCCTTGCTTTTATATTTAGTCCTCCTGAAATGAATGTTAACACCATTATTTGCCTTCCTCACCACAGACTCAATCTGAAAATTAACCTTTAGGGAATCCTGCACAAGGACTGCCAAGTTCCTTTGCACTTCAGATTTTTGTATTTTCTCTCCACTTAGAAAATAGTTAACCCTTTCGTTTCTTCTACCAAAGTGCATGACCATACACTTCCCGACACATATTTCATCTGCCACTTCTTTGCCCATTTTCCTAATCTGTCTGTCCTTCTGCAGTCTCCTTACTTCCTCAAAACCACTGCCCCTCTGCCTATTTTCATATCGTTTGCAAACTTTGCAAGAAAGCCATCAATTCCATCATCCAAATCATTAACATAGAAACATAGAAAACCTACAGCACAATACAGGCCCTTCAGCCCACAAAGTTGTGCCGAACATGTCCTTACCTTAGAAATTACTAGGGTTGCCCATAGCTCTCTATTTTTCTAAGCTCCATGTACCTATCGAAAAGTCTCTTAAAAGGCCCTATCGTATCCGCCTCCACCACCGCTGCCGGCAGCCCATCCCACACACTCACCACTCTCCACGTAAAAATCTTACACCTAACATCTCCTCTGCACCTACTCCCCAGCACCTTAAACCTGCGTCGTCTTGTGGCAACCATTTCAGCCCTGGGAAAAAGCCTCTGACTACCCTCATGATCAGTGTTTCTCATCATCTTATACACCTCTATCAGGTCAGCTCTCATCCTCAGTCGCTCCAAGGAGAAAAGGCCAAGTTCACTCAACCTGTTTTCATAAGGCATGCTCCCCAATCCAGGCAACATCCTTGTAAATCTCCTCTGCACCCTTTCTATGGCTTCCACATCCTTCCTGTAATAAGGCGACAAGAACTGAGCACAGTACTCCAAATGGGGTCTATCCAGGGTCCTATATAGCTGCAACATTACTTCTCGGCTCTTAAATTCAGTTCCATGATTGATGAAGGCCAATACACCATATACCTTCTTAACCACAGAGTCAACCTGCGCAGCATGCAACTTAAAAAGAATCGGTCCCAACACAGATCCCTGTAAAACATTACTAGTCACCGTCAGTGAACCAGAAAAGGCTCCCTTTATTTGCACTCTTTGCCTCCAGCCAATCAGCCACTGCTTTATCCATGCTAGAATCTTTCCTGTAATACCATGGGCTCGTAGCTTGCTAAGCAGTCTCATGTATGGAACCTTGTCAAAAGCCTTCTGAAAGTCCAAATACATAACATCTACCTATTCTCCTTTGTCTATTTTTCTTGTTGATTCTTCAAAGAATTCCAACCGATTTTTCAGACAAGATTTTCCCTTGAGGAAATCATGCTGACTTTGACCTATTTTATCATGTGCCTCCACTGAGGAACTGAATGAGTATTTTGCATCAATCTTCACTGAAGAAGACATCAACAGTATACTGGACACTCACGGGTATCAGGGAAGAGAAGTGTGCGCAGTCACAATTACGACAGAGAAAGTACTCAGAAAGCTGAATAGCCTAAGGGTAGATAAATCTCCTGGACTAGATGGAATGCCCCCTCGTGTTCTGAAGGAAGTAGCTGTGGAGATTGCGAAGGCGTTAGCGATGACCTTTCAAAAGTTGATAGATTCTGGCATGGTCCGAGTATTGACAGACCGGTTGCTTTGAACCTGAACGGTTTGAAGTTTGATGGACAGGCAATGCCCCAGCAGGGGGATAAAAAGAACAAGTTTGCTAAGGCACAACAGACACCATGAGATCACGAGATAACGAGACCCTGGAAGTGCGGTGTGCCGCCACAAGTTGGTGGGAGGTTGGAGGTCTGGTCGCGGGACCGACCATAGACGCACAGGGTGAAAAGGTACAATCGGCGGGAACCTGGTGTGTGTGCCCGCCCTTGCCTGGGTACCGGGTTCACCGCAGAAGAACGATCATATCCGGAACGGAGGGGTCACAGTCGGTGACCTCAGAAGACATTTAAAAGGGCTCGCTCGAAAGCTAACTGCAAAGAACGGAAGTCTGTGTGAATTGAAATTTGCATATTTATCTCTCTCTCTCTCTCTCTCCAATGGCACAACAGCGATTACTGCGAACTGTCCTAAGCTGAACTGAACTCTGCGTCACTTGAGACTGATCATATTACCCCGAGACTGCCGTAGAGCTTGTTTGATTCCTATTATCCTAGTTCTGTGTACATGTGTGTTTTATCATTGCTAACCTGTTGCATTTATATCCTTACGATTAGAGTACTGTGTTACTTACTTCTTTAATAAAACTTTCTTAGTTCCAGTAATCCAGACTCCAACTAAGTGGTCCATTTCTGCTGGTTTGGTAACCCGGTTACGGGGTACGTAACATTGGTCTTCCAGACCTCAACTTGACCTCCACCGTTCCTGTTAACTGCCATTTCTTAATTACATTATGAATTGAGGAAACGGCTACCTGAAAACGTTTTGCTATCTTCTTATATACTCCTCCTGCTTTGTGGGCATCATTTATTTTAATTTTCAGAGTGCTAGGCAGCTGTTTAGAGGAGTCCATGGCTGCTGATTGTTGGGACAAAGTTTGAGGAGTCAGGGTTTTTATAAAGCTTTGAAATTTGCATCACCTGGCCTTTCCTAATGATGACTGTGAACAAACCATAGCCCTAACAAGCTAATTAAGGTCTGAGACCTTGGTAAAAGTTAACTGAGAGCTCAAATCTCTTGGGGTGCCCAAACTTTTGCATGGTGCTCCTTTCCTTTTTTTCACTCTAAAGTTGTACAAAACAAAAATAATACACTAATCTTGCTTAAAATGTTGAAAAGAATGTTTCATCTTTAACTTCATGACTTTTGGAGATCAGTTCATCTTCTACTCACTCAACTATTCACAGTAACAGAAATTTTGACCAGGGGTGTCCAAACTTTTGCATGCCACTGTATAATCATATTTCAGCCATGATTCATTGATGCCTACAACATTGTACTTGCCAATCTGTAACTGTGCTACAAGTTCATCTGTCTTATTCCGCATACTATGCATATTCTAATATAACACCTTCAGTCTTTTCACCCTTTTCGATTTTGTCCACCTTTTACATTATAACTCATCCTGTTGACTGCAATTTTTCCCTATCATCAGCCTCTCCTTGCTTGGAGTTTCACTACACATTGTGTGTTTGTAAACCAACTACCTCATCTTCAGCAGTATCACTCCCAATTGCTATAATTACTTTAAACTCACCCAAACAACTCTAGCCAACCTGCCCATAAGGATATTGGACTCCCTCGGGTTCAGGTGTAACCTATCCTTTTTGTACAGGTCATATCTTCCCCAGAAGAAATCCCAGTGATCTATAAATCTGAACCCCTGCCCCCTGCACCAGTTCCTCAGCCATGCATTCACCTGCCAAATCATCCTATTCTTACCTTCACTGGCACTACCCTGGAGGTCCTGTTTCTCAGCTTTTTACCTAGCACTCTAAAATCTCTCTTCAGGACCTCCTCATCTTGTCTACTTATGCCATTGGTGTTAATATGTGCCAAGACGTCTGGCTGCTCATCCTCACCCTTGAGAATGCCATGGACCTGACCCGAAACGTCCCTGATCCTGGCACCAAGGAGGCAACATACCATCCGGGTGTCTCTATTGCACACACAGAACCTTGTCTCTGTTCCTTGGAATAAGAAATCTCCTATCAACACTGCAGTCCTCTTCACTTCTCTGCTTTCAGTAGACACAGTGCCGGAGATCCAGTCACTGTGGCTCCCTCCTGTAGGTCACCCCCTCAATAGTATCTAAAGTTATATAATTATTATTGAGGGGGACGGCCGCAGGTGTACTCTGCACTGGCTGTGAATTTCCCTTCCTTCTCCTGGCAGTCACCCAGTTACCGATCTCCAGCAACCTAGGGGTGACTACCTCCCTGTAGCTCCTATCATCCTCCCATATGAGTTGAAGGTCATCGAGTTGCAGCTCCAGTTGCTTAATACATTCTCTCAGGAGCTGCAACTCGGTGCACCTGGTGCAGATCTGCCTACCTGACTTCCCACATCGCACACAGAGTACAAAACACTGCACCTGGAGCCATTCTTACTAGACTACCATGCACGAACAGATGAGAAATAAACAAATAATTCTGAATCGCTTAAAAGACAATTTACTTCACTCAATCCTGATGTCGCTTAAGGCTGAAGCCACTCTAAACACTGACACACTCCAAGGGAATGGCTGCTCAGCTTGCACTTGAATTGATTTTATTGGCCCTTTCTGAAGAATCCCTCTTGCTCCTCAACTTAGAGAAACTGCTGCGAAACTCTGCCTTTGAAATCTCGATCGTCCTCCTGATTAAAAGGTATCTCTTTTTACACAGCCCTGACGTGTTATTGTCCAACACAGAGAAAGCTAGCATGAAGGAGTGGAGGGTTATGGGCTGAGTGCAGGTCGGTGGGACTGGGTGAGAGTAAGAGTTCGGCATGGACTAGAAAGGCCGATATGATCTGTTTCCGTGCTGTAATTGTTATATGGTTATATAAATTCTGCTTTTAACCAATTTCCCCCAGGATCAATAAAGTATGACTATGACTATGACTATTTTAAGTCTTGAACGTAGAACTCACTTTTTATGCTGCTTTGTCTGTATTAGTGTGCTGCTGGTCTCACTCTGTCACATATATTCCCCAGCATATGGAGTTTAGAAAGCACTTGAAAATCCTTAAAGAAGTTTAGAGATTTACTTCTAAAGGCATAGAATTCAAATGTTAATGTTAATCTAGTGTAGAGCTGAGATAGGCCAAAATAAAGCACACAGGTTTGGTCACAGAATTATGAAAAGCACAGAGAAACAGTGAACAATGCCAAGAATTACCAGGATTGTATTAAATTACAGCTATAGGGAAAGTTTCCACAGATTTTTGTATCTTTAAAAATAATCCCTGTGTTCACTTGTTAGAGCAAATTAAAAATATAAAATGTTTGCATAAGATTGATGTGGAAAGAATGTTTCTCAGAGAATCCAAACTGAAATGAATAAATATAGATGGTTACTGATACATTTCAAAGGGGAAAAAAAAGAAATTTCCATTCTCAGCAGGAGTTTAGATTCTGAAACTCACTGTCACAGGAGGTGGCAGAGACAAATGGTTTACATATTTACAAGATATGGGGGAAATAGGAAAAGGCAGGAAGGCTCAAAGACCGTTAAGAAGCAGCAGAATGCAAAGACACTATAAACGCTTGGGAAGTCTAATTGGGCTGGATGGTCAGTATTTCTGAGTGTATTCTCCATGCAATTTGATGTAATGTTCTGATATACTTGGATATTGGGTCCAGGATGGCTAAACATGAGCCAACCATTTGTTATATATACTGCAAACAAGAGGAATTCTGCAGATGCTGGAAATTCAAGCAACACACATCAAAGTTGCTGGTGAACGCAGCAGGCCAGACAGCATCTCTAGGAAGAGGTACAGTCGACGTTTCAGGCCGAGACCCTTCGTCAGGACTAACTGAAGGAAGAGTGAGTAAGGGATTTGAAAGTTGGAGGGGGAGGGGGAGATCCAAAATGATAGGAGAAGACAGGAGGGGGAGGGATAGAGCCAAGAGCTAGACAGGTGATTGGCAAAAGGGGATACGAGAGGATCATGGGACAGGAGGTCCGGGAAGAAAGACAAGGGGGGGGGACCCAGAGGATGGGCAAGAGGTATATTCAGAGGGACAGAGGGAGAAAAAGGAGAGTGAGAGAAAGAAGGTGTGCATAAAAATAAGTAACAGATGGGGTACGAGGGGGGAGGTGGGGCCTAGCAGAAGTTAGAGAAGTCGATGTTCATGCCATCAGGTTGGAGGCTACCCAGACGGAATATAAGGTGTTGTTCCTCCAACCTGAGTGTGGCTTCATCTTTACAGTAGAGGAGGCCATGGATAGACATGTCAGAATGAGAATGGCCACAGCCTCCTCTCAGGTTGGAGGAACAACACCTTATATTCCGTCTGGGTAGCCTCCAACCTGATGGCATGAACATCGACTTCTCTAACTTCTGCTAGGCCCCACCTCCCCCCTCGTACCCCATCTGTTACTTATTTTTATGCACACCTTCTTTCTCTCACTCTCCTTTTTCTCCCTCTGTCCCTCTGAATATACCTCTTGCCCATCCTCTGGGTCCCCCCCCCTTGTCTTTCTTCCCGGACCTCCTGTCCCATGATCCTCTCGTATCCCCTTTTGCCTATCACCTGTCCAGCTCTTGGCTCCATCCCTCCCCCTCCTGTCTTCTCCTATCATTTTGGATCTCCCCTCCCCCTCCCACTTTCAAATCCCTTACTCACTCTTCCTTCAGTTAGTCCTGACGAAGGGTCTCGGCCTGAAACGTCGACTGTACCTCTTCCTACAGATGCTGCCTGGCCTGCTGCGTTCACCAGCAACTTTGATGTGTGTTGTTATATATACCGCATTGAATTGCCTTCTTTCATGTTGCTAGCTTTTCTGATCAAAATCTATAATTTATCTTGGAGGCAATTGAAAGCATTATAAAAATCCCTCATTGAAATAATTGCATCTTCATCCTAGAGTTTCATCCAAACCATGATGAATGCCGGAGAATGAAACAGGGTATTTTAGACATTTGAACCAAATACCTAATTCAAACTGAACATTTCATTTCCTGGTATTGAGTTCCTTCAAGACAAACTGCCTTAGAATACTATTGGATTAATGTGCATGCATCTCCTCTGTAAATAAACAAGAGTATGATTGTGACATGTAATCCAAACTGTGCACCAAGTTGTCAACTATCCCAATATGCACTCAGTCTGTGAGATAATAGCAAAATTGCAAGGATGCCGCTCATATCTAACAGAACTTGACATTGACATTTAGCACTGGAAGATTTTGCCACATGCACTTGTGAAAGAGCAGACGCTGCAATCCTAAAAGCAGAAATGGCTGAACGGATGAAAACTGGTTACATAGAGAGAATAGAAGATTTCAGTGTATCATGCTGTTTATAATTTTGACTTATCTTTTGAATCGGCGTTTATTAAAATCGTTGCCAAAATTCACATCAGTGAATAGTGTCCTCTTGCCTGCCCTGATCAATCCTCTTGGACACCTTTTCAAAAAACTAAATTAAATTCACAAGACATGGTTTCCCATGCACAAAGCCTTGTTGACTATCCATAATCACTCTTTATCTTTCCAAGTGCATGTAGACACTGTCTAGAAACATAGAAACATAGAAAACTACAGTACAATGCAGGCCCTTCAGCCCGCAAAGCTGTGCCAAACATGTCCTTACCTTAGAAATTACCGAGGGTAACCCATCACCCTCTATTTTTCTAAGCTCCATGTACCTATCCAGGAGTCTCTTAAAAGACCCTATCATATCAGCCTCCACCACCATCGCTGGCAGCCCATTCATGCTCTCACCACTCTCTTCTACTCCCAGCTTAAAGAAAGCAAACGTAAAAGAGGAGGACAACAGAAAAGATTCAAAGACGTCTTAAAAGCCAACATGAAGAAATATAACATCAACATCAACAATTGGGAAACCATTGCCAACAACAGGAAACTCTGGCAAGCCATCATCCGAGAAGGAACAGCAACTTTCGAAGCCAACAGATGTGCAGAATTAGAAGAAAAGAGAAGAAAATGGAAAGAGAGGCAGCAACAACCAAAGCCCGATCTGCCATCTGGAACTACCTGTCCTGAATGCGGAAGAACTTTCAAAGCCAAGATTGGACTCATAAGCCACTTGAGAGCCCATAAGTAGATCATCAGAACGAAGACCATCATCCTCGATCTCGAGGGATAGTCACGACGACTCTCTACTTCAAAAACTTACCTTTGACATCTCCTCTGTACCTTCTTCCAAGCACCGTAAAACTGTGCCCTCTCATGCTAGCCATTTCAGCCCTGGGAAAAAGCCTCTGACTATCCATACGATCAATGTGTCTCATCATCTTATACACCTCTACCAGGTCACCTCTCATTCTCTGTCGCTCCAAGGAGAAAAGGCCGAGTTCACTCAACTTGCTTTCATAAGACATGCATCCCAATCCAGGCAACATCCTTGTAAGTCTCCTTTGCACCCTTTCTATGGTTTCCACATCCTTCCTGTAGTGCGGTGACTAGAACTGAGCATAGTACTCCAAGTGGGGTCTGACCAGGGTCCTATATAGCTGCAACATTACCTCTCAGCTCTTAAACTCAGTCCCATGATTGATGAAGGCCAATGCACCGTATGCCTTCTTAATCACAGAGTCAACCTGCGTAGGAGCTTTGAGTGTCCTATGGACTCAGACCCCACGATCCCTCTGATCCACCACACTGCCAAGAGTCTTACCATTAATACTATATTCTGCCATCATATTTGACCTACCTCACACTTATCCGGGTTGAACTCCATCTGCCACTTTGCAGCCCAGTTCTGCATCTTATCAATGTCCTGCTGTAACCTCTGACAGCCCTCCACACTATCCACAACACCCCCAACCTTTGTGTCATCAGAAAATTTACTAACCCATCCCTCCACTTCCTCATCCGGGTCATTTATAAAAATCGCAAAGAGTCGGGGTCCCAGAACAGATCCCTGAGGCACACCACTGGTCATCAACCTCCATGCAGAATAAGACCCATCTACAACCACTCTTTGCCTTCTGTGGGCAAGCCAGTTCTGGATCCACAAAGCAATGCCCCCTGGATCCCATGCCCCCTTACCTTCTCAATAAGCCTTGCATGGGTTACCTTGTCAAATGCCTTGATCAAATCCATATATACCACATTTACTGCTCTACCTTCATCAATGTGTTTAGTCAGAAACTCAAAAAATTCAATCAGGCTCGTAAGGCACAACCTGTCTTTGACAAAGCCATGTTGACTATTCCTAATCATATTATGCCTCTCCGAATGTTCATAAATCCTGCCTCTCAGGATCTTCTCCATCAACTTACCAACCACTGACAGACTCACTGGTCTATAATTTCCTGGGCTATACCTACTCCCTTTCTTGAATAAGGGAACAACATCCACAACCCTCCAGTTTCCCTCGGGATTAATAAAGTACATCTATCTATCTATCTATCTATCCTCCGGAATATCTCCCGTCCCCATTGATGATGCAAAGATCATTGCCAGAGGCTCAGCAATCTCCTTCCTCGCCTCCCACAGTAGCCTGGGGTACATCATGGTCTGGTCCCGGTGACTTATCCAACTTGATGCTTTCCAAAAGCTCCAGCACATCCTCTTTCTTAATATCTACATGCTCAAGCTTTTCAGTCCACCGTAAGTCATCCCTACAATCGCCAAGATCCTTTTCTGTAGTGAATACTGAAGCAAAGTATTCATTAAGTACCTCTGCTATCTCCTCCAGTTCCATACACACTTTTCCACTGCCACACCTCATTGGTCCTATTCTCTCATGTCTTACTTACCCTCTTGCTCTTCACATACTTGTGGAATGCCTTTAGGTTTTCCTCAATCCTGTCTGCCAAGACCTTCTCATGGCCCCTTCTTGCTCTCCTAATTTCATTCTTAAGCTCCTTCCTGCTAGCCTTATAATCTTCTAGATCTCTATCATAACCTAGATTTTTGAACCTTTTGTAAGCTCTTTTTTTCTTCTTGACTAGATTAACAACAGCCTTTGTACACCACGGTTCCTGTACCCTACCATCCTTTCCGTCTCATTGGAATATACCTATGCAGAACCCTACGCAAATATCCCCTGAATATTTGCCACATTTCTTCCGTACGTTTCCCTGAGAACATCTGTTTCCAGTTTATGCTTCCAAGTTCCTGCCTGATAGCCTCATATTTCCCCTTACTCCAATTAAACACTTTCCTAACTTGTCTGTTCCTATCCCTCTCCAATGCTATGGTAAAGGAGATAGGATTGTGATCACTATCTCCAAAATCTCTCCCACTGAGAGATCTGACACCTGACCAGGTTCATTTCCTAATACAGATCAAGTACAGCCTCTCCTCTTGTAGGCTTATCTACATATTGTGTCCAGAAACCTTTCTGAACACACCTAACAAACTCCACCCCATCTAAACCCCTCGCTCTAGGGGGATGCCAATCGACATTTGGGAAATTAAAATCTCCCACCACAACAACGCTGTTATTATTACACCTTTCCAGAATCTGTCTCCCTACCTTCTCCTCGATGTCCCTATTACTATTGGGTGGTCTATAAAAAACACCCAGTAGAGTTATTGACCCCTTCCTGTTCCTAACTTCCACCCACAGAGACTCCGTAGACAATCTCTCCATAACTTCCTCCTTTTCTGCAGCTGTGACACTGTCTCTGATCAACAGTGTCACACCCCCACCTCTTTTGTCTCCCTCCCTGTCCTTTCTGAAACATCTAAAGCCTGGCGTTCAAAGTAACCCTGAGCTATCCAAGACTCTGTAATGGCCACAACACCATAGCTGTCTCTCAGAAGTCCCTTCAGTAACTTTACCACCATAATGATAGGCTCACCTGCCTGCATTTCCCTAGCTTGGTATTGAAGCCCTTCCTAAATAAAGGGACAACATTGGGCAACCTTCCGTCTTTTGGCACCTCACCAGAAGATACAAAACACTTCTGTCATGACCCCAGCTACTTAGTCCCTTGCTTCTCACAGTGTTGTGAGATACTATACATACACCAATGAAAGTGCACTCAATACATGAGCTGTTCCTGAGCTTACAAACTAGGCAGTTGGTTGGAGTTCATCTCTCAGACATCCCTTCTTATTTCATGTTCATTTATTTAAATCAGCTGTCACTTGATACAAGTAATGGAATGTGTACCAAACTGTCCAACTGACTGCTTCTCAAGTGACAAGCATAAACTACTTGGCATGAAGTTAGGTAAATCTGGCAGTTGTTCCGGCTCATAGTTAATACAATCATTCCTTTTTTTATATTTTATAGTGCTTTGCAGGATGGCACACAGCAAAACTGGAAATGGATAAGGAAGCAGAGAACTAGAGGTGTTCCACACTATCAGCTGAAGAGCGATGTGCAGGACCAAGAAGTATCAGAACTTGCCTATAAATCCAGTAGAGTACGTAGCAGTTTATATAATGTTTTTGAGAATTCCCACAGTGGAGTCACAACTCATAGCTATAAACTGTTGTGTAAACACTTCACTGTCATGAAGAACACCATGGAGACCTGGGCCAACCAGTGGCTTCATTGGTCAAGATCAAATGCCAGCATAAATTTCCTCCAATTTCACTGCCTGCACTTCATTTGATCTGTTAGGGAACCACAAAATCCAGAACTTCCACTTACTAGGCAGCCAATTTACATGATTTTGTCACAAATATTTGTTTGGTTATCTTTATACATGAAATAAAACCTTTCAAATTCTCAGTGGCTTAAATATTTCTGTTATCCTAATCACTTTGGTTTTATAAAAGTATTTTGTTAATCAACTCCGAGACACTTCCCAGAAATTAACTTCCTGTTAATTATTTTTTCCACATTTGGTATAGCAAGTAGTAATCTGTTGGTATGAATTTTAAGGGTACACTTTGCAAAAACAAGCCAAGATGTTACATTGTGAATAGATTTCTAGAATTGCCAGGTGTATGTAGACAATTGCAATGTGCCACTAGACCTTTGCACTTAATGTAAATGCAATGAATCTAAATCCCTCTCAGCCTGTCAGTCAAATATCTCATTCAATTTTATGTGACAAGAAAAATGTTAAAAATTGACACTGACAAGTAGCTCATGAATAGCGGGAGGAATCAACCTACTTCACTTACAGAGCTGATTGAGCCTATTTATTGCCTCTGTCTCCAAACACTTAGACTGTTCCAAATCTGTGGCAGAAATCATGCTTTGATGTTAATATCTATAGATCTATTCCCTAGCAATACAAATCTAGTTTTTACTCAGAAGTCTATTTGTCCTGTTTCTGCTGAAGACAAAAGATAAACATTTCAAAATAAATTCGATTGTGAACTGAAGAGCGTATGCTTGTTTGTATTTCATCATAATGATTTTAATGCAGATGTAGCCATTCAGCATAAAATTTATTAGTAATTTCCAACCAGCTAGGAAAGTATAATCAAATATGCACCTCAATTCAGCTTCTGATTAGCTGAAATATTCTCACCATACTTTTTAATTCAAAATCCTCATGTGTAATAAATCAGTATGACTCGATTGTGGGCTTAATAGAATGCAGAGCCCAAGTGTACTGCCTGTTTCTCAACATACTATGTAGCTTGAGAGCTGGGAATGTTTCCAGCATTAAAATAAATGATAAAACTTATAGAAAAGCTGATAGGTATAATTTCAGTAATATTTATTGTAAAACCACATGCAGAGAAATCTCCGAAAGGACCAAACAGGTCGAGGCAGGTGAAGTACACGCTGTTTGGTATTACAAATGGAGTATGATCTTACATCACCTGTCCTACAATGTGTATCATGCTGCAACTTTCAACTCTGAAAAGAAAAAAGATACCATTACTGGTTATCTTGTATCTTAAAAGAAAATGAAAGTAGCATATGAAAGCTTGAAAAGGAAATTCAAATCTTGAAGGCATTGAATTGTGTGGTGCAATTTAAAGAATTTGCAGCTAACCCCTCTGAAGAATTTGATTTTTTGAACAAAAAATCCTGCTGTAAGCACAAGACACTCTACGGATACTCCACGTCTTGAGCAACACACTCAAAATGCTGGATGACCTCAGCAAGTTAGGCAGCATCTATGGAGAAGAATATCCTGAGGAAGAGATTTGGTCTGAAACAATGACTGTTCATTCCTTTCCATAGATGGTGCCTGACCTGCTGAGTACCCACAGCAAAAAATCTTTTGTTTCATTTATCCACTTTTACTTTGCATGACTTCCAGTTGTGATAGATACTTGCTTCTATCTCATGTTTGCTAAGCTTGCTTTCTAAATAGCAGCTGCCACTTGAAAGGACACAAACAGTTGTAAGTAAACTTTCAACTATATTGCTTTATTTAACTTCTGGTTTTAAATAGAAGTCAGTCTTTAGTTCTTAAAATGGAAATGGAAAGTAGCTTGAAGATGAAAAAACACTCCTTATAGAACAACTTTACAAATAGACTCTGTATTTTGCAGATGTTCTTTCTGTAAAGAGTCACGGCATCTGCTTTGTTATTGCTCTAGAGCAGAATATAAGATAATTGATTGTTTAATTTTTGGTTGTTTCAAATAGACAAGCTGATTCTTAAGTTGATTAGTTCAAGGAAGCTTACATAACAGATGGAGAACATCATTTAGTATATCAATAATTGATGTATTTATAGTTGGAGGCATTTTATGTACTTAGAAGTTAACTTTACAACATTAATGGTAACTAGCTAAGATAGATATCTCTAGAAAATGCTTTTAAACTATTTGTGTTAAAAGAATATCTGAGTAAATATCACATGCTTGTCTGACTCAAGTAGCTAAAAATGGTATAAAAGTAGAGAGAAGTTCCAGCCCATTTGGTATGGGATAAGAAATATCAAGAACCATGGAAGAACTGGAGCCCATTCCTCCAGCAACGGGTTCTGTGATGTCAATTTGTTTATCTGCATCTTTGGTATGTCTTTTTAGTTTATGGAAATTGTACCTGGATTTTGGAAATCTTTAATTCTTTGTTTCAGAAATGTTTTGTGCTTTGTGCGTAGGAAATAGTTTGTGTTTTAGAAATGGTTTGTAACTGAGAAATGCTTAAGATAGAGATCCCCTGTAAGATTTAAATGTTTTTTTTAAAGAGTGTTGTGTGGATTTAAGTGGGTGTCACAGAAAATAAATAAATGAACAGTGTTTCAAACTGGTTTGTTTGCTGGAAATAGCTTCTCCTTGGTAGGGAGAAGGCAGCCACCATTTGAATAGTAAGTATTGGCAGCTAAACCTTGGAGAATAAACAGGGAAGTCAACTAGTCTTTGAAGATTGGGTAGCTACAGTAAAATTACAGTAAAAGTGCAAGTACTCATGGCTATTTATATCTGATAGGGCTTAAAGTCTTTGTTTGAGTTTAAAAATTTCCAAACAGTGAACCTAATATCATCATATAATGCTAATAAATGAAAAACTGAGGTGAAATTTGTATTTCTACTGTATCAGCTAAACTATTGCTTTATCAAAGGCTATGCTAATGAATGGGGTTTGCAAACTTACTTACCCATTTACGTGGTTGCTACAGCTGGGGGTGGCCTTGGACAAGCTATTACCTAGTTGGAAGAACTATTTGCAGCGGTTAATCCTTTTCATGAGAAAACTGGTATCCGTGAAGATACATAGCAGGTTTAATGAGCATTAAGGTAGAAATACCATTAGTAACCATCACTAAATGGCTTATATCAATAAGACGTTAGATCTTTGCAGCAATTTTGACTATTTATTCACAACTTTAATACTATAACACACATGCAGCATGTGGTTCTTGGCAAACTACCAAAGTCATTTTCACAACTAAGTATAATTGTACATTATTAATAGGAAAAATTCTTCACCACTTTAGTGCAACATTGAAAACTTTATGCTACATCATAATTTCTTTTTACTTCTTGTCACATTAGAGTGTTCCCTAATTTAGTCAAATAGAAGTGATAAACTGTCATTTGTAATGTGTGAAAGCAGAGGGGGAGTTAATATTATCACAACGGAGATCACTTCCAATTACATCCTGTTTATTCATCCAGTTGAAATTGTTGACCAAGTTCATAAAAAAAATGAGTAAAGCCCTGTAAGAAACAAAACACCACAAAAATAAAAATTAACATTGGAATTTTTGAATAAACAATGAGACATACTGAAACCAACAGTATTCCAAAATAAGACTATATGACCATAAGACATAGGAGCAGAATTAGGCCATCTGGCCCATCAAGTCTGCTCCACTATTCAATCATGGCTGATCCTTTTTTCTCTATCTCCTCCTCAACCCCAGTTCCCGGCCTTCTCCCCACAACCTTTAATGCCATGTCCAATCAAGAACCTATCAATCTCTGCCTTAAATACACCCAATGACCTGGCCTCCACTGCTGCCTGTGGCAACAAATTCCACAAATTCACCACCCTTTGGCTAAAGAAATTTCTCCACATCTCTGTTTTGAGAGGGTGCCCCTCTATCCTGAGGCTATGCCCCCTTGTCCTAGACTCTCCCACCATTGGAAACATCCTTTCCACATCTACTCTCTCTAGGCCTTTCAACATTCAAAAGATTTCAAAGAGATCCCCCCCTCATCCTTCTGAATTCCGGCAAGTACAGACCCAGAGCCATCAAATGTTCCTCTTATGATAACTCCTGGAATCATCCTTGCGAACCTCCTCTAGACCCTCTCCAATGCCAGCACATCTCTTCTAAGATTAGGGGCCCAAAATTGTTCACAATACTCAAGATGAGGCCTTACCAGTGACTTATAAAGCCTCAGCATCACATCCTCGCTCTTGTATTCTAGACCTCTTGAAATGAATGTTAACATGGCATTTGCCTTCCTCACCACGGGCTCAACCTGCAAGTTAACCTTTAGGGTGTTCTGCACAAGGACTCCTAAGTCCCTTTGCATTTCAGATTTTTGGATTTTCTACCTATTTAGAAAACAGTCTGCACATTTATTTCTACCATGAAGATGTTGCATTTTCCAAAATTGTATTTCATATGCCACTTTCTTGCCCATTCTCCTAATCTGTCTGTCCTTCTGCATCCTACCTGCTCCCTCAACATTACCTGCCCCTCCACCAATCTTCGTATCATCTGCAAACTTGGCAACAAAGCCATCTATTACATCATCTAAATCATTTACAGCATAAACAGTGGTCCCAACACTGACCCCTGCAAAACACCGCTAGTCACTGGCAGCCAACTAGCAAAGGATCCATTTATTGCCACTCACCGCCTCCTACCAATCATGGCTCTAACCATGTTAGTAAATTTCCTGTAATACCATGGGCTCTTAACTTGGTAAGCAGCCTCATGTGTGGCACCTTGTCAAAGGCCTTCTGAAAGTCCAAATATACAACATCCAATGCATCCCTTTTTTCTATCCTACTTGTAATCTCCTCAAGGAATTCCAACAGGTTCTTCAAGCAGGATTTTTCCTGAAGGAAACATGCTGACTTTGTACTATCTTGTCCTGTGTCACCAAGAACTCCATCACCTCATCCTTAATAATTGACTCCAACATCTTCACAACCACTGAGGTCAAGCTAACTCGTCTATAATTTCCTTTCTGCTGCCTTCCTCCTTTCTTATAGAGTGGAGTAACATTTGCAATTTTCCAGTCCTCTGGCACCATGCCAGAGTCCAATGATTTTTGAAAGATCATTTCTAATGCCAACACAATCTCCAACGCTGCCTCTTTCAAAATAAGAGCAATATAATTAATGCATAGGCCATTGAAAAGGAAGAAAACTGAAAATAATGGCAATCTGACTACAATATCCAAATAAGAATCTAAAATACTAAAATAAGCCAACATTTTAATAAGATTGGGAAACTAGAGCAAAAGCATCAGATCTGGGTGCAGAATATCTCAGATCGAGTCTTTAACATTCTTAAGTGGGAGGGTCAATAGCCAGAGGTCATGGTCCATGTAGGTAACAATGACATAGGTAGGATGAGTATTGCGGTTCTGCATAGGGAGTTCAGGGAGTTAGGTGCTAAGTTAAAGGCAGGACCTCCAGGGTTGTGATCTCAGGATTGCTATTCATGCCACATGCTAGTGAGGCCAGAACTAGGAAGATTACACAGTTTAATACATGGCTAAGGAGTTGGTGTAGGAGAGAAGGCTTAAGATTATTGGACCATTGGGCTCTCTTCCAGGGAAGGTGGAACCTGTACAGAAGGGACTGCTTGCACCTAAACTGGAGGGGGACTAATATCCTAAAGGGAATGCTTCCTAATGCTACACGGTGGGGTCTAAACTGGAATTGCGGGGGATGATAACCAGAGTGCCAGAACAGTCAACAGAGAAGTTATGGAGGCAGATGTTGATAAGACTTCAGTCAAAGTTAGGAATCAAAAAGTTGAACATGA
Source organism: Mobula birostris (assembly GCF_030028105.1). Classification (NCBI taxonomy): domain Eukaryota; kingdom Metazoa; phylum Chordata; class Chondrichthyes; order Myliobatiformes; family Myliobatidae; genus Mobula; species Mobula birostris. The sequence goes on from NC_092371.1 coordinate 223,275,044, forward strand.
TGTCCTGAGCAGCTTATATTTCAACGCAAAAAGTATCAAAGGCAAGGTGGATAATAGTGCTAAAGATCAGGTAGCTGGCTTACAAACCGAGGCAGTATGTAGTGAGGAGAGGCTGTTGCTAGGGGAAAACCGCAGTCAACAGGATGAGCTGCAATGTGAAAAGAGGACAAAATCGAAAAGGGTGAATACAGGACTGAAGGTGTTGTATTTGAATGTGTGCAGTATATGGAATAAGGTAGATGAACTTGCAGCACAGTTGCAGATTGGCAAGTATGATGTTGTAGGCACCACTGAATCATGGCTGAAGGATTAAGCTGGAAGCTTAATGTCCAAGCATACGCATTATATGGAAAGGATAGGCTGGAAGACAAAGGGGACTGTGTTGCTCTTTTGGTAAAAAATGAAATCAAATCATTAGAAAGAGGTTGCATAGGGTCAGAAGGTGTTGAATCATTGTGGATAGAGCTAAGGAACTACAAGCATAAAAAGACCCTGATCGGAGTTGTATACAGACCTGCAAACAGTAGTAAAATTACAATGGGAGATAGGAAATGTATACCAAAAGGGCAATGTTAAAATAGTCATGGGGACTTCAATATGCAGGTAGATTGGGAAAATGAGGTTCGTGCTGGATTACAGGAGGGGGAAATTCTAGCGTGCCTAGGAGATGGTTTTTTACAGCAGCTCATTGTTGAGCCTGCTAGAGGATCAGCTATTCTGGATTGGGTGTTGTGCAATAAACTAGAATTGATTAGAAGGCTTAAGCTAAAAGAACCCTGATGGGAAAGAATTGACCCTGAAATTTGCGAAGGAGAAGCTAAAGTCAGACATATTAGTACTACATGGAGTAAAGGGAATTGCAGAGGCCTGAGAAATAAAGAGGGGGCATATAACAGAGCAAAAATTAGTGGGAAGATGGGGGATTAGAAAGCTTTTAAAACCCAACAGAAGGGCAACTAAAAAATCACTAAGAAGGTAAAGATGGAATTCGAAAGTAAGCTAGCCAATAATATTAAAGAGTATACCAAACGTTTCTTCGGATACAAAAAGTGTAAAAGAGAGGTGAGAGTAAATATCGGACCACTGGAAAACAATGCTGGAGAGGTAATAATGGGGGACAACAGAAGGACAGATAAACTGAATAAATGTTTTGCAACATTCTTCATGGTGGAAGACACTAGCAGTATGGTGGAAGTTCCAGGTATCAGGGGTCTTGAAGTGTGTGAATTTCCCATAACTAGAGAAGGTTGTTGGGAAACTGAAAGGTCTGAAAGTAGGTAGGTCACCTGGATCAGATGGTGTACACCCCAGAGCTCTGAAAGAGGAGGCTGAAGAGATTATGGAGGCATTAGTAATGATCTTTCAAGAATCATTAGATTGTGGAATGGTTCCGGAAGACAGGAAATTTGGAAATGTCACTCCACTCTTCAAGAAGGGACAGAGGCAGAAGAAAGGAAACTATAGACTAATTAGTTTGACTCCACTGGTTGGGAAGATGTTGGAGTCAATTATTAAGGATGAGGTCTCAGGGTACTTGGAAGCACATGATAAAGTAGACTGTAGTCATCATGGTTTCCTCAAGGGAAAATCTTGCCTGACATTCTGTTGGAATTCTTTGAAAAAATAGCAAGCAGGATAGTCAAAGGAGAATCAATTGGTGTTGTGTATTTGGATTTTCAGAAAGCCTTTGACAAGGCACCTCACATGAGGCTGCTTAACAAGCTATGAGCCTATGGTATTACAGGAAAGATTCTAGCGTGGATAAAGCAGCGGCTGGGAGCAAAGAGTAGAATTAAAGTGATTCTTTTCTGGCTGGTTGCCAGAGACTAGTGGTGTTCCAAAGGAGTCTGTGTTGGGACCGTATCTTTTTACATTATATGTCAATGATTTAGATGATGGAATTGATGGCTGTGTTGCAAAGCTTTCAGATGATATAAAGATAGATGGAGGGGCGGGTAGTTTTGAGGAAGTATAGAAGCTACAGAAGGACTTAGAGAGATCAGGAAAATGGGCAAAGAAATGGCAGATGGAATATAGTGTCAGGAAGTGTATGGTCATGCACTTTGGTAGAAGAAATGAAAGAGTTGACTATTTTCTAAATGGAGAGAAAATACAAAAAAGGTTCATGAAAATGATTCCAAATTTGAATGGCTTGTCATATGAAGAGCTTTGAAAGCTCTTGGCTGTGATCACTGGAATTAGGAAGAATAGGGGGTGACCTTATTGAAACCTATCAAATGGTGATATGCCTTGATAGAGTGGATGAGGAGATGTTTCCTATGGTAGGAGTGTCTAAAACCAGAGAACTCAGCCTCAGGACAGAGGGGTGTCCTTTAAGAATGGAGATGAGGAGGAATTCTTTGCCACAGGCAACTGTGAAGGCCGAGTCTATATGTATATTTAAGGCAGAGATTGATAGATTTTTGATTGGTCAGGGCATGAAAGGCTACAGGGAGAAGGCAGGAGATTAGGTAGCGAGGAAAATTGGATCAGCCATGATGAAATGGCAGAGCAGACTCGATGGGCCAAAAGGCCTAATTCTGCTCCTATGCCTTATGGTCTCATGGTCCTATGGTAAACTGGAACCTGTGATAAAATTTATCTGTGCAATGTTTATAGATGAAGTCATGACATTCTAACTTTTGTGGAGCACGAGGCCTTATATGTATCTATATATATCTAGAGTGCCTAAGACTTTTGCACAGTACTGTAATTGTCAACATGGAGCAGAGAGTGAATTTGTAAATCTTGCAGGAGGAGTGGATATTGAGAATGGCGAGCATGGGATGGTGTGTGGGACAGGTGAGAGGGAAGGAGTGCCAGAGCGGTGGGTGGATGTCGTGGATGCAGACACACCCAGTCCTGAGACACCACACAAGGTCATTTGGTTCCAAACAGTGGGTTTATTGACCATTACTGAATGTCTCTCTGGCACTTCCCACTCTCTCCCCTCTCCTTTCCTCTTTTCCCAACCGTAACTCCCCTCTCCCTGCCCCCTTCTGACTTTCTGTCCACCATAGAGACCCTATCAGATTCAGATTTATCATCACTCATATATATTACGATTTATTTTTGCGACAGCTGTACAGTGCAATACATAAAATTTCTACAGTACTGTGCAAAAGTCTTAGGCAACCTAACTATATATATGCCTAAGACTTCTGCACAGTACTGTGTGTATTCATTTACTAATATAAATGGAAAGCTTCAATAGTTAACAAGGAGGCATCCTGCACAGGATGTCCAAGAGCATTACAATTTCTTTATAGAATTCATAGGATGCAGGACTGCTCAGTCTGCCACTGTTTTAAAGAAATCATTCCCCTTGCCACACCCCAAACTAATTGTTTTCTCTTCCAGCTCCAAACTCTGATGGCCTGGCTCTGATCCCTTCACAAAGTATATTAAATGTAGTCTACAAAGCAAGTTTGTTTTGTGCTATTATTGGCAACAGATAGCTGAAAAATTGTCCAATCTTCACTTTTAGGGCCCTTATTTCATGTCCATGTAGAAAACTTTGAAGTTCATTCTCTAGATTTCTACTAAAGCAGTCATACTGTTTTTTTTTCACTTCCTTTCTGATAGATTGAATTATACTATTCATCAAAATGGATCAGGATCAATATGGATATGAAAAATTGAAGCATTCATTGTTGCAGATGATCACACCATTTTATTAGGTCTATTATCCATTGTACTGTGCGTGACAGACATAATATGGTACATATTATGGTGAGTGTTTCAACACATTCAGTTTCAGGTTAGAATATTGATCATGAGACCAGTTTTGAAAGAGATTTTAATGTTCAGTTACTGTCGATGGTTTAGTGAAAGAATAAACGCTTTAGTGCATTTATATGAAACTCAACTGACTGTTAGGAAGGGAAAATAAACTACACAGAAATTACAGTGAATAATGATCACCACAAATATGTTGATGTACACTGAGACAGCTTCCTTAATGGATCATGGACGTAACAGCCCTTTCACCTTTCAGCTCCTCAGGACATAGCACATCACTCTGCAGCTAACAAAACACTTTTGGTTGATGTGCAGCCACTATTGTTAAATGAACAAATGTCAACAGCCAAAATGCTGTCGGCAAAATCTCTCAAAGAGCTGATAGATAAATTTCCATGCAATTTACTATTGTAACACATTTATGACTCCTTTTATGTACCTCAAGTAACTGTGAAATAGAAAAGAATTTCCCTTCCTCATTTCCCCCAGAGACAAAGCTCCATCTGTTTTAAGGAAGGAAGGAGTTATAGAAATCATGGTTTAAACACATCCATTTGAATTGGGTGGAATTGCAGGGAAACAAGAATAAGTGATGATTTTATAAGCATATAAAATAACAAACTTAGCTTTGCTAGCAGTAAGACATAGCAATGGAATAGCACAGACATAGAACTGGAACAGGCCCTCCAGCCCACAACTAACTACAGTCATAGAGTGCTACAGCACAAGAACAGTCCCATCTAGTCCATGTTCTATCATCCCACACCTGAACCATAGACCTTTATAGCCCTCCTAGCCATTAACTAATTTTGTTATCAAATGTCCAACTACGTTTACGTTTTCTACCTACATGATATCCATATCTTTCCTACCTGGGAGCCTCATGAATGCTCTTTCATGTTTACTTCCACAATCACCCCAGGCATTTCTGGGACCCAGGCATCCACCACACTCTGTGTGAAAAAAAACTTGTCCCACTCATCTCCACTAAACTTACCCTCGCTCACCTTAGATGAGGTCATCTGGTATTAGACATTTCAACATTGGGAAAAAGATATCAACTGGCTACTCTACACTGTCTCATAATCTTATAAACCTCTATCAGATCACCCCTCAGCCTCTGCTGCCCTGGACAATCCAAGTTGGTCCAGCCTTTAGCAATTGGAACTTTTTTTTTGAGTGGTTGTGGACATTGAATAAGGAAGCACAGAAGTGCAATAATAGTTCATATGGAGTACAAATCCTACAATAATGAATGTGCCAAAAATGTAAGCTCCAGAACTGCAGGCCGATAGGAATAGGAAGTTTAAATGGTTTCACAGGCTAGATGGACTGAAGGACCTGTTTCTGTGCTGTACTCTTCTATGACTCCATAACTCTACTGGCAATACAACTCTGATGTTCGACAAAGAATAAATTGGTACCCAGTACACAATGGTGATAATTGCATATTATCACATTTTCCTGATAGCTTTACTAGAACTACTTGCAATATAAGAAAAAGCAATGGGAGTCAAAATCTCATATAATTTAGATCATGATAAAGGAAAGAACTTATTGAGATTTTTTTTTGTTAAAGTACTTTCCAGTGCAAGGGAACACTATGTTAGGACATTAGTATTTGAGCCAGATTACCCTGATATAAAATGATGTAACATTGTTTGTTAATACACTCTGGTCAAATGGATCATATTTAGAGGCATCTGTGTGCAATTGCAATCACAAGTTCCATCAAGAAGTTCAAGAAAAATCAGAACGAAAATTCTGTAACTGAAAGCTCTTAGACAAGTGTGTATCCAAAGGCTATAAATGCCAATAAACTCCATTTCTATTGTTGCTAAAATTGCTGCTACCTTTCTGATCCTCTCTCACGCCTTTCTTCCTTTCTCTCCCGTCCTCCTTCCTGTACTCACCACCTAAGCTAGGAACCTGCGTCTCTGTACCTCCCTTTGCAATTGGATCCTCATGTTTCTAACTGGAAGACTACAATCTCGGATTGGTGATAACATCTCCTCCTCGCTGACGATCAACACTGGCGCACCTCAGGGATGTGTGCTTAGTGCACTGCTCTACTCTCTCTGTACCCATGACTGTGTGGCTAGGCACAGTTCAAACCGTATCTACAAATTTGCTGATGATGCAACCATCGTTGGCAGAAGCTCAGATGGAGATGAGAGGGTGTACAGGAGTGAGAAATATCAGCTGGTTGAGTGCTGTCACAGCAACAACCTTGTATTCAATGTCAGTAAGACCAAAAGAGCTGATTGTGGACTTCAGAAAAGGTAAGATGAAGGATCATGAACCAATCCTCACAGAGGAACCAGAAGTAGAGAGAGTGAGGAATTTCAAGTTCCTGGGTGTCAAGGTCTCTGAGGATCTAACCTGGTCCCAAGATATTGATGCAGCTATATGGAAGGCAAGACAGTGGCTATATTTCATCAGGAGTTTGAGGAGATTTGCTTTGTCACCTGAGACACTCGAAAACCTCTACAAATGTACTGTGGAGATCATTTTGACAGGCTGCATCACTGTCTGGTATCGGGGGGGGGGGCTACTGCACAGGATCAAAAGAAGCTACATAAGGTTGTAAAAGTAGTCAACCTCACCTTGGGTACTAGCCTCAGTAGCATCCAAGACATCTTCAAGGAGTGGTGTCTCAGAAAGGCGGCATCCATTACTAAGGAACCCCATCACCCCATGATGTTACCATCAGGAAAGAGGTACAGAAGCCTGAGACACACACTCAGTGATTCCATAACAGCTTCTTCCCCTCTGCCATCCAATTCCAAAATGGGTATTGAACCCGTGAACACTACCTCACTTTTATTATTTCTGTTCTTGCACCATTTTTAATTTAACTATTTAATATGCATATATATACTTACTGTAATTGATTTACATATTTATTTTTTCCCATATTACCATGTATTGCATTGTAATGCTGCCACTAATTTAACAAATTTGATGACATATACCAGTGATATTAAGTCTAATTCTGATTCTGATACTCTTCCTCCCAGTGTTTGATATGAAATTCTGATTGTAAAATGGAGGGCAAAGTGTTAACAAGTCTATTGAAGGCAATTTTAGCTCAAATCCATGCTTAGCTCTGACTCTTGCTTGAAGTCGGCAGATCAGATGTTACCTTGGTTGGATAGGGCTGTGGTGAGAGGGTTCATAAGGGCCCACAGTTGAAATAACTCATGACGTGGGGAGGATTGTGTAGAGCCTGTGTCAGCAAGCCAAAAGTCTGCAATAGGATATAGACTACATCAGAAGATCAGAGTCAGAATCAACCTTAATATCATTGGCATATGTCGTGAAATTTGTTAAGTTGATGGCAGCAGTACAATGCAATACATGATAACAGAGAAAAATATTATGAATTGCAATATATATAAAATAGTTAAAGTAAATAAGTAGTGCAAAAAACGAAATAAAAAGTAGTGAGGTAGCGTTCATAGGTTCAGTGTCCATTCAGAAATCAGATGGCAGAGCGGAAGAAGCTGTTCCTGAATCATTGCGGGTGGGCATTCACGCTTTGGTACCTCCTTCCTGAGAAGGAGGCATGACCTGGGTGATGAGGGGTCCTTAATGATGGACACCGCCTTCTAGGGATATCACTCATTGAAGATGTGCTGGATACTTTGGAGCTAGCTAAGTTGACAACTCTCTGCAGCTTTCTTCAATCCTGTGCAGTTGTTTTCTCCCCCACCCCCAATACCAGATGGTGAAGCAGCCTGTTAGAATGCTCTCCACCGTACATCTGTAGAAATTTTCAAGTGTTTTTGGTGACATAACAAATCTTCTGAAACTCCTAATGAAATATAGCTGCTTTCATGCCTTCTTTGTAGCTGCATCGATACGCTGAGCGCAGGTTAGATCCTCAGAGATACTGACACCCATGAACTTGAAATTGCTCACTCTCTCCGTTCCATCTCTCTATGAGGACTGGTGTGTGTTCCCTTATCTTACCCTTTCTGAAGTCCACAATTTTTGCTTCCTTTTAAATACCGAAATAAAAGAAAATCATTTAACTCAGGCTCCTGGCCAGAATTCTCCCTGGTGCAAGCTTGCTTTGACAGCTGAAAATTACATAAGCCTGTAGACTCAATAATGTAAGCTATATCTGTTCAATAATGTGGCTGGAATTTTAGTATCGCTATTTACAAGGGACCCTGGGTCATCAAAGAGTGAGATATCAAAGATGTCCAACAATTATGAGGCCAGATGAAGATCTTTCTTCTACTGGCTGACACATTGTACCTGATAAGTGAGAAGTCAATTAAACATTGCAGTGACAAGAAAACTGTTGCATCCAGGGTGAAATATGAAGGGTATAAACATCAGCCTTTCAACTCAAAGGCATCGGGAATGGCAATGAATGCTGGTATTGCTATTGACTCTCACGTATCATAAGTGAATTTTGAGAAGAATTAATCCTGTTCCACTTGTATCACAACATAATCTTCAGAAATCATTTTAAGATAGTAGGAACACTGTCTCATTCAGATGTTTCTAAGTATGGTTTGAATGATAATTAAACTTGATTTGATAGTTCAGAGTTAACACAAACATAGTTGCATACTGTTGCAAATAGACTAGAAGGGCAGGGCCACGGAGATTTGAACTGATCCATTACTGTGGTCAATTATTTCTGTTGATTGCATACTGTAGAATACATTCTGTATTTTATGAAACACATTAGAAAAGGTCATGTTCACAGAAATGTTTTATCATGGGATATGTCTCAGGGCAAAGCCATAAATCTGGATCTCTACAAACAGGCATGTGAAAGTGAAAATACAGTCTTAAGTAATCTGTGAGAAGCCTTTTTAGCTCTAAGCCTGTATGTTGCTATTAAATCATTTTGTGAGTCACCACAGTTCTCACCAATGAGTAACACCAAAAATAAAACAATCAATCCAATCTGGTTGACTTTCTTCTGACATTTTTACTTTATCAAGCATTGAATATGAATATCCGTGCCTGTTTTTGGTAATTATATAAATAGTCCACTGAAACTGGCTAACAGCCTAAAATATTCTGACTAGTCCAGTTGGCCACCAGCCCAAAGCATCCTGACTGGTTCAATTTTTGAAGCCAGTCGTCTTAACATATTTAATATAGAACACAGCTGGACACACCCAAATGCTGGAATTAGCATCATTTGTACTCAAAGTAGTACTCAAAAAGCTTCAAACACTGAGTATTTTCTTGCCAATGGAAAATTTTTTACCCCCTCTGAGGAATTGGAAAGATTTTTGACAAGCCTATAATTAGTTACAAAAGCACAGTCTCTTGATAATGTTAAGTTTTTCACTGTTATAAAAATATTGGATTAAACATTAGCAGTTAAGACATGAGAACTTTTTGCAAGTGGCATTGTAATTTGGTGAGAGTTAGAGTTTTTTTTCTTTTGTTATGAACAACAACACTTTATACTTTATTGTCGCCAAACAATTGATACTAGTACGTACAATCATCACAGTGATATTTGATTCTGCACTTCCCACTCTCTGGAGTACAAATCGATAGTAAATATTAAAAATTTAAATTATAAATCATAAATAGAAAATGGAAAGTAAGGTAGTGCAAAAAAACTGAGAGGCAGGTCTGGATATTTGGAAGGTACGGCCCAGATCCGGGTCAGGATCCGTTCAGCAGTCTTATCACAGTTGGAAAGAAGCTGTTCCCAAATCTGGCTGTACGAGTCTTCAAGCTCCTGAGCCTTCTCCCCGAGGGAAGAGGGACAAAAGGTGTGTTGGCTGGGTGGGTCGTGTCCTTGATTATCCTGGCAGCACTGCTCTGACAGCGTGCTGTGTAAAGTGAGTCCAAGGACGGAAGATTGGTTTGTGTGATGTGTTGGGCTGTGTTCACAATCTTCTGCAGCTTCTTCCGGTCTTGGACAGGACAACTTCCATACCAGGTTGTGATGCACCCTAGAAGAATGCTTTCTACGGTGCATCTATAAAAATTAGTGAGGGTTTTAGGTGACAGGTCAAATTTCTTTAGCTTTCTCAGGAAGTAAAGGCTCTGGTGGGCCTTCTTGGCCGTGGACTCTGCTTGGTTGGACCAAGTCAGGTCATTTGTGATATTGACCCCGAGGAACTTAAAGCATTTGACCTGTTCCACTTGCGCACCACCGAATTCCTTCGTCTTGCTGACGTTGAGGGATAGGTTATTGTCTTCGCACCATGCCACCAGGTTCTTAATTTCCTCTCTGTACTCAAACTCATCATTACCCAAGATACAGCCTTACAATTGTGGTGTCATCAGCAAACTTATATATTGAGTTCGACGGAAACTTGACTACACAATCATGGGTGTACAGTGAGTACAGCAGGGGGCTGAGTACACAGCCTTGTGGGGCACCGGTGCTCAGAGTGATTGTAGAGGAGAGCTTGTCCCCTATTTTAACAGCCTGGGTCCTGTCTGTGAGGAAGTTGAAGATCCAACTGCATTATACAGCAATGATTAAAATACCACGAGCCCTTAGATAGAAATATTCAAATTCACATCTATTCATTAAAATTAAATCCAGCATAGAAATCCCACATAAGCAAAACTTCAGATTTAGAACTTGCATTGTTTTTTAAACTTTTGATTAGTGTTGGCTCTCCCTACCTCTGTAACTTCCTTCAGTCCTGTAACCTTCTGAGATAGCTTCAGTTCTGGTTTCTTATATATCCTGGATCTTAATTGCTCCACCACTAGGGCACGCATCTATAGCTCCTCCATAAATCTCTCTGCTTTCTTTCCTCCCTCAGCTGCTCTTAAATCCTTCTTCTTTGACCAGTCTTTTGAATATCCGCTTTATTATCTCCCTAGATAGTTCAAGATTATTTTGTTTGATGATCCTCCTGAAAAGTGTCATGGAAGTTTCAAAGCCAAATCTTGCTAATGTAATTCAGCTGTACAGCAGAAATCCTCTCGAATGAATATCAATCAGTGACTAAGTCAGAAGGTCAGGACTGAGAGAAGAGATGCCACTTATCATTAAACTGACTTTTTAATGTTTTAGGAAATCTATATTTGCTATTTCTTTTGTTAAATTATTTATTTGAGTAACCTTTTTTTTAATATTGCGCCAACCTCAGTCGGTACAACTTGTATTGGCATGGAAGTCTCCTTTTGAGGTTCTGTTATTTGGAATAAGAACAGAATGAAGATGTTAGGGAACAGAAGGAACAGAGGAATGTGATGCTGAGGCTTCATAAGGCACTGGTGAGGCCTCAACTTGAGTATTGTGAATAGTTTTTGGTCTCTCCATCGAAGAAAAGATGTGCTAGAATTGGAGAGGGTTCAGAGGAGGTTCCAAGGATGATTCCAGGAATGAAAGAGTTATACAAGGAATGTTTGATAGCTCTGGGTCTGTACTCGCTGGAATTTAGGAGGATGAAGGGAGATCTCATTGAAGCCTTTCAGATGTTGAAAGGCCTAGACAGAGTAGAGGTGGAATTCCGTCTAGCGGAATTAGTCCTTACTCTTAATAATTTCTCTTTTGGCTCCTCCCACTTCCTCCAAACTAAAGATGTAGCTATGGGCACTCGTATGGGTCCTAGCTATGCCTGTCTTTTTGTTGGCTTTGTGGAACAATCTATGTTCCGTGCCTATTCTGGTATCTGTCCCCCACTTTTCCTTCGCTACATCGACGACTGCATTGGCGCTGCTTCCTGCACGCATGTTGAGCTCGTTGACTTCATTAACTTTGCCTCCAACTTTCCCCCTGCCCTCAAGTTTATCTGGTCCATTTCCGACACCTCCCTCCCCTTTCTAGGTCTTTCAGTCTCTGTCTCTGGAGACAGCTTATCCACTGATGTCTACTATAAGCCTAATGACTTTCACAGCTATCTGGACTATTCCTCTTCTCACCCTGTCTCTTGCAAAAATGCTATCCCCTTCTCGCAATTCCTCCGTCTCCACCGCATCTGCTCTCAGGATGAGGCTTTTCATTCCAGGACGAGGGAGATGTCCTCCTTTTTTAAAGAAAGGGGCTTCCCTTCCTCCACTATCAACTCTGCTCTCAAACGCATCTCCCCCATTTCACGTACATCTGCTCTCACTCCATCCTCCCACCAGCCAACTAGGAATAGGGTTCCCCTGGTCCTCACCTACCACCCCACCAGCCTCCGGATCCAACATATTATTCTCCGTAATTTCCGCCACCTCCAACGGGATCCCACCACTAAGAACATCTTTCCATCCCCCTGCCCTCTGCTTTCCGCAGGGATCGCTCCCTACGTGACTCCCTTGTCCATTCGTCCCCCCCCATCCCTCCCCACTGATCTCCCTCCTGGCACTTATCCTTGTAAGCGGAACAAGAGCTACACATGCCCTTACAGTTCCTCCCTTACCACTATTCAGGGCCCCAGACAGTCCTTCCAGGTGAGGCGACACTTCACCTGTGAGTCGACTGGGGTGATATACTGCGTCCAGTGCTCCCGATGTAGCCTTCTATATATTGGCGAGACCCGACGCAGACTGGGAGACCGCTTTGCTGAACACCTACGCTCTATCCGCCAGAGAAAGCAGGATCTCCCAGTGGCCACACATTTTAATTCCACATCCCATTCCCATTCTGATATGTCTATCCACGGCCTCCTCTACCGTAAAGATGAAGCCACACTCAGGTTGGAGGAACAACACCTTATATTCCGTCTGGGTAGCTTCCAACCTGATGGCATGAACATCAACTTCTCTAACTTCCGCTAATGCCCCACCTCCCCCTCGTACCCCATCCGTTATTTATTTTTATACACACATTCTTTCTCTCACTCTCATTCTTCTCCCTCTGTCCCTCTGACTATACTCCTTGCCCATTCTCTGGGTTCCCCGCGCCCCCCCCCGTCTTTCTCGCCGGACCTCCTGTCCCATGATCCTCTCATATCCCTTTTGCCAATCACCTGTCCAGCTCTTGGCTCCATCCCTCCCCCTCCTGTCTTCTCCTATCATTTTGGATCTCCCCCTCCCCCTCCCACTTTCAAATCTCTTACTAACTCTTCCTTCAGTTAGTCCTGATGAAGGGTCTCGGCCTGAAACGTCAACTGTACCTCTTCCTAGAGATGCTGCCTGGCCTGCTATGTTCACCAGCAACTTTGAAGAGGTGGAAAGGATGTTTTCCATGGTGGGGGAGTATAGGACAAGAAGGCACAGCCTCAGGATAGAGAGGTATCCATTCAAAACAGAGATTCAGAGAAGTTTCTTCAGCCAGAAGGTGGTGAATTTGTGGAATTTGTTACCACAGGCAGCTGTGGAGGCAAGGTCGTTGGTATATTTAAGTGTAAGAGGGTTTCGTCTTTTATGTTACTGCATAGGCTAATTAAAATGGCTTCTTTGTTATGTTATACTTGGGAATGCTTCTTTGTTATATTAAACGCTGAGAAAGTTCTTGCGCTAGCAACTTGTTTTGGGTTAGACTGTGATAAGAAGATGTTATGAACCAATTGTGATAGTTGTTATGTTTTTGGTGTATCTGTAAGATATTGTATGCACAGGGTTTTGGGGCAGAAGGCGGGAGAGAGAGGCAGAGGATGGGCCAGGTGCCGTGGGTCTGCTAACGGGGTCGGATCACAAGCTGGGCGTTCGGCGAGGAGAGGAGATGGAGACGGACTCGTGTGGAGCGTCTGGTCGACCACCATTGTTGGTCCCAGGTGACAGGTCGAGGTGGTCTGAGGGGTCGCAGGATGAAGAAGAAGGGTGCTGAGCTCCAACTGTTTGTGCACGAAGAGACTGAACTTTGATAAGTGTGGCACCTTTTATTTTCCTTTTATATTTTATTCTCTATTAATTATATAGTTCCTGCGACCCTGAGGCTGGCTGGGGGGCTACATAAGGCAGGGCTTGATAGGTTCTTGAGTGGACATGGCATCAAAGATTATGGGGAGAAGGCTGGGAGTGGGTCTGAGGAGGGGAGAAAAGGATCAGCCATGCTTGAATGGCAGAGCAGACTTGATGGGCCAAATAGCCTAATTCTGTTCCTATGTCTTATGGCTAGTCAGGTAGCACGACAGGCACTAGAGACATCCTGAATTCATTGTTATCCTTTAACAAGTGTGCACATTTCTGTCCAATCTCTATGATTCCGTTTTTATCAGTTGAAAGATTGATGTTGCTTACTTCGATTTTCAGAAGGGCTTTGACAAAGTGCCACACATCTTTCTAGGATAAAACAGTTGCTGACTGGCAGGAGGCCAAGGGTGTGAATAAAGGGAGCCTTTTCTGGCTGGATGTCGGTGACTAGTGGTGTTCCACAGGGGTCTGTGTTGAGACTGATTCTTCTTACATTCTATGTCAGTGATTTGGATGATGGAATTGATGGCTTTCTTGCAAAGTTTGCAAACAATATGAAGGTAGGTGGAGGGGCAGGTAATTTTGAGGAAGTAGAGAAGCTACAGAAGGACTTAGACAGATTAGGAGAATGGACAAAGGAGTGGCAGATGGAATACAATATTAGGAAGTGTACGGTCATGCACTTTGGTAGAAGAAATAAAAGGGTTGAATATTTTCTAAATGGAGAGAAATTACAAAACACTGAGGCACAGAACTGCAGGATTCCCTAAAGGTTAATTTGCAGGTTGAGTCTGTATTGAGGGAGGAAAATGTGACGTTAGCATTCATTTCAAGAAGAGTGGACCCATTGCAATTTGCCTATCGCCACAATAGGTCAACCGCAGACACAATCTCAATGGCTTTTCACATGGCCTTATACCACCTGGACAATACAAACACCGATGTCAGGATGCTGTTCATCAAACTATAGCTCAGCATTTAACACCATCATTCCCACAATCCTGATTGAGAAGTTACAGAACCTGGGCCTCTGGGCCTCTGCAGTTGGTTCCCTGACTTCCTAACCAGAAGACCACAAACTGTGCGGACTGGTGATAACATATCCTCTTCGCTGACGATCAACACTGGTGCACCTCAGGGGTGTGTGCTTAGCCCACTGCTCTACTCTCTCTATAGCCTTGACTGAGTAGCTAGGCACAGCTCAAATACCATCTATGAATTTGCTGATGATACAACCATTGTTGGTAGAATCTCAGATGGAGACGAGAGGGCGTACAGGAGTGAGATATACCAACTAGTGGAGTGGTGTCACAGCAACAACCTGGCACTCAATGTCAGTAAGACGAAAGAGCCGATTGTGGACTTCAGGAAGGGTAAGACGAAGGAACACATACCAATCCTCATAGAGGGATCAGAAGTGGAGAGAGTGAGCAGTTTCAAGTTCCTGGGTGTCAAGATCTCTGAGGACCTAACCTGGTCCTAACATATCAATGCAGTTATAAAGAAGACAAGACAGCGGCTGTACTTCATAAGGAGTTTGAAGAGATTTGGTATGTTAACAAATACACTCAAAAACTCCTATAGTTGTACCATGGAGAGCATTCTGACTGGCTGCATTACTGTCTGGTATGCGGCGGGGGGGTGGGGGGGGGCACAGGACTGAAAGAAGCTGCAGAGGGTTGTGAATTTAGTTGACTCCATCTTGGGTACTAGCCTACAAACTACCCAGAACATCTTCAAGGAGCCGTGTCTCAAGACAGCAGCGTCCATTATTAGGGACCTCCAGCACCCAGGGCATATCCTTTTCTTATTGTTATCATCAGGTAGGAGGTACAGAAGCCTGAAGGCACACACTCAGTGACTCGGGAACAGTTTCTTCCTCACTCCCATTCAATTCCTAAATGGACATTCAACCCGTGAACACGACCATCAATAACTCCAAAAGACTGGAAGTAGAGTAAATACTGAAAGGCTTTTATTAGCAGTAAAATGTGACCTCCACCATGCTGAATATCTGCCCCTGGACTGAAGGAGGAGCAATGGCTCAATCGCCTTTATTCAGGGGTCTGTGGGAGGAGCCACAGGAGCAGTCAGCAGAGGGTTGTATTCTGACAGGTAACCCAGTTACAACATATATATATGGTTTACCACACATATACTGTAAATTTATTTATTTATTTAGTATTATTTCTTTTTCTGTATTACGTATTGCATTGAACTGCTGCTGCTAAGTTAACAATTTCACAACACGTGCTGGTGATAATAAACATGATTCTGATTCTGATACTGATTTTGACTGGAATATAAAAGCAAGGATGTTATGTTGAAACCTTACAAAGCTCTAGTGGGACCTCACTTGGAGTATTGTGAGCCGTTTTGGGCCCTTTAGCTTAGAAAGTTCATGCTGAATCTAGAGACTGTTCAAAGGAAGTTCAAAAAAATGATTCTGCATTTGAATGGCTCGTCATATGAGGAGAGCTTTGACGCTCTGGGTCCGTATTCACTGGAATTCAGACGAATGAGGAGTAACCTCATTGAAATATATCGAATGGTGCAAGCCTTAATAGAGTGGATGTGGAGAGGATGTTTCCTTTGGTGGGAGAGTCTAAGACCAGAGACACAGCCTCAGAATAGAGAGCCATCTTTTTACAATGGAGATGACGAAGAATTTCTTCAGCCAGATAGTGGTGAATCTGTGGAATACATTGCCACAGGCCAATTCTGTATGTATATTTGAGACAGAGGGTGATAGATTCTTGATTGGTCTGGGCATGAAGGCCTACAGGGAGAAGGCAGGAGACTGGGGCTGAGAGGAAAATTGGATCAGCAATGATGAAATGGCCGAGCAGACTGGACAGGCCAAATGGCCTAATTTTTCTCCTATGCCTTATGGTCTTATACCAGATGGAACCTGTGGTCAAATTTCTCTGTGCAGTGTTTATATATAAAGTTTTGACACTCTGACTTTTGTGGAGCAAGAGGTCCTGCTGACATCAGTCATGTTATTTGTAATAGAGTTTTCAAGCAGGTTTGGGGTAGTGGCAAATATTTCAAGCAGGAATCTAGTGCCTTGGTTTGAGAGAGGTGATTACCTAATTTCTATTAAAGTCGGCAATGAACTGCATGAGAAAAATAATTTTTTCAAGGTGGCAGAATTTTACAGGATGTTTGAAATAAAAAGGGAGAATGCTGGAAATATACAACAGGCCAAGGAGCATCTGTGGAGAGAGAAAAACAGATAATGTTTCCAGTCAAAAGCCTTTCATCAGAATAAAGAGAAATCCCCTTTATCCTCTTCATCCCTTCCCCTTTGCTGCAATTTATAAGATGCTCATTTTCTAATGTTCCTAGTTCTTGAATTGCCATCTTAGAGATCAAAACCAATTCCTTACTACTTCTGAGGCAGTAACCTGACAGAAAATAAGCGACTTCCCATTATTCACCAGTCGCTCCCAGTCATGTTCAATGGATCAGAGTGCAATGTGTAGCTGATTTGTTGTCACCAGTTTCTAGGTGTATGATGTTCTTATGATTTTGGAAAGGAAGATAATACAAGGAAAGGAAACTCACTGGCCATTTTATTAGGTACATCTGTACACCTACTCGTTAATACAAATATCTAATCAGGCAATCCTCCGGCAGTAACTCAATGCATAACCCACTTAACATGGTCAAAAGGGTTAGTTATTCAGACCAAACATCAGAATGTGGAAGAAATGTGATCTCGGTGACTAGCCACTGATTGATGGTTGGTAGCAGATGGGATAGTTTGAGCATCTTAGGAACTGTTGATCTCCTGGGATCTTTGTGCAGAGCTCTAGAGCAGGGCTTCCCAACCTTTTTCACACCATGGACCCCCGCCATTAACCAAAGGGCCTGTGGACCTAGGTTAGGAACCCCTGCTCTAGAGAACAGTGTACAACACACAAAGAGAAAACATCGGGTGAGCTGCAATTCTGCAGGCAAAAATTACTTGTTAGTGAGAGAGGTCAAAGGAGAATAGCTGGACTGGCTCAGCCGACAGGAAGGCGAGAGCAACTCAAATAACCATGCATTACGTGGTGTGCAGAAGAACAGCTCTGAACACACAAGACATCAAATCTTGAAGTGGAGGGGCTACAGCAGAAGTCTCCTGTACCTGCGCATGGATACCTATCTAACTGATATCTTTATAGTATGCCAACAGATACAGAAAGAGAAGTGTGTATATGGTGAAATTGTTGTTCCTTTTCACGCTTTATGGCACACCAGGTGGCATTTTTTGCATTTTATGAGGCGGAGTTGCTAGCTCAACACTCAATGCAGCACAGCCAGGTTTGAACCCAGGACCATTCGCCTCGAAGTCCGGTGCTGATGCCACTACACCACCCGCTGGTATATGTGAAAGAGCAATGGCAAATTCCAGCTCCTCGTTGACCTTGATCCATCTGCTCAACTGATAGAATTACACATTCCTGAAATTTTTTGATTAAAGTTAGACTGGGAAACGGCTGAAAGAGAACCTAATGTGCAGACCTCATGTACAGTACATTAAACATGTTTCGGAACTGTTTATTTAAGAAAGCCAAAATGTCTATCTCCATTTATGGAAAAAATGTTGCTACTCCACAGGATTTCTCAAATCCCCGGGTGCAATTGGTAACTGGTTTATTATTGTCACATGTATAAGATATACAGTGAAAAACTGTTTTGCATGCCATTTGAAATTATCACAGGGTCGAACAAAGGGAAAGGAAGTAATAGTTTGCTGAATATAGTAGTATAACAGAGAAAGAGTAGTGCAGGTAGGTAATAAGGTGAATGGACCATAACGAGGTACATTGTGAGATCAAGAATTCACCTTTATTGTCTGAGAGGTCCATTCAAGAGGCTTAAAACAGAGGGATATAAGCTGCTTTTGAGGCTGGTGTCACCAAAATTACTTCTATTCACACATTCTAGTTCTGAATTCAAGCTGAATAAAATGAGGCAAAGAAAGGGTCTCTCATCTATTAATGAAGGTTACCCTCTGCAGAAAGAGTTACTTAACAAATCTAGATAGACACAACTGAGAGCAAGAAATATCCTGAAATTATGGAAGCTGTCAGCAACTTTCTCTCCTTAATCTGGCACATGATACCAAAAATACTACCTAAGCAAAACTAAAATAAACCTTGAGGTCGCCACAAGTCATTAGTGAGCATTTTAGAGACATCTCAGGGCAGTTGTGTCTCCAGCACTATCTATTTTTAATTTCAGAATGTCATAGTGATACTGTCTTTTATTGCTACTTACAATGAATATTGTATCTGGAAACCATTATCAGTTGTTCATGCTCTCAGAAGAAATAAAAGCAGAAGTGGACCATTTGGCCCCTCTTTCCTTCTGTGCTGTTCATTAAGAGCACCTTTTATCTCGACAGCACTTCTCTGCAATAAATCCTGTTATCCCTTGTTTCTTGTTATATCTCAATATAGTAAAATGGTAGCAATGTGTTTCTTCCTTCAGGAAGTCGTTTTTTATTTTCTTCAAGCCTGCTGAAAGCAGATTGCCCACAAGCAGGTCCTTACGACCATGAATCAAAATAGTGTTTGCTAAAGATGAAAAAACAGTAACACAACATTAGTGGCAAAAGCATAATGATCCCTATTGATTTAGAAGAGAATAGCTATCAGCTACATACATTCAATATTAACTGGATAAACCATGTACACAGTTACAGATCTCTTAATAAACAAAATCTACTGACATTAGTCTTAAATATAGTCCATAAGACAAAGGAGCAGAAGTCTGCCATTCGGCCCATTGAGTCTGCTCCGCCATTTTATCATGAGCTGATCCATTCTCCTATTTAGTCCCACTCCCCTGCCTTCTCACCATAACCTTTGATGCCCTGGCTACTCAGATACCTATCAATCTCTGCCTTAAATACACTCAATGACTTGGCCTCCACTGCTGCCCGTGGCAACAAATTCCATAGATTCACCACCCTCTGACTAAAAAAATTTCTTCACATCTGTTCTGAATGGGCACCCTTCAATCCTTAAGTCATGCCCTCTCGTACTAGACTCCCCCATTATGGGAAACAACTTTGCCACATCCACTCTGTCCATGCCTTTCAACATTTGAAATGTTTCTATGAGGTCCCCCCTCATTCTTCTAAACTCCAAGGAATACAGTCCAAGAGCAGACTAACATTCCTCATATGTTAACCCTCTCATTCCCAGAGTCATTCTAGTGAATCTTCTCTGTACCCTTTCCAACCTCAGCACATCCTTTCCTAAATAAGGAGCCCACAACTGCCCGCAGTACTCCAAGTGAGGTCTTACCAGCGCCTTATAGAGCCTCAACATCACATCCCTGCTCCTATACTCTATTCCTCTAGAAATGAATGCCAACATTGCATTCGCCTTCTTCACCACCTTCAACCTGGAGGTTAAGCTTAAGGGTATCCTGCACAAGGACTCCCAAGTCCTGTTGCATCTCAGAACTTTGAATTCTCTCCCCCATTTAAATAATAGTCTGCCCATTTATTTCTTCTGCAAAAGTTGGTGAATGAACATCCAAAAACCCTATTCTCTCAGTGAGAAGAAATCTCTCATCTCGGTTCTGAATAGCCAATATCTTATTCAATAAGTTCTTTCTGCAGAGACAACCAGAGGAAACACTACCTCTTCATCCCTGCCCCTCCCTCCCCCTACCTTTTTATTCTGGCATCTTCCCCCCTTCCTTATCAGTCCTGAAGAGGAGTCTCCACCTGAAAGATCGACTGTTTATTCACTTCCATGGTTGCTGCCTGACCTGCTGATTTCTTGCAACATTTTGTATGCGTTACCATAAGAAATTTGTACATTTCAGTTGAGATCATGACTTGCACTTCTAAATTTAAAGGAGCATAGTATAGATCTCATCTGCTTAATCACTCCTTAAATGCCAAATCTTCATTGCATTCCCCTATCTTTTCCTAGATAGGGAAATGCGACCATTGTACTATATATCCCAAATGGATTCTCAGCTGTACTTTATATAATCGGTACCACAAGACAACCCTAATCTTCTGCCTTCTCCCTATAACTTTTTACGCTTTGACTAATCAAGAACCTGACAACCAACATCTTAAGTCCACCCTATGACTTGGCATTCACAGCTGCCTGCGTCCACAAGTTCCACAGATTTACCACCCTCTGGCCGAAGAGATACCTCCTCATCCCTGTACTGAATGGACGTCCCTCTAATCTGAGATTGTGCCCTCTGGTTCTAGACTTCCCAACTATATGAAACATAAGAGCATCTCCAGCATCTGCAGATTTTTTTCTTGCTTGTACTTTACAGCTCTGGAGGGCTATAATTAATAGTGCAAACAGCATTTTGCATACAACAATTCCCTTGGAGATGTTGGATTGCACAGTGGGAGAGAGATATCAAAAGAAGCAATCTGGGGCAGTAAGAACATTCTACATGGCAAAGTTCCCTTGAGATGTTGGACTGCAGAGAGAAATATTTCAAAAGAGGTGAGCTGAGGCAGTAGGGAAATTTTGCATGTCACAGTTCCCTTGGGGTTGTTGGATTGTGCATAAGTAGGTACTCATTAAGGGTCAATAAAAAGCAGTTAGGTTTCAGCAGAGCAGTCATTGTGTGAGCAGGCTGGTGTTAGATTGGGTAATTCAGGCAAAGGTGTACTTGGTAAGTGGGAGGCCTTCAAAACATGAAATTGAGTGTATGGAGTTTGTATGTCCCTGCCAGAATAAAAGGTTTAGAACAGGTTTAGGGAACCTTGGTTTTTGAGAGATATTGAGGTCTGGGTTACGAAACAGAAAGAGGTGCACAGCACATATAGGCAGGAAGAAGCAAATGAGGTAATTAAGGAGAATAAGAAATGCAAGAGAATGCTTAAGAAAGGCAAAAAGAAGGTATGAGATTGCTCTAGCAGACAAGTGAAGGAGAATCCCAAGGGCCTCTTGTTGCAAGGACATGGCTGGGGACGAACCCAAGTGCAGGACACAGATGCTGAGGCAGAGTTGTTAGGCGTAGTACCTCCGCGAACGGGGAGCCAATATCCAGGAGATAATGCGAAGCTTAGAACGAACAGTTCTCAGGAATAGGAAACAAGGTTTACTCTCACAAGAGTCAACCAACAAACTGGTGGCTTCTTGCTGTGGTCACAGGGTTTTTATCCTGCTGTTTAAAGGGAAGCAGGTGCGTGTAGTTAGTGGTACTTGGGAATGATTGGAATCTAAATGAGGTGATCGAGGCTCAAACCTTGAGGCAAATGGCAAGGTGGGGGATTGCCAGAAGGGACCATGACAGTATCCCCCCCCCCCCCCATGGGAGCCTCCAGGCGATCCTCCCAGCCTGTCCAGATGGTCCCAATGAAAATCCTGGATGAGGGAAGGGTCTAGGATGAAGGAGCAGGGGACCCAGGAACGCTCTTCTGGACTGTACCCTTCCCAGTCCACCAGATATTGGAGACCCCTGCCCCGACGGCACACATCTAGTAGTCGTTGGACGGTGTATGCCAGATGATTGTTGATGATATGGGCAGGTGGGGGAGTCTTGGCAGGGGGACACAGAGGGCTGATGGAAACTGGCTTTAACTGAGACACATGAAAGGTTGGGTGGATGCGCATGGATCTAGGCAGCTTTAGGCGGACCACTGTGGGATTGATTACCCTTTCAACCTGGAATGGTCCCAGGAAGCGAGGGGCGAGTTTTCTATGTTCGTTCTTGAGCAGGACGTCCTTGGAGGCCAGCCACACCATCTGCTCAGGTTGGTACTCCGGCGCCGGGATGCGGTGTCAGTCGGCTGTCTTCTTATTTCGATTTGTTGATTTGAGTAGGGCCGTGCGCGTCTCCTCCCAAATCTTAAAACACCGATTAATATGGCCCTGAACCGACGGTACTGCAATCTCGTCTTCTTGCGCGGGAAACAGAGGGGGTTGGTACCCAAGGGAGCACTCGAACGGAGACCCTCCAATGGCAGAGCTCACCAGAGAGTTGAGGGCATACTCAACCCACGGGAGGTGGTCGCTCCAGGTCAATGGGTTGTTTGCCGTTACGCCTCCAGGTCTTGGTTTGCCCGTTCCGTCTGCCCATTCGTCTGGGGGTGGAAGCTGGATGACAGGCTGACCGATGCGCCCAAGGCTTGGCAGAAAGTCTTCCATACTTGCGAGACAAAGTGGGGACCTCGATCGGAGACGATGTCCGCGGGGATTCCGTGGAGGCGGAAGACGTGGCGGACGAGAAGATCTGCGGTTTCCTGAGAGGAGGGAGGTTTAGGGAGGGCCACAAGGTGCACCGCCTTAGACAATCGGTCTACCACAGTGAGGACTGTGGTGTTTCCGCGGGAAGGGGGTAGACAGGTGATGAAGTCTAAGGCGATGTGTGACCAGGGGCAACCAGGGACAAGTAGAGGACGAAGTAGCCCTGCAGGTGGTCGATGAGAGACCTTTCCCTGGGAACAGATGGAACAAGCTGTATCATGAGAACGGGTGTCCCCCTCCATGGACGGCCACCAAAAGTGCTTCCTCAGGAGAGCCAGGGTCCGATCACTCCCGGGGTGGCAGGCGAACCGGGATGTGTGCCCCCATTGGAGAACCTGGGACCTGACGGAGGCGGGCACGTACAGGCAATCGCCGGGTCCATTGCCCGGGTCGGGGTCGTCCCGTTGGGCTTCCTTTACTTTGGCCTCGATCTCCCAAGTGAGGGTGGCAACCACGCAGGAAGGTGGGAGGATAGTCTCGGGACTGGAGGTGTCATCCTTGGAGTCATGCTGGCGGGACAGCACGTCCGGCTTCCTGTTCTTGGATCCTGGACGGTACGAGGGGATAAACCTGAACCGGCCAAAGAATAATGCCCAACAGGCCTGGCGAGAATTCAGGCATTTGGCGGTCTGGATATATTCAAGGTTCTTATGGTCTGTCCAGACGATGAACGGGTGTTCTGCCCCCTCCAACCAGTGTCTCCATTCTTCCAACGCCAGCTTGACCGCCAGTAGCTCCCGGTTCCCCAAGTCATAATTTCGTTCAGCGGGAGACAGTCGGCGAAAGAAGGCGGCACAGGGATGTAGTTTCTGATCCAGGCCCGAACGTTGGGACAGTACCGCTCCCATCCCGGAGCCGGAGGCGTCAACCTCCACAATGAATTGACAGGAGGGGTCCGGTTGAATCAGTACGGGAGCAGACGTGAAACGCCTCCTTAGTTCCGCGAATGCTGAGTCTGCCTCAGAGTTCCAAAGGAAAGGTGTGGTAGGTGAGGTAAGTCGGGTCAGAGGAGCCACCACCTGACTGTAGTTTCTGATGAACCGGCGATGGGAGTTCGCAAACTCCAGGAACCGTTGGAGTTGCTTGCGGTCCGTGGGTTTGGGCCACTCTGTCACCGCCCGGATCTTCTCGGGATCAGCTCTCACCTGTCTGCTCTCGATGATATAACCTAGGAAGCTGACCGAGGGGACGTGGAATTCGCACTTCTCGCCTTTACGAATAACTTATTCTCCCCCAGTCTCTGCAGGACTTGACGGACATGATGAACGTGTTGCTGGGGCCTGCTGGAAAAGATTAGGATGTCATCCAGATAGACAAACACAAAGCGGTTAATAAAGTCTCTTAGTACATCGTTAATCAAGGCTTGAAAGACTGCAGGGGCATTGATGAGGCCAAAAGGCATGACCAAGTACTCGAAGTGGCCTAAAGGGGTATTGAATGCCATCTCCCACTCGTCCCCCTCCCTTGTTCAGACCAGATGGCAGGCGCTTCGTAGGTACAACTTCGAGAAGATGGTGGCTTCGTGAAGAGGTTCGAACGCAGAACTTATCAGAGGCAGTGGGTACTTGTTCTTTATGGTTATATGATTTAGGCCTCGGTAGTCGATGCAGGGACATAGGGAACCATCCTTCTTCCCCACGAAGAACGCTGCACCCACCAGGGAGGATGGGGGTCGGATGATGCCCGCCGCAAGAGATTCACTGATGTAACCCTCCATTGCTTCCCTCTGGTCGGGACAAGTTATACAGCCGACTGGTGGGCAGGAGCTCCGGGGAGAAGGTTGATAGCACAATTGTATGGTCGGTGCAGAGGCAGGGAAAAGGCACGTTGTTTACTAAACACGTGTCCCAGGTCGTGGTACTCCACTGGAACCCTGGACAAGTCAGGGGGTTCAACTGCAGGTGGGGTCGAGGTGGTTTTCACAGGGGAAAGGGCCAACTGCAGACAGGTGGCATGACAAAACAGACTCCAGCTGGCTATCCTCCTGGTGGACCAATCAATGCAAGGGCTGTGGCGGCTCAACCATGGGTACCCGAGAACTATTGGGGCTTGAGGGGAGGAGATCAAGTTAAATTGTACCTGTTCCCGTTGGTTCCCCAAGAGAATCAAAGGCAGTGGTGGGGTACAGCGAGTGATTCGGACCAGAAGTCTTCCATCCAGTGTCCATGCTTCCAGAGGGGTAGTCAACGGCTCTCGAGGAATTCTGGCCTGGGTTGCTATATCTCCATCCAACAGATTCCCCTCAGCACCAGAGTCTATCAAGGCAGACAAGGACAGGGACGGTTGGTTGTAGCTTAGTGGCTTGGACTTGCATCCAGGATTGGGGGACAGAAGGGAATGTGGTCTGGCTCACCAGGGTCCCCCTTTCTACTGGTGAGCCCTCCCTTTTGGCCAAAGGGGACAGGTGTCATGAAAATGGCCAGACTGACCACAATAGAAACAAACCCCTGCTCTTAATCTCCAGAGCCGCTCGGAGGAAGGAAGACGGCTCCATCCCAGCTGCATTGGTTCCTCTCCCGGGGTGGTGGAAACGGTCGGGCTGGATGCTATTCTAGGAGTGGGAGGAGGAGAGAGGTTAGGGCTAGGAGTAGGTGGTAAAGCGTGCCGTGGGGTGGCCAAAGGATGACTGGTTCTCTCCCTCTGTCGTTCTCAGAGTCGGTTGTCCAGCCTGGTGGCTAGGGAGATCAATTAATCCAGGCTGTTAGTGTCATCCTTTGCCGCCAACTCATCCTTTACCTTGTCACAGAGGCCTTGCCGGAATACCTCCTGGGGTGCCTCATCATTCCAGCCCGAGTCAGCCACTAGCATCCGGAACCCCACGGAGTATTCTGCAACACTACATAAGCCTTGATGGAGGGTGAGTAGCTGCTTAGCGGCACCTTTACCGCAGACGGGATGGTCAAAAATCTTCCTTATTTCTGAAATGGTGGGGAAGGAAGAGCAGGTCTCTGGCTGACTATCCCAAATCACGGTGGCCCACGCTAAGGCATTTCCTCGTAATAACCCCATAATGTAAGCTATTTTAGATCTGTTCGTGGTGAACATCGATGGCTGCTGCTCAAACACCAGGGAGCATTGTAGCAGAAAAGCCTGGCACTTCCCCAGATCTCCGGCGTAGGGTTCTGGTTCAGGGACGTGCGGCTCTCTTAGCGGACATATTGTTGACACATCTGGCATCGCCACCACAGACTGTCTGGGCTGGTCAGACAGAGTTCCCAGAGTCGACGGGGTAAGATGGGTGGATACTCGGTCGACCTGTTCACTGACCTTTCTTACATCTACTGACAGGGAATAGAGGTTTTCCATGACTTCCCGGAGCAGCTGATCATGCAAGCCTGATAGGGAGTCCTGGCTGGCGAGGGCTTGTTGCAGAGGATTCATGTCCATTGGGTTCATGTTGGCCAGTTCATTCTGTTGCAAGGATGTAGCTGGGGACAAACCCAAGTGCAGGACACAGGTGCTGAGGTAGAGTCATTAGGCGTAGCACCTCCGCAAACAGGGAGCCAATATCCAGGAAACGATGAGAAGCTTAGAACTAACAGTTCTCAGGAATAGGAAATAGGGTTTACTCTCACAAGAGTCAACCAACAAACTGGCAGCTTCTTGCTGTGGTCACAGGGTTTTTATCCTGCCGTTTGATGGGAAGCAGGTGTGTGTAGTTAGTGATACTTGGGTATGATTGGAATCTAAATGAGGTGATCGAGGCCCAAACCCTGAGGCAAATGGCAAGGTGGGGGATTGCCAGAAGGGACCATGACACCTCTACAGATACATTAAGAGCAAAAGGATAGAAAGGGACAAAATTGGTCCTGTAGAAGATCAGAATGGTCATCTATGCGTGGAGCAGAAAGAGATATGGGAAGATCTTAAGTGGGGTTTTTTTTGCATCTGTATTTAGTGGTGAGAGAAACAAAAAGTAAATGGAAGTCAGGCAATGCAGTGGCTGGTGGTGTAGTGGCCTTCGGGGCAAGTGGTCAGGGGTTCTAATCCAGCCGGCTCCTCGCACACTTTCCATCCGTGCTGGATTGAGCATCCAGCTAGCAACTCAGTCTCATGAAAAACAGGCAAGATTGCTACAGAAATAGCAGGGTTGCCGCCCGATGCGCCACAAGGCGCGGAAAGGAACAACACCAGCAACAATGCAGCAATGAAGTCATGGCTGGTTTACAGAGGAGGATGGGGGCAAATTAGGATAGAGAAATCCCCAAAACCTGATAAAATATTCCCGCCGACCCTCTGGGAGCTAGTGCAGAAATTGCAGGGGCCTTAGGAGAGATGATTAAAACTCCCACTAACACAGGTGAGGTGCCAGGGGATTGGAAGATAGTTAATGTCATTTCGTTTTTATGAAAGGTTCTGAAAATCAGATAGGAAATGATAGGCTGGTGAGCCTGACATCAGTAGTGAATAATTTATTGGAAGATGTTCTAAGGAAACAGATATATAGTATTTGGATAGCCAGGGCCTGATTAGGGATAGCCAACATGGCTTTGTGTGTCGTACCTAACCAATCTTATCGAGTCTTTTGAGGATGTTACCAAGAAAGTTGATGTAGGCAAGGCAGTGGATATTATCTACATGGACTTTAGTAAGGCATTTAACAAGGTCCCGCATGGGAGGTTAGTCAAGAATATTCAGTCACTTGGCATTCAAGATGAGGCAGTAAATTGGATTAGACTTCGCAGGAGAAGCCAGAGAGTGATAGTGGATAGTTGCTTCTCTCACTGGAGGCCTGTGATTAGTGGTGTGCCATAGGGACTGGTGCTGGGTTCATTGCTGTTTTGTTGTCCATCTCAATAATCTAGATAATAATGTGGTTAACTGGATCAAAAATTTGTAGATGATACTAAGATTGGGGGTGTAGTGGACAGTGAGGAAGACTATTAAAGCTTGTAGCAGGATCAAGACCAAATGGAAAAATGGAAGGTGGAATTTAATCCAGACAAGTATGAGGTGTTGCACTTTGGGAGGACCAAACAAGGTAGGTCTTACACCGTAGGCACTGAGGAGTTCGGCAGAACTCAGCAATCTTGGAATATTGATCCATAATTTCTTGAAGGGGTGCCACAGGTAGATAGGATTGTAAAGAATGCTTTGGGCATCTTGGCCTTCATAAATCAAAGTACAGAGTACAGGAGTTTGAATGTTATGTTGAAGTTGTATAAGACATTGGTGATGCCTAATATGGAGTATTGTGTCCAGTTTTGGTCACCCACCTGCAGGAAAGATTTAAATAAGATTGAAAGAGTACAGAGAAAAATTACAAGGATGTTGTCAGGACTAGAGGACTTGAGTTATAGGGAAAGGTTGCGCAGGATACAACTTTATTCCCCAGAGCGTAGGAGATATGAGAGATAGGAGAGGTCTACAAAATTATGAGAGGTATAGAAAGGGTAAATGCAAACTGGCTTTTTCCACTGAGGTTGGGTGAGACTACAACTTGAGGCCATGGGTTAAGGGTGAAAGGTGAAATATTTAAGGGGATCATGAGGGGGAACTTCTTCATTCAGAGGGTGGTGAGAGTGTGGAATGAGCTGCCAGCAGAAGTGGTGGATGTGGGTTCAATTTCAACATTCAAGAGATATTTGGATAGGTACATGGATGGGAGAGGTATTAAGAGCTATCATCTGGGTGCGGGTCAATGGGACTAGGCAGCTTACCAGGTTGGAATGGACTAGATGTGCCGAAGGGCCTGTTTCCATGCTGAGGTGTTCTATGACTCCGTAACACATATAAAGTATGTGTTTGTGATGCTGCTCCAAGCAAGCTTATCTTTGTATCTGTACCTCACTGCACTTGTGCACATGACAATAAGTTTAACTTGACTTAATCTATGGAAGAAGACAGCAGTTCTACAGGAGTCGGTCAGGTCAAGTTAAGCAATGAGAAAGGGTCTTGAACCGAAGCGTTGACTGTTCACTTTTTTCATAGATGCTCTCTGACCTGCTGAGTTCTTCCAGTATTTTGTTTGTGTTACTCTGGGTTTTCAGGATCTGCAGAATCTCGAGTTTCAAATTAAGCAATGTTTCCTTTTGCTATGTACCACCTTGACCATGACCTGCTAATTAAATTTGCCAACAACACTACATTGATTGGCCTAATCTCAAAAATAGTGAGGTGGCCTACAGGGAAGAAGTCACCTCTCTGACACAGTGGTGTCAAGAAAACAACCTCTCCTTCAATGTCGCAGAAACAAAGGAGCTGGTTGTGGTTTACAGGAGGAATGGAGACAGGCTAACCCCTATTGACATCAATGGATCTGGAGTTGAGAGGATAAACAGCTTTAAGTTCCTCGGCATCCACATCACCAAGGACCTCACGTGGTCTGTACACACCAGCTGTGTGGTGAAAAAGGCACAACAGCGCCTCTTTCACCTCAGACAGTTGAGGAAGTTTGGTATGGGCCCCCAAATCCTAAGAACTTTCTACAGGGGCACAACTGAGAGCACCCTGACTGGCTGCATCACTGTCTGGTATAGGAACTGTACCTCCATCAATCGCAGGACTCTGGAGAGAGTGGTGCAGACAGCCCAGCGCATCTGTAGTAGTGAACCTCCCATGATCCAGGACATTTACAAAGACAGGCGTGAGAAAAGGGCCAAAGGATCATTGAGGACCTGAGTCACCCCAACCACGGTCTATTCCAGCTGCTACCATCCCGGAAACGGTACCGCGGCATAAAAGCCAGGACCAACAGGCTCTGGAGCAGCTTCTTCCACCAGGCCATCAGACTGATTAATTCACGCTGATTTGAGTGTACTCTATATTACACTGACTGTTCTATTTATTACAAATTATTATAGATTACTATGATCGCACATTTAGACGGAAAGATTTTTGCTCCTCGTGAATGTGAAGGATGTAAGAAATAATGTGAATTCAAATTCAAAAATCATGCATGGGTGGAAACTCCTCACAACTTATTGTTGAGAATACAGCTGAATGCTTCCTATGACCTTACCGTTTGCTGTCTAAAGCCAGAATACAGTGGTCGCTAAAACTAATCCTGAAAATATAGGTGCATTGTCATCTTGAAAGAAGTTTGCAGAGGTAATCTTTCTGACGTCATACAGCTGCATGTAACAAATTAATTTCCTGCAGACACACCATGAGTGATTATAATCCTGTGAGTAAATACCTATTGGATTAACTACATTGCATAAAAGTGATGCTTCTACATTGAAAAGTTGACTTGAAACAATCAGCTTTCTGATTTAATCAGAATGGGGCAGGTTGTTACTGAGAAATAGCCTCGAGAGAGAAGGTTGTTAATAAATCATTTTAATTGCTGAGATGTTATCTGGTACCATCATCCTTGCCCTATCCAGTGTACTCTGCTATTTGTTGACATCACATGGAGTGAATAGAATTGGCTGAACACTGGCTTTTATGGTGGAGGAGTGCTGGGAAGAAATAGGATCCATTCAACAAATCTTAACCGTAAATGGTTTCAAATGCTTCAGGTCTGCCTTTGGTGTGCTCATGCAAGCAATACCATTCTCAAGTAAGGGAATGTCCGTGGATTCTCTTTCTTCCGTTCGCTGCTTAACTGTCATCCACAACAGAAGTTTAAAAAAATTAATTCACCAGATGCGACTGTCAGGAGAAAGGCCATTCCCATGATTGCCCTTGTTCTCAACAAATTGCTCTGCTGTTTCAGAGGGCTCCAAGAATCATTCACAATGCTGAGCACCTGGACTCACACATACATCATGATAATCATTTCTTTCCTTGAAATACTCAAGTGAAATCAGTGCATTTTGACTACAGAATGTTACACCATTGATGTTCCAGATTTATTTATTATCTGACTATAACACCCAAATAACCATACTAGGATTTGTGCTTTATTTCTGAATCATAATGAAGACACTTTGATTGCTTGTTCAGTAACGTAAATATTACCTAATTTGTTTTCACCATTGTTCTGGTAAATTTATGATGTTGAGGATGTCAAGCACATCTACCAGAATACCCACAACAACTTGTTCAGTCAAATCACAGAAGGTGACAATGTACTGCATTTGCTTGTGGCAAGAAAATATTTGCTCATTTCAGACTTTTTTTCTGGATCAAAGAACTTCAAATAACAGAAGTCTTTGTTAGAGAAAGAAATGTAACCATTGTTTAAAACTGAAATGCTGATGTCTGTGATGGTATTTGAAGGTTATACTTAAATTAACTAGTTAGTTACATGTAGTCAAAAATGTAATTGATCTACTAACATGGAAGCATGACAATAACCTTTCATTCAATGTCAGCAAAACAAAAGGATCGATCATTGACTTCAGGAAGGAGGGTGGAGCACTTGCTCCTGCTTATGTCAAAAGTTCTGAGGTTGAGAGGGTTGAGATCTTCAAGTTCCTAGGAGTGAACATCACCGATAGCCTGGCCTGGTCCAATCACATTCATGCCATGGTCAAGGAAGTTCAACTGTGCCTTTTCTTCCTCAGAAGGCAAACAATTCAGCATATCCACTTTGACCCTCACCAATTATTACTGATGCATCATGGAAAGCATCCTCTGGAGATGAGTAATAGCTTGACGTGGCAACTGCTCTACCAATGGACACAAGATAATGTAGAGATTTGAGGACACAGCTAAGCACATCACGGAAACAATACTGCTATCCGTGATCTCTGTGTAGACTTCTCACAGCCTCACTAACGCAGCCAGCATAGCCAAAGACCCCAGCCACTCCAGACATACTCCCTTCCTCCCCTTTCCATCGGGCAGAAGTTACAAAAGCATGAAAGTAAGTACTGCCAGGCTCAAGGGCAACTTCTATCCACTGTAATAACACTACTCAACAATTCCTTAGATTGATAAAGTGGACTCTTCATTTCAAAATCACAAATGCCAGCCATAAGTTCACCAATGACACAACTGTTGTGGGCAGAATCTCCGATGGTGACAAGGAGGCATACAGGAGTGAGATAGGTCAGCTGGTTGAGTGGTGTCACAACAACTATCTTGCACTCAAGGTCAGTAAGACCAAGTGGACTTCAGGAAGGGGAGATCAAGGGTACACATAATAGTCCTCATCAAGAGGTCACCAGTGGCAGGGGTGAGCAGCTTGAAGTTTTTGGCTGTCAACAGCTCTGAAGATCTACTGTATCTTGAGCCCAGCATGTCTGATGCAATTACGAAGAGGGCATGCTGGTGTTTATATTTCATTAGGAGTTTGAGGAGATTTGGTATGTCACCAAGGGATCTAGAAAATTTGCCATCAAGAGTATTCTACGGGTTGCATCACCATCTGGTATGGAGGGCTCACTGCACAGGATCAGAAAAAGCTGCAGACGATTGTAAACTCAGCCATCTCTATCGTGAGGACCAGCGTCCCCACTATCAAGGACATCTTCAGAAGGCAATGACTCTGAAAGACGACATCCATCATTGAGGATCCCTACCGCCTAGAACATGGCCCCTTCTTATAACTTCCATCAGAGGGGAGGAACAGGAGCCTAAAAAGACATATCTGAGGAACAGCTTCTTCCCTTCTGCTCACCAGATTTCTGGATGGTCTATGAACATTATTTCACTACTTTTGCTCTCTTGTTTCACAATTTATTTATTTGAAAAGAAATACATTTATATATATGATTTATTGTATTTATAGTACATTTTATGTATTGCTGTCACAAAACAATATGTTTCACATCTGTCAATGATAATAGACCTAATTCAAATTCTGATTCAATCTACCTGGCTATGACCTTGCACATTGTCTGTCTGCAGAGCACTTTCTCTGTAATTGCAACAGGTTGCCGTGCACACTGTTATTGGTTTACCTTGTGCTATCTCAATGCATCGTTGTAATGAGTCCATCTGTATGACTGATAGGCAAAACCAGGTTTTCAATAATAATAATAATAATAATAATAATAACAATAACAATAATAAAACAATTTACCAATCTTACAATTTGCAATCGTGTATTGGATTAACAGTGATTGTTAATTTTGACTTAAAATCATTATGTTTTTCATAGACTTATTAAGCGGCACCAGTTATATTATGTGTTTATGACCAGCACTTATAAGGCCGTTTCTTAGCTGTGCATAAATGCTTTGAGATTCGTCAGCTTCATCCAGCTGACTAATATTGTTCAATGAAGATTTTCTTTTAAAAAATATTAATCTCCATTGTTTCTCCATATGCCACAGAAACCACTTAATCATTTCATGCCACTTTGAGGCTGCCAGGCAACTTGCTCTAAGGTCAGTGCTGATGCTGCTGTGAGTCAGTTGCTAGGAGATGAGCAAGACTAGTGGGGGTTGGCTCAGCCTTTGGCTTTACCTCAGTCTCAGAATTAGCTCAGCACTTCCCCAGAAGCATTTAATAGTTCATAGGATCCCACTGTTCTCTAATAGAGAATTGCAGGGCTGAGTATAGTTCATGGTTCACACAATGATAACTAAAACTCTTTCATATTGTTGTGACAGCAATATACATCTTTAAATTAACTCTGAAGAGATGAGATCCCATTTAACAAAAATAACTCCTCTCAGGTATAAGACAGCTTTCTGCATGTGAATTGCGTTAGATCACAGGAATTATGAGGTTAACATTTGAACTGGGTTCCAAGATAACTATTATGCCATTACAAGGCATAAATAAAACCAATGTAACAGCAATATTATTTCTTCCTCCTCCAAGATTTTTCTCTGAAGTTTTCTCTTTTGCTCTACCTCTTTGGATGACAGTCCTACCCATCAGACCAGCTTGCCAGTATAATATCAATTTCGAAGCCTGGGTAACACAAGCAACTCCGCTCCTACCCATGTTTGAAATGGGCACATTAACAGCTTTTAATTATCAGCAGTAGGCCTCTCAGCTGATTCTTGCGTATGAGGCTAAAGTGACCAAACTATATCAAATTTATCAGCTATCCCAGCCCACAGGACCACTGGAGGGATCTCCTGATTAGGTTTATGCTCAGCTGATGTGAAATTCTCTATTCTTCTTTGAATACCACAGTCACTTATCAACAAATCTATTGTGTGGTAATAGCGTCTTTCATGCATTAACTCAAGCTACCTGTTCAGTAACTCATTTTTTTTAAATATCCAAGAGGGAAATCAGAAGGGCAGACGGAGGTCATGAATTTTTTAGCCATCTTAGTAGGTAAAATTAAGGAGAATAATCAGTCATTCTTTAAGTAAGAATGAAGCAAGAGGGTAGCTAGGGAATGAATGGATCCTTTTAGGGGCCGAAAGGGTAATCTATGTGTCGGGGGATTTGGGTGAGATCCTAAATAAGTACAACGTTTGTACTTCTTGTCTGTACTCACCAGGGAGAAGGACGTGGAGGACTTTCAGTGAAGGATATATTGTCAGGATCATGTAGTTATTAAAAAGTTGAGTTGTTAAATGACCTGGAACACATCGGGGTGGATAAATCCCCTGGCCCTGATGAGATTGTAGAATTGTACAGCACAGAAACAGGCCCTTTCGTTCTCTGTCATCTTTGCTGACTGCGACATTTATTTATTTCTCCCCTCTCACCTTAAATTCTGTGTCCTCCAGTTCTTCTCATTTGCCTCAGAGAAAAATGATCCTGACTGTCTGTCCTGTCTGTGCCACTCATAATTTTATAAACATCTATAAGCCTCTTGTGTTCCAGTGGTAATAAATCCAAACTATCCAATCTCTCTTTATGACGACAGCATTGCAGTCAGCATCCTGATGAATCTCTTCTGAACTCTGGCATACCACAGGGGTTGGTACTGAGACCTTGATGATTGTGGCTTATATTAACAATTTGGATATGAACGTAGGATGACATGAATAATATGTGATGTTGTGGATGAGGTGGAAGGTTGTTTAAGTCTACAGCAGGATATAGATCAGTTGGAAATTTGGTGGGACTCTGGCAAATGGAACTTAATCCTGACAAGTACAAGGTGATGCAGTTTGAGAAGTCAAACTGGTAGGGCATTAAGGAGTGTTGTTGTACAGAAAGACCAAGGAGTCAAGTTCATGCTTCTCTGTAACGGGCAATACAGGTGTATAGGGCGGTGAAGAAGGCTGACGCCATGGTTTACTGCATAGGTCGGGACTTAGAATATAAGAGTTGGGGTAGGGTGTTGCAACTTTACAAAACATTGGTTAAATCACACTTGGAAATATTGTGTCCAGTTCTGGTCACCACACTATAGGAAGGATGTGATTAAACTAGAGAGTGTGCAGAACAGATGTTGTTGGGACCGAAAAGCCTGAGTAATGAGAGACTGCATAAGCCAGGACAGTTCTTCCTGGAGCAAAGGAGGCTGAGGGGTGACTTAATAGAGGCATATAAAATCATGATGGTGTGATGAAGGCCCGTCACTAACGACAGACAGCACATGGCGCACTCGGTAAAACACTCATCCCCAGCAGTAATATTGACTGGGTCTGAACCGGAGCTGCTGCTGGAGCTGTCTCATACAGAGGCAGCAGCAACCTGCATAGGTGTGCTGATGGTGGAGGATTCCAACTTTAATTGGATAATTGAGATAATTGGTTGGTCGAGGGGGGGTGGGGCTTAACAGTTATAAGCCTCAGGTTACCAAAGCTTTGGGTTTTAGTTTTCTTTGGTGTTTAGTCTGAGGGTGGCTATATATATATATAGTTTTTTTCCCCAGTTTTTGTCTTGTTTTGAGGTAAATAAAAGCACCTCAATTTATTTTTGTGAGAAGCCATCTGGTTATTTTTCTTAAACAATTGACCCACAGTTTTTTGTGACAGATGGGCATAGATAGAATAGATATGCGGTCTTCTTCCGCTGAGTAAGGGAGTCTTTTCACGTTGAGGGTGGTGGGAGAAGGAGTAGTAGGGGCAGGTACATTTACAACACTTAAAAGATATGTGGACGGGATAGGAAAGGTTTAGAGGGAAATGAGTCATATGCACTAGCTTAGGAAGGGTCTCGACCTGAAACGTCGACTGTACCTCTTCCTAGAAATGCTGCCTGGCCTGCTGCGTTCACCAGCAACTTTGATGTGTGTTGCTTGAATTTCCAGCATCTGCAGAATTCCTCGTGTTTGCAAGCTCAGGAAGGCAACTTTGTTGCCAGAGGATCTGTTTCAGTGCTGTATAGCTTTATGACCGCGAAAGAAATTATGAAGAATGTCCTAATAAAGATGGAAATATCAGTATATTGAGTGAGGTGTTTATCCTTGTAATGCTGTCCCACTCTTCAAAAAGTTTTTTTTTTAGCTGAATTATAAATCAGTATCATAATTTTAAATAGCAAGTGAATTCAAATTGACTGCATTTTTCTCAAAGTAGGCATATTTCTCCGTAGCCCTTGGTTTCAGTACATTGGTATGGCAACCTCCACTCTTTCAGTAACATCAATCAAAGTAACTCTGGACACTCCCTTGTCCATTCGTCCCCCCCATCCCTCCCCACCGATCTCCCTCCTGGCACTTATCGTTGTAAGCGAAACAAGTGCTACACATCCCCTTACACTTCCTCCCTTACCACCATTCAGGGCCCCAGACAGTCCTTCCAGGTGAGGCAACACTTCACCTGTGACTCGACTGGGGTGATATACTGCGTCCAGTGCTCCCGATGTGGCCTTCTGTATATTGGCGAGACCCGACGCAGGCTGGGAAATCGTTTTGCTGAACACCTACGCTCTGTCTGCCAGAGAAAGCAGGATCTCCCAGTGGTCACACATTTTAATTCCACATCCCATTCCCATTCTGATATGTCTATCCACGGCCTCCTCTACTGTAAAGATGAAGCCACACTCAGGTTGGAGGAACAACACCTTATATTCCGTCTGGGTAGCCTCCAACCTGATGGCATGAACATTGACTTCTCTAACTTCCGCTAATGTCCCACCTCCCCCTCGTACCCCATCCGTTATTATATACACACATTCTTTCTTTCTCTCTCTCTTTTTTCTCCCTCTGTTCCTCTGACTATACCCCTTGCCCATCCTCTGGGTTTTCCCCCCCTCCCCCTTTTCCTTCTCCCTGGGCCTCCTGTCCCATGATCCTCTCATTTCCCCTTTGCCAATCACCTGTCCAGCTCTTGGCTCCATCCCTCCCCCTCCTGTCTTCTCCCATCATTTTGGATCTCCCCCTCCCCCTCCCCCTCCCACTTTCAAATCTCTTACTAGCTGTTCCTTCAGTTAGTCCTGATGAAGGGTCTTGGCCCGAAACGTCGACTGTACCTCTTCCTAGAGATGCTGCCTGGCCTGCTGCGTTCACCAGCAACTTTGATGTGTGTTGCTTGAATTTCCAGCATCTGCAGAATTCCTCGTGTTTGCATTTTTAACTCTGGTTCTGCTGATTAGAAGCTATGACATTATGTGAATGTCACCTAACTCTTGCCTCACAAATGTCTCTCTGAATTGTTCACTGTCTCAGATTTATATAGAATATAGAATAGTACAGCACAGTACAGGCCCTTCGGTCCACAATGTTGTGCCGACCCTCAAACCCTGCCTCCCATATAAGCCCCCACCTTAGATTCCTCCATATACCTGTCTAGTAGTCTCTTAAATTTCACTAGTGTATCTGCCTCCACCACTGACTCAGGCAGTGCATTCCACACACCAACCACTCTCTGAGTAAAAAACCTTCCTCTAATGTCCCCCTTGAACTTCCCACCCCTTACCTTAAAGCCATGTCCTCTTGTATTGAGCAGTGGTGCCCTGGGGAAGAGGCGCTGGCTATCCACTCTATCTATCCCTCTTATTATCTTGTACACCTCTATCATGTCTCCTCTCATCCTCCTTCTCTCCAAAGAGTAAAGCCCTAGCTCCCTTAATCTCTGATCATAATGCATACTTTCTAAACCAGGCAGCATCCTGGTAAATCTCCTTTGTACCCTTTCCAATGCTTCTACATCCTTCCTATAGTGAGGTGACCAGAACTGGACACAATACTCCAAGTGTGGCCTAACCAGAGTTTTATAGAGCTGCATCATTACATCGTGACTCTTAAACTCTATCCCTCGACTTATGAAAGCTAACGCCCCATAAGCTTTCTTAACTACCCTATCCACCTGTGAGGCAACTTTCAGGGATCTGTGGACATGTACCCCGAGATCCCTCTGCTCCTCCACACTACCAAGTATCCTGCCATTTACTTTGTACTCTGCCTTGGAGTTTGTCCTTCCAAAGTGTACCACCTCACACTTCTCCAGGTTGAACTCCATCTGCCACTTCTCAGCCCACTTCTGCATCCTTTCAATGTCTCTCTGCAATCTTTGACAATCCTCTACACTATCTACAACACCACCAACCTTTGTGTTGTCTGCAAACTTGCCAACCCACCCTTCTACCCCCACATCCAGGTCGTTAATAAAAATCACGAAAAGTAGAGGTCCCAGAACAGATCCTTGTGGGACACCACTAGTCACAACCCTCCAATCTGAATGTACTCCCTCCACCACTACCCTCTGCCTTCTGCAGGCAAGCCAATTCTGAATCCACCTGGCCAAACTTCCCTGGATCCCATGCCTTCTAACTTTCTGAATAAGCCTACCGTGTGGAACCTTGTCAAATGCCTTACTAAAATCCATATAGATCACATCCACTCCACTACCCTCATCTGTATGCCTGGTCACCTCCTCAAAGAACTCTATCAGGCTTGTTAGACACGATCTGCCCTTCACAAAGCCATGCTGACTGTCCCTGATCAGACCATGATTCTCTAAATGCCTATAGATCCTATCTCTAAGAATCTTTTCCAACAGCTTTCCCACCACAGACGTAAGGCTCACTGGTCTATAATTACCCGAACTATCCCTACTACCTTTTTTGAACAAGGGAACAACATTCACCTCCCTCCAGTCCTCCAGTACCATTCCCGTGGACAATGAGGACATAAAGATCCTAGCCAGAGGCTCAGCAATCTCTTCTCTCGCCTCGTGGAGCAGCCTGGGGAATATTCCATCAGGCCCCGGGGACTTATCTGTCCTAATATATTTTAACAACTCCAACACCTCCTCTCCCTTAATATCAGCATGCTCCAGAACATCAACCTCACTCATATTGTCCTCACCATCATCAAGTTCCCTCTCATTGATGAATACCGAAGAGAAGTATTCATTGAAGACCTCGCTCACTTCCACAGCCTCCAGGCACATCTTCCCACCTTTATCTCTAATCGGTCCTACCTTCACTCCTGTCATCCTTTTTTTTTTCACATAATTGAAGAATGCCTTGGGGTTTTCCTTTACCCTACTCACCAAGGCCTTCTCATGTGCACTTCTTGCTCTTCTCAGCCCCTTCTTAAGCTCCTTTCTTGCTTCCCTATATTCCTCAATAGACCCATCTGATCCTTGCTTCCTAAATCTCAAGTATGCTGCCTTCTTCCACCTGATTAGATTTTCCACCTCACTTGTCACCCATGGTTCCTTCACCCTACCATTCTTTATCTTCCTCACCGGGTCAAATTTATCCCTTACATCCCGAAAGAGATCTCTAAACATCGACCTCATGTCCATAGTATATTTTTCCCTGCAAAAACATCATCCCAATTCACATCCGCAAGTTCTAGCCTTATAGCCGCATAATTTGCCTTTCCCCAATTAAAAATTTTCCTGTCCTCTTTGATTCTATCCTTTTCCATGATAATGCTAAAGGCCAGGGAGCGGTGGTCACTGTCCCGCAGATGCTCACCCACTGAGAGATCTGTGACCTGACCCGGTTGATTACCTAGTACTAGATCTAGTATGGCATTCCCCCTGGTCCCCCTGTCCACATACTGTGACAGGAATCCATGCTGGACACACTTAACAAATTCTGCCCCATCTAAACCCTTACAACTAATCAGGTGCCAATCAATATTAGGGAAATTAAAGTCACCCATGATAACAACCCTGTTATTTTTGCACCTTTCCAAAATCTGCCTCCCAATCTGCTCCTCTGTATCTCTGCTGCAACCAGGGGGCCTATAGAATACTCCCAGCAGAGTAACTGCTCCCTTCCTGTTCCTGACTTCATTTGACAAATGTTTTTTTGCCTTTGGAAGCTGAATGAAGAGAAATTTCCCAATAAATAAATGCAGCAAAGACGTAAACCTGGGGTTCACAGACCTTCAGTTAATGGTTGGGGTCCATGGCATAAAAAAAGGTTGGAACCCCTGAGTTAAACCAATGTCTATGGACTCTACCGCAAATTCACATATCAAGACCAAGGGCATAGTTTTAAGGTGAGAAGTAAGTTCTGAAGGGGAGCTAGGGGGTATTTATTTTGTAGATCTGAAACACACTGCCAGAGGTGGTGGTGAATTTGCGTTTAAGAAACAGTTAGACAGACACTTATGTAGGCAGGGCAAAGAAGGAAAGAGTCCTAATGCAGGAAGGCAAACATGATCAATGTTGTTGTCTAAAAAGGCTGGCATGCATGTGATGGGCCAGTGGGCACATTTCTGTGTTGTGCCAAATTAAGAAACACTACTGCCTATTAAAACATAGAAAAAGTTGATCTAGAATACCTTAGAGATCAGTCATTTTAGAAAAAAAATAAAAATCCTCTTTAAAAAAATGACATCAAAAGGAAGCAAACTGACTTCCTAATACAAAAGTCAACTGCAAATCATGACAGGGTACAGTGAAAATAAATCCAGAGAAATTTATTATTTGTTTTGTTTTAGCTGCACCCTCTCATGATCCCTGTCTAATCTGTTGTCAGCTTCAATCTGCTTTCTCATCGTTTCCTAATTGCTAATCATCTAACAGCATTCAGTAGGGTCACTAATGAATTAGGCTCCAATATAATTTTTTCACTGGAAAATTCCAGTACTCCGATCCGTTTTACCTGTAATCACAGATTTGGGTCTATTTTAGAATTCAAGTGTGGTTACAGCAAAAATCAGGCCATTTGACCTCTAGTCCAGGCCAGCTCCAGGTAAAGAGAATCAGCTAGTCCACCCTTTCCCCATAGCATTGTGAATTCTTCCTTGAAGATATTTACCAGTAACAGAAAAAAAAGAATAACAAGCCATATTATTGTTATGATTGCATCTGCTTCACACCTACCTTCGGCAATGAATTTCACTTGCAGAGTGCCAAAAATTTCTCCTTGTCACAAATCTTTCCAACATTCTGTAAGCGTGCGCTCTTGACCTTTCCACCAATGGAAACAGTTTCTCTCTTGCTGTTTCTATAAGCCTCATAACCTTGAAAACCACTTGCAAACGCTTCTTTTCTGAGGAGAATCACCTCAGCCTCCCCAATCTACCCACATAACCAAAGTTACTCGTTGTTGGAATTATTTCAGTATGCTTTTCTGCGATCCCTCTGAAGCTTTTACACCTCTCCTGAAGTGCAGTGTTCAGTACTGGGCAAAGTGCTCCAGCTGGTGTTTTGTAAAATTCACCATGATTTCCTTGCTCTAGCACCCTCTGCCCCTCTTCGTAAAACACAGGATTCTACATGCAAAAGAACCATTTTCTGAACTTGCCCTTCCACTTCCTGGAAGCTATGCACATACATACTCTTGAAGAATTGTGATCTGTAAATTATACTGCCTCTGCTGATTCTTCTGCCAAAATCATACTGGTTGATTTTTCTTCAGAGGAGAAAGGAACCACATATACAAAGTACGCATTTTTTTATGAAAACATGATTAACACCAGCCTATGATCACTTGTACTTCCACTCAGCCTACAATACCAACCTTTAACCAAAAGACACGCAAGATACTAATTTGATAATACAAGGTCTCAGTTGAACAAGAAAAATGTCATAAATAAATCATCATCATCATTCTGTGCCATGCCCATATTTAAGTACAAACGCTATTGACGGTAAGAGGCTGTAAATTCATTGAAGTTATCATCAGACGATCTCTTTGATATAGGACTAAATAGGGTACCTTCTTCATTGCTTCCGGCCATCTGTCTTTAGCAATTACAAAGACAGAAATTCCTTATATAACTCTGGAAGAGATGAAAGTCTGAGCAGGATTCCAATCCTCACCGATGTTAAGATTTCACACTTGTTCTTAAAGCAGATTTTATTAAGTCGATGAAGGCAAGAACGTGGAGCAGAGGGAGACCCAGAAAGTGCAGATGTGGGATTCTGGAGCACCCAGCAAAATTCTGGAGGAAATCAGTGGGCCAGGCAGCATCTGTGGAAAGCAACAGGAAGTCAACATTTCGCTTGAAGACCCTTCATGTGGAAAAGGGAGATAGCACTCTCCGGATGTAGGGTTTTCGTGCAAAATGTCTGCTTCTCATTTCCTTCTACAGATGCTGCCTGACCCATTGAATCAGGTAGCATCTGAGAGAAATGGAGGGAAGGGATTGGGGTGGAGCATGAGCTGGCAAGTAGTAGGTGGATTTAGGTGAGGAGGGGTGATAGGCAGATGGAGAAGGGATGAATGGAAATTGTGACAGAGGCTGAGAGGTGATAGGTGGAGGAACAAAGAGATATAGACAAGCAGAGACAGGGCTAAGATCAGAATTGATCTAGGATCTCTAAGACTAGCACTGACTTAGCATAATATGTAAGACTAGCACTGACTTAGCATAACATGTTCGGAAACAAGATGTAGCTGCCTCCAGAACAGATAAGACCTCTCCTTTTATGAAACATATCATCGAGGTGTTTTTGTAGAACCTCTGGGTGGTGGCTGGAGAAGGTTAGCAAGGAAGCCAATCCTGAAATGCTCTGCGATTTTCAGTGGAAACCTTGATCTGGAGGAACTTCAGCTTTAAATCACAGTAGCATTTAACTAATTATTAAAGCTTTTCACGCTGTTTTAGTGGCAAGATGCCGCCAATTTTTATTAAAATGCAATCTCTTCCAATTAGTGATAATTTCTTAGATGCCCACATTTGGACTTCAAAGGCAGGTTTCCTCTCTGATTTGCAGATAGTTCCCAGAAGCACAGCATATCCCAATTGATTGTGTGAATTCCAGAAAAAATTCCGATGTGTTTATTTTATTTTACACAGAAGATTTGCTTCTTTATCATTTGTTTTTTAATAATAACTTCGACCACCTATGTATACCTGCTTAAAACTGACACCGTTACTCATGGCACACAAACTTATTTTCACTCAGCCATTCACTTTAAAGCACAAACTGGAGCAGCAAAGCAATCGCTGGAGAAAATACCGTTCTGAAATAAAACAGCTAACAACATGCTATAAGCCTTCTATATTGGGACCAAAAGGATGGCAACACACTCGGGCTGCCCCCAACACATCCTCGGACAGTGCTGATCATCATTTCTCAATATATTTCAATGTACAGGACTTCACAAAAGTCTTGGGCACATATACGTAGCTAGGGTGCCTAAGAATTTTGCACAAGACTGTAGTTGTCAACGTGGAGCAGAGAGCAAGTTTGCAAATCTGGCAGTAGCAAAGGATGTTGGGAATGGTGAGGGTAGAGCACCATGGGAGTGGTGTGGGGCAGGTGGCAGGGGTGGGTGCAGAGACACCCAGCCCTAAGACACAAGCAATGTAACTTGTTTCAAAACAATTGGTTTATTGATCTTTATAGAATCTCCCTGGTGCTACCCGCTCCCTCCACTCTCCCTTCCCTTTTTCCCAACCGTGATTCGCCTCTTCCTACCCCTTTCTCAATCTCAGTCCACAGTAGAGACCCATATCAGAATCAGGTGTATCTTCACTCACATATATCATGAAAATTAGTGTTTTTTTGTGGCAGCAATATAGTGCAATTCATAACATTACTACACGTATTGGCGCGTGGCCAAGTGGTTAAGGCGTTGGTCTATTGATCGGAAGGTTGCTAGTTCAAGCCTCAGCTGAGGCAGCACGTTGTGTCCTTGAGCTGTATCAGCCCTAGTGCCCTTCCCTTGGACACCATCGGTGTCGTGGAGAGGGGAGACTTGCAGCCTGGGCAACTGCCGGTCTTCCATACAACCTTGCCCAGGCCTGCGCCCTGGAAACCTTCCAAGGTGCAAATCCATGGTCTCACGAGACTAATGGATGCCTATAAAAAACATTACTACAGTACTGTGCAAAGGCCTAAGCATCCAAGCTGTATTCTCTGTGCCGAAGACTTGTGTACTGTACTATACACGTGACAAATAAAGGTAATCTTTAATCTTTACATAGTTGTGCAATCATGATACTCCCTTAAGGGGTTGTCTACAGGTAGCTGTGGAGGCCACACCTTTCTGCCTCAGTCCAAGAACCCAGTGACTGAATCAAACACTTACTGCCTGCTGTGCCAGCTCAAGCCTAGGGCCTTCCAATCTTCACAAACCTGCCATCCTTGCCACTTGCTGATCACCATGGGACCTAATTCAGGATGTTAAGGTGGGTTCCCTCAATGCTTGTGTGTGACCTAGTTTAATGTGGGGAGGCTGAAGCAAAGGGCAGTCCTTGGCAGATCCAGCGACGTGGCATGCATAGTGACTGGGGACGCTTCACCGCTGCAGCCTTCCTTCACCCTCACTGCCGTTGTGGTGTGTCATCATCTTCCACCTGCTCCACCGCTGAGGGCTTGGTTGAATCGCTCCTCCTTGACCTTACCGCCACGAGTGACCCTAACAGGGACTAAGCTGCAGACAGCATTGCTCTCGGGATCTGAGCGAATCACAAGCCTATCTATCTAGAGATGTCCTTACATGTAATAAAGCAGGATTGCAGTCTTAGTTTCAGAGAGTTCAGGATGGCTGTTTCTTGCATCCTCTCGGCTCTCACTCCATCCTGTTACCCTATTTCTAGTCATCCCAGAGGGCAGCTTTGGGTGAAGCAGGCCTCATCACGTTTTCCAATGCAGGCAGATTGCACTGTGTGATTCAAGCCAGAGGGCCAATTTCCGTCCGTCCTCCGGCCCTCTGCCTTTGCATGCTAGTCTTGCAAGAAGCAGAGGTCACCAAAAATCTGCTCCTGAGTCTTTGCAAAAGAATTTGACATTCATTGTATCATTGTCAAGGAGCTGTAAGATGCATGGAAATATATTCTAAAATATTGACAGACAGGCAAGCCACATCAGTTTTTTCCTGCGCTGTGAGGAAGGGAATTAATTTTATATATACACGCTATGTGTAGAGATGTGTGTGATTCCTGAATTCACACTTAGAAACTGCAGGCTAACTTGCATGTGTAATCTTGCACATGGCAGGGTTGGTAAAGCAGGTAGTGTCCTGTCATTGGGAGCAGAGGATGAACAGGTTATCATGGACCCTGTTTCCCCGATGCTGGATCACGATCAGATGTAAGCCCTA
The DNA here is from genome assembly GCF_030028105.1 of Mobula birostris. Taxonomy (NCBI): domain Eukaryota; kingdom Metazoa; phylum Chordata; class Chondrichthyes; order Myliobatiformes; family Myliobatidae; genus Mobula; species Mobula birostris. The sequence goes on from NC_092371.1 coordinate 223,319,977, forward strand.
TCCTGGGGTTGGTGGTCTGTCTGTGGGTGTGAGCGGATGAGTAGACGGGAGGGAGGAAGAGGGTTTGTTTTGCTGTTGTTTGTGGTCTTGTCGCTGCTGCTGTTGCTTTTGCTTATGTTGTTCTGCTGGAAGCTGTTGGCGTTTTCTGTCAGCGCCGGAATGTGTGGCAACACCTGCAGGCTGCCCTCAGCTTATCCTGAGGCCATGTTGGCTGTTGGCGCAAAAGACGCATTGTTTCTTCTTACACGTGATAAGTAAATGAATCTGAATCCGATGGTGGGGTTACTTGCCTGAAGCATTACCTACTGTCACGCCCACCACCTCCTCCCTGCTCACCCAAAAAAATATAAGGCCTTACCCGGATCATCTGCTTCATCAGAGAAGAATCCCTAGTCGTCTTCAGTGGCAAACACCAACCATCTGCTTTCCTTCAACTAACAAACATGCTGACAGGGATCCAAGTGTTGAGACCGACTACTTTCCTGGTCCATGCTCACTCTGTTTCCTGCAGTACAGTAGTGGCACAGTGGTGTAACGGTTAGCATAATGCCTTTTGGTACAGACAACCTAAGTTCAATTCCCACTGCTGCCTGTAAGGCAGTGGTCTTCAACCACCGGGCCGCGAAGCATGCAGGGATGCAGCGGTAGCCAGAATGCACCCAGCTCATCTTTAAGAAGAAAGCTGAAATAAACAAGCTAATTAATTAGGTGCCGCCCAGAAGCCAGTCTTCATTGAACTGAGATGGAGAGGGTCAATAACTTGAAATTCTTTGGCATTAAGGATCGACGTTTCTCTCTCTGAAAAGTGTCAGAGAATCTGTCCTGGGACTAGCATGTAACTGTCATTACAAAGAAAGCACGGCAGCACCTATACTTTATTAGAAGTTTGTGTAGATTCAAAATGTCACCTCGATCCTGACAGCCCTGTCTTTTCAGCCTGTCTGGGCTGGATTTAAATTGACCAAACAATGGAACAGCTAAAGGCTCCAGTGCCCTGGAAAGAGGAGTGAGCATCGCGTAGAGCAAGTGAAATCCACAATCGCCTCTGATCTGGGCCGACATTTACGTGCCAGGCGGCGCCTAATTAATTAGCCTGTTTATTTCGGCTCTTTTCTTAAAGATGTGCTGGGTGTGTTCTGGCTACCGCTGCACCCCTCATGCTTCGTGGCCCGGTATCGGTCTACGGCCCGGAGGTTGGGGACCACTGCTGTAAGGAGTTTGTACGTTCTCCCCATGTCCACATGGATTTCCCCTGGGTGCTCCGGTTTCCTCCCACAGTCCAAAGATATACTGGTTAGTAGGTTAATTGGTCATTGTAAATTGCCCTGTGATTAGTCTAGGTTAAAACAGGAGATTGCTCGGTGGCGTGGCTCGAATGGCTGGAAAGGCCTCTTGCTCACTCTATCTCTATAAGTAAATAAATAACATTTGCTGCAGCATTGACATCAGTCATCCATTGAATGTCCAGTTAACTCAGCAATCAGCAGCTGGTTTAACTTCACATCATGCTCCCCCACGTGCATTAAGTGCTGATTACATTCAGCAGACAATTTAGCAGTTCCATTCGATTGCATCACACTCATCTCAGCCTCTCATTAGCTACTCATATGACAATGCAGAGAGTGCTTTAGACCAAGTGCTGACAAGTAAGATTATTATGGGTAGGTACTCGATAGTTAGAATGGGGCTGCAAGACTGAAGAGCGTGTTGCTGTGTGTATGACTTTATGACACTATGAATGCAAGCACAACAGTATGCAGCAGAAAATAGTGCTAGCGTCCCTCGGCATTAATCCAGCAATAGTTTTATTGTTCAAGTGGCGAATGCCGTGCTCAAATTAGTATAGGTGGAATTTTAAATTGTGAAATAACCCATCCACTTTATAGATGGGGAGAAACATGCAGGACCTCAGAGAAAGCGAACACATCTCTCTGTTGCGTTGCTTGCACAGTGAACTGGCATGGGCACAATATTGGATCTCCTGTTAGGAAACAAGTTAGGACAAGTGACAGAAGTCTGTGTAGGGGAGCACTTTGGTTCCAGTGATCATAACACCATTAGTTTCAACTTGATCATGGACAAGGATAGATGTGGTCCTAGGGTTGAGGTTCTTAACTGAAAGGAGGCCAAATTTGAAGAAATGAGAAAGGATCTAAAAAGCGTGGATTGGGACAGGTTGTTCTCTGGCAAGGATGTGATCGGTAGGTGGGAAGCCTTCAAAGCAGAAATTTTGAGAGTGCAGAATTTGTATTTTCCTGTCAGGATTAAAGGCAAAGTGAATAGGAGTAAGGAACCTTGGTTCTCAAGGGATATTGCAACTCTGATAAAGAAGAAGAGGGAGTTGTATGACGTGTATAGGAAGCAGGGAGTAAATAAGGTGCTTGAGGAGTATAAGAAGTGCAAGAAAATACTTAAGAAAGAAATCAGGAGGGCTAAAAGAAGACATGAGGTTGCCTTGGCAGTCAAAGTGAAGGATAATCCAAAGAGCTTTTACAGGTATATTAAGAGCAAGAGGATTGTAAGGGATAAAATTGGTCCTCTTGAAGATCAGAGTGGTCGGCTATGTGCGGAACCAAAGGAAATGGGGGAGATCTTAAGTAGGTTTTTTGCATCTGTGTTTACTAAGGAAACTGGCATGAAGTCTATGGAATTAAGGGAAACAAGTAGTGAGATCATGGAAACTGTACAGATCGAAAAGGAGGAGGTCCTTGCTGTCTTGAGGAAAATTAAAGTGGATAAATCCCCGGGACCTGACAGGGTGTTCCCTAGGACCTTGAAGGAGACTAGTGTTGAAACTGCAGGGGCCCTGGCTGAAATATTTAAAATGTCGCTGTCTACAGGTGAGGTGCCGGAGGATTGAATAGTGGCTCATGTTGTTCCGTTGTTTAAAAAAGGATCGAAAAGTAATCCGGGAAATTATAGGCCAGTAAGTTTAACGTCGGTAGTAGGTAAGTTATTGGAGGGAGTACTAAGAGACAGAATCTACAAGCATTTGGATAGACTGGGACTTATTAGGGAGAGTCAACATGGCTTTGTGCGTGGTAGGTCATGTTTGACCAATCTATTGGAGTTTTTCGAGGAGGTTAGCAGGAAAGTGGATGAAGGGAAGGCAGTGGATATTGTCTACATGGACTTCAGTAAGGCCTTTGACAAGGTCCCGCATGGGAGATTAGTTAGGAAAATTCAGTTGCTAGGTATACATGGAGAGGTGGTAAATTGGATTAGACATTAGCTCGATGGAAGAAGCCAGAGGGTGGTGGTAGAGAATTGCTTCTCTGAGTGGAGGCCTGTGACCAATGGTGTGCCACAGGGATCAGTGCTGGGTCCATTGTTATTTGTCATCTATATCAATGATCTGGATGATAATGTGGTAAATTGGATCAGCAAGTTTGCTGATGATACAAAGATTGGAGGTGTAGTAGACAGTGAGGAAGGTTTTCAGAGCCTGCAGAGGGACTTGGACCAGCTGGAAAAATGGGCTAAAAAATGGCAGATAGAGTTTAATACTGACAAGTGTGAGGTATTGCACGTTGGAAGGACAAACCAACGTAGAACATACAGGGTTAATGATAAGGCACTGAGGAGTTCAGTGGAACAGAGGGATCTGGGAATACAGATACAAAATTCCCTAAAAGTGGCGTCACAGGTAGATAGGGTCGTAAAGAGAGCTTTTGGTACATTGGCCTTTATTAATCAAAGTATTGAGTATAAGAGCTGGAATGTTATGATGAGGTTGTATAAGGCATTAGTGAGGCCGAATCTGGAGTATTGTGTTCAGTTCACCAAATTACAGGAAGGATATAAATAAGGTTGAAAGAGTGCAGAGAAGGTTTACAAGGATGTTGCCGGGACTTGAGAAACTCAGTTACAGAGAAAGGTTGAATAGGTTGGGACTTTATTCCCTGGAGCGTAGAAGAATGAGGGGAGATTTGATAGAAGTATATAAAATTATGATGGGTATAGATAGAGTGAATGCAAGCAGGCTTTTTCCACTGAGGCAAGGGGAGAAAAAAACCAGAGGACATGGGTTTAGGGTGAGGGGGGGAAAGTTTAAAGGGAACATTGGGGGGGCTTCTTCACACAGAGAGTGGTGGGAGTATGGAATGAGCTGCTAGACGAGATGGTAAATGCGGGTTCTTTTTTAACATTTAAGAATAAATTGGACAGATACATGGATGGGAGGTGTATGGAGGGATATGGTCCGTGTGCAGGTCAGTGGGACTAGGCAGAAAATGGTTCAGCACAGCCAAGAAGGGCCAAAAGGCCTGTTTCTGTGCTGTAGTTTCTATGGTTTATGGTTTATGGTTTCAATGGGCCAAATGGCCTCATTCATGCGGTAATTTTTACAATTCTTCGATTTAGTGGATTACATTTGGCATAGCTGAAGAGCGGTGTCATGTTCTTATTTTTTATAACTAGTTGTTCAGGTGATCTCAGGTGAGAAGACAGCTAAAACGTCTCAACCCAAGCAAGGCTGCAGGACCGGATGGTGTCAGTACCAGGGTACTCAAAGCCTGTGCCCCTCAGCTATGTGGAGTACTTCGCCATGTCTTCAACCTGAGCCTGAGGCTCTGGAGGGTTCCTGTGCTGTGGAAGATGTCCTGCCTCATCCCTGTGCCGAAGATGCCGCGCCCCAGCGGCCTCAATGACTACAGACCGGTGGCATTGACCTCCCACATCATGAAGACCCTGGAGAGACTTGTTCTGGAGCTGCTCCGGCCTATGGTCAGGCCACACTTAGATCCCCTCCAGTTCGCCTACCAGCCCCAACTAGGAGTTGAGGATGCCATCGTCTACCTGCTGAACCGTGTCTATGCCCACCTGGACAAGCCAGCGAGCACTGTGAGGGTCGTAGTTTTTGACTTCTCCAGTGCATTCAACACCATCTGCCCTGCTCTGCTGGGGGAGAAGCTGACAGCGATGCAGGTGGATGCTTTCCTGGTATCATGGATTCTTGATTACCTGATTGGCAGACCACAGTATGTGTGCTTGCAACACTGTGTGTCCAACAGAGTGATCAGCAGCACTGGGGCTCCACAGGGGACTGTCTTGTCTCCCTTTCTCTTCACCATTTACACCTCGGACTTCAACTACTGCACAGAGTCTTGTCATCTTCAGAAGTTTTCTGATGACTCTGCCATAGTTGGATGCATCAGCAAGGGAGATGAGGCTGAGTACAGGGCTACGGTAGGAAACTTTGTCACATGGTGTGAACAGAATTATCTGCAGCTTAATGTGAAAAAGACTAAGGAGCTGGTGGTAGACCTGAGGACAGCTAAGGTACTGGTGACCCCTGTTTCCATCCAGGGGGTCAGTGTGGACATGGTGGAGGATTACAAATACCTGGGGATACGAATTGACAATAAACTGGACTGGTCAAAGGACTCTGAGGCTGTCTACAAGAAGGGTCAGAGCCATCTCTATTTCCTGAGGAGACTGAGGTCCTTTAACATCTGCCGGACGATGCTGAGGATGTTCTATGAGTCTGTGGTGGCCAGTGCGATCATGTTTGCTGTTGTGTGCTGGGGCAGCAGGCTGAGGGTAGCAGACACCAGCAGAATCAACAAACTCATTTGTAAGGCCAGTGATGTTGTGGGGATGGAACCGGACTCTCTGACGGTGGTGTCTGAAAAGAGGATGCTGTCCAAGTTGCATGCCATCTTGGACAATGTCTCCTATCCACTACATAATGGACTGGTTGGGCATAGGAGTACATTCAGCCAGAGACTCATTCCACTGAGATGCAACACAGAGCATCATAGGAAGTCAATCCTGCCTGTGGCCATCAAACTTTACAACTCCTCCCTTGGAGGGTCAGACACCCTGAGCCAATAAGCTGGCCCTGGACTTATCTCCTGGCATAATTTACATATTACTATTTAACTATTTATGGTTTTATTACTATTTATTATTTATGGTGCAACTGTAATGAAAACTAGTTTCCAGGATCAATAAAGCATGACTACGACAATGACTATGTCCCATTAAACTGCCACGATAATAGGTGTTTGCAGCAGCAATGTGTTACGAGGGAACCACTCCGAAAATATTTACTACTAAGCACCTCTGTTTTCCTAAATGGGTGGTAAGGTGGCAAATGAGAATAATTCATGCAGTGAAATCTTGAATGAAAAGTGAAAGAAAGAAGGTTGCTGCTTCGGGAGCTGAAGAGGTGTAGATGATGGAAGGGGCAGGATTAATGTGGCTGCTGCTTTGGATATCAAGGTGTTCAGAAGTGATAATGTTAATCAGCTCGTATTCTTGCCTTTTGGAGCAGGATTAAGGGGAAAGTGAATGTGGATCAGGCAATTAATGGTTGTTATTATGCATGATAATCTAATGACAGCACAAAGATAATGCCAGAGAACTGAAAAATAATAAAGCTGGAATGAGTAGTCTGGTGATGAATGTTGCCAAGGTAGCAGTTATCTATGTTGCTGTTGGATATATTTTTCCTTATTATACAGCATGAATGAACAAGGAGCAAACAGGTAAGATATTGAAATATATGGAATTCAGGGCCAAGGCTTGTAATCAGTTGGATAAAACAAATACCGCCACTGTAAAATCAATATCACACCAATATTATTTCCCTTCCTATATCTGAAATCTCTTCAACAAGATGCCCACCCGAATGCTGCGTCACTTATCAAAAGCTTGGATCTTGAAACTATGGGACGCCAATTTATGGTTTGCTATCATGAATAGGTAGGCTCATGGAATTCCACCCAGAATGTTATGGATTCACTCTTTACAAATATTTTATAAAAGATTATGCATACATCTAAACGACTAAAACTTTGTTTTAAGCCTTGAGTTGTTATTTTTATGTCAGTACAAGAAAATGATGAATGTGCAGGGCTCCCCCTTTGCAAACCTCCATCCTCTGCTCTGATTAGTAATGTTAGTCAACATTTGGTAAACTTACAGAGTTAATGCCTCAGCTGTAGATCTATATGATACCCTACGTGGAGTTTGGTGAATGGAGAAGCTGGGTCTTCTGAGGAAAGGAAAGGTAAGATAGGGAAACCGGAGCCAGGACTCATTGGTTAACAAGGGTGACTATGAATATGATAAATGAATATGAATATGATCAGGTTAACAAGTCAAATGAGAACCAGGCTAAATGTAACAATTGGAGAAGGGAAGCAAAATAAAGAGGCAATATGAGAATAGAAAGACAATTCGTGTGATAATACATCAAAAATATTTTTCCTGTGAGTAAACAGTAAGTGGGTGCAAAAGGCAGGGAAGGAATTATTAGAGGCAAAGGAGGCAATGTGTGATTGGAGATGCAGGGCAAGGCGAGAGTAGTTCATGAGTGCTTTGTATTTTGTTGCTAAGGAAGAAGATGCTTGCAACTTATTAATAGATATAAGACAGTAGAGACATTGGATAGGGTCATACCTGGTAGGCAAAGTGTAATCAAAAAGTTGGCTGGTTTCAGGAGGATACCGTTCCTCTTTTTGCTGTGTATTTAATATTTCAGTAATATTTGAGTAATATTGTAGCTGTATGTACATTTGATTAAGCATTCTTTGTTGTTTACATAATGCGAGTTATATATAAAAGTACATAAATGGCATACATCATTATGCCACCACATCATACATACGCACCTCACTTATGGTTAAAAACTAAGTTAGACTCACATTCCTGGCTCTCTTGTTTTCCTTTCAGTTAGTTTTTATGTTTTTGAGTTACAACACATAACACTTTTAATCTTCCCCAAATGTCGGATTCTTAAAAGTTGCAAAAGTGGCAAGCTTGTTCATAAGTGTAGAATAGCTTGTGATTATGGGTGTTGGGTAAGGTTTTAGAAACAATAATTCTACCAGGTATTTGGAGGTATATAGGTCATTAAGGAGAACCAGCACTGATCTGTAAAAGGAAAATCATGTTGGCCCAACAGACTTTTGATTTTTTAATGACGTTTCAGAGAAGGGTGGCCCCTGTAACAATGCAGGTGCTGAAATTATCTTGCAGCTCATGCACCTTGGGTTTGATTCTGATCTGTGGCACTGCTCTCTGTGTGGATTTTGCATGTTCTCTTTATGACTGCATGGGTCTCCCTGGGTCAATTGAGACATAGAGCACAGACACTGTCTCTTCAACCCATCTTGTCCGTGTCGACACTTTTTGCCCAGCTGCAATAAAAGCCATTTGCCCACATTAGGATCGTATCCTTTGCTTTGCCTATTGTGATGTTTGTCTAAAATGTAGCAATTGTATTCTGTCACCTCCTCTGGCAGTTTGTCCCAGATGTCAACCACTTTTGGTGCTCCAATTTCCTCTCATATCTTAAAACAAATGAACTAGCTGTTTGGTTAATTGACTAATGTAAATGATCCCTGATAGAGTCTCTTTTGGCAAATCAAGCAGTTAATTAGTATGTGAGAGAGAATAGATTACAGAAAAATAAATGGGGGAATGGAGTAGATAGGATTACAAGCAGCTGAATTCCGGAGACAGAGTCCCATTTTCCTGCTACACTGGACCCTTTCTGGTTCATTTATTACTCAAATCCGTCCACTGATGATGCCATAGCTCTGTCCTGTCCCACCTGGAAAATAGTGCCTCATATGCCAGGATGCTGTTTACTGACTTCAGCTTGGTGTTCAGTATGATCATATCTCAGAAGCTGATGGGTAAACTGTCCTCGTTGGGTCTCAACATCTCTCTCTGTAACCGGATCCTGGACTTCTTGACAGAAAGGTCACAGTCAGTCCGTGTCGGCCCCATCACGTTGAGCACCAGGGCTCCCCAGGTTTGCGTGCTCAGCCCACTGCTAGATCCAGTTCAAACGGAATCATCAGGTTCACTGATGACTCAACAGTGGTTGGCCTCATCAACAACGATGACGAGACAGCATACAGAGAGGAGGTAATGTGGCTGGTAGATTGGTGCGAGCACAACAACTTGAGTCTCAATATGAACAAGACAAAGAGATGATTGTGGACTTTAGGGAGGTGCAGGCTGACCAATATTTAGATGGCTCATCCAAGGAGAGAGTTAGGATCACCAGGTTTCTGCGAGTGCACATAGTGGACCATCTCTCCTGGTCCCTCAACATCTTTGATCAAGAAATTACAGTAGCATCTCCACTTCCTGAGGAGATTGAGGTGAATGAGACTACACCCCTTAACCAATTTTTACAGGAGCACCATCAAGACCAGCTTCATCACCATCTGGTACAAGAATGGCAAGGCATCCGACCACAAGTCCCTACAAAGGATTGCAAGGACTGCTGAGGGGATCATCAGGGTCTCTCTTCCACCAATTAGAGATATTTATCAAGGGCGCTGCATATGCAGGGCCCTTAGCATTGTTAGTGATCCCTCCCATCCATCCAACAATTTATTGGACACCCCCTATCATCAGGCAGGAGGCACCATACCATTAGGACAAGGACAAGGACTGTTAGGATGGAAAATAGCTTCCTCCCCCAGGTCGTAAGACCACTGAGCTTCCTGTCACCACCCAGGTTTCACCACGTATGACGAGCCAGTATCATCATATTGTATGCTCTTTAACTTGTATCATATGTGCAGTTTTTTTGTCAATTTCTTTGCGGTAATATTGCTTTATGCATTATATGTGTGAGTTATATGTACCGCGTTGTGCACCTTGGTCCAGAGGAACATCGCTTCGCATCGTGGTATACATGTGTATGGTTCAATGACAATAAACTGAACTTGAACAAATGGCATGAAGACAGTTCCTGACTGAGTGTGACATAGAATCAATGGGCAGAATGGTCTCTTCCTATGTTATGAGGAAATAAGTATGGGGAAGGGATTGCTGTGGACTTTACCCATATATAACTTACAAAGGAATAACAAAATTGGAAAACTTGTCACTTCGGAAACAGAATTGGCTTAAGAACATTAAGCAGGTTGCAGAGCAAAATTGCTAAATTCAAACATGAAACCAAACATAGAGGTGTCACAGACAGTGAGAATAAAACTGATCCAAGGCAGTGGGACCAGACCGCAGTTTAACTGCCATACTAAAGGTCTGCACACCAGAGCTGGCTGCACCTCCAGCCAATCTGTTCCAGCATGATTTCAATATTGGCATCCGCCAAACAACGTGGAAAATCGCTCGCTCACTGAAAGAAGGATAAATGCAATCTAATTAACTACCAAATTAGTCTATTCTCAGTGATCATCAAAGTGATGGTGTTGTCTCATGAATGAAGTCACCAGAGAGAAGTACTGTACTGGTAGTTATGAATCAGTCCCTTTATTCAAAAAAATGAGACACAGCAGGCAACCTATACGAGGGAAAAGGCCTGCTCGACCCAATGTTAAATGTCATTTTACGTGATCAAAGGACAATTCCATATTTACAATGCATCCACAATGCTTCCTTTGAACTACACTCAAACTTCACACCTCCCGCCTTGCACTCATACCACAGACATCTAAATGCATTTTAATCAGCATTGTCTGGTCTTCCTATCACCTGTGATTCATGGGTTTTAGGAACCCATTGTTCCAAGCTGCATTTTAAATTTAATCTACAGACTACATTCATATTTGAAGATTGGTGGCTGAAGTCAAATGCTGAAGTTATTTGCTTTCTGTGCTAACCCTAAAAATGCCCTAACAGTCCCTCCTCCTGGCCCTCCTGGACAAAACTAAATTTGTACCTGGAAAGGCAACCCTTAAGGAGGATCTAATCACATAGGGCAGCAGAAATGCCCTGTTTCAGAATTCCCCCCAATTATTTTGTGTGCATGTCCATCTACTTTATCATCCCTAATGGCCACCTACAAAACTTAAGTTAATGAGCATTAATGAGCAAGGGAAAGCATAGGATTGATTGAAGTCATATCTTGCATAGAAGGACATGGCTATGGTTGCTAGGGAACAGTCATCCCAGCCCTTGAACATTGTGGCAGAAGTTCCTCACAGGAGTCTCAGGTCCAGCCACATGTCAGAAATTAGTACATATTTAATATCCCCAGAATTTTATTTCAGTTGTGGTTCCAGCTTTAATTTTAAATGAAGAAATACTTTTATTTTCTACTGAATATTTGATGAAATCCTTCTCTCCCCTTACATTGTTTCTCCTGGAGTCTCATTTTTCATACCTAAAGCACATTTATTCACAACCACTTACCTACTCTATTTTGTTTTTGCAAATTTTTGGGTTACCCAACTATTGCTTTGCTTCGTGCATTCAAATCAGGGAAACTGGCTAACGCAATGCTCAACAAATGTAAATCTTTGAAGGAGCAAGATATAAATAGAATAGTAATCCCTGGAATCATGTCAAGCTCTAACAGTACGAGCTCTGCTTGAATCATAATGATCAGTAGAAGAATCCACAGTATCTTCGCATCGTTCCACTGCAACCATTTATTAGAACCTGCTTGTGATGGGCCCATGATGGAAGTCATATTTTAGTGGCAAGTGTAGGGATACTCCCTGAAAGAGGAGCATAGATCCTGCAGCATATAACCAAGACAATATTGCAAAGAAAGAAACAGGTCTTCAGGTTTCTTACCAGAATTGAAAAAAAAGAAAACAAACTTTAAGTTGCAAGGAGGAGAAGCAACGGGAATGAAGAAAAGTTTGTGATAAAGTAGAGGCCGAGAGCATCCCAATACTCCTCGCTATATCCCCTTCTTGCAATCTTTTGCAATTAATCATTTTTCATTAATTGATCGTGTTTTTTTGTACTCCACTAACTGTTCCATCTGTGTGGGACATCGATTTTCAACATAGAGAACAGTTAAATATCTATTGCTTATCATACTACATATAATTCATTCTGTTTAGCCCATTCTCTGTCCTCAAAATTACAGTCAGCATCTAAGGAATGCTAAGGAAAGAAATGGGGAAGATGGGACTAGAATGGGCAGCTCCGGTTAAACCTAAGGTGGATCAAACGTACCTTTCCAGTGGGATAAAACTATAAGACCATAAGGCATAAGAATGGAATAAGGCCATGCAGCCCATAAAATCTGCTCCACCTTTCCATCATGGCTGACGCCCTTACTAATCAACCTAATAATAGTGGGATGGAGTCTGTGACTAAAGAACCTGCTATAATGGTCAAAGGGAATGGATGTGGAAAAAGAAGTACATACTGTAAGCAATTACTACCTTCCACTCATCATTTCTTGACAGTATAATAGAGATTGGAAATGAAATTTTTATTACCATCTCCTCTTCACATAATTGATGAAGGACTAAAGACAAGGTAACCTCTACTGATAAGTGCTTTCTACACTCTATGCCCCAGAACATTGGAATATTAACATGCTGTGGAAAGCTAATATGGCCTGGAGTAGCTCACTCCCATTATCTATCCATGTCTCTCATATTCTTAGAACTTGTATTGGGTTGTTCTTTTTAATCATGATGGGTAGGAGCAGAGAACTGAACACACTTAACTGGCTTATTTACTGTAAGGCATACTAGGAAAAGATGAGCTAGGCGATATCCTGGAGCTCTCTTTCAAAAGGCATTGGGAGAAAACCTTTAATGCATAGACTCTGGAGAGACAACTTCGGCATCACAAAATCCAAAGGTTCAGAGTTCAAAGTAAAATTTATTATCTGAGTACATACATGTCACCACATACAAACCTGAGATTCTTTTTCTGTGGGCATACATAGCAAATCTTTTGAACAGTAACTGTAAGCATCAGGAACTGTAAATTGTGCAAATGCAGATATAAATAAATAACGAGCATGAAATAACAAGATAAAAGAGTCCTTAAATGAGTGTAGTTATCCTCTATTAAGAACATAAGAACACAAGAAATAGCAGCAGGAGTAGGCCATCTGGCCCATCGAGCATGCCCCGCCATTCAATAGGGTCATGGCTGATCTGTCCATAAATTCAGCCCCATCTACCTGCCTTTTCCCCATAACCCTTAATTCCCTTACTATGTAAAAACCTATCTAACTGTTTCTTAAATATATTTCGTGAAGAAGCCTCAACTGCTTCCCTGGGCAGAGAATTCCACAGATTCACCATTCTCTGGGAAAAACAGTTTCTCCTCATCTCCGTCCTAAATCTTCTCCCCGAATCTTGAGGCAAAGTCCCCTAGTTCTAATCTCACCTACCAATGGAAACAACTTTCCTACTTCTATCTTATCTATCCCTTTCAAAATTTTGAATGTTTCTATAAGATCCCCTCTCATTCTTCTGAACTCCAGAGAGTATAGTCCCAGGCAAGTCAATCTCTCCTCATAGGTTAACCCCTTCATCTGTGGAATCAACCTGGTGAACCTCCTCTGCACTGCCTCCAAAGCCAGTATATCCTTTCTCAAGTATGGAGACCAGAACTGCACACAATACCCCAGGTACGGCCTCACCAGTACCCTGTATAGTTGCAGCATGACCTCTCTGCTCTTGAATTCAATCCCTCTAGCAATGAAGGCCAACATTCCGTTTGCCTTCTTAATAACCTGTTGTACCTGCAAGACAACTTACTGCAATTCATGCACAAGCACTCCCAATTCCCTCTGCACATCAGCATGCTGCAATCTTTCACCATTTAAATAATAATCTGCTCTTATATTATTCCTTCCAAAGTGGATGATCTCGCATTTACCAACGTTGTATTCCATCTGCCAGACCTTGGCCCACTCACTTAACCTATCTATATCCCTCTGCAGACTCTCCACATCCTCTGTACAATTTACTTTTCCACTCAGTTTAGTGTCATCAGCAAATTTTGCTACGCTACACTCCGTCCCCGCTTCCAAATCATCAAAGTAAATGGTAAACAGCTGCGGGCCCAGCACCGACCTCTGTGGCACCCCACTCACCACTGACTGCCAGCTGGAGAAACACCCATTTATGCCAACTCTCTGCCTTCTATTGGTTAACCAATCCACTATCCATGCCAATACACTTCCTCCGACTCCATGCATCCGTATCTTATTTATCAGTCTCTTGCGCGATGCCTTATCGAACACTTTCTGGAAATCCAAGTATACAACATCCACCTATTGTTCAAGAGCCTGATGGTTGCGGGGTAGTAATTGTTCTTGAACCTGCTGGTGGGGCGTCCTGTGGCTCCTGTACTTTCTACCTGATGGCAACAGAGAAAAAAGATCACGGCCTGAGTGGTGAGGATCTTTCATGATAGATGTTGCTTTTCTACAGCAACGTTTCATGTAGATGTGCTTAATGGTTGGGAGAGTTTTACCTGTGGTGTACTGGGTCGAATCCACTTCCTTTTGTAGGATTTTCCACTCAAAGGCTTTGGTGTTCCCATTCCAGGCTGTAATGCAGCCAATAAGCACATCATCCAAACTTCTCAAAGGCAGTAAGCATAGGGCAATACATGATGGCCTTTCTGTAAAAAAAAACTTGAATTAATACAAATATTGTATTCAAAAGATTGTGACAAAGGAATTGGAATGTAATAATGTCACAGATTGAAGATTCAAGTTTATTTATCAAGTGTACATTGAAACACTGAGTAAAATGCATTGTTTGCTTTAGCAACCAACTGAGGGTGTGCTGGGGACAGCTGGCAAGTGTTGCCACACATTCTGGTGCAAACATAGCATGCCTATAACGCTCAGCAGGACATTATGGAACACAACAAAACAGAACACACAACTGTACATGAAAAAGAAAACACTGTAGATGTTTGAAATCTAAAATAAAACTAGAAAATACTCCGAGCATCACACACAAAATGCTGGACAATGTCAGTAGCCCAGGCAGCATCTATTGAAATGAATAAATAGTCGATGTTTCAGGACGAGAGCCTTTTTCAGGACTGGAAAGGAAGCGGGAAGACACCAGAATAAAAAGGTGAAGAGAGGAAGGAGTATAACTAGAAGGTGATCGGTGAAGCCAGATGGATAGGAGAGATAAAGGGCTGGAGAGGAAAGAATCTGATAAGTGACAAGGGTGGACCAGAGGAGAAAGGGAAGGGAGGGCCCCAGGGGAAGTGATAGGCAGGTGAGAAAAAGTAATAGGCCAGAGTGGGGAGTAGAACTACACAGAGGCCAGGCTGTATCACTGGTAGAGAAGGAGTTAATGATTCAGATCAAAGTGTTTCCAGAACTTCCTGTTAAAATTATGCCATCATTGGAAAAGGCCATAGCTACACTTCTTAAATAATAATTTCCCTGTGGTGCACCAGTAAGAGTGCTTTAGGTCTATACTTCGAAAGTATGATCTGCTTCCCAGGACTTACTATTATTGCACGGAATTGCATTCATGAAGTTAGCGGGATGCAGCGCCTGGTTCAGCCTGTACTTTGCCATTCCTGCACGTCCCTTTGATGATGCTAATAGAAATTTTCAATTAAGGATTTAAAGTAAAAATCTGCATAATTATTGTAGATTGTTCTGCATGCTTATTTCTTTCAAACAACACAACTGTCACAAGCTTTTTACCATTATAGTACATTAACAGCAACTCCTAAATCTGTTACTGATGTTTCATTTAGCACACTGACGTTGGTTCTTCTATCTTCCCGGCTGATATTTAAGATGTTTGAAAGACAACATTCATGGAACTTTTCAAGTGCCTTCAGATGTCGTCGGTATGTTGTCCAGGTTTCTGATGCATACAGGAGCACTGGGATTACCACTGCTTTGTACACTAACATTTTGGTGTCTGTTCGGATGTCATGATCATGAAAGTCTCTTGTTCGGAGACGTCCAAAAGCTGTTCCAGCGCATTTAAGATGATGTTGTATCTCGTCATTAAGGTCAACATTGGAGGAGAGGCGACTTCCAAGATACGGAAAGTGGTCCACGTTTTCCAGGGTTGTTTCGCCAAGTTGAATTGATGTTCTATCTGATTAGTCTCAGTTGGTGACAGTTGGTAGATGATCTGAGTCTTCTTGGAATTGATGGTAAGCCCAAGTTTCGTGTATGCATGGTTGAAGGCAGTCAGAATCTGTTGTAGGTGGCTTTCTAAGAGAGCTACAACACTGTTGTCATCTGCGTATTGGAACTCGATGAGGGAACTCGTGGATGCCTTGTTTTTGGACTTGAGATGGGCAAGATTGAAAAGTCTGCCAACTGTTCTGTCGACAATTTCGATTCCTGGGGGTAGGTCGTCCTTGATGATGTGGTTGATTGTCGCAATGAAGATGGTGAACAAAGTTGGGGCAATCACGCATCCCTGTTTTACTCCTGATCTAACTTGAAAATGCTTACAGTTACTGTTGCTGACCATGACTGTGGCAAGCATACCATCGTGAGGAGTCTCAGAATTCAAATGTACTTTTCAGAGCCTCCATAGGTGGATAGGACATCCCATAGGAGTTCCCTTGATACCGAGTCAAAGGCTTTGGTGAGGTCAATGAATGCCATGTACAAAGGTTGAAGTTGTTCACGACATTTTTCTTGTAGTTGTCGCATTGTGAAGATCATGTCGATTGCTCCATGTGATGGTCTAAAACCGGCTTGTGTCTCCGGAAGGATTTTCTCAGCTAAAGGCTTGAGCCAGTTGTTCATGATGCAGGTGAGGATCTTTCCTGCTGTTGCTAACAGGGAAATTCCATGATAGTTTCCGCATTCGAATAGATCACCTTTCCTTTTGTAGACGGTAACAATTGCTGAGTCTATAAAATCTGCCGGTATATCTTCATTTATCCAGATCTTGATGAGAAGTTGATGCAGTTGGTAATGAAGCGGGTTACCTCCAATTTTGTAGACTTCGGCTGGTATTCCATCGAGTCCAGCGGCCTTGATGTTTTTCAAGGTTTTGATGGCTTCCTTGACTTCTTCAAGTGTTGTATTTTGCTTAGGGAGTTGTCAACATGCTGTTTTGGAATGTTGTTAATCACATTCCTGTCAAATGAGACAGTTTGATTTAGAAGATCTTCAAAGTGCTCTCTCCGTCTAGGATTGATGTCAGCATTGCTCCAGGATGGTTGAACTATCTTTGCTTTTGAGAGGGGCTTGATCGTGAGTGGATGGGCCAAAAATAGCTTTAGTTGCGTTGAAAAAGCCTCGAGTGTCGTTGGCATCTGCTAGTTGTTGGATTTCCTGAGCTTTCTTCCTCCACCATTGGTTTTTCAGGTTTCAGGTGCTCCTCTGGACTGCAGCCTTGCATTCTTGATAGCATTTCCTTCTGGTAGCCGATTTTTGGTCATTTTGTAAGGTGATGAAAGCTTTTCAGTTTTTGTCGATGAGTTGTTGGAATAGTTTGTCATTATTATCAAACCAATCTTGATGTTTTATCATCTTGAACCCAATTGTTTCTTTGCAGGAGGTGATGATAGTGTTCTTCAATTGATTCCAGTGTTCTTCTACAGATGGTGGGATTTGTTGAGGCAGTTGTTCTTGAAGATTTTGTTGGAGCTTCTGTACATGGTTGATGTCTTGAAGGATGTCAACATTGAATTTCTTAATAGTGTTCTGATTTTGGTGTTTCCTTTGGGCCGAATCTTCATTCTCATGGTGGATGAGATGAGTCAATGGTCTGTCCAGCACTCGTTGGTACCAGTAACAGCTCTTGTTATCAGTGCATCTTGTTGGTCCCGAGATCATATGATGATGTAGTCGATGAGGTGCTAGTGTTTGGAGCGTGGATGCTGTCAGGAGACTTTGTGCCTGTTTTTCTGGCGAAATAGGGTGTTTGTAATCACCAGGTTGTGTTCAGCACATTTGGTGAGGAGTGTTCCATTGGCATTGACCTTGCCAACTCCCTCCTTGCTTATTATTCCAGTCCAGAGCCTATGATCTTTCCTGACTCTGGCATTGAAGTCTCCCAGGAGAATGATCTTGTCGTCGTTGGGAACAGAGGAAAGGACGTGGTCAAGCTGGGCGTAGAAGTTCGTCTTTACTTCATCTTCAGCATCCAGAGTTGGAGCATAGGCACTGATGATGGTGGCGTGTTGGTTCTTGACAAGCTAGATTTGCAGAGTCATGAGACGTTGGTTGATTCCCAGTGGATGCTCTGTCAGCTTCTGAAGTAGGCTGTTTTGGATGGCAAAACCTACTCCATGGATCCTCGGTTGTTCAGGATCAAGTCCTTTCCAGAAAAAAATGTACTGACCTTGCTCTTCCTTTAGTTGCCCTCCTCCAGCTCTGTGAGCCTCACTCAGAGCAACAATGTCAAAGTTGAATTTTTGGAGTTCCTGGGCAACAAAGGCAGTTCTCCTCTTTGGTCATTCTGAGTTTGGGTTATCCTTCAGAGTTCATATATTCCAGGTTTCAAATTTCATAGTTTCATTTCTCGATGTTTTTTGACCGCATGATGGTGATCCCCATGGACGCGGCTTTCCAGACAGGATGGGGTGAAGCAGACTATTTTTAGGGCACCTTTTCTAGCGCCTTCCCAGTTCAGGGTGAAC
Organism: Mobula birostris; assembly: GCF_030028105.1. NCBI lineage: Eukaryota > Metazoa > Chordata > Chondrichthyes > Myliobatiformes > Myliobatidae > Mobula > Mobula birostris. The sequence continues at coordinate 223,338,274 of NC_092371.1, forward strand.
AGAGTGGATCCTAAATAGGGCTGCTCAGGCATGAATACTGCTACCAAACAACGTTCCTGCTTCTGTCCAAAAGTTGAGCGACTGAATCAAGTATTCACCGCTTTCGTGCCGGTTCTTGACTAGGAGCTTCCAGTCATCACATTGTCTGCTCCCGTCGCCCTCCCCCAATCACCGAAAGACTTGAAGAAGTGGCCCACAGAACGAAGATGCCTGTGCGTGTATTTGTTTAACGTGTACTTGATGTTGCACTCCAAGAAGCACACGATACTTCACAAATCAACCAACTGATTCCAATGGCATGGAAACCACGACGATTGGAGCTGATGGATTTGTTGCAGCCTTCATTCGCCTTCCCAGCCATTGAGTTCGAAGTAACTTCGCCCGCATGTTCCACTGTTGAGACCTTGGTTGGATTGTTCTTTGTCGGGGACCTCACCCTTGATCTTACCACCATGGATGACCCTACCAGGAGCGTAGCTCCAGACGGCATCATTCTCGGGATCACAGGACCACACAAGCTTCTCCACCGCGACAAGTGACAATCCATGGAGAGCAAGTATTGAAGCCTACATCATCAAGAACCAACTAAGATGGAGTGGTCATGTTGCTCAGATGAAGAACGAACATCTGCCGAAACAAATCTTCTACTCCCAGCTTAAAGGAGGCAAACGTAAAAGAGGCGGACAACAGAAGAGATTCAAAGACGTCTTAAAAGCCAACATGAAGATATCTAACATCGACATCAACAATTAGGAAACCAATGCCAAGGACAGGAAACTCTGGCAAGCCATCATCCGAGAAGAAACAGCAACTTTTGAAGCCAACAGATGTGTAGAATTAGAAGAAAAGAGAAGAAAATGGAAAGAGAGGCAGCAACAACCAAAGCCCGATCTGACATCTGGAACTACCTGCCCTGAATGCAGAAGAACTTTCAAAGCCAAGATTGGACTCATATGCCACTTGAGAGCCCATAAATAGATCAACGGAACAGAGACCATCATCCTCGACCTCGAGGGATAGCCACAACGATGACAATTGCTGTTTATATTTAGGGTACTTCGTTTATTAACAATTTGACAGCTCTGATACTACTTACATAATTAAATGACAAGAAGAGGCAAATATGAAAACTTTGAAATATGAACAAAGACTGTGGACAGCAGGGGGGAAATGATATGGTTATAACTACCAAGGCTTGACATGACTTTTCTCTTTCAAGTTGTTGCCTCTTCTGTCTGCAGAACAGACTTGAATGAATGGCCTAATTCTGCTCCTACATCTTATGGTCTTCTTTACTTTCTCCATTTTATTCTGAATAATTCTAATCCAGCAATTCCATGAGTTGGCTTTAAACCACTCAGGAAGAATTGTTAATTTAGTCCATGTTGAATGAATATCATTTAGATTTTATAGATTTCACAGGTTGGTTTTCACAGGGGAGAAGCACAGCCAGTGCAGAGCACACCTGTGGCCTTTCCCCTCAGTATAACTTCAGATGCAATTGAGGGGGACAAAATATCGTGGGGAGCCACAGCGAGCGGGTCTCTGGCACTGAGCTGGTGCTGTGGCTAAGAAGAGTCGGGAGGGTGAAGAGGACTGCAGTGTTGACAGGAGATTCCTTAGTCAGAGGAACAGAAACGAGGTACTGTGGGAGCGATAGAGACACTCGGGTGGTATGTTGCCTCTCTGGTCCCAGAATCAGGGATGTCTTGGTTCATGTCCAGGGCATTCTCAAAGGCAAGGGTGAGCAGCCAGAAGTCTTGGTACATATTCGTACCAATGGCATAGGTAGATAAGGTGAGGAGGTCCTGAAGAGAGATCTTAGGGAGGTAGGAAGAAAGCTGAGAAACAGGACCACCAGGGTAATAATCTCTGGATTGCTGCCTGTGCCATGTGCCAGTGAGGGTTAGAATAGGATGACTGGGCAGGTAAATGTGTGGCTGAGGAAATGGTGCAGGGGACAGGGGTTCAGATTTATGGATCATTGGGAACTCTTCTGGGGAAGGTACGACTTATACTAAAGAGACAGGTTACACCTGAACCCGAGAGGTCCAATATCCCTGCGGGCAGATTGGCTAGAGTTGTTTGGGTGGATTTAGCATAATTTGACAGGGCAGTGGGGACTGGAGTGATAGTGCGGAAGATGAGATAGTTGGGTTACAAACACACAATGTGTAGTGAGACTGCATGCAAGCAGAGGCTGATGATAAGGCAACACTGCAGTCAACGGGATGAGTTGTAACGTAAAAGGTGGACAAAACCGAAAATAGTGAATACAGGATTAAAGGCGTTATATTTGAATGCATGTAGCATAAGGAATAAGGTAAATGAACTTGTGGCACAGTGACAGATTGGCATATACAAAGTTGTAGGCATCACTGAATTAAGGCTGAAAGAAGATTACAGCTAGGAGCTTAATGGTCTAGGATACACATTGTATCAAAAGGATAGGCAGGAGGGCAGAGGGGGGTGGCGTTGCTCTTTTGGTGAAAAATTAAACTAAATCATTAGAAAGAGGTGACATAGAGTCAGTAGGTGTTGAATCTTAGTGGATAGAGCTGAGGAACTGCAAGGATAAAAAGACCCTTATGGGAGTTGTATACAGACCCCCAAACAGTAGTAAGGATGTGGTCTACAAGTTACAATGGGAAATAGAAAATGCATGTCAAAAGGACAATGTTACAATAGTCATGGGGGATTTCAATATGCAGGTAAATTGGGAAAATCAGGTTGGTGTGGGATTCCAAGAAGGGAATTTTCTAGAATGCCTACAAGATGGCTTTTTAGAGCAGCTCGTGGTTGAGCACACTAGGGATCAGTTATTCTGGACTGGGTGTTGTGGAATGAACTGGAATTGATTAGAGAGCTTAAGGTAAAAGAACCCTTAAGGGAAAGTGATCATAATATGATCAAATTTTCCCTGAAAGTTCAGAAGGAAAAGCTGAAGTCAGATGTATCAGTATTACAGTGGAGTAAAGGGAATTACAGGGGCATGAGAGTGGAGCTGGCCAGAATTGATTAGAAACATAGAAACATAGAAAACATACAGCACAATACAGGCCCTTCGGCCCACAAAACTGTGCTGAACATGTCCCTACCTTAGAATTACCTAGGCTTTACCCAAAGCCCTCTATTTTTCTAAGCTCCATGTAGCCATCCAGGAGTCTACTAAAAGACCCTGTCGTTTCCACCTCCACCACCGTCGCCGGCAGCCCATTCCACGTGCTCACCACTCTCTGTGTAAAAAACTTACCCGACATCTCCTCTGTACCTACTTCCAAGCACCTTAAAACTATGCCCTCTCGTGTTAGCCATTTCAGCCCTGGGGTAAAGCCTCTGACTATCCACATGATCAATGCCTCTCATTATCTTGTACACTTCTATCAGGTCACCTCTCATCCTCCATCGCTCCGAGGAGAAAAGGCCAAGTTCACTCAACCTATTCTCATAAGTCATGCTCCCCAATCCAGGCAACATCCTTGTAAATCTCCCATGCACCCTTTCTATGGTTTCTATGCCCTTCCTATAGTGAGGTGACCAGAAATGAGCACAGTACTCCAAGTGGGGTCTGACCAGGGTCCTATATAGCTGCCACTTATTGCAAAGGAACACTAGCAGGGATAATGGCAAAGCAGCAATAGATAGATTTTCTGGAAGCAATTTGGAAGGTACAGGATATATACATTGCAAAGAGGAAGAAGTATTCTGAAGGAAAGGTGACACAACTGTGGATAACAAGAGAAGTCAAAGTCAGAAAAAACCAAAGAGAGGGCATATAATAGAGCAAAAATTAGTGTGATATTAGAGGTGAGAAGCTTTTAAAAACCACAGAAAGCAACTAAAAAGTCAGTAAGAGGGTAAAGATGGAATACAAAAGTAAGCTAGCCAATAATATTAAAGAGGACACCAAAAGTTTCTTCAGATACATAAAGTGTAAAAGAGAGGTGAGAGTGGATAGCGAACCACTGGAAAACAATGCTGGAGAGGTAATAATGGAGACAAGGAAATGATGGATGAACAGAATAAGTATTTTGCATCAGTCTTCACCATGGAAGACACTAGCAGTATGGTGGAAGTTCCAGGTGTCAGGGGTCATGAAGTGTATGAAGTTACAATTACTAGAGTAAAAGTTATTGGGAAACTGGAAGGTCTGAAGGTAGATAAGACACCTGGGCCAGATGGTGCACACCCGAGGTAGATAAGACACCTGAACCAGATGGTGTACACCCCAAGGCAGATAAGACACCTGGGCCAGATGGTTTACACCCCAAGGTTCTGAAAGAGATGGCTGAAGAGATTGTGGAGACTTTAGTAATAATCTTTCAAGAATCACTAGATTCTGGAATGGTTCCGGAAGAATGGAAAATTGCAAATGTCACTCTGCTCTTTAAGAAGGGAGAGAGGCAGAGGAAAGGAATTTATAGGCCACTTAGTCTGACCCCAGTGGTTGGGAAGATGTTGAAGTTGATTGTTGTGATTTCAGGGCATTAAGAGGCTAATGATGAAATTGGCCATAGTCAGCAAGGTTTCCTCAAGGGAAAATCTTACCTGACAGATCTGTTGGAATTCTTTGAAGAAATAACAAACAAGATAGACAAAGAGAATTAGTTGATGTTTTGCACTTGGATTTTCGAAAGGCCTTTGACAAGGTGCCACACGTGAGGCTGCTAAACAAGCTACGAGCCCATGGTATTACAGGAAAGATTCTAGCATGGATAAAGCAGTAGCTGGTTCGCAGGAGGCAAAGAGTGGGAATAAAAGGAGCCTTTTCTGATTGGCTGCCAGTGACTAGTGGTGTTCCACAGGGGTCTGTGTTGGGACTGATACGTTATATCAAAGGTTGAAAGGTTCAATTTAATGTCAGAGAAATGTATACAATATACATCCTGAAATGTTTTTTCTTTGCAAACATCCATGAAAACAGAGAAGTGCCCCAAAGAATGAACGACAGATAAACGTAAGAACCCCAAAGTCCTCCCCAGCTCCCCCCTCCCACGGGGAAGTGGCAGCAAGCAACCAGCAATAAAAATATGTCAATGATTTGGATGACGGAATTGATGGCTTTGTTGCAAAGTTTGCAGATGGCATGAGAATAGGTGGAGGGGCAGGTTGTTTTGAGGAAATAGGGAAAGTGATTCTAGGATTAAACAACTTTTCATATGAAGAGAATTTGATGGCTCTGGGTCTGTATTCACTGGAATTCAGAAGAATGAGGGGTGACCTAATTGAAACCTATCGAATGGTTATAGGCCTTGATAGAGAGGATGTGAGGAGGATGTTTCCTATGGTGGGAGTGTCTAATACCAGAGGACACAGCCTCAGATTTGAGGTGCACCCTTTTAGAATGGAGATGAGGAGGAATTCCTTTAGCCAGAGAGTGGTGAATCTGAGGAATTCGTTGCTACAGGCAGCTGTGGAGGCCAAGTCATTCTGTATATTTAAGGCAGAAATTGATAGATTCTAGATTGGTCAGGGCAGGGGGAAGGCAGGAGATTTGGGCTGAGAGGGAAATAGATCAGCCATGATGAAATAGCGGAGCAAACTGGATGGGCCAAATGGCCTAATTCTGCTCCTATATCTTAAGGTCTTAATATCTGTGATGCACACGTGTGATGGTTCACAAGGAGTTAACCGACCAAGGAGAAATACACCCTCTATGGTGGCTGACGCAAAAGTTAAGAGGAATGATTATTGACTTGGAAGCAAGAAGATCTTATCTCCATACTCGTCACCCAGTTGAACAGAATGAGGATGAAGCATTTACTTTGAATTGTATTCAGTTATTATACTCATCCTGTGACCATTCTTTGTGACTGCAATTCATTCATGACTTACCCCTCTGTAGTGCTCTCTCATTGTCAGGAAATGTGGGGTTTATAGTTGAAACAACTGGCAGCCGTTGAGGTCAGAGATGATACTGATTTTGGTGAAATCCATTTTTGGCAATATGTCTATCCAACTATTTAAATATTGTGTATATTTTTGGTCAGCCTGCTATAGGAAAGATGTTATTAAACTGACTTACATGGATGTTGCCAAGACCTATAGAAACATAGAAAACCTACAGCACAATACAGGCCATTCGGCCCACAAAGCTGTGCTGAACATGTCCCCTACTTATGGGGCTGAGATGTAGGGAGCAGTTGGACAGACCAGGACTTTTGTCCTTGGAGCATAGGAAAGAACTAGAGGGAACAAGTTTAAGGTAAGAGGGACCTGAAGGGCAAACTTTTTACATAGAAAGTATGTGGAATTGGCTGCCAGAGGAAGTGATTAAGCAGGCAAAAAAGCAACTTTTACGGCACGTACATGGACTGAAAAGGTTTAGAAGGTTATGGACAAACCCTGGCAAATGGGACTAGCTCGGATGGGCATTTTGTCAGCATGGACAAATTGGGCTGAAGGGCATGTTTCCATGGTGATGACTGTATCCATGCATACTGGGTCAAAACCATTAGCCTCTTTTGTTTGGACTTTGAAGGAAGATGCATTATATTTGGTAATTACCATGAGAAAGATCAATATGAAGATGAGTTAATGACACTTATTTTAGAAAGCAGTCATTAATGCCAGGCTACCAGTAGCAGTAACCTTAGGAAACTATTGATAATTGGTGGCTGCATGATTTTGAATTGCTGTATTCAGTAGGATGTTGCTGAAGTCATGAGGTGTGTCTTGTATGCATTATGGCTTCAGACTATTAAACTGCTTTCATTGCCTGCTTATAAAATCAATGCTCCCAAATCCTGTGTACATACATCTACTGATGCATCTTCAGTGATGTTTCTGGAATCATTGGGTGTTTCGGGTCTTTCAACATCATACAACCTCCTCCAGGTGACCCAGCCGGGGCTGATCAGACATCGACTTGTGTCCAGATGGCTAGCTACTTATGACTCCATGGCTCCCCTCTTTTGAGCCACAGCCATCCTGAGGCCCTCTCTGCCGCATCGGTGGTACTGCGGATGGCTCTCCTCTTCCTCTCTCCCTCGATGCCCAAATTGCTGAAGGCTCAAACTAAGGAACGGGCTGCGAATCCCCTACAACCAACCTCCACTGGGAGACACCTCGCTCTCCATCCAGCCTGCTGACAGTTGCTGACCAGTCCTGCATACTTGGAGAGCTTCCTTTCAAAGGCCTCCTCCAAGCTATCTTCCCATGGGACTGTCAGCTCCAGCAGCACCACTTGCTTAGTAGACTCAGACACTAGGACAATGTCTGGTTGCAGGGTGGTGGCTGTGATATGGCTGGGGAACTTCAGCTGCCGTTCGAGGTCCACCAACAGCTGTCAGTCCCTTGCAGAGGTCAGAATGCCTGCAGATGTTCTTTTGACAGGTATTGGCTGCTCCCCAGCTCTGACAAAGGCAATGGTCTGCTTGGAGGGTCGGGACCACTCCGTCCACTCAATTCCTGCGCTGATGGCTTGCTTGCTTATAAAATCAATGCTCCCAAATCCTAAATTGTTACAAACTTTTTTTGAAAACTTAAGGATCAACCTATATATTCCCTTTTCTTCCAACTCAGAAATACTCTGTGAATTATCCAGTGATTTTATCAATAGCGTCCTTACCCTGAATTGGCTGATAGTTGAATCATAAATTTAACATCATGGGTCAACCAACAATAACTTGTATGGATTCAAAGAGTAAAACTTTATTTCTTTTGAGGGAAAATTGGGCAGATGATGAAAAACAGAGTCGAAGAGGTGGATTTTAAGGAAACCTTCCTTAAAGCAGGGAGTGATAAGGAGACAGGTTTAAAAAGGAAATTTCACAAGTTTGGTGCCTTGACAACTAAACGCAGTTGCCAGTGATAAAATGGTCAAAAATAAAGATGCTCTTCACACCAATATTTTACCAGGTTATTTTGTTTGAGAAGTTATGAGCTAGAATTGGGCGAGACCAGAGAGGGCTTTGAAAACATGAATGTAAGTTTTAAAATTGAGATCAATAAAGATACTTTGGATACTATAGAGAGTGTATGGGGGAGATTTACAATGGTGTTGCCTGGTTTGGAGAGCATGCCTTATGAGAATAGGTTGAGTGAACTTGATCTTTTCTCTTTGGGGCAATGGAGGATGAGAGGTGACCTGATAGAATTGTATAAGATGATGAGAGGCATTGATTGTGTGGATAGTCAGAGGCTCTTTCCCAGGGCTGAAACGCTAACACGGTGGGGGGGGGGGGGGCATAGTTTTAAGGTGCTTGGAAGTAGGTACAAGGAGGGTGTCAATGGTAAGGTTTTTACACAGAGAGTGTTGGGTGCGCGGAATGCACTGCCAGCGACAGCGGAGGAGGCGGACACAATAGGGTCTTTTATGAGACTCATAGATAGGTCCATGGAGCTTAGAAAAAGAGAGGGCTATGCAGTAGGGCAATTCTAGGTAGTTTCTAGACTAGGTTAGCACAACACTGTGGGCCGAAAGGCCTGTAATGTACTGTAGAGTTTGATGTTCCATACTGAAGTACTCAGACTGTCAGCTGAGTGTAAGGAAGCTGGCTGGAGGACCCTGTGGAGGTAGGGTGCTGGGGCTTTGTCGGCGCATTGACGGCAAGGTTATTCTGTGACATGGTAATGACTGGAGCAAGGCTCAGGGGGGCTACTAGAGAGTTGGCCAAAGAGGCAGAAGAGGGCAGCTTTTGGCTGTGGCTGAGGAGGAAGGACAGAAACTGGGGGACCAACGAACCTCAATGGAGTTTGCAGGGGGAGGCATGGAGATATCCCTGTCACTGCTTTGCCACCAGGAGATGTATCAGGGCTAAGAGAGTGAAACAACAATGAGTGGTGGTCCCCGGCTGATGACCCTGTAGCTGACATAAGGGCACGGTTGGAGGTGAGGCAGGCAGCAATGCCGAGCAGGAAACATCTTCCTGTAAATCTCATTCAGCAGGCATAGGGCAATGGGCAAATGTGATAGTACTAAAGCAAGAGCATTTTGGATGAACTCAGCTTGATGGAGAATAGAATGAGGAAGGCCAGCTGGGGACTAGAATGGTTGAGTGTGGATATTCATATACTTTCATGGAATCCAGGGAAATTTGATTACGTAGATAGAGGTTGCTTTCCCACAGAAGCAAAGAGTAGCAGTAGTTGGAGTGCATTCTGCCTGGAATCTGTGACTGGTAGCGTTACACAGAGATGCATTGTGGGACCACTGCTCTTTGTGATTTTTATAAATGAAATACCTGAGGAAGTGGAAGGGCAGGCTAGAAAATCTGTAGATGACATGGTGGTGGTAAGGATAGTGTAGAAGGCTGTCACAGGTTACAATGGGACATTAACAGGAAGCAAGTCTGGGCTGAGAAGTGACAGATGGAGTTCAATTTGGAAAAGTGTGAAGTGATTTGCTTGAAAGGTCAAACTTGAAGCCGGAGTACAAAGTGAAATGGCAAGGTTCTTCTTAGTGTGGAGGAACAGAGGGCTCGTCTCCAAGTCCACAGATCCCTCAAAGTTGCTGCGCAAGTAGATAGGGTGGTTAAGGAGGAGAGTGGTGTGCTTGTCCTTGTTAGTCAGGGGATTGAGTTCAAGAGCCTTGAGATAATGTTGTAACTCTATAAAACTCTGGTTAACCATATTTGGTATACAGTATTGTGTCCAGTTCTTGTTGCCTCATTATAGAGAGTATATGGAAGGGTTAGAGAGATTTACCAAGATGCTGCCTGGATTGGAGACAATGTCTTATGAGTTTAGGTTAAGCAAGCTAGGGTTTTGCTCTTTGGAGCAAAGGAGGATGAGAAGGGACTTGTTAGAGATGTATACAATAAGAGGCACAGAGTGGACAGCCAGTGCTTTATTTATCCCCAGGGTGGCAATGGTTAATACTAGAGGACATATTTTTAAGGCAATTGGAGTAAAGTGTAATGGGAAGTCAGAGGTAAGCTTTTTGCACAGAGTGGTAAGTGCATAGAGTCTTTGATAATGCTTTCCTGTGGCAGTGCTCCACGTAAATATACTCAGTGGAGGGGAGAGATTGCCTGTGATGGACTGGACTGTATCTATCACTTTATGTAGCTTTTTCCATTCCGAGTCATTGGCGTTTCTACACCAGGCTGTGATGCAATGAGGCAGGACGCTCTCCACTGTGTATCAATAGAAATTTGTCAAAGTCTAAAATGACATGCCAAATCTACACAAACTTCTAAGAAAGTAGTGGTGCTGGTGTGCCTTCTTTGCATTGACATATAGGTGCTGATCCCAGAAAAGATCATTTGAAGCATTAACACCATGGAATTTAAAGCTATCGACCCTCTCCTTCTCTGTAGCCTTAATGAGGACTGGCTCATGGACTTCTGGCTTCTTCCTCCTGTAGTCAAGAATCAGCTTTTTGGTTTTTGATGTTGAACGTAAGGTTGTTATTGTTGTGACAACACCCAACCAGATTTTCTATCTCCCTCCTATATGCCAATTCGCCACCACCTTTGATTCACCCAGCAAGTGTTGTCATCAAACTCAAATACAGCAATGGAGCTGTACTTAACCACACAATCATAGTTATAAAGTGAGTAGAGCAGGGGGCTAAGCACACAGCCCTGTGGTACACCTGTGCTGATGGTAAGTGTGGAGATGTTGCCAATCTGAACTGACTGGGATCTGCCACTGTGGAAGTAGAAAGCATTGCAAAGGGATATTTGTTTTAAAACATATTTGCTCCTTCAGCTAATGGTACTCAATAACCACTGCTTCTACTCATCTGTGCAATCTGGAGCAGTATCTTCATGTTAATGAACATCCAAAAATTTGTCCTAAAAAGTGCAAATTTTCTGACAATTTTGGGAAATTCAGGGTATAAAGCATGTTTTAAAACATTTCCAATGTACAATCAGACACACAATCGTTTTAACATTCAAATATTATTTATTTGTTTCAGTAAAAGGATAGCACACAGTTTCCCACATAAGATAAAGGATAATATGAATGAAATCTGCTCTGAGGTAATTTATCTGCCATTAAAACCTACTGTGCTGTAGTGCAAAGGCCTTAAATGGTACCAATTGAGATAGCTAATGTCGCCAATTTTTTTTTTTGCATTGATTATTTCTCACAGCAAATCTTTAGGCTTCAAAGAATAATGGAGTATCTGTATCAGGATGAGTGGACTGTCAATCTTAATCTCAAAGAAACAGAAGTGGCTTTATACTTGATCAAATGGGCTTTTTAAAAAACTTTTCAGACCAAAAAGAACAAGAATATGATTTTTATAAAAGAGTAGTAAGATGCAATTGAAACAGTACTGTTTCTGCTTTGAAGTGATTTATAAAATCTTCTGTAACTGAAAGCAGAAAATGCTGGAAATACTCAACAGGTCAGGCAGCATCTATTGATCAAGAAACAGAATTAATGCTTTAGGTTAATGAATTTTCACCAGAAAGGAGATCATCAACATGAAATCTTAAGTTTGTATCTCTCTCCAACTATACTGCGCCGCCTGCTAAGCATTTCTACCATTTCCCCTTTTCTTTAAAATTTCAGATTTCCAGCATCTGCAGTCTCTTGCGGTTCAAAAGCAAAACCCAAATATGTAGCCCTATGACACCCAACGCCTCTTCAAATTATTTGAACAAATTCTTGTCATATATGTAGCACCATATAAAGGGAAAATCTCTAGCTAAATATCATGAAGACTAAAGGCATTATAGCTGGTGACTACTGCAAACTCAATTTCTTTCTCACTTGTTTGCACCTAAATCTCTGGTATCTATCTGAAACAGAACCAGACTGTTTGCATCTTGGTACCACACTTAACCATGTGCATGTCACCATTAACAACACCCATGTCCACCTCTATGAGATTACACAACTCTGCTCCCCTTCCCATGGATCAATTAACCTTTTATCGCCTCTAGGTTTTAGTGTGGTCCTGGCTAACCTCTTGTTGTGATCTGTATAAACTTCAGAATACGGAAAATTCTGCTGCCCATATGCTACCATCTATACAAATTCTGTGCACACTTCAAATTCTGCGCTTGTGGACACATGCTTGCTTCTAGTTACACATTGTCTCCATTTAAGAAAAATCTCATCCTGGCTTACACATCCCTCTAATCTCCTCCTGCTCTACAACCCTCTCAATCATTTGAAAATTTAATTGGTAATGGTGTCTTCAACAGCACATAAGCTCTGGAATTCACGCACTAGCCCACCCTGCCTCATCACTTTTCCTTTGAAGAAGCTTCTGAAAAATTACTAGCTTTGGCAACCTGCCTGAATATCTTGTGACTTGGAGTTACTGTAATAGGGCAATATCCCTATGAAGTGCCTTGTGAAAGACACTAAATAACAATAATTTGTTCTTGTATTGCAAAGTTCAGCAGCAAACCTCCCATTATTAACAACCAGTCTAGTTCAAATCAAAACTATTATTGCACAACATATTCAATTCATGACTATAATTTAATTTACATTACAACAAGGTTAGTTACTTTTGATCTGAAAAAGAAAACACATTTAAAAACAAATCCAGGATTGATAACTTCACAAAGGATTGTCAGGATATGGAATGCATGGTTCCTGTTGGTTGAATATGTAGAATCAATTACATTGTTTAACTAAGAGGGAAATTTACGAGGAATATTGGGATAGCAATCCCAATTCTCTAGTCACTTTCATGAACAACCAGAAAATTATTAATATGTTGCTCTGCGTATGCTAACTTTTCCTTCTGATGCTCTAGTCCAGTAAGTGTCCAATGTGCAGAGGACCTGTCTCAGTTTTTTAATGCAAGTTTGTCACAAAGTTTGACTTTACCTGCAGTTCATTCATCCTTTAATTTATGTGATTTACATAAATGGTTATTGTATCAAGCATTAACACAATACTCAATAAACCAAAGAACATTTTAACAAAAAGTGAGAAGGCCAATTCTGTGTCTCAATAAAAGCTTCCTGCTTACTTTTGGATATTAAATTAAGATGCATACAATCAAATAGTTAAATTAAATCCAACTATGCTAAAGTTTGAAAATATATATCCTTATGTACATTTCATTATTTTGGAAAATGAAATGTTACATTACCAGATATCACTGCAATTTATCAAACAATTCTATACACAACCAACAAAACCAAACCATTCCACTGAAAACAAAAAGAGGAAAAAATTAACAACTAATCCATTTTAGTGTCTGATACATTAAATGTCCAGTTCTTGAAAAAAACCCTTCAGCCATATTTAAATATACAATATAAAGGTCAATTACTTGGGCGGGTATTTGCATAATTAAGTCCTGAGGAAATGAATGGGAGATGAGCTCAATTTTTAGAACTGCTGAACGTGCAAGCACTCCGATCGAGTCTGCCAAGTCAACAGTAATTCCAGTAGTATTGTTTTGGAAGTCCATTCTAGTATCGAGTTCTTGTGCTTTGAATTAAAGATGAGTTTTAATTGAGAAACAGATGATCTACAGCTGTGATGCTGTACCTCCAGTTGTTTCAAAGCTCATTCTGTCCATTTTCCTCTGCAGTTTTAAACATAAGGATCGAATTGTAGATTTTCAGAGCTGGTCCTAATTTAATGCTCATTATTTTCACAATATCAGTCTGAGTCAGTAGTAGAAATGCTTCTCCATCAATTTGCTGAAGACAAAGGAAAACAATGAAATAGGTTCAGTGTTGCATATAATAATACTAGTGACTAATCATGTATAGCTCTGTAATTTAAGACAATGATCTCTAGGCAACAAACCTTTTATCATCATTTACTGCAATACTTATAAATTTGTATTAACAAATCAACCTTAATTTCTTGTAAATTATAGTCTGCAATCGACACATGCATGAAGCAGTTTACAAATCATAGCCCTGAAATTTGTTCCTTACCATATCAGAAACAAATTGTAATGCTGTAGGTCTGATGTTCCATTATTATGACTATTTATTAAATTCCACTACCTCATTTATGTAGATTACTTCCCGTAAAAACGGACAAGAAAAATTATTTTCTTTTAAAACATCTTCTCTGCATTTCATATTTTCTTTATCTTCAGGGCCAATACACCAGTAAACTGGGAAGGCCTGCTGTTTGATTTCCTCATGATGTCAAAGAACAGCTGCAGCTGAGAAAATATACTCATTCTCCAGCTTCTCCTTCCCTCTGACAAATACCAAGCCCTTTCTTTGCACTTCTCCCCCATGGCCCATCTGAGAATAGAAATGTAGCACATCATAAAATGCTCTATAAACCAACAATCTGTTAATCCATGACCAACAATACGTACGGCAGGAAGCATCTGCTCTATCTGAGCTCTATCTCACTCTAATCCAGAATAAATGTAAGTATATACTGAATTTAACACTCCACACACGAATGAACAATGTACTGTGATGTCCAAGGGAAAAGTAATCTGGGACTGAACTGATTTCATTTTTCACTGGTTGTTTATAGCAATTAAAATGAACCTATCATTTAACGGTTAAATATTTAAGGAAAATACTCTTAGTGCGTACCTTACACCTTGTTAATGCAAATATCTAATCAGCTAATCATGTGGCAGCACCACAAGGCAGGAAATCATGCAGACATGGTCAAAAGGTTCAGTTGTTGTTCAGCCCAAACATCAGAATGAAGATGACATGTGATCGAAGTGCCTTTAACTGTGGAGTGATTGTTGGTGTTAGACGGGGTGAGATGGGCCTCTCAGAAACTGCTGATCTCTTGGGACTTTCATGCAAAATAGTCTGTAAGATTTATAGAGAATGGTGCGAGAAACAAAGACAAAAATATCCAATGAGCAGCAGTTCTGAGGGCAAAAATCCCTTGTTAATGAAAAAGGTCAGAGGAGGATGGCCAGACCAGTTCAAGCTGACAGGAAGGCAACAGTAATTCAAATAACCATGCATCACAATTGTGGTGTGCAGAAGGGCATCTGTGAATGTACAAGTTAAAGCTTGAAGTGGATGGGCGACAGCAACAGAAACCATGAACATGCACTCATTGCACACTTTATTAGGTATCTCCTGAAACTAAAAAAGTGGCCACTGAGTGTCCGTCTCCCTGCAGGATGACATCGAGTAAGGAGCTCCTACTCATGACGTGGCAATGGTCATATGCAATTAAAATATAAATAACAGATGGGGGAGTTTGGATTCTACTTAGAGTCATAGAAAACCTCAGCACATGAAATTTAGTTCAATTACTATCGACAAAAAAAACTGAACCTTCATATATCAACAGGCTTACTTAGAGTTAATATTTAACTAGAGTCATCGAGTCATAGGAAACTATAACACAGAAACAAGC
Organism: Mobula birostris; assembly: GCF_030028105.1. Lineage (NCBI taxonomy): Eukaryota > Metazoa > Chordata > Chondrichthyes > Myliobatiformes > Myliobatidae > Mobula > Mobula birostris. Next base: position 223,353,508 of record NC_092371.1, read on the forward strand.
CCTTTGGCCCATCTAGTCCATGCCGAACCATTTAAACTGCCGACTCCCATCGACCTCCACACCCCTACTATCCATGCACCTGACCAAACTTCTCTTAAACGTTGAAACTCAAATCACATCCACCACTTACATTGCCAGCTCATTCCACACTCTCACCACCCTGTGAGTTAAGAAGTATCCCCTCATGTTCCCTTTAAACATTTGATTTTCACCATCAACTGTGTGGCTGGGCATAGCTCAAATACCATCTATAAATTTGCTGATGATACAACCATTGTTGGTAGAATCTCAGGTGGTGATAAGAGGGCGTACAGGAGTGAGATATACCAACTAGTGGAGTGGTGCCACAGCAACAACCTGGCACTCAACATCAGTAAAACGAAAGAGCTGATTGTTGACTTCAGGAGGGTAAGACGAAGGAACACATACCAATCCCCGGAGGGATCAAAAGTGGAGAGAGTCAGCAGCTTCCAGTTCCTGGGAGTCAATATCTTTGAGCATCTAACCTGGTCCCAACATATCAATGTAGTTATAAAAAAGGCAAGGCAGCAGCTATACTTTATTAGGAGTTTGAAGAGATTTGGCATGTCAACACTTAAAAACTTCCATAGTTGTACCGTGGAAAGCATTCTGACAGGCTGCATCACTGTCTGGTATGGACGGGCTACTGCACAGGACCGAAAGAAGCTGCAGAAGGTTGTAAATCTAGTCAGCTCCATCTTGGGCACTAGCCTACAAAGTACCCAGGACTTCTTTAGGGAGCGGTATCTCAGAAAGGCAGCGTCCATTATCCAGCACCCAGGGCATCCCTTTTCTCACTGTTACCATCAGGTAGGAGGCACACACTCAGCGATTCAGGAACAGCTTCTTCCCCTCTGCCATCCAATTCCTAAATGGACATTGAATCTTTGAACACTACCTCAAATTTTTTAATATATATTATTTCTGTTTTTTGCATGATTTTTAATATATTCAATATACGTAGACTATAATTGATTGATTTGTTATTACTATATTTTTTCTTTCTTCTAGATTATGTATTGCATTGAACTGCTGCTGCTAAATTAACAAGTTTCATGTCACATGCCGGTGATAATAAACCTGATTCTGATTCTCACCTCTAGTTGCTGTCTCACCCACCCACAGTAAACCCTGCTTGCATTTATCCTATCTAAATCCCTCATAATTTTGTATACCTCTATCAAATCTCCCCTCAATCTTCTACGTTCTAGGAAATAAAGTCCAAAGCTACTGTATTTGATCTTTCCTTACAACTCAGGTCCTCCAGACCCAACAACATCCTTATAAATTTTCTTTGAACTCTTTCAATCTTATTTACATCTTTTCTGTAGATAGGTGATCAAAACTGCACACAATACTCCAAATTAGGCTTCACTTACACCTTACACAACTTGAATATTTCACCTGAACTCCTGTACGCAGTACTTTAATCTATGAGGGCCAGTGGTGCCAGCAGCTTTCTTTATGACCCTTTCTACCTGTGACACCACTTTCAATGAATTATGGACCTGTATTCCAGATCCCTTTGTTCTACCACACTCCTCAGTGCCCTACCGTTCACTGTGTAAGGCCTACCCAGATTGGTCCTCCCACAATGCAACACTTGTCTGCATTAAAATCCATCTGCCATTTTTCAGCCCATTATTCCATCTGGTCTAGATACCACTGCAAGTCTTGATAGTCTTCCTCACTGTACACTCCATCCCCAATCTTGGTGTCATCTGCAAATTTGCTTATCCATTTGAACACATTATCATTCAGATCGTTGATACAGATAACAGACAACAACAGACATAGTACCGATCCCTGTGGCACTCCAGTAGTCACAGGCCTCTAGTCAGAGAGACAATCATCCACTGTCACACACTGGCTTTTCCTGCAAAGCCAATGTCTAATCCAATTTACTACCTCAACGTTTTACCTTTCACCAGTAACTCATGACCTCTAATTGTAGTCTCACCCACCCTCAGTGGAAAAAACCTGAATATCCCCTCAGTCTTCTATATTCTACAGAATAAAGTCCTAACTTATTTAATCTTTCCTTATAACTCAGGCCCTCCAGACCCAGCAACATCCTTGTAAATTTTCTTTGAACTCTTTCAGTCTTTTTTTAATCAGTTGCCATGCAACTGAATCTTCTTGACAAACCACACAGGATCTTGTTGAATAACTCGTTGAAGTCCATGTAAACTTGCCTTCAGCTTTCCTGGAAACTTCTTGAAAAACTCAATAAGAATAGTTAGATATGACCTATCATGCATAAAGCCATGCTGACTATCCCTAATCAGTCAAAGTCTATCTCAATACTCATATATTGGGTCGATGGGCCAAAGGGCCTAATTCTGCTCCTATGTCTTATAATCTTGTATCCAGACCCTTAGAATACCTACCAATAACTTTCCCACTAACGATGTCAGGTTCACAGGCCTATGATTTCCTGGTCTATTTAAGAGCCTTTCTTAAACAGCAGAACAACATTAGCTATCCTCTAATTCGCCGGAATCTCACTGACACCAAGGATGATTTAAACATCTCAGCTAGGACCCCTTCAACTCCTGCACTTGCCTCCCATGGAATCCCAAGGGAACAGATTGTTAGGCAAGTTAGGGGAGACAAATCCCCAGAGCCTCAAGACAGCAAACACTTCCTCCTCTGTAATCTGCATAGTGTCCATGAATTCGCTGCTGGTTAGCATCACTTCAATAGATTCTGTGTCCATCTCCTAAGTAAATACTGATGCAAAAAAAAATCTACGTAAGATCTCCCCCATCTCTTTTGTCTCCATACATAGATTACCATTCTGATCTTCCAGAGGGCTGATTTCATCCCTTACAATCCTTTTGCTCTTAACATATCTGTACAATCCCTTAGGACTCTCCTTCGTCTTGTTTGTTAGAGCAATCTCATGCTCTCCTTCAGCCCTCCTGATTTCTTAAGTATTCTCTAGTATTTCTTATACTCCTCAAGTATCTCATTTGTCCCTACCCACTGATCCTGCTTTGGACCTCCTTTTTATTTTCTTAGCCAGGGCTTCAATATTGCTCGAAAACAAAGGTTCCCTAAACCAGTTATCCTTGCCTTTTATTCTGGAAGGCACATGCAAATTTCATACTCTCAAAATTGCATTTTTGAAGGCCTCCCAACTACTGAGTACAGTTTTGCCAGAAAACAGCCTGTCTCAGTTCACACTTGCCAGATCATTTCTCTTTCAATATTTTTATTAATATTATATAAATTGCATAAATACAAATACAAAATTCATAAGGATACAAATAAGTAATACGAATTGCATTACATTTAAATCACAGTAATATGATCACAGTAACCCATATTCCAGATCAATCATGTAGAAAAAAATTGGATTACGAAATTAAATAATATAAGATAATTGTATTTTATTAAAAAAAATCTACCTCCACTCCCAAAATGAGCTGGTTGGTAAAGAAAAGAGAAGGAAAAAAAAGAAAAACCTTACCATATAGTATTATAATAATAATGGCTCAGATCCATACTTTAATAACAGTTCAAAGATTATGAAAATAACTCAGAAAGGGTCCCCATAACATTAGAAAATCATGTTTAGAATCAGAAATCGAACAATGAATCTTCTCTAGATCAAGGCACAACATAACATCAGATAGCATGAGTGGGTGGGGCAGCCCCCTTCACTTGAGCAAGATCGCCCTCCTGGCCATAAGAGACATAAAGGCCAATACCAGCAAATTAGATGGCTTCAGTTTTGTAGCACTGTCCTCAACAATACCAAACATGGCAGTCAAAGGATTGGGCTTAAAACTAACATTTAAGAGTACAGAGAAAGTTTGAAATACATCTTTCCAGAATTTTTCAAGGCTCAGACATGTCCAAAACATATGAATTAGTGTGGCCACTCCATTATTACATCTATCACAGTAAGGGGAAATATCTGCATAGAAACGAGAGAGCTTGTCTTTAGACATATGAACTCTATATACCACTTTGAATTGTAATAAAGAATGACGAGCACATAATGATGAAAAATTAATCAATTTTAAAATAATCTTCCAGCTCTCTTCAGATATGAAAATCTGTAAATGCAGATTTACAGATCATTTCTGATACCATCAAAATTGGCCTTTAGCATCAACCCAAGGGCCAGACCTTTCCCTATCCTTAATTACCTTGAAATTAATGAAGTTATAACTAAATGCAAAGTGTTCCCCTACACAAACTCTGTCACCTGCCTTATTTCATCCCCTAATAGCAGATCAAGCATTCCACTGTCTCTCATTAGGACTTCTCTGTACTGATTAAGGAAACATTCCTGAACACATTTGACAAACTCTATCCTATCTAGTCCTTTTACAATATGGAAGTCCCAGTCAAAATGTGGAAAGCCAAAATCATCTACTATCACAACATTATGTTTCTTGCAACAGTCTGCGATATCTCTACAATTTTTTCCCCTAAATCCAGTGGGTGGTCTGTAATACAGTCCCATTAACATGGTCATTCCCTTCTTATTCCTCAGTTCCTCCAATAAAACCTCACTAGGCAAGTTCTCCAGTCTGTCCTGACTGAGCACTGCCGTGACATTTTCCCTAACGAGTAATGCCATTCCTCCCCCTTAATCCCTCTAATTCTGTAATGGAACCATGGAACATTAAGATGCCAGTCATAGTCACAGAGAACTACAGCATAGAAACAGGTCCTTCAGCCAATCTAATCCATGCTGAAACCACTTAAACTGCCTACTCCCGTTGCCCTGCACCAGCACCACAGCCCTCCATACACCTACTATCCATGTATCGATCCAAACTTCTCTTAAATGTTGGAATTGAGCTCGCATGCACCACTTGTGCTGGTAGCTCATTCCACACTTTCATGACACTCTGAGTGAAGGAGTTTCCCCTCAGGTTCTCCTTAAACTTCTCACCTTCATGACTAAGTTAATTTTTTCCCCTCTCTTCTTTGTATCTGCTCAGCTAGGACAGTAGGGATGCAAGGCAGGATAGTGGAATGCTCCTCTTGTGGGATGTGGGAAGGCAGGGTCCCTGATGACAAGAACTGCAAAAGTGCATCCACCTCCAACTTCTAACAACCTGCGTTAAGGAGATCGAGCTGGATGAACTCTGGATCATTCGGGAGGGTGAGCGGGCAGTAGGTAGACATATAGAGTGGTAGTTACACCCAAAGTGCAGGGCATAGGAAACTGGGTGACAGTCAGGAAGAGGAAAAGGGGTTAAGGAGCCAGTGTGGAGTACCCCTATGGCCATCTCCCTCAAAAGCAGGTATATCACTTCGGATACTGTCAGAAGGGGGATAACCTAACAGAGGGAAGTCACAGGCACTGAGTTTGCATTGTGCGACAAAATTGAAAAGGGTGAATACAGGACTGAAGGTGTTGTATCTGAATGTGCGCAGAATACAGAATAAGATAGATGAACTTGCATTACAGTTGCAGATTGGCAGGTACGATGTTGTAAGGCATCACTGAATCATGGCTGAATGAAGATTATAGCTGGGAGCTTATTGTATTGAAAGGACAGGCAAGAAAGGGGAGGGACGGCTTTGCTTTGCTGGTAACAGAAATAAAAACAAATCATTAGAAAGAGGTGACAAAGGGTTGAAAGGTGCTGAATCATTGTGGATAGAGCTAAGGAACTGTATGGGGTAAAAAGACCTTGATGGGAACTGTATACAGACCCTCAAGGATGTGGTGTACAAATTACAACAGGAGATAGAAAATGCAAGGGAAAATCTTACCTGACAATTTTGTTGGAATACTTTGAAGAAATGACAAGCAGGATAGACAAAGCAGAATCAGTTGACATTTGTCAGGTAAGATTTTCCCTTGAGGAAACCATGATGACTACGGCCTATTTTATCATGTGCCTCCAAGTACCTTGAAACCTCATCCTTAAAAAATGACTGCAACATCTTCCCAACCACTGAGGTTGCCAGCTTCCTTTCATAATTCAGTTTTTCCTTCCTAATGACCTTCTTAATTTCCCTCTGCAAGTTTTTAAAAGCTCCCCAATCCTCCATCTTCCCACTAGCTTTGGTTTCTCCTTTGCTTTTACTTTGGCTCTGACATCACTTGTCAGCCAAGGTAGTGTCCTTCTTCCATTTGAAAATTTCTTTTGGAATATATCTGTCTTGCACTTCCCTCATTTTGCAGAGAAACTCCAGCCAATGCTGCTCTGCTACCCTTCCTGCTAGTGTCCCTTTCCAGTTCCCCTCTCATGCCATCATAATTCCATGTGTTGATCCATGCCCTGAGCTCATCTGGCTTTACACCAGTAGTTCTTGCATTGAAATATACACAGCTCAGAACTTTTTCTGAGGTCTTATCAACATCTGTCTTCACAACCACTCAACAATCTCTTTGGCCACTCTGGTTCCCATCCCCCTGCAACTCTAGTTTAACCCCTCCACCCACCAGTGCAGTACTAGCAAACCTTCCCACTCAGATATTAGTCCCCCACCAGATTCAGTGCAAACCCTCTCTCTTGTACAGGTCCCAGCTTTCCTAGAAATGAGCCCAAAGATCCAAAATTCTGAAGCCCTCTCTCCTACACCAACTCCTTAGCCCAGTGTTAAACTGTATGATCTTCCTATTTCTGGCCTCACTAGCACGTGGCATGAGTAGCAATCCTGAGATCACATCCCTGGAGGTCCTGCCTTTTAACTTAGCACTAACTCCCTGTACTCACTTTGCAGAACCTCATCACTCTTCCTACCTATGTCCTTGGTACCTATATGGACCATGACCTCTGGCTGCTCACCCTCCCATTTAAGAATGTTGAGGACTTGATCCGAGATACCCTGGACCCCGGCACTCAGGAGCCAACATACCATCCGGGAATCTCGTTCTCATCCTCAGAACCTAGATTTTAAAACACATCTAGGAGATTAATGTGTAGGGAACAACTTTTCATTCTGTACAATAATGCAAGTTGAATAATAATGATCAGAATCTCTCGTCTCACTTGACGTTTTTTTTTAACCAAGATATGCAATCCAGGTCGGTAACCATGATGAAATTTAATGCCTTGTAAATCCTCAGTTGGTATTTCATTAGTAGCTTAAGTATGATAAAGACACGCCAACAGGTAAAAGGCCGCACTTCTAGAATAAAAATACATTAATAGGCAAATTATTTGATATTTAATCATGCAATTAAGGGGTCAATTTCATTGTGATAGAATTGAAGCTTTATTCTTGCATTCATAATCGTTTCTCAGGGCTTCCAAGAAATTTCATTAAAAACTACTACAAGATTTTAGAACATTTCCTGGTGTAGATGAAGAGCCAGAATTGCAAAGTCAGACTTACACAGCACCACAGATGATACAGCTTGTCATCAGGCACCTAGCCATCAAAACACATGGCCCCAAAGGTGATCCTGAGAATAACCTGAAAGGTTGCACATTCTAAGGCTTTAGTTCACCACAAGACTACAGGGAATACTCTGTTCCATTCTCTAGCAAAATATGCAAACCTCTAGAGACAGGAAGGAGTTTACTCAAAATCTCTACTCATTTCCTGGCCTCAGCAACAAGTATCAATTGCAAGGGCAGTCAATTTGCTGTCCACTCTTGCATAAGGCAAATTATATATTCCCTCGCAAACACAAGAAAATCTGCAGATGCTGGAAATTCAAGCAAAATACACAAAATGCTGGTGGAACACAGCAGGCCAGACCAAGGGTCTCGGCCCGAAACGTCGACTGTACCTCTTTCTATAGATGCTGCCTGGCCTGCTGCGTTCCACCAGCATTTTGAGTGTGTTACTTGAACATTTCCTGCCCACCGGATTTTACATCTGACAACAGAGCAAGACAAATGAGCTTGAGGTTATTAATTTTTAATTTGTTCTTTGGATTTCTTTCTGCTTAGAACAATAGATTGCACTTGTATCGCCCAACAAGTCTGTTGACACATTTTGTCAACCAAAGGGGTAATCCATTCCCTAATGTCCAATTAGTGTGCAACTGTAGACATGGATTTTTGCACATCACTGCCAAACATGCAAGAGGAATGTCATGACTTATTCACCCTCTGAAAACCAATTCTCTATCTTTCCAGAAGCATGATCAAAGCACTAGCTGGTTTCATAGCAACAAGTATTTTTTTTTTAAATATATTAGTTTTATAACATCTTTGAGGAAAAATAAACTACCTGTGAAATGGAAGAATGCTGAGAGGCAAGACACAGCCACACTTTAGCTGGAACCAAACAGACACTGCAGTGATGAAAGAACTCCTGTAATGCAGCTGGAAACTGATTAAAGTCTTGCCAGTTACTGCACACATTTGGATAACCCTAGATTGAGCTATCACAATTTGCAAGTATTTACTGAGATCATCTGGAATATTTAATCATTAGTGTCTCATGTCCCTTACCCTGCATCAGGAACTTGAATGACTTAGGTACAGAAAATAAATGTTACACTCCTTCTCATTTGTGTTCAACCACTGTCACTTTGGTCACCTCAGGGCAAAGTTTTTCTTTTGGCCTTGAGAGGATTAATGAGTATACAGAACTTCTGGCAGGGTCACAAGATAAAACCTGCACTTTCACTAAATTGGAAGCAAGTTACTGATTTCTATTCATTGCTGCTGCCTCACTAAAGTGGATCTCAGTCCCCAGATGAATAGTTAGTGATGTGTAGTTCCAGTCGAGATCAGAGGGATCTTGGGGTCCAAGTCCATAGGACACTCAAAGCTGCTGCGCAGGTTGACTCTGTGATTAAGAAGGCATACGGTGCATTGGCCTTCATCAATGACGGGACTGAGTTCAAGAGCCAAGGGGTAATGTTGCAGCTATATAGGACCCTGGTCAGACCCCACCTGGAGTACTGTGCTCAGTTCTGGTCGCCTCACTACAGGAAGGATGTGGAAAGCATAGAAAGGGCACAGAGGAGATTTACAAGGATGTTGCCTGGATTAGGGAGCATGCCTTATGAGAATGGATTGAGTGAACTCAACCTTTTTTCCTTGGAGCGACAGAGGATGAGAGGTGACCTGATAGAGGTGTAAAAGATGATGAGAGGCATTTATCGTGTGGATAGTCAGGCTGAAATGGCTAGCATGAGAGGGCACAGTTTTAAGGTGCTTGGAAGTAGGTACAGAGGAGATATCAGGGGTAAGTTGTTTTTTTTTTAAAAAAGACACAGAGACCGGTGAGTGCGTGGAATGGGCTGCCAGCGATGGTTGTGGAGGCAGATACAACAGGGTCTTTTAAGAGACCCCTGGACTGGTAACATGGAGCTTAGAAAGATAGAGAGCGATGGGTAACCCTAGGTAATTTCTAAGGTAAGGACATGTTTGGCACAGCCTTGTGGGCCGAAGGGCCTGTATTGTGCTGTAGGTTTTCTACGTTACTGTCACAAGCAGATACTTTTACAAAGGCCCGGGTGGTACTAATGTACCATCAAATGGCAGTATGGCCATTTATGTCCTACCCCCTATTTAATTTTTCAGAATGCATCACCTTGCACTTGTCCAGATTAACTTCAATCTGCCAATACCCAACTTTCATCTACATCCTGCTTAGCCTTAAACAACCTACCTCACTATCCACACCACCACCAACTTCTGTATCACATGGAAGCGCAAGACATTAGATATGAATTAAGTCCCTAAAGCTGGGTACTAAAAGGGTTTCTACATCAAATAGTTTAGTTTCTACAAAACAAATCCTCAATTGTTTTTACTATTCTTGACCCTATTTGTTCCTTTTTGTATGGCAAAAGAAAAGGTGTAGTTTACAGATGAAATTTACTTTGTAGAGGAGCTTTGTACAAATCTAGCAACAAGATGCATGTTCATTTACCACCTCAAAACAGATGGTCATGTGCAGATTACTGCCTTGAGTACTTCAAACTTCATACGTTGAGACTTCTGTCTGTATGATATGATGGGTGCACTGCAGAAGCCCAAATGAGAATGTACTGTTTATATTCAAATATGCTTCCACAAAGAAAATCAATTGGACTATCTTTTAGGGTTCTAATCATATTTATCAATACCAGAATGCATCTCCAGACGTATGAAAATTAAAAAGGCAGTAGAGAAGGCCTTGGCAGGTAGGGTAAAGGAAAACCCCAAGGCATTCTTCAATTATGTGAAGAACAAACGGATAACATGTGTGAAGATAGGACCGATTAAAAATAAAGGTGGGAAGATGTGCCTGGAGGCTGTGGAAGTGAGCGAGGTCCTCAATGAATACTTCTCTTCGGTATTCACCAATGAGAGGGAATTTGATGATGGTGAGGACAATATGAGTGAGGTTGATGTTCTGGAGCATGTTGATATTAAGGGAGAGGAGGTGTTGGAGTTGTTAAAATACATTAGGACGGATAAGTCCCCGGGGCCTGACAGAATATTCCCTAGGCTGCTCCACGAGGCGAGGGAAGAGGTTGCTGGGCTAGGATCTGTATGTCCTTGTTGTCCACAGGAATGGTACTGGAAGATTGGAGGGAGGCAAATGTTGTCCCCTTGTTCAAAAAAGGTAGTAGGGATATTCCGGGTAATTATAGACCAGTAAGTCTTACATCTGTGGTGGGAAAGCTGTTGGAAAAGATTCTTAGAGATAGGATCTATGGACACTTAGAGAATCATGGTCTGATCAGGGACAGTCAGTATGGCTTTGAAGGGCAGATCGTGTCTAACAAGCCTGATAAGAGTTCTTTGAGGAGGTGACCAGACATATAGATGAGGGTAGTGCAGTGGATGTGATCTACATGGATTTTAGTAAGGTATTTGACAAGGTTCCACACAGTAGGCTTATTCAGAAAGTCAGAAGGCATGGGATCCAGGGAGGTTTGGCCAGGTGGATTCAGAATTGGCTTGCCTGCGGAAAGCAGAGGGTCATGGTAGAGGGAGTACATTCGGATTGGAGGGTTGTGACTAGTGGTGTCCCACAAGGTTCGGTTGTGGGACCTCTACTTTTCGTGATTTTTATTAACAACCTGGATGTGGGAGTAGAAGGGTGGGTTAGCAAGTTTGTAGATGACACAAAGGTTGGTGGTGTTGTGGATAGTGCAGAGGATTGTCGAAGATTGCAGAGAGACATTGATAGGATGCAGAAGTGGGCTGAGAAGTGGCAGACGGAGTTCAACCCAGAGAAGTGTGAGGTGCTACACTTTGGAAGGACAAACTCCAAGGCAGAGTACAAAGTAAATGGCAGGATACTTGGTAGTGTGAAGGAGCAGAGGGATCTGGGGGTACATGTCCACAGATCCCTGAAAGTTGCCTCACAGGTGGATAGGGTAGTTAAGAAAGCTTATGGGGTGTTAGCTTTCATAAGTCGAGGAATAGAGTTTAAGAGTCACGATGTAATGATGCAGCTCTATAAAACTCTGGTTAGGCCACACTTGGAGTACTGTGTCCAGTTCTGGTCACCTCACTGTAAAACGGATGTGGAAGCATTGGAAGGGGTACAGAGGAGATTTACCAGGATGCTGCCTGGTTTAGAGAGTATGCATTATGATCAGAGATTAAGGGAGCTAGGGCTTTACTCTTTGGAGAGAAGGAGGATGAGAGGAGACATGATAGAGGTGTACAAGATATTAAGAGGAACAGATAGAGTAGATAGCCAGCACCTCTTCCCCAGGGCACCACTGCTCAATACAAGATGGCATGGTTTTAAGGTAAGGGGTGGGAAGTTCAAGGGGATATTAGAGGAAGGGTTTTTTATTCAGAGAGTGGTTGGTGCGTGGAATGCACTGCCTGAGTCAGTAGTGGAAGCAGATACACTAGTGAAATTTAAGAGACTACTAGACAGGTATATGGAGAAATTTAAGGTGGGGGGTTATATGGGAGGCAGGGTTTAAGGGTTGGCACAACATTGTGGGCAGAAGGGCCTGTACTATTCTATGTTAGAAGTATTTCATTAACACAAAATACTCTGCAGATGCTGGAGTCAAAGCAACATGCACAACACACTGGAGGAACTCAGCGGGTTGGGCAGCATCTGTGGAAATGAACAGTCAACATAATAAACTGTCCTGACAAAGGGTCTCGGTCTGAAACGTCTCTGCCCGACCTGCTGAGTTCCTCCAGCGTGTTGTGCGTGTTGGAAGTATTTAGTAGGTCAAGCAGCAACTATAGACAGAGAAAATGACTTCATTTCCATAAGACCAAAAGATATAGGAGAAAAATGAGGCCATTTGGCCCATCAAGTCTGCTCTGCCGTTTCACCATGGCTGATCCATTTTTTCTCTCAGCCCTAATCTCCCGCCTTCCCCACCGTATCCCTTCATGCACTGACCAATCAACCTCATCCTTTGATATACATTAAGATTTGACCTGCACAGCTGCCTGTGGCAAAGAATTGCACAGATTCATCACTCTTTGGCTAAAGAAATTCCTCCATATCTCCATTCTAAAAGGATGCCCCTCATTTTTGAGGCTGAGTTCTCTAGCCTTAGACACTGCACTTAGCTAGTGAAGAATAATGCAAAATGCTTATTCAGTTCATCTGCCATTTCCTTGTCCCCCATTATTACCTTCCAGCACCATCTTCCAACAGTCCAATAGCCACTCTTGCCTCTCTTTTACACTTTAGATGGATACTTCATTAATTCCAAAGGAAACTACAGTGTCACAGTAGCATTACAAGTGCACAGATATACAAATATTAGAAAAGAAGTGAAAAGAATACAAAATGTTACCTCAGTATAATAGGAGGGAGTTGTCACTTCCCTGGCTATAGGTTGACTCATTATAGAGCCCAATGGCTGAGAGTAAGAATGACCTCATACAGCGCTCTTTGGAACAGTGCAGTTGTCTTAGTCTATTACTGAAAGTGTTCCTCTGTTCAACCAAGGTGGCATGCAGAGGGTGAGAAACATTGTCCGGAATTGCCAGTATTTTCCATAGGGTCCTTTGTTCTCCAACAGACTCCAGCGTGTCCAGTTTGTCTCCTATAACCCTTTCTAATCAGCTTATTGAGCCTGTTGGCATCACCTGTTTTGATGCTATTGCCCCAGCACACCACCACATAGACAATTGTACTGGCAACAACAGACTGGTAGAACATGTGAAGGAGAAGCCTGCATATTCCAAAGGACCTCTGTCTCCTCAGGAAGTAGAGGCGACTCTGGCTCTTCTTGTACACAGCTTCTGTGTTGATGCTGCTCTCAAGTCTGTCATCCAGGTGCACCCCCAGGTACTTGTAGGTCCTCACCACATCTACATCCTCACCATCAATAGTAACAGGGAGCAATGCAGGCTTAGTCTCCCTAAAGTCCATCTCCATCTCCTTTGTCTTACTGATGTTGAGCTGCAGATGATTCAGCTAGCACCATTTGATAAAGTTCTCCACCAGGGTCCTGTATTCATACTCCCATCCTCCCTTTATAGACCCAACTATTGCTGAGCCATCAGGACCTTGAGTTTCACACCATCTGGTCCCAAAGCTTTGCTGTGTCTGAGTTTCCCCAGTGCTCTTCTCACCTGCTCAGTAGTGAAGGTGAGTCCATGACGACTGGGGAGTTGCTGGAAGAGAGCCTAGGGGTGGGGGTGGGGGGGGGGGGAATAGGGGAATAGGTGAATATCAGGACGACAACAGTTGATATATGGAGGTATGGAGGTATGGATGATAGGTGCAGGGCAAGGAGGGGATGTAGACAGTGGTAGCCAATGTTGTTCATCCACCTATTGAACTGGGGGGGAGGGGGTGTAGAAAAGGGAGGAGGACAGTCGTTGGTGCTGAGGGAGCATTGGGTGCCTCAGCACCTGGGCTGGTGCGCTGAGAGAGTGTGAACAGGAGGGCAATTGTCAAACCTATTGAAGAATTGGCTTAACTCATTAACCCATTCACGGTTGCATTCCGAGGCTCTACAGCTAGATTGATTGAAGCCAGTGATGTTCTTCATACCTCTCCACACCTCCTGTGTACTACTCTCCCCAAGCTTGTTCCTAGATCTCCCCTGTATTCCTCTTTAGCCACCTTGATCTCCTTTAACTCCTCTGCACATATTTCAGTTCCTCCAAGTCTCCTGATCTAAAGGCTCTCTTTTTTGTGGTTTAGAAGAGCTTTTAGATCACAGGTGACCCATGATTTCTCATTAGGGAAGCAACAAACAGTCCTTGATGGAATTACAGTGTCCACACAGAAGTTGATGTAGTCACTGATGCAGTCAGCAAGTCCGTTAATGTCTTCCCCATATGGTTCACAAAACACATTCCAGTCAGTAACCTCAAAGCAGCCCGGCAAGGCCTCAATGGCCCTGGAGAATTATGTGTATCTGAAGAAACTTTTGGTACCCCTTTAATATTATTGGCTAGCTTACTTTTGTATTCCATCTTTACCTTCTTAATTACTTTTTTAGATGCCTTCTGTTCGCATTTTAAAGCTCCTAACCTCCTCTAACTTCCCACTAATTCTTGCTCTATTATATGTGCTCTCTTTGGCTTCTATGTCAGCTTTGACTTCCCTTGCTAGCCATGGTTGTGTCATCTTCCTTTTAGAATACTTCATCCTCTTTGAGATGTATACATCCTGTGCTTTCCGAATTGCTTCCAGAATTCCAGCCATTGCTGCTCTGCCATCGTCCCTGCCAGTGTCAATTTGCAATCAATTCTGGCCAACTCCACTCTCATGCCTCTATAATTCCCTTTACTCCACTGTAGTACTGATGCATCTGACTCCAGCTTCTCCTTTTCAAATTTCAGGGTGAATTCGATCATATTATGGTCATTTCCTCCTAAGGGTTCTTTTACCTTAACCTTAATTCAGGTTCATTGCACAAAACCCAATCCAGGATACAACTCCCATCAGGGTCTTTTTACCCTTGCAGTTCCTTAGCTCTAACCACAAGGATTCAAAACCTTCCAACCCCATGTCACCTCTTTCTAATGATTTAATTTCATTATTTTTTTTTTTACCAACAAAGCCATGCCACCCACTCAGCCTTCCTGCCCATCCTTTTGATACGATGTGTATTCTTGACATTAAGCTCCCAGCTAAATTCTTTTTTCAGCCATGATTCAGTGATGCCTACAACATCATACTTGCCAATCTGTAACTGTGCTACAAGTTCATCTACCCTATTCCATTCAAGTGCAACACCTTTAGACCTGGATTCTTCTTTTTCAATTTTGTCCACCTTTTACATTACAACTCATCCTGTTGACTGCAGTTTTGCCCTATCTGCAGCCTCTCCTTGCTTGGAGTCTCATTACACATTGTCCCTGCCTGCAAACCAACAACCTCATCTTCTGCGCTATTACTCCAGTTCCCACCCCCTGCCTAGTTAGTTTAGACCCACCCAAAGAACTCCAGCTAACCTGCCTGAAAAGATATTGGACCTCCTCAGGTTCATGTGCGAACAATTTCTTTTGCACAGGTCAAGCCTTCCCTAGAAAAGATCCCAGTGGTCCATGAATCTGAACCCCTGCACCAGCTCCTCGGCCATACATTCACCTGCCAAATCATCCAATTCTTGCCCTCACTGGCACGAAGCACAGGCAGCAACCAAGCGAATATTACCCTAGAGGTCCTGTTTCTCAGCTTTTAACTAGCTCCCTAAAATCTCTCGTCAGGACCTCCTCACCTTGTCTACCTAGATCATTGATGCCAATATGTACTAAGTCTTCTGCTTACTCAACCACGCTCGAGAATGCCTTGGAACCAATCCGAGACATCCCTAATCCTGGCACTAGGGAAGCAACATACCATCTGCGTGGCTCCCACAGAACGTCATCTCAGATCAAAAACCAAGTAAAGATAAAGTTAATCATAGCATTATACTGCACAGAACCACAGTGCTGTGCTAAACTAATTAAACCAATGACTCCAAATTAGTCCAATCCCTCTTGCCGCCCCCCCATACATTTAACATATTCTTCCCTTGCTACATATCTATGCATGTGCCTGTCTAAAGAGTCTTTTAAACACTTCTATGTTTTTTTGCCCGTACCACCCCTGAAAGTGCATTCCACACTCGGGGGGAGGAGGGGCGGGGTTGGAAGCCACAGATTTTCACAGATTGCCCTTCTCACCTTAAACACATGCCTTCTAGTACCAGACATTTTAATCTTGGGAAAAGACACTGGCTCACCTGATTTTATAAAGTCCTGTCAAATCTCCCCCTCAGCCACCATTTCTCTAGAGCAGGGGTTCCCAGCCTTTTTATGCCAATCCCCGCTACTAGTAAACGAGGGGTCCGTGGAGCACAGGTTTGGAACTCCTGCTCTGGTTGAGAATAGCCCCAACTTGACCAACTTCTCCTCGTAGCATACTCTTTCTATACCAAGCAGCATCCGCATAAACCTCCTCTGCACCCTTCCTGCAACGAGGCAAACAGATCTGAACAAAAAAACTGTATTAAATTCTTCAAATGTGGCCAACCAGAGTTTTATAAAGCTGTAACGTAATTTCCTGGCTCTTGACTAATGAAGGCAAGCATGCCATATGCCATCTTTAGCACATTTTCATACTTGAGTAATCACATTAAGGGAGCCATGTACCTCAACTGCAAGATCCATCCCCTCATCAACGCTGTTAATAACACTGCAAATAACTCTGTACTTTCCCTTAATATTGGGTCTCCCAAAGTACAGAATTGTACACTTGCCTAGATTAAGCTCCATCTGCTGCTTCTCCATCCATATTTTGCTCCAATCCACAGGGTATATCCTGCTGTATCTATGCAATCCACATCATCAATTTTTGTGTCATTTATAAACTTACTTGCCCATCCATAAGACTATTACATATAGGAGCAGAGTTAGAACATTTGACCCACCGAGTCTACTCCATCACTTCATCATGGCTGATCCATTTTCCCTCTCAGCCCCAATCTCCTGCCTTCTCCCCATATCACTTCATGCTGACTAATCAAGAATCTATCAGCCTCTGCCTTAAATATACCATCTTACTACCTTTTCATCCCAGTCACATACATAGTACAAAGTTTGCATGGTTTCTTTCAGGAAAATCCTACCAGATGAACCTGCTGGAATTCTTCGAGGAGATTACAAGTAGGATAGATAAAAGGGGATGCAGTGGATGTTGTATATTTGGACTCTCAGAAGGCCTTTGACAAGGTGCCACACATGAGGCTGCTTACCAAGTTAAGAGCCCATGGTCTTACAGGAAAGTTACTAATATGGTTAGAGCATTTGCTGATTGGTAAGAGGCAGCAAGTGGGAATAAAAGGATCCTTTTCTTCTTGGTTGCCAGTGACTCGTGATGGTTGGTGTTCAGACCACTTCTTTTTATGCTGTATATAAATGATTTAGATGATGGAATGGATGGCATTGTTGCCCAGTTTGCAAATGATACCAAGATTGGTGGAGGGGCAGGTAGTGTTGAGGAAATGTGTAGGATGCAGAAGTACTTGGACAGATTAGGAAATGGGCAAGAAAGTGGCAAATGTTGAAAAATGCATGGTCATACACTTTGGTAGCAGAAATAAATGTGTGGCTATTTTCTAAACAGCAAGAAAATCTGAGATGCAGAGGGACTTGGGAGTCCTTGTGCAGAACACCCTGAAGGTTAACTTGCAGGTTGAGTCGGTGGTGAGGAAGGCAAATGCCATGTTAGCATTCATTTCAAGAGGTCTAGAATAGAAGAGCAAGGATGTGACGCTGAGGCTTTATAAAGTGAGGCCTCACCAGTGCCTTGAGTATTGTGAATAGTTTTGGGCCAATCGTCTTAGAAAAGATGTGCTGGCATCAGAGAGGGTCCAGAGGAGGTTCACAAGGATGATTCCAGGAATGAAAGGGTTATCATACAAGGAATGCTTGATGGCTCTGGGTCTGTACTCGATGGAATTTATAAGGATTGGGGGTGGAGGATCTCATTGAAACCTTTTGAATGTTGAAAGACCTAGTCAGAGTAGATGTGGAAATGATGTTTCCCATGGTTGGAGAGTCTAGGACAAGAAGGCACAGCCTCAGTATAGAAGGGCGCCCTTTCAAAACAGAGGTGCGAAGAAATTTCTTTAGCCAAAGGGTGGTGAATTTGTGGAATTTGTTGCCACATGCAGCTGTGGAGGCCAGGTCTTTGGGTGTATTTAATGCAAGAGATTGCTAGGTTCTTGATTGGACATGGCATCAAAGGTTATAGGGATAATACCAGGAACTGGGGTTGAGGAGGAGAAAAACAAAAGGATCAGCCATGATTGAATGGCAGAGCAGACCTGATGGGCCAGATGGCCTAATTCTGCTCCTATGCCTTTATGGTCTTATAAATACATATAGTATATTATATATATAGCATAGCAACTAATGTAACACTCCTACAGTGCCAGCAATCCAGTTCAACTCTGCCACTGTCTGTAAGGATACGTTCTTCACTTGACTAGTAGGTTAATTGGTGACATAGGTGTAATTGTGCAGGTGGGCTCATTGGGGCCAAAGGATCAGCTACTGTGCTGTATCTCTAAATCAGCAAATATGACTGTGTGTGCGTGTGCGTCCTACACAGTCCTAGCGGAGATCACTGTGTGACACCACTAGTTATAGACCTCCATCCATCATAAACATATTTATATCACATAGAAAGGAATGTGAGGTAAATGATCAAGTGGATACTTATGCATGGTGGAATATGGCAGTAATGAGATGAGTAAAGAAAAAGTTCAATGCAGAGAACTGGGAATAAGAGACTCATAATCAGGTTTCCTACAGTGTGATGTTAAGAAGTTGTACATTCAGGAACTTGCCACAAAAATAAATATTTTTAAAAAATGTATAGATACAAATGCTAAACTAAGATCTGATATTGTTAGGAGCCTTGCCACTGCCAGGATAGCCCCAACTGTATTACAGCCAAATACTACGGCAAATAATACTAGCATGTTACAGCCAAGTCTTATTATATTTATAAGGGGAAAATAATATTCCATAATCATTTTCTAAAAATGAACTTAGATGCAAACTTCTGTTAAAAATGAGAAGAGTGAGTTTCTGCCGAAGTATATAAATCAACTGAACAATCCTCTTGTGGTTCACCATACACTTATAACATTTGAAAGCTTCCTTAAATCACAGAAACATATAATCATAGAAAACTATGGCAGAGACAGTCACTATCTGGTCCACATGTCGATGTCAAACAAAATTGGAGCCAGCTCCAATTTTGTAGGTTATGGCTCTTTGATTGCTCACCTGAGTAGCTATCAAATGTGTCGAGGATTTCTGCTTTCACTTGGCTTTCAGCCTTTGATTTCATAAGTCTCCAGACTACTTGAAAACTTACCCTTATATTGAACACTTACTTGAACCTAACCCATGAAAACTTCCTCAGTATCTTCTTCCCCTTTCTTCTTACACTACTCATTTAATTTATACTTATTGTAATTTATAGATTTTATTATGTATTGTGATGTACTGCTGCTGCAAAACAACAAATTTCACAGCATAAGCCGGTGATTTTAAACCTGATTCTGATAATATCTATCACTTTCTGCGAGAAAAGATGCATCTTCAACTCTCTTCAAATCCTTCCACCAATTAACTGCATCTATTTCTCTTAGTTATTAAGCTCTCTGCCACAGGAAACCAGCCTTTCCTGTTCAGCATGTCTAAACCTCTCAAATTCATTCAGTAGAATCAAATCTCTTTTCAATATTCTTCCCTGAACAAGTACAACCCCAAATTCCTGTAGTTGCTCTTTTTAACATTTAACTCTTCAACTCTGGCAATATAGTTCTAAATTCCCTCTTCGTGGTATCATATTCTTCCTGTGATGCAGTGACCAAATCTGTTAACAGTACTCCAACTTCACCAAAATAGTGTTTAATGGAGATTTAGTAATAACTTCTCTACTCTTTGTTAGGTGAGGCAATGGCTCAGTCATGTCTTCCTTTTTTCACAGATTCATGGATGAGCCATGCAAGATTTCTCTATTTCTTGCAGCTTTTTAAAAAGATGTCAGCTTATATTCCCTTGTCTTGTTTGACCTTTTCAAATGCATTAACTTGCTCTTCTTTGGATGGAATTCCACTTGCGACCTTTCTTTTTCCAGAATCAGTTGTAATAGCATTGAACAATTTTACATTTAATATTTCACGCTTCAAGCTTGAAACATATTGTTCATCTGGGGATACAGTAGGTTAATTTTGATGGACTGGTGAAGTTATGCAATTAGCAAACTCTGCTTATTCCCTGGTGAGATACATTCTGCACAATGTTGAGTGAATCTAATTACACAGAAGAGAAGCTCTGCGTCAAAATATTTGACAAGACAATAACACACATTACCTTGAATAGTACACTTTCAACAAAGAACAATGTTAATTATTAGCTATCTCTACATTGTTGATAATTACGATAGTTGCATGTGAATTACAGAAAAGATCATTTATTCTTTAATTTTTTAAAAATCTGAACTGGCCTGAATATGGTCCATACTTGCCCCAGCTACTACAACCCAAATGATTCTGTAATTTGCCATGATTGTTAAACATTTAAATATTACACATCTTGCACAAGGTTAAAACATACAAACTATATAAGATCATCAATAATTTAAAATGAGGATCTTAAGTTTATTATCTAATTACCACTTTAAAAACTTTAAAAATTTAGATTGGAGCAACTGGCTTGTATACACTGGAATTTAGAAGGATGAGAGGGGATCTGATTGAAACTTATAAGATTTTTAAGGGATTGGACACGCTGGAGGCAGGAAGCATGTTCCCGCTGATGGGTGAGTCCAGAACCAGAGGCCACAGTTTAAGAATAGGTGGTAGGCCATTTAGAACAGAGTTGAGGAAAAACTTTTTCACCCAGAGTGGTGGATATGTGGAATGCTCTGCCCCAGAAGGCAGTGGAGGCCAAGTCCCTGGATGTTTACAAGAAAGAGATGGATAGAGCTCTTAAAGATAGCGGAATCAAAGGTTATGGGGATAAGGCAGGAACTGGATACTGATAGTGGATGATCAGCCATTATCACAGTGAATGGCGGTGCTGGCTCGAAGGGCAGAATGGCCTACTCCTGCACCTATTGTCTATTCTTGTTGGGAAATGTTTTATTTTAATTCATGAAATGAATTTCTGCTGTTCTGGAATCATATGGACTAACTGTCTTGGTTTCAAATTGGGAATATCAAATTGCTAGTGTTGGCAGGGGTCTCCTGAACATCACATCAATCCTGCAGATGGTTGTCATATGTAACCTGTAGAAAATTGTAGTTGAAAACATGGGAAAGTGGCATTTTGCTCAGTGGAAAAGTAGTTCTGCCTCACTCCCATCCGTTGTCACTGGCCTTACCAGTGTCACTCGACCTGGCAGGTCAAAGTGCCTGGATTGAGATGTTATTCAAGGTCCATCCCTTGGACCAACTTCAATCACTTCAATTGAAAGAATATAGATTTCCCTAGCTGAACCACTGGTAAAGCACTTAAAACACATTGAAATAGATAGAACCCGTATTTCCAACTTTGGCTGAGAGAGGTGGTCAACATTGCTCCTGATGTTCCACAACCTCTTCCTTTGATTGTTTGCCTTCGCAATGTTGACAACTGTTCTCTGAAGAAAGCAAAGCTCTGTAGTAAGCCTGGAATCATTGCCAGCAGAACCTATGGATAGTGGACGTTTCAGGCGGAGGCCCTTCATCCATTCTAATGAAGGGTGCTGGCCCGAATCAGCGACCACTTATTCTCCTTCATAGATGCTGCTTGTCCTGCGGAGTTCCTCCAGCATTGTGTGTTACTCGGGATTTCCAGCATCTGCACAATCTCTTTTGTTTATCAATGCCAGCAGTGCTTAGTCAACGAGGCCCAGGAACCAGAACCAGGTTGAGCACACAGGCAGTCGACTCACGCCAGATTTCTGGAAGTGGTATTGCTTCTCTTTTGTAGTGCTGTTGTGCCTCCACCCCTTTGTGTGCCTGGATTGTTTGTGGGTAGTCACTAATTAAGCAGCCTGTGTTACAGAAGAAAGACTGGTTGAATGAGGCTTTTTCCAAAGCACCTGGCATAGAGTCACCTGATGCGGTGCTTGTAGCAGCTGAGAAACACAGAATTCCAAGAACTCAAGGTGCCTCCGTGTTTGATAACAGTCCTGCCAAAGGATCTCGGCCCAAAACATCGAATGTACTATTTTCCATAGATCCTGCTTGGCCTGCTGAGTTTCTCCAGCATCTAAAAATTTTCTATTGTTTTTAATAACAGTGCTTCACTTGAACTTCATACAGCCTGGCCAGTCATCAGGTTTCGAAGCTAGCATTTACTAGGCAGGGTGACAGCACAGGAAAACAGATTGTCCTCTAGAGATTAAGAATTCTATAGATGGTCTTCAGGTCGATAAGAGGTGTGTGGATCTGCTGGTATGATACTCTGTTCCAGATCCAGAGGTGCATGGCTACAAAACTAGTAACAGACCCAGACAGGTGGAGGATATAATACTACCAATCCGAGACCAGGAGCCGAGCTAATATCACTCCCAGACCCAGGGGCAGGATGGCTTTCACCCTGCAGATCCAGTGATGCTGGCAAAGCACTGACCTGCTGGATCTAGCTGCTCCCAGCTCCTATCAGCTGTGGTTTTTCCAAGACCTAAAACTCATCTTTGTAACAATTTAACTTACAAGTCTGGGGCTCTACACAGCTTCATTAGCTAACCCATCACTGTACTAACTCTTAACCTGCCTCCCTTAAATCAGAAGTGGGCATGCTTGAAACAGAGTGGGTTAGAGTTTCAGATCTTTGAAATCTGACTGCCAGCCACAATGATGTTTCGTAGTGTCCTGGACAGACAAATGTAGTGGTGTGGTCTCAAGAAAAGCCATTTACAATTAAAATGGTATGAAGTTGTAAATCCTCTGCTATTCTGACATTAACGTTATTTAAGAAAGATCGATACATTTTTGGGTCCAAAGGAATATGTGGGATTGGCAGGGAAAATGAACATGAAGTACAATATTAGCTATGATGTTAATGAATGACAGAGCATGTTTGAAAGGCTGTACCATCTACTTGGGCTCCTTGCTAAGTTCTTAAATACATCTGATTTCTTGACCAGGAACAAGTTATGTGAGCTGGCAAGCAACACTGCAGATACTTGCATAGATCATTTTAGTCGTATGGCATGGAGAATGGGAAGTGTTCTGTACTGACACTGCAACTTAACTGTCTCAATGTTCTGGTCTCTATGGTGAAAGACTTCTTTTGTTATAAACAATATTTCCTCTTACTCATTCTGAGCAACTCCATAAGAGATCTGCTAAATGTTTAAACATGTTGCCTGGTGTCATTTTTAAGACAAGGAGAAATATTATTTGCAGAAAGGAATATATAGGGGAAATCATGACATTCACAAGACTACTTTATGAGTACATAATATAAAGATAACCAGGGATGTCAAAAACATAAAAGCTTTTGACAATCTAAACCCCGAAGCTACAAGATCCTTCTCAGTGATTCTGTATCACACTCAAAAAATAATCAGAAAAATAACTGAGGAAAATCTTTTATCTCATTGTTTCAAGAAATAAATTTTTAATTAGTAACAGCAGTGACTGCTAAATGTCCTCAACCAAAATAGACACACTTCAATAGAATTAATGCATCTTTCTAATAATAGAGCTAGGATGTTCATCATTATTCAATAATTAAGTATGGAAAATTATAGGGTGGGTGATTTAAAAAAGACGTTCTAAATTAGTTCTCACTTCCTTTTCATGTAACAAATGGTCACACCAGTGTCGCCATAAAAATGAACTACATTTAGTAATCTACAGATTCGAGTTTAAAGCCTGCTTTAATTATTTTTAAATGAAAATGTTTCTCCCAATCATGTAATCTTGAATGATCTTCCTCGCCACTGACTTTAACAGATCACACATGATGTTTCAAATATAATTTAATTACTTTGTTGTGTAGTCATTGTATACAGTACAGCATAGCCTTGCTGAACACTACAGAAAGCAGTAACTTTGACTATATTGCTCCAGTTCAAACACTGTTAGTTAAGTAGATATATGGTGGAAGTTTATCAGAATTGCAGAAAGACATATTGCTTAGTTCAGCTGTTGATTATTATGGAATGCATTTCTGCTAAGAAAGAGTAGTGTGGGGGGGGTGGTAAAATCCCTTCTCACGTACATATTTTCATCATGGGGTTTAATTAACATTTATTTCAATAGTTTCATCTCAAGCTTACCTCATGCTTAAATGCTTTGGCTTGTTCTTCACAACCTGGCAAACTCAGTATAAACTCTGATACCTGCAGATATTACCAGACACAGAAATTTAACAAAACACAGTAGACATAGAATATAGAACATTAACATAAATACTCGGATTAATTAGTCTTTATCATTCCGCTCTTATAATTTAATAGTAAAGTTTCTGTCTCTGTTGGTGGTTTAATTCCTCGTAATAATGCAATCAGCTGGAAGGCAGCAGCAGATTAGTTTTATTATGGATTACTGTTAATCAGCTCATCTATTACTAAAAATTTTATCTTTCCCATGTTTAAATTGTTCAAAGTATATTTATTATCCAAGTATGTATATGTCACCATATATTGCCTTGAAATTCATTCTCTTGCAGGCATTCACAGAACAAAGAAATCTGGTAAAATAAAAAAACACACAAACAGTGTCTGACAAACAATAAATGTGCAAATGATGACAATCTGTGTGAGTAAAAATAAGCAAGTAGATGAATAATACTGAGAACAGGAGTTGTAGAGTCCTTGAAGGTGAAAACATAGGGTGTGGAGTCAGCCCAGTGTTGATGTGAGTGAAGTTATCCACACTGGCTCAAGAGCCTGACGGGTGTAGGCTAATAACTGTTCTTGAACCTGGTGGTGTGGCTACTTCATATAGGTGCTGCCTGGCCTGCTGCGTTCCACCAGCATTTTGAGTGTGTTGTGTGGCTCCTGCGCCTCCTTCCCGATGGCAGCAGCCAGAAGAGAGCAGGGCCTGGATTGTCCTTCAATTTTTCCAAGTTTTTGAATTGTCCTTGCACTAGACTTTGTTCCCATCATCATGATCATTCCAAGACACGGTTATCGCTCTAGATATACGCTTTGACCCCACTCAATGACTTAACTTGCCAGAGGTGCATTTCCACACAGCAAATACAACTGTGTTTTTTTTTAAAAGTCAGTCAATGAATGTGGAAGGAAACATGATCATTTATTTTCATTAAACCCAGTGGTTCACCACTGCAACTCAACAGAGTGACATATATTGATCAGATATCTGACCCTTATCCAAAGTTACTGTGAACGTTTTACTTTGGGTCTAAGAGTTTTGTTTTGAAAATCAAAGGTATAAATTAGTGGCCGTCTAGAACCTGGACCCATCTGCACCTGTTTTTTTCCTTGAAGCAAAAGTCACACTTATAATGAGTTTTTGCACATTTTGAAGTGTTTCCTGCTGGAACCTCCCAAAATGGAAATTAGATTAGGCACAAAAGTACTCTTAAAAACCTTGTACTTTGTTGCAAGAGGTTTAAGTGAGTGCTTAATGGTGGGCTAAGCCTAGCAAATTGTTTTCCTAAAAATATGCACTTTAATTCCCTCATAACATTAAAAACTAATCAGTGTCATTCACTTGGATGTGAAGATCTTCATCAAGTACAAATGTGCATTTCAACCCTATTATTTTGTTTGTATAGTTTCTTTAATGTGGATGACAGAGAAGGCATTGAGAAAAGCAAGTCCTTGACGTGGGTAAGCCGATCTTTATAGGGAACTTCCCCCTCCCCCACCCCCCCCTCCCCCCCTCCCGAGTATTGCCACAAGTGTTGTTGCTTTGTCATTTATTGTGTATGTAAACCTGCTAATCCAGAAGAATAAAGCAACCTGAAGCGTTAAAATTTTCACTAAATTG
This sequence comes from Mobula birostris, assembly GCF_030028105.1. Lineage (NCBI taxonomy): Eukaryota > Metazoa > Chordata > Chondrichthyes > Myliobatiformes > Myliobatidae > Mobula > Mobula birostris. The sequence goes on from NC_092371.1 coordinate 223,379,318, forward strand.
CTTTTAGTTCCAGCAATGAAGATTTTAAAAATAACTTAAAATAAACAAATGCCTACCCATTCAAAACCATTTAACTGGTAGTTTGATGTGACCACAGTATGAATTTGTATTGAACAGATACTGGTTTCTTTGGATGTATTTAAACCATCTTTGAAACATGATATTAAATCCGGCAATTACCTGCACTTCTGTGGTTTAATATTATCATAATTGGGGTGGTACGGTAGCATAGTGGTTGGCACACTTTACAGAACAGGAGGCCTGGGTTCAATTCCTGCTGCTGCCTGTAATGAGTTTGTATGTTCTCCCCGTGACCACGTGGGTTTCCACCAGGTGCTCTGGTTTCCTCCCACAGTCCAAAGATGCACCGGTTGCTAGGTTAGTTGGTCATTTTAAATTATCCCGTGATTAGGCCAGGATTAAAGCGGGACAGTGTGGCTCGAAGTGCTAGAAGGGCCTATTCAATGCTGTATCACAGTAAATAAATAATTGCATTGTAAATGTTTAAAATAAACTGCAAAGCTAATTTGTAATTTTGTTATTTGATTTCCTAACATAGTTAACTCTTTATTTATTAGCTTATGTTAAACAGTATGGAGGACTGGTAATTTTAGAGCAGTTTGTACAAGATCATTCAAACAAGTCAAAATTACACAAGATTTTATTTTACTCTTAACCAGAAAATGGTGAATTATTGCAAGGGATATGGTGAGCATTGTCCTATCTGGTCCCAAAACCCCAACTATACCTTGCACCTGACTCCAGGCTATAAGAGTCTGGGATAATGTGTAGTCAACAGTTGGGGGTGGGATATTGCATTTCAAACCATTTGTGGGTATTCTGAATTGTTTGTGCAAGATTGTGATCACAGAGATGGAGGAGTCAGACACTAGAGACCCAGGGTCTTAACATGGGCAAAGAGGAGTACTCCTTGTCTTCCTGCAAAATAAAAATAAAAATACTTAAAAGTAAAACTAGGGTCTCAATATGGTCTCATCCAGAAGATGGTGTATGACATTGGGAATTAGACACATATACTCAGATTGCCTGTGTGTAACTATGCCATTTGAGAGGTCATCTCCAGTAGCTGGCTCTCTGAAATCAGGAAACTCTCCTGTTAAAACGTTGAGCATTTTGAATAGCTTGGATGTTTCCAAAATGTAATAATAATGCTCTTCCTTCCATGCTGGGGTGATATCAAGACTACAGATCTTCTCAAAATTTCTCAATAGTCCTGTGACAGCAAGTCAGGCTGAATGGAAAAGGGGATACCTGCTCTTAGTTATAATTTCCTTCAAGACATACCTATCCTATTATTCCAACCTGACATATCATGATGCTGCTTACTGCTATAAAGGGGAGCAAGAATTTTGTAACAATTAACCAAAACAGATACATCCACAAAATTGAAATGCTGCAATGCATTTAATATGCTGTTGAAAAAAGAACACTTCCTACCCACCTCATCAATAGTCCATTTTGCCACCTTTCTGGCAGTGATGCCAGCAACTCCAGGTAATAGCTTGCTGTGTTGTTCCCAGCAGAGAGGCAGACTAGGCACAGGGCATGCTGAGGACATAAACACTGACTGGTGCAAAGCCTGCTGCAGGCTGCTATCATCATTTTCTGTGGAGAGGGTACAATATGTTACAAAATTAACTTGACTTGATTTCATTTCTTATATCCTTCACATATATAAGAGTAAAAATCTAAATGTGAAATTTATAGTAATTTGTAACAAATACTATGTACAACAGGAAAGTCAATATAGCATAGAAATACAGTTATGTCAGCATGAATTAATCAGTCTGATGGCCTGGTGGAAGAAGCTGTCCCAGAGCCTGTTGGCCCTGGCTTTTATGCTGCGGTACTGTTTCCCGGATGGTAGCAGCTGGAACAGTTTGTGGTTGAAGTGACTCGGGTCTCCAATGATGCTTTGGGCCTTTTTTTTTTAAAAACACACCTGTCTTTGTAAATGTCCCGAATAGTGGGAAGTTCATATCTACAGATGTGCTGGGCTGTCCGCATCACTCTCTGCAGAGTCCTGCGATTGATGGAAGTACAGTTCCCATACCAGGCAGTGATGCAGCCAGTCAGGATGCTCTCAATTGTGTCCCTGTCGAAAGTTGTTAGGATTTGGGGATCCATACCAAACCTCTTCAACCATCTGAGGTGAAAGAGGTGCTGTTGTGTTTCTCCCCCCCACCACCACATAACCAGCATGTTCAGACCACATGAGATCCTCATTCACATTAAAAATAATGAACAAATATGTTAAATATAATTTATTCTGGCACTTTTCCCCCTCCTTCTCAGTCCCGAAGAAAGGCCTCAGCCTGAAACATCAATCTTCTACTCATTTCCATCGATGCTGCCTGACCTGCTGAGCTCCTCCAGCATTTTGTGTGTGTTGCTTTGATTTCCAGCATCTGCAGACTTTCTCATCTTCATTAAATATAAAGGCATTTTCCCTAATCATACATTTCAAAATAAAGTAGAAATGATTACATGTCAACAAATTAAAGCTAAATTATTTTTCACTCACAAAATTTTAATTAGAAAACTACTTAATTTCATTTTGTAGCACCCATGTCCTTAGCCTAAGTAGGTTATGCTCAACAAGCCAGACTGAAATTATTTGCATGGTGACTAGGGCAATGGACAGGAGAATGCCTCTGAATCCCTCTTACAAGGACTTCCAGAAGGAAATTGGTAAAAGTTCTCATTAGATACTGTTATCTGAAGTTGAAGCGCATGGTAAATTATTGACCTGGTCAGAAAGGGATAGTAGGCAGGTACATTGATTTGCAGTTTGTGACTAGTGGTGTTCTATGAGGGTCAGTGTCAATGCTTCAACATTTATCCATACATACATATTTTACATACAGAGTAAACACATTTACAGTAATATGTTGGTATTCTGTGATGAGCGCTTAACTAGATTAGATTTAGAATTAACTAGACAACAGGGTGACCTGTTGGGGCACCCTTTGAGAGAAGGGTAGTGCAGTCTGATGTGACCAGAATGAACATTAAGTTTTCTTGAATGCTATTGGTATCGCTTTGCTTTGGAAACTGAAGTAGAAAATCTCAGTTTATTAAAGAAGAACGACGCATAGCAAAGCAAATATAGCTCTTCCTCATTTAACGAAGGACACTTTTGAAGGCATAATTTCTGGTTTATCTGCCACCCTTGTGCCTCTCATTGTCATCCTGGAGACCGTGCAGTCCTTTCATCCCCGGTCTCTTCTGCTGTTTGTTGTTTGTCTCTGATCCTGGAGACGTGCATGCCTCTCCTCCTCTGTCTCTTCTTCTCTCATCTTTTTTTGTCCTGACTCTCTGATCTTGGAGTCGTGCGGCCCTGGCCTCATCCGATTCTTGTTCTCTCCCTCTCCTTGCCGCTTCCCGACAACGTTTGGCATCATGTCTTGACCATAACGTCATTCCCTTTCCACGCAGCATAATTAGGCTGACCATTTTTTTTTTACCCTAACACTGGATAGAAGATACCAAGCACTAACACCAAAGGATACTGATTATTCTTGATGATGTGGTTGGCGCTCTCCTAAATGGACGTGATTTAGTCACCGCTGTCCTTTGACTGCAGCAAAGGGTTTTATGGGTGTCTCGAAGTACGTCATTACAATAAGATTTAATTATCTCTTATTGATGGGTTTCAGTTTGATCTGTCCCAGTCCTGCACATGCTGATGGTGATTAGCAGAATGTGACCCCTCGAAACAGAGCTGCCCTGCCCTTTTGCTCCAGTAGGTGTCGCTGCTGAGGCTGGCCGTGCGCATGCGTCGGGCTGTCGCGTCCCAATTTCCATGATGGCCGATCGGGTCTTGGGTGAAAGCCAGCCTGTTGATTTTTGGCAAATGAGCAATTTTATACGAATATACGACCCTGAACTTTGCCTGCATTCTGTAAGTTAGCGCATTTTAATTCAATTTAGCCAAAAAAAGTGCCGCTGTAATGCACCGTTTGTGCTAATTGGAGGTCACAGACAGAGCTCGAGAGTTTTAGTAGTATACAGATGACATGCCAGTCCATGGCCACCCTCAGGGTGAAGCAGCAACACCTTATATTTTGTCTGGGTGGTCTCCAACCTGATGGCATGAACATCAATTTTTCCTTCTTGTAAAAGTTTAAAAAAAAATCCCTCCCCTGCTCCTCTTCTTCTATTCCCCACTCTGACATCACCACTTCTCAGCTGCCTATCACTTCTCTCTGGGACACCTCCTGCTTCCCTTTCTCATCTGGTCCACTCTCCTCTCCTATCAGATTCCTTCCTCTCCAGCCCTTTAACCTTTCCCACCCACCTGGCTTCACCTATCACTTTCTAGCTCTCCCCCTATCTTTTTATTCTGGCATCTTCCCCCTTCCTTTCCAGTCCTAAAGAAGGTTCTTGGCCCATAACATCGACTACCTATTCATTTCCATAGATGCTGCATGACCTGCTGAGTTCCTCCAGCATTTTGTGTGTGTAAATTCTGAGGTTATCTTACTTACATGTATACAATGATAAAACTTGCTTATATATTCCGATTCATTAACGAGCAAGTAGGTATCACCTCTGGCGTCTGGGAAACAGATCATTGTATCCATTGTTCTCTGCCTACTTAACACTAGAGAGTATTTTCACTCAAATCTTCAGAGCCATTTTCTCTCTGATACTGACAGACACATCTTTAAAATCTTCATACTGAGAAGTAATATTATATGCATTCCAACTTTCCAAACAAATATTGATTTTGTGTGTATGATGACTCATGATTAGTTCCCCTTACCCTTGTTATCATTTTGCCAGTTAACTTTATTTGATACATCCTCCTCCTCCTTTAACCTTGGATGTTTCAATGGTCTTCCCGCTCTAGAGAAAAAAAAATGAGAGAAAAAGTCAGAAAAGCACCATATAAAATTGAGCAAAAGCATAATTGTGAAAACAAGATGACATTGAAGTGTTACAATAACAAAATGTGTGAAAAATAAAGTATTTTTTCAGTCATAAAACAGGGCTACAAGCTTATCAATGCCACTTTTCTGGTCAGCTCTTAATGAAGTCCTTTATCCAAGATTTTGCTTGAAATCATTATCAACAATCTCCAACCTGTGCTTACAAATTCATTTACAAAAAAGGTAAAGGATCTATGTTTGGTTAATGGAATAGTAGATGCTGCTGCTGCTTTTAAGCTGCTTATGGCATTAAGGACAGAAGCACATAGTGAAAAATCATATTTAGTAAACATTATTGGCAACACTTACAGACAGAAATGAGAATATATTCTTGTTACTTGTGTTAATAAACGTTATGAATGATGTCGCTATGGATTATAATTCATCTCTGCTTGATTATAAATCTTATTTTTACTTGAGGAAATAGTTTCATACATTGTTTTTATAATTTCTTCACCTTTAAATACATCATTTGTATAAACTAATTATTTTGAAAAACAGCATGGCAAACAAACTACAAAGTTCAGAAGTGTTTAGAAACATAGAAACATAGAAAATAGGTGCAGGAGTAGGCCATTCGGCCCATCGAGCCTGCACCGCCATTTATTATGATCATGGCTGATCATCCAACTCAGAACCCCGCCCCAGCCTTCCCTCCATACCCCCTGATCCCCGTAGCCACAAGGGCCATATCTAACTCCCTCTTAAATATAGCCAATGAACTGGCCTCAACTGTTTCCTGTGGCAGAGAATTCCACAGATTCACCACTCTCTGTGTGAAGAAGTTTTTCCTAATCTCGGTCCTAAAAGGCTTCCCCTTTATCCTCAAACTGTGACCCCTTGTTCTGGACTTCCCCAACATCGGGAACAATCCCCCTGCATCTAGCCTGTCCAATCCCTTTAGGATTTTATACGTTTCAATCAGATCCCCCCTCAATCTTCTAAATTCCAATGAGTACAAGCCCAGTTCATCCAGTCTTTCTTCATATGAAAGTCCTGCCATCCCAGGAATCAATCTGGTGAACCTTCTTTGTACTCCCTCTATGGCAAGGATGTCTTTCCTCAGATTAGGGGACCAAAACTGCACACAATACTCCAGGTGTGGTCTCACTGCAGTAGTACCTCCCTGCTCCTGTACTCAAATCCTCTCGCTATAAATGCCAGCATACCATTCGCCTTTTTCACCACCTACTGTACCTGCATGCCCACTTTCAATGACTGGTGTATAATGACACCCAGGTCTCGTTGCACCTCCTCTTTTCCTAATCGGCCACCATTCAGATAATAATCTGTTTTCCTATTTTTGCTACCAAAGTGGATAACTTCACATTTATCCATATTAAATTGCATCTGCCATGAATTTGCCCACTCACCCAACCGATCCAAGTCACTCTGCATCCTCTTAGCATCCTCCTCACAGCTAACACTGCCACCCAGATTCGTGTCATCCGCAAACTTGGAGATGCTGCATTTAATTCCCTCATCCAAGTCATTAATATATATTGTAAACAACTGGGGTCCCAGCACTGAGCCTTGCGGTACCCCACTAGTCACCGCCTGCCATTCTGAAAAGGTCCCGTTTATTCCCACTCTTTGCTTCCTTTCTGCTAACCAATTCTCCATCCACATCAATACCTTACCCCCAATACCATGTGCTTTTAAGTTTGCACACTAATCTCCTGCGTGGGACCTTGTCAAAAGCCTTCTGAAAATCCAAATATACCACATCCACTGGTTCTCCCCTATCCACTCTACTAGTTACATCCTCAAAAAATTCTATGAGATTCGTCAGACATGATTTTCCCTTCACAAATCCATGCTGACTTTGTCCGATGATTTCACCGCTTTCCAAATGTGCTGTTATCACATCTTTGATAACTGACTCCAGCAGTTTCCCCACCACCGACGTTAGGCTAACCGGTCTATAATTCCCCGGTTTCTCTCTCCCTCCTTTTTTAAAAAGTGGGATTACATTAGCCACCCTCCAATCCTCAGGAACTAGTCCAGAATCTAACGAGTTTTGAAAAATTATCACTAATGTATCCACTATTTCTTGGGCTACTTCCTTAAGCACTCCAGGATGCAGACCATCTGGCCCTGGGGATTTATCTGCCTTCAATCCCTTCAATTTACCTAACACCACTTCCCTACTAACAAGTATTTCGCTCAGTTCCTCCATCTCACTAGACCCTCTGTCCCCTACTATTTCTGGAAGATTATTTATGTCCTCCTTAGTGAAGACAGAACCAAAGTAATTATTCAATTGGTCTGCCATGTCCTTGCTCCCCATAATCAATTCACCTGTTTCTGTCTGTAGGGGACCTACATTTGTCTTTACCAGTCTTTTCCTTTTTACATACCTATAAAAGCTTTTACAGTCCGTTTTTATGTTCCCTGCCAGTTTTCTCTCATAATCTTTTTTCCCCTTCCTAATTAAGCCCTTTGTCCTCCTCTGCTGAACTCTGAATTTCTCCCAGTCCTCAGGTGAGCCACTTTCTCTGGCTAATTTGTATGCTTCTTCTTTGGAATTGATACTATCCCTAATTTCTCTTGTCAGCCACGGGTGCACTACCTTCCTTGATTTATTCTTTTGCCAAACTGGGATGAACAATTGTTGTAGTTCATCCATGCAACCTTTAAATGCTTGCCATTGCATATCCACCATCAATCCTTTAAGTGTCATTTGCCAGTCTATCTTAGCTAATTCACGTCTCATACCTTCAAAGTTACCCCTCTTTAAGTTCAGAACCTTTGTTTCTGAATTAACTATGTCACTCTCCATCTTAAAGAAGAATTCCACCATATTATGGTCACTCTTACCCAAAGGGCCTCTCACGACAAGATTGCTAATTAACCCTTCTTCATTGCTCAAAACCCAGTCCAGAATGCTCTCTAGTTGGTTCCTCGACATGTTGGTTCAAAAAACCATCCTGCATACATTCCAAGAAATCCTCTTCCTCAGCACCTTTACCAATTTGGTTCACCCAATCTACATGTAGATTGAAGTCACCCATTATAACTGCTGTTCCTTTATTGCACACATTTCTAATTTCCTGTTTAATACCATCTCCGACCTCACTACTACTGTTAGGTGGCCTGTACACAACTCCCACCAGCGTCTTCTGCCCCTTAGTGTTACGCAGCTCTACCCATATCGATTCCACATCTTCCCGGCTTATGTCCTTCCTTTCTATTGCGTTAGTCTCTTCTTTAACCAGCAACGCCACCCCACCTCCCCTCCCTTCATGTCTATCCCTCCTGAATATTGAATATCCCTGAACGTTGAGCTCCCATCCTTGGTCACTCTGTGATCCCAACTATATCATAATCATTAATAACAATCTGCACTTTCAATTCATCCACCTTATTACGAATGCTCCTTGCATTGACACACAAAGCCTTCAGGCGCTCTTTTACAACTCTCTTAGCCTTTATACAATTATGTTGAAAAGTGGCCCTTTTTAATGCTTGCCCTGGATTTGTCGGCCTGCCACTTTTACTCTTCTCCTTAGTACTTTTTGCTTCTACCCTCACTTTACACCCCCCTGTCTCTCTGCACTGGTTCCCATCCCCCTGTTGTGAACTAACCTCCTCACGCCTAGCCTCTTTAATTTGATTCCCACCCCCCAACCATTCTAGTTTAAAGTCACCTCAGTACCCCTTGCTAATCTCCCTGCCAGGATATTGGTTCCCCTAGGATTCAAGTGTAACCCGTCCTTTTTGTACAGGTCATGCCTGCGCCAAAAGAGGTCCCAATGATCCAAAAACTTGAATCCCTGCCCCCTGCTCCAATCCCTCAGCCACACATTTATCCTCCACCTCATCGCATTCCTACTCTCACTGTCGCGTGGCACAGGCAGTAATCCCGAGATTACTACCTTTGCGGTCCTTTTTCTCAACTCCCTTCCTAGCTCCCTATATTCTCCTTTCAGGACCTCATCCCTTTTCCTACCTATGTCATTGGTACTTATATGTACCACGACCTCTGGCTCCTCACCCTCCCACTTCAGGATATCTTGGACACGATCAGAAATATCCCGGACCCTGGCACCAGGGAGGCAGACTACCATCCGGGTCTCTGGACTGCGTCCACAGAATCGCCTATCTGACCCCCTTACTATCGAGTCCCCTATCACAACTGCCCTCCTCTTCCTTGCCCTACCCTTCTGAGCTACAGGGCCGGACTCTGTGCCGGAGGCACGGCCACTGTCGCTTCCCCCGGGTAAGCTGTCCCCCCCAACAGCACTCAAACAGGAGTACCTATTGTTAAGGGGTACAGCCATCGGGGTACTCCCTATTACCTGACTTTTCCCCTTCCCCCTCCTAACCGTGACCCACTTGTCTGCCTCCTGTGGCCCCGGCGTGACCACCTGCCTGCAGCTCCTCTCTATCAACTCCTCACTCTCCCTGACCAGACGAAGGTCATCGAGCTGCAGCTCCAGTTCCGTAACACGGTCCCTTAGGAGCTGCATCTCGATGCACTTGGCGCAGATGTAGACATCCGGGAGGCTTGGAGACTCCAGGGCCTCCCACATCCGACACCGAGAACAGCAAACTGCCCTCACACTCATACTGCCCCTCTCCTCAAATAACAACAGAAAATGAATGCCAAACCTCCCTCGCCTCGCCCATTTCCGCCTAAACTCGTTGAGCCGAAGCCCTTAAGCCTTCACTCTGCTCCCGGCTCACTCCGCAGCCCGCAAACTACGCTGTCCGCTCTATGAGGCTCACTTTATATCACTGGAGTTTGAAATAAAAAGCTAATATCGCAATCACTTTCTATTGTGATCCACAGTTCTACTATTGAGCAAAAAAAAGTGGTACTGGTTAAATAATTCCAAAAAATTCATCATATTCCCTCATTGGATTAGGAATCAATTATGCACAAGTTACAAGTTTGTAGCACCAAGCTACTTTGTCAATGTTTGAGGAATTAAACAATAAACTCCACTGTAGAACAATTAAAAGTGCAAGTATTGAAATCAATACTAAATGAAACATTAATACCAAAACATGTTTATATTTTGAGCATCTCAATTTTCTTTTCAATGCAGGCTGATTTTTTAAAAAATTATTCTTGTTACTATTTTCTTATTCTAGTTTTCATTTCCAGCCATCAACCTTCTTGTTAACAAGCATCATTATTAATTTGAACAGCTTGAAATACGTGCTTGGGAAGCTGCAAGCAAATTTTTCCATTGTAACTCTACTTCAATATATTCATGCAAATGACAATAAACTCAACTTGATTTTAATCACCCTAGGACTACTTGTATCTGATGGAATGAAAGAAACAAGTTAATGTAACCTTTCGCTGCAATTTTATCGCTTTGACTCTTGGTACAATTTTGGTAAAACTACTTCTGACCCCCACCAAGCTCAATATCTTTTAGGGTGCTTACTTGCAAAATGAAATTGATTCATAGATTGATAGAGTTATAACATCACAGTAACAGGCCCACTAGCCTATTTCATCCTTGCTCATCAAGTTGCCAACCAAAGTTACTCCTATTGTCTTGCATTTGTCCCATATCCCTACAAAGCTTTCTTATTTGTGTTCTCTGGAGATGATAATTTGTTCTATTTTTTGTAATGCAATTCAAACCTCTGAAGATAATACATCCTGGATTGCTTTTTGTACCTGTGAACCAGCTTGAATTTGTGTTACCCAATTCTATAACTGAATAGAAATCCTCAATTAACAATTGTGAAAATTAACATTTTTGAGGATCTTTAAAAATGTAACCGTAAATAACGTGAAATAGAATTTCATAATCGCAGACTAATATTATCATCAATAAGCCATTTTCTCAACAACATATTTTTGTGAGGGGGGAGGGCAAGTTGACTACAGTTTAAAAGAAAACAACATTTAAATATTAGCTCGAAGTGCGTCTGCTGATAAATTAAGGTTCAGTTTTTTGGTAGATAGTAATTGAACTAAATTTCGTTTATTAAATCTTATTCAAATAGGCATATTTAAAAGAAAGGCATTACTGAATTAATAATGAATCCATTAAAATAAGATCAAGTAGTCCTATACTGTATTTGATGTTAATTAAAAAGTTTTATTTTCAATTTTAATTAATTTAAAAAACATCATAAAGAAAATGTTATAATGTTTTCAGTTTTATGAAGGCACTGCCAAATAATGCTGCAAATTTGAAAGCCTCTGCGATGGAACTGGCTGTAGGTCTTCCCCAAGATGGTGTTCTGGACCCAACAAACTGGCTGGTTCATCAAAAACAAAGCTTTATCATTAAGCCAAAAGTACAGAAGCATGTCAATTATTTGGAAACCCCCTTACCCAGATGCAGAAGTCCCAACATTTGGCCTGGTTAAACAGCAAAAAACTCAGGCAAGAAACATTTCCTAATTAATCTAATCACCTATCCTTGTGTTCAAAAGCATCGCCACATTCCCCATCATTTAAAACGTGGAGTGACATGGTGGCAAAGTGGTTAGCACAACGCTTTACAGTCCCAGCGACATGGGTTCAAATCCCACCACACCCTGCAAGGAGTTTGCACATTCTCCCTGTGACCTCATGGGCTTTTTTTGGGTGCTCTGGTTTCCAAAAACATAGCAGATGGTAGGGTAATTGGTCATCGTAAATTGTCCTGTGGATTAAATCAGGGGTTGCTGAGTGGTGTGGCTTGAAGGGCCAATAGGGCCTTTTCCAAGCTGCATCTCAATAAAATATAATGGATACAAGACAGCAAATCAAAGACTGGGTGTGCTTTTGTGCCTTCCAATTCCCCAAAGCTCATGTAATGCTACTGTGACACCGTAAGTTCCTTTGGGATCAATAAAGTATCTCTCTGTCTATGGGGCAAGAGTCATCAGTATGATGGCATGCACTTTTTTTGTCTATCTAAAAATTTGACATCATCCAGTAAGCCACTTGATCAGCAAACTATTTACATACTTTGACATTTACCCCAGTAACAGACTGTGACTGTAGTATGTAAAATCTATAATGGATTGCAGCAACTCACCAGAGTTTCCTCAATACAAACTCATTAACAAAGCGCCTCTACTCCAAAATAAGGTATAATGACAGACAGCCACTCCAACAATGGTAACAATCTAGGAATGTTACTTGAAATACCTTCATCAGACGAACATTAACAATTCATGGTGGCAACTCAACAGTAATTTCTCAAGGCAAATTAGTGTTGTGAAATAAATGAGTATGCTGGCAGCAATGCCTGTTCCAAGTACAATGTTGAATAGGAGTCAAAGTAATGAATCAGACGGAAGTAAGGCACTTTACTCATTGGAACAAGTTTTTAATTTTTCCTATGGACAAACAAGTGATTGCGCATCAGTTGCCCGTTTCAGATCTCACTAGAGTCAACATGAAGCAACATCGAGCAGAGTAATGGCTGGTTGATTTGGTATTTCCCACAAGCAATGAAAAATTAAATTCATCCATAACATATAAAAGGGAAGTAAGAGAAAAAGAGACATTTTAACAAAACCAATTTACATAATATGTAAATCATTGAAATAGCTTGCAGTATTCATTAACATATTCTTTAAAGTGATTAAAATGTTTCAGAAATGCAAACGATACAGCAGTGATGCAAGCCATTTTAGTTGCATTCTCTTCAATATGCAAATACACAACTGTAGATAAAACTAGCTAATGCCAATGTATTTTGATGGCTCTCAAGTTATCACAAATACTGTCTGCAGAACAGAAAAGCTGTTCTAAATTGTCACTATAATTTAATAAGACACTCTGTTAGCAGCAATGCCCAGAAACTAATGCTGTCAATAAAGAGCACAGTTACAGTTGACTCATCCTGTGATTAATGAAATCGGAAGCAGGTTGTAGAATCATAATCCACACCATCTTTCTAACTACCCCACAAGTTTTGGTCCAATGTAATTATTTATTCAATTTTTTTGCCAACTTTGTCATACCCACTTGAAGACATTCTATTCTTGAGTAATGATGATACAGAGTGTAATCACACTCCAGCCAAGAGATTTCCAAGAGCACAATTTAGATTGGTTTATCTCCTCCAAATGAAGACAGCCAATTTAATGATCACATTGCCATCTGTAAATTCAACACATGCTAGTAATATACCACTTGCCCAGGATTTTAATCCAGTTTTAATAACCTACCCATTGGGCTGCATGGTTAAAACAACCCAGCTAATGGCTTTGCCATGTTCTAAGCCACTGTGGAAATTTGACCTGTATAATTCCTGATTCAATTATCGTCACTAATTTAAGACGTCAGCACTCAAGTCTTGCATGTGCAACATTCAGAGCAATTAATGTGTTTTCTTAAATAATTATTCAGTGGGTTATTTGTCCCACTCTATTCTACAATATGAACACACACATGATTCTTTGAAAAATTCTGTCACATTAAAGGAAAGTTGGGAGTTATTTATGGAGATATATCAACAACAATATAATTTCCAATTACAATAGCACTTCATGGTCTGGCTTTATAGTTAGTGTTAGCTGGCCAGTATGTTATTCCTCTCTGCGACTCATGACGCACCGGGCGGCAACCCTGCCATTGCTCCAGCATTTTGTCTGTTTTTTTTTTAAAACAAGGCCGAGATGCTAGCTCGACATTCAACCCAGCACGGATGGAAAGCGTGCAAGGAGCCGGCCGGATTTGAAACCGGGACCTCTCACCTCAAAATCCAGTATTGAAGCCACTACACCACAGGCCGGCAAACTGGCCAGCATAGACATTATTAGTTTATTGTCTATCCAGTCAGGAGCTGATGGTGAATTGACCTCTCAAACCGCTGCAGCCCTATACCCATAGTACTATTGTGAAGAGTGTTCCAGGAAGGAACAGCCATATATTTGCATATCAGGCTGGGGTGCAACATACAAGTGGTGATGCTCCCAAGCACAGTTCCCTCTAAGCTGTGCACGTGTACGTGCACACACACGTTTTTCAACCAGTGCACAAAGGAAATTAATGTGCGCATAAAAGGTTAGTTACCCAAAATAATATAGTAATTAATAATTATACTTATTGAAAATAATCATTTAGCTAACTGTTGCTGTTAACTAGTTAGTCAGTTTTTCAAATACCACAATGCTCGTCACTAATTTACATCAGCTCACCTTTCCTGTTCCGGTTTGTACAGCTGCATCAAGCAGCAGCCATGTTTGGCGGACAGTGTTCATATCACAAAGTTTACAAAGATCTGTTTCAAATCCTGTAGATAGCTTAGTAAGTTTTTATTGAAAAAAGTATTGATTCACTATGTCGAATTCAAAAGAAGCGAAGAACGTGAAGCATCAAAGAAATGCAAATATGTTTAAAGTTGAATGGCTTAACAAAATAGTAGGAACTGCTACATCGAAAACTCATGAGGTCATGAACATTCAGCTACGAGAAATATTTATGTATGATTCGGAAACTGGAGTTACCTGTTTGCATTGTCGTGATGCGAAAGTTGCTGGAGAATTTGCTAGTGGAAAGAAGTGGGATGATATTTGGAAACTTGACTTTTAGAAGCGTCATTTGGCAAGTAAATTGCATCTGGACGGTGTGCAAAAGCTCAGGCAACAGAACACATCGTTACCCATTACAGAAGTGCTAAGCATGTTATGGTTGAGTTCAGATGAGCGAGAGCGAAAGCGATCAAACCCAGAGAAGATCAAAGTTGAGGTACAAGAATGGTCAGCTTTTGATTTCTCTGCAATTGCAGATTGTGACTTCACATTTGGCAATGAGCAAGTTAATGCCTTATGTGTAAAATATCATGATTTTCTAGCTGAAAATACTGTAATAGACAGTTGAATGATTTCAAATTTTCCATGCAAGAAAAAATTAAATCTAAACTGATTTCAAACTTTGCTCAAATGGTGGCATTTGTACTTCAAAATGAACAGTTCTGCGACCTTGCACAGTTGATGGACATTGGGGGATCCTTTTTTTGCGTCTAGTGCAGACTGTGAGTGAGGTTATAGCCTAAAGAATCAACTCAAAAACAAGCTGAGAAACCGTTTAGGTGAATGTCATTTGGATATGTTAATGAGAATCAAAAGCTATCAATTGGATGGAAGTTCTATTAGTCTATACAGAGTTTACAAAGAATGGGTAAATGCCAAAGACAGGAGAGAGAAAAAAATAACTCAGTGACTTAAATATGTATGTTATTTTGCTGTTATTCTGTGCAGTTTTATGTCAAATATTTTGTAAACCTACATAAACTGTGCTATGTGTGCATTCAGTGTGCACATACTTTTGTCACAGGAAAAAAAATTGCACAACCTAAGATTTTTGGGCACACTGACTACTGAAAATTAGAGGGAACATTGCTCCCAAGTACCTGTTGCCCTTACCCCTCGTGGAGGCAGAGGTCATGAGTTTGGACAGTGCTGTCTGAATAGTTCTGAGTAATGCAGCATATTTCACAGACATTACACTCTGCTACCACTGTATGGTAATGATGAAGGGATAAATAATGTTAGGATGATGGTTCTGTATAGCGATCAACAGGTGACAGCTATCCAAAACCACTTGGATGGTGCCAAGCTTCTTGGAAGTTGTTGAAGCTGCACAGATCCAGACAAGGGAGAAGAATATTCCACTCCACTCTCGACTTTCAAACAACAGGAAGCCATTTGGCCCACTGGGTTCACGCCAGTCAGTCCCAGCTGAACAATCAAATGTCCCATTACCTCTCTCTTCATCTCCCTTTGCCCCTGCAACTATTCTCCCTTTCACATGCTATTTTGATGCCTTTGTGGCCATTAACTCACAGTAAGGAGTCATTTAAAAGGAAATCTAAAGCCACAGGAAGAACATGCAAAGTTTGCACAGACAGCCCTCAAGGTCAAATCTGAACCCAGGTCCCTAGAACAACAAGGCTTGCATGTTTTGGGCCCCACTGGGAAGTGAACGACACCACAGAATTCTCAATTTCTGACATGGTCCTATATCTGCCCGTTATGTGGCTGGTTCAGAAAATTTTCTGTTCAGTGTTGATACCCAAGACGTCTATAGTGGGATACAGTACTGAACAATGATAAAATTATCAGTGTTCTTAAATTATTGGTCTAGTCATTTTATTCTAAGCATTCATACTATATTTTTACATCAGGTGCTTTTTTAAATCCCCTACAACATTTTCTGATGCTTCTCCTAACGGTTATTTTATCCCCATGATAACAAGTTAATCAATGAGCAGATAGGGGGGAAAAAATGATGAAAATTTTATTTCTATGCAATTTACTGGTAAGATCCATGAGTGTTTTCTAAGCAAGTACTTTGATTTTGTCTCTTCCATGCTACCAAACTAGATGCTGTCCTCCAATATTGTACAAGCTTGTTGTGGCCATGATTTAGAAGAAAAAGGTTGGGTGAACTTTTCAGCCATCTTATAGAAGAATGGTTTTCAAAGATGTAACATAAATTAATGTTACATGTTTAAACAATCCAAATACATCTGTCGGCCAATTTTTCCTCCCCAAGCCTTCTGAAGATGTACTTGCATTATCTTTTCAAAATGGTATCCCAAATCACATGAATAACATCCAATTGAAACAGCACTATCACTTACAGTATTGTTCCCAAGTAAAAGATAAAGAATACACAGTCTGCAATTTGCTTTGTACTTCGAGGAGTCATATGGCACAAAATAAAAGTTGATCTATCATTTTCAGAAGGCCTTTGACAAGGTGCCACACATGTGGTTGCTTAACAAGTTAAGAGCCTGTGGTATTATAGGAGAAGATTCTAGCATGGATAAAGTAGTAGCTAATTGGCTGGAGGCAAAGAGTGGGAATAAGGGGAGCCATTCCTGGTTGGCTGCTGGTGACTCATGGTGATCCACAGGGGTCTGTGTTGGGACCAATTATTTTTATGTTATATATAAATGATTTGGATGATGGAATTGATGTCTTTGTTGCAAGGTTTGCAGACGATATGAAGACAGGTGGAGGAGCAGGTAGTTTTGAGGACGTAGAGAGGCTAAAACAGATTAGGAGAATGAGCAAAGAAATGGCAGCTGGTATACAGTGTCAGGAAGTGTATGGTAGAAGAAATTAAATGGTTGACTATTATATAAATGGAGAGAAAATGCTAAAAACTGAGGTGCAGAAGTACTTCTGAAGCCTTATGCAGGATTCCCTAAAAGTTAATTTTCATGTTGAGTCTGTGATGAGGAAGGCAAATGCAATGTTAGCTTTCATTTCAAGAGGACTAGAATACAAGTGGTGGTGGTGAGTGCGTGGAACAAGCTGTCAGCAACGGTGGTGGAGGCAGATACGATAGGGTCTTTTAAGAGACTCCTGGATAGATACATGAAGCTTAGAAAATAGAGGGCTATCAGTAACTCTAGGTAATGTCTAAGGTAAGGACATGTTCGGCACAGCTTTGTGGGCCAAACAGCCTGTATTGTGCTGTAGGTTTTCTATGTTTTTATATAAGCAAGAACGTAGTATTAAGACTTTATAAAGCACTAGTGAGGCCTCACTTGGAGTATTCTGAGCAGGTTTGGGCCCCCTAACTTAGAAAGGATATGCTGAAACTAGAGATTGTTCAAAGGAGGTTCATGAAAATGATTCCAGCATTCCTGGACACACCGCCCTGGTCTTCTGCTTGCTCTGGACCTTTTCATTACCAATTGCCAATGGGACATCAACTGTCTGGACTTCAATACTCCTCTCTCTAATTCCACCCTCACCACTTCTGAACGTCCTCCTTCCCACTCCAGTCCTAAGCTCACCATCAAACCCGCAGATAAGGGAGGTACTATAGTAGTCTGGCGTATAGACCTCTACCTTGCTGTGGCCCAGCACCAACTCTCAGACACCTGCCCTTACTTACCCCTCGAACGGGACCCCACTAAGGAACATCAGGCCATTGTCTCCCACACCATCACCAACTTTATTGACTCCAGGGATCTCCCAATCCACCGCCACCAACCTCCTAGTTCCTGTACCCTGAACCTTTCATTTCTCTCCTACCCAAGATCCACAAACCCGCTTGTCCAGGTAGACCCATTGTTTCAGCTTGTTCTTACCCTACGGAACTCAAATCTGCATCCCTTGACTCTGTTTAATCCCCTCTGATTTAGTCCTTTCCTACCTACATCCAAGACACCTCACACACTCTGGATCTTTTCAATGATTTCAGATTCCCTGGCCCCCATCATCTTATTTTACTTATGGATGTCCAGTCCCTATACACCTCCATCCCCAACGAGGAAGGCCTCAAGCCTCTCCGTTCCTTTCTGGACACCAGACCCGACCAGCTCCCGTCCACCACCACTCTCCTCCACCTCGCGGAACTTGTCTTCACTCTAAATAATTTCTCCTTTGGGTCCTCCCACTTCCTTCAAACAAAAGGTGTAGCCATGGGCACTCACATGGGTCCCAGCTATGCCTGCCTATTTGTTGGCTACGTGGAACCATGTTCCAAGCCTCTGGTCACCATCTGCATTTTTCCTATCCTACATCGATGACTGCATTGGTGCTGCTTCCTGCACCCACGCTGAACTCGTCGACTTCATCCACTTTGCCTCCAACTTCCACCCTGCCCTCAAATTTACTTGGTCCATATCTGACACCTCCCTCCCCTTTCCAGATCACTCTGTCTCTCCATCTTTGGAGCCAGCTTATCTACTGATGTCTATTACAAACCCACAGACTCTCATGGCTACCTAGACTAAACCTCCTCCCACCTTGTTACATATAAAAATGACATCCCCTTCTCTCAATTGCTCTGACCCACTGCATCTGCTCTCAAGATGAGGATTTTCATTCCACTAAAATCTTTCCTAATGTTGATAGTCATTCTGATAGATGTAAAACTGAGACAGCTACACTGGCACATATGTTTTGGTCTTGTTCTATATTGGAACAGTTCTGGAAGTCGGTTTTCTCAACAATTTCTAAAGCACTTAAAATTAATTTACAACCTAATAAATTAACTGTGCTTTTTGGAATAGTTTCTCAAAATATTCATGGTATTTGTTACATTGATAGCTAGGAGGGCCATTCTGTTGAAGTGGAAGGATACATCAGCTCCCACTTTGTCACAATGGTTCTCTCAAGTGATGCTATGTCTTAGTTTGGAGAAAATTAGAAGTCGAACCTTTGAACCTTTATTTGATTTTGAGAAAAGATGGGGCTCATTTGCTCGTTATTATCATTTGAGTTAATTGATATAATTTTTCCACGATCTAACTAAGTTTTTTAGTATTTTTTTTCTAGCTGGTGGTTTGATGTTTATTTTTAGAAGCTTTTTGTATGACGCATGGCTCCGGGGTTGTACACCTAATGGGTTCTCTTTTTTTCCCCCTCACTTTTCTGCTTAGTAGGTTTTTTTTGTTATCACAAAATTTTGTTTTCAATCTTTAAGATGATGGGTTTTTTTGAGACATTGTAAGTGTTGTTACTTCGATGTACTCATGTTATTTTTCCTATATATACAATAAAAAGACTTGAAAAGAAGAAAGGATTTTCATTCCAAAAGGAAGGAGATGTCCTCTTTCTTCAAAGGGAGAGGGTTCCCTTCCACCACCATCAACACTGTCCTCAGCCACATCTCTTCTATTTCATATACGTCTGCCCTCACCCCATCTTACCACCACCCTACCAGGTACAGGGTTCCCCTTGACCTCACCTAACACCCCACCATCCTCGTGTCCAGCATATAATTCTCCGCAGCTTCCACCATCTCTAACGGGATCCCACCACCAAGTACATCTTTTCCTGCCCCCACTTTCTGCTTTCTGCAGGGATTGCTCCCTACGTGACTCCCTTATCCATTTGTCCCTCCCCACTGATCTCCCTCCTGGCAGTTATCCTTGCAAGCGGAACAAGTGCTACACCTGCGCCTGCTCCCTCACTACCATTCAGGGCCCTAAGCAATCCTTCCAGGTGAGGTGACACCTCACCTATGAGTCTTTTGGAGTCATATACCGTGTTTGGTGTTCCCAGTGTGGCCTCCTATACATTGGTGAGACCCAATGTAGATTGGGAGACTGCTTTGCTGAGCGCCTACGCTCCATCTGCCAGAAAAACCGGGATCTCCCAGTAGCCACCCGTTTTAATTCCACTTCCCATTCACATTCCGGAATGTCATGATGAGGCCACACTTAGGTTGGCAGGACAACACCTTATATTCCTTTTGGGTAGCCTCCAACCTGATGGCATGAACATCGATTTCTCGAACTTCCAATAATGCCCCCTGCCCCCCTCTCCTTCACCATTCCCCATCCCCTTTACCCTCTCTCACCTTATCTCCTTGAGTGTCCACTGCCTCCCTCTCGTGCTCCTCTCCCCTTTTCTTTCTTCTATGGCCTTCTGTCCTCTCCTCTCAGACTCCCCCTTCTCCAGCCCTGTATCTCTTCCATCAATCAGCTTCCCAGCTCTTTACTTCATCCCTCCCCCTTCGGTTTCACCTATCATCTGGTGTTTCTCTCTCCCCTCCTCCACCTTTTAAATCTATTCCTCAGCTTTTATTCTCCAGTCCTCCCGAGGGGTCTCGTTCTTTCCCATTGATGCTGCCTGGCCTGCTGAGTTCTTCCAGCATTTTGTGTGTGTTGCTTGGATTTCCAGCCTCTGCAGATTTTCTCATGTTTGTGCCAGGATTAAATGGCTTGTCATATGAAAAGCGTTTGATGGCTCTGGGCCTGTATTTACTACAATTCAGAAGAATGAGGGGTGACCTTATTGAAACCTAATTGGTGAAAGGCCTTGATAGAATGGATGTGGAGAAGATGCTTCCTATGGAGAATCTAAAACCAGAGGACACAGCCTCAGATTAGAGGGGCTCCTTTTAGAATGGAGATAAGGAGGATTTTTTTTTAGCCAGGGAATGGCGAATCTCAGGAATTCTTTGCCACGGGCAGCTGTGAAGGCTAAGGCTATATGTATATTTAAGGCAGAGGTTGATATATTCTTGATTTGTCAGGGCATAAAGGGATATGTGGAGAAGATAGGAGATT
Source organism: Mobula birostris (assembly GCF_030028105.1). Classification (NCBI taxonomy): domain Eukaryota; kingdom Metazoa; phylum Chordata; class Chondrichthyes; order Myliobatiformes; family Myliobatidae; genus Mobula; species Mobula birostris. The sequence goes on from NC_092371.1 coordinate 223,400,226, forward strand.
GGGGTTGAGAGGAAAATTGGATCAGCCATGATGAAACTGTGCACTGCACATGGATTAACATCACTACATTACACTCTTTGCTTCATATTTGTTCATTTACAGCCCGGAATAGGCCCTTTGAGCCACACCATCCGGCAATCCCCATTTAATCCCAGCTAAATCATGGAAAAATTTATAATGACAAATTAACCTACCAACTGTTATGTTTTTGGACTGTGCGAAGAAACTGGAGCACCCGGAGGAAAGCCACGTGGTTATAGGGAGAATGTTTAAACTCCTTGCAGGCAGTGGCAGGAATCGAACCTGGATCACCTGTACTGTATAGCATTGTGCTAATCGCTGTGCTACAGTGCCACTCTACTTAGATGCATTATGTACAAATAACTGTTTGAAATTTGCATGCATTCTGAAAAGAACCAGATTACTTTTACGTATCTATTTTATTTTAACATTCCATCCTTCAATAACAAAAATAAAATACAACCCATGACCAAATTTCTAGCTCGGGAATTAAACTGGCAAGGAAATCCCTATCTATTTCAATGCTGATCTTCATCAGCTTTCACCGCAAATTATTCAAAGGACTAAGCACTTGTATACATCTCTCTAAAGGATTCTGAGTATAATGAATGTTACAGTTTAAAGTAGAATGTAAGTCAGTTACTTTGACAAATTTTTCATGCAGTAAAGTAGTTGCCAGACTAACTCATAACTCACAGGTCAATTTGCACATTATATGGCATGGCTAAACATCAAGAGTTTAAAATATTCCTTGTGAAAGTGAGAGCATTATTTTATTAATTAAATCTACATAACATCAAGTACAGCCAACACATTTTCTACAATTCTTTTAAAGATATTTCTGAGGCGCTGCAGCTGTCTGGAAGTTATGGTAAATTTTATTTTCAGCAGTAAATCTATTCATCAAACACTGCAAAGTAGTGCAAAATCATATGGCAACCATTCCAACAAAATCAAAGTATCTTAGACATATAGTTCTACTTGAATAATGATATATACATTTATAGACATAACATTCAAGCCTTTTAATGAACCAGTTGGCATATTGAACTGTTAATTCTTTTTGAAAAATTGAACCCTTTAGTTGATAGCACAGAAGCATATTTAAGATCAAGTGCAACCCCTCTTCTCCATTTACCCATTCCCTCCCCCACCCAACTAGTAAAGCATCTATGTTCCAATAAATTTGTTTTGAATTCTATAGAATATGTGATAGATATGGTGATGTATTTTACTTATAATATTGAATCTTCACTGAATTTAAAATAAAGGCCAGAACAACTACACAGCCCACTGACATTTCTCTACTGAAATGGCTGGCTAGCTTCAGTGCACTCCACTCTCACTCCTGTGCAGTGCACCAGAAACCATAGAAACCACAGAAAAACTACAGCACAGAATCAGGCCTTTGGCTGTGCCGAACCATTTTCTGCCTAGTCCCACTGACCTGCACATGGACCATATCCCTCCATACACCTCCCATCCATGTATCTGTCCAATTTATTCTTAAATGTTAAAAAAGAACCCACATTTACCACCTCGTCTGGCAGCTCATTCCATACTCCCACCACGCTCTGTGTGAAGAAGCCACCCCTAATGTTCCCTTTAAACTTCCCCCCCCCCCACCCTAAACCCATGTCCTCTGGTATTTTTCTCCCCTTGCCTCAGTGGAAAAAGCCTGCTTGCACTCACTCTATCTATACCCATCATAATTTTATCTACCTCTATCAAATCTCCCCTCATTCTTCTACGCTCCAGGGAATAAAGTCCTAACCTATTCAACCTTTCTCTGTAACTGAGTTTCTCAAGTCCCGGCAACATCCTTGTAAACCTTCTCTGCACTCTTTCAACCTTATTTATATCCTTCCTGTAATTTGGTGACCAAAACTGAACACAATACTCCAGATTCGGCCTCACCAATGCCTTATACAACCTCATCATAACATTCCAACTCTTATACTCAATACTTTGATTAATAAAGGCCAATGTACCAAAAGCTCTCTTTACGACCCTATCTACCTGTGATGCCACTTTTCCCTCTGTTCTACTGCACTCCTCAGTGCCTTACCATTTACCCTATATGTTCTACCTTGGTTTGTCCTTCCAAAGTGCAATACCTCACACTTGTCTGTATTAAACTCCATTTGCCATTTTTCAGCCCATTTTTCCAGCTGGTCCAAGACCCTCTGCAAGTTTTGAAAACCTTCCTCACTGTCCACTACACCTCCAATCTTTATATCATCAGCAAATTTGCTGATCCAATTTACCACATTATCATCCAGATCATTGATATAGATGACAAATAACAATGGATCCAGCACTGATCCCTGAGGCACACCACTAGTCACAGGCCTCCACTCTGAGAAGCAATTCTCTACTACCACTGTTTGGCTTCTTCCATTGAGCCAATGTCTAATCCAATTTACCACCTCTCCATGTATACCTAGTCACTGAATTTTCCTAACTAACCTCCCATACGGGACTATGGAGATGGGAACATGCCGTAAGTTAGATTCACTACTCTAACTTTTGATCTCACCACTGAGATTGCTCTATATGTTGCATGGCTGAAGGAGTAAATACACTTGCATTTAACCCCCTGGTTGGCACAGGTAGCTCAGTTTCATTCATCCGAATGGGGTCAATAACCCTCATTGAAATTGTTAGTCTGAATGCCTTTATTTTGCTATAGGTTCATACTCTTAAGTCAACCAAATTCATGGCTTAAAAAATAATTTTCTAAATTATCAGAGACAAGGAACAGTGACAAATCATTCACTGTCAGGGCAGTCTGTGGGCAAGGTCATAGGGTCATGGTGTTGTGTCCCTGAAAGCCACAAAAGGCAAATCTGGCTACTGGGCTAGTGCAGAGGAGGATCTACAAGCCAGGTCATGTCCAGCAGTATCTAGCTCACTAAAGAAGATCAAAATCTTGTACTCTTTATAATCTGGATCATTAAGCACAATTTCTGGAGTACCAATAGACTCAGAAAATACAACAAAATCACCACTGAATTTTGTGGAAGGGACGGTAGGTGATATAGAAGTGTGCTGCACATTTTAGTAACAAACTTACAACTTATTTTTAAATTCACTTTCAGCAGGTTGGCACCACTGGCAAGATGAGTATTTATTTACCACACTTGGTCAAATGCTACTTTGAACATTTGACCAAGTGTGGTAAATAAATGCTGGTCTTGCCAGTGGTGCCAAGACACCGCTGGAATTCATCTGTGACGGGGTCTGGAGCACAAAATCCTGCCAAAACCCAAAATGGGCATTGTTGAGAGAAGACCACATGGTAGAAGCATTGATGGTATCTTCCCATCAATCTGATAATGGTCAAGTGATTCACACAATATTAACTGGATTGGATTTGCCCTGCCTTCTACTTTATAAACTGAGCAATACTCCACATTTTTGGATTATTGCCCTCATTGTAACACTGTTCAGTCACCTAAAATTCTAAATCTGTAATTGGTGCTTTGCTTTTCAGATCACAAGACAGCAGAGCAGATTTAGGCCATTCAGCCCATCAAGTCTGCTCTATCATTTGATCATGGCTGATTTATTTTCCCACTGAACGGCATTCTCCTGCCTTCTCCCCGTAACCTTTAATGCCCTTACTAATCAAGAACCTACCAACCTCTTCTTTAAATATACTCGGTGACTTGGTCTCCACAGCCATCTGTGGCGATGCATTCCACAGATTCGCCATCCTCTGGCTAAAGAAATACCTCCTCATCTGTTCTAAAAGGATGTCCTTGTATTGTGAGGCTGCACCCTCTGATCCTAGACTCCCCTCTATAGGCAACATTCACTCCACATCCACTCTATCTAGGCCTTTCAGTATTTGGAAAGTTTCAAAGAGAACCTCCTCATTCTTCTAAACTCCAGTGAGTACAGGCCCAGAGCCAGCGAATACTCCTTATGCACTAATCCTTTCATTTCTGGGATCATTCTCATAAACGACCTCTGGACCTTCCCCAACGTTAGGACATCCTTTCTTAGATATGTCCCATATCGGACCCCAAAGCACTCCAGCGTGTGGTGAAAACTGCCCAGCGGATTATCGGCACCCAACTGCCCACCATTGAGAACATCTACCATAAGCGCTGCCTGGGTAGGGCGAAAAGCATTATCAGGGATGCATCTCACCCTAACCATGGACTTTTTACTCTCCTCCCATCCGGTAGGTGCTACAGGAGCCTCCACTCCCGCACCAGCAGGCACTGGAAGAGCTTCTTCCTTGAGGCTGTGACACTGCTGAACCTCACATCACAGCGCTAAGCAGTATTGCATCCGTATTGTACTGTCTCAGTACTTTTATATTTGTGTGCTGTAGCACTTTTTTATTCACAGTTATTTCGTAAATAACACTATTTGTTGCATTCCTGGTCAGATGCTAAATGCATTTCATTGGCTTTGTATCTGTACTCAGCACAATGACAATAAAGTTGAATCTATCTATCTATATGGGGTTCAAAACTCTTCACAATACTCCAAATGTATTTTTTTTCCATTGCCCTCAGATAAGGATAACAATCCTTCACTGCTGCTAGAGCTACGGTAAGGGGATGAATCTCTAGGGGAGTCCATGCATGCATGAATGATATAGTGGAGAATACAAAATAATTAACAAATTATACCAATTTCTCTATGCAGTAATAACACTGTAATTAACTAGAAGATTAGACATTTTGTAGACAATATATTACAGTTTACATTTGTGTGGAATGCTGACCTGGGATATTTTCTTCCTTTGCTAGAAAACAAAAGGGATTTTTTGCAGGGCGATTCTTCATCAGAGACAGAATCCTCAGCATTCCTTTTTGCTTGAACAGCTACTTCTGCCAGCCAATTGTCCTTTGAGCATTTTCTGTAGACCAAACATTATTGTATTTAAATTTGAACTATTCCAACAATTTTTTTTTAGGTAATTATTGTACTAAAGAAATTGAAGTTAGTATTGCAGATTGATATTTTCTCATTCAGGTAGGCAGCAGATGGAGTCTTCTGCCTACAATTCAATGAGAAATACATTTGCCCTCAAATCTAACAATTCATTTTTGTCAGTATCTTCAGAGAAACAACCCTCAAAGTACCAATTAAGCTTTTTTCTCCATTGTTCACATAAAGATTCTTGGAGTGAATGTTAATTTGTGTCAAAATCTTTTTGTACTGTGGAGGCAGGTTAAACAGCAACTTCATTAAGGTTACCAGATGCCCCATTTTACATTATTGCTAAAATATGAGATCCTCATTCTAATAGCATATGCTTCATTGTCTCTAAGCATTGGTGAAAGGTCATTTGTTTTAGCCAATGAACTGCTTCATCAAATCAACTGAAATTAAGAAGCTGCAAGTGAAAATATATGAGCATTTTGCCTTATTATGCTTAATTATGATATGGTATACTTATTCAACTTCAAAAAAATGTTCCACTAATAATAATGGCAAGTGTCCAGTTAGCATTTGTAAAAACCTACTCAATTTGTCCTCTACCTTCAAATGTTTGAGTGCATACACCTCTAGGTCATGTTGTTTCTGCCTGCTCAGCCGTGTTTTAAATCTGTACCACTTACTTCACATTGTCTCCTACTTCCTTCCTGCTTCACCACACCAGCTTATACTTTCTTACATTCAGTTTCCTCTGCAATATATCTGTTCATTTCACCAGGCTGTCTTTTCTCCTCCCAAGGCCTTTGCTGTCAGCCTGTTGTTTTATACAAAGTGCAAACTTAGAAATGCTAGATCGATAACATTGTCTCGAAATGAGCAGGGGTCATAATTCTCATCGCTGGGAAATAACACCATATACCGCACAGCAGTCTCTCTCCCTCTCGTTTCGCAAGCATGGTTTCCTTGTACCCTAGTTCCATGACTTTAAATGAGGGCTAACAAATTGCAGATTATCAAATTGCTCCTTAAAGTCTAAGGACACGACTTCAGCCACACTGTGCTCTTCAACCCTCGCCATTAATTCAAAGGTTAATCAAACATGACTTCCTATTAAATTCACATTCCTTTCTACTTTTTTTTTGGAAGGCATAGGTAATGAAGCCTTGATAGTTATTGCACGAGGAAGGCAACAATGTTGACTCAAAAATGCATTTGATTTTTCCAGTGTCCTTTTGTAAAAATCAACCTAGTCAGTGCTCCTGTGGAAACTACAACTCCTGGGAGAATCTGGGCCAAGACCACACAATATGAAGAACAGATGGCACTGAGGAACTTGAAACCAGGTATCGGGAGCACATGGAAGCCTTACATAAGCGGGGGGCCGGGCCCCATCATACAAACTACCCACTGGCTTGCGCCTTCAAGTACTGGTAGAAGAGTATGTGGTTCCCACACTGCCTTCATTAACCACCTCAGAACTCACAAAACCAGAGCAGTAAACACCTTGGAATAGGAGAAGCAGTAGACTATCTCAGGTTCAGCGTTCTCTGCCGGTAAGTATACTTCGATGAACGATCTCCATGTTCTTTCATTCCCTAAATACACGATCAGATCTTACCAAGGTAAAAAAAAATTCCAATGAGCTACAACACTCTAAAATATTTCTTTTTATCTCCGTTTTTAAAGATACCACTTGTCTAATTTCAGACTCTTGACAGAATCGTTAGAGCACAGACATGTACTCAGTCTATCCAGCAAATAGAAAAGCAATCTCGTCAGTCTTATTTCCCTGCTGTTGCATGACAATAATTCTCTCTCATTCCTTTCCACTTTGCTATTGAAGGTACTGACTAATTATTGCTACCACCATCGCAGGCAGTGCATTACAGATCATAACCTTGTAAGTCATTATTTTTTTCCCTGCGAAGGCAAGTTGAGGCAGTTGTGCAGATCAAAACCCTTGTTCTTCTACTAGAACAGCTTCCCTCTATTAAGCTAATCATGCAGCTCAACCCAATCTTCTAATTTTCTTTACTCCAAGGAGAACAACTCTTGCTGCTTCTGTGAACATGACTAAAATCCTTCAGTTCTCAAACCCATTCCAGCTCCTGTTGATAAATACAAGAGATTCTGCAGGCTCTGGAAATTGAGAATGCACAAAATTCTGCCAATTCAGGCAGCGTCTCTGGAGGGGAACAAGCAGTCATTGTTTTGGGCCAAAGCCCTTCACCAAGACTGGAAAGGGAGGGAGGGTAAGAAGGTGAGGGAAGGAAGATACAATCTGGCAAGTGATAGGGGAGACCAGGTGAGGGGAGAAGGTGGGTCATGGGGGGTACAAACTGGTAAGTGATTGGGGGGGGGGAAGAGACCGGGGAAGAGACCAGGGACCAGGGAAGGGGACAAGGTGGGGGGGGGGGGGGGGGAGTACAAGGTGGTATGTGATGGGGGAGACCGGATGAAGGGAGAAGGTAAGTTGTTCAGGGAGAGGGGGGGATGAAGCAGCTGGGAGGGATAGGTGAAAGTGGCAAAGGGCTGAAGAAGGACTGTGGACCATGGAAGTTAATGAATTCTGCACCTTTTTTGGGGTCTCCACCCCACGTGTGAGGAGCAACATTTATAGAAACATAGAAAATAGGTGCAGGAGTAGGCCATTCGGCCCTTCGAGCCTGCACCACCATTCAGTATGATCATGGCTGATCATCCAACTCAGAACCCTGTACCAGCCTTCCCTCCATACCCCCTGATCCCTTTAGCCACAAGGGCCATATCTAACTCCCTCTTAAATATAGCCAATGAACTGGCCTCAACTGTTTCCTGTGGCAGAGAATTCCACAGATTCACCACTCTCTGTGTGAAGAAGTTTTTCCTAATCTCGGTCCTAAAAGGCTTCCCCTTTATCCTCAAACTGTGACCCCTCGTTCTGGACTTCCCCAACATCGGGAACAATCTTCCTGTATCTAGCCTGTCCAATCCCTTTAGGATTTTATACATTTCAATAAGATCCCCCCTCAATCTTCTAAATTCCAACGAGTATAAGCCTAGTTGATCCAGTTTTTCATCATATGAAATATATGTAATAATTATGATGTAATGTTCCAGTTGTGACACAAATGATCCAAACCAATCCACAGGACACTCAAAGCTGCTGCACAGGTTGACTCTGTGGTTAAGAAGGCATATGGTGCATTGGCCTTCATCAATCGTGTGATTGAATTTAGGAGCTGAGGGGTAATGTTGCAGCTATATAGGATCCTGGTCAGACCCCACATGGAGTACTGTGCTCAGTTCTGGTCGCCTCACTACAGGAAGGATGTGGAAACCATAGAAAGGATGCAGAGGAGATTCACAAGGATGTTGCCTGGATTGGGGAGCATGCCTTATGAGAATAGGTTGAGTGAACTCAGCCTTTTCTCCTTACAGCGACGGAGGATGAGAGGTGACCTGATAAAGGTGTACAAGATAATGAGAGGCATTGATCGTGTGGATAGTCAGCAGCTTTTCCCCAGGGCAGAAATGGCAAGCACAAGTTGTTTTTTTTTGTTGTTTTTTTTTTATTAACGCAGAAAGTGGTGAGTGCGTGGAATGGGCTGCTGGCGATGGTGGTGGAGGCGGAAATGATAGGGTGGTTGGATACATGGAGCTTAGAAAAATAGAGGGTTATGGGTAAGTCTAGGAAGTTCTAAGGTAAGGACATGTTCAGCACAGCTTTGTGGGCCGAAAGGCCTGTATTGTGCTGTAGGTTTTCTATGTATCTATGTTTCTTTGTACTTTCATGGCTTCTATTTAAGTGTCCCAAACTGCTATAATCTTTACTAGATACCTTCACAAAATGCCTTTCCACTTTCAGGGACTTGTATACATATAAAACCAGGATCCTCTTTTTCTGCACATCCTTTGGAAGCTTTCCAGCCAGAGATTACATCCACCAAGCAACCATCCTGTGAAGTCCTTTTCAAAGCCTTACATATGTTTCAACGAGATCAATTCTTATGTCTTCTAACCTACAATGAATACACTGTACACCCATCCTATTCAAGGTCTATTTATTGGGCAATGTCCTCATCTGAAGTGCCATTTCAGAGAATCATCTAACACCAGTCTTAGAGCAAGGAGGTTAGGCTTTGTGCAAGGCTATCTGCACTATGCAGTGAAATGGAAACACAGTTCAATCTGGTCAAATAAACTGCAGGTAAAACATAGAACATAGAATAGTACAGCACAGTACAGGCCCTTTGGTCCACAATGTTGTGTCGACCCTTAAACCCTGCCTCCCATATAACCCCCCACCTGAAATTCCTCCATATACCTGTCTAGTAGTCTCTTAAATTTCACGAGTGTATCTGCCTCCACCACTGACTCAGGCAGTGCATTCCATGCACCAACCACTCTCTGAGTAAAAAATGTTCCTCTAATATCCCCCTTGAACTTCCCACCCCTTACCTTAAAGCCATGTCCTCTTGTACTGAGCAGTGGTGCCCTGGGGAAGAGGCGCTGGCTGTCCACTCTATCTATTCCTCTTAATATCTTGTATACCTCTATCATGTCTCCCCTCATCCTCCTCCTCTCCAAATAGTAAAGCCCTAGCTCCCTTAATCTCTGATCATAATGCATACTCTCTCAACCAGGCAGCATCCTGGTAAATCTCCTCTGTACCTTTTCCAATGCTTCCACATCCTTCCTATAGTGAGGTGACCAAAACTGGACACAGTACTCCTAAGTGTGGCCTAACCAAAGTTTTGTAGAGCTGCATCATTACCTCACGACTCTTAAACTCTATCCCTTGACTTATGAAAGCTAACACCCCATAAGCTTTCTTAACTACCCTATCTTCCTGCGAGGTAACTTTCAGGGATCTGTAGACATGTACCCCCAGAGCCCTCTGCTCCTCCACACTACCAAGTATCCTGCCATTTACTTTATATTCTGCCTTGGAGTTTGTCCTTCCAAAGTGTACCACCTCACACTTCTCCGGGTTGAAATCCATCTGCCATTTCTCAGCCCACTTCTGCATCCTATCAATGTCTCTCTGCAATCTTCGACAATCCTCTACACTATCTACAACACTACCAACCTTTGTAAAGAATGCACGTATTCTCCAGGAATACAAAGATTTCAGATTAAGTAGCCAAAACCACAATGTGGGAGGAGAAATAGGGTAGCTATGTAGTTGGATGAGAGGCTGGGCTAGGTATGGATACGCATCTGGGTGAACCACATCATGAGGGAGCAAAACTCAAACTTGCCACACAAAAACTGATTCAATTAAGGCCTAAGAAATTAATTCAAAGAATTTTAAATAAATAATAGCACAAAGCAATGGTATGATAAGCCAATTGCATAATTTAAGCGAAAATTAAAATGATCCAACAAGAATACAATTCCAGAGAGAAAGATAACGTCAATGAACGAGAATAACTTGAAACACAGTGATAATGGAAAAAGGAAGCAGAATTAATAAATGTTAAGCAAAACAAAGCTATAAACCAGAAATGAAAAAAATGAAAACACAAAGTAAACATTGTTTGAAGGTGAACCATTTTCAATCCTAGATCACATAATTCAGAGCCTTCAAATACCAACGGATTTAGTATTCTCTGAGAAAAGGAATTCAATTAACTAAGGTTCAGTGAAATGAAATGCTTCAAATATGAAACATATAGCTACAAAACAACATGAAAAAGAATCGCAGACCCTTGAGATGTGATGGTAGATGAACATGGGATCGTTTCTACTCCATCTGCTTCCACCTTCTTGTTCCTTTGTATACCAGGACTACAGACTGGCATTTCTCCATTCAATCGATCCTGCAGCACATTTTCTCTGTTGAGGTTGATCTCAGAGTATGGGCAACCTAATGCACTATAAAGGAAAATCATTTCTTACTGATGGATAAATAGTGAACAGCATAATTCCTCTCTTTGCAATGATAAAGAAAGAAGCCAAACTTTAATAATCCCAAAATTTCTTACTGTAATCAACTTAAATCTCTATAAAGATACAATTCAGTGATCCAATGAGTTAGAGCCATGGTTATTTCACTTCTGACAATCGGGGGTTAAATTTATTTCTTTTTTCAGTGTCACTTGAATTCAATACTGCTGGCTGTACAGGAACTACATCTTTAACCTATTCTCTATGGGCAGTTAATCCATCAGTGCAATAATATTCACGGAGAAACAAGAGTTTGCAAATGCTGGAATCTGGAGCAAAGAACTCAATGAATTTAGCATCAGCAAAAGCAAAAAGGATGCATCGAAGTTTCAGGTCCACATTCTGCAACGGAGCTGAGGGGAGGGGGTGCTTTCTGTGATGCAGAGGAAGACACATCATGAACACTAAGGTTGGAGGAGATGCTTCAGGAAGGGTTGTTTAGGCCTCCATATGCTGGTGAGCTGAAAGGACAAGTATTGCACCTCCTGTGTTTGCAAGCAAAAGTGCCAGAGAACAAGATGGAGTGTGTGGGAATGGATGAGTGGGAAATCACAGAGAATATTCTCCCCCCCCCCCAAAAAAACGCAGTAAGTTGGGGAATGAGGAAGATGTGACTGGTAATGGGACCTGGTTGGAGTTGATGGATGGGAACTGGAGTGACGGGGCTGAGGATGGGGCAGTTGCTATACCAGTAGATGCAGTGTGTAGTGAGACCGTGAGGATTGACAGGACAAAGTTGCAGTCAGTGGGACGAACTGAAGTATAACAGAGGGCAAAAAAATCCGAGAAGAATAATGAATGCAGGACTGAAGGTGTTATACTTGAATACACGCAGGATACGTAATATGGTAGATGATCTCGTAGCATAATTAGAGGCTGGCAGATATGATGCTGTGGGCATCACTGAGTTAGGGCTGAAAGGAGATTATGGTTTGGAGCTTAACATCCAAGGATACACATTGTATCAAAAGCACAGCAAGGTAGGCAGAGGCTGGAGTGCCTCTGTTGGTAAAAAATGCAAACAAATCCTACAAAAGAGGTGATAATGGATCAGAAGATGCAGATCCTTGTGGACAGAGTTAAGACACTGCAAGGGTAAAAAGATCCTGCTGGGATTAAACATAGACCTTTGAACAGTAGCCAGGATATGGGATATAAATTACAATGGTAGATAGAAAGAATGTGCAAAAAGTGCAATGTTATGATAGTCATGGAGGATTTCAATGTGCAGATATAGAAAGTCAGGTTGGTACTGGATCCCAAGAGATAGAATTTGCAGAATGCCTAAGAGATAGCTTTTTTTAAGAGCAGCTTGTGGTTGAGTCCACTAGGGGAAAGGCAATTCTGGATTGGCTGTTGCGTAATGAACCAGGTTTGGTGAGGGAGCTTAAGGTTAAGGAACACTGAGGAGGTGTGATCCTAATATGACAGAATTCACCCTGCAATTTGAGAGGGAGAAGATAAGGTCAGGCGTATCAGTATTACAATGGAGTAAAGGACATTACAGAGACTTTAAAGAGGAGCTGGCCAAAGTTGATTGGAAGGGGACACTAGCAGGGTTGACGATAGATCAGCAATGGCTGGAGTTTCTGGAGGCAATTCTAAGTGGAGAGAAAATTCAAAAATCTGAGGTGCAAAGGGACTTGGGAGCGCTCATGCACAATTCCCTAAAGGTTAATTTTCAGGTTGAATCAGTGGCAAAGGAGACAAATGCAATGTTAGCATTCATTTCAAGATGCCTGGAGTATAAATTCAAGGTTGTAATGTTAAGACTTTATAAAGCATGGTTGAGGCCTCACTTGCAGTACGGTGAGTATGGCCCTTTATCTGAGAAAAGAAGTGCTGAAAGTGGAGAGGATTCAAAGGAGGTTCACAAAAATGATTCCAGGATTGAATGACTTGTCATATGAAGAGCGTCTGATGGCTCTGGGCCTGTATTCACTAGAATTCAGAAGAATGAGGGGTGACCTCATTGAAACTTATCAAATGTTGAAAGGCCTTCACTGTTGATAGAGTGAATGTGGAGAGGATGTTTCCTGTGGTGGGAGAGTCAAGGACCGAAGGTCAAAAGTCTCAGAATAGAGGGGCATCGTTTTAGAATAGAGATGAGGAAGGATTTCTTTAGCTAGAGAGTGGGTGAATTCGTTGCCACAGGGGGCTATGAAGGAGGCCACACTTTTATGCATATTTACAGCAGAGGTAAATAGATTCTTGATATGTCAGGGAAACGGTGGGGGGGGGGTGCAGGAGATTGGGGCTGAGCAGGAAAATGGATCGTCCATGATGAAATGGCGAAGCAGACTCGATACCTTATATATCTTACGGTCTTAATTTAGAAGGTGCAGGATCAGTACATCCCAAAGAAGAACTATTCTAAAAGGTAGGATCAGGCAACCATGGCTAACAAGGGAAGTCAAAAACGACATAAAAGCAAATGACAGGGCATATAATATAGAAAAAATTAGTGGGAAGTGAGAGGACTGAGATGCTTTTAAAAACTGACAGAAGGCAACTGACAGAGCCACAAAGAGAAAAAAATATATAATTATAAACTAATATAAAAGCAGATACCAAAAGTTCCTATCAGATAAACAAAAAGTAAAAAAGCAGCGAGAGACTGCTGGAAAATGATGCTGGAAAGGTAATAATGGGGGACAAAGAAGTAGCAGACACACTTTATAAGTATTTTGCTTCAGTATCCACTGTGAAAGACACCAGCAGTGTGCCACAATTTTGAGAGGGTCTGGAGGCAGAAGTGAGTGTTGTTGCTATTCCTGAGGAGAAGGTGCTCGGGAAGCCGAGAAGTCTGAAAGTAGGAAAGTTAAAAGCAGATAAGTCACCTGGACCAGATGGACTACACCCCAGGGTTCTGAAAGAGGTGGCTGAAGAGACTGAGGAGGCATTAGTAATGATCTTTTCAGAAACACGAGATTCTGGAATGGTTCCGGAGGAATGGAAAACTGCAAATCTCATTCCACTCTTCAAGAAGGGAGGGAGGTAGAAGAAAGGAAACTATAGGCCAGTTAGCCTGACCTTAGTGGCTGTGAAGATGTTAGAGTCCTTTATTAAGGATGAGGTTTCAGGGTTCTTGGAGACACATGATAAAATAGGTCAAAGCAAACATGATTTCCTTAAGGGGAAAATCTTGCCTGGTAAGGGGAGGGGGGAACATCGACTCAGACCATGAGAGGCCTGCATCGGGCATTTTCATGCCTTACAAGACACAGATTGGAAGTCTGTGTGGGGCGCCACTCCTCGCACAGACTAGAGCAATGTGTGGTTAAGTGCCTTGCTCAAGGGCACAAACATGCTACCACAGCTGAGGCTTGAACTAGCGACCTTCAGATCACTAGACGAATGCCTTAACCACTTGGCCATGTGCCCAACACTTGCCTGGTAAATCTGTTGGAACTTTGAGGAAATAACAGGCAAGATAGACAAACGGTAGTCAGTTGATGTTGCTTACTCGGATTTTCAGAAGGCCTTTGACAAGGTGCTGCATATGAAGCTGCTTAACAAGATAAGAACCCATGGTATTACAGGGAAGATACTAGCATGGTTAGAGCATTGGCTGACTGGCAGGAGGTAAAGAGTGGCCTTTTCTGGTTGGCTGCCAGTGATAAGCAGCATTCTGTGGTAATCGGTATTAGGGCCACTTCTCTTCATGTTATATGGAAAAAGGGATTCTGCAGAAAGACTTGGATTAGGAGAATGGACAAAGAAGTGGCAGATGGAATATAATGCAGGGGAAGTGAATGGCATGCACTTTGGTAGAAGAAATAAAGGTATAGATTATTTTCTAAGTGGGAAGAAAAAAAATCAATAGTGCAAAGGAACACTGGAGTCCTCGCGCAGGATTCCCCGAAAGTGTACTAGCAGGCCGAATCAAAAGTAAGGCAGGCATTTTGAGGGGACTAGAATACCAGAGCAAAGGTGTAATGTTGAGGTTTTATAAGGCATTCGTCAAACTGCATTTGGAATGAAAAGGTTAATGTACGAGGAACATTTGATGGCTCTGGGCCTATACTCACTGGATTTTAGAGAAATGAGGGGGATGTCACTGAAACCTAGTGAATATTGAAAAGCCTAGATAGAGTGGATGTTTCCTACAGTATGAGAATCTAGGATTAGAGGGCAGAGTCTCAGATTGAGAGGATGTCGTTTATAATAGAGATGAGAAGGAATTTTCTTTAGCCAGAAGGTGGTGGATCTGTGGAATTCAGTGCCATGGACGAATGTGGGTGCAAAGTCATTGGGTAGATTCAAAGTGGAGGTTGACAGGTTCTTGATTAGTTAGGGTGCCAAAGGTTAAAGGGAAAAGGCAGGAGAATGGGGTTGAGAGGGATTATCAGCCATGGAGGAATGGCAGAACAGACTCGATGGGCTGAATGGCCTAGTTCTGCTTCTACATCTTATTGAAATAGAGAAAGGAGAATATGTTTGATGGGGTTGAAGGGAGAGGTCCAAAGGAACTCTATTTCTGTTCTATCGGCAAGGGGAGGTGGTAAAGGAATGGAGAAAATGGAGAGCAGAAGAGACGCCTCATTTCTGAAAAAAAGGCATCATGTCAGAAACTCCACAGCAGAGCAGAGAGCCTCACCTTGAGTACAGCTGTGATGGAGGTGGAGAAATTGAGAAAAAGGGATGGCTTCCTTAAAGAAGATGAGAGGGAGGAGATACAGTTGAGCTCACTGTAAGAGTCAGTGGAATTTTAGTAGATACTGCTAGAGAGTTTGTCTCCAGAGGGAAATAAAAAATATCTGACGAGTCCACATGAAAGTTAGCGGCCTGGCAAAGACAGGAAAGTCATGTTCTGCACAAGTGCAGGCAGCAGCAGCAACAGTGAGGTCATAAATGTAGGAGTTTGGGGTGGGGTTCTGGTATTTTTTGGGGAGGAGGGTGAAGGAAAGGGCAGAAAGAATTTGCCTGTGTGTTTGTGTTCCTTGGTGGTATGATCTACCCATATCAGGCTTGCAATCACAGGGCTGGGAATTGTTCAGGGAAACCACTTAAAAATTACACAGCTGCAGTGAAGCAGCTGCTATAAAAATCCGCTTCTGACTGACCAACAACAGACGTGTTCTGGATCAATGTGTCTTAAATTTCTCCTGATAATACCCTTGAGTGAGTATTGCAGTAACAAAGTCATCCAGTAAATAGTTCATCTGCACAAGTGTCAACTGAAGCAGGAGATACTTAGTCAGATTTGCAGAGTGGCACAACTTAACCTGAAAAACTGTGTCATACGCTGGGAGCTAGGGGTGGAAAGGTGGCTGGTTGTGAGTGAATGGTATGGCAAAAAATGAATAAATAATTAAATAAATGGAGATAATTGTGTAAGATTGACTAAATTATTGCCATGGCAATAAAGATCTTAGCATAAAATTATGCACCAGAGCAAACAGTACCTGTAACAAGATCCCACATAGTTAAGTTTAACCATATTTCTTAAGCTGTCCTATGTACTACACTTTAGAGTAATAGGAACAGTGGAACTCTGGGTAGGGTTACAGCAAACAGACTGCTGTGTAGATTACGGAATCGTTTTTTCAAAAATATAAAGCATAAATGTTCTCCTCAGAAATAAGAGTTCATTAGTCCAAGAGTTAAAAGTCTGGATTTAATGGTCTTGGAATTGATATAAATGTCAATATTAACTGGCTAGCATTATCGAAACTAATTTTAGTGATTGTTTAATTGCCTGCTGAAGCACCTCTGGTGCTTCTTGCAAAATCAGCATGATCTGGAGATATAGTTAAGATATGAACTTCCAATGCTCCTGTCTAATCAAGGCTCCTGGCTAAGCAGAAGACTCAAATGCCATCTCTGATACAACAGCACCATCTGCTGCCTTCCATGCTACGGTTCACTTGTGCTTATCCTGGTCTAGCCCATCCAACAGCCTGTATTTCCTGCGGAGCCTTGTGAAATTCCAGTGGAATACTATTGTTAAACTTGGGCATCTGAAGAGGGTATCATGTGCACCACCATTTGTAACACTATTGTAACAGATATTCAGACTAGGAGATGTTAATATACCAACACATATCTGAACAACCTGAAAGGAAACTGGCTGCTGACGGCAAATTACATTTTCTCCCAACCAGTTCTTCTTGCTTAAATCATGCTCCCTTATTACAATGCAACCCTGGGGCTACTGTGTACGTAGCCTAGTAACTGCTGATGAAGTTTGAATCCCATTTATTTGGAAAAGTAGCTTAAAATATCTAATTTTTATTTTACTCACCTACCAGTAAAATTTTGAAGTTCTGGATCTTCATTTGATTGATATTACTACCCTCTTGAATTTGCCAATTGCCCTCAGTTGCCCACAGAACTCAGCTTCACATCACAACTTGAGAACTGCCATTTACCTTTTTATTTTCCCAAAAAGTCAAATTATAAAACTATATTAATTTTCCTACTGTAAATAGTCCAAACTAAATCAAAATCATGAGTGCGCTCCAAAAATTAAATTAGTATACGTGCATGCGTTTTTATATATTTTTCTTTGGGATGATAATGCTTTAATCACCATGCAATTTAATTGAT
Source organism: Mobula birostris (assembly GCF_030028105.1). NCBI lineage: Eukaryota > Metazoa > Chordata > Chondrichthyes > Myliobatiformes > Myliobatidae > Mobula > Mobula birostris. The sequence continues at coordinate 223,417,632 of NC_092371.1, forward strand.
CATTTACGTTGCCCCTTTAACATTTGTTTTCCTTTTCAATAGATGTGCAAGTAAAACTAAGGGTAGACAGTAAACTTTTTGAAAGAATTATTCTAAGATGTGTTCCACACTGTAGGTGGTTATAGGTATATCTCATATAGGTATATCTCGCTATATCTCATGCAGTACAGAAAACCTGACAGGTCCATGTTGACCAAAATTCCCAGCAAGGTTGGCCCTATCTGCCCGTATTTGCCTCATATCCCTCTCACCTTCAACCTGTGCCCACTAATTCTTGATTCTGCAACCAATGGAAAAAGACTAAGTGTACCACTCATGATTTATGCTCCACCCCACTCCCCACTCTCCTATATCACCACCACCATGTCTCGTATGACTTGGCTGATCATGGTTCCCTGACTATGATCGTTCTTGGCAAATTTTTCTACAGGGGTGGTTTGCCACTGCCTTCTTCTGGGCAGTGTCTTTACAAGACGCATCAACACTCTTCAGAGACTGTCTGCCTGGTGTCAGTGGTTGTGTAACCAGGACACCTGATATGCACCAGCTGCTCATACGACCATCCATCACCTCCATCCATGGCTTCACATGACCCTGATCAGGGGGCTAAGCAGGTGCTACACCTTGCCCAAGAGTGACCTACGGGCTACTGGAGGGAAGGAGCGCCTTACACCTCCTTTCGTTGAGACTCAACTCCACCCCACCACCCTTATTCTCCTACACTGTAATGAGAAAAGTCCTAGGCTGTTCAATCTCTCGCTATATCTCTGTCCCTTGAGTCCGAAGAACGTTCTCAAATCTTCTCTGCATTCTCTCCAGCTTAGCAGCAACTTTTCAGCTGAATAGCATCTTTCTTATGGGAGGTGACCAAAACTGAACATAACATTCCAAATATGGCCTCATCAACATCTTGTACAACTGCAACATTTCTACAGTTTTGATACAGCTTCAAAGTAAAAAATCCCATAGATAACGCAAATGTGTTTATAATCTGCACTTTATTTAAAAAAAAGACCAAGATTCCCCACAGAAAAATGTAAATATAAATTTATAGCCTGGACTGGTAACTTTACATTATTATGCCCCTGAAAATATTTGCAGATCTGATGCATTCAATTTAATCAAGTATTACTTATGTGCATAGAAAACTAAAGCTTTAAATTTGTTCATCGTTTTGAATGCGTTAATTCCTTGAAGACATACAAAGAGATGTTTGTCTTCGATATGCTGTTCTGTATTACTTCAGTCCTTAGACCAGTAAAAATATATATTCTGCCCATCATGAATATGGTACCCAATTTTAAAATCAGAGGAAAGAGAACAAAATCCAATTTGAATGAAGTAAATACTTTGTATCACTGTGCATGATATAGAGAACTTTATCCTCAGGTGATAATATTGAAGATTAATATCGCAGCAACTCTGAAGACAGTGGAGGAAAAATTCAGAAAGAGTCCTAAATAGCCACTGATGCATGTGAAGTGAATGTGCTCAGTTAAAATTGAATCAGTCGCGGTGGAAGTAGTAGCTTGCTACTTGCTTCTTTAATTATTTGAAGCAACAGTCTAAAGACATCAGAATACCTGGCTGGGCAACTTCAAGGCTAATTATAGCCTGCTCGCCTTCCAAACTCCAAGAAGCATATTACAATTTACACTTGCAACATACAGCTGCAAAGGTACGTCTTCACTGAGCACCTCAATGGTAACACCATTGATAACATTCCATTATTGAATATATCTTCTTCTCAATGACTAGGTGCCCAGGGTGGGAAAAGCTGAGGGAAGACCTTTAGCTGTAGTCTTATGCCTGGACTGTTGCCTCCATCATGGTCTACAAAGCTTTTACTCTGAACAGTTGAGACTGTACTAATTGCAGTTTAGAAGAATGAGATGTTGATTTTATTTTAACAGGCATAGTGGCTAGCACAACGCTTTACAGTACCAGAACCTGGGTTCAACTCTTGCCACTGTCTGTAAGGGATTTGTACGTTCTCCCCATGACTGCCTGGGTTTCCGCTGGGTGATCCAGTTTCCTCCCACAGTCCAGACCTACCGGTTGGTAGACTAATTGGTCACTGGAAATTGTCTCATGATTAGGCTCGGGTTAAAATTGGGGATCAGTGGGTGGTGCAGCTCAAAAGGCTGGAAGGGCCTATTCCACGCTGTATCTCAGGAAAAAAATCCTGAGATAGTTTGACAGGGAAGGTTCAAAGAGGACATTTTTTATAGAGTGGGAAGTATCCAGTAATCGGGTGCAGAGTTTCAAAATATAGGGCATCACCCAGCAAAGGCAGAGACGAAAAGGAATTCCTTCTCTTAAAGAGGAGCGACCATTTTGCAGCCTCTATCAGAGGCAGTCTGAGGGTGCCAATTTGAAGCAGAGACCCTGAGAAGAAAATATGGAAGTGATGTTGCAGCCAGGATTGGATCAGTTATCACCATATTGAACGAAGCAACAGCTAACTATGCCAAGTAGCCCTTGCGTACTTTGTTCTGATGATTATCTTGAGCATTGCACATACTTTTTATTCTAATACTAAGGGAGGTACAAGTCTCTGAAAAGACAACATGTAAGTTATTTTCCAATTTCCCATCAAGCTATCCAACAATCAAGGCTCAAGAATGTGAACAATCTCAGCCAGATATCTATCCATATCTTTCTCTGACGTAAACTGATCAGTAAGTTAGCCCCTAGTGAGGATGAAGTACTTGCTTTATTACACAATTGTGGAAATTTGTAATTAATAATACCACTTCCAACAACTGCAGAGCAGAACTCCAGTTTTATAAAATTATGGCAGCCAAAGTCTGCAAAATACAAGTTAGCACAACAACAGCTTTAGCCATTCACGTCAGTGGTATAGTTCCACTGTATAGGCTTCCGCCTTTCTTTAAAAATTCTTATGCACACATGATCAATTTCAAAAAGTATATGGAAAGTCCTTTCATGATGAAAAATAAAATAATAGCAAACAATTTTCCTCAGAATTTTGATTTAAGGCTTATACTTAATGTGGCAAATAACAAAGTATCAATTCCAATGGTTATCTGATTATAACTAATTATCAGGTGTAGGCAAATCACTCTATACTCTTGATAAAACAATACAGTGGATTCCGGGTAATTGAGACACACCTGCACCAGGATATCTGACCCACTTAAATGGCTGCCCCATTAGCTGAAGTTTCATAGAAATAATTAAAAAGGCATAAAGAAAGACAAACTACTGTTTAACTGAGTAACAAATTATCTATTTAAATGAAGTACAGAACAAATTAGAAAACTACAAATACTACATTACTATAAAACTGTATTAATTCCTAATAGTTATTGACAATACACTGCCACGTTCTTTTGACTGACTGTAAATCAGTGGTCGCCAACCTTTTTAAGCCCAAAATTCCCTACCTCGGCCTTAGTGAAAGGCAAGATCTACCTACTAAACCGTTTCGAGAAAAAACAGCTCAGATTGTACTTCCAACTTGAGGCCTTTTATTTGGGCGAATTGTATTTGAATTACATAAAATGCTTTTATCAAACTTTCAAATTAATTCAACCAAGAAAACACTGCAACTAGCATATCAAACAGACCATAACTGTCTTTCTTTAAGAATATTAGAATACTTCATATCTTTAATTCTAAGTTTCATTATTTAATTTTATTTCAACACGAAAAATAAATGAATACAAATTGACTGTTGCACTCAGTTTGGTGACTGGGGCTGAATACTTTCTGCTAGTTCCCTGAAATTTGGCTCATAACTACAGACAGACAGTCTGTGAGGTGTCTGTCAGTAAGACAGCTCCTCTACTTAGATTTAATAATTTTCATCTGTGAAAATGCAACTTCACACAGCTAAGTTGACCCGAAGTAGGCACTGACTTTTAGTGCACATATGGTGAGATGAGGAAACTTCTCCTTGCTGACAAGCCCCCTAAAGTCACCATCCCTTGATCTTGCTTTAAGCTCAATGTCATTTTGCAAATCAATTATTTCCATTTCAATATCACTTGGCACACCAAATACTTGCTGGAATTTACCTGCTATCTGTTCTATATCGATCAGCAGAAATGGGTTTGAAATAAATGCAGCAATATCTTTCATGACGTTTAACTCCCCAAAACGCCGATCAAACTCTATTGCCAGTTTGTCTAGGTAAACACAGTACTGCTCAGGGCAAAAAGCATTTTTTTTCCTTGATGGCCTGTAACAGTTTCTCCAAGTTGCGGAAGTGTGTCAGCCTCCTGTTCTTTAAATTTGAAATCTAAATACCAAGCTTGGCCTTAAACGCATTTACTGCGCTCATCATGTGGGGCAGGTGTCAGTCTTTTCCCATGAGCTCGTTGTTAAGTGCATTTAATTTAGCTGTTAGGTCTGTCAGAAACCCTAAATCCAGTAGCCACGCATCATCTGACAGTTCCTAGTGTTCCTTGTTTCTTGTCGACAGAAAAGTCTGTATCTCAGGCAGCAAGTCAACAAATCGTTGCAGCACTTTGCCATGACTCAACCACCGAACATCAGCATGAAGAATTATGTCTCCGTAAGCGGCATCGAGCTCATCCAATAACGCCTTGAATAAGCAGTGCTGAGGCGCTTTTGCTGAATTAAATTTATCAGTTTGGCCACCAGTGTCATTACATGAGAAAAGTCCACCACCTTCCCAGCCAAGGCCTGCTTATGAATCACACAGTGATAATCCAGGAAGCTGGGAAAATCTCATTACGGCACAGTGCTATAAAACCAACGCGCACACCGCGCATTGCTGGGGCCCCATCAGTAGTAATTGCCACCAGTTTATGAACGGGGATGTCATTCTCACGGATATATTTTTTAAACTCATTGTAAATATCCTCACCTCTTGTTTTCTCCTTTAAGTGCAAAAGAGACAGGAAGTCCTTCTTTGTTGTAAAATCCTGGAAAGCCATTCTGACAAATATAACAAGCTGAGCTGTTTGCATTACATCCAGGGATTGATCGAACTGTCGTGAAAAATATTCACAGAGTGACAAGTCCTTTAACACTTGTTGATTCATGTCCTTCGACAGTGACTCCACCCTCCTTGTCACTGCTGCAGGGCCAAGCAGTATATTACGTATTGCAACTTTGATGTCGTTTTTGTTTTTAAAGTCATTAAAAACAGTCTCTGCAGTAATGGCCATTGTTTCCTTGAATAAATCGCCATCTGTAAAAGGCTTCTTGCATTTAGCCAAAAGGTGACTTAAACAAAATGATACTTCAATAGCAGCCTTATTTTGAGCAGCATGTTTTGTGAAAAACAATTGCTGGGCCTTCAACCCACATTTCAGCTCCTCAACTTTCCTGGTACGGATTGCGCTCTTTGGGGGGTAGGTGTCTTTAAATTTCTGGTGGTTGGTGTTGTGGTGCTGCTCCAGATTCCCTCTTTTAGTTAGTGCTTGTGTTTGGTGGCACAACATACATACACACTTGTCTTTCACCAAGGTAAACAGAAATTCCTCTTCCCATTCTGGATGGAATTTGCACGTTTTCACCTTTCGTGGCGCCTCCGCCATGCTAGCTAGCGCCCTTGCAGGATAAAACCAGCGAGTACCATATATTGATGTTTGCAACAGTCTGTACTCTAATCTAATTGGTCACTTTGATGCAGCACAAGCTACACTAAAAAAAATGAGAGGGGGGAGAGGGGGGGGGGAGAGGGGGGGGGGAGGGGGGAGGGGGGGAGAGGGGGGAGGGGGGGAGAGGGGGGAGGGGGGGAGAGGGGGGAGGGGGGGAGAGGGGGGAGGGGGGGAGAGGGGGGAGGGGGGGAGAGGGGGGAGGGGGGGAGAGGGGGGAGGGGGGAGGGGGGGAGAGGGGGGAGGGGGGAGGGGGGGAGAGGGGGGAGGGGGGAGAGGGGGGAGGGGGGGAGGGGGGGAGGGGGGAGGGGGGGAGGGGGGGAGGGGGGGAGGGGGGGAGGGGGGAGGGGGGGAGAGGGGGAGGGGGGAGGGGGGAGGGGGGGAGGGAGGGGGGGAGGGAGGGGGGGAGGGAGGGGGGGAGGGGGGGGGAGGGGGGGGGAGGGGGGGAGGGGGGGGAGGGGGGGGAGGGGGGGGGAGGGGGGAGGGGGGAGGGGGGAGGGGGGGGAGGGGGGAGGGGGGGAGGGGGGAGGGGGGGGAGGGGGGAGGGGGGGGAGGGGGGAGGGGGGGAGACAGACTAACTTTTCAGTAAAAAACTAAAATTAATGCTAATTACTAGCACACTATCCGAAATGCTAAACACGAATTCACGCTATCAAAGGCAAAAAATTCGAAAGAAAGAAAGCAGTACAACTGATCAAACTTTTGCATAACTGACGTAATAGAAATAGCATAACAGAGTCAAAACCAATTAAAGTTGATCAAATTTTAGTTAAGTCATGAATGCATAAGTGAGTCATTTTTACCCACATGTTGTTTTCTTTCACCATTGGACAGTTTGCCTGTTTGTGTTTAAGATAAACGAGGTTCTCCCACGCTCCATGGAAATTTGACAGACCGCGGCAATGGTCACATGATGTCAGCACACATGTGACGCACGACGCTGGGCAGTGGGAAAAGAGAAACACAATAACCAGGGAAAGCAACTAAGTGTGGGTTAAAAACGACTCACACATGCGCTCTAGGGGTAAAATTTGCTTTTGCATCAAAAGGTTTATCAGGCATAATGTATTTGTGTATTTATTTTTCTTTTTCTTCCCCCAGGATCTACTGGGAAAGTCTCAAAGATCGACTGGTTGGCGATCACTACTGTAAATTAACAGAATTCAGTGCAGACACCTAGGTCTGCCTTGATACAATGCCTTTGACAATTGCGTCCTCCAAGTCTTCATTTTCATAGTAACATTCAAGACAATTGTCAATACCTTCAAATTCTTCATAACTCCTAACTTGAAGTAGTGAAATTATTTCATTTTCACTCCTGGCATCTCCAAGCCTCAATGGCTGAAACTGAAGAGAGCAAAACAGCTCTGGATTGTCTTACTGCTTCTTTGTCGCCAACTATCAGTGACAAAATTTGCTGTTTTTTGAACAAACACATGCAACTGACGCCATCAAAATCTGTTCGCCCTAAGCACCGTGCAATGTGTAACAGCCACACAAGCGCACGCGATTGACACTTTACATATTCAGCAAATATACTTAAGACAAGGTCGGATAGATTTTTGCATTAAGGGTTATGGGGAAAAGGCAAGTAGGTGTAGATGAGTCCATGGCCTATTCAGCCATGATCTTATTGAGTGGCAGAGCAGGCTCGACGGGACAGATGGCCTACTCCTGCTCCCATTTCTTATGTTCTCATGTTCCAGATAGAAACTGTTCAGCAAGTCTCCGACCCCAATTAAATGGCATAGTGTCCAAAATAAATGAAGGTAATCTGAACTATTTTCTCAATTAGTTTTTGTACTTTTAACAGTTGTCCCAAATAAGCAGTTGCCCCAGGTAACTGATGGCCCAATTAACCAGAATCCACTGTATTATGATGTCAAATCCCATTTCAGAGATGGGCAGCTGCAAACAAATGTTCCACATCAGTGGGATCCAAAGATGCTACAAGAATCTAGTTTAGATTCCCCAACATAATATTGGGGAAATCACCTCTTAGATCCTGTGCCAGACAGAACTGGCAAAGGATGCAAGACCCAGTGGTTTCAGTGGGGAATTTCGGTATTCAAAGCCTGCAGGATAGGAGGCAATGGGAAACAGTCTTTTTTGTTCTTTTGCTTTAGTTTCCTGTATTTACTTATAAGTGGGTTTTAAAGAAATAACCAATAGTTCAGTTTAAGTTATCTTGTTCAATTTTTCTAATTTCCATGCTCGCTTTGAAAGGGAGAACACAACTACAGCTGTGACAATCCCTGCTGGCACCTGATGACCCTGCGATCTCTGTCTCAGAGGCTCATGTTAGACTGTCTTTAAAGAGAGTGAACCCTCGCAGGGCGGAAGGTCCTGATGGAGTATCTGGTAAGGCTCTGAAAACCTGTGCCTACCAACTAGCAGGAGTATTCAAGGACATTTTCAATCTCTCACTGCTACGGGTTCCCACTTGCTTCAAAAAGGCAACAATTATACCAGTGCCTAAGAAGAATAATGTCGGCTGCCTTAATCACTATCGCCCAGTAGCACTCATATTAACAGTGATGAAATGTTTTGAGAGGTTGGTCATGACTGAACTCCTGCAAGGACCTGAATCATTGCAATTTGCCAATCGTCACAATAGGTCAACGGCACACGCAATCTCAATAACTCTCCACACAGCTTTAGACCACCTGGACAACAGGAACACCTATGTCAGGATGCTGTTCATCGATTATAGCTTAGCATTTCACACCATCATTCCCACATTCCTGATTGAGAAGTTGCAGAACCTGGGCCTCTGTATTTCCCTCTGCAATTGGATCTTAACTTCCTAAATAGAAGACCACAATATGTGCAGATTGGTGATAACATATCCTCCTCGCTGATGATCAAACACTGGCTCACCTCAGGTGTGTGTGCTTAGCCCACTGCTTTACTCTCTGTATACACATGGCTGTGTGGCTAGGCATAGTTCAAATACCATCTATAAATTTGCTGATACAACCATTGTTGGTAGAATCTCAGGTGGTGACGAGAGGGCGTACAAGAGTGAGATATGCCAACTAGTGGAGTGGTGCCGTAGCAACAACCTGGCACAACGTCAGTAAGATGAAAGAGCTGATTGTGGACTTCAGGAAGGTTAAGACAAAGGAACATATACCAATCTTCATAGAGGGATCAGAAGTGGAGAGAGTGAGCAGTTTCAAGTTCCTTGGTGTTAAGATCTCTGAGGACCTAACCTGGTCCCATCATATCGATGTAGTTATAAAGAAGGCAAGACAGCAGCTATACTTTAGGAGTTTGAAGAGACTTGGTATGTCAACAAAACTCAAAAACCTCTAAAGATGTACCAGGGAGAGCATTCTGACAGGCTGCATCACTGTCTGGTATGGTGGGGGGGGGCTACTGCACAGGACCGAACGAAGCTGCAGAGGGTTTAATTCTAGTCACCTCCATCTTGGGTATTAGCCTACAAAGTACCCAGGACATCTTCAGGGAGCGGTGTCTCAGAAAGGCAGCGTCCATTATTAAAGACCTCCAGCACCCAGGGCATGCTCTTCTCTCACTGTTACCATCAGTAAGCCTGAAGGCACACACTCAGCTATTCAGGAACAGCTTCTTCCCCTCTGCCATCCGATTCCTAAATGGACATTGAACCCGTCCGTGAATACTACCTCACTTTTTCAAAAAATATACAGTATTTCTGGGTTTTTTTGCACTTTTTAAAATCTTTTCAATATACATATACTCTAATTGATTTATTTATTATTATTTTATTTTTTTCCCTCTGCTATATTATGTATTGCATTGAACTGCTGTGGCTAAGTTAACAAATTTCACATCACATGCTGGTGATAATAAACCTGATTCTGATTTTGACAAACGGTGCTCGGGTTGTTCAATGCTCCATTGTTGAGCAGTCAGAAATGTCCATTTTCTGTAGCTACTCGTATCACATCGCTCGACAAACACTTCATCAGGTTCTTCTATTTCATTGAATAATCAATCATAATTAAACTAATGGAATATCCCGTCATTAAAAAAACATTATTGGGGAAATCACCCCTTGAATATCGTGCTAGGAAGTCCTGGCAAAGGATCCGAGACCACTGATTTCAATAGTGATTCACTGGGAACAAACTTTAAAAGAGCTTTAAAAAATGCGAGGAGGAATTTGTGTTGAGTTAGATTTCTTTATGTCACGTTATTTGTAACCCAGGGTTATTCATCACAAGTTAGATATGCTTCAAACCCAGTTGCACTCACATACACACACATACACCCCTCCTTCCATAAGCTGCCCAGAAAAAGTGCAAGTATGCAAGGACAGCTAATGGGGATTCCAGACAGGGGGATTGATCTAGCACAGGGGCTCCCAACATTCCTTATGCCATAGACCCTTACCATTAACTGAGGAGCCTATGGAGCTCAGGTTGGGAATCCCTGGGAGCACAATGCAGCCCATAAAATGTGTATGTCACTGATAAAAAGAAACACTTTGTCTAGGCAATATATTCAAGATATATAGAAGATGGTTTATAAACGAACTCCAGAAAAACTTGCATCTCCATCAAAGCTTCCACAACCCTGGGGCATCAGAAGTGATTAATGACCAGTCAAGTGCTTTTCCATAAGACAAAGGAGCAGAGGTAGGCCATTCAGCCCATCGAGTCTGCTCCGCCATTTTATCATGAGCTGATCCATTTTCTCCTATTTAGTCCCACTCCCTGCCTTCTCACCATAACCTTTGATGCCCTGGCTACTCAAATACCTATCAATCTCTGCCTTAAATACACCCAATAACTTGGCCTCCACTGCTGCCCGTGGCAACAAATTCCATAGATTCACCACCCTCTGACTAAAAAAATTTCTTCGCATTTCTGTTCTGAAAGGGCGCCCTTCAAACCTTAAGTCATGCCCTCTCGTACTAGATTCCCCCATCATGGGAAACAACTTTGCCACATCCACTCTGTCCATGCCTTTTAACATTCGAAATGTTTCTATGAGGTCTCTCCTCATTCTTCTAAACTCCAAGGAATACAGTCCAAGAGCGGACAAACGTTCCTCATATGTTAACCCTCTCATTCCTGGAATCATTCTAGTGAATCTTCTCTGTACCTTCTCCAACGTCAGCACATCCTTTCTTAAATAAGGAGACCAAAACTGCCCACAGTACTCCAAGTGAGGTCTCACCAGCGCCTTATAGAGCCTCAACATCACATCCCTGCTCCTATACTCTATTCCTCTAGAAATGAATGCCAACATTGCATTCACCTTCTTCACTACTGACTCAACCTGGAAGTACAGTCACTGTTGCAATGCAGAAAATACAACTCAGTGTAAGCAGGGAGCTCTCAAAAATAACACTAAGCTAACATCCAGGTAACTTGTTTCAGTGCTGCTGTTTGAGATAAAAACAAACTACTCAGATGTTCTAGTTTGTCTGCAAGAGAGTGACAAGGGACCTTTAATTTTCAGCCAGAGTGAAAATGGGCCTCAGTTTAACAGTTCACCTTAAGACAGAAGGTATTGGAACGTCTGCCTGTATTTTATGCTCACATCTCCGGAGTTCCATAAAACAAATTAAAAGATAGTATCAAATTCAACTCTGAATGGAATTACAAACACTGCTCTTTTACCTGTGGTGGCCAGAATGTTTTACTCCTTTTATGTGGCCGATACCTTTACAGCCCGGAGTAGGGCATCCGCCTTGTTCTGAGGCTTCCACCAGATCCAAAGGACCTATTTGCAATCAAAACACAAGCTGTTAATTATCCAAACTCTTGTCATATTTACTGTACTCCATTTTGCCATAGAAGGCTATTTTAGCCCAATAATTTGATACTGACTCTTAGAGCAATCCCATTCCCTCACTAATTTTTTTCCCCGAATTCTCGCTACATCCCCATCAACCTCACTTAGATTCTAGTACTCACCTGGTATCAGGGACATGTACAATGGCCAAATAAGCTATTAACCTACCCATCTTAGGTACATGGGAGTAAGCTGGAGCACATGTGGGAATCAACCTGGTCAAAAGGAGAACAGGGAAACTCCACTGAAACTCATGTGTGCTGCTAGAGTCTTGATGTCTCTTCTGTTGCCCTCAATAGTTTTAATGGTTCATAAAGCTTAGGATCAGAATGAGTTAGAATTAAGGAGGATACAAGAATGCCTATCACTCTCATCCTTGTGGATCAGCTGCTCATTTGAATTATTTGTCATGTTACTTGATAGAACTTGTATTAATTTTAATGCTATATAGAGCATTAGGGTACCGTATTTTTAAAGAGAGTGAGGTTTCTGCCAGTCAGAGTTGACCATGGGTATTGCGTTCTGGCTGACTAGTTACCAAGCCTGGCAATACCATATGGAGAGCAAGCTGTTGTCCATGTAGCGAGCTCCCCCTCTCCAAACATCTGATAAGCTCAAAGGAATGGCAGAGATCAATACAGTTCGGTACTAGCAGCATTGCAGGAATTGACAGTCAGCGTTGAACTGAACGTAGGACTGCCTTAGGAACTCCAGCTCTGATTGTTCCCTCGGGGTTTACTCCTGAAGCCTTCCCCATGAACGGGTATAGCCACAAGGCAGTGGAGGTTTGAGATCAGAGTTTTCCTCCTTCTAGATGACATGCAAACAACAAATGACAAGCCCCATCTGCCTGAAATTCGATTAAAGTTATTTCAGAAATACAAGAATTTTTAAGGTCACAGTACATAGGATACTTAAAGTTTTATTCACTTAGTCACACATTTGATTTTGGAAACATAGTTCAGTTCTATTGAGAGCCAAGCTTAATTAATCTAGAAAATACCTACTATCCTATGGTGAGGTAACAATGAATCAATATGTACAAAGAACTCTGATGATAGAAACAAATATGCATCAAATGTTAAAATATTTGATTATGTAAGCTGAAATCTTTTTAAAGAATAACCAAGGTTTATGACCTTCTTTTTCCTTCCTCATTCATTTATCCGCCATTACTACTGAACATCCCAAAACTTGTAGAAATACGGACAGTTAAACTTGCATAACTTCACATTGAAAACAGCTGGAAGAGCACATTAAATTTCTAAACAAAAATGCTTCCTGAAAGCTGACAAGTTATTCCATGCATCTGTCTTGCCAATGATACTAAGAATTCTTGAATTTCTGGCATAACTTTAAAGGATGTTTGTATTTCTTAACCTATGTCAGCTTCGGAACCATGTAACAGTGGTTTTCATTCACCAGTCAGAATCTCTTTACCAGATTGAACAACAGCCAATAATCCTAGGCAAGCAGTTTACATTGAGGTTTCTATTTCAATTACCCCATTTTGATCTACGATGGAATAATCTGAAATCATTTGGCAAAATTTCTATTTTCACTTAAATACGTTTTGAAGGGAATGAACAAATTCAGATCACTTTGAGATATCCATCCAAGTAAGACAATGTGATCTTGCCAAGCTTCACACTGTTTGACCAGTCAGTACTACTCTCTTGTCAGATGCTGCCATGCTTTGTATGTTCAGATGTGGGTAAAGACTCTATTCAGTCTGGGGAAGAAAGCCTAATGAACCAATTCGTAAACTGTACCTTCTGGTCAATCAATAAGATCTTGGATTATTGTATTCCACATGACTTAATCAATAATCTTCTACCAAATGTTAATTTCATTCAAACTGCCACCATTCAACTGCTTGACCTCAGATATCATGGTTATCTCCTCTTTCCAGGGTGTATATTCATTCATCAAGCACAAATTTAAGTTGGAAACTTCACTGAAGAGTCACTAAGTAACACAGCATGTAAACAGGCTCTTTGGCCTATCTAGTCCATACTGACCATTTTGCCCACCAATCCAGTCCCATATCCCCCTCCAAAATCCTCCTTTCTACAAACCTATCCAACAGTCTTTTAAACGTCATACCTGTCTCAACCACCTTCTCTGGCAGCTCATTCTGTTTAAACACAACCCTCTTGTTCCTTTTAAATCTTTTGCCTCTCACCTTAAACCTATGCCCATTAGTTCTGAGCTTCCCTTCAGTGGAAAGAAGTTTGTGTTGACTAATCTATTCCTCCTCATGATTTTATACACTTGTACATGGCCACCATTCAGCTTTTTTACATTTCAAGGAATAAAGTCCTACCCTGCCCAACCTCTCCTTTTAATTTTACAACTAACTTGCTACTAATTTTGAATCTGCTCATGGTGCACTTATTCCCTTCTTTGCTACAGACTACAATGTCTGTTCCACACAATGCAAAATTAAACTAATTCCCTTCTGTCTGTATATGAACCAAATTCCACCACCTCTGTATAAACATGTGTCTAATGTTCTCTGAAATACCACAATCATATCTGTTTCCACCATAGCTTTTTCCAAATATCTGTGTTAAAAAAAAAATTGTCCTGCACGTTTCCTTTTCTAACCTTAACCACATGCCCTCTAGTACTTGACATCTCTGCCTTCTGGAAAAACATTTCTCAATCAGGTGTCCCGTCAGCCTTCAATGCTCCAGAGATAACAACCAAAGTTTGTCCAACTTCACTCTCACATAGCTCATACCCTCTCCTACTGGCAGCATCCAGGTAAACCCCTTCTGCACCCTTTCCAAGGTCTCCACATCCTTTCTGTAATGGGGCAACCAGAATTGCACACAATACTCCAAGTGCAGCCCAATAAAAGTTTTACATGGCTGCATCACGAATTCCAGCCTCTTGTATGCATTGTCTCGACCAATGAAGGCAAGCATGCCATATGCCTTCTTTACCATCTTATCCACTTGCACAGCCATTTTGAGAGTTATGGACTTGGACCCCTGGATCATTATGTGTTAAGGGTCCTGACATTATAATTTCCCCTTACATTAGGCCTCCCCAAGAGCAACACCCCATATTTGCTCGATTTAACTCCACCTACCATTTTCTTACCCATATCTGTAACTAATCTATATTTTGCTATATTCTTTGACAGCTCTCTGCACTGTCCACAACTCTACCAATCTTTATCTGCAAACTCAGTTCCCCACCTCTCCTCATTTTTATCCATGACAATTATTTCACAAACAACAGGGGTCCAGTAATGAGCCCTCTGGAACACCAGTGGTCTCAACCTCCGATCAAGAATAACACCCTCCACCACTACTGTGAACAGGCAGAACTAAAGTAATGCTTAACAGCGACTCCTTCAAGCTCATCTGTGGAAACAGCTTAATTCCTACCTTTGATGTCTCTCTTTTTCCTTTTCAGGGTGGATAGGGTTCTGTCGCAGACTCTGACCTAGAGTTACACTCTAACTTTGTGGTTGTGGGACCCACTCTGGGGGTTCACAACTAGCTACTTTTCAAAATCCCAAGGACGCAGCCCAGAAGACGAGCGCATCTTTGGGGTTCTAAGGCTTTGTGGTCCTGTAGACAAACCGATTCTATGCCGATGCGCCAACTGACACTTCATGGGACATAACAGAACATCGAAAACTGCTGATTGGCTGTCAGAGGCTCTGTACTCAGCAAATCATGCACTCTCGTTCTCTTGTTGGCAGAGGAGAGCTTGTTGCTGATTCTTGAATCAGAGAATTTGGGGGGAAAAAAGCGACGCAGCAGACTTTATCATTGCAAATCAGCGAGTTGTTTTGGTATCTCTCCCATCTCACTGTGAAAGGGTGACACCTCTCTGTCCCTTTATTGGGTAGGAGAGAGCCTGTGGTATGTCGAATTGTTGGGCGAACGATTAGTTTTTGTTGTACTGCTGATCATGGTCTTTCTTGGGGGCTTTGCTATTGCTTGCTTGGTGGGTGGAGGATGCTAATGCTTTTTTGGCTGATGTGGAGAAGAAAGGTCATTGCTTTGTTTTTGCTTGAGTTTGGGAGGGCTTTGGGGGTTCTAACGTTTTTAATGTCATTCATTCTTTGGGAGACTTCTGTTTCCGTGGATATCTGCGAAGAATAAGAACTTCATGATGTATATTGTATTCCGATATTAAATGGAACTATTGAACTATTCTGCCTTCTACGGACAAGACAGTTCTAAATCCAAAATGACTGATCTTTAGAAAAAAAGTTATTTTTCAATCATCCACTTTCTCAAACTCTGTCATTTGAGATTAGTTATTGTGGGAGGGCATTCATATTAGTGGTTTCTAAGACTTTTACCTTAGGCTCCTAAACCCCACCCATCGTTACTGGGATGAAGTACTTAAAAAGTCTGGATATCTGAAAGGTGATAATTGATAATAATACAATTCTGGAGTTGTGCTCAGATCATCTGAAACTCTCAAAACCTTTCTCTCTGTTCAGTATATAGGTATACGGCACACCAGCTATATATGTCTAAGACTTTTACCAATAATTACCAATACTGTGGTAATTTTAGCCCGCTTATGATCAAGACTCCCTCGAGGTGGTGGGCCAGCAGTGCTAAAGCACCACCTCCCACTGGTGAGCTTAAAAATTTGGCATCTGCCTCTATCAGAGTTGTTGGTCGCTTCCATGCAACAGATAGACATCTGAAGAGTAGACTATACAACTACTAAAGGGTTTGCAAAAGATGGACACACTGTCCGATCATCTGCCCCTCTGGACGTACTTGGTCCACACCCATGCTGATCCTGTCTCTGCTGCCTCAGCTACAGCCCTGCTGGTTGACTTGATCTCTCTTCTAGTGAAGCCAAGGTCACACAGCCACTTCTGGAAAGTGAACGCAATAAAACCACGGCACCTTACTTCGATGGATAGCACGAGACCTTCCACCCTCTGTCTCTGCACTCTGATCTTAATTCTGCATACTCGGTTAACTTGCGCTCATGGGGTTCATTGATGTTGTCTTCCCAGGGGACTGTGAGTTCACCAATAACCACTTCTCTACTGGTGTCAGACCATATGATTATATCTGGACGCAATGCGGTGAAAGCTCCGGGAAACTGTCTTTCCCATCCAGGTCAGCCTTGACACAGCAATCATTGGCTGAAGAAAGTATGCTTGATCGTGGGCTTGTGCTGTACACCCTTGAATTAGAGCCTTCTTTCACAAATGATATGCGATGTTTTGTGCAGCCTGAGGCATGAGATAAGTTGTGCTGCAGTACTCTCTGCTCAACCGCTTCTGTTACAACTTTGAGAACATTGTTAGGTCTCCAAGTGTACATGCCGCTGGAAAGATTGACTCTGCGTGCACTCAAAATATGTTGAAGTGTTCCCTTCTCGCCACACCAGCACACCTGTCTGTCTTATCTTCATACCAGGTGCTGAGGTTGGCAGGTGTTGGGAGCAGTCATACGCTGCTCTGCATAGAAAAGAAATGCAGAGCAGTTCCAACTGTCACAGAACATTCCAAGATAGATGTCATTGTTCAACACTTTCCCACCAGGTCCAAGCCCCTTGTTTGGCCAGGCCAGCTGTGTTAGCTAACCTCTTCTCCTCATTTACCTCTCGTATTTCTTGTGTTACAAGCTCACGGCGCTCCTTACCTGTAGAAGATGACCACCACTTGTGGGTTGTCCATCCAAGTCCCTGGCGGCCTAGCTGGATAGCCCCAACCGTCTCCTTGTGCTTCAATCAAGACTCTGCCTCATCAACTGCTACATGGGCTGACCATTTCCTGCCTGATCTCACATCATGTTCTTCATGACAGGGTCTTTTGAGTCTCGAAGCATCAAGAATGATCTTACCTTGGCTACCTTGACCTCTTCAACAAGGGATTGCACTGGGATGTTAAGCTTTGTCTGGCTACTGTGGATTGCAACATTGGTGAGGCTGCTCGGTACTCCAAGCCACTTCTTCACATACTTGTTGATCTTCCGTTCCATTGCCTCAACATGGGACATTGCCACTTCATAGACAGTTAGTGGCCATGTTATCCATGACATCAGTCTGTACCGCAGGCACCACAACTTCAACTTGCCAGGCAAGCCACACTTGTCGACAGACATCAGACCTCTGCTGATCTGTTCTCCTGTCTCTTGAACCCTCTTGGTGTCTCTCAGCTCCTCTGTGTACCATTGCCCGAGGCTCTTAACTGGTTGGTTCTGAATGGATGGAATCTCCTCTCCACAAAGGGTGAAATGAAAGTCAACCAGCTTTTCTCTCCTAAGAACAAGGCTCCTTGACTTCTTGGTCTTGAACTTCATTCATTCTTCCCAATCCATTAGCTCCTCGAGTCTAGATAGTACACTTTCCACTGCCTCCGTGCTAGGACCCAAAAGGGTGAGATTGTCCATGAACGCTCGCATTGGTGATAACTCCCCTCCGCCATCAAGTACGACACCCGGTCCCACTGATTCTGCAGCCCTCACAGTGACCTCCATGGCTAACACAAAAAGGATGGGTGAAATTGCACATCCCACTGGGATTCCAACATCCAAGCTCTGCCACCTAGTTGTAAACTGCTGAGTGGAAAACCTCATCCGGAGATCGTTGTAGTACTGCATAACGAAGTTCCTCACCTTAGTAGGAATCCATAGGAATTCCATCACAAACTCAATTAGGGCATGGGGAACAGACTGCATTTTCAAGATCAAGCCAAACTACAGCCAGATTTCTTCTCAACCTTTTCGACTCCTGGATGGTATGCCATATCATACTAGAATGTTCAAGGCATCCCGGGAAGCCTGGTATTCCTACCTTCTGCACAGATGTATTTACCAATCCATTCTCTATCACAAATGAAGATATTCTTTCTGCTAGAATGCCAAGCATAATCTTCCCCTTTACACTCAGGAGTGAAATTGGTCAGAACTGATACAATGTAGAAGAATTCTCTTCCTTCGGGATGTATACTCCTTCAGCCTCACTCCATGACAAAGGAACAACATCTTGTCTCCACACCACCTTTAACAATCTCCACAAGTATTTCCTCAGCTCTTCACACTTCTTGAACACCTTAACAGCACTCCAATAGGTCCTGGCACTGAACCCGACCTTGCCTTTCTGATGAACCATTCAACTTCTGCCAGTTTGGGTTCTGACAGATTGAACTTCACTCCTGCCTCAAAGAATGACTTTCTTGCCTTCTCTCTCTTCTTTCTCTTTTTATGTTGTGACTCTGCACGACAATGATGCTAACTTTAATCGAAAATGCTCTCAGAGATTGGCAAGCCCTGGTTTGTCACCCTCATTTGCTACCTTCCACCTCTGTCTCAACGACTTAAGCTCTCCCCTCAACCTACTAATCTCCTTCTAGCACCTGCTTGGTGTCTGTGTAGGCTTTGCTTTCTTCAATTCAACCAAACCAGTACTTTCCAATATCATATCGCCCATCACTTCCAACTTTCTCTTTGATGTTCCCCTGAGAGTGTTCTCCAACATCATACTGATATCCTCATCAAACACACGACAAGCCTTCTCATCTGCCATTGCTGGCCACTTGACCTTCCTCTTCTTCTCTACCTCCTCACCACCGCCATCATGCAAAGGATCTACCTGGGTACTGTGGTCTGAAACCTGACCTGGGTTATCACTCGTCTGACCTGGAGTATGATGATGCTCTCCAGAGCGAATCGCTGTGGCTTGTGAATCAGCAGTCGAAAAGACCACGTCATCTGTGCTTGAAGTAATCTCATCTTCATCCACTGGGAAGGAATAGCACTTCAACTTTGCTTGGTGGACTCATAAACCTTTAATGCTGCAAAAGGCTCTCCCACACCAACACATTGGATACTCAGAGCCTCTTATCCTAGCTCTTGGTCGTAGTTGTTCCCTGTAATTAACTGTATCCATCCGTTTGGGTCCATCATTCTCCCTCCCTCTCGGAGGACCCTGAGGGTATGTTTCTCTGTGTAAACTAGAAGCTTCAATGGGTAGGTGCTCTTCTGAGCTACTGCCCGGACTGCCAATCCCGACACCCCCGGTGCCAGTCTTTCCTGGCTGTCCGCTGTCTCTCCACGCTATCACCGGACTATTCCCAGTTGCCATCCAGACTATTCCTGGTAGTCACTGGTGTCCAGAACAAAAGAATTGAAAATACACTTGGACTAAGATGTTAACTGTCCTGTGCAATCATTATGTGTCTAAGACTTCCGCACACAACTGTTCATTCAGTGGCCACTTCATTAGGTACACCTTCCAGCTACTTGGTAATGCAAATATCTAACCAGCCGATCATGTAGCAACAACTCAATGCATGAAAGCATGCAGACAGTTCCAAGAGATTCAGATATTCAGACCAAACAGCATTAACGGAGAAGAAATGTGATTTGAGGTGAGTTTGACGATTGAAATATTTGTTGTTGCCAGGCAGAGAATGGTGAAAAAAGCAAAACAATCTTTCAATGAGCAGCAGTTCTGTGGGTGAGAAAGGCACGATTGGTTCAAGCTGACAGGAAGGCAGCAGTGACTCAAATAACCACACGTTACAACAGTCGTGAGCACAACATGTCAAGTAGATGGGCTACAGCAGCAGGAGACCACACCAGTTTCTGCTCCTGTCAGCTAAGAACAGGAAACTGAGGCTGCAGTGGAGCACAGGCTCACCAATACTGGACAGTGTAAGGTTGGAAAGCCATCGCCAGGTCTGACAAATCTCGATTTCTGTTGTGATGTGCTGTTGGTGATGTCAGAATTTGACGTAAACATGAATCCATGGATCCATGCTGCCTGTGTCAATGATCCAGGCTGGTGGGGAATGTTTTCTTGGCATACATTAGGCCCCTTAATACCATTTAAATGCCACAGTCTACCATGCCACAAAGAATTCAGGCTGTTCTGGGTGCAAAAGGGGTACTACCCAGTACCAGAAAGGTGTACCTAATAAAGTGGCCACTGAGCCCTTCTTCAGAGTTTTGAAATTTGACTGCAAATGCATTTGTGGGATTGCAAAGATTATAGAGCATTTGCTTTTAGTAGCTTATTATCTTCTTGTCAATTTGGATCACCAGTATCATAACTATAGTTAAGATCTCCTGGAGTTTGTGAAGACAATCAAGCTTTGTAAAAATCCGTGCTACTTGATAAGATCAGTGGAGAGGTGACTGAAATGTAGTTATGTTATCCCGAATAACAATTTTTTGGAGAACATTAAGTCATATTTTCTCATACAAAGAAAAAACTGAGGTCAACAGCATCAACAGGAAGCTATCCACTAATCATCTCTGATTACGCAATACCCAGAAATGAGTCTGGCTTCTACAAGGGCATTGAAAGATTTACAGTGGTAGCAGGGTGCAAGGAAATGAATAATTAAGGTTGGAGAAGGCTAATATTTTATCCTGGGGCTGTACTCAGGATTGTACTACAGGAGCACATTGGAGTTGACGAGGCTGTCATCTACCTGCTGAACAGAGCCTACTCCCATTTGGATAAGCAAGGCAGTACTGTGACAATCATGTTTTTTTTTGATTTCTCAAGTGTCTTCAATACCAGACAGCTCTCATTGCTGGGGGAGAAGCTCCGTTCAATTCAGGTTGGCACTTCCAATGTATCCTGGAAAATGGAGTATCTGTCTGGCAGACCACAGTTTGTGCAGCTTCAGAGCTGTGTGTCAGACATGGCTACAAGCAGCACCGGGGCCCCATGGGGGACTGTATTGGCTCCCTTCCTGTTTATCCTGTACACTTCTGACTTAGATACAACACCGAGTCATGGCATCTGCAAAAATCCTCTGATGACCAGCAATAATTGGGTGTATAAAGGGAGGATGAATACAGAGCTCTGGTGGAGGACTTTATCAAATGGTGCAAGCTGAATCATCTGCAGCTCAACATCAGTATGACAAAGGAGATGGAGATGAACTTTAGGAAGACTAAGCCTGCACTGCTCCCTGTTACTATTGATGGTGAGGACGTGGATGTGGTGAGAACCTACAAGTACACGGGGGTATACCTGGATGACAGACTTGAGTGGACCACCAACACAGCTGCTGTGTATATGAAAGGCCAGAGTTGCCTCTACTTCCTGAGGAGACTGAGTCCTTTCAAGTATGCAGGTCTGCCAGTCTGTTGTCACCAGTACAATCTTCCATACAGTGGTGTGCTGGGACAATGGCATCAACATGGGTGATGCCAACAGGCTCAATAAACTGATTAGAAAGGCTGGCTCTGTTACAGGAGTCAAACTGAACACACTGGAGACTGTGATAGAACAAAGGACCCTATGGAAAATCTTAGCAATCCTGGACAATGTTTCTCGCCCTCTGCAGGCCACCTTGGCTGAACAGAGGAACACTTTTGGTAACAGAGTAAGATGACTGTGCTGCACTAGAAAACACTATGAGGTCACTCTTACCCTCAGCTATTAGGCTCTACAATGAGTCAACCTATAACCGGGGAAACGATGACCCCCTCCTGTTAGACTGAGGTATTTTTTTAAATTCTTTCTTACTTCTCTGCAATGCTACTGTAACACTTTAATTTCCTTTGGGATCAATAAAGTATCTATCTGTCTGTCTATCTATCCATCTAATCTCGAGAAGCTGGTGGTACCCAAACTTCAGTGTTTCCCTTTGCAAGTCCACACCTCCTGCCTGGGATCTACTGTTAGGAATTTCACTGTGAAAGCCTCCATTTACCATTAAAAGTCAGACAGATACTGACGTTACTGTTAGGCCGTGACTTCTGAATATTAATTACATCCTGTCTGTCTTTTGCAGGAGACAGCAGTGTTCTGTATTCCACATTTTCACGCCCAAGTGCTGGAATGGTATTAAAGTTCACCTGTATTATTTGTTATACAATGGAAGAGCTTTCTGAACATTTCATACATTTTCATTCCATGAACAAGAACTAAAAGGTCACTAAAATTGTTTTCAAATGTTCTTAAATAGACCATGCTGAAGAATTTCACTGGCACAAAAGGAAGTTGTGCAAATTGATTAACAAACATTGTATTTGAAGGAGTGTCACTATTCGGTTATTTTTCTACGCTTTACTAGCAAGTTGAATATGATCAATACTACATGGAAAATTTAATTGATGGAGCTTACTGATAGGTGGCTGAAGAGGGTGACCAGTTTTAGCACACCAGCCTGCGGGATGGATGTCTGCACTGTCGGCATCAATCCAGTAATCGTAATCATGGTTCCATCCATCAAAATGTATCTGTATAAACAATAAGTTCAAAAACCTTACATCAAGGTGAAAGCTAAATATTTGTCAACTTGTAATATTTTCAAATCCATGTTCACCTGAATTAACAACTTATGTTAAAGAGTCAGAAGTTTTAAATTTACTTATGAGATGATCTTTCATCATGCCTTTTGTATTTGTTACTATATCACTGGATGGATTTATTTCATTGATTTTTTTTTTCCCCCCAAGAGTATGTTTTTCATTTACTAGTGCTTTTGTATTTTCCAAGCTCTCCACATCAGCCTCTGGGTACCACCCACAGACCCTGTACAGCAATCATTTACCCCCTCCCAATTATCTTCCATCCAAATACTTAGTTTGCTCTCAAAGTTCACTGGAGTTCTGTGAAACGAGTACAGGTTCTGATCAAAGGTGATTGATCTGAAACATCCTCCATTTTTCTCTCCACTAATCCAATCGGACCACATTCTGCTTTTATTCCAGTGGAAAGAGAGACATTGACTATTCCTCTTCTGTCTCTTAGGCAGTGGAATGTGGACATTTTTTCAATTGTTAACAAAGCACAGAAAAAGTTTTCTTTTTCTTCAAGGGTAACATCTTTTTGAAAATAACTTTGAGCACCCATAACCCCTGTTTTTTTTTCTCTTTCTGGTAAGGTAAGAAGGGATATGTTCAAACTA